>NC_136070.1:1035047630-1036282539 GCF_964261635.1 Lissotriton helveticus
CGGCCGACACAATGAAGAGGTGGTGAGATGGGTGAGGGGCATTGGGTAGCAGCAGTGATTTAATAATTTTAAAACAAATCCACTCACCGGGATTAGCCTGAGTGGGCTGAAACGGCGTTCCGCTCGTCGAATCTGAGCAGAGGTTGGGGCCGGAGTCCCCCAGAGCATTTGACAGCCACCAGAGATGTGAGCAAGGAGGGATGGCAAATCTGGTCAAAACGAGCTCAGGATGATGACAAATGTGAAGAGTTTCTTCATCTAAAGGAAACTGTCTATCACCTCACATGACCTTAAGGCAACTTCTCCAAACCTTACAAAACATGGATGATGTGGCAGTCTTCATTCAGAAAAATAATCTAGTGGAAACCTCTTATTTCGATTGAAGGAAGGACCCTTGACCCCAAGTAGGCACCTTGTAGAGTGTTGGCATACAATTTGGGACTTCAGGTAGAGGTCACAACCTTCCTCTGAGAACTTTGTCAGGGCCTTGGAAAATATATGGGCAGATTCCATTAACTGCATTTTGCCATCCTCTTAGACAATTCTTGTTGAGGCTGGAAGGAGACAATTTCATCTGCCTTTGCATTCTGTTGCTGGAAATAGTAGACTTTCATGACAATGTTCTCCTTCTAATCTACTATTCTGGGTTTAGCTGTCCCCTTACATGGGCAATAATTGACCTTTCTTTACCTTTATCCATATCCCGTTCCTCGTCTAAGCCTGCTGCAAGATCTGGAGTAAGATGGTTTTACATTATTTCAGTAGAGCGCAGCTCAAGAAGTTTAATTCCCCTTTTTTGCAAGGCTACTACTAATTTGCATATGGTTGATCGCTCTCATTGGTGGCACATATTAGCTATAAAATGATGGAATAGAGAGGGCCTGGCTTTATTCCAAATGCATCAGAGAGAATCAAACATTGTCATGTATTATCCTTGTTCTTTCTTTTTTAATGCTTTCTCTACTTATGAGAAGGTCTACATCCTTCTCCCTCCTTTTTCCTAAAGATGATTTCTAACTTTCATCTTCAGCAGGAAAATGTCTTACATGTATTCATCTGAACTCTTTCTATTTTGAGGATTGGGTTCTTTTCCTTATGCCTATTTGTCCTGCATGGTGTTTTCAGATGTTGTGGAATACTTTTGTAGCCTTTGTTCCAGGGCATAAGAGGAAGAATCCATTCACAAACACATTGAGCAGATGGCTGCAAACCATTATTATTTTGGCCTATAAGATCCTACATTTCCTGTATCTCAGAGGATTCTGTATGTTCTCTAGGGTATGTGTGCTTCCTAGGCAGAGAATTTTAAGGCTGAGGTGTGTAGCTTCCCTTTCTACTTTTGTGTCTCATAATAAGCTTCAGAATGGAGGGTAGGTGTTGCTAATGGTTTCTGCAGTAACGTTCTTTCTGTGGTAACAGTGTTAATGTATTATTTGTGTATTGTACTGTAATATATTGGCAATTGTATATTTATATTACTTTAAATAAATATCTCTCTATTACAGTACTTAGGTTGGTCAACAACACTTTCGGAGTACTCTCAAAATTCAAATTATTATTATTATTATTATTATTATTAACGAGTTTTAATATAGCGCCTGGTTACCCTTAGGCATCCCCGCGCTCATCCAGTAAGAGACACACCATACAGCTGTGACAAGGTATGACGTAGCAATGCCTGGGTGTTTCAAGTTTTTTTTTTTATTTGTTTGATTAATTAAAATCTTACAAAAAAAGTACACATTAAAAATATCTTCAACAATAAAAAAGCTTAAGAACATCATACAAATAATAATGCTAATCTTTTTTAAAAGAGAAAATCTACATAAAATTTTCCTTAAGGCCTTTCGCAATCACAGTTAAAATTTTTACAAAAGCAGCATTCAATACTAGATCGTTCGGGCTTAGACATGCCATTATTGCTTGTCTACAAGTTCTTATACCTCGAGCATTAAATAACCGCCTGAGGATTACTTTCCTTTCTGCTTCTATTGCAGGACACAGACATACCAGGTGCAAAATATATTCTTGCCCCCCTTTACATAGTCTATATATCGTGTTGCCCTCAGTTAACTTCCATGGTGGAAGGTGGCACAAACTTGGCCATAGACCAAAGCGTACTCTTATAAATGTTCGCTTACTTTGGGCGGACCAGGGAGTTTGAAGGTAGTTTTGGACTTGCTTTTTTTTATAGTCGTTTACAATTGGCCATGAGTGCTTTCTTTTTACCAATAGATCTTTGTCTTTTAGGAGCGATAGATGAATAACCAGTTTATTAATTGTTTTTTTAAAGCTTTCCTGGGTGATTGTGTTTTCCCAAATTGCTGTTATTCCAAATTCTTATTTTGCTTTATTTAGGTATGTCCATGCTTGAAGTTTCTGATTGTCTCTTACTTCTTGCCATAATGCTCGAGACAATTGATTGTCCTGATCGTTTTTTACACGGTTCCAGACTTTTAAAGTTTGGCCTTGCCGGGCATATTGCTGAATATTTATCCCAAACTCCAGCCATATTTGTGCCTGTGAGGCATTACATGGAAGGTTGAATAGTATTTTGTAAACTTTTTCCACTGCATTGTTAATTAACTCCGCATCCTTACCATTTAGGACTTCGGCACTGTATATTAAAGCTGGTAATAGTTTAGCAGATATGATTTTTATTTAAGGACCGTGTGTCAGTGCGGGTAAATTCTTTTGTATGGTTCTGAATGCTGCAACCAAGCTATTTGCTTTCCTGGTGATGTCTTTCCTTTGGGGGAGAAAACTTCCAGTCTCATTAAATAGGACACCAAGATACCGGTAGCTATCAACTTGCTCTAAGTGGGTTTGTCCCAGCATCCATTTATTTTTTGTCTTCTGTTCCTTGTGACAACCATTATTTTTATTTTTGCCTCATTTATTATCATTTGGTTATCATTTGCATACCTAAGTGTGCGATCCATTAGTCTTTGTAGTCCCACTTTTGTGTGACTCAGCAACACCACGTCATCTGCATATAGCAAATTTGACATTTGTTTTCCGGCTAGCCTAGGCGGGTGTGAGTTAACTTCGTTTAGTGCTTTGGTGAGATCGGCTACAAATAAGTTAAAAAGTAATGGTGCAAGCACGCAACCCTGCTTAAGGCCGCGTGTCACCGGTATTTTATTGGATAATGATCGGCCATCTCCGATCCGCACCCTGACCCAGTTTTCAGAATACAGTACTTTGATAAGGTTCAATAGTGAGCCAGGGATTCCGTATTATTCAAGTTTTTTCCATAAAAGGGACCTATTCACAAGATCGAAGGCCGAAAAAACAAAAGTAAAGTGACTGTTTAGCTAAAAGTGCTTTATCCGTTAAAACTGATAAGATTAAAATGTTAGTTGTGGTACCTAAGCCTTTAATGAACCCTGTTTGATTTGGGGGTAATATTAGCCTTTCTTTGACCCAATCTGACAGAATTGATAATAAAAGACCTGGGTGACATCCAGTAATCTTGAAGTACATTGAGTCCTACTCTCCCTTATCATAGTCCTCTTTCACTGTTCATTTTCTGGGCAGAGCTTTCATTGTTCATTTATGCTTGACACAGGGGAGATCTTGGACGAGAACTCTAGGAAGTCTAAAGACTAGAACAGAAGAGGTAGAATACAATGGCATGCTTCTTCCTTCCATGGAGTCATTCTTTATTTTGATGCAGCAAAAAACATTTTTTAGGAAATGATATACAAGTGGACATCTCTGCATAGTTGTTTGCCTTCTAGAGCATGCTAACCATTATTGGTATCCAGTGACCAAAGATGTTTTTCTGAGGTCTGTGAGCTCCTGCAAGAAGGGATAGCCCTGTTGGCAGCAGGAAGAGAGTTCATGTGATGTGGTACTAACAGGTCGAAAAATAAGTATCGGGATGCTGCTCAGATGAATTTGGGTGGTGTTAGTAGGTGCCTAGAAGCATTTAGGTTGTGAATGGGTAGTGGTTCGTTAAGGTATCTGAGAGGTAGTCGAGGACATACCATTAATAGCTTTGTTGACCAATGTCAAGAACTTCCTACAATATTAATTTATGACATTAATAGGGCAATATTCTTGCTCGAAATGGCACCCGCCATCTGACATTAGTGAGAAGAAGGTGTTTGCCTTGGGCCATTGAAAAGGGTTCTGGTGAGAACATTTAAGATGAATTTCAGTGGTGATTTGGAAGCCCAGAAGTAAACAGATGCAGTATTTCATTTAGCTCAATACATGTGAATTGATTGGTGCTTTAGCTGTTTGGATCTTGTGACTGCATATAATATTAACAGCAGCTACTGCAGTCACTGTCCTTTAGAGATAACAAGGAAACCACTGTATGACTGAGTCTAATGAACATTACCGTATGTTTTCCTTTGATACCTGACGAATATATAACATGTTTATCGACGTCACTGCCCTTTGTACACATAATGAGAAAGGTCACTATCAAGACCACTGCTCGAAAGGCAGGATATGTACATGTAAATATAAGATGTGCAACTGAACAGGTTCGGCATTCTTCAAGGTCAAGGAGAGAGTGTCAGCAGGGCAGGCGTAGACACTGGATGCGCGCTGGTGATATGGGCTTACATGGCTAGTCATCTACCATAAAAGCGATTGGAAAGCATCCAAATGATCAACATTCACACAGAAAAATAGCATTAAGTGACGCTGTCATGTTACTCCTGTTTTCAGATTTTTTTTATACTCAACACTATTGTGATGTTAGCTTGAGGGTGCTAAAATGTTACTTACGAAAACACACAACAGAAATTACACACATTTTAGTAATGTCTTTAAACAGAGCTTTAAGTGGGCCGGGTCCTGCCGGTGCTCAGCACCGCCAGTTCAGAAAGCAGGTGCTGAGACGGGTCCCTATACAACTCTCTATTTTTGCCCGCATCCTCAAGATGAAATAAAAATCTTTACTTGGCAGCAGTACCACCTTTTCACTGCCTTTGATGTCACGTCAAAGAGACTTGTTATAGTTCTTTCACTGTCTCATAATTTCAGAACTGAAATATTTTCAATGTTATATACAACGAAGCTAAAGTTGTCGCTTTTTTTTAGCTTATGCAACTAACAACCATTAACAAAGCCAATAGTCCTGGCTTCTTTCAGGTGGAATGTTACTTGTATTAATTATCTGGATGTAATGACAGAAGCAGCAAATTTACCACTTAGGTGGCACACTTTGCTTAGCACAGATTATTTTTAGTTTACGTGTTTTTAAGCCACGTCCTTAATTACATCGGTCACACGCCCCTTTGAGGGACCCCCCTAATTATTTCATCCCACTTAAAGCCCTGATAACGCTAGATGGAGGACGTGCGGAAAGTTTTGCACGACTGCCTTTCAGTTAACGCGATGAGTAAAACCAAGTCAACATTACAATTTCTCAATATAATATTAAAATATTAAATGGCAATGATGTTGGTAATTATTACACGATGGTGTGTGAGTAGTAGCCAAAACGCAATTCCGAGGACATTAGATTTTATCAAGGGAAATGTACACTTTTTTGCATTTACCTTGCTTAAGTAGTGACTTCTGCAAAGCAATCTTCAGTTACAGTCACCCAAAAAAGGGTCAATCTTCTTACCCTGCAGATAAAAAAAGAAACAGCGCGCGGTGATTGGCTAAGCAGTGATAACAAGTACGTCTGAGGCGTTTCCATAGGCACCACTTTGGCACAGTGCGAACATAAATAAAGAAAAAAACAAATGAATCCAATTGTGTTTAATGGTGAATGACTTTCAGACAGTTAATAAAAACAGTCAGGTCACAGGACTCCTGCTTATCCGTGCCAGTCAGCGCAAGGCCCCAGAAAAGCATGGGGGCCTCTGGAAGGAGGGGAGGGGAGGCTGCTTTGTTCTCCGCCGAAAAAAAAGCCTGTGTCTTTTATCTCGACAACTATCAGTTTATTTTCAGTTTAAATAACTGCATGAGTCACAGCCTCAGAATGCAGCCTGCCACTAAAATGGAGTCTCAATAAGCGAACACTGAACTGCGCACATAGGTTACTGTATTCAATCATAAATAATGTTTTACTTACTTCACAGTTTGCACATTTAAATTAGTTACTACAATTCAATCACAGCCATTCGTTTCATACTGCGGTCAGAACATAAATATTCGAGGCTCCTGCAAATATCTAATACTGTGGTGTCCAAAGCGAAACAACATTTTATCAGACTTGTTTGTGAGTAGCTCGATCCACAAACAAATAACTAAAAATATCTTTAAGACACAGAAAATAATAACCCCAGAGGTGGTGGGCTTTTAACATACACCAAATGTACTTTATGTACTCTCTGATGCAAAGCAACGTGGGACTTGTACAGAAACATGACAGCCTGCCACTTTCTGTTCACATAATTGGGATCAACGCATGAAAAGGTGAACCACTTGTTTATTAATATCCAGCTCCATCCACTCCGGACTCGCTAGCAGGGGCAAAGGTCACATTCAACCAACTGTCTTGAGCTAATCTTTTTTTCAACTCTAATAACCTATGTAAAATACTGACCCTTGTAGACAGTGGAATAACACTCCTTTTATACTGCTCCTGGGTGGACAGGCAGAGGCCTATGAGTAATAGTGAAATCAGTGAAATGAAATATATGTGAGAAGACCATGTAAAACTATATTCCACAAGGTGTATTTAGTTATTTAATTTGTGAGCAGTTTTATCTATAGGGTCAGAGTACTTTGTTGTGAGTCCTGAAGAAAGGGGTGCAGTAGGTACATCAGAAGAAGCTGTCCTCTGCAGTTAAAATGTGAGCTTAAAGGTTGCCTCAATACTTATTGTTATCTTTTTAGGTATCCTATTATTTATGAAACCCACCTACACCTTAAAGTGTTGTCCTTTAAAGACATCCCCAAACTCTAAGCAGGCTGGGACCTCATTCAAACCTTGATGCATTCAGCATATCTTAACAATGAGTTTGTCCTCATAAGTGGAAGTATCAGCAAACCCAGGAAGGCAATTAATATAGCCTTATAGCCCGCCGTAGCAGGCTATACCGGCTATTAAAGGCCCACTGAAGCGTTAAAGGCCCGAGCCAAATGCAAGTGATATTAATATGGATTAGAACATTGGAATGTTGGGAGCTCCATTGAAAACAATGGAGTGCTCCGGGCTTATAATGGCTGGTATAAGCCTGGAGCTCCAACATTCCAATGTTTCTTTGTTCACAGCTCTGGCTGTGAACAAAGGCTTCAAGGACCCTGAGGGGATTCCAATCCCCTCACGCTCCCATAAGGCTTTGTTCTTTTTTGTTAGAACATTCTGCCCTTTAGTGGTAGAATGTTCTAATAGCCTTATAGCCCTTCGTAGCTGGGCTATACTGGCTATTAAACTCCCTCTCCCTTGTTAAAGGCACTCGCCTTTGGCTCGGGGCCTTTAACGCTGGAGAGGGCCTTTAAAAGCCGGTATAGCCCTCTATGGCGGGCTATAAGGCTATATTAGAACATCGGAATGTTGGTAGCTCCATTGAAAACAATGGAGTGCTCCGGGCTTATAATGGCTGGTATAAGCCGGGAAACATCCTTTACAACGCAACTTTTACTCCGCACTACCATTACGACGCAACTATTACAACGCAAGTCATTACAACGACTTGCACTGGAGGGCGCTCTAGGATAGGGAATAATTTAATTACTATCCAACACCTTCCCTACTATTCACGGGGACCGGAGTTGGAATAGTAAATTAAACTATTCCACTATCCAGCGTCCCCAACGCAAGTCGTTGTAACGACTTGCATTGTAAAAGTTGCATCGTAATGGCATGCGGAGTGAAAGCATGCGTTGGAATGTCATACATCCTATAAGCCCGGAGCTCCAACATTCCAATGTTTCTTTGTTCACAGCTCTGGCTCTGAACAAAGGCTTTAGGGAGCCTGAGGGGATTTCAATCCCCTCGCGCTCCCTGAAGGCTTTGTTTTATTCATTAGAACATTCTGCCCTCTAGTGGCAGAATGTTCTAATAGCCTTATAGCAGGGCTATACCGGCTTTTAACCCCTTCGACGCTGATGACGAGCTGGGCTCGTCATGAGGTAGCCTCCTCGCACGCTCATGACGAGCCCAGCTCGTCATGTAAAGTGCGAATCCCTAAAACCCAGCGTACGGGCGGAAATCCTACCGCACGCATGCGGTTAAAGCCCCTCTGCTTTGTTAAAGTCCCTTGCCTTTGGCTCAGGCCTTTAACGCTTCAGCGGGCCTTTAATAGCCGGCATAGCCTGCTACGTCGGGCTATAAGGCTATATTAATATGTTTTCTACACTGCCTTTAATCATACATCCAGTTCCTGGGCTTTTTCACGGACTCCCCACTATTCTTTAAGAACAGTATCAAGGAAAAATACACAGAATGGGTCCTGCCTATGTTACTGAGGAAAATTAAGCCCTTTTTCTCAGCTATGAGCTCCTGATTCACACGGCAGGGTGTTGTCTCTTCTTGGTTAGACATAGGTAATTCTCTACTTTGAAGTATTTACCACCGCTGACTCTCACTGATACCAATTAAAGTAGTCATTCATTAAGCGGCCCAATTAGCCATAAATCTTCAACCCAAAAATATTTGACCATAGTTCCTCTCAGTTCAGTTCAGTTCAATTGAAACTTTATTCGGTCTTTTACAACCAAAAAAGTATACAAATTATTAACAATACTTTCACTAAAATAGATATATACAATTTTAAAATCAATTTCTAAAACTCACAGATTCATCTTAATCTCCTCAAGGTAGTGTATTTCAATTCAATTTCCGTCTTTATTCGATCATAATCAATCATAAAAGACACATTAAGACAAATACAATATAATATAAAAAAGACATAAAATTTCATACAAGAATATTTTGTTAAAAAAAGCATGTCATATAAAATCCCAAGACTGTTAAAACAATTAGGTTTAAAAGGAGGAATTCAGGGTCAAAAGCTATTAATGCATAATTACACATGGCTTGGTTACAGTCTTCAATATTGGACTCAATGGTATGGGGAAAACTTGAGTACACCAATGCATAAGCAGATAGATTACATAATACCTTGCAGGTTTTTCCTTCTAAAGACCCAAGTCCAGCTCAGAAACTTAGCCATAGCAACAACTATGACTTCAGAAGTTTCAGTTTTTAAAATACGCAGGGCCGTTTGACAAGATCTAGATCCAAACTTCGTACAAACACGCTTGAGCCATTTCAGCCGAGGGCTCTTGTATGCAGGGCACACAAACAGAACATGCAATAGAGTCTCGTCCTCAGTTAAGCAAGTGTCACATTTTATATCCTGGTCATCCCGCCACTTATTAGTAAATGATTTTAGGGGGAGTGTTCCCACTCTAAATTGGTGGAAGAGTTTTCTATCACCAGGACGTGTGGTAATGTCCCAATAGTCCTCCAGCTTATGCTCACACTTATGTTCAAGAAAGAGGCCTGTGAGGGAACCACTAGTAACCGAGGACAGCGACTTTACATAAACCTTGTCCCTATATAAGGCTTTACGATCTCTTTTGGATGGAAAGGAATTCCCCTCTGGGTCCTCCCACAGGTGAATGAGGCCCATTTCAGATAACAATGCCTTAATATTTTATAGCCAAGAGATTTTGTTTGATTTATCTGCTTCCCTAATGGACTTAACAGCTTTTGCATAAGGCGCTAGCTACGGGGTTGTCCAAAGTTTTCACCAATAGGCAATGGTCTGAAACCCGCAGCCTCCTCAAAGGAAATACATCCTAGATCTAAAGGTAGGGGCCTCAGAGGAGAGGATTGAGGAAGGCCGGTCAATGCCCTCAGGAACTTGTTCTGGGCTAAGACTAATGGTACTAAGTTTCGAACACCCAAAGTTCGGACCCATAAATTATTGAGGCTCTAACTTTCCCTTGGTAAATAGATAGAGCCGGTCCAACTGTTTTGGTTTGGGACAACTGGAATTCTTTTAGGAGGGCCCCTGCAAGTTGATTATGCCTTAAGACTAATAGATCTAACTGTGGCTTCCAGTTCAAGCGTTTGCCCAATGTAACACCCAGGTATGCAAAGGAGTCGGTTTGTTCCAGGGGCACATTGTTCATTTCCACTCTAGCTTTCACTACTTTGTGTTTATGCAAGACCATGAACTTCGTCTTATCGACGTTAACTACTAAATCATGGTCATTGCAGAACAAAGTGAATCGATCAAGTGCACGTTGCAGACCTGATTGCGTCTTCGACAGAATTAAGGTGTTGTCTGCAAACATTAATAGAGGAACCCTGGATCCAGCAAGAGTAGGTGTGTCCGTGTAATATTCGGAGTAGTATGAGATAACATTATTTATGAACAATAAAAAGAGGGTAAGGGCCAGAACACACCCCTGCCTTACTCCCTTGTTCACAGGAAAGCGGTCTGTTAGCTCACCCTGCTGATCCCATCGTACTTGGGCAGAGTAGACTCATGTAGATTTACAATAAAAGATAAGATCTAAGCAGGCATCCCTGCTTCCCTAAGAACCTCCCAAATCTTATGGCGGGGGACTAAATCAAATGCAGGTTTAAGATCTACAAATGCTGCATAAAGTGTCCCTCCTGCTAAGACCACTGTGTTCCAGTATATCATCATGAATCTAAAAACTTGGTCGATAGTGCTTACATGGGAACGAAATCCTGCTTGATAGGTGGAAAGTATTTAGTTCTCATCTATCCAACTATTTATCCTACTTAGCAATAATCTCGCCATAATTTTTTGAAGGGAGTCTATGAAGCTTATGGGCCTATAATTAGATGGACTGGCGGGATCCCCCTTTTTATAAATGGGGATGATTTCTGCCACGCGCCAGGATTCCAGGATGGGTGCACCTCTTGGCAAACCATTAGCAAGGAGCAGGATATATTTCAACCAGTTCTCCCGATCTGATTTAAATATATCCGCCGGGATACAATCCGGTCCAGGAGCCCTACCTGCTGCCACACCATCGAGATCTCTCGATTTATGCTAGTGTAAAGGAAAGGACTAACGGCCACATGCATCAAGGTAAATTGCATTCGCAAACGGTGTGAATCGCATTTTTGGGCCGTTTGCGAATGCAATTTCCTGATTTGGGATGCACCAACCCTTTTTAGAAATTCGCAATTTAAGAAAGTGCAGAATTGCGATTTCTTAAATTGCGAATGCATTTAAGGAATCTCAATTTGAGATTCCTTAAATGCAATTCATCATACTTTTTTAAATTGCGAATTTTGAAATTAGAAATGCAAATTACCATGAAGTAGACCTTCATGGTAATTTGCGAAAATCTAGAAAAATGCTTTTAAATGCATTTTTCTTTGTTACATGTTACACACACACGTGCCCTTGGGGCATGTGTGTGTGTAAGATGTATCCAAAAGCACATTTCAGGGGTGCAACAGGGTGTCTTTTGGACACCCCTGCATCCTTGAAATTGCATTCTCAATTTGCGAATTCACAATGATGAATTGCAAATTGAGAATGCCCTCCCATTCATTCCTATGGGCCTCTAGTCCCATAGGAATGAATGTGTAGAAATTCCTTAATTGCGATTCTCAATTAGAGAATCGCAATTAAGGAAAATTACCGAATCGCTAAAAAAAAGCGAATTATTCATGCATTGCCGTTTGCGAATCCTTAATTGCGATTCCTTAATTTTCGCAATTAAGGATTCGCAAACGGCAACATTGATGCATGTGGTAAGTCCGTCACAACACAGGGCTGGTACATAGTACTATCTTCGGGCGATGAAAATTGGGACTTGTAATGTGCGACCCAGTACAGTGTGTTTCTATACACGTAGCTTCTACTCTTCTGTGGCTCATTCTCCTCGTACATATAACCCCATATCATCTCAAATCTCAATGCCTTTAAGGGACTCTTTAACTTTTTGGACTCTTTAACTTTTTAAATATATTTTCCCATGGCACACGCTATGTATAGGTTAATCATTTCCACTAAAACGTTTACTGCTTGCATCCTGTTTTTAATATCACACTTTTTAAAAATCGGACATAAAAAGTCTCTTTGAATTTCTAAAAATGTATGACAATCTAATAAAATATGTATAATATCACATGTTGTTCCTAGGGTGCAAGTGCATTTTCCTATATTATTTATCATGGAACTTTTTACCCCTTTGTTCGCGTGACATGGGTGTACTTCAATTCTTAGCCTTAACACCTCTCTCCTTAATGAACAGCTAGGTAATCTGTCAATACAGGGGAAGAGTAATTCCTTTTGCCACGCTGTGGCCATATGGAGAACTGAGCTTTTCCTCAAGAGGTAATCTTGGTCCCGTACGCGAGATGCTTCTTTTGCAAGGATCCTAAGTTCCCTCTTTTCTATCTTAAGTTGAAGGGACTGGGGGCACAGCTTAAGCTTTAACATACTACACGCTTTCTTGAGTGTGTCTCTGGTCTCTTTTGCCCAATTTAGCTCACTGTTTACAATTTCATTCCTACACCATTGTGAGATATTGTGTTCATCACCCGAACCCACACGTTGCCAAAAGTGTACTAGTGCCATGCTAGCAGTTATACCCCATAAGGTGATTCCCAGTTCTAGCCTCGCTGCCTGTACCATTGACGATTTAGGCAGAGAGAATAGATTTTTCAAGCTATTTCCCTCCTCCAAGTCACTATTAAATCTTTTTAAACCCTTCACTCAGGTCGCCGTCCTCCGTTTTAGTGCATCAAGATGGGTGTGCCATTGCAAGCTTCTCTCAAACCACATCCCTAAGTATCTGTATTCTGTCACTTTTTCCAGCTTTTCGGTCCCCAAATACCAAGAAAACCCTGTTTTCCTTCTACAGAAACATAAGATCTTAGTCTTCTCCATGTTACCCACTAGTCTCTTGACCTGGCAGTATTCTTTAAACATGTTTAGTTTCCTCTGTAGAACAATTTCCGTCTGGTCCATGATTACCAGGTCGTCCGCGTAGAGTAAACATGAAATATGTTTCTAACCAAGTTTCTGGCTTGCCCCTCTTGCATTTCCTAAGATTAGGGGCAAGTCCGCGATAAATAAGGAAAACAGCGCGGGGCCAGTACGCACCCCTGCCTTACCAATTTGGATTTTCTACGATAAACTCCCCTCTACATCCAAAATTATCTGGGCCCAAATTTCCGTATGCGGGGCTTGAACCAAGCTCAGTAGATCCCCTGTGATATTGTACCCTATCAAGGTTAGCCACAGCTGCTCCCTGTCCACCAGGTCAAATGCTGCGCGAAAATCCACGAAGCAGCAAAACAGGCTGGTGGTTGATGATGTCCCGCAGGTGGGGTGCGATGACAGCGTCGGCCTTGTTGAAGACGTGGTGGGGGCAGGGGTCGGTCGGAGATCCGGAGTGGATGGAGTTCATCGTGCGGACGGTGTCTTCGGTGCTGATCGGGGTCCAGGCGTGGAGGGTGGTGGTGGGGGGCGGTGGTTCGGTCGTGGCGTGCGTTGGTTGAGAGCAGAAGCTGTTGTGTATGTCCGCGATCTTGTTGTGGAAGTAGGCGGCGAGGGAGTTGCAGAGGTCTTGCGAAGGGGTGATGTGGGTGATGTTGTTGATTCCGGCGTTGGGGTTGGAGAGCTCTTTGACGATGTTGAAAAGCTCCTTGCTGTTGTGTGCGTTGTTGTGCAGTCGTTCCTTGAATGCAGTTTTCTTGGTGGTGCGGATCAGTTGGTGGTGTTTTCGGGTGGCGAGCTTGAGGGCAGTCATGTTGTCCGGTGTTGGGTTTCTGCGCCAGTCTTTCTCGAGGGTTCTGCAGTTCTTCTTGGAGCTCTTGAGTTCGTCGGTAAACCATGGGGCTTTCTTGCTGCCGGGTCTGCTGGGCGGGGTCTTCAGAGGGGCGAGGTCGTCTGCGCAGTCGCTGATCCACTTCGTGAGGTTGGTGGCCGCTCGGCTGGGGTTCGTTGCGCTGGTGGGTGGGTTCTTGCTCAGGGAAGTCACAAGTTGGTCGGCTGTGATCTTGTTCCAGCTTCTGCGTGCAACCTGTTGCTGGTGGTGGTGGGTCGTGGTCCTTGTGAAGCTGAAGTGGACGCAGCTGTGGTCCGTCCAGTGGAGTCCGGTGGCGTGGCTGAAGGCGATGTCCTTGCTGGATGAGAAGACGGGGTCGAGTGTGTGTCTGGCGTAGTGGGTGGGGGTGGTCACCAGTTGCTTGAGTCCGAGGTTTGCGAGGTTGTCCAGCAGGGTGGTGGTGTTGCGGTCGTTGTTGTTCTCCAGGTGGAAGTTGAGGTCCCCGAGGAGGATGTAGTCAGCGGAGGGGAGGGCGTGTGGGCTGACGAAGTCGGCGATGTCCTCGCTGAATTGTGTGCGTGGTCCCGGGGGTCTGTAGATGAGGGTGCCTCTGAGGCTGGTCTTGGGGTTGATGTGGATCTGGAAGTGCAGGTGCTCGGCGGGTTTGAGGGTGTCGTCGGTGTTGGTCGTGATGCGGATGGTGTTCCTGTGGATGATGGCGATGCCTCCTCCAGTCTGGTTGATGCGGTCCCTCCGGATGATCTTGTATCCGTCTGGGATGGCGATGTCGGGCGCTGAGGAGGCGTTCATCCAGGTTTCCGTGATGAAGGCGACGTCTCGGGCTGTGGTGTCGAGCAGGTTCCAGAGCTCGACGGCGTGTCTGTGGACGGAGCGGGTGTTGAGCATGATGCACTTCAGGTGGCTGCTGCTGTTGTCCGTCTTGGTCGGTGCCGGCGTGGTGCAGGTCCGGATGCTGGTGAACTTGCAGGAGTGATTCAGAAAAGGGGGTGGTGATGAACAGAGTGTCGGAATTAAGCAGACCACTCTTACCCAGTCCAAAGATCAGGGCTTGATCCACCCCCTTTTCTGAATCATTTTGTCCACCATAAGCGTGGAAGGGTATACTCAGATGTGAGTCCCTTGCTCATTGCACCATCAGGATTCAAGCAAGCCGGGCCGACGACGCCTGAAATGGCAGAAACCGGTCCCCGGAAGCTTGTTTCCTTCCCAGTATAAGAATTGGCTTGGTAGTTTGGTTTGCCCTGTTCCCATCATGCACTGGGACAGGAACAGACTAATTTGCATATAGCCAAGTTCTGAGCTGGGATGGTGCAGTGAGCTAAAAAACGGTGATGGATCAAGCCCTGATCTTTGGACTGGGTAAGAGTGGTCTGCTCAATTCAGGCACTCTGTTCATCACCACCCCCTTTTCTGAACTTGCAGGAGTGGCAGCAGAAGGGTCCGTGGGTGCGTCTTGGGGTGGCTCGGTAGCAACCCGGGCTTCGGCCGTCGTTGAGTGCGATGAGTTCGGTGGCGAGGTAGGTTCGGCGGGTGGGCTGGTGTCTGCGGGGCCCAGGGGTCCTGGCACTGGGCGCGGTCCAGGCGCGGACGGGCGCAGACGGGCTTACCTTTGGCGCACCTTCGGCGCTCATTCGGTGCTCCCGCTGCGCGCTTCCGCTGCGTGGTCACTCTGGGGACGTCATAAGAGAGGAGCCTGGAGGGCGGGTCAGCTGGGTGGTGGGAGCGGGGTGTCCAATGGGCAGGGGGGGGCCGGGGTCGGCAGAGGTCTGTGGCGGGAAGGGGCTCACAGGGCGGCTCTGCGGCGGCTGGTTGGTGCGGCGGAGGAGACCCAAGGAAGGGCAGCAGAGGGGGGTTCAGGTAAGCAGGAAGGTAGAAAGAAAAGGCGGGGTGTCAGCAGAGGGGAAGAGCGAGGTAGGCAGCAGCGGAGCAGCAGGAGGGGGGAAAGTGCCGAAGGCAGCGGCGAGGCGGCGGAGCGAGGCTCAGGCAGGCAGGCAGCAGTCAGCAGCTAGGCTCTGGCAGGTGGCAGGCAGGAGCAGCGGAGTGGGGGCGACCTCGCCTTGGAGAAGGCTCATCTCTCCTGTTAGAGCCGAACAACATAGTTAGTGCTTTCTAGCAAGAACCTTGGTTAGGTGTAGGATCTGGAAATGGTGTTAGGAGTGTGTGGTGTTATCTGGCATGTTAAAATAGGTTGTGTAGTGGCTGGTTTAGGTGTGAAGTCAATTGGGTTAATTTTAACCCTGGGCAAAGCAGTACACTTCGCTCGCGTAGTTTGTGAAGTTTCTGCTACTTCGCACTAAGTGAATTGGACGTACCACAGTCCATACACGCGTAGCGTAGTGTAGTGCAGCTGTTATTTTTTGCTTGCTCGTGGTCCTCAACGTCAAGTTGGCGACCGCGAGCAAGCAAAATGACATCCCGGCGAGACTTTTTCCTTGTTCGCGATCAGCAACATCGCGAGCGTGGAAAATAAACCTCCTGGCGAGATTCTCAATGCGGGTAAGTCAGGTTTCTCATTGTGAGTGGTCGCGAATGCTCGCGGCCGCTCGCAATGAGAAACTATCAGTCCGCGTTGAGAAATTTGCCGCTCGAGTAAAAATCTACTCGAGCGGCAATAAACTACAGCTCGCACTGTCCAAGATGTCGCTTTCAATGATTGCACAGTCCCGGATGCTTGTCCGCACTGTGCAATCATTGAAAACGGCATTTTGCACAGTGCAAACATGGTACTATGCAGTTCGTGTAGTGCTACGTGTAGCTCGCGTAGTGCGAAGTGCACTTCGCCTAGCTACGCATAGCGCTACTTCACAAACTACCCCCAGGGTTAGTTAATTTGGTATGAGGTACAGTGATTTTGTATAATGAAGGGAGGTTCAGAGGGATGTGTTTTGATAGTGTGGTGTGTGTGAAATGGTTTTAGATGATGTAGTGGGATGTGGTTGGGTGCAGTGGTGAGTAAGGAGTGATGTACAAGGACAGTAGAGAATCTTGTCTCTGAAATTTAGCTGTAATGTCACTTGGTCGAAAGCTCACCCCTTTCAATCTGTAATTTATATGGCACACAGAGATATACCAATACAGTCATGGGAGGCCAAAGCAATTCTTAGCAATTTGCATAATAGACTTGGAAGTGAGAAATGGGGAATGCTAAGAATACTTTCAGGATCTGATAATCCAGTTTCAATATAGTTTAACATAATATACTTATAACGTCCATCCAGCTGTGAA
Organism: Lissotriton helveticus; assembly: GCF_964261635.1. Classification (NCBI taxonomy): domain Eukaryota; kingdom Metazoa; phylum Chordata; class Amphibia; order Caudata; family Salamandridae; genus Lissotriton; species Lissotriton helveticus. The sequence continues at coordinate 1,035,064,572 of NC_136070.1, forward strand.
ATATCACCAAGAGCAGGTTATCTAACTCATCTACCCTGCAAATCTATCCATTAGAGATTTCAAAATGGGCAAAGAAGTACAAGTTTTAAAGTTGCTACATTGCATATTTACTTTATAATCATTATTGAAATGACCATTTTGACTTCATAGACGATTACATTGTCAGTTGTTACATCGGGGTCCTTAAATCGAGAGTGCCGTATTATTGGATTTTACATCAGGAGTACTTTACCATGAAGGTAAGTTGGCAGCTGGCAGATATTCTAGATATGTAGTTATATATTATACATTAAGAAAATATACATATTACAAAATATACATAATTATTCTATTTTTAAGATAGGTTTAACATTGTGGATTATAATTTGATATTAAATTGACTTTAAGTTAAAACATTACATTTTAATTTAAATATATTCTTAAGTGTCTTTAATATACATTTTTTATTAACTCAATACAATTTATTTAACTTACAAAACTTAATAAAAATTATTTATATATAGATCGATCTATCTATCTGTGCTTCTGAATTACAATAGGGGTGTAAAACCCCTTATCCTTTTTTAATCTATAAGTTTATTAAATTAAAATAAAATTAAATAATATTGAATTCTTAGCGGGCGGACACTCCGTTTGGAGTAACCAGGCACTTTATAAGCTTTTAATCTAATCTAATTATTTTGTAAACTTAATGTTTACTTATTTTCAATATAAGCTATTATTATAACCTACTATCATTTTGTTTTAATGTATCTTTCTAAACTATGCTCATTAGATAAAAACTTTTCTGTGTTTAAGGGGTTATAACAACCCACATACTCCCGTTTTTATTTATTTTTAAGATGTACTAGGGTTAATGGTGATCTCAATCCCTGAATCTAACTATTTGTATACACTACCCATCTCTCAACCCTAAAAAACCCTGCTACACCTTCACTCTACCCATTCATGAACCTTAAAAAACCCTTACTACCCCTATTTCCAACTCATCCTTTAACCTTTAAAACACCTCTCTCCCCTAAACACTACCCACCCTGAACTCTAAAAATAAAACTTGCTACTCCTATTAAGCTTAAAAATTATATAAAAATGTAGGCCTAGTAGAAGGTGGGAGCCGAAATGCGTGAGCCTGGGAAGGAAGAATTGTTATGCAGAATCTTGCGAACAGTTAATGAAGGCTGAATTAATTATGAAAATTGGAATGCAAAATGAAGAAAACCAAAATAAAGGTGAATGTTAGACCTATTAAGACTGGTGTATGTGGTGTTCATGTTACGCTGTATTGTGAGTCTCGAAGGTGACAAATATATATATATATATATATATATATATATATATATATATATATATATATATATATATATACACTGGAAAAAACAACAAAAGTTGCAGGGACGTTATAGTTAGGCTCAGATTTCTCTCATACAAAACCATAGAAGTTCAGCAGTTATAGTTACCTGAGCTAACTATAACTTACACCCCCGCAATGCAGTGCGTATTACCTCACATATTACATAACTGATGACATGGTCAGTGTCATAACTGAAGACATCTTAAGTGACATCACTGATGACATCATCCTGTGCCTGTAAGCATTTCGTAAACATTTCTGAGACTTAAAGATTTATACTACGCTACAGCATAAGTTAAATTACTGTTCTTTCTGAAGTAGTAATAAGCCATACTATTTCTAATATATCTCATCTTCGTGGCTGTCTGACTGTCTAAATCAGTGTGTGAGTAGATGTCTGAGTGGCTGTATGTGTGTGTGAGTAGGTGTATGAGTGGCTGTATGGACGTGTTATTGGGTATGTAAGTAGCTGTATGGGTCAGTGCTTGGCTGTATAAGTGGCTGTTTAGGACACTGAGTGGGTGTGTGAGAGGCTGTATGGGTGAGTTAGTGCCTGTGTGAGTGGCTGCATAGGTGTGTGAGTGGCTGTATGGATGACGGAGTGGCTGTGTGAATGAGTGGATGTGTAAGTGGCTGTATGGGTGAGTGTCCATTTGAGTGGGTGTTTGGTTAGCTTAGTGGGTGTGAGTGGCTGTAATGGGAGAGTGAGAGGTGGTTTGAGTGCTTGTAGATATGAGTGAAAGGGCATTTAAGTGTGAGAGTGTGTGAGTGGGTGTTAGAGTAGTTGTATGGGTGTATCAAAAGATCTGTTGAGATGTTGTATGATTAAGTGGGTGTGTGAGTAGCTGTATCGGTGACTGTATGGCTGTGTAAGTTGTTATATGAATGAGTAAGTGGTTGTATGAGTAGCTGTATTAGTGAGTGAGTGGTTGTGTGAGTGGCTGTATGGGGGAATGAGTGAGTATGTCAGTTTTGCATGGATGAGTGAGTGAGTGGGTGTGATAACGTGTATGGATACGTGAATGGTTCTGTGGATATTTGGGTGAGTGTATGAGAGATTGTACGGGGTGTGAGTGGTTCTGTGGATGATGTCATTGGGTATGCCAGTGTTTGCATGGATGAGTGAGTGGGTGTGTGACAAGGCGTATGGATATGTGAATAGGTATGTGAATGGTTCTGTGGGTGTTTGGGTGAGTGTATGAGAGATTGTATGGGGTGTGAGTGGTTCTGTGGATGATGTCATCAGTGCTGTCCCTGACTATGTCATGATTGATGTAATATGTGAGGTCATAGTAGCGTATTGCATGGACGTACGTTATAGTTAGCTCAGATAACTATAACTGCTGAATTTCTATGGCTTTATATGAGAGAAATCTGAGCCTAACTATAAGGTACCTGTAACCTTTTTTTAATGAATTTCTAAGGTTTAAAAATTATTCTATTTCCTAACTATAACGTCCCTGTAACCTTTTGTTTTTCAGTGAATTTCTAAGGTTTTTTAATGTTAGAACCTAACTCTAACATACCTATAACTTTTGTTTTTTACAATGAATTTCTAAGGTTTTTTTAAACTTCTATTTTCTAACTAGTGGACAAAGGGGCCAGTCCCACTGCGGACTTACAGAAGGTAACAGGAGGGATCCTTGGGACGCTCAGTATTCAAGGGGACTTTATCCCCCAACAAGTAGTGTGCCAAGAGGTGCATTTGCAGAGTGGTGGAGAAAGGGGGTTGGGCATCCAATGATCTCTCAGCAATCTCACTGTGTGGGACCTACTGAAGGTAACAGGAGGAGTTCTTGCCCCCAAGGATCTCCAGCATCCAAGGGTACGTCATCCCTCAACTAGCAGTGTGCCAGGGGGTATGTTTGCAGAGTGGTGGAGAAAGGGGGCATGGCCGTTTGGATAAGCTCTCAGCAATCGTGCGGTGTGGGACTTACTGGAGGTAATAGGTGTCTTGGTCCCCAAGGACCCTCAGCATCAAAGGGACTTCCCCCCAAAGCCAGTAGTGCACCAGGAGGCTTGCTTGCAGAGTGGTGGAGAAATTGGGCAGCTCCTCCCATGTGCTCCCAGCAATACGATTGTGTGAGATCTACTGGAAATAACACAAGGGGTTCTTGCCCCCCCAAGGATCAATCAATCAGGGGTTGGTAAAGCGCACTACTCACCCGTGAGGGTCTCAAGGTGCTGGGGGGGGGGCAGAGCAGATCTGGATCAGTCAAAGAGCCAGGTCTTGAGGTCCTTCCCGAACATGTGCAAGGTAGGGGAGTGTTTGATGTTGACAGGGAGATCGTTTCAGGTCTTGGCCGCGATGTAGGAAAAAGAACCCTTAGCATCTCACAGGGCTTTATCCCCCAACCAGTAGAGTGTCATGAGGTGCATTTTCTAGAGTAGTGGAGAGAGGGGGCAGGGCCTCAGATGACCTCTTAGAAATTGTGCTGTTTGGTACTTACTGGAGGCAAGTGAAGGGGTTGTTGGCCTAAAGGGCCCTCAGCAGCCAAGAGGACTTAATTTCCCAACCAGTTGTGCACCAGGAGGACCCTTTCCAGAGTGGTTGAGAAAGGGGGAGGGGCCTCCAACGACTTCCCCAGGTCTGGGCTTTTTTTTAAATTACCACTCCCTGGGCCGATATCAGAGATGGGGCCTCCTTCCCCCGGGGCCTGAACTTTTCTTTTTTTTTGTTGTATTTATAATCGAAGAGGGGGGCTGTTTTGCTCCCCTTCTCCAGGCAATTTTGGACTAGCGGACTTCATCCCCTGGGACCCGCCATGGTTTCCTGGGCATCCAGTCGGCAAAGGGACCACTGTCGGAGTCTGAAGGCCCCTGTGCCACCTGCTAGTTCCCCGACTCCTGCTTTCACACAGAGGAAGCTGCTAAACATTCAGCTTACTGTGTCTGAAAGCAATTTGTATATTTCCCTGCTCGCTTGACAGCGGGCAGAGAAACAGACGAATTCTCTGCATACAGCAAGTGAGACCATTTTCACTGCTCTTGATTCCTGGAAGCAGAAAGTTTGCTGTGACTTGGCAAGAGTGGTTATAGCCACAGCAAACAGCTATGTCCCCGGAGTGGGCACCTCAGAACATAGCAGGAGCTGACCCGGGGGGGTGGTCCCCAGGGCCATTTATGGCTCCAGGACTGGGGCAGTGTAGCCTCCCTCCATTGCAGTACACAGCCCATGGGAGGTGGTGGGGCTGCCTGGAATGCATTGGGGCCACGCATCCCCCTTAATTTGAAAGAATTGCTTCCGGAGGTAGCGGTCCCCGGAGCTGCAGGAGTGTGCACCCAATGGCACCCGCATTAATTTCATGTGTAGCTACGGGGATGTGGCAGTCTCCTGGGCATTGGCGGGCTTAGTGGGCCCTTCTGCATACATTATAAGCAGTGCCCCAAGGAGGTAGTGGTCGGTGGGGCTGAGGGCGCCGTGCATGCCCCCACATTCATTTAATTACTATTACCCTGTGGAGGTGGCGGCCCCGGTGCATGGGCGGGCCCACATACATTATGAGCAGTGCCTCAGGGAGGTGGCAGTCCCCAGTGCTGCAGGGGGTGGGGTGCATCAGGACGGGGGTGTATGGCAACCTATACTTGGTGCCCAGTCTGGCTACTCAAGTATTCAGTTCAAGGTGTGTGGCCAATTGGCCCCAAATCGCCAAAGGCACAGTTGTAGATGGTCGGCAAGGGCTCTGACACCATCCAAGTATTGGTTCCATGGAAACTTAAGTGTGAATAAATCACAACCTTAAGGCTGGAGACTGCCTCTGCTCCATGTTGCTCCTGTCTCTGACGGGCAAACACCCCCGTCCTGATGAAGACTTGGCGCTGAGGTTTAAAATTCCCTCGTAGCATCAGCCGAGTCGAAACGTCGACTCCCTTCACTGTACCAAGACCTGTACCTTTCTTCTCTACCGCGTACCGCTGAAAATGCATTCTGTGCACGGTGTAAATTTACAGACTACATGTAAATGAATGTTGTACATCCGACAGGTCTTATCTACTGGATTTGACTACCAGTGTTTTTAAAAAGCCAAAATAATTTCTTCTAAACCCTTTGATTTACACTCCTATCACCCACCACTATCTCTCCCCTTCCCCTCTTCCTTTTCATGCGTGCAACCTGCTTTCAAGTAATAATTCACTGTACAAAGAATAAATGCTTTGTGAATTAATTTGATTTGTTTGGCGCATCTACTTATGTGGTCTCTATACATGTGTTCTTAAATTATGGTTAGTGTACATGTATTTGCTAATATGCATAGATATGGAGTATCAGTATTGTAGTAATCCACACAATACAGACTGTTCATTATAATTGATTTACTTTAGGAAAAATTGGTCACGGACCACGTTTATATTCCTCCACTTACCTATGTAGGCACTCACTGACCCACTCACAGATGCATGTAGGCATTGACATACCCAATAACAGACCCATGCAGGCACTCACAGACCTACTTGCATACGCACGTGGACACTCACACACCCGCTCACAGACCCACACAGGCACTCACACACGCACTCACATACCCGTGCGAGCACTCACACACCCACTAACAGTCCTATGTAGGCACTCACACACGCACACCCAGACCCATGCAGGCAGACACCGATGTAGCCACTGACACATCCAGGCACATACTGTTACAGTGTCTGACACACCTAGATACACACTGTTAGACACTGATGACACCCAGGCACACACTGATACAACTACTGACACACCCAGCCACACTACAATACAGAGACTGACACACCCAGGCACATACTCATTCATCCAATAACACACCCTCTCACATATCAATACAGCCACTTAGACATTGAGTGAAACACTGATTCAGCCTCTCAAACACCCATACACATACCTATAGAGTCACTGTCACACCCAGCCACACACTAATACAGACACTAATACACCCAGGCACATATTGGTACAGACACTGACACACCCAGGCAAACACCAATATAGCCACTTACACACCCAGGCAAACACCGATACAGACACTGACACACCAGACTACCCACCAATACAGCTACTGACACAACCACCCAAACACATACACTCACTCACATAACCAGCCAAACACTGTTGCAGCCTCTCAAACACCCAAACACACACAGGTACAGCCACTGACATACCCAGGCACACACTAATACAGACACTAACACACACCAGACACACATTGTTACAGACAATACACACCCAGGCACATACTGATATACCAAAAGAAAGGCCCAGGCCACACTGCTACAGTCACTGAGACACCCATACACACACTCATACACCCAATAACACATCCACTCACACATCAATAGAGCCACTTACACATCCAGGCACACACTGATTCAGCTACTGGCACACCCAGCCACACTCTGATACACAGATTGATATCTTCATGCCTACAATGATACAACTACTGACATAACCAGACATACACCAATACCGCCACTGATGCACCCAGTTTCACACTGTTACAGTCACTGACACTTTAAATACACAGAGTTAGCTTTTTGTTTGACCCAATGGTGATTCTAAAAAGAACCATTTTTTAAAGGTATGTTTAAGAGTTTTTGATTTTTTTTCTTGTTTTTCGTGGGTTTGTGAATGGTTTTGTCAATGTTGTCACGGCTGATGCTATCAACTGATGTAATTTGAGATGTCATCAGTGATGTCACTGACCATGTCATGAGTGATGTAATATGTGAGGTCATAAGCCTAGCACCGCGGGGGTGTATGTTATAGTTAGCAGTAGCCACTCTGTACTTAAAGTTAGGGTGACCGGAGATAGGGATTTATTTTGTGTCCCTTAATAATTTTCCACCGATTGACGAATGTCCAGGAACCTTTGCAGGCCTAGGCCCCCCATTTTATTCTTGGAGTCCTGAAAGTTTTGCTGCATTTCATTAAGGGGCTTCAAAGAATAAACAGGGGCCCCAAAACAGCTGCAAAATCCAATGCAATTTATTTTGTGTACCGTGACAATCGTCAGTCGGATTTTTGTGAAATTTGGAAGGATTATATATTGTGCTGCACAGACAATTCTTTGGGGGTACTGCAGGTAAGTAGAGTAAGTATTTTATAAATTTTAAGTGTTTTAATGTGGCTATTTCTATGGTCGCTGTAGTGCCGTGGTACTCCAGAGGTACATAATGATGACACGTCATTAGCTGATTGGCTAATGACTATCTTTACAAAAGTTAAAGTGAGCCATGTTGTTTTTAATGAGAATTTCCCTGTGTTCTGCATTACGCCATTTAATTTAGCTAAGTATTAGGTTGGGTATTTCCACCGTACCTATTACAATTTTAGTAAACTGGAAGTAGGAAGGAAAGAATATTTATAAGTTTACAAATATTTTTTGGGGGGTTTGGCGTAGCAAGACGACTGCTTAGATGCAAATCCTATTAGCTCCTGCTGCAGGGCTGCAAAATCCTTCATTATCCTGTAAAATCCGCCAACCTGAGACACCTGTGGTGAAGCCGTATGCCCTGGGTGTCGGATGGGTGACTGCAGGGACCCAGCTGTGCAAATGATGGGAAACCCCGTTGAGACAAGAGCCGGACTGTGTGGATGGGTCCCTGTGAGTTGAGCTGGGAGACAGTGCTGGTGGAGTGGACTTGCCCACTGGAAGATTCCTATTTGTGGCTGAAGGCCCATGGAAATAGAGCCCCTGGATTGGGGTTCTGCTGACCAGCTTTGTTGTGAGGGGGCTCTTGGAGCCTGCTGGACACAGCAGATGGGCCGGAGGGAAGACCCCGGCCTGTGACTGGGAGATGAGTGCTGATCCCCTCAGCGGGGAGAGATGGAGCGTGTGCCACAAGGGACTGTGGTCGGTACCCCATGCATTTGAGGCCGTTGTAGTAGTGGCTCTCGTCCCCTGGCCAAGAGTTCTAGTGGATCGTGCAAGGCTGCGGTTGACAGGCTTGAGTGGCTTATTAGCTAGGGTGGCAAACTGGCTGGGCATGCCAGGCGGCAGATTGGAGGTGACGGGCTCCTAAAGTCAGACGATCTTGGAGAGGAGCACCCTTGCGCTTAAGAGCTGCATTGAGGGGAAGGGTGCCTTCCTTCTGTGCTAGAGACCCGGTGCCATGGTGGACAGGGTAGTGGTACCAGGAGAAATTGTTGCACCAGGGCCCTGGTACATATGATCACAGACTGACAGGGGCAGAAAGCCTTTAATATGAACATATAATGTGTATTGGGATCGTATCGTATCGTACAGGGCCCCGGTCCCTGTACAAGACAACTGTGACTTGCTTAAGGGGCGACTCCCTGTCGCCTTCTGAGCAAGGGATTCTGCCTGGCTGATCACAAAGGAAGGTGGAGAGTCAGTCTACTGACTTAGGGCAATGTAATTCTCTCTGGAGAACCATTGTGGAGGTGGGTAAAGGTCCTATGAAACTGAGGTCGGTCATCCTGGGACTTGTGGGATTGGAGCTGCCACCGTGCATGGGACTAACCCTGCCTGATCGTGGTGAGTTGAAACACAGTGATGGGGTGGGACATTGCTGACTGACATTAATAATGGTAAAAAGACAAAAGGGGCGAAACCTAAGGCCAACAAAAATGATCAATATATGGTGTCAAGGCCAGAGGCACTCCAATCAGACCACAACCATGAGCAGCCTGCTGGCAATGCAAAGATCCCGGATCGCATTGGAAGGGAAGATGGGCTCAATGGCTATCAAGATCAACCATCTGCGCTTGGACCTAGGGAAGGTTGAGGATCTCACCACAGATGTGGAAGATGAGGTGGGTGCTCTAAAAATGAGCACCCACTGTTGCTGAGAGCCACAGTGGAGGGGCTCAAATGTAGCACCACCCGTGCAGAGGAACATCTGGAGGATGCCAAAGGATGATCACAGTGCAATAACATAAGCCTGGTGGGCTTTCTGGAATGAGCAGAGGGTTCCTCAGCAGTGGTCTTTGTATAGAACTGGATCATGAAAACCCTCAAGCTCCCATGTCTGCCCACCTTCATCACAGTGGAGAGAGCAGAAAGGGCACTGTCGGCTGTCCCGCGCCCAGGGGGCACCGTCTCGGACCCTAATAGCTCACCTGTTCAACTACCACAATGCAGCATGTACACACGTAGCCCTCCCAGGTATGAAGACAAACAAATATTAATTTATCCTGACTGCACTCGAAGGGTCCTGATCCTGGACTGGCTGGGCACCCTGTGGCACGCAAATCCTGCTGATGCTGCAGATGGCGGGGATCCCGCGTGGGCCCTGTGCGATGCTCTGGCTGAAATACAAAGACACCCAGGGAGGGCTTAGAGAGAGACTAGGGGCTCCCGCTAGAGATTGCAATCTCATTTGTCCAGATGGAACCGTGAGGTCAGAGGTGCCTTGGTCGATGGAAGGCAAAGCCTTCTCACATATCTGACTGGTGCCGAACACCTTGAGTGACAGTATAGATGCTGAGTAGTTCCTTTTGGGGTCTGGGAGATACCAGACATTGTGCCCTGGGTCATGGACACGTTTATTTGCCATTGGACTACTGATACCAAAGAAACACTCTATTCTACCCCGGTGAGCCAGCACTGTGATGACATCACATGCTGTGGTCAAGGTGCCCGAGGAGACTTGAAGGCGGATGGTGGCCGACTCATGTAGGATAACTGGAACACTAAACCACTGGGTGTATGATTGTGTTATACTGTTGTTACACTGTGACATTTAAGAGGCTTACCTTGTCATCTGATATTAGCAATTATGTGATGGATAGATTTCTTTTCTGCTTTGCGGCAGGAGTTGGCAGAGGGCCAGTCTGCTGACGGTCTGCTGAGTGGCCTGTATTACAACTAGCGCTTGTTCTACTTGTGGGGGGAAAAGAGGGTGGGATCTGGGGCGGTGATCTCTACCCATGTGGCCAATGGTTGTGCTGGAAGGAGTTCTTCATATTCTGTCTGAGGGAGGTGGGTTGGGGGTTGAAATAACTCTGTTGTTAATGGTTGCTGTTGTTAGTGTACAGAGAAGTGCTTTTGCTGCTCGTATTTCTTGTGCCACACTGTTAGTGATGCCATGGTCCAGTGGGAGGGTCTTGAAAACGAATGCACGGGGTATGCGGGGTCAGGGTAGTGATTAAATGTTCCTTCCATGGAACTTTGAAGGTCTGAACAGACCTGAGAAATGCCATAGAATACACACTTACTGCAAATTATACCAAGAATCTATTGCATTCTTGCAGGAAACTCATTTGTAGGATGACTGTTTTTCAAGGCTGCAACAGAAATGGAGGGGGCTTATTTATGCCAACTCTTACTCTTCTTTTTCCTGAGGGACTCTCATCTAGGTGACTCCAGAAGTCCCCTTCTAGAAGTTACAGGTGTGTGTGGACCCAGATGGGTGATATGTTATTCTCTATGGGACCCTAGACGCACATGAGTTCTGATTGATGAATGTCTATGCTCCCAATATAGATGATGGGAGATTTTTTGCAGAAGTGTTGAAAACGGCACAGCGATTCTTTCCTGCTGAAATGGTTAAGGCTGAGGACTGTAACTGCATGCTGGATGGTGAGATGGACAGGTTCCCACTGTGGTTGGGTACTAAACCCAACATGTCAGACACACTGAAGCAGATGATACAGGGGGTGGGGTTAATAGACATCTGAAGGGCCCAACATCTACAACCATACTCTTGTTACACTCCAGCTGCGGACACGCACAGCAGATTGGACTACTTCCTCATGCAGATGGATGCAGCACAAAGGGTAATGGACATGACTTACTTAGCTGGTACATTTCTGATCACTCACTTCTACTTCTGACAAAATCCTTAGTCAGATAGGTAGCCCGAGTCCCATTGTTGATAATGAGGGCAGAGGCACTTACCGAACCCGATTTATAGGGGGATGATTGCAGAAACAATGACAGATTATTTCCCTCATAACCGAGAGAGCACCAAACATAGAGCAACGGAATGGGACGCGATGAAGGTAGTGCTTAGTCCTTGACCTTGCTGGTAGGTCGCTCCCCCACCACACAGCTCCTCCTGTGTGTCCTGACCCTGCCCCAGCTGCCGCTGCTGTAGAAGTTGAGGCCCTCCTTCACCTGCAGGCTACCACCTGCGCCTCATCCCTGGTGGCCAGTGGTAGACCTTAAGTTTGTATCACTGACACTGTCTGTCTGTATTCCCTGTACTGCCCATACTGTCTTCTGGTGTCTGTGACCGCTGTTGCCTGTCTCCCCCCTGTGCCTGCATTCTTATCTATGCCAGTTCTCTTGCCTTCTGCTCCCATCATTGCACTTTTTTTCTTGCCTTCTGCTCCCCTGATTGCACTTGTTTTTCTTGCCTTCTTCTCCCCTGATTGCACTCATTTTTCGTGCCTCTGCTCCCCTGATTGCACTCGTTTTTATTGCGTTCTGCTCCCCTGATTGTACTCGTTTTTCTTGCCTCTACTCCCCTTTGTGCCCTCTGTGCCACTCGTTTCCCCCCGTTTTTTGTAACCGTTCTGCCCTTTCTTGGGACCTTTGTGCCTATGTGCCACTCGTTTCCCCCTGTTTTTGTGACCTTTCTGCCCTTTCTTGTGACCTTTCTGCCTCTGTGTCACTAGTTTCCCCCTGTTTTCTGTGACATTTTCTGCCCTTTCTTGTGACCTTTCTGCCTCTGTGCCACTCGTTTCCTCCCGTTTTTTTGACCTTTCTGCCCTTTCTTGTGACCTTTCTGCCTCTGTGCCACTCATTTCCACCCGTTTTTTGTGACCTTTTCTGCCCTTTCTTGTGACCTTTGTGCCTCTGTCCCCCCATTTTTTGTTACCTTTCTGCGCTTTTTTGTGACCTTTGACCCTGCTTGCAGGCAGGTCGCCCCCACGGCGCTGCTAGTCACCTGACTGCCTATTCCTGCCTCCTTGCTGCCTCCTTGTTTCCTTGGTTTTTCCCTCTCCTCTGCCCTGTGCACCAGTTCCCCCCACCCCCACCGCTCCCGATCCGATCCCTGCGGCCCGCCCCCCTGCACAACCATTCGCCTCCCCGCTCCCGCCTCCCAGCTGCTCCTCCCTCCCAAGCCACCTCATATGCAGGCCGAGAAGAAGCCGCGCAGTGGGCGAGCCGCTGGTGCGCCGCGCCCATCCGCGCCAGGACCGCGTCCAGCGCAAGAATGCCTGTACCCTGCGAACACCACGACACCAGAATCCACTACGACACCAGCACCCTCCACGCACTCAACGCCGGCCTAAACCACACCTGCTTCCAGGCCACCCTGAAACGGACCCACGGACCCTTCTCCTGCCACACCTGCAGCTTCACCTGCGACAGAACCACCAAACCTCCAAGGACTCGATCCAACCACCTCCGCTGCATACTCCTCAACACCCGCTCCGCACGCAAACACGCCGTCGAGCTCTGGGATCTGCTCGACACCTCCGCCCCAGATGTGGCCTTCCTGACAGAGACCTGGTGGAACGACTCCTCGGCGCCCATAGCCATTCCGGACGGCTACAAGATCACCCGCAGGGATCGCGCCAACGGAATCGGAGGAGGAATAGCCATCGTCCACAAGTCCACCCTCAAGGTCACCACCCACGCAAATGACACCCTCAACACCGCCGAACACCTGCACTTCCGGATCCACACCGACCCCAACACCACCCTCAGAGGAACACTCATACACAGACCCCACGGACCCCGGGCTCAGTTCAGCGACTCCATTGCCGACCTCGCCAGCAGCCATACACTCGCCTCCACGGACCACATCCTACTCGGGGACCTGAACTTCCACCTCGAGAACAACAACAACGCCAACTCCGACACCCTGATCGACAACCTCGCCAACCTGGGCCTCAGACAACTCGTCACCGCACCCACTCACGCCGCCGGCCACACGCTGGATCCCGTCTTCTCCACAGGCTCCCACGATGCCTTCAACCACACCACCGAACTCCACTGGACCGACCACCACTGCATCCATTTCACCTTCAAGAAACCAATCACGCACCACCTCACCCAACAGCTGCCTCACCGCTGCTGGAGCAAAGTCACGGAAGACCAGCTGATCACCTCCCTCGCCAAGAACCCACCCACCGACCCCACAAACCCAGACGCCGCAGCCCGAAACCTCAGACAGTGGATCGACGACTGCGCCAACACCCTCGTCCTGCTCAAGAAACCCTCCAACAGCCACGCCAACAAGAGAGCCACCTGGTTCACCGACGAGCTCCAGATCTCTAAAGGCGCATGCCAGTAACTGGAGAAGACATGGCTCCATGAACGCACGCCGGACAACCACGCAGCCCACAAGGACACCACCCGCAGACACCACCACCTCATCAGATTAGCCTAGAGATCCTCCTTCAAAGACCGCTTGGATAAGAACGCACACGACAGCAAAGAGCTCTTCAGCATCGTAAAAGAACTCTCCAACCCTAGCGCCAACACCAACGACATCCCGCCCTCACAAGAACTGTGCGACTCACTAGCCATCTTCTTCCACCGCAAGATCGCTGATATCCACGACAGCTTCAACACCACAACCGCCCCGACTACGCCAGACTCCACCTCCCCTGTGAACACCACCAGCGCCAACAGCCTGACCTCCTGGTCCAACGTCAACGACAACGAGACAAGCAAGGTCATGAACTCCATCCACTCAGGATCTCCGTCTGACCCGTGCCCACACCATGTATTCAACAAAGCAGACGCAGCCATCCCACCCCAACTACGGAAGGTCATCAACATCTCCTTCAAGACAGCGAGATTCCCGGAAAGCTGGAAGCACGCTGAAATCAACGCCCTCCTCAAGAAGCCCAAAGCGGACCCCAAGGACCTCAAGAACTTCCGGCCCATCTCCCTGCTCCCGTTCCCGGCAAAGGTCATCGAGAAAATCGTCAACATGCAACTGGGCCGCCACCTCGACATCTTGCACCCCTCCCAGTCCGGATTCAGATGAAACCACAGCACTGAAACAGCCCTCATCGCCTCCACAGACGACATCAGGCGCCAACTAGACAACGGCGAAACATCAGCCCTCATTCTCCTGGACCTGTCAGCCGCCTTCGACAGGGTCTGCCATCGCACTCTAAAGACATGCCTCTCAGAAGCCGGAATCCAAGAGAAGGCTCTTGACTGGACCACGTCTTTCCTCTCCGGCAGAACCCAGAGCGTCCGCCTCCCACCCTTCTGATCCGAAACCACCGACATTATCTGCGGCGTCCCCCAGGGCTCATCCCTCAGCCCAATGCTGTTCAACGTGTACATGGCCCCCCTCGCACTAGTGACCCACCATCACGACCTCAACATCATCTCCTACGCTGACGACACCCAGCTCATCCTCTGCCTCACCAAGGACCCACACACCGCCAAAACCAACCTCCATGAGGGAATGAAGGCCGTCGCCGATTGGATGAGGAGCAGCCGTCTGAAGCTAAACTCGAACAAGACGGAGGTCCTCATCCTCGGACCCACCCACTCAGCCTGGGAGGACTCCTGGTGGCCAACCACACTGGGAAGAGCACCAACACCCACCGACCATGACCGCAATCTAGGATTCATCCTCGACTCCTCTCTCTCCATGTCTAAGCAGGTCAACGCCATCTCCTCCTCCTGCTACAACACCCTCCGCATGCTCCGCAGGATCTACAAGTGGATCCCAACCGAAACAAGAAGAACGGTAACACAGGCCCTCGTCAGCAGCAGACTGGACTACAGCAACGCACTCTACGCAGGACTCCCATCCAAACACCTACGACGACTACAATGCATCCAAAACGCTTCTGCCCGACTGATCGTCAACGTCCCCCGCCGCAGCCACATCACCCCCACCTGAGAGACCCGCACTGGCTCCCCGTCGACAAGAGGATCACCTTCAAGCTCCTCACCCACGCACACAAAGCACTCCACAACGCCGGACCAGCCTACCTGAACAGCAGACTCGGCATCCACACCCCCACCCACCAGCTCTGCTCCGCCAGCCTCATCCTCGCCACTGTCCTCCGCATCCAACGAACAACCTCCGGCGGCAGATCCTTCTCCTACCTCGCCGCCAAGACCTGGAACACCCTCCCTACCCACATACGGCAGACCCAAGACCTACTCGCCTTCAGAAGACTCCTCAAGACCTGGCTCTTCGAGCAGTAGCAGCAGCCCCCCCCCCTCAGCACCTTGGGACCCTCACGGGTAAGTAGCGTGCTTTACAAGGACTCTGATTGATTGATTGATTGATTGATTCATTAGTGCAGTGGGGATAGAAACCACTACTGGCATCTGACAAATGTTAGAATGTGACCTGACAATTCAGGAGAACACGCTAGCGAACATGGAAAGAGTGGTGCCACATAATCGGGCAGTGCGCACAGACTGGGGTGACGTGAAAAAATTTCTCGATTCTTCGTGGGAGTGACTGGATAAATGTGAGCCACTCTTATAGACACCGACTGCATGCGGAAGGGGACACGGCAAGTATTCTTTTTCCATAAAACAAGAACATTATACTGAGCTGATATTAATGATCAGGGATTGCACAGGAAGGAAGGTGAATGCACAGCAGGCCATCAATGATATGTTTACTGGTCACTTGCAAGTGGTATTTACATCTCCCGGGGAGGCCCCGGAACACCTTGTGGTACCCTACGTGGACTTGTTGCCAATGACACGATTGGATGATACTGAACGAGAGGATCTGGGGGGTCACGTGACCAGACAGAAATACTGCCGGCCTTAGACTCCATCAAGACGGCAAAAGCCTTGGGTGGGTGAAGGACTGCCTCAGAGCTCTATAGGGCATGCCCCGAAACCATGGGTGATAAATTGCTATTGGTATATCAGGAAGCCTTAGTACGGGATATATATTCCTGGCTTCTATGAGGGAGACTCTGTTTGTGCTGATACCTAAACGGGGAAGGATCCACTAGCCGTAGATGGCTACCGCCCCTGTCCCTGTTGAATATAGACCAAAAAATACTTGTCCATATTCTAGTGAAATGTCAGTACTGCTATCTCCTGAAACTGGTCCACCCTGACCAGTCAGAATTCATCCCTTACAGAAACACCCTTTGCAATATGTGATGGCTGTCGCATGGCTCCATGCACCCTGTCTGATTGAAGACCAATATGCTCTTTAGATAAAGAGAAGGCATTTGATTCTGTCAGCTGGGACTATGGGCCAGATGTAGGTAAAACTTATTTACCGATTCTTAATTACCGAATTTTACCGATTCGGTAATTAAGAATCGGTAAATAAGAAGTGGGGGTATGTAGGAACATCCAGATGTTCCATTTACCGAATCGTTAAGAATCGGTATTTACCGATTCGGTAAATACCGACCGGTAATGCTCCATTCATTCCTATGGGCTTTGAAGCCCATAGGAATGAATGGGGCATTACCGGTCGGTATTTACCGATTCGGTAAATACCGATTTTGACAAGGGTGCAGGGGGTGTCACTTTGACACCCTCTAGCACCCCCACAAAAGGTTCGGGGGCCATATGGCAGGCATACCTGCCCTAAGGGCAGGTCTGCCTGTCATATGGCACAGGTGTGCATGCACACATGTGCATGCACACCTGAATCGGTATTTTAACATCAAATACAATTTGATGGTAAAATACCGATTTTGTAGGCCTTGTGGGACTCAGAAGAGTCCCACCTACATATCAATTTTACCGATTCGGTAAATATACCGGTCGGTAAATTTACCGACCGGTATATTTACCGAATCGGTAAAATTACCGATTTTCCCTGTTTACCTGCCCCTACATATCAAATGCCAAATACCGGTCGGTAACGGCCGAATTCGGCCGTTACCGACCGGTAAAACCCTACCTACATCTGGCCCTAAATGTGGAGTCTGTTTGCCAGGGCTGGGTTGGGGCCCAGATTTCTTGCCTGGATAAAGTTGCTATACACAGAACCACTGGCACGGGTGTGCACTGTACACCTGATTTCGGAAGTGATTCACCTACAGCGAGGACACCGGGCAGGGATACCCTCTATCCCCCTTACTATTTGCCATGGTAATGGAGCGGGTGGCATGCAGATGTTGACAGGTGTTGCAGGGTTGGAGTAAACATGTGGAACTAATGACCCATGTAGTGTCATTATACCCAAACAATGCTATGGTTTATCTGCGCGAACCAGATGTATCAGCCCCAATCCTTTTGAACATGATGAGGAAATTCGGGGAGCTCGCGGGCCTGTACGTAAACCACCTGAAATCTGCCATGTTTTTGAGGGGCAGCTGAAGGGAGAGGAGATTGAATGGCCCCCATTGCGGGTTTACCCTGGAAGATGGACAACATCCGTTATCTAGGTATGTACATAGCTCATGAGGTACAGCAATATCATACCCTTAATTTCAGACATGCAATCACAAATCTACACCCATCCATCACTTTTTGGAACTCACTGAAACTCACTCTGATGGGAAAAATACCCTTAATTAAAATGTTGGTACTTCTGTGTTTTTACATCTTGCAAGGCATCTTGTATGAGATTCCCAGGAGTGTCTTTCGGGAACTAGGCCAGCTCCTACTGAAACTGCCGTGAGTTGGTGAGATATGCTGGATCAGACTGACTATGCCTAAATTGAAATTGCATAAGGGTGGACTGGAGGTACCTGACCTCGAAATGTACTATCTAGCGTCGCACCTGCAACACGTTGCCCGCTGGTTTGATGATGAGCCAAGCTGGGAGACATCTCCATTGTCCAGTACATATGGAGATGCTGACTTGGGATCTCTACTGTTATGTGGTAACAGACCGCCTAGGAACTCGCCACATGTGATTAGACTGGTGTGCAGGCTCTGGGAACGCATTGTATGGGAGTACTACATAGAGCTCTTTAAGGGCCAGAGCTGAAGATCTGGAAGATCCAGACTTGTGCGCAGGTAGAACAGATGATGGACATGGATCACTGGCAAGATGGGGGTTGTATAACTTCAGATGCCCTGTATCCAGCGGGATGCTTTATTACCTTGCAGGACGCAGTGAAAATGTTCAAATTGGGGAGAGGGCACTTCCTGCAGTATGTCAAGATAACGACCACAACACAGGAGATATGGCTGGGGTTCCCTACAGCCCCTGCATCCACACAGACACCCGTTGCACTGCTGACATTGCCATGGACTGGAGAGCCATCACACACATGTAATGCATTCTCCGATTGGACAGGAGAGGACCTAACTTCAAGACCGAGGAGACTTGGCAACACATTAGTGAATTCCTCATCACAGCTGAGGAGTGGACTTGGATACGCAGGGGAGTGTGGGAAGTGTCAGTTAACACACTATTTAAACTTATCCAATATAATGCTCTACACATTGCAGCCTTCTCACCCAAACTTCCACATGCAATTGATCCTACTAGAGATACCGGATGTGTCCACTGCAGATGCACACTGGCAGGCTTCTTTCATGTGGTGTGGAATTGTCCTTAGATAGTGCACTCTTGGAATGAGGTCCTGGAGTATTTATGTAGAGCCATTGGCTGGGAGATCCCTAGGGAACACAAACATTGCCTGCTAGAGCGGGTGCCTACTATCCACAAAAGCTTAGCAGGAAAGGTTTGATCCTTGGGTTGATGCTGGCCAAATTTCGCATATCTATTAGATGGCTCAGCACACAGCCCCACTTAGCAGCTGACTGGTTGTGAGATGTGACGGAATGGGCTGGGATAGAGGAAAATGATATGAAACAGATAAGATGTGACAATAGACTGGAAGGGATCACTGACAGAATATCGACAGTCAGAATATCGAGCTACAGTAATATCAACGCAAGAATACTGATGTCCAGAATATCGAAGTCCTATCTACATAATTATAAGTACAAAAATATTGATAAAAAAATATTGTTGTTAAAAATATCGCTTTTTTATGTATAAACAATTATGTAAAATAAAGTAAATAACACACATAACTAAAAAAATTGTTAAAAATATAAAAAAATATTTTAAATTATAAGTAATACATATAATTTAACCCCTTTAGTGCTGCCGTCGGCCAATGGTCGTCGCAAGCACTACCTTGCCAGTGCTGCGCACGTCCGTTGGCTGATGCGGCCGCACCCATTTCTTCGAACGTTCAGCACTGGCGCAGAACGTTCGAAGCAACAAACGGGTTCAAAATCCATTAAACATATATATGTATAAAATATAATAATATATTTATAAATAATTATTATAATAACATATAAATTGTTTAAAAACATATTACAAATTATAAATACATATATAAACACATACACCAATAATATAAATTAAAATAAAAAACTATATGTAACTAATTAAATTATTACAAGCTTTTTAATCTTTTTAAAATACAGTTTACGCTACATTAACTAAAACAGTAGAGAAAATATTGGATAGTGGAGGTGATAAAATTACTATTCCTGCTCCAGAGAGTGCAACAGTAGGGAAAGTGTTGGATAGCGTAAGGGTAACAATTACTATTCCCACTCCAGTGAGTGCAACAGTAGGGAAAGTGTTGGATAGCGTAGGGGTAAAAATTACTATTCCCACTCCAGTGAGTTCAACAGTTGAGAAGGTTTTGGATAGCAGAGGGGTAAAATGTACTATTCCCACTCCAAAGAGTGCAGCAGTAGGGAAAGTGTTGGATAGCGGAGGGGTAAAAATTACTATTCCCACTGCAGTGAGTGCAACAGTAGGGAAAGTGTTGGATAGCAGAGGGTTACAATTTACATACTTATCGATTAAATAATTATCAAAAATAAATAAACAATTAATAATTATTTGTAAATTAATTATTAATGTAAATAAATAAATATTAATAAGTACTTTATTATAATTAAATACATTCCCACCCTACTCCCCTATAAGCCCACAACCCGCTCCTAAAAAGCACAATTAATACAATGATCTATTATTGAATTAATATTAATTACTTAACCAAATAAATAATTAAGAACAAATTACCTATAAATACTGATAAATTATTAATAATTACTTTATTATAATTAAATCACTTCTCACCCTATTGCCCTTTAAAGCCACAACCCACTCCTAAAAAACGTACACAATTTATATAATTATCTATTAATTAATTAATATTAATTAATAACACATTGATTAATTAATACATTAATTATAAATACTAATAAATAAACATTAATACTTTATTATAATTAAATTACTTCCCACCCTATCCCCTATAAACCCACAACCCACTACAGAACTACATTATGCAAAAATTAATTTACATAAAAATATTGACTTCTAAAAATGTAACACATACATTAAAAAAACTACACTTATACCAAAATATTATCTCAAATACTCCTAAAAAACGTACACAATTTATATCATAATCTGTTAATTCATTAAAATGAATTAATAGCCAATTAATAATTAATTAATAAATCAATTATAAATACTAATACATAAACATTAATAATTAAATAACTTCCCACCCTATTGCCCTATACACCCACAACCCACTCCTACAAAACTTACACAATTTATATAATTATCTATAAAATAATTAAAATTAATTAATAGCCAGTTAATAATTAATTAATAGACTAATGATAAATGCTAATAAATAAACATGAATAATTACTTCATCATAATTAAATTACTCCCCACCCTATTCCCCTATAAACCCACAATGCGCTCCTAAAAAATGTACACAATTTATATAATTATCTATTAACTAATTAATATTAATTAATAACCAACCAATAATTAATTAATAATACATTAGTTATAAATAATAATTAACTGTTTTAAATACTTTACATTACTTCCACCCTATTCCCCTATAAACCCAAAACTAGCTACAGAACTACATTACGCAAAAACTAATTTACATAAAAATATTAACTGCTAAAATGTGAACACATACATTAAAAAAACTACACTTATACCAAAATATTACCTCACATACTTTTAACACACATACTAAAATACAGAACACTAATATAAAGATCAATTTTATTAACAACGATATTTTTACAAACGATATTACTGTCTTCAATATTAAAAAAAAAAGATATTTCTTACCTTACTGTCGATATTCTGTATCACTATATTCTTGTAGTCGATATTCTTGACCTACGATATTTAAAACTCGATATTATGGTAGGTCGGAAAAAAAAACCTCAACATTCTGTCTGCTCACCACTAGAAGATGACTTGCTTGCATGGGGGACTATGATATGTGATCTGACAAATGAAGACAGTAGCGCAACCTCCCCTGCTGTGGCGCAAGTGCGTGTTGAGGGAACTCCTGGGACTGATGTCTCAAGGATGAGGGATGGGAGTAGAATGCCAACAAGCTTAGCTAACCTATGGTACTGTGAAGTGTGGTCGCCATGAGAGAATTGTTGAGGCAGTCCTTCTTTGTCTCCGTCGAGTTTTCCGAGCTCGGATGATGTTATGAGGTTGATGTATAATGAGCAGAGCATGGGGAGAGGTGAGGGGATAAAACTAAAAACTGTTCATTCAATAGTTATTATATTGTGTTTCAATAGATTCAAAGGCATGTGATATAAGAGGAAAAGGTATTGTGTGCGCTGATCGCCCATCCTTTGTTAAAGATACAGTTAGAGATATGGGACTGGATTATACTATGCTGTGCATAGTTATGGATCATTAAGTGAATGCCTAAAATGCCAAGAAAGATATATATATATATATATAAAAAAGCTTATATATATTTTTTTAAGTTGCAAGAACCGTGGGACTACCATGGTACCGAAACCTTTTTAAAAAAAAGCAAATACATTATAAGTCACTGTAAGTCACTACGGGCCAGATGTACAACGCATTTTATCAGCATTTTCTATGTACAAACCCTATTTTGGGAGTTGGTAACCTATGACCAACTCGCAAATAGGGTTTGCGAGTTGCTATTAGGAAGGGGCATGCCAAAAGCGTCCCTTCCTAATAGCCAGTCCCAGAGGAATGTACGATTGTTTTGCGACCTGAATGCAGTCGCAAAACCATCACAGCTTACCACCTACTTGAAGTAGGTGGCAAGCCAGTTGCAAATGGGAATGGTAGCGAAAAATTTTTTAAGAGCAGGCAGTGGTACAATGAAACTTTACAAGGACATTACTGTAGTCTAGCGCCGAGACGCCTACGGGTATTCGTTCGCGCTTTATAAATGTCAGTAAATAAATAAATAAATAAACAAAAAATCGTAGTTCAGAGTACTCTGCAATAAAAATATATGAGAATTAAAAAAGAAAAAATGTCAGCCTTACAAAATGATTTTGGAATACTGCAGTACTACCATGTTCTTCATACGTAAAAATAAAATATAGAAATGTATACATATTTTGATCTACCTATTACCACTTTAGCAAAGTGGTAATAGTTAGGCAAAAAATACCACACCTAGGGGCCGATTAGGATGGCCGACGGACCTGCGTCCGTCCGCCACCCCAGACCCCAGCACCCGCCGCAATGTTAAAACTGCATGTTTTACATTTACATGCACAAAGCGGCAGGCATATCAGTACTCATATACCCACCCACTCCTCCATAGAGGCAGTCACACACCCACTCATTCACTCGCACAGGCACTCACATAACCATTCACTCACTCTTACAGCCACTCTTACAATCAGTCACTCACCCATACAGCCATTCACATAGCCACACACTCACCCATACAGCTACTGGCACATCCACGTATTTACCTGTACAGTTACTCACACACCCAGTCACTCACTCACCCATACAGCCTCTCAACACAGCCACTCAGTCACCCATACACTCACACACCCACATGACTTACATACCCATCCACACATTCATACAAGCACTCACACATCTGCTCACGCACCCATTCAGCCATTCATACACACTCTCTAATACAGTCACTCACACACCAACTTACTTAACCAAACACCCACTGAAACAGCACCTCACTCACCCACACAGCCACTTAACCACTGCGTCACTCACTCATACAGCCATTCAGACACCCACTCACTCACCCCAGGGCTAAAACAATCCACTCATCCACTCATTGTGGTGAGCCAGATTTGATCAGGACATGCTATTTTTAGGGCTTACTAGCCCTTCCTGGCAAGCTGAAAATCCTCTAACCTCAGTCACAAAAAGCCACAACGGACTCCAGAAGGAAATTTACTATGTGATGTCATTAGTGATGTCATTTGAGATGTCATCAGTGATGTCATGAGTGATGTCACTGACCATGTCATGAGTGATGTAATATGTGACGTCATCAGCAGTGCATTGCGGGCACGCGAGTTATAGTTAGCTGAACTAACTATAACGGGGGAATTTCAATGGTTTTGTATGAGTGAAATGTCCAGCTAACTATAACAAGTGTGAAACCTATGGTTTTTTCAGTGAATTTCTAAGGTTTTTTAAATGCTAATTCCTAACTATAACGTGGCTGAACCCTATGGTTTTTTCAGTGAATTTCAAAGGTTTTTTAAATGCTAATTCCTAACTGTAACGTGGCTGAAACCTATGGTTTTTTCAGTGAATTTCAAAGGTTTTGTAAATGATAATTTTTAAATGTATTAATTGTTATATTTTTTTATACTAATTTACTACATTGTTTTAAAGTATTTATTTTTAGATATTTTGGGGTAGATGTATCAAGCCTTTTGCGATTCGCAAAAGGCTTTTTTGCATTTTTTGAAATGTATTAAACAATCGCAAAATAAGGAATCGCAAAAATTTGCAATTCCTTATTTTGCTTAAGCATTTAAGGAATCACATGTATGTGGGTTTTAGAAATGGCGAATTTGGAATAAGAAATCGCAAATTACCACCAACCTGTAGTTGGTGGTAATTTGCGATTTCATTTGAAAATGCCCTATTTGGCATTTGTGAAGGTGGCATGTGACGCACATACATGCCCAAAGGGCATGTATGTGCGCCATATGCACACACACATGTAAATTTCAGGGGTGCAGCAGGGTGTCTTTGAGACACTCCTGCACCCTTGAAATTATTCTCAATTTGCGAATTCGCTAAATGTGATTCGCTAATTAAGAAATATTTTGCAATCATTCCTATGGGCCTCCTGGCCCCTAGGAATGCATGGGAAATTATTCCTTATTTGCGAAGGAAGACTAAGAAATCGCAAAAAAATAGCGATTTTCAACATACATTCCATTTTGCGATTTCTAAATAGCGATTCCTTAAAAATCGCTATTTAGAAATCGCAAAATTGAATTTTGATACATCTACCCCTTGATTTTTTTTAAATTACATTCCATATTTTTAATATAAATTGATTTTTTTTTTTTTTAATATTGAAATTGTAATTTGTTTTTTTTATTTAATATTTTTTTAATGTATATATATTTTATATAGCAGGCAATGATATCCTATGGAAGGAAATTCAAGTTACTGGTAAATACAGTTAAATTTACTTTTCAGGAATAGAGATGAGCTGAAAGATGCAGCACTGAGGTCTCTCCTGATAACAGGTGAGTAATTCGGAATTCGTAGTTCGGCTGATTTTAAACAAATTTTTTAAAGTTCCAAAACTACACACTTAGAGGAATTTCCAAGTAAAACATGTCTATGTTAGCCTGTGGAAGGAAATTCAAGTTACTGTAACTACGATTAGAATTACTTTACAGGATCAGTAGTGGGCTGAAAGTTGCAGCACTGAGGTCTTTCCTGATAACAGGTGAGTACATCGGAATTCGTAGTTCGGCTGATTTTAGAGGAATTTTTTTAAGTTCCAAAACTCCACACTTAGAAAAATTTCCAAGTGAAACCAGTCAATGTTAGCCTATTGAAGGAAAGTCAAGTTACTGTAAGTATGTTTAGAATTACTTTTCAGGATCAGTAGTGAGTCTGAGGTCTCTCTTGATAACAGGTGAGTAAATCGGAATTCGTAGTTCCGCTGATTTTAGAGGAATATTGTGCTCAATAGTAAAGGAAGGGGGCGGGTCCTGAGGTGACATGTGTGTAAACACGCCCTGTGGCGTGTTTTCGGTTGGGGAATTAATTCCTCTTAAATGCTGAGGTCCCCTGTGAGCCACCTAGCCCACCAGGTACCTCCAGTAAGCACCAGGGAGCTGAGTTGCAGAGAGGTGCTCAGAGGGCACGCCACCTTTTAACAACACTCTGCAATGCAGCTCCGTGGTGCTTACTGGAGGTACCTGTTGGACTAGTTGGCCCCTAGGGGACTTCTGGATTGAAGAAGTACTAATTCCCCAACTTAAAATGCGCCACAGGGCATGTTGGCACACATATCACCTCAAGCCCCGCCCCCTACCTTCACCACTGTGCAAATGTGCCCGTAGCGTGTTCCAAGTTGGGGGATTAAGTCCCCTTGCATACTGGGGATCCCTGGGGGCCAATTAGCCCACCAGGAACGCCCAGTATGCGCCAGGGGGCTGTGTTGCAGAGAGGTGTAAAAAGGGCCGTGACCTTATTACACCTCTCTGCAACGCAGCCCCCTGGCGCGTTTGTAGAGGGGGAACTAATTCCCCTTGCATACTGGGGGTCCTGGGGGGGGCAACTAGCCCACCAGGAACCTCCAGTATGCACGAGGGGGCTGCGTTGCAGAGAGGTGTAATGAGGCCAAGCCCCTTTTTACACCTCTCTGCAACGCAGCCCCCTGGCACGTTTGCAGAGGGGGAACTAATTCCCCTTGCATACTGGGGGTCCCTGGGGGCCAACTAGCCCACCAGGAACCTCCAGTATGCACCAGGGGGCTGCATTGCAGAGAGGTGTAATAAGGCCACGCCCCTTTTTACAACACTCTGCAACGTAGCTCTGTGGCGCATACTGGAGGTACCTGGTGGGCTAGTTGGCCCCCAGGGACCCCAGTATTCAAGGGGAATTACTTCCCCCTCTGCAAACGTGCCAGGGGGCGCGTTTGCAGAGTGGTGCAGGGAGGGGGTGGGGCGGGGCTTGAGGTGACGGATTGCACCACTCTGCAAACATGCCCCCTGGCGCATTTGCAGAGGGGGAACTAATTCCCCTTGAATACTGGGGTCCCCGGGGCCAACTAGCCCACCAGGAACCTCCAGTATGTGCCAGGGGCTGCGTTGCAGAGAGGTGAAAAAAGCGGCGTGGCCTCTTTACACGTCTCTGCAAGGCAGCCCCTGGTTCATTTGCAGAGGGGGAACTAATTCCCCTTGAATACTGGGGTCCCCGGGGCCAACTAGCCCACCAGGAACCTCCAGTATGTGCCAGGGGCTGCGTTGCAGAGAGGTGAAAAAAGCGGCGTGGCCTCTTTACACGTCTCTGCAAGGCAGCCCCTGGTGCATTTGCAGAGGGGGAACTAATTCCCCTTGAATACTAGGGGTCCCTGGGGGCCAACTAGCCCACCAGGAACCTCCAGTATGCGCCAGGGGGGCTGCGTTGCAGAGAGGTGTAAAAAGGGGAGAGGTCTCTTTACACGTCTCTGCAAGGAGGCCCCCTGGCGCATACTGGAGGTTCCGGGTGGACTAGTTGGCCCCAAGGGACCCCCAGTGTTTGTGTTTTCAAAGGGTTCTCTGTCCCCTAGCACTGCCTGCCAGGTGGGATTGAGGCTCCTTCCGGAGAAAATGAAGTTGGTATTTAAGACGCTGTGTCTAAAAGGAGCCCACCCGCCTCCATGAAGCAAAATGAAAAATAAAGGTATGAGGATTTCAGCCTTTCAAATCAAAAGCGCCATGAGGCAAGGGAGTGAAACTGAGTTCGTCGGTTTCACCAAGGACAGACAGGCTCACGTGAGTTTTGAAAAGATTTACAGTTGTGTCAGCGTGGCAATATGTGAAATAATCATGCTCAGTAATCCCGTGTAAAGCTTCATTTAAACTGCAGTGTCCCTGAATATGAACTTAAAGGAAAACGAACTGCAATATGTTATGAAGCAAATTTGGAAAAGCGTTACTGTGCATTATGGGGATTGTAGTACAGGAAGACTACTTTGCACTCTGGAGTCTTCAAAAGGCGTGCCAGTAGGCGGACTACGCCACAATCCTGAACTCACCTGTGAACAAGGCTGCTCGACGGCTGAAACGCGTCAGGTTTCACGAAAGGACTTTGCTGTCACGTTGCTGTACCATTTGAAAATAAACCTTCGTTTGCCCACCAGTCCAGTGAGCAGTGCATTTCTTTCTACAGCAAGGAGGAAATTGTGTTTGTGTTTTCAAGGGGTTCTCCGTCCCCTAGCACTGCCTGCCCTGTGGGATTGAGGCTCCTTCCGGAGAAAATGAAGTTGGTATTTCAGACGCTGTGTCTAAAAGGAGCCCACCCGCCTCCATGAAGCAAAATGAAAAATAAAGGTATGAGGATTTCAGCCTTTCAAATCAAAAGCGCCATGAGGCAAGGGAGTAAAACTGAGTTCGTCGGTTTCACCAAGGACAGACAGGCTCACGTGAGTTTTGAAAAGATTTACAGTTGTGTCAGCGTGGCAATATGTGAAATAATCATGCTCAGTAATCCCGTGTAAAGCTTCATTTAAACTGCAGTGTCCCTGAATATGAACTTAAAGGAAAACGAACTGCAATATGTTATGAAGCAAATTTGGAAAAGCGTTACTGTGCATTATGGGGATTGTAGTACAGGAAGACTACTTTGCACTCTGGAGTCTTCAAAAGGCGTGCCAGTAGGCGGACTACGCCACAATCCTGAACTCACCTGTGAACAAGGCTGCTAGACGGCTGAAACGCGTCAGGTTTCACGGCAGGACTTTGCTGTCACGTTGCTGTACCATTTGAAAATAAACCTTCGTTTGCCCATCAGTCCAGTGAGCAGTGCATTTCTTTCTACAGCAAGGAGGACATTGTGTTTGTGTTTTCAAGGGGTTCTCGTCCCCTAGCACTGCCTGCCCTGCGGGATTGAGGCTCCTTCCGGAGAAAATGAAGTTGATATATATATATATATATATATATATATTCACTGAAAAAACCATAGGTTTTACACACGTTATAGTTAGGAAGTAGCATTTACAAAACCTATGAAATTCACTGAAAAAACCATAGGTTTGACACCAGTTATAGTTAGCTGGAAATTTTACTGATATAAAACCAATGAAATTCCACGTTATAGTTAGTTGGACTCACTATAACTTGCGCGTGTAATGCACTGCTGATGACGTCACATATTACATCACTCATGACATCACTGATGACACCATCCTTGTGACACAGTGACAGACCTCCTTTCACTGTAATCTAACCCTTGAAACACTTATTCAAAAATAGAAACTAAAATTTTCAAAAAAATGGAGATACCCATACCAGTTACAACAACCAATTCAATAATTCCACCATCTATATACACATGCACTAATTCACCAACAGTTCTATATAGTCACTCATACATATATTCACTAATCATATGTAGTGATACACCTACACATTCTGTTACACACCGACAGTCATCCAAAAGTTATTCACACACATACTCACACATGCAAATAAACTATTGAACATCCATTTATTTGCATAAACAGCTATACACACACTACCACTTTACTTCTAAGGAAACTTACACATACTTACTCTCTTAAAAAATCACTTATAGAAACACATACTAATTTAAACAGGAACTCTTACAATCCCTCACTCTCACATATACTCACTTATATACATCAATATTCACATATACTAGATTAAAACATATGTAGTTACTGATAAAGACACTAATAAGACAGTCATTCACTCACTAACACAGACATATACACACTCATCCACCCATACAGTCCTGCACATATGCTGTCTTCAAAACACATACAAACAGAGACTCAGTCATTCTTGCATCTATGTACTAAGTAATACTCGCACCAAAGCATGCAAACACTCATACTGATACTAAGAAAAACATCTAATAACCTATATACATACACATGTATCTACTCATCAACCCATGCAGCCACTTATACACAAAGTGAAACACTAATACATATATTTAAATATTTAAGCATTACTCACTAATATATGTATTCACTAAGATATTCAATAATATATACATATATAACACATATTTATTTTCCAGAAAGACACACATTCACTGGATGGTGTCATCAGTGATGTCATGAGTGATGTAATATGTGACGTCATCAGCAGTGCATTACACGCGCAAGTTATAGTGAGTCCAACTAACTATAACGTGGAATTTCATTGGTTTTATATCAGTAAAATTTCCAGCTAACTATAACTGGTGTCAAACCTATGGTTTTTTCAGTGAATTTCATAGGTTTTGTAAATGCTACTTCCTAACTATAACGTGTGTAAAACCTATGGTTTTTTCAGTGAATTTCATTGGTTTTTAAAATGCTAATTCAGAAATATCTCGTGTATACAACCTATACTTTTGTCAATAAAGTTCTGGCAATATTTTTTTCAGAAACAAGCCGTTTTCTTCACTGTTCAAGTTGCATAGAGACTCCTTGTAAAGCGATACAGAATTAGAAAGTCTGTACCTTGCCTTTTTTTCAACGCATTAAAATTTGCCTGTAAATAAAAATAGCCTTTCTAAACTTTCGTGCACGACCCGGTGTGCGCACTCTCGGCAACAGTTCTCAATAAAATGGATAGCGCATTTTCAGGCTTTCGTGCGCGACCGACTGCGCGCACCCGCCTATATATTTCGTGAAAACTTTGCAATCTGAACTTATTGAATTTCTTCATAGACCCATCAAAGAACTTATAATACGTCAAAGAGACTAAACCTAGGCTTCTTTTTTAATATTATGAAAATTTTCATTAAATGGAGCTGAATGTCTTTTTAAACTTTCGTGTGTGACCGAATGTACACACCTTGGTATTTAAAAAAAAATATATAAAAGGTTTTATACTTTAACAATTGTATGCTTGAATCGAGCTCAGAAGATATATTAAATCCGGATATGTTTGGATTTACTCCTTTTCACATTTTGAAACTTCGCTGAATTAGACCACTACTTCCAAACGGCGTACGTGACCAGATACTATCACCGCGTACACGTCCTGAGACGCGCATGTGAAGTCATGTGACTTGAAAACAACACTTCCAATTGGTTCTTAGTAGTTTCTATTCTGCAATTTACACGGAGCACTCCACCCACTTCTCTCACTATCTTTTCTACTCTCAAAAGAGAACAACGTTCAACACCCTTCGGAAGACTTTGCTGAAATGGCTGCCGCCTCGCATTCATCTTCCGAATCTGAAGGAAATGAGCGACTACCTTTAAAAAGAAAAAAGGAATCTTTTATTTGACAATTTTTCACTTATCCTGAAGAACAAAAGAAAGTGAATGCGCCAAAAGTTACCTGCACGATATGCAATTCGGTTCTCTCAAGAGGAAATCCAAGAAAAAAATATTCCTTTTCCATACATACCATGGTGCGGCATGTCAAACAAGTGCACCCTGCGGAATTTGCACAGGCATCGACAAGAGCCCTGGCCACGCTATTACCAACAATCGGGGATGGCCAGCACATCTTCTAGTGGACGACCTGTATCTCCATCGAGTGCTGTGATGGACTTGAGACCATATCTTGCAAAGGTGCACATGAAATGCAACAAGTGTGG
This sequence comes from Lissotriton helveticus, assembly GCF_964261635.1. NCBI lineage: Eukaryota > Metazoa > Chordata > Amphibia > Caudata > Salamandridae > Lissotriton > Lissotriton helveticus. Next base: position 1,035,095,323 of record NC_136070.1, read on the forward strand.
AGAAATTCTTCTGTACGGAGAGCAGAGCCTCATTCTTACTAAACTAAAAATTGAGTCATAAATGCCCCGAGAAAAGATAAATTTCTTCATTTCATTTTGATCCTGTGTCACACATGAAAATGTTGTTGCAAGTTAAAAAAATCAAAAACTGCATGACACTGTTCCTGTCAAGGTAGCATAGCTGGCGGCCTAGGGGTGGAGGACCGTTGTGCAAATACCCCGGGGAGGACTCTGGATATGCTTGGTCCCTGAGATTCTTCGATGTTACTGCCTTCCACAAATGGCATAAGTCCTGGATGTTCGGTGCCATACTTGAGGGTTTGACCTAAAGACACGTCCTGCGGTGCCCTGGTCCAAAATCAAAAACAACATAACACTTGTTTTAAAAAAAAAAAAAAAAAGTTCTTTTCAGAACTAACTCATTGTACCAAAAACAGCTCCAGGAGCATATTATAAAGGGGGTTTATCTCCCCTTTTTTGGCTTTCGTTCATGCGCGACCGTGTGCGCGCACCCGCCTATATATTTCGAGAAAACTTCGCGATTGCAACTTATTAAATTTCTTCATAGACCCATCAAAGAACTTATACTACGTCAAAGACAGTAAACCTAGGCTTCTTTTTTATTATTATGAAAATTTTCATTAAATGGAGCCAAATGTCTTTTTAAACTTTCGTGTGTGACCGAATGTACACACCTTGGTATTTTAAAAAAAAATATAAAAGGTTTTACACTTTAACAATTGTATGCTTGATTCGAGCTCAGAAGATATATTAAATCCGGATATATTTGGATTTACTCCTTTTCACGTTTTGAAACTTCGCTGAATTAGACCGCTACTTCCAAATGGCGTACGTGACCAGATACTATCACCGCGTACACGTCCTGAGACGCGCATGTGAAGTCATGTGACTTCAAAACAACACTTCCAATTGGTTCTTAGTAGTTTCTATTCTGCAATTTACACGAAGCACTCCACCCACTTCTCTCACATCTCTACCCTGTTATCTGCAATTGTGAACATCAAAAGGAGCTGCGCTACTCCCCTGTAAGAGGCCTCACTCCCACTGCTGCAACGGCTTAGCAGTCCTCCAGATGCACAGGAACAGCCCCTCCGATCCATTGAAGTTCTGTGTCGGTCTCAATACCACTTACGAAATGAAAATAAGCGCTGAAGAATATTTATGCTGTAGCAGGAGGAGTACTACATGCTTGCAGAATGCATTCTATTACCTATAAAAAAGTGAAACACCCACGCTACAATCATATAGAATACTTCCTCTAAAGAAGCCTGTGAATAACTTTCGAACATCAGGTTAACCTTTTTTTACTCTCTCATCATTGTTATAGATAAGTATTTACAATACTATATTAAACAATGCCATGATTTTTCCTTTTTAATTTTAAAAATCTTGCAATCTTTCACAAACCCAATACTCATGGCTTCTTTTTCGTGACAAAAATCTTGCAATATTACATACCTACATAGAATAACAGAAAAAACATAACACTACAAAGGCCAAACAGTCTACTAAACGCAGATTTGTAACCTATGGGGCAGATTTATGTTAACTACTTCATACCCAGATATGCACCAGTTAATGTGCACCACAGTATGGTAGTGCTCCGTTACCCATGGTGTGCCACATTTGAAATGTGGCGCACCATGGTACAAAAACACCATACATGCGTAACACATCTGTGCACAAAAACTAATACATTGCTAGAGTTGCATCGCAACTGTGATGCAGCTCCAGCAAGGCTCACCAATGCACTATATTCACAATGCTGCGTCAATACCTACGCCTGCTTCAAGCACATGCACAGTTTTGAAACAGCATGGGCCTGAAAGTCACTGAGTGAAATATCATGCATTACAGTCAGCCACTTTCAAGACGCATTCCTTCAGAGGAACACTTACCGGTTATTAGAGGTAGATCGTCCGACTCCACCGGAGGAGACCCCTAATAAAAAAGACATATATATAAAATGCGGACTAGCCGCTGTATCGTGCTAGCAAACTTTAACTTAAAAATCGTTAGAAAAAACAAAAGGAATCGAGCAAAATCAGTAGGCCACTGATAGGATCTCTTTTTCACCTCGCTAAAATAGAAACATTAGGAACAACCCCTCATGAGAAATACGAAACTAGTGAGAGAAACCGAGCTCGACGCCATGATGGCTGCAAGATAGCTCGGCTCCGCCGCCCACCCCGCCCAAAATAACGACAAACCCTATACAAATATTATAAATAAATACAACACACCAGCAAAGTAACAGGGTAAAACGTTTTATTAAATAACTATTTACATGGCAGCCTGCTGCAACATGAAAACAACACTTCCAATTGGTTCTTACTAGTTTCTATTCTGGAATTTACACGCAGCACTCCACCCACTTCTCTCACTATCTTTTCTACTCTCAAGAGAGAACAACGTCCTACATTTTTCGGAAGACTTTGGTGAAATGGCTACCGTATCTCATTCATCTTCCGAATCTGAACAAAATGATCGACTACCTTTAAGAAGAAAAAAAGAATCTTTCATCTGGCAATTTTTCACTTATCCTGAACATCAAAAGAAAGTAAACGCACCAAAAGTAACCTGCACGATATGTGACTCGTTTCTCTCAAGAGGAAATCCAACAAAAAAATATTCCTTTTCCATACATACCATGGTGCGGCATGTCAAACAAGTGCACCCTGTGCAATTTGCAGAGGCATCGACAAAAGCCCTGGCCACGCTATTAGCATTAGAGGTGGCCAGCAAATGTTTTGATCGACGACCTGTATCTCCATCGAGTGCAGAGATGGACTTGAGATATTTAACTATATATGGTCTATAACCTATGGTTTTTTCAGTGAATTTGCCCCGCCGCCCACCCCGCCCAAAATAACGAGAAACCCTATGCAAATATTATAAATATATACAACACACCAACAAAGTAACAGGGTAAAACGTTTAATTAAATAACTATTTACATGGCAGCCTGCTGCAACATCGATCCAAATGCATGGTTTTTTCAGTGAAATTCCTCCGCCGCCCACCCCGCCCAAAATAACGAGAAACCCTATGCAAATATTATAAATATATACAACACACCAACAAAGTAACAGGGTAAAACGTTTAATTAAATAACTATTTACATGGCAGCCTGCTGCAACATCTCCGCCAGGAGACGGCGTGGGGTGCACTGGAAGGGAGAGGCGGCGCGAACGAGCCTACCCCACCTCCCCAGGTGGAGGTTTCTCAGCTACACCCCAGCGCTTCACTGATCTCCTTGTCCTCAGTCAAGCATCAATAGTAAAATTTTCATAGGTGAGTGTAGGTTCATAGTTTGCCATCCACAGACTAAAAGCCTGGAGTGGCAGTGAAAAAACCATAACTAGGTAAGAAGGAACGCAGAGGCTGTAGGAAGGACTCTGCATATGCTTGGTCCCTGAGATGCTTCGATGTCACAGCCTTCCACAAATGTCATAAGTCCTGGATGTTGGGTGCCATAGTTGAGGGTTTGACCTAAAGACACGTCCTGCGGTGCCCTGGTCCAACCATCACATATACCTGCGCCAGGAGACGGCGTGGGGTGCACTGGAAGGGAGAGGCGGCGCGAATGAGCCTCCCCCACCTCCCCAGGTGGAGGTTTCTCAGCTACACCCCTAAAGACACGTCCTGCGGTGCCCTGGTCCAACCATCACATATACCTGCGCCAGGAGACGGCGTGGGGTGCACTGGAAGGGAGAGGCGGCGCAAACGAGCCTCCCCCACCTCCCCAGGTGGAGGTTTCTCAGCTGCACCCCAGCACTTCACTCGACATAGGCGGCCGGCTCCCGGGGTCCGGCGGAACTTTTAGCCTTTTGGTGACTCTTCCATTCTGGACCTTGTCCCACAATCCGTTTGACCTGAAGACACGTCCTGCGGTGCCCTGGTCCAACCTTCACATATACCTGCGCCAGGAGACGGCGTGGGGTGCACTGGAAGGGAGAGGCGGCGCGAACGAGCCTCCCCCACCTCCCCAGGTGGAGGTTTCTCAGCTACACCCCAGCGCTTCACTCGACAAGCTGAGTTGCGCCCGCTCCTGCGGCACAGTGCCTCGCTCGGCCAGCTGAATTACGCCTGCTCTTGCTATACAGCGTCTCACCCGCCATCCGGCTGAATTACACCCACTCTTGCGGTACAGCGACAGGCGGCTGCCACGGAGCTCAGGAAATGGCGGTCGGCTCCACAGACTTGGGCCTGGCCTGCAAGGATGGCTCTGGACAACCCTGGAACTCGGACGCTTGACTGCTACTGCATGGGCCCCATTCCCAAAAGCGTCCCATCAGCCTTGAAGATTCTACAAGAGTCACCGGGGCCCCCGACTCCCGCAGAGTTCCGGTGGGGAGCTTCTGCCATGATTGCTCGCAGAATGGCCACGACGTAGCCACGGGGTGCTCTCATGCTGACGCCAGCTTCAGTCTGAAACTTCCAGAAACACTGTAGACTACCAATTCAATCAGTTCCGGTGGAGCCCCAACAACGTATCGCGTTGTTGCATATTGCGTCATATGACACGCTGCGTTAGCGCACCCGGAAGTGCTCCGGTGCGCGAGGCGCGAAGCGCAGCTTCCCAGAAGCAATCCGGGGCGCCGCGGAGCGCGTAACGTAAGCATAACAGGTCATGTGACTTGTTAATAAAACTTTTCATTGGTTTAGAAATATTTTTTGTCCCAAATGATGAAAACCCCTCCTTGTTTCCTCTTGGCTCCTGCCCCCTCCCCAAGTCTTGCTCGGCCAGCTGAGTTTCGCCCACTCGTGCAGCCTACGACATGGATACGCCGGGGCGTTATGGATCAGTATGAGCAAATATACACTTGGGGATTCACAAGCAACAACAAGCCTTTGTATTTGGGGCTCTAAATCAACAACAGTGAGAGAACAGAACCGAACTAAGCACTCAGGGGCTACGTTTAAACGTAACATCATCTCCCCAGAGGTACATCACCTTACACACACATGCACTCTGATCTCCTTGGCCTCAGTCAAGCATCAATAGTATGATTTTCATAGGTGAGTCTAGGTTCATGGATTTCCATCCACAGACTAAAAGCCTGCAGTGAGAGTGAAAAAACCATAACTAAGTAAGAAGGAAGACAGAAACAGAATCTTCCTCTGCAACATCCGGCTCTGCATCGCTACTTACTTATAAATGCAGAAAAAACTCAATTAACACAAGGGCTCTTTTCAGAGCCACCTTATATCAAAGCACTCAAACTTCTGATTTATCTCCATTTTCACACTCTTCTAAATAAGTGTGCGCGCCCGAGTGCGCGCACCCCGCAACTTTTTTCAAAAAAACAATATATATATTTTCGCCTTTAAGGACCTTACTGCACACCCTGAGAAAACCTACGCAGCAAAACAATCTCTACCTTCTCCCCTTTCCATGTTCCAACGCTTTCAAATGAACAATATATTTACTCGCAGTGACAAAATGGCGGTCAACACTTCCTGATTTCCTTCTAATCGAACGTTAACACACGTCAAGCAGCAAAAAAAAAATTCCGCTCGCGCGCAGCCACTTGAGTGCGCGCACCCGTGCGCGCTTACAGATATATAATTGACTTTAACTTTAATTTTCTCAGCAACTACTGAACGGATTTACACCATTCCAAAAAAAGCGTAATCTGCGAGCCGGACTCTACAGTTTTGCCAAATTTCTTATAAACCCATTCAGCCGTTCGACCTGTAGCCGTGTCTAAACGTCCTATGGAAAATAACATGGAGAAAACACGTTTTGGGACCCCCCTTTTATCTCAGCCCCCGCTTCACCAATCCCCCCCAAACTTTCCGGGAAGGAGCGCAGCGGACCGAGCCATCTTCTTTGAGAAATTCGCAAAGATTCATCCACCAGGGCCAAAGTTAATCCAAATAGAATGTTGAGGATTTCCTATGGAAACGAGGTCCTAACTATAACTACCTACTGGCAACCGCCAGTAGGTAATATATATATATATATATATATATATATATATATATATATTTATATATATATATTCACTGAAAAAACCATAGGTTATAGACCATATATAGTTAGGAATTAGCATTTAGAAAACCTTATTTTACTCACACAAAACCATTGAAATTCCATATATAGTTAGTTGCACTAACTATATATCGCGCACCCGCAATCCACTGCTGATGATGTCACATATTACATCATTCATGACATGGTCAGTGACATCACTGATGACATCACTGATGACATCTCAAATGACATCACTGATGACATCACTGATGACATCTCATTTGACATCATTCTTGTGCTAATACGATAAACCTCTTCAGACTCTAATATAACCTTAGATACACTCAGTGTATACAGACACTCACACACTGTCACTCATCCATGGAGTTACTCACACACCTAGTCAGTCATGCAAAGAAACAATCTCACCTCCATTTCCTCAACTATACAGTTATACACACCTTACTTATTCAAACATATACTAACACATATTTACTCTCTTATACAATCCCTGATACAAGTTCACAATGATCCATACAGCCACTCACACATTCAGTGGCTCTCATGCACAGTTATTTATATATGCCAACTCTCACATGTACTGTGTTTTACATATGTACTTACTATGACATGTAGCATTGAGATATCCATTCACTCATCAATACACTCATGCACACAGTCAACCGCCCATGTAGCTTTTTCCACATGCACTCTTGAACTCATACACCTAGTGAATCAACTGCTCACACATCTATGCACAGAGTCACACACCTCCCAGCCACCCCCACACAAACTCAATCTCCCATAGAAATACTTGGGCAACCAATTAATAACACATATAGCCTCTCGTATAGCTAATGATCAACACATGCAGCAGTTTACATCACAACAGACATAATGATGCACAAATTAAGACAGTTTAGTCACTAACCCATGCATTCAGTGAGACACATTTAATCACTCACTCATACAGTCAGTCACGCACCTACTAAATCCTTCATCCAGACACTTATACATCCACTCATTCTTCAATATCTAAGACATATTTTAACTTTACAGAAACATACAGTCACTGGATGTTGTCATCAGTGATGTCATTTGAGATGTCATCAGTGATGTCATCAGTGATGTCACTGACCATGTCATGAATGATGTAATATGTGACATCATCAGCAGTGGATTGCGGGTGCGCGATATATAGTTAGTGCAACTAACTATATATGGAATTTCAATGGTTTTGTGTGAGTAAAATAAGGTTTTCTAAATGCTAATTCCTAACTATATATGGTCTATAACCTATGGTTTTTTCAGTGAATTTTCAAGGTTTTGTAAATGCTAATTCCTAACTATATATGGTCTATAACCTATGGTTTTTTCTGTGAATTTCATTGGTTTTTTAACAGCTAATATCTGTAGCTGTAAAATGTATTCTTCTTTAAATCCAAAAATATATTTTATATGTTTATGAATAATTTTTTTTTAAAATATTTTTTTTTCTTCGTTCCCGCTTCGCGAATCGGGAAGCTTCCCGTTAGCTGACCTTGATGCCGCGAAATAGACCGCGAGCCGGTAAACGTTTCTTTACCGCAAGTGCCGCGTTAGAAAACAACATCGTGACGCCTCCCGTCCGCATGACGTTTCACGTTGTCGCGTGATACGTCATATGACGTGCTACGTTAGCGAACTGGTACGCGAAGCGAGTCGCAAAGCGCAGGTTTCTGGAAGCAAACCGGGAGGCCCTGCAAAGCGCTTAACGTAAACACAGCAAGTCATGTGACTTGGTAATAACACTTTTCATTGGTTCATTTCACTTTTGGTTTCCTAATGATGTAAGACTAGGTCATATAATCTAAAATGAACACTTTTGATTGGTTGAGAACTCTTGTTTTTCCCAAATGATGAAAATCCCTCCTTCTTTCCTCACTCTGACTTTCATCATTGTGAGAGAAAGACCCTTTGTGATCACTGAGCAATGGCTTCTTTAGTAGCTTCAGCTGGTGCTTCCCCACCACCTCCACCACATCCAAGGAAGAGTGGACCACCTGCTCAAGTTGTAATTCAACAAGAAGAAGAAGAAGAGGAACAGGAGGACGAGCACGAAGAGAGGCAGTTTTTGCCTGAGCAGCCCAAGACGTCTCACCGGAAAGAAAACTTCATTTGGCAATTTTTTAAAATTCCCAAAGGTCAGAAAAAAGTAAATGCAAGATACGTAACTTGCCTTATATGTCAAGATAGACTGTCCAGAGGGACCGACAAAAAATACAGTTTCGGAAACTACACAATGCATCGCCATATGACTAGGTGGCATCCTAACAACTACAGTGCTGCACAGTTTCGGAACGACCTAGATAATCTCCCTATTATGGCAAGAAGATCTGTTGTACCGGAAGTAACGGGACCAGAGGGCAGGGAGATGGTGCCAAATATACAAATGAGATTTGGTGATGTAAAACACACCTGCGCATTTTGCGATGGATTCATTTCCTACGGAGAAAAAAGCATCACTCTGATCAACAGAGCTATTGACTATCATATGCAAGTTTGTCCGAAACGCCCAAAATAATAAATACTTCTTTTTTTTGTTTTGTTGCTCCTGTTGAGCCCTTTACAATGAATCGTTTTCATTGCCCCCTCCAAGAAAAACCCAAAAAAATATAAAACTGTTCCGAAAAATTCAAAAACAGTAAAAAAATGTTCAGAAAAATAAAAAAAAAAGTTCTTTTCAGAACTACCTCCCCGTTATTAAAAAATTGGTACAATATTTGGAACTGTGCCAACCTCTATTTCTCTTAGTTCGCTTCCTAGTTCGCTCGCTGGTACGCGAACTGGAAGCGAACCAAAAACAGTAAGTATAAGGGAAGGAAACACACACTTATGTTAAAAGAAAGACAGCTATAGGGGAGTAAACTAGAGATACCATTACCCATAATCCACTGCTGATGATGTCACATATTACATCATTCATGACATACTCAGTGACATCATCAGCAGAGGATTGCGGGTTTTTTGGCAACATGCCTTATCCACGGTTTAATAACGCTGCCTTTTGCTTTATATAAGTTTTCAAATTGTATGAAATATATACCAATAGGTCGTTATGAACCTTTAGGTAGTGCTTTTGTTCATGAGGTCTGGTCGCTTCCATACACATACAGATGTTTCAAAGATGATCAAGAAGTTTATCTGAATGGAGAGGAATGCACTGAGACGCCAGATCATTCACTAATGTGTAGGCACATACAGTTACACGATTCATGCAACAAACACCGACCAAATATGGCTTGCGTGTTGCAAGGCACGCCAGTTCCTGCTATCATCCCCACGTTCAAGTTGTTGGAAAATGGTAGTTATTTGATGCTCAATAATGAAGATTGTTCTGAGTTAATTAAAAGTATTCCTTTTATCGTAACAGTAAGTGAACGGGTTATTTGCTGCAGAAATGTTCTATTTCCTCCCACACATGAACATAGGGAGTTTTCAATCTGGCCACAAATACCAACCTTGGGACACGTTTCAACGGCATGGCAAGAATAAGAGCTCTTTTGTCTCAGAGAGAGGTGGCCTTGAGTTCGGCCCGTGAAACTTTCGTACTTCACATAGCGAACACCCGTACACAGGTTTGCCTTTCAATTTCAGCAACATGTTTCCGACTATCTTTAACGCATCCTCCACAAAATCCCTGGCACACTTTTTTAAAGTTGTTTCCAGTGGTCTCGTGACTTCATTTGAGAAAATCTTTGGAGTCATCCCTGCTCCCTTTCATTGTATTTTCTGCACTCTGGTTCGTGGATTGGCATTTTTACTTGCATTACCAGCGGACGCTCTTGTGCTTTTTTACATTTTTAAATATGGATGTCCCTCCTATGCAACCTCCGACCCTGCAGCTGCTGACACTGTTCCGCAATCGCATGCTAGAATATTATGGCACAATGCCGTTGGCGATATTAAGCACGGCATATGGATTATCTTTTCGGTTCTCCTACTTCACCTGTGTCCAGCCTGTATTTCACTGCCTGACCTGTGATTTCGATTGGGCCATTGATTTGTGTCTCTGCGGACCGGTTTCTCCTGACGTCGACTTTAATCAGCTGATGACTCCTATCATTACTCACGAGTTGGTTTGTCCTGGCGAAAGGATTATGGCTGTGGCATTGATGCATGGACTACTTGGTCCCTGGAATTTACTGGCGGCAGCACAGTCTTTCTTGGAACAGAGCTTTCTTGAAAACCCACCGAGCTGTCCTCTGATGGTGATAGAGGATCCGGTGCTGGGAGAGCACGTATGTTCTTTTCCGCTTTTAAATTGGATGGCTGAACTGTTTTCGGATGAAGACGGTGACTTCCTATTGGAGGCTGTTGCAGCTTATTTTGCATACACAGTTATGTCATAGACCTTTTTCATGTTTGATATGCTGAGTACTAGCATTTCATTGACAATTCATTGACTTATTTGTCAAGTTTTTATTATTTACCTTGCCTATTGGCTTAAGACTCGATAAAGTACTTGGCTGTTTTATTTTTCTTTAGCATTGAATTTTCCTAGTTTTTAATGCTTTACCTTGCGGACCGTCCACATATAAACTTGCAATCTGCTCTCATGAGATGGCACTTCTATTATCTTATTCAGTTCGTTTCCGGATCATGAGGAGGTGTCATCTAGGTCCTGGATATCTTTACACCGTGTTAAGTTAGCATGGGCTCATTACCGGTTTAAACGCCATTTTTCCTTTTTTGCAACTTCTGCACACGACACTTAGTTGTTGCTTTAGCTTTCCACCTAGTAGTTCATCGTGGTTTACATGAGAATAATATGTTATTGGTCTACTATCTGCTTTACTTGTTAAACTATATCTGTACAGCGAGTGCTAAAGTTTCAAGAACAACACGATACAGAATTGTTATGAGGTCTGATCTCCACGACTTCATACTCATAACATAAGTGCAACTTCTGCCAATTCTGGGCATGAGGCGGGTTTTATATTGCTTTGCCGAACACACATACACAACAGTTGATGCGGTTCACATGAAGAGAGAGCTGGTGTATGCTGATGTGATTCCTTCAAATCTAAGACACTAAAGTATGGGCACGCCCTAAACCAACACAAAGAGACCTTCTTAGCAAATAATATAATATGTGTATTAGGGAGGGTGAGATATAAGCAGCCGCGGGCCGTGGAGGGAGTTACGATGGGGCAGGGAGGCGGGGAGGGGGAGAAGCAGGGTGGAGCCCTCTCTACCTTGCCCCTCCCCCTCCCCGCCTCCCTGCCCCACCGTAACTCCCTCCACGGCCCGCGGCTGCTTATAAGTGTTGCTAACTCTTATTCATTTACAGCATGTTAACATACTGTCACCATTCGCTTTTTATTTACTAGTAACTATGCTGGTAATTTTGCTACTGATAATATGTGTACTTGTATTCTCCACCCTGCTTCTCCCCCTCCCCGCCTCCCTGCCTCACCGTAACTCCCTCCACGGCCCGCGGCTGCTTATAAGTGTTGCTAACTCTTATTCATTTACAGCATGTTAACATACTATCACCATTCACTTTTTATGTACTAGTAACTATGCTGGTAATTTTGCTACTGATAATATGTGTACTTTTATTATCTAAGGTACTACGCCTGAGAAGACGGCATTAGTAAATAAACATTTCAAATACACATCTGTTCTTCTTAACTCCATGTTCTGGTTTCTAAGAAATCTATAACGACCGACTGTTCATGAGTTCCACGTATCCTGAGGTACTATAAGTTCATATTCTGGATTGTCTAAACATTGAGAGTTTGTTATATCCAATGTGACACTGTACCTAGCTTGCTAAATAGTTTTTGATTACTAACGTGAGTTTTGGGACACCCTAATTCGCCGAGGTTCCAATCCTCTGTCCACAGTTCTGTGTGAGAACAGAAACCCTGCGACAGGGGCACCCCCGACCCTTGCTGGAGCTTCATCACACTTGCGATACAACTCCAGCAATGCATTCGCCGAGGTTCCAATCCTCTGTCCACAGTTCTGTGTGAGAACAGAAACCCTGCGACAGGGGCACCCCCGACCCTTGCTGGAGCTTCATCACACTTGCGATACAACTCCAGCAATGCGCCACCTTTACGGCACAGATACATCACGCATCTGTGCTGTTTTTGCCCCATGATGCGCCGCATTGTAAATGCAGCACACCATAGGTGACGGAACAGCGGCACAGAATGACTAACACATCCCTGGTGATGCGCCAGTCATCATAAATGTATCCCTATGCTTCTTATCTTGTTAGAGATGAACCGCCATATGTATCATCAAAGTTATTTGCATTTCCTAAATAGCGAACTTTAAGGAATAAATAGCGATTCTTTACCATTCCTAGTTTGCGATGAGCTATTTGCTAATTAGCCGAATGTAGCCCAATGAAGCCCAATGTAGCCCAATGTAGCCCAAAGATGGCCGCCAGACACACAAAAAAACAAATGTAGCCCAAATATCAGCCAGTTGTAGCCCAACTATAGCCCAGTGACAGAATGACCAATCAGCTTCGCAAACCTCCGTTACGCGAAGCGGAGCGCTGTTACAGATATATATCTTTTTTTGAACGTTAATTTCTCAAAATCCACTGGAGCACATATATTGAGACCTAGCAAAGGCACATCGGGCTACCAGTCCCTAATATTTTGCCAAGTTTCGTGCAAATCCATTCAGCCGTTCAATTATTATTTTTTTTTTTTTTTTTTGCCCCGCGGGGCCCTTTTAAAACCTCCACATCAAACCTAGGGGGTCAGCGAGGATCTACTATGCCCCCTTATAGTTATTTCCCCCTTTGTTTTGACCTCCTCTTGTCTCTCGATCCTACCGAGAGACAAGATGGCGGCCGCTACGGACTGTTTGGAATGTTGACAGACGCCGGAGAACCAATCAGCTTCGCTTCACAAAGCTCCGTTGCGCGAAAAGTCCGCGAACCAGAGCGCTGCCTGGTCCGCGCTTACAGATATATATCTTTTTTTAAACGTTAATTTCTCAAAATCCACTGGAGCACATATATTGAGACCTACAAAAGGCACATCGGGCTACCAGTCCCTACAATTTTGCCAAGTTTCGTGCAAATCCATTCAGCCGTTCGGGCTAAAAGTGAGGCCAACCGCCCTATGGAAAACTCAATGTTAAAAACACGTTTTGGGACCCCCCTTTTTTCTCGGCCCCCACTGGACGAACCCCCCCCAAATTTTCAAGGGCTGCTCAGAAACAAAATGTGCCATTTTCCTGAAAATTTCAGCCAATTCCGTCCACAAACGCCAAAGTTATTAGACATAGAATTTTCAAAAAACCCATAGAGAAAAAATCCTAACTATATATACCTACTGGCGACCGCCAGTAGGTAATATATATATATATATATATTACCTACTGGCGGTCGCCAGTAGGTATATATAGTTAGGATTTTTTCTCTATGGGATTTTTGAAAATTCTATGTCTAATAACTTTGGCGTTTGTGGACGGAATTGGCTGAAATTTTCAGGAAAATGGAACATTTTGTTTCTGAGCAGCCACTGAAAATTTGGGGGGGGTTTGTCAAGGGGGGGCTGAGAAAAAAGGGGGGTCCCAAAACGTGTTTTTCCCATGTTAATTTCCATAGGGCGGTTGGCCTCACTTTTAGCCCGAACGGCTGAATGGATTTGCACGAAACTTGGCAAAATTGTAGGGACTGGTAGCCCGATGTGCCTTTGCTAGGTCTCAATATATGTGATCCAGTGGATTTTGAGAAATTAACGTTCAAAAAAAGATATATATCTGTAAGCGCGCTCCGGGCAGCGCTCCGGTTCGCGTACTTGACGCGTAACGGAACTTCGCGTAGCGAAGCTGATTGGCTCTCCGGTGTCTGTCAACATTCTAAACAGTCCGGAGCGGCCGCCATCTTGTCTCTCGGTAGGATCGAGAGACAAGAGGAGGCCAAAACAAAGGGGGAAATGACCATAAGGGGGCATAGTAGATCCTCCCTGACCCCCTAGGTTTGATGTGGAGGCTTTAAAAGGGCCCTGCGGGGCAAAAAATAAAATAATTTTTTTTTGTTTTTTTTGCGTGGGGAGCGCCCGGTACGCGCACCGGGAAGCGCTCTGGGGAGCGTACTATAAGGAAAAAAGAATGATAGACTTTTCAAATATTGTATGTTAATTGATTGTTTGTTTTGTTGATTTTTTTTTATTTCTTTATTTTTTAAGCAATTATTTATTATTGTCATTGTGTTTCAAAATTTAATAAAATGTCTAATATTTCACTGTCTGAAATGTCGTTATTTTCATTGAACATAGCTTGTAATGTTTGAGTGTGTAAAATGTCCTCATTTTCAAGGAGGACATCTACTGATTGCACACATTGCAGTAGTTCTTGGTCCCAAGTTTCATCCATAAATTCAATGTCATTTGGATCAATGATTTCTTGGTTGGTCTCTGCAAGGACAATTTCAAATGAAACTTTCTGTTCGCCTTCCATTTTGTCTGAAATTTGCATTAAAAAAATATATATTAGTAGAGATAGGGCACTGTTGGGATTAATTTTAGATAGGCAGTTTTTAACAGTGAATTTATCTTTGGGCAGTGTATAGTATCAGAGTGGAAGTAGGAATATAAAAAAGTGTATGTGATTTAACGTAAGTAAATTCATAATTATACAAGAGAAGCCTAACTCCATCCATAACTATAACAGAGAAGTCTATCTAAATCTATAACTACTACAGAGGGATAGTATATAACTATCAGAAAAAGTTTACCATATTAACTTAAAGTGCACAATATACTTCAGTTTTTAAAATAACAACTTACCTTTAAAAAGAAGTTGAAGTTATTAGTGAAAATCCTATTGAAATGTACACCAGGAAGTAGTAGTCAAAATGGCTGTGTTTCCTTCTCTTCCTTTTGTATATTCAGGTACATAACCAATCAAATGTCAGGTAAAAAAAAATAGAAAATGAAAGTAACATTTTAATTGGTTGTCAATTCCAACACTTCAGATGTGTTTTGTGAAGTAATTTACCTCAGGGTATTTAGAGAGGTCTACAGGCTAAATGGCTAAATGGAATTCCAACCAAATTTGTGAAAATGGTAGGGATTGGTATGTAGTATGAGCTAATCTATATTTGGTGAAAGTGTCTCCAGGGTTTCTTCTGTAAATTACTTTCCCACCTTTTTTGATGGAGCGCTTCCCGGTGAGCGCCCCGGTACGCGAACCTGCAGCGTTACGGGAGTCCACCATTTTGTGTTTCGGTCGAATTAAAATACAAGATGGGGGCAAATAATGTTCCGAATGGGTAGAAGGGGGCACGGTAGACGTATCTTGACATCCTAGGTTTTCTGAGGGTGGCTGAGGAGGCCCATATGTGCAGAATTTTTTTTTTTTTTTTAATTTCGCGCGGTTAGCTTCCGGTTCGCGTACCGGGTAGCGCTCCGGGGAGCGTACTTTGTTGAAAATTTGTGAAAAAAGTTAGAGTAAAATAATAATTGTGAGTGATCAGATGTAGGGTAGCTCTGAGAAGAGCTTTTGGGTTTATGGTACATTTAGGTACTTATAAGTAGGTACCAATGCACAGTCTTAAATTCAAAATGAAAACTCTGTTGCCCTCATCTGAGAAGTGAACTCCATCTCCTCTGTAGATATCTTGCATGTAGTAACGCAAGTTATTGTTGTACATGGAGCCCATTCCATGGTCTCTCATGTAAGCTGAAACAGATTTGTTTACATGCTTCCTCGACTTCTCAATTTGTGGACAAAATTGGTTCGCCCACCTCCATTTCTGTCTTTGGCATATATTTGAATATACCAAGGCAGTTTGAGGAAAAAGTGCCATCAATTGCTCAAAGGTGTCCTTTAAAAGCATTTCCAGACCTACACCAGTCAAAGTGCCCAAGTCATTTCCTCCACAGTGCACAATTAACAGGTCAGGTTTAGGCAAATGCATAAAGGTTTTCACCAATGGTATCAATTGGTGACATTGTAATCCTCTGTGGCCAAACCACTTAATTTCCACATCTTGTAAATTGAGGTTAGGTAAATTTCTGTTCTCAGCATACCTTTGAGCCCAGTAGATGTAACTATGTCCAAAAATCCAGACAGAAAACATGGTGAGAGGAGGTTCTGCTGCAGTCAGATGAAGTGTGGCAATGAAATGGGAGTTGAAAAAATAAGAGTTTAAAATGAAAAAAACTGTGGAGTTTCTGTGTTAAGGAAGCAGTAGCAGTGATTGGTGGATTTTGATTGCTGAAAACAGAAAGTTAGGGTGCATGGATGTGTTGCTTGAAAGATGTAATTTGAATGGTCAAGAAAAAATCATTTAATGAAAGATTGCACTGGATACGCAGGTGCACTGAGAGTTCAGAGTTCAATTGAAACATTGTTGTGTGAACTTGCAAACATGAGAGGTCTTTCAGGAGGTGGTTGCTATGCAAAAAAGGCAGAAAGGCCAGAGGGGGGAAGGGTGTTGATTTGAAAAAAGTGAGGGAAGAGTTTTGATTGGGTGACATGAGAGATATGTGTGATGAGTAACAGCATTTCTGTGCTTTTCATAGCTGCAGACTCTGGAGTGCATACCTTTTGCTCTGCTAAAGACAATTTGGTGTGTTTCTGAGACTGTTTTGAAACTCAAAGTATTTGCTAAGGTGAGAAAAGATTCATTTAATTTAGGTAGAGAATAGTATGGTTTAGGGAGAAAATTATGAAGAAAGTTGTGTATTTAAAATGTTGCTTTGTGTCAAGTGTTTTACAAATAGATTTTGTTTCTTTGTGTTACATAGCCATGTTAAAAGTGATGCAAAAAAAAGTGCAAGGGTCTTACAAAAATGCTTTCATGTGTCTTAGGGTATTTTAACTCACTTCCCCATGAATGTATGAATATAATTGCTTTACAAGATGTGCTTAAAAACGTTTTTTGAAATCAATTAGGTTTCTTGATATGTACTGCTAGAGTTTCATAGGTTGCTTGGGGCATATTTTCAAGGCTTTTGACTTCCTTTGATGTAATTTTTCCCATTTTAATTTAAGACCTTTCCCTGTGGTGCAAGGTCCTTGTAAATATGCCCCCATCTGTGCTTGGCAAATTTAGATTTTAATTCTTTGACTAACATAGCCATGTTAAAAGTGACCCAAAAATGTTGCAAGGGCCTTAAAAAAACGCTTTCATGTGTCTTAGGCCATTTTAAGTCATTTCCCCTTGAATGTAGGTATCTAATTGATTTAGTTGATGTGTTTAAAAACGATTTATGAAAACAATTAGGTTTCTTGATATGTACTGCTAGAGCTTCATAGGTTGCTTGGGGCATATTTATAAGGCCTTTGTGTCTCTCTGATGTTATTTTTCCCATTTTAATTTAAGACCTTTCCCTGTGGTGCAAGGTCCTTGTAAATACGCCCCCATCTGTGCTTGGCAAATTTAGTTCTTGATTATTTGACTTACATAGCCATGTTAAAAGTGATCTAAAAATGGAGCAAGGGCTTAAAAAAACGCTTTCATGTGTCTTAGGGTATTTTAAGTAACTTCCCCATGAATGTATGAATATAATTGCTTTACAAGTTGTGTTTAAAAAGTTTTTTGAAATCAATTAGGTTTCTTGATATGTAATGCTAGAGGTTCATAGGTTGCTTGGGGCATATTTATAAGGCCTTTGAGTCTCTCTGATGTTATTTTTCCCATTTTAATTTAAGACCTTTCCCTGTGGTGCAAGGTCCTTGTAAATACGCCCCCATCTGTGCTTGGCAAATTTAGATCTTGATTATTTGACTTACATAGCCATGTTAAAAGTGATCTAAAAATGGAGCAAGGGCTTAAAAAACGCTTTCATGTGTCTTAGGGCATTTTAAGTCACTTCCTGATGAATGTAGGTATATAATTTATTTAGATGATGTGTTTAAAAACGATTTTTGAAATCAATTAGGTTTCTTGATATGTAATGCTAGAGCTTCATAGGTTGCTTGGGGCATATTTATAAGGCCTTTGAGTCTCTCTGATGTTATTTTTCCCATTTTATTTAAGACCTTTCCCTGTGGTGCAAGGTCCTTGTAAATACGCCCCCATGTGTGCTTGGCAAATTTAGATTTTGATTATTTGACTTACATAGCCATGTTCCATACAGTTGTAACCTTCTGCGTAGTCTTTGATATGCTAGACTCCATCTGCACTATGAGATACCTAAGCAAAGGAAACACAGGTGATGTGATTGTGAAATGAGGAAAAGAAACTCCACATTTTTCAATTACATCACCTGTGTTTCCTAAGTTTACGAATGACATTGTGCAGATGAGGTTTAGGCCTGTCCACGGACACAGAAGAGGTCTGGCCTTTGTTCAAGAGTGAAGTGGACATGACTTACTTCATTGGTAGGCTTTCACATGTATTATCTCCTCTGTATTCTTCAACAAGCGTAAATTTCATCTGCAACCCTGAGTAGGCCTCACCTTAAACAAACCTCTGGATAGGCCACACCTTATCGTCATCCTGAATCAATCATTTAAAATATTAGGGACAGATTTATGATAGGTGTATGCCTCTTTTGCGTCACTGTGCGTCACTTTTGTGACGCAGCGGCGGTGCAAAAGATTTGCTATGTGGTGACATATTTACAACTTGATGCATCTAGGCAGATGTGTCATGCTGTAAAGTCCCGTGCCACATGAAACCAATGCAGCAGTGATGCAAAAGATGCACCATGTTGCAAGACAGGCCTCATTTCATCTCCAACAAGATAAAAAGCTGAATCTTCTCTAAGTGTCAAAATTGTTGTATTCACTGCTCAACTTATGTGTACTCTTTGATATGCTAGAGTCCATCTGCACTATGAGATACCTAAGCAAACGAAACACAGGTGATGTGATTGTGAAATGAGGAAAAGAAACTCCACATTTTTCAATTACATCACCTGTGTTTCCTAAGTTTACGAATGACATTGTGCAGATGAGGTTTAGGTCTGTCCACGGACACAGAAGAGGTCTGGCCTTTGTTCAAGAGTGAAGTGGACATGACTTACTTCATTGGTAGGCTTTCACATGTATTATCTCCTCTGTACTCTTCAACAAGCGTAAATTTCATCTGCAACCCTGAGTAGGCCTCACCTTAAACAAACCTCTGGATAGGCCACACCTTATCGTCATCCTGAATCAATCATTTAAAATGTTAGGGACAGATTTATGATAGGTGTATGCCTCTTTTGCGTCACTGTGCGTCACTTTTGTGACGCAGCGGCGGTGCAAAAGATTTGCTATGTGGTGACATATTTACAACTTGATGCATCTAGGCAGATGTGTCATGCTGTAAAGTCCCGTGCCACATGAAACCGATGCAGCAGTGATGCAAAAGATGCACCATGTTGCAAGACAGGCCTCATTTCATCTCCAACAAGATAAGAAGCTGAATCTTCTGTAAATGTCAAAATTGTTGTAAACACTGCTCAACTTATATGTACTCTTTGATATGCTAGAGTCCATCTGCACTATGAGATACCTAAGCAAAGGAAACACAGGTGATGTGATTGTGAAATGAGGAAAAGAAACTCCACATTTTTCAATTACATCACCTGTGTTTTCTAAGTTTACGAATGACATTGTGCAGATGAGGTTTAGGTCTGTCCACGGACACAGAAGAGGTCTGGCCTTTGTTCAAGAGTGAAGTGGACATGACTTACTTCATTGGTAGGCTTTCACATGTATTATCTCCTCTGTACTCTTCAACAAGCGTAAATTTAATCTGCAACCCTGAGTAGGCCTCACCTCAAACAAACCTCTGGATAGGCCACACTTTATCGTAATCTTGAATCAATCATTTAAAATGTTAGGGACAGATTTATGATAGGTGTATGTCTCTTTTGCGTCACTGTGCGTCACTTTTGTGACGCAGCGGTGGTGCAAAAGATTTGCTATGTGGCGACATATTTACAACTTGATGCATCTAGGCAGATGTGTCATGCTGTAAAGTCCTGTGCCACATGAAACCTGCGTCAGTTTTCATATAGGTGTTTTGTTGCAAGGTATGCATTAATTTGCATGAAAGCCCTGTAAAAGTAACACAGTGAAATTTAGAAGATTTCACTGAGTCAGCTTTATAGCATTGCTGAATCAAATCCTTACGCCTGTTTGAAACAGGCATAAGAAGTGATGCACCATGCAATGTGAGGCTTCCTCCTGTGCATTGCAGTAGACATGTCGCGCTTATGACGTGATTCCTGCAATGTGCTGCTTTTGCGGCACAGATGCGTGACGCATCTGTGCTGTTTTTGCTCAATGGTGCTCCACATTGTAAATGCGGCACACTATGGGTGGCAGAGCAGCGGTGCACATTAACTGGTGCATCCGTGGGGATGCGCCACTTAGCATAAATCTGCCCTTGTACATTTAAGTATGAGCAGGGGACACAGAGTCGGTGAGGCTTATCCAAGGTTAAGAAGAGATGAGTCCTGTTCACTCAAAACTTGGACATAGGCCTCACCTCCTCAGCATCGCTGGACATGGCTAAATAGTAGCTGCAAAATGTTACTCTTGTTAAACAATTTTACTATTATAATCTCTGAGATTTGTCTCTTACTCTGCAACATCTCATTGTTGTTCTCTTTCTTTAAAGATAACGACAACATCAACCATGAGTGACAATCAGCAATCAGTTGATCTCGACCTCATCATTGAACTTGTAATTGAAACGTCAGTGGAAGTAGATCCCTTGGATGATTTAAATCCTGAGGATGATGAAGAACATGATGAGGATGCCGATTTGTCAGAATTGTATGACATAGGGTGGGAAGCTGACCTGCTTGAGCCTATGGAACTATAAACATTTATTTTTAAAATTTACAATAAATGAAAAGTAAAAATGTAAACTGTTTCATTTAAAATTAAACACACCTTCAAAAACAGGTTATGTGTAGTGTCTTCAATAAAATATTAAAATATGCTCATAAAATTAGATCAGATTCACATATAAAACAGGACAGGTAAAATGAAGAAGAATTCCATTTCTTTTCTGATATTTGTGTATTCTAAATTTGCCAAAGCACTAAAAAATATTCTATGTAAAAATGTCAAGTAGTGTGTTAAGTTTTTGATGACTGTTATTGATTTACTGTTTGGTAATAGTGGTTAATAACATTTTTTATTATATTTTACCACAGATTCAACTGCAGATCATTTCAAATTTTGAGAATGCCAACTAAGGATAGAATGAGAAAGGCTACAAAACGTCAAAGACAGCAGGTCCATCATTTACTGCAGCAGTCCTCTACAATAAAAAATCGTGAAGTCACCAAGAAAGCACCGGGTAAGACCACGAAAACATTCATAAGAAACATTTCTAGAAAAAAAAGTAGTACTACAGAAAATGTTTTTGTCCAGAAAAAGAGAAGCAATTTAAACGGAAAGGAAAGGCCAATCAAAAATGTTACTGCTAGAGCAAGAGATAACTCTGTGCATGATAGTAGAAGGAAACAACAGTTTAGGGACATTCGTAAACGAATGTTCCGCAACAGGATAATTGGCAATTTGTTAAAAAATATTAAGAAAGGTCAACAGAAAGTGGTTTTTTATAAGAGAAAAAAAAAAGTTGAGAAAGTTATTGATCAGGCATTTGAAATTAAACGAAAGTTATTTATTTTGATAATCAATAGAATTAGGAAGCTAAACAAGGCAATTTATGATTTCAAAAGAAATAGTAGATGGAAGAGAATAGTTAATCGTAGTAATTTTTGTGAAGTTTTTTCCGGAGAATGGATGCATAGTTAAAGTTGTGAGGCATTTTTCAATGAGGAGAGTTATTTCCAGGATAATGATTTGGTGCATGCAGTTGACACCAGCGGTCGAACTTATGAGGTGAAAGATGGTTGTCCAGTTGAAAAAGAAAAACTTGTGACAACAGAGGCAGAAGAGATGTTAGGTAATGAGGTTTTAGGAAGACGTCCTAAGGGACCTGTGTACACCTGGAAGTGTAGTAGTATTTGCAGTGTGCGACAGGATTCCATCAATTTGCTTTGTGATTTTGTACGGACATTTAATAAGAAAAGTTTGAAGCAGAAAATGAAGTTGTTGCAAGAATTAGATCCTTGCAGAGTGAGAGAAGTGACAGGTTTGCATGGTCATTCACTGGCTTGTCTTTCCAGGAGAGTATGCCAGAGTGTTTTTCATCATTTCAGGATGCTAGCAGTGCATCATAATAAAGTGAGGAAATTAGTTAGAATGTTGTATTATGCTAAGAGTCCAGCAGTTATGCTTAAACAATTATGCGCTGCTCTTTTGCATGGTTCTGAAATAGATGTGAAGAATATGTGTGAAGAAATTGAGTTTTGTTACTTTGGAAGTAAAGAGGAGAATGTTGAAATTGACCCAGAAGAAGAGGGTAATGTGGAAGATAGCGTACAGGTTTCCAGTACAGATAATTTTCAGAAGGAAATTGCCACGTTTCAGGTGAAATCAAGTGAGAGGCCTAATTTCACTTGTGTGTGTTGTCGACGCACTTATTATAAGAATCAGACTAAGTTAGTGGATTTATATGCAAAAAGTGAAAGGGAAAATAATAGTGAATGGAAGGATTTCGCTACATACTTGATGGTAAAAAATTGTTTTGATTTGGGATCGGATCAACGTGTGTGTACTTATTGTTGTAATAAATTAAATCAAAACCAGATGCCTGCTAGAGCGGTTCATAATAATCTGGAATTGGTTGAGATTCCTTCTGAATTGAAGGATTTAAATACTTATGAATCTATTTTGATTCAAAGTATCCATCCCTTTCAGGCTATTGTAAGAATGGAGCCAAAGACAGGGAAATTGCCTCCATCAGATTTACAGAGAGGATTAAAGGGAAGAGTTGTTTATTTGCCTCTAGATTTGAAGAAAAACATTAACACAATTGGAGTAGAAAAAGTGGAAGAGGAACCTCTGGTTATCTTAGTTAATGGGGTTCCGACAAAGAATAAAAAAATATGGCAAGATTTAGTGGATGTTAGGAAAGTCAAAAAGGCAACATTGTATTTGAAAAATAATAATAAGTACTATAAGAATGTATATGTTGCAGAAGAGGAAGTAAGTGAGGAAGAGGATAGCGATTTGTGTGCTGGTCAAATTGAGAAAGTAGAACCCTCTAAAAGTGAAGAAATATATGAACATTATAGTGTTCATCCTTTGCATTCCAAGGAAGTCATGGGGAATGCTATTGAGTTGTTTCAAATGAAACAAGCCAAAGGGAGTCCCATTAGTGTCTGGGAGGAAAGTTTGGAAGCTCGGTGTTTCCCACAGCTATTTCCAACAGGTCAAGGAGGAAGATATGATGAGCGACCTCATCAAATTCCTGCTTCTGAATACCGGACTTTACGATTGTATGCAGAAGATGCTAGGTTTCGACAATGCATTCCCTATTTGTTTCATCTCCTGTTTGAAAGCGATCTGTCTGGACTGTCATATGCAGTGAACCACATCTTGAAAAGTGGTATACAGATGCAAAACATCTCGGCAAGTGACTTTATGGATAAAGTCAATGTCCAAGACAGTATTTTGGATTGTCACCTGATTAATCTCATGGCGTGTCAGCGTGGTACTAATGAGTACTGGTACCGTCGTCATGGTGATTTAAAATGTATGCTGAGGAACTTAGGAACTCCCACATGGTTCCTCACTCTGAGCTGTGCGGGAGTATGGCTGGGAAGACTTACTTGAATTTCTACGAGAGGCAAATGGAAACATCGAAAACATCGAATTCAAGACACCCGGAGAACTGTGCTCTTTGGATCCAGTGAATGTATGCAGGTACTTCAATCATAGATTTGAAGCTATGATGTCTTTCATCATGAATAAGAAGAATCCACCTCTTGGAGAGGTGTTGGATTTCTTCTGGAGAAAGGAGTACCAAGCAAGAGGTGCTCCTCATATACATATGCTGCTGTGGATCAAGGATGCACCTAAATTTGGAACAGATCCAGAAGACTTAGTGATGAGTTTCATAGAACAGTATTCTACATGTGCTGTTCCAAACGCAAAGGAGGACAAAAGCCTAAGAGAACAAGTTCTACGCTTCCAAAGCCATCGTTGCGGAAAGTACTGTCGTCGTAAATTCAGAAACAAGGACAAGTTCTACACCAAATGTCGTTTCGCCTTTCCACGACCGGTGATTTCTAAAGGAAGAGTGAACAGTTTGATGTCTTCGCTGCGACATAATGTGATGAAGAAATCACCTAAAAACACATACAATTTGAAGAGGAACGAAGAGTCCAAGTACATCAACGACTACAACCCAGTGATTTTGTCCATGTGGAATGCTAACATGGATATACAGTTTGTGGCTGATAACTCTATGGCTGTGGCTCGGTATGTGACCTCTTACATCACCAAAAAAGAAAAGACAGAAGTGAAGGATATGTGGGAGGACATTTCCCATGAAAAGAGCCTCAGTAAGAAGTTGTACAGTTTCAGTCTGAAGATGTTGTCGCATCGAGAAATCGGAGCTTACGGATGTTCTGACCGGTTGTCTTCAGCAAGTCTCTATGCCAAATCTAGGAGTATCGTTTGGGCGAGTCTTGGTCTTGCTGCAACGCGTAATCGAGTTCTGAAACCTGTGCGGGAAATTGAGTATTTGGCGGAAAAGGAGCCAAACAGTACCGACATTTTGAAGACCAACATGTTGGATATATATTATCCAAATCGAAGCAGTCACCTCGAGAATGTTTGTCTGTATGAGGTTCTACAAAATTACATATTCAAGAGGAACATCAAAGAAGATATTGATAAAGGAGTGTATGCTGTAATTGGAAGTGAGGGATGTCTGGTCAAGCAAAGAAAATGCCACTTGGTAAACCATCGAAAATTGAGTGGCGAATCTCCTGAAAAAAAGGAGTTTTTCTATTTAGCACTTTTGCAACTTTTCAAGCCTTGGTGTGCAGAAGAGGAACTGCTTGGAGATTTCCTCTGTTACGAAGACTCTTTCACTGCCGCCAAGGAGACCATAGAATGTCCTGCTTTTCCCAAATATGTAGAAATGTTGAATGCGGAAATCGAGCAGGAAGCAACGATTGCAGCCGAGATTGCCAGAGACAGTTCTCAGGACAGTCAGAGTTCTGTTTCATTGAGTCAGTATCCACTAGGAGGACCTGTTATCGAAAATGAAGCTGCCACTGCCATGAATGAAGTGGAAAGAGCCATGGCACATGCTCAGGAGGATGCGGTTAACTTAGAAGACTTGGAAAGACAACTCAACGTTGAGCAGAGGAAAATATATGACGAAGTTACCAAGCAAATTGATCATGGATTAAGTCATGAGAAGAAAGAGTGCTCATGTACGTCGTTGAAGCCTGTCCGACTGTACGTGAGTGGAGAAGCGGGAACTGGAAAGAGTTTCCTCATTAAAGGAATTTCATGTTATTTGAAGGAAAGGAATGAGTCATCGCTGTCTTGTGTTGTCACCGCTCCAACTGGACTGGCAGCACATAACATTAAAGGTATTACTTTGCATCGTCTACTGATGCTGCCAGTGGAGCATGATAACAAATTACAATACCACAAGTTATCTGGAGATGCTTGTTGTGAAGTTTCAAGAGTCTTGAGGAAAATGAAACTTCTTATCATTGACGAAGTAAGCATGGTTTCCAATGTCATGCTTGCCTTTGTGCATTTGAGAATGCAAGAAGTTCTTAAAACAGAATATGATGTGTTATTTGGTGGCAAACACATCATTGTTTTCGGAGATCTTCTGCAGCTGACACCAGTGAAAGGACAACCTGTGTTCAAAATGCTCACGCATGAAGATACCAGGAAGTGCCTAGGGAGCATTGGCAACGTCAATATATGGTTAAACTTCAATTATGCTGAACTGCATGAAAATATGCGTCAGGCGAAGGATGAAGTTTACAAGAATATTCTACAAGATGTTAGAATTGGAAAAGTGACCGAGCATGGGAAACAAGCTTTACATGCACGATTACTGTCAAATTTATATCCAGAACAAGACGTTGTGCCTGAGAATATTTTTCAGAAAATTACTGAGAAGAAATCTGGAATATGTTTGATGCCAACTCTTGCAGAATGTGCCATCTTCAACAACAAAATGTTGCATTTAGAAAACCAAGAGATTGTGAAACTGGAAGCTATTGACAGAGTAGAGCATATGGGATCAACAATTATTTTGTCTGAGAATTTGAAAACAAAATTGGATTCATTAGAGAAGACTATATCTAAAACTGCAGGTTTTGAAAAGACTCTGAATGTGTGCTTAAATTGCCGTACAATTTTAAGAAGGAATATACATGTTGAAAGAGGTCTGGTAAATGGATCAATGGGTAATGTTGTTGATTTTGTGAAATACAGAAATAGAGATGGAATTGAATTTTTAAAAATTAAATTTGATGGCATTGAGGAAGTACAGCTAATTGGTCGTTGTTCTGCTAGATTTTTGCTTGTAAAAGACTTATATGTTCGCCGTAAGCAGTTTCCTGTTTGCTTGGCATATGCGGTGACAATCCATAAATCACAAGGTTTAAGTGTAGACAGTGCATTGGTCAATATTGGCAGTTCTGTGTTCAAGGAGGGTATGGCATATGTGGCATTGTCACGAGTTAGAACTTTATCGGGATTGTACTTGATTGAGTGTGATGTCACAAACATTTGTGCGGATCTAGATTGTGTTAAGGAATACAATAGGTTAAGAAGAGAGTATGCGCCACATTTGCCTCAATATCCTTTGTTTGAGAAACGTGTGGTAGGCCGGAAACGAAGAAATGTGACCAATACTAGGGAGGTTGTAGCAAAAAGACGAAAAGTCGATGAACCTGAAGTTATAAGCAGAAAGAAAAAGGATTTTGTTGAAGATGTTGTTGGTTTTCAATTTGAAAACAGTTCTGGTGTCAACTGCTATGCTAATGTAGTGGTTAATGTTTTGTTTTCTCTAGAAAATGTAAAAGAAGAGATTGTGGTCAATTCGGATCACAGATTTTGCAGTTTGTTAAATTTAGAGAAATGTAGCACTGATAGAACAAAAATAGAAAGTGTGTCTGAAATTCGAAATCTGTTAGACAGATGTTCAGGTCAAACACAATTCTCTCAAAATATTCAGCAAGATTGTCAGGAGTTTTTAATGTATATGCTTGATGTATTGCATGCTGAAGGTGTAGATGTAGATCACCTGTTTGGGCTTTCTTATCAATGGCAGCATGACTGCGAGAACTGTAGGGTATCAAGTACTACTAGTGTAGACTCAGAAAGATTTATATATTTAACTTTGCCAGACAGTAAATCAGTGTCCTTTAATAAGCTAGTAAAAGCAGCTGATCACAACATGGAGTGTAGCCAATGTAAATCTGAAATGATGTCAACATTATTTATACGAACATATGGCCAGTATGTCATTTTAATGTTCCAACGATGTAGGCCTGATGGAACAAAATTGACAACTTTAATTAAAAATTTTGTAGCTTCGCAGTTGTCAATATCAGGAAGGACTTTTGTAACTGCAGCAATTATATATCATGACGGTCCTTCAATAACATCAGGACATTACACAGCTTATTTAAAGTCTAGAAACGGCTGGTCATTCTGCAACGATTCTGTTTTAACTTTCAAAAACAAATTGCCGTATGACCTTAAAAATTCTTACCTGGTGTTTTTAAAACCAAAATTTTAGGGAAAGAATCTCGGGATGTGCTCTGAGGAATTTCAAGAGGTTCTAATGGCTCCTACACGATTTGGCCTTGAGGATAAGTGTAGTACGTAGACAATAGTTCCTGGAAAAAAAGAAGATTTTCTTACAGAAAGTGGTGGGCACAGATTAGTTGAAGGACAACAGAGTATTTCCCAAAGCAAACGGTCTTCTTACCATAACACTTGACGTCATGGAAAAATAACTGTACTTTGAATGAGTTCAGAAAAACTGTTTCTTTTTATAAGCTAATTCAAGCAGCCAATCAAAACATGGAGTAGAGGGAATGTAAGTCTGCAACGCTGTCTAGATTATTGGTCCAAACTTTTGATTATAATGTCATTTTAAAAATCCAATTATATAAACCTGATGAAAGTAAGTCTTCAACTTTAATTACAAATGTTGTGGCTACACAGTCGTTGATTTTAGGAAGAACATTTGTAACTGCAGCTATTATATTGCATGATGGTCATTTGACAAGATCCGCTTATTACACAGCTTATTGAAAATGTAAAAAAATTTGCTGTTTCGGAAATTATTGCCATTTGACTACGATACAATGTTGCCTTTTTACTTAAAAATATTCTTACTTTCTGTTTTCAGAAAAGAGAATTTAGGGTAGGTAACTGGCGTATAATGATTCTAGAGGTTGATATAATTTTATCTACTGTTTTATATTGCTTTGTGATTAAAAGTGATGTAGAGAATTAAATAATTGTAGTAGTCATAGAGGTAGTGTAAGTCTGCTTCATAGTAAGCAGTATCAGTGTCATAGGAAATGTAGAACATGAGTGAGCAAGAAGGGTAAGATATTACTAGTCTAGGATTGTGAAAGTGATCTTGAATGTTTTCTTTCTGAAAGTTGCGGAAATAGAAAATGACGGGATTTGCTTACAAGAATTCCAAGAGTTATAAATGGCTCTTACATGATTTGGCCTTGTGGAAACGTGTGGTAGAGAGCGAGAAGTCATTTATTGTATGTAACATATTTCTCAAAACGATGGAGGTTTTCTTTCAGAAAGTGGCGGGCTGAAAATAAAAACAGCACAACCGAGTGTAAGCTGTTCATAGGACATCCTTCAACGTCATGGAAAGTAAGTTACTTTTGAGGAGTTCTGATTTCTGATTGGTTATGTTATATGGGTTTTTTAAACACAATCATTTTGATTGTGTTTTTTTTCCCCGCTGTTATATGATGAATACCTTCAAGTCACTGTTTTTAGTGAAATTTGATACATTCTGAGAACAGCAAAAATAAACCATTTAACATGTATAATTAATTCTGTACTGTTTGTATTTATGATGTACATTTAGAACTGTGTAGGAGGCATGGAGAAGGTGAGGCTTCTGTAAGTGTCAAAGTTGTTGCATGCAGTGCGTACTCTTTCATATGCTGGACTACATCTGCACAATGAGATACCTAACCAAAGGAAACACAAGTGATGTGATTGTGAAATGAGCAAAAGAAATTGCACATTTTTCAAATACATTACCTGTGTTTCGTAACATTACGAATCAAATTGTGCAGATGAAGTTTAGGCCTCTCCAGGGAAACAGAGGAAGTCTGAACTTTATTGGTTGGCCTGCACATGTATTATCTCCTCTGTACTCTTCAACAAGGCTAAATTTGATCTGCAACCCTGAGTAGGCCTCACCTGAAACAAACGTCTGGATAGGACACACCTTATTGCCATCCTGAAACAATCATTTAAAATGTTAGGAACAGTTTTATGATGATTGTGCACCTCTTTTGCGCTGCCATTGCGTCACTTTTGTGAGACAACAGCAGTGCAAAAGATGCACCATGTTCCAAGATAGGCCTCAGTTCATCTGCATCAAGATACTGTTAGTTTAAAATGTATATCTTTAGGACTGTGTAGGGGGCCTGGAGAAGCAGAAGCTTCTGTAAGTGTCAAAGTTGTTGAAAAACTGTTTGTCCTTCAATCTTTTCCCTTGTCTTTTCTAATTTTTAAATACATGTTTTAATATTTTTCAAATGTTTGTTCTCTCTTTCACAGATTGAAAGTATAAAAATAACAAGTGACTAAGTTAACGACAATTATAAGGTAAATGTTTTGTACTCTTTTCGTTACATTTCTATCACATTTAACTACTATTAGTTCCACTGCTTCATTTCTTTAACTCTCATTTTCCTGCCTTTGCTACTTCCCTCATTCCTTTCTCTATTACTTACTTACTCTACTCCTTCCACTCCTTTTCTCAGTCCCTCTCTTCTCATAGTTCCTCACTCTTGTTCACTCACTCCATCTCTATTAATCTTAGTGTCTTTGACTGATCACTCTTTCACTATTTGTTCATTATGCTTTCTCTGTGTAGTTGAAGCACACTAAGGGGCATATTATGAACAGAGCCAATAAAATTATTGCTGTTTTTATCGGCAGAAAACTGCTGCAAAAGCGTTTTTAGCGGCAGTTTTCTGCCGCAAAAGCGGCTTTAGCGACACATTTCTGCCGATAAAAGCTGCAAAACTTTTATTGCCTATGTTGATAATATGGCCCTATGTTATTTACATTTCTTTGCTGTTTCAATTATTCTTTTTCTGTTACTTCTTCTTTTCTGCTTTCTGTTTTTTCTCTCTGTTATTCCACATGTTTTAATCTTATTTTGAACATTCACTCACATTCTCTAAGAAACTCTTCTGTGTTATTCTTCTACTCTCCTTTTTTTCTTTCACTTCCTTATCTATTTTGTTTTTCACAATTATATCCTCTTCCATCTTTTCTTCGGTAAATAAATCTATTAAACAGTATCTCTGGTTTAGTCCCTATAGCTGTCCTTCTTTTAACATTACTCTCTGTTTACTTCCCTTATACTTACTCTTCTTTTTTTTTTTTAATTTTTTTTGGTTAGCTCCCGGTCCGCGTACCGGCGAGCGTACCGGGAAGCGAACCAAAAGAAATAGAGCTTGCCAGAGTGCTAAACATTCTAGCAATTTTTTTATAAAGGGGAGGTAGTTCTGAAAAGAACTTGTTTTTAATGTTTTTGTTGTTTTATTTTTATTTTTATTTTTCTGAACATTTTTTGTTTATTTGTATTTTTTGAACAATTTTATGTTTTTTTTGGTTTTTTTGGGGGGGAAACAACAAAAAACAGGCATTGGAAAGGGCTCAACAGGAGCAAAAAAAAAAATTATTTTTTGGGGCGTTTAGAGCACTTGTGGTTTTCAAATGCTCTGTTTATTAAGTTAATGCTCATATTGGCACATGAAAGTAAAGTACCGCAATATAAACAGACAATCTTCATGTGGAAAAAGTTGTCCTGAATGTTTGGCACTGTTTCCCGTGCCTCTGGCCCCAACAGAGATACCTCTGCTGATGTCCTGGCCACAGGAGTTGGTGGATTGTCCTGGAGGTCACGCATCTGTGCCCGGCTGTAGATTAGTGGATGCCACCTCAGCATGTGACGGTGCATAGTATAGTTGCCGTAACTATACTTCTTATCTGTGCCTCTAGATAAGTCCTCTTTGCATATGAGGCACGTCACATACCGAGCATTAACTTTTTTCTGTCCTTCAGGAAAAGAAAAAAACTGCCAAATGAAACTATTTTTATGATGAGATACCCGGGGCTCTTCTTGTAAAAACTGTATTTCCTCTTCCTCTTCTTGATCCTCTTCCTCCTCTGTGTTTGGAAGGAACTGTGGAGGTGGTCCTCTCTTCCTATGAGGAGGTGGTGGGGGTGCACCAGCTGCAGCTACTAGTGAAGCCATTTTCCACTGAGCAAAATAGGTCTTCCTTTCACAAAGTTGAAAGTCAGAGTGAGAAAAAAGGTGGGGGCTTTCATCATTTGGGAAAAAAATAGTTCTAAACCAATGAAAAGTGTTATTTTTAGGTCACCTGACCTAGCCTTACATCATTAGGAAACCAAAAGTGAAATGAACCAATGAAAAGTTGTATTAACAAGTCACATGACCTGTTACGCTTATGTTAC
The DNA here is from genome assembly GCF_964261635.1 of Lissotriton helveticus. Lineage (NCBI taxonomy): Eukaryota > Metazoa > Chordata > Amphibia > Caudata > Salamandridae > Lissotriton > Lissotriton helveticus. The sequence continues at coordinate 1,035,126,899 of NC_136070.1, forward strand.
GCGCTGCGGAACGCGCCCCGGATCGCTTCCGGGAAGCTGCGCTTCGCGCCTCGGTCCGCGCTCCGGAGCACTTCTGGGTGCGCTAACGCGGCGCGTCATAAGACGCATTACGCGGCAACGCGATACATCGCGCTTTCGCGACGCGCCCCGGATCGCTTCCGGGGAGCTGCGCTTCGCGTCTCAGTTCGCGTACCGGAGTACTTCCGGGTGCGCTAACGCGGCGCGTCATAAGACGCATTACGCGACAACGTGATACGTCGCGCTTCCGCGACGCATCACGATGTTGATTTCTAACGCGGCAGTTGCGCAAACGGAACGTTTACCGGTTCGCGGACCGGGTCGCGGCACCAAATTGAGCTAACGGGAAGCTTCCCGGTTCGCGAACCGGGAGCGAACAAAAAAAAATAATAATAAAAAAAATTATTAATAAACATATAAAATATATTTTTTGATTTAAAGAAGAATACATTTTACAGCTATAGATATTAGCTTTTAAAAAACCAATGAAATTCACTGAAAAAACCATAGGTTATAGACCATATATAGTTAGGAATTAGCATTTACAAAACCTTGAAAATTCACTGAAAAAACCATAGGTTATAGACCATATATAGTTAGGAATTAGCATTTAAAAAACCTTTTTTTACTCACACAAAACCATTGAAATTCCATATATAGTTAGTTGCACTAACTATATATCGCGCACCCGCAATCCACTGCTGATCATGTCACATATTACATCATTCATGACATGGTCAGTGACATCACTGATGACATCACTGATGACATCTCAAATGACATCACTGATGACATCACTGATGACAACATCCAATGACTGTATGTTTCTGTAAAGTTAAAATATGTCTTACATATTGAAGAATGAGTGGATGTATAAGTGTCTGGATGAAGGATTTAGTAGGTGCATGACTGACTGTATGAGTGAGTGATTAAATGTGTCTCACTGAGTGCATGGGTTAGTGACTAAACTGTCTTAATTTGTGCATCATTATGCCTGTTGTTCTGTAAACTGCTGCATGTGTTGATCAGTAGCTATATGAGTAACTATATGGGTTATTGATTGGTTGCTCAAGTATTTGAATGGGAGACTGAGTGTGTGTGTGGGTGGCTGGGAGGTGTATGACTCTGTGCATAGATGTGTGAGCAGTTGATTCACTAGATGTATGGGTTCAAAAGTGCATGTGGAAACAGCTGTATGGGCGGTTGACTGTGTGCATGAGTGTATTGGTGAGTGAATGGATATCTCAGTGCTACATGTCAAAGTAAGTACATATGTAAAACACAGTACATGTGAGAGTTGACATATATAAATAACTGTGCATAAGAGCCAGTGAATGTGTGAGTGGCTGTATGGATCATTGTGAACTTGTATCAGGGATTGTATAAGAGAGTAAATATGTGTTAGTATATGATTGAATAAGTAAGGTGTGTATAACTGTATAGTTGAGAAAATGGAGGTGTGATTGATTCTTTGCATGACTGACTAGGTGTGTAAGTAACTCCATGGATGAGTGACAGTCTGTGAGTGTCTGTTTACACTGAGTGTATCTAAGGTTATATTAGAGTCTGAAGAGGTTCATCGTATTATCACATGAATGATGTCATCAGTGATGTGATCAGTAATGTCAAATGAGATGTCATCAGTGATGTCATCAGTGATGTCATTTGAGATGTCATCAGTGATGTCATCAGTGATGTCACTGACCATGTCATGAATGATGTAATATGTGACATGATCAGCAGTGGATTGCGGGTGCGCGATATATAGTTAGTGCAACTAACTATATATGGAATTTCAATGGTTTTGTGTGAGTAAAAAAAGGTTTTTTAAATGCTAATTCCTAACTATATATGGTCTATAACCTATGGTTTTTTCAGTGAATATATATATATATATATATATATTACCTACTGGCGATAGCCAGTAGGTATATATAGTTAGGATTTTTTTCCATAGGGAAATCGCAACATTCTATTGGGAATAACTTTGGCGCCGGTTGAGGAATCTTCCTGAAAGTTTGGGGGAGATTCGTCAAGCAGGGGCCGAGATAAAAGGGGGGTCCCAAAACGTGTTTTCCCTATGTTAATTTCCATAGGGCGGTTGGACTCACTTTTAGCCCGAACGGCTGAATGGTTTTCCACCAAACTTGCCAAAATTGTAGGGACTGGTAGCCCGATGTGCCTTTGCTATGTCTCAAGATATGTGCTCCAGTGGTTTTTACGAAAATTAACTTTGAAAAAATATATATTGGGCTACATTGGGCTATATATATATGTTAGAGCCCAAATGTAGCCCAATGTAGCCCAATGTAGCCCAATGTAGTCCAAAGATGGCCACCAGAGACAAAAAAAAACAAATGTAGCCCAAATATCAGCCAGATGTAGCCCAACTATAGCCCAATGACAGAATGTCCCAGAGTGTTCTAAAGAACAACTAGAGCGCTAACAGTCTTACTTATGACAAAAGTATGGCACACCTGAAGTCATCTTGATTTGAATAAAGTGTTAACACTTAAAACATTTAATTTGCAAAGGAACGGAATGAGGGGGTTCATTTTGCCATAGAAATTATGATTAGTGCTGAAGAAAGAAAAATTAGGGCACATTTTGAGTGACTTCTCAAATCCTCTTATATTTCATTAAAAAAATTCTGATATGCAGTCTCCCAAGATGGCCACCAGAGACAAAAGAGCCCAAATGTAGCCCAAATATCAGCCAGATGTAGCCCAACTATAGCCCAATGACAGAATGTCCCAGAGTGTTCTAAAGAACAACTAGAACGCTAACAGTCTTACTTATGACAAAAGTATGGCACACCTGAAGTCATCTTGATTGGAATAAAGTGGTAACACTTAAAACATTTAATTTGAAAAGGAACAAAATGAGGGGTTTCATTTTGCCATAGAAATTTTATATATATATATATATATATATTCACTGAAAAAACCATAGGTTACACACCAGTTATAGTTAGGAATTAGCATTTAAAAAACCTTTGAAATTCACTGAAAAAACCATAGGTTTCACACCAGTTATAGTTAGCTGGAAATTTTACTCGCATAAAACCATTGAAATTCCCACGTTATAGTTAGTTGGACTCACTATAACTTGCACGTCTGCAATGCACTGCTGATGACGTCACATATTACATCACTCATGCATATATTTAAATATTTAAACATTACTCGCTAATATATGTATTCACTAAGATACACTTAATAAGCCAGTTAACCAATCAATTTTTTTTTTTAAAACACTGAAAAAAACATAGGTTTCAGGCTTTATATAGTTAGGAATTAGCATTTAAAAAACCTTTTAAAAACACTGAAAAAACCATAGGTTTCAGGCCTTATATAGTTAGGAATTAGCATTTAAAAAACCTTTGAAATTCACTGAAAAAACCATAGGTTTCAGGCCTTATATAGTTAGGAATTAGCATTTAAAAAACCTTTGAAATTCACTGAAAAAACCATAGGTTTCAGGCCTTATATAGTTAGGAATCAGCATTTAAAAAACCTTTGAAATTCACTGAAAAAACCATAGGTTTCAGGCCTTATATAGTTAGGAATTAGCATTTAAAAAAACCTTTGAAATTCACTGAAAAAACCATAGGTTTCAGGAGTTATATAGTTAGGAATTAGTTTTTAAAAAACCTTTGAAATTCACTCAAAAAACTATAAGTTTTAGTGGTTTTATAGTTAGCTGGACATTTTACTCATACATTCAGTGAATTTCAAAGGTTTTTTTAAATGCTAATTCCTAACTATATAAGGCCTGAAACCTATGGTTTTTTCAGTGATATATATATATATACACATACCTACTGGAGATAGTTAAGACCTAGTTTCCATAGGAAAAGCGTTTTATTGACTTGCCTATATCTTTAGGGCCGTTTGTCGAATCTTCAAGAAATTTTCCAAAGAAAATGCCTTATTGCATCTAGTTGTGCATGATCAGTTTTGGTGTGATCGGTGTAGTGAGTGCTGAGAAAAAGGGAGGGGGTCAAAAAAATGCATTGCCCATGTTTATTCCCATAGGGATTTTAGACATGACTGCATCCCGAACCGCTGGACCGAATTACACCAAATTTGTCAAAAAGGTTGCCCTTGGTTCAGATAGCACCCTTTTTATTATTTGGTGTAAATCTGTTCAGTAGTTTTAGAGTTCTTAAAAGATATCCAAATTTGTATATCGAACCATTCCGATCTCGTGCAGCGAACTATTTGGCTGCCAACACTTCAACCAGGAAGTGTTGGCAGCCATTAATGGCCCTGGGGACCACTAGCTCCTGCTTTCTCCTAAGGTGGCCACCCTCGGGAGATAGCTGTTTGATTTTGCTTGTAGGAGCTGTGACAGCTCCCGCCAAGTGAGATCAAACACTAACTCAGTTCCCAGCAAGTGGGAGCTGTCAAACTGCTACAGATTTCTGGGAGAGGAGATTTCATCTGTTTCCCTGCCTGCTATCATGCGGCCAGGGAAACAGATTAAACAATTGCTCCCATAGACAGGGAGCTGCATTTCTACCAGCTTCCTGCATACAGGAGCAATGCCAGCTCCTGCAGGAGGCAGGGAGCCAGCAGGGACTGCAGGGGCCTTGAGGCTTCCTCCACGGTCCCCAATGATACGCACTCGGTGCCCTGAGTGGAGCCTGGGCTCCCAGGTAGACGTGGCCAGTCCCTGGGGATGGAGTACCCGGGTCTGAAATCAGCCTGGGGAGGGTGGCTGCTTGGCCCCACTCTCCCCATTGATTTTTGGTTGGGCCACAGTGAATGGGGTACCCGGATCCAAAATCGGCCCGGGTAGGGAGGTTGTGTGGCCCCCTTTTGAAAAAAATAAAACCAGAGACCATGTGTCTCACTTTTAATTACCCTGAGTATGCAAATACACAAAATCATCTGCAAGCTCTGCCCATTTGGTCACGCCCCATTTTCCTTAGTAGTATGTAAAGGTCTTCTCGCCTTTTCCTGTGTTGATGGACAGCTGAACAAAAAGGCCATTATGCGCTTTTCCCACCAATTTTGGTAATGCGTTACTGATGCAGAGGAATATGAGGACATCTCCACCAAAGAAGAAGCCCTTACTTCACTTAGTTAAGGGCAAGTATCCCTGTTTGGTGGAGATTCACCTCTTTGTAGTCTTGTCATCTTCTCTGACAAGGATTGTTGTTATGACAGATTGTAAATGGACACTCAAGAAACAATCATGTTGTCAAAATTACATGCACACAAGGTCACTGGAAACATTACCCGGTGGTTACACAGCTGTAGTGCAAAATATGCATGAGACATTTACTCAATGAGGTAGTACTTACTAATTAACAAAATTAAAGTACTCCAGTTGGTTAGATGTTTTCAGCAAAACTGGGGACTCTTCTTGAAAAAAAGAGGTTCGATTCTGACCCTGGTGCTGATTTTACAGAAATTAAACCTCAACAGGAAGTACTTATAAACATAACAGATTCCCCGGCAGAAGCTCCACTTCAGTCAAGAACAAACAATCCTAAATTCAGCACTTATAGTTACCTGAGCTAACTATAACTTATGCCCCCATAATGCACTGCTTATGACCTCGCATATGACATCTATCATGACATGGTCAGTGACATCACTGATGACATCCCTGATGACGTCTCAAATGACATCACTGATGACATCATCCATTGAGTGAAAGTGTTTGGTAAATGTTTCTGAGATTTAAAGATATATAGTAAGCTTCTACATAAGTTAAATTAATATTCTTTCGAAACTAACGATGAGTGATACTGTTTCTGACATATGTCATCTGAGTGGGTTTGTGAATGTATAAGAGTGGGTGTCTGAGTGCTGTATGTGTGTGAGTAGCTACTGGCTCCCGCTTCCAAGGCCCAAACTGTGCAGCACACCACAGAGATGTGGTTGATCTGCCACCTACTCCTGTTCCCTGTTTGCAAGGTAGGGTGGCATCTGACATGCCGTAAGTCACAGAGGAGTGAGTTAAAGCCAGCGGTCTTGTGGCGGTCTGACTGCAACACTCATAATACGGCAGGCATACTGCCAATGTGGCAACGGTGGGACCCCCACCATGAGTATGGATGTCCTGTGGACAAGTGTACTCATAATACCACCCATAGAGTTTGACGGACTGGGTTACTCCATCACAAACATGACGGATATCCCATACATCACATTATGAGTCCACTATATCCTATAGCACTTGTAATACGGCAGACGAGAGTCCGCCAAACTCTAAATCAGGCTCTCGGTCCCAGCATTTCCTCAGAGCATGTTATTTTTCTAAAACAGTTGCGTGATCGGGTGCAATGATCCAGTGCTTCAATTCCTGTAAATCCAACAGAGAGGCTTGGATTTGTCACTTTCTGTAATGTCATCACATGGCCAAACTACAAGAGATTTCATTTCCACTACCCCACTCAGTTTGTTGAATTGACGTCTACTCGCAAATTGTGATGCAATTTATCAAATATGGGTAGATTCAATTTGTAATTCAATTTAATAGGAGAACATATAGCATAATAAAGTTCCCAGAAATTCTGAACAGCAGAAAAATCAAACCAAACGCGGAAAAAGATAACTTTATTGTAAATGCCGTAAAATGCAGGCATTATATACTTGAAACAAAGAAAAAGAATTAGAAAGCTATATATGAAAAGTAATCTTTACAGAAAAAGTCACTTTAAAATACCTTGTGTAATAGGGTAGCACTATTAGGTTTTTTAATCTACAACATGTGCTGACTGTTTCATTTGATCAAATGGTTTTGTAAGAAAGAACCCATTCATCTGATATTGAGTACTTTTCTATTGCATGTCTTCATCTTCAGTGTGCTTGGCAGTCAGACATGAGAGGTCCAACTCTGCAATGCAGACCCTATCCAATTTCATATAAATGCAGTTTACAAATAGACAACGTTTCGATTCGATCCGTTGGTCTTGCAACAATTTTCAGAGTGGGTGCGTTGCCGCCAATGTAACATCACTGAAGTCATAGGGGTAGTGAAAAATCCAAATGTCAACCTAAGAACAAGTTTGGCACAAAAGGCCAGCCCACTCATCAGTAGTGGTAAGGGTGTGGTATATAGCTGGTGATGCATTTTGGAGCACCCTTTCACACACATATTACAAAATCATGGAGTGGTAGCACACTGTCATTTACAGACAGCATGCTTTCCATTGAAATGGGCGCTAAATTTGCCCAGACATGCATTTTATTGATTAAACTATACAGCACATAAATAATAATGTGTGGAAATCAGGTTTCACAAATATTTTTCATTTGCATATATATCAAGTAAAGTTCCTTAATTTCCATCAAACTTCAGAACTGCATAACGTTTTCTTTGATTGTGATTTCCTAGCTGATGATATATTTTGAAAATTGTATGCAGTTTATTTGCAGGTCTCTAGTTGGCAGAGGTGGGTACCTTTGTTCAAATAGAGACCCTTGCTTCTAGTCAGGGTAAGGGGGATACACTTTTAAAATAACGCCTGCTCACCCCCTTGGTAGCTTGGCACGAGCAGACAGGCTTATCTCAGAGGCTGTAAAGTATTTGTGAACACACAGTAATACAGTGAAAACACTACAAATGGACACCAAACCAGTTTAGAAAAATAGCAAGTCTTTATCTAAACCAACAAGCCTAAATACAATACAAATCCAACATACAATACTCTGTCCTTGTACTAGTACTTGTGCAAAATAACCTTTAAAAATTGCAGGAAAATCAATAAAACACAGTTCTTCTGACTCGGTAGCCCCTCCTGGGGCTACTGCAATACTGGATACGACACAGTCTAACAATTCCAGCCAACCTCATCGTACAGGCCAGCTAACGCGTTGACAGACTTGGACACAGTACCTTTCTTGTTGTGACCAACAAGTCAGTGTGCGGCGGTCGGGGCAAACGTCGCAGTCACGTTGTGAAGTGGAGCATTGCCACAGACGGTGTCCTGACGATGAGGTGTAGGCAGAGGCTCCTTGACAGAGTCGGTGAGACCAGGGCTTGCATTGAAGGGTGAGACGGTGCTCGCTGAGGTGCTGGCAAGTCACGGTGCGGCAACAGAGCCGGGCGATGTTTGGGTCAGGCAGCGACGGAGCCGGTGACGTCCTTGCAGCGTGTACTGAAGCGTTGTTTAGTGCGGTGCCCTCAAGATGCGGTGCAAGCAGCAGCTAATTTACGGAGTCGGTGAGACCAGGGTTGCATTGCGAAGCGAGGCTTTGCTCTTGGTGGTGCTTTCTGGACACAGAATCCTGCGACGGGCTCGAAGACAGAGTTGGTTGCCCTTTTCTTCTGCGGAGACAATCAGAGACGGAGCCCACAGGCACAATGAGGTCTTTGCTGTTCCTGAGACCTCTTGAACATTGGGCAAGCTCAGTTAAAGCCCTTGTAGATCTTCTCTTCAAGCAAGGGGGACAAAGCAAGTAGCAAAGTCGTTTCTCCTTTCCTTGGCACCAAGTAGCCACTGCGGACCAACCCCAGACAGCAAACAACACAGGGGCCGTATTCTTCCTCAGCTTCTCCAGCTCTTCTCCTTGGCAAAGGTTCCTCTTCATTTCCCAGAAGTGATCAAAAAGTCTGGGGTCTGGGCCCCTCTTTTTACACACAAAAATCAGTTGTTCACTGAAGGCAAAGAGTGTTTGTACCCAGCCAAAGCCAGTTCAGTCCTCACTGGTGCAGATTCCTGGCAGGAGGTGGAGATGGCATTGTTGAAGGCAGACCAGGCCCATGCAGGTGAAAGGAAATCTCCTCCCCCTACTCTAAATGCAGCCGAGGTCTATTCAGTCTATCCCTGACTCATCAGACTTCTGGAACCGCAGCTTAACTCCAGCCCTTGTCATCCAAAAGCCAGACATGCAATACACAAACCTAGCAGAGGCATACTGGATGGTTAGGCAAGAAAATACCTACTTTCTAAAATGGTATTTTCAAACACGGAATGTGAAAATCACCCTCACTAAAAGATGCATTTTAAGATTCTGAGTTCAGGCAGACTAAACTTAATATTCCTACCATGTTCCCAGGGCCAGTTATGTTTATAAGTTGTTATAAACAACTCCCCATTCTGTCGTATGGGAACAAGTAGCCTTGCAATAGTGAAAAATGAAATTGGCAGTATTTCACTATCAGGACATGCCACACACATCAGGGCATGTTCTACCTTACACACACAATGCTGATCCTGAGGCCAAGTGTGAGGCCAAGTGTAAGAAGCAATGTTTAAGTGGCTGCATAGTTGTGGTGGCCAATATATGGAATCTTAAAATAAATTGCCACTGTGCTTAACGAATTATAAGCAGCCAAAGTAGTACGTTTGCAAAAACAAACAAGCATTGGCAAAGCCAATAGTTCTAGCTTCGGCAATGTGGCTTTGCCTTTGCAATTTTTTTTACGTTTTTTTCATTGCAAGCATAGGCCACAACAATAAACAGAGCAAGAAAACATGCTGCTGCCTAAATGTGGATGCCATATATTTGCCGTGCCAATAAAAATAGGTAAATTAAAAAATATTAACTATTGCATGGAAGTTTGACAGAAGAGTGCATGTGATATGATACTAATTAGCACAAAGAAAAGTTACTATTGGCTTTAAATTACTGTAAACCAAAGACATTGTTTAAACACAAAAAATGGCTAAAGAAATAAAAAAAGCTATAGACTAAAAAGATCAAAAATACATTACTAAGGTAAAGTATTGGGCCACCAGGCCTGGCACTGAAGTGCACTTCTTATTAGGCAGATGTGCTTATATGATGAGGCAAAATCCTGTAAAGCTCAGTAGAAGGGAGCTGATAGTCGATGCGGGCTAATCCATCACACCATGGGGTATGCTGTAGTGGGCAAAATGTTTGTGGGAAGCAAAATGTGAATATCGGCTTAACAAACCAAAGATGAAGAGGACTTACCAAATGCCCCACTTTGTATACATAAATGTAATTATGAAGCTGGCAAGACAAGTAAAGTTGTTTCTAGGCCAGACAAAGAAAGGTAGTTGGTGTGAGTCACATGTAAAACTCAGTGCAACATCAGCAAAACAGCCTTGAAAAGCCCCTCATAGTCATAAAGTGTTCAATGCAAACAAAACAAGTGCAGCAATAAAACAAGCTACCAATACTATAAATCACACGGAATGTTATTGCAGCAAATGCAAAGCATTCTCACGTTTAATAGTAAGTTTATTCCAGGTAAAATCAAACCATATCAACTACATTGTAATGTTAATTAACCAATAAAATCCAATGACAAATGTATCTACCATTCTAGGGCAGAAATGGGACACTGCCTACAGTGTGGATTGTGAAAGACATTCTCATAGCAGCTAGGGTCAACAGACACATATGACGCTGGTACTATGGGAAATGCTGCCTGTGCGCACATGAATAAAGGCACAAGTAACCCACTTTAAACACGTAAAAAGGGACAAAATGGGCAAATTGTAAGGAGCAATATAGTTAAAGAATCACAGTTCTACATGTAGTGAATTTAAGACATGGACAACTTAGCTTTAAAGTGATTGAAAGATAGCATCCAAGACTAAACAACACACAACAAAGCTGCCCGATAAGCAAGTAAGCCAGAAAGATGCCACAAGCCCATACAGCAGCCCGAGGAGTGAACCCCGTAATAAAGGAGACATCAAAATTTGAATGTATCATTGACAGGGTGCCCACAATCTCCTGAAAATCAGGATGAATGATCAGAACAGACCACAGTAGCCACTTTCATGTTATGTCATTAGTGGGGACCCCCACAAACTGCAAATATATGTAATTATTTTAATCTGTGCAACATTTGTGAATGAGCCACTGCAGGTCTAGCACTGACATGAAATTAGAGCCCAGCAACAGTAAAACTGCCATCATAAATGTAGAACAACACAAGGTAAGGATAAAGGATGGTAATTTCAGGAAGTCAGGTCTGACAAATTATAATCTACACCAAGAACAACAGCACTGACACTTCATGACAAATCATTAAAATACAGAACAATATGAAAAGATGAAACAATGGATGCACATCAACTATGTCTGGCTTTGACCATCATGGGTAGGTGACAGACAGAGACTAGGAAGAGTGTCACAGACCTCTGCAGGACTCGCTCATTAAATTCAGCACACAACAGGAATGCTATGATAACACCATGCAAACTGAGAAGGAGAGGAGAACCAGAGAATAAAATAGGATATATGTGATAGAGAAAACAAGCAAGCAGAAACCACAACTGTGGGGAAAACCACTTAAAACATAGCAGCTACATCATATTGGTTCAATAAAATCACCACATCAGTGTGGGTTCCATGGTGGATTGAACATCATGCTATCTCCAGTGAATGGGGTAGCCCAACACACAGAGTAACCCCGGTATTTATAAGATCAGATACAGCAATACATCAAACTTACAAAAGAAAACGCAAAAAGGGTATTCATTTTCAAATCGATGGAGCATGTCTCATTTATTTGTAAATGGGGAAGGACAATGTTATATTGTGACATTGGCACTAGGACCTAACAAGCCACTGTGAAATCTGCTACTTTCTACTTCCAAGATCTATCAAAAATGTGCCTTTTACCAAATGAACACCAAATAATACTAATATGGGCAACATTAGGCTCCAGGCTACAGTACGGCATGGCTTTATGTTTAGGTCTTCCCACAAAAGATATGTACAGAAAATGCAATTCACACAAAAAAGAGACATCTTTACATTTTTACATCTGGATAATGTATGATATGAGGACCAACGATCCTGGATTTGCCATGAGATCTCAACTGATGTGATTTGCCATAGATCACTAGATTCAAAGCAGAGTTTTTTGCTTGGTTCATAAAGTAGTTAAAGGTATGACTGCTTCCGCAAATTTCTCAAGACCCATTTTTTCAAGCTAGCCTATTGAGTTACTCTGCAGCACTGTTTCCCCGGCAATTGTTTTGAGCGCCATGAAACCGTCTGGTGACCGAGCGTGGTACAAATACTTTTAACATAACATAACATAACAAAGGGAAAGCCCCAAAAAACTTGTCAGATCTATTCATTTCCACTAGCCACTACCTGCTCATACTGTAAATTGTTCATCCAAAAGTAGCACTTGTGCCAATACACGTGTGAATCTTTAAAAGTGGCAGGAGTACAACACTCATTCTTGGTCCACACATTTTTACAGCAATGTCAGTGCCATGTGAAAGTGGTAAGTGAGAACAGATAATCAGATTCATATAAACACTCTAGACTATGAATGCTAAATGTGGATGGATACTGGCCATGTGGTATTTAGACAGAATATCAGAAACAAAAATACTGTGGGACAAAATATGTCAAGGATATCGAGGCTTAAAATATTGTGACAGTCAGTTTCTATAGGTACGCAAAGTTTTACTATATATATAACAACCACATACGTGTACCTTGAGGATATATACATATTTTCAATGTACGCAGATGTGGAGTTAAGAATAGTAAATCTATACCTACCTATTTGCACTTACCTTCTCGATAGTTTGGTCCTCGAAATGTTTGACACAATATTCTGTCCAAACAATATTTTTGTTTCAGATATTTTGTCAGAGATCCGAGTAGGCCAGGCACCGTGTAAGTGCAAGGAATGCACAAAATCGTTCATAAATAGAGAATGGTAAAGGCTTTCACTTCTGAGTTTCATGTTCTAGAGCTGAGCTGCCAAATCTCAGTGAAGGAAGCCAGGATATAACATGAAACTCAGAAGTAAAAGCCTTTACCATTCTTAGTCCTGGCCCCTTGAAATAGCTCCATAATAAATTAGTTGTCCAGGGATCTTCATTTTTGATTTGTGTTTTTGTATCATTAGAGAAGCAATTTAGCTTTGGTAGATATTGCTAATCCGGGCATAATGTTTTTGGACGAAATGTTTTAAAATGCCGGATGTGTTGCAGTGATGATGTAATATTTCAGGAAACATGAGACCTATAAACTTTATTTTGGTGTCAAAACATAGGTTTTAGGGGTCAAGTTGTCTTATAGAGACAGAAGAAAACTCCTCAGAGTAACCATTCTGCCATTTTCCAAATGGCTCTAGAATGATGTGTTTTATCCATCATATCGCCCATTTATTTTAATATTGTTTTTTCCAGGTTTTCTATTGATTCAAATTCGTAAACATGAGCAGAGCAGGGGGTAGCAGAGAATCTTTACCTCCTGACTAAGTACTGCTTACTACAAACTCAGAGGACTCCTTCTACAAAGAAAAATGTGTGATTAAAACTGATGGGTAAGGAGGATCAAATATTGTATCATTGTGACAACAAGTGCTACAAGTTCTATACAATGAACAAAAGCCTGGAAAAAATGTGTCACAAAATATCAGAAACCAGTGAATCACAACAAGAATTCGAGTCTTCTGAGAAAGCGAAGATACCCTAACTCAATGTCCATCCACTTAGAAGATCCCTCATCCACCTCCAACAACTAATCAGAAAGCAGAGGCTCTTCAATGTCTTATCTATGGCTTAGCCAGAACAAGCGCCAAAGGAATTGATGAAAAAACAAAGTACAGAGTATGTGAGTCTCAAAGGGCAAACATGTTTTTATCTGCAGCTAGTTTCTTCCAAGATTAAGTTTTCAGCCGAGTAGCTGATCTAAACAGCAAACTGATTGTATTTGCAGTGGATCTGTATGCCCACCCGAACTGCATGTATGCATACATTCAAAAATATGAATGTACAATGAGCTGTGAGGAGCAATGTAACTGCCAGACTTCAGTTAAGGTAGCACTCTTTGGAAAAGCAAAAGAAGTAATAAAGCCACTTTTGAGTGCTGGCTACGGATTCGCACTCAGTGAGATCAGAGAAATAATGGTCAACGTTGATGAAACTATATTGATCCATAATAATAAAATTAAGAATTTTCTGGTGAGAATGGACAATGACAGAATTCATTTTTACAAGTCTAACAAAAAGAATGAGCCACTTATGGTGTTCTCAACTAATTTGACTTCTGAAGGTCTTGCTGCCAAAATAAGATCACAAGATGCAGCAAAATCAGCAGGAACGGTTTTAAAAACCATTCTAAAAGATTTAGATTTAGGTCTTAATGACAAATTTTATGATGCTCCTGAGCTCTGCAAATCATGGGAGTTAACGAGAATGCCTGATGTTGTCTTAACATTTTTTACATCATTGTTTAATATCAGCAAAGCAAGACTGTTCAAACTAAAGTTCTTGAGTACGGAACAGAAGCTGACAACATTGATGATGGCTTTGAAGATAAAAGCGAAGACATGAAAGAGTATCCCATGAACCGACAGGCTTATGCTGTGAAAATGAACTGTCGGAAAAAACGGAGGAGATGCTCTTTGGGAAAGAGACTTCCTTTTGGAATGGCTCCTGGTGGCCTCAGGAGCTGGGAGACCTGCCCAAGCCTGTGCAGAAGGCAAAAAACTATGGAGTCACTTTTGACACCAAACTATGTTTCAATTCTCAGATCAATGCAGTGATCTCGGGGGATACTTTCTGCTTCGGGTTCTCAAAAGAATTCTCCCGTTCATACCAACAGATTTTCTCTTCCTCTTACCTCCGGTCTCAATCTAGCTTGCAGCTATTCAGAAAGCAGCTGGCTCTTTTCTGCTGGTAATAATAAAGTGACTCAGACCAAACTCAGCTTGCTGCCATGTCCTCAGTCCTTGATCCGCCTAGCGCTAAGACACCTCCGGGTAATGCACGCTTTATTAAATCACTTAATTCACTCATTCATGAATTACATCACGGCAAAAAGTATACTCTACTACACATGATGACTGCCCATGCAATCTTTGACAAGTACAAAAGTAGAGAGCTAATCACTTCAATGAACACGACTGGTGTATCAACAAGTTATAATGACATAGTACGTAGCAGGAATTTGTTAGCAGATAATGCTGTAAAATCTTCTGAATCCGAAAGCACACCACTTCCAAGTCCCTTTACCAGGAAAGGATTTACAATTGCTGCTCTTGATAATTCTGATTTTAAAGACAGCTCTTTTTTGTCTGGAACATCCAGTACACTTTTTGAGAAATGTTCAGAAAGTCCTTGACTTGTTGCTTGCGTGTTTGTTGGGCTGGTGTCGTTTCAGGTTCACTTGGATCCAAAGAAAACGTATCAAAGTTCATGAAGTAGCCAGAAGCAGGTCGATCTATTTGGAATTGCATCAGGATTTGTTGAAATCGTATTTTGCTCTTGTCGAGGCATGTTGACATAGATATTAGGTCTAATTGCAACTTGTTTGTTATTTTGAGTTTCATTTTGAAGTTGAACTTCTGGTTCAAGGGGAGCGTGTTCCATAGCATTGTTGCATAGTCCTTCATCCCATATAGGTGACTTTTCGAACGTGATGAGTCTTTCCGTTTGAACTTCTCGAATTGTACCGAGAGGAGGGTGTCTGCTACTTTGGAGTCCACGTTGTCTACTACTCAGTATCGGCCACATAGTATGTTTTGATTAGGTCAATTGAGACAAATCTTTTCTCCTTTTTCCTGGCAAGAGGTGGCAAAAGCACAGTTCTTGTTCCCTGAATTGCTAGGACTAGTGCAGGCTTTCTGTATGATGGTCCAAATTCTTTTTTAACTGCTATATTCTCTCTGACCAGATCCCTAACTTTTGGGGTCCAGACAGGTCTTGCTATGACTGACTTGATTTCCCCAGTGGCTGTTCGTTTCACCTGCACATTACTGTGCAAGGCTCTTGCTTCATTCATTTTATGTAAGGTAGCCAAACAGTTATGGATCTCAAAAGGTTTTTCATCCGACACTGTGCCTTCACAATCAAATGATGTAAATATTCATTGCGTGATTGCACACAGTAAAAAGAATCACACACTATCAGTGTGGGGAATTCGTGATCCTAATTCACCAATGCCAGTATCAGTGCTTTTAATTCTGCCAGCTGTGCTGTACAGTCCCCTAGAGACTGTGTTTTCGTGCAACTTGGATAGCGCATACGATCTTTAACGATTGTGCATGACGCACTGTATTGTTGCTTACTCCCATTGGCCGGCTGAGCAGATTCGTCAGTGTAAATTATATATTCATACTGATCTAGAGGCAAGATTTCATTTGTTAGAGGGTATTCTTGTTCGTATTGCAGGAATGCTTGTGTTTTTAGACTTGGATCGAATCTGTATTCAACATCCATTGCAGAAAGAGAATTAGCCCATTGTATCAATCTCGGATCTAAGGCTTTTGCATTTAGAATGCTAGCCTTTGTAACAGCTTCCAAAGCCGGTACCGGGGTCACGATAATGATGCGTTTTCCCTGAGCCAGTGCTCTTTCTCTTGCTACAGCGGTCTGAACTGCTGACTGGATTTTCTCTTTTGAAGTTAAACGCATTTCTGCGTTTGTGTACAGGTGTGATTTGTAAGCGAGTGGTGCTGTTTTGCCTTCATTGAAGGTTAAGTAGGTGTACCCGCATTCACCCGATATTGCACGGATCACTACGTTGCATACTTTTCCCTTCACTTGACAGATCATATCCTAAAAATAGGACATTGAGGTGAGTGATTTTTGATTTTTTTAAACTAAATTTTTTGCCCTCATAGGCGAATCCCATAATTATGGTGTTCACCCTGGTCAAGTGCCTTTCTAACTCATCGTCCGTCATATAAATATCATCCACATAGGACAATGCTTCCTCATCACAATTTTGGAATAACTCAGTTACCCTTGCTGAAAATATCCCTGGGCTGTCCTTATACCCTTGAGGGAGATGACAAAATTGTCTCTGGGACCCCAATGCTGAGAATGCGGTCAAATACCTGCTTTCAAGTGCTATATTTTGGCAGAAAAACCCATTTGAGATATCAAGTGTAGTTTTGTATTTCTTCCGAACAATGTTATTCATTAATGCGGCACTCTGTGCATTTTGGACAGTGAATGTCTTTGTGCATGTGTTTAAATGGCAGTAATCTAAAACTAGACAATATGAGTTGTCTGGTTTTGATAAGGGAAACAAAGGATTGTTCATTGGTGAGGTGCATGTTTCAATGACCCCTTGATATTCAAGTTGATCTAAGATCTCCCTGACCTGTTTTTAAGCTTCTTGCTTTATAAGATATTGCCTCTGTGCTTTTGGGGAAACTTTTAACGGGATCACATGGTGGGTTGAATCCTCAGTCCATCCGGCATGATTTTTATATAATGCTGGAGCTAGGTCAACTGCCCACTTCCGTACATATGTGTGTTTAATATGAATAGGAACGAGGTTGGAGAAAGCTGGAAAATGTATTGTTTCTCCCCTAGGGCACTCCATAACGAATGCTGGTGGACAATCTTGTTCAGCTAATAGGATGTCATAACCAGATGATAGAGTCTCCCAAAAGAGACCTTCAACTTTCCTGGGCTTGCCCCCCTCCATTTGGAGTGTTATTTCATGTAACTTATGCGCGACGCTTACCCTCATATCAGGTGTTTCCACCGTGATATAATCATTCAAGTCCGCTGTCACCAGAAATTTGATCAGGTTCTAGCGAGCAATTGTTACTTCTGTCGTGCTGTCTAGCATCATCTGCGGCCATTCCATATTCAGAAGTTGTGTGCTCAGAATTCTGGGCATGTCTGATCTACAGGCCTGCAACTTTCTTCTTTTTAAACTGAGGTTTTGTTTTTGGCTTTTCTTCTTTTTTGGAAGTATAGTCTTGAACGTGCTGCTTGTCTCTGGACTTTGTACGCTCTTCTTTGTGTTTTGACTATCCTTCTCAATCTGAGTTTTTCGTTGAGCCCTGAAAGGAACAAGAGGAACGTGTATCAGTATCCTGATACCTGTCAGGTTTCCTAATATTATCCCTATTCCTGAGGTTGTACCTCCTTTCAGAGGGCTCCTGCGGAGGAGATCCACCACTGGATTGAGATCTCTTTTCTCTGTTATTTTGATTTGTATTATTATTGTCCCACTTCTTTTCAGGAGAAGCAGGTCTCTGCTTGGAATTGTCCTTTTCAGGACTGACCACTAATTGTGGTTTTAGAGCATTCCCACCCAAGCTGTCTCTGCCTAACTCTGTGTATACAGTTTCTATAATTTTGGGTAATTCACATTCCTGTTGTAAGGGACCGAACTCCCACAGCGTTGGCAGATTGCCACTGATGCTGTCTCTCCTTTAATATTTGCTAATATTACCTGGGCGTAATTACCTAGTAATCTCATCCCTAAGTTCAGAGCAGGTTCTGCCCGTACTCACTTTGTATTTGTCTTCATACATCTGGTATTACAGCTAAGGATGGTATAACATGAGGTCTGGTATAGATGGCTGCGAAGATTGTACCTCATTTGTGGTATAATTCCCATGGACAGGCATATGGCCAGCATTCTGTGTTTTCATACTGACTAGTATTCGGGAATACTGCTTCTAACTGTGTTCTTTTCTGAGCTATCCAGAATGGTATCTGTTCACGTTTCGTGGGCATTTTGCCTATGACTGCGAGTAATGTTTGTGGTTTAATTTTAGTTGCTGTACTTTGTGTAGGAGCTGGATTAGCTGTAGCTCCTGCCGGTTGAACTGTGAGTGTCCTCATGACAAATAGCGTCATGTTTCTGTAACGTTTTATCAACTCTTTGTGTTGTTCGAGTAATTCATCTTGTGGCATTGTGTTAATGTCAGGATGTGGTGTGTAGGCTGTTAATATTGGCCATGTTGCTCCTGGTCTTCCTAACGGACCGAGCCTTACTCTTCTTCTTGTATGGGGAGGGTGCCTTTAAGCCAGTAATAATGTTCCTGGTACATTAGCCGAACTTCAATGTCTTCATACGAAATGTATTCCACTGGTTTGTTATCATGTATGCAATAATGAAACATTTTTGTTCTTGCATTTGCTGCTGGGAATGTAACCCATGAATAAAATACCTCTGTTTGGAAATCTTCATGTGCCTCTATCACGAATGCTACTGTGCCACCTCTGGCTGTCAAACCGTATTTAAGCAGTTTGAGGGTGAGTGCGTGTCTCACATTTGGATGAAACTTTATTCCATTCGGATCTTCCTCCTCATCTGAGTGAGGAACTGCTTGTGTCCGCAGGTCCATTGCTCCTTCTTGATTACTAATTGTGTTTTAGAACACTGAATAACTTTCCAAGGAAACTAAGATAAGGTGTTTTGCACAATTAAGGAACAATGTGCCCTTCAAGCTTGATTAACCAGCAGCCAATAAATAGGATATTTCGCCTACTCAGCTGTGGTGGAGTTTTGTGCTCACCCACTCCAGACGTCTCTGGTGTTTTGTGAGTAGGGTCTCTGAGAATAGCACGACTGAACTACTCAGATTCTACTGTTAAATAAGTCCCCAACAAACATTTGCGGCACCATGTTGTGTAGTTCCTATATATTCCTAGACAGAATCTGTGCATTCAGATAACATAAACTGTGGGTTTGGTGGCAGACTGGTTCCGAGCACCCCCACCGAGAATGTTAACCTGTTTGCATTAGCTAGCTCACAGTGCCACTAGAATCTCCTCTTATCGGGGAGAGAATAGTTTCTGGCAACCTTAGAACATGACAACCCAGATCCCTCTGAAACGTGAAAACAATGTACTACTTTTCGCTCAATCACTCGTTCTCACTTATTTGGTCTCAGAGAGTTACACAGAAGAAATAGTCAGGCATGTTACAATAAGAATGTATTGCACAGTTGTTCTTCTAGTGTACAATAGATGTGCTGCAACAACCATTGGACAGTGGCAGATATATATGATCAGCAGTACAGTGAATATAAAAGGATAGTACAGTTCTACCATCTTGCAATAATCATGAATACATACATGAATATAAAATGCATGATAAAAAGAAATCACATACTCCTACGATGCCTGTCTAGATGTACCTAAGTGTACCTACCATGTGAGTAGGTGTGAAGCCAAAAATCCCTCTAGGATTTAGTCTAACCCCATTACCTGAAATGGGAGAGTATGGGACCCCGTCCTGGCCTCGAGTTGAACACCCTGTGAGGGATGTGTCAGACCACTGCCAGCTGGAGCATTTGCATGCAGGAGACTCAATATCTCTGGTCAGTGTGTCGCTGGGAAGTCTCTGTATCCTCTAGCTAACACTAGCAAGATGTGCTGTATTTATACAGAAAGTATCTAGGGTTCCTTTGTCCCTTGTTTCTTGTATTAGCCATTGTTGGATTTGAGGATGATGTATGGGATGAACCTTGTACGTAGATATTATACAGGTGGTGTAGCCCCGGCCTGGTTTCCAAGAACCCATATGAATATTCATTCGTACTGTGTGAGTCTATTGATGAAGTTATAGGACACCATGGTTCAGGGAAAACCCTCCTTCTGCGCACAGGTCTAGAACTAGGTAAAGGTTCAATCCTAAAAGGCTTGTTACTGTGTGGTGTAGGGGAGGTAATGTAGGTGAAGGTGTATGATATTACCCGGGCCTATATTAGGGTGGCAGCATTGCTCTCATCCACAAGAACAACATCAACATAGTTGAACTCAAAACACCCTACTTCTCAACCTTCGAATACCTAAACACCATCATAACAAGCCTAAACATCAAAGTAACAAAATTCCATCTGATCTATCACCTGCCAGGAAATTCTCTGGCTTTCAGTGATCAAATCTCGGACCTACTAACTCATGCTCCCTAGCAAACTCCGACAACATCATACTGGGTGACTTCAACCTCCCTTGGAACAATGAAAATGACACTGTTATACAGTCCCTAAATAATTTCCTTCTCACAAATGAGCTCACCCAACACTGCATGGGTCAAACCCACAACAAGGGCTCTACCTTAGATGCTATCATAGCCAAAAGTGAAACTATAACCATAAATAACATTCTCCCAATCGACTGGTCAGACCACCACATCATCCTATTCAGCATTAACCAAACAGTAGCTCCACAAATCAAAACTCAAATCACCCACCAATGGTCGAGAAATGTCATAGACATCCCCCTCCCTGCCCTTCAAGAAACCATAACATCACTGCTCCCAACCTGTTCGGACAACCTCAACACGGTTGAGCTCACTACTCTGTACAACAGAACAATGACAACTGCCCTTAACCAACTAGCCCCCCTAAAACTTAAAAGAGTCAGAGACATCCCCTCCCGAGCCTGGTTCATTAATGACCTCAACTCAGAACGAAGAAAAGTAAGAGCCGCTGAGAGACTTTGGAGAGGGAACCCATCCCCTATTTACCTCTCCCAACTCAGGAAAGAACACAGTAACTACAAAAAACACATAATCAAGGAGAAAGCCTCCTTTTTCCGGAACGCACTAGACAAAGCCGAAAACCGCCACAAAGAACTTTTCAACATCATCCAGAGACAGACCTCCAAACCCACCAAAGCTAACCCCCTACCTCCAAACTTCAGTGTAACGCCCTAGCTAAATTATTCGATGACAAAATCTCCAATATTGAGCTCTCCCTAGACCACCACTCTCAATCCCAACACGGTAAATCCACACCCTTAATGAAACTTCTTCCATCCCCAGTTCACAACATGCTCACGGAAGCAGAGACCGCTCCTCTATCACCCCCAAAGTCACCCCGCACCCTAGTCAACCATCCCTTCCCAAGCGGTGGAAAGACTTCCACCCTCTCTCCGAAGAGGACATTTCTAATGTGATTGCTAATTCCAAACCCTCCAACCACTACGCAGACCCTCTACCCGCCTCCTTAGCTAAGAACCTCAACCTTGCCCTAACACCACTGTGGACAAAGATTATCAACAGCTCTCTAATCAACGGCCTGATGCCCGAGTGCCTCAAACTAGGCCAAGTCACCCCCTTCTAAAAAAACCTGATGCTGACCCAAATGAACTCAAAAATTTTAGGCCCATCACCAACCTCCCTTTCCTAGCCAAAATCCTGGAGAAATGTGTTCTCTCCCAACGGAACCAACACCTGGAATCTAATAACCTACTCGACTTACACCAATCCGGGTTCAGAAAGGGATGCAGCACAGAAACCACTATACTGAGCATTACGGACGACATTCCCAACTCCCTTGACTCCAACATATACTGCCCACTTGTCCTCCTCGACCTATCAGCTGCTTTTCACACGGTTGATCACAACCTACTCTTAGACGCCCTACAAAAACGAGTCGGAGCTGATGGCAATGTCCTAAAATGGTTCTACTCATTTCTACATAACCGCTCCCAACTTATAAAAATCAAAAACTCAATGTCCGACACCTCCCCCTCAACTCGATGTGTCCCTCAAGGCTCAGTCCTCTCCCCCACACTCTTCAACATTTACATGGAACAATTCACTGCCATTCTAAAACAAGCAAGCATCGCCTACCACCTCTATGCTGACGACACCCAGCTGTACCTCGAGATCTGCTCCCTCAATGACCTCCTCCTCCTCAACTCCACTCTTTCAAATTTAGAAAATTGGCTAACTCTCAACCACCTCAAATTCAACCAAGAAAAAAACGAAATCCTTGTCTTCTCCAATCACGAGCAACCCCCTCAGATCCAGGAATGGATAAACAACCAGACTCCCTAAACTGCAAACTCACTCCAGCAAACTCAGTCAAATCACTAGGGATCTCTCTAGACCCAAGCCTCAACATGAGTTCCCACATCAAATCCACAGCAAAAGGCGCCCTCTACAGCCTAAAACTCCTTAACAAAATCAAACATTTCATACCCCCAATGACCTAAAAACTGCAACCCAATCTCTAGTTTTGTCCAGATTTGACTATGGTAATGCCACTCTAACCAGGACAGCAAGAACACACACAGCCCACATGAGAGCCACCCTAAAGAGAAGTGTGGCTCACTGGTTAGAGGAGGCAGACCTGGAAGCAGAGGTCAGCCCAGGACCAGGGTTCAATTCCCGGCTCGGCGGGGTCTTGAGTCCTAAAATGTCCATGGACTCAACAATTCTCGCTCCAGTGCCTACTCGATTCACGGGTTCACACTCTGCGACTCTGGGCAATAGCTTGCTTAATCTCCACAACGGCCCCTCGCGGCGGGATGCCTGGCTTTCACCTTGCGGATACCCTGCCGGGGTTATCTCACAGGGGAATACCAGGACGGGTTCCATAAGCAAGCGCTTAGAAACCGCTTGGTGATTTGCGCTATATAAATTCCTGTACATTTACATTAAACGCAGCAGCAAGAATGGTCTAAGGTACCAGGAAATACGACCACATCATCCCTGCATTACAGACCCTAAAATGACTACCCATCGAAGCACGCTGCGCCTTCAAAACGGCCTGCCTCACACATAAAGCCTTGCACACAGGCAAACCGGAATACCTCGCTGCCAAACTCAGAAAATCTGGACAATCAAGAAACCTAAGAAGCTCCAACTCGCTCCTTTTAATCCCCCAAAAAGACATAAACAAAAAGCCCTCTCCTGCTCTTTCTCTGGGAAGGCCCCAAAAATCTGGAACTCTCTCCCTACCCACATCAGGACTAATACCTCCTTCACGATCTTCAAGAGACAACTAAAAGAACTTCTCTTCAACCGCCATCTCTAGGCATCTGGCCAATGACCTTGTTCTTCTTGGTCCCCAATATCCTTGATGATACTCACTGTACTATATTGCTTATGTCTCCTTGTCATGTATGCTGTAAAGCGCTCTGACACCCCCGGGTCTGTAAGCGCTATATAAAACTCAGAAATAAATAACAATAATAATACTGCCATGGTGCTTTTTCAAGACTGTACCATTGAAGTAGGTGCTGTGTCAGCTGTAGGCATAAAAAAATGAAGCTGCAAATGTATAATCGAACTGCCAATGTGTGCAAAATCACTACAAGCTATCAACATATCACAGTCTACAAGCAAGTTTCAAAGTGGCTGAGGACATGGATCTTCTTTTACCTGATGCTGCAGTTCCCAAAGCTGATTTAACTGAATTTATCATATTGCTTATTAGGTGTGTACAGAAGCCTGAAGTAAAGCCAGTTCAGTTCCTCTGTGGGCTGGAATTCATACTCTGATCTCCCAGAATACCCTCCCATTAAAGAAGGTTGGGTTCTAATCATTAATACAATCTCCAGTCACAAACTATGTCACAGGATACACAGTTCTAAACAATTTCCAAAATGTACGTAATCAGCTTGAAGACCAGTCTATCCTGCACATTTTCTGCGATGAAGGTGTTTTCTGTATTTTAGCTGACATTTTTATGAACAATCCAGAAGAATTTGATGATCTTTATCCAATGATCGGCATTTTCCACATGACAAAAGTTGTGTTGTGGTGTCCAACAAGTTATCTCAGTGGATGTGGCATAGACAATGCACATATTAAGGCTGAAATCTTTGGTAGAAAAACTGTCCACTCAGTATTGAACAGAACTCATTATATTTGTTTGTTACAAGATATGCTCATCATATCTTAGGCTATAGAAACATTGCATTTGAATGCTTTCTGGAACAAGAATGACAAATTATGTTTTGCATAATTTATCTCAGAAGTAATCGAGGCAGAGGGCGCACTTCAGGGGTGAGAATGTAGCCTTACGGCTAGAGCGGTCGACCTCAAAGGTGGGGAAACAGATTTGAGTCTCGGCAACGACGCTCAACATCCTGTGATTCTGGGCAAATCACTTAATCTCCCCGTGCCTAACAAAAATCAATATGTTAATCGGTAATGGAACTGGTGCTCATGTAAAGCACTCTGATACCTGATATCGTAAAGTCTAGTTCACGCAATATAAACCTCTAAAAAAAAAAAAAGACAGAATGTAACGCTAACTAATGTTCAATACACTCAGTTCAAAATCAGAAAACCTGAAAACCAAGTTCATAGAGTTTGTCAAAGAATGTCAAGAAAAATGTGAACTTTGCAAGTACTGGGGAAATGTTTTACACATAATAGCTCTAGTGAACAACTTGGTATATGCTGATCCGGAAGGTGATTGGGTGCTCAGCGTGAAGACTGCGGAGTCACTGATTACTGTGTTTTGCGAATTCAACTGCATAAACTACCTGAGATAAGGGTAATGATATTTGGTAAGAGGGAAGAAGCTAGAGGCAGAAAAACCATACCTCTACAGAAAATTCATCCAAAGACATTTTGTACCGAAAGACAGAGAGTTCAATGCTGTGGCTCAGATATGAAACTGGGACAGATGATCCAGAGGTCACAGAAAAGCTTCAAGGGAATTGTTGGTCAGACATGTAAAAGTGAATGCGTTACTCAATGGCAAATAGTTTAGCACAAAGTCCTTTGTATTTGCAATGTTTTCAGAGAGACGGCATAATTAAAATTAATGAACCATTGTTAAACTGTTCCTTACCACGAACTTGTGGGAAAGAGAGGGGAATGTTTTAATAAACATGTTTGACAGCCTTAATTTCATGCAACAACAAGGAAACCCCTTTGAAATTACAAAACCTGTGTGACTACACAACTTTGTGACCAAATAATATGTGGATAATGATATAAAGACACGTCTACTAGATGTCCTGAAACATAGATCGAAACTATATGCAGAACTGAAGCAGGAGAGAATTGTATTGAAAAAGTAAAAACTGTTTGACTTAATCACTAAAGCTAAACTTCCACGCTTTAATTGCCATAGTAAGAGATTCGTCCAACCAGTCACTACAAAACAAGTTACAAAAAAACAACTTTTTCAAACATATGGAGAGATGGATGTAGCAAACGAAAGGGGGAAATTTATCAAAGACATTCTGTTGCATGACCTTCTTCCAACCAACACATTATTTGATGGAGATGCTGCAACCAAACCAGTGAAGCACAAACTTGTACAAGAGCTGGAAAAAAACCTTTCACCTGAAGAATTTCAGTTCTAAAAGGTGACCTCATTGAAAATTGCTGTTGTTGTGCACTATATGTCACAATTGCGAATGGTCAAGATTTCAACCATGTAAAACTTCGGAGAGGTCGTTCGAACAGTTCTACAGATATCAAAGTCAGTGTGCACCATGCAAGAACTGCACATTTTCTTTGACTGTTATTTCGAACCATCTGTCAAAGAATGTGAGAGAATCAGACAAATGTCTACTAGTGGACCAATTGGCCTTGCCTGCATCAAAAATTCAACATCTACACCTGTGCAACCTGATACATTCTGGTCATCAACATCAACATCAAACAAGATGACCTTGGAGATGTTAACTTGCCAAAACTTTGCTGATGTTAACTGAATTTCCAATTATTGCAAGTGGAATGATTGTCAATGAGGAGTTGGAGCCTGCAGAGTTATATTCCAACGGTAGAACTTAACAGCAAATTGGAAGAAGCGGACCTTAGTGTTGTGCCATATGTTGAGTGGGTTGTTCAAAATGGTTCCAATCGAGTCATTGTACTGTCAAATGCTACAAATGTTATTATTGGGTTATTTAGATTTGTTGCAATGTTCATAAGTCATGGATAGTCCAATTGGTCGCACACTGCTTGTCCTACCAGCTGACGAGCATCAATGAACGCGAAACACGTGTCCAGGGATAGCAAGCACATCAGTGAACACCCTCAAGATTCAAGAATAGGGTAGAAGCGCACCCGCTGATACCTACTACATCGACCATCATGCTCCGGGGTCACACGCTGATGGGACGAGCAGTGTGCGACCTCATTTGGAAATACTATTTATACAGGCTCCCTTGAGCCGGTGGAGGTGACGACCTCGAGATTCCGCACCTGCGTGCCATAATACATAAGTCATGGATAGTCAGAGTTATGCATAAGTTATGGAACAAGGAAGAAAAGTCAATTAATCCTGGTTCATATTCTGTACAAGAAACTTAGCCTAGTGTTTTTATCAAGGCATATATTCTTACTGGTGATGACACTATGAGCAAAATTGGAACAAAGCTTGGAGTTTTAACTGCTGAACCCGTGAAGTTTCTTAAAGGATTTGCTGAGACAAAAGAAGATTGTGATTTTTAAGACCTAGAAAAATACCTTCTGCATGTGTGGAAAACGAGTTCTGGCTGTAACACATTTGACGATCTTCAGTATAGTGAGTTCAAGAGATCAGTCCTGTTAAGTGACCTTTCACCGACGTCATATTCTGTGCGTGGCCAAATTAAAAGAGTGTTCTACTTGATCAGAAGATGTGTAAATCTTTCGTGTAAATCTTTCGGGTCATGCATATGTAGCGAAAGATCCGTGTGAATTTGGTTGGAAAATATAGATGGGGTGCTAAAACCTATGACATTTCTCAAGCCTCTCTACCCACAGAGCTTACACATATATATACTTGCAAAACCTGTGCTACAAAAAGATGTCCCTGTTGATATGCTCTTCTCAAATGTTCAACATTCTACAAATATGTGTCTAAACCAGGAGTGATAACCAATATTTTGTTTTCATATCTAGATCATAAACATTGCATGGTGTATACATAAAAGGATTAAAAAACATAATTTGTTTCATTTCTATATATGTCTCTTCTATCTCTATTATAGCTGCTATTTTGGAAAATGGAGGAAGGCTTGCTCTGAGGAGTTATTTTCTGTCTCTATAAGAGTTCTTGACCGTCAAAACCTATGATTTGACACCAAAATGACGTCTGTAGGTCTCATGGTCATTGAAATATTACATCATCACTGCAACACATCCGCCATTTTTAAAAATGTTGTCCAGAAAAATACAGCCTGGATCAGCAATGTCGACCAAAGCTAAATAACTTCTCTAATGATCCAAAATCACAAATCAAAAATGAATATCTCTGGACAACAATTTTTTTACGAAGATATATCAGGGGGCCGTAATTATTTCTATTTGCAAATGATTTTGCGCATTCCTTGCACTCACACGGTGCCTGACCTACTTTATAAACATTTGTTTTATTCATGAATATTAAACTGCTTGAAATGTTAACACTTTGGATGAGGAATATGTTTTTATAATCAAATCCACCTCAGTCCCCACAAATGATAAAGGAAATGCAAATAGCTATTGTCATGTAAAGTTACAAGCACCAGTCTGTGTTTTTAAGGGAAAACTGCCATCCACATCAATCAAAAATTAAAAACACAAAAGACCCCATCACACAAGGTACTTTGACCGAGCTATTTGTGGTATTAAGAGTGTTCTTTTCTATGGTAAAAAAAAAACACGTGGAAAATTAACTTGTTAGTAATTAGACGAGGTATTTGTAAATGTGTTATTGCAGAATAGAAATGTGGGCTAGTGTACTCGTTGTTGACAAGTTCCACCAGTCCTGTACACTAATTTGCTCTCCAGCAGACCAGTGAGATGGCATATGCTAATAAGTTTGCAGAAGTTCAGCAAACTCTGATACCCTACACTCTTCTTACACAGACAAGGCAAGAAAGGTCAAGTGAGTGACATAAGCAAGCTCACACTGTGAACAACTCTGAACACAAAAACTGTACTGTGGCACTATTATTTTATATTCCCTTACTACATTTTCTCAGTCTAATAGGGACATGTGAACATAGGGAATGTTCGTCCATTCATTTTTAAATCATTTGCTCACTTCCTTTTGAAGCGTAATTAATATTCAGCATCTGCGGCAATAGGTACCCACAGATTAAAGCCACGGTGGCGGCCAGAGAGTGACAAAGACCGGTATGCAGACTCCCCAAGGCTCTCCCACTCACACGAGACGCAAGGCTGTCCTCTCCCCCCCTGCTGGATCAGGTTTCCCACTCAGCGGCCATGCTGCTTGCTCTCTGGACCGTGGAGAACATCTCTAGTGTGCTCACTGTGCTGTTAATATCAATGAAGAGACGATTTCGGTCTACCCGTAGAGGAAAAAACGCATTCCTATTAAGGAGCACACATTCCAGGAGGGCGACCCTTTCTCGGAAGACAACGAAGACCTCTATTTCTGCGACAACGTTATATTCGACTGTGTTGTACACTATTTTGAGACTTTCCTGAAACAATGAGGGCATTATAACATGGCACTCGTAAAACAGGATTCGTTTCAACATACAATCACAACGCTGGCTATACAATTATTTTCCAAAACATCGCCTGTTTTGCAAGTGCAACCTAACTTTTTCGCTGCTTCTAGTCAGGGTGAAAAGATTCCCGACCATGCGTGCACGCTCCATTTCAATGGACCTAGAACGACTGCGACATGTGATTTCATACACAGATGTTCCAAAGCATTTATCAGCACTCGTCGAATTTATAAAAAGACAAAGCCACGAAGTGGAAATGCTAAATTATTGTCAACGTACCTGTGAATGCAAAGCGCGGGAGCTGCAGAGTGTTGGAACCGAACAGTTGTATTTGTTCCTCGAGAAGAAAAGACCGCCGAGAGTTTGAAAACAGTGAAGCACTTTGTTTGAATATCCGAGCCTGGAGAGCATATCCAGCGTAAAAAGTGACTGGAGGTACTCAGTCTAAACAAAACAAAAGCCACTGCCTCACGTGAGAAGGAAGAGGTCCCTTTGTGTAAACACAAACACTCCGAAAAGGAGTGACTGGCTCATCTCAAACCTATCTTGTGCATTTTACCTGTCATGTCCCTCACAGGGTGTATGGCCTGTGTTGTTACTGGAAACAACTGTGTTCATAGCTCACAATGCTCTTCGTGGTTATATAACGGGCTTCTTTAGAAAAAAAAACACGTTTCTCGCCTTTAGCAAAAAAAAGAACACTGAAATAATTAAGACCGTGATAAATAAAGCTCACACATTCAGACGTATTCATGTTAATCAGCACCCTTTGGGAAAAAAAAGGTGGGAAACGTATTTTTTGTTAAAAGACAGGTAAAAAAGAACACTAGTTTCAAAAGATTTACTTCAAAGTACCAATTAACAAGCAATATTGCTTTTTGACCGATAATGTTTGTGTACAGTGAATTGAATATTTTATTCTTTCTGAAATTCAAGCTGAGAATATTCACTGTCCAGGGCTCTTAGATACCCTTACTAAACCTCTGCAAGGATGAAATGTAGCATATCACATGCAGAATAAAAGGTTCTCCTGCCACTAGCTTTTTCTTCCGGGTTGTGATAAGTCAAGGGGGGGGGGGGTACCAGTTTCTTCAGCCCCCCCCCCCCCCCCCCGACTCTCCCCCCGCCCTTACCAGACTAAGTTGCACACACTAATCACACCTCCTATGGACCACAATGATCTCTCGGTCTAAGTACATTCTAGACTATATCTCATCTTGGAATTATTCTATGTTGATGTTCTGTTTGACAATGACATTTTATGTGTATACACTTTTTTTGCATAGTCCAAGCCCTGATTATAAACACACTCAGATGTAATGTTTGTGTGCAACATACAATTATTAATTATAATATCTGGGGTTTCGAATTATACCAATCAGTGGGGTATGTATATTTATGTGCTGTAGACACTGCACTCTGTTTTATAGAGGTTGCCACAAACTGAAGTATGGATGTACGTGATATTTCTATAGAATTAACCTAGCCAAAAGACAGTGGAGTACTTTACAGGATCAAAAACAGGCATAAAGTCGATGAGTGATAGGAGAGGAAGATGCCATGAGGATGGTTAAGGTATAGTGATACAGTGTTTATTCAAAGAGGTGCTGCAAACTCATTCCTTAATTGAAGAAGCATTGGGGCAGTCTTGATGGGTTCAGGACGTTGCTCCTGATCATCGATGCATAGATGGAAAAGGCCTGCTGCCTTAGTTGTGTTTTTTTAAACGTTTTTTAGTCAGCAGTCTGATAGTGTTCTGTCTGTAGAGAGGGGTTTAGGGAGGGACATGCATCCACACACTAAAGAGTAAGCACAATGCTTTTCACAAACTGCACTTCTAAAGTTACTACAACCAAAAAGGGACCCAAAGTAGTAGTAAATTACTCCACCTTTAGAGCTGGAGTAAGTCAAGTACAACATATGGCCAACCACTAGTACTGCAACACCATACCAGAGAAAATAATCACGGTACGGACTTAACACCCCCACAGGAAATAATGTTAAATTAAATTAAATTAATTAAAATACTTAAAAACAATAAACGAAATATAATTTAATGTTAAAAAGATCTAAAAAGAAAGCATATTTATCATTTACATTATAGACTATTTGAGCAACCTTTTCTGAATTTATAAACTACTGTAACACTAACTTTTCTTAAAATATAATGAAATCACTTTTAACGAATCCTATACGTCCTTTTGAACCATTATTATTGAATAGTTCATTTTTTGGTACTTTAGGTGGGAATTAGTTTTTTAATTTAAACTTCAGAAAATAATGTAATATACTTACATTTATTAAAGATGTAATTCAAAGTTAATAGTGCTGTAACAATTATTTTGTTCTAGAGTTAAAATAAATATATAAAATTAATACACATTAATATTTAACACAAAAATGTACTTTCCCCTATACTTTATCATAGGGAGACTCCACATTCGGGCTGAAAATCTACCTTTAGCAAAGTATAGGGAACTCTTCCTCATACTTCATCATCATCATCATCTTTATTTCGGCAACATGTGCCCTAAAAGTACAAATTACATTAAAAGCAGTAAATGTTAAGATATATACAACCATTAAAACATATATAATCAATGTACAAGTATAAGGACCAGCCATTCAGACATATTATAAATATTTTAGATCATAGTATATCATTTTGGCAGTTTATCATGATTCCCCATCTAAAAAATGTCTCCTCTTATGCCAGACTATCCCCAGATACTTAGCCAAGGCAAAAACTATATGCTCTGATAAATCGGTCTTGAGAACCCTATATGCTTGCATACAGTGGGAGAAACCCAAGTTTTTACACAATGGGACAATCCATTTCCTCCTCGCCTTGACATAAGCATTACAGAAAAACAGTATGTGCAAATCAGTTTCCTGTTCAGATTTACACCCTGGGCAATGAGACGGGGAAAATTCGGTCCATTTACTAGTATAGGACCGTAATGGTAAACTACCATACCTCCATTGGAGATACAATTTCCTAATTAATGTTGGAGATATAACATCTAAAACAGTTTCAAACCTGTAGCTGTCCTTACTTAGTAGAAATGATGACATTAGGGTGCCTAGGCTGCTTCCTTGTAGGTGGATAGCAAGTTTACTTTCCCGATACTGAGTGATGAGCTTGGTCCGTGTAACCCTAAAACATGATAAAAGCGGGTCAGACCATAAGATAGATAGCCCTAATTTCCCTAGTTCTTTCTTGATATAGTTTAGCCAGGGGATTTTCCCGATGTTTGGGAGGGTAAGAATTTCCTGCAATTCTAGCCTGTAGTTCGCTAGCTCTGGTACAGACCAGATCCTACGCCAGAATAATAGGGGCCGGAGGCCCATATCTTCGTCAAGAGGTCTCAAGGCCAGGTCCAATCTAATGGGCAACAGGGGGGTACTAGGCGGAAGTAATAGGAGCTGTCTGATAAATTTATTCTCAGTTACAACCAGGTCATGATTGCACATATGGCCCCAAAGTTCACTCCCGTACATAGCCGCTCCCCTGGCTTGTGCTCTGTAAATCTCTAAAGGAGGACCCACTGGCTTACAAGAGAATTTGTTTTTAGAGACCAGTTTGATGATTCCACCTGCAATTTGGGCCAGCTTTAGTTGTGATTTCTCTCGTTGATGTGCCCATGACATTTTTTCATTTAGGGTAGCGATTCGAACGAGGCAGAGACGCGGCACCCGAAACACGCAGAACATATCCGGTTCCCGTGAGGTCCACAGATACCTTATGCCCGTTTGAAGAGGGTTTTATAATATTCTAAGATACACGTACCTAAAAGACAAAAAGACTGAGTAAACTACAAAAGAAATCCCCATACGAGGAGCCTTGCCCATGACAATAAGGCTACAGCGACAAGAGACTGCAGACACTAAAAGGCAGACCTTGACGGAATCCTTTATCACACCTATTAAGGGGGAGAACAACTCTTATCTAAAGGCGATAACAGCAAGAGACTGGATACTTTAAACAGCACGCCGCATAGGCCGTGTTTGGATCTACTACCACATCCCCGAGCGGGGACAGTACCCTGTAAATAGAGAGAAATTAAAACTCGAAATCTTCTTGACACAGGAAACCCCTAACAAGAAGTCCTGAGGAAGGTGCCACAATATCAGATGTACTGCACCGAAACGCGTCGACGCATTTCTTAAATCAAAGAATCCAAGGAAAGCCTAGTACACACTGGATGTACATATATATTTTTGTCGCAGTGGTGTACGATAGTGAAAGCAATCTTAGGCTGTTGGATCTAGAAATCTATAGTGGCGAGAACATCCACGAGCTACAGTTATAATAGGGTTTTTTTACTTTACAATGTGTTCTTGTGATATTTCTTATTGTCTATGAATTACGATTGTGTGATATATGTATTTCTTTGCTCTGTATTTTTAATTATTGTACACATGAGATATTGATTGTATGTCTTTTTACTTTTCAAAGAATATTGCCTTGAAATTTTAAACATTACGTCTTTTTTATTGTTGTATGGAAAAATAAATATCCTTTTCTTTTAAATAGAGTGTTAACAAATTTTATTTCTCTGTGGAAATTATCATTAAATCTGACACTATAGCATAATAGAGTATAGCAACTCGCTGGTTAAATGCTCTAGTGTAAATGCTATGGTGTACATACATTAAGCAAACGAGCGTACTCCAGGGATTTCCCTTTGACTTAATTCCTAAATACTCAAAAGTTCGAACCCTCTCCAACATGTTTGGTCCAATGTACGGATTAGAACGGGTTCTGGATGGAGGGTTGAAGACCATATATTTGGTCTTCAAAGCGTTGATCCCAAGACCATGATCCTTACAAAATACCTCAAAGCCATCAAGGACTCGCTGTATCCCCATTGGGGACTTGGAGAGCAGCAGGTTATCGTTCGCGAACATAATCGCCGGAACCCTGCTGCCTCCAAGTTTAGGTGCATCTATATTCTCAACCCCATTCAGGTGCGCTATTACCCCGTTGACATAAAGGCAGAACAGGGTTGGTGCAAGCACACAGCCCTGCTTAACCCCCCTGTCAATGGGGAATTTGTTAGACAATGTACCCTCCCTGCCGCATCTGACCTGGGCATAATTATCAGTGTGTAATCTAATGATCAGGTTAAGAGGTGTTGTGGCACCCCCAAACCAGAGAGCACGGACCAAAGTTTCCTACGAGGTACCAGATCAAAAGCTGCTCTTAGGTCAACGAATATAGTATAGAGGCTGCCACCCTCCAACTGTACCATTTTCCAAAATATAATGGCAAGTCGAAAGACTTGGTCTATAGTGGACACCTTGCTCCTGAAACCCGCTTGGTATGGGCTCAGGACCGAGCAATCTTGCATCCAATCTAATAGGCGGTCCAAAATTAACCTGGCAAAAATCTTTTGAGGAACGTCTATTAAACTGATGGGCCTATAGTTGGCTGGGAACAGAGAAGAACCCCTCTTAAAGATGGGAACAATCTCTGCCCCCAGTCAAGTAACAGACACAGGCATTCCCTCCAGAATTGCATTGAACAAGACCTGTAGGTATGGAGCCCAGATCATAGGTTCATTTTTAAACAAATCACCTGGGAGTTTGTCCAACCCAGGGGCTTTTTCTGAGGCAAGTCTAGTAATAGCTGCCCCTACTTCTGCCACAGTAAATTTGTCTGAATCCAGTAGTGGCGTAGGGGTCAGGCCCTCCAACATATCATCTTGGAACCAGATAAAATCTATGTTAGCCTCAGTGTACAGGGATCTAAAATGATCCTCCCACACACTGGGTGCAATATTGGCCTCTACTGCCGGGGTGGGCTCGGCCGAGCCATTTTTAACAATCTGCCAGAACTTCCTGGCATCTCGGAACTT
Organism: Lissotriton helveticus; assembly: GCF_964261635.1. Classification (NCBI taxonomy): domain Eukaryota; kingdom Metazoa; phylum Chordata; class Amphibia; order Caudata; family Salamandridae; genus Lissotriton; species Lissotriton helveticus. Next base: position 1,035,161,597 of record NC_136070.1, read on the forward strand.
GAGGGCGTCTGTCATATCTACCCAGTTGCTATAATCCCATTCGGTCTTAGCAATAAAAATAAGATGTTTGTACTCCTTCCTCTTAGTTCTAACCAGGGAGGTGTTGCACTGTTGCTTCATAGCCGCTAGTAGAGCAGCTTTAGCCTTTCTGCAAGTGGCATTATACCATGGGACACATGCCCCCTTGCATTTTCCTTTACGCTGCCTATGCTCAGGATTCAGTACATCTGCTAGGGTGCTACATAGCTCTAGGTGGAATACACCAAGTTCTCTGTAAGTCTCCTCAGACGAGACAGGATGTTGTATAAGGTTGTCAACTTTTTGCAAGACCAGTGCAGCTTTTGCATACAGTCTCTGTATATCCTTAGGGTTTCCTACAATTTTGGGCCACCGAACTCTACGCCGGTTACTAGATAAGATCGTTCTCGAATCCGTACGATCATCACCACCCTGTGCGTGGAATGTAACGCCCGGAACCAGGATTTTTTAAATCAGCGCATTATGGTCGCTGTCAGCTTGGGGTATTACATTAAAATCCACAATTCTTGCCCATTCGGACATTTCCACAAGTATATAGTCCAATCGGGAATTATGCCCCACTTTATTAAAAGTCGGTTTGGGTGGGATATCACCACTTACCCGACCATTGCAGGCCCTTAAAGAATTTGCTAGGGTCAAGCAGGTAATTTGCGTTGCTAACGGCGACCAAGACTTCACTGGTTGGCCGCCCAGTTTCGGAATTCCCCATTGTTTATCTTCCTCATTGGTTGTACCTTCTAAGAATGATGGGAGGGGCTCAAATTGGCAGTTGAAATCTCCTCCAACCACGTACGGGATGCCCTGAGGGAAAGTGCTTAAAAAAAGCACTAATTCCTTGATAGTACTAGAGACTCTTGTTATACCCACTGGTCTAGAGTAGACATTTATCAATGCCAATTTTATTACATCAGACCATTCCAGCAATACACATTGAATGTCTAGGGAATTGGTTGGTAGAGCCCTCGCTTTACAGCCCAGGTGGGAGGCAACCCAAATGAGTAGTCCACCAGACGGGCGTCCCGTCCCCTTCCATTTCGCTCAGATTGAAAATGTTTCAAAGCCTGCACGCCGATGGTCCTCTCTTACCCATGTCTCTTGAAATAGGCAAACATCCTGCGAGTCAATAAATGCCCCCCATTCAGGGGAATCAAGTTTGTTAACCAGGCCCGCCAGTTTCCAGGAGACAATGGAGATGGGGCCCCTATCAGAGAGATCTACATTGGAGTGATTGATCGGCCCATTTGCCACTGGCCCGACCGGCTCGAGCATAGGCTGCAAATAATCCTGATTACACGGGATGTGAGTCCTTTTGTTAGAATGGGGGGAGTATTTCTTACTCATCCTAGATGTAATAGGCTCACAGTACCCGTCTGTACCCCCCTTGTAACTTCACAGTCCATCCTTCCCTCCACTAGGAGATTACTAGAATTTGGCTGTCAGTCCACCATCTCTAGACAACTGTATCTATTAACGGTCGGGAGGTCACCCCAATTGCCCCTATATACTTGTTCTCTGAAGCCCTGTGCACCCCAGGTACCCCTATTTCCATTCCTGGCGGGATTCCCTATAGTATGCCAGTTACTATCGTTATTCCAGTCATGTGGTAATCCACTCCTGGGAGGGTAGAAGAAGGAAAGACGTCGTGTTGCGATCCCCTCAGATCTGTCTTGAGTATTCCAGGTACATATATAGTCAGCTGTATGGGGGTCCGCAAAGTTAACCAGTATACAATCACCCTGCATAGTTTTCCTTTCATGGCCCACCCATGCTACCCTACGCACAGTCAAGATTTTACTAGTTAAATTTGGAGGTAGGGGCCGATTTGTGTTTAGCCAATATTGGACTTCATTTTTTAGAGACCAATTGGCTTCCTCATCAGCCTCACCCAATTCTGGGACCCCCGTCATAACCACCACATAGGGACTTGCCTCAGGGGGTAAATTCACCGGTCGTCTCCTATGTGGCCCTATGTGATCCCTATGCGGAATAGGCCCCTCTCTCGGAGGGGTAGCCGCGGATTTAGTTTTAGGTGCGGTTGGCTTCACGGTGGAGAGATCAGACTTAAATTTTGAATTAGTCACAGGTGCTAATGATTTTTTAGTAACGGGAGCAGTGGATTTATCTGGATTTATGTTTAAATTAGTTCCCCCTACTTTGTTAGTCCCCCTAGAATTCACTTTTTTTGTGCTGTCACAGAGATCAGTTATCTGTTTTTCAATACGAGCTAGTCTAATCTCAATAGGGGTGAGGTAAAGTTTAAAAAGTTCAGCAATCCTAGGTAAAAGTGAAATATTTACCTCATCATCCCTAACACTGATCCTATCTGAGGTATCTAGTGTTTCAGCATTCACACTAGAGATTACCTCATTAGAGAGTACCTCATTAGTGAGGGCATGACTAGGGGGGTCAGTAGCTGTAGTAAGGTTCTGAACCGGAGCAATAGGAGCCTTACTCAGTTGTTGTTTGCCCCTCTTTGTTTCATTTTTTGACTTAAGTTTTTTTGTCTTAGGTTTTTTCGGAACGGCTCCCTCCCTCCTTGCCCTCTGCTGAGTATTAGTCAAATCGGTAAGTGAGGTAGTAGCGACTAGGTCCGGGTTTTTTTCCAGATCTTCACTTAATTGTAGGTCTAGTGAGAGGTGGGATACTGATAGGTCTACCATAGCCGGTAGGCTCTGTCTATGGACATGTATATCGGCATTAGTTGTTGTAAGGGATTCTAGTGGGGCCCAGGCTTTAGATTGTTCGGGGGTTTTTGCTGTGGCAAACTGCCCCATAGAGGATCTTTTTGAACGGGCGAGATCTTGTGATACTCTCCGTTCCATTGATGATATTTCTTGATCTATGAAGGAGTTAGCCCTTAAAAGGAAATTATCTAATGTGCCAGTTTGTGGTAAGATCCCCGCTACCGTTTTACTCCTACACCCTCTCGTACACATGATTAACAAATATAAATAGCTGACCACAGGAGTCTATACAGAATATTTCTAGTTACAAACATATACTTATGATAGTAATATTAAACATGCACCTGCAAATGGGTCCGATCTCAGATTGAGAGTTAGAGGGGTGGCCCAGCCCAGCCTTACACGGCCTCTAACGGGCTACAACGGGCCCGCCCTTGGCCCGGGCTTAGCCCCGCGCTGAGTCCCACGCACGTCCAGCGTGCGCGTTGCAAATACTCCTTTTAAGGGAGGAGACACAGGAGGGGGCGGGAAGAGGACCAGCTGCGGCCGGTCAGCGCAGCTAAGCCGGCTGGTCCTCGCAGTCCCGTCTCTGTCCGTATGTGGGGGTGATGGTAACAGCAAAGTCCTCAGGGTCCCAGGCAAAAGTACAGAACAAAGTTCCACAGCCAGCGAGCGGCGCCCGCGAAGTGGGGGCCGCGAGGAGTGGCGTAGTGGCCGGAAAAGCCAAACAAGCGGTGTAGGACAACAAAGTCCGTCTCAGCAGCAGCCCTCCGTCCAGCCACCAGAACAGCAAAGGCACCCACCGGATTCACTCCCAGCAAGGTCTTTTTGTGCAGGAGGGGGCGGGAAGAGGACCAGCTGCGGCCGGTCAGCGCCGCTAAGCAGGCTGGTCCTCGCAGTCCCGCCTCTGTCCGTATGTGGGGGAGATGGTAACAGCAAAGTCCTAAGGGTCCCAGGCAAAAGTACAGAACAAAGTTCCACAGCGAGCGGCTCCCGCAAAGCGGGGGCCGCGAGGAGTGGCGTAGTGGCCGGAAAAGCCAAACAAGCGGTGTAGGACAACAAAGTCCGTCTCAGCAGCAGCCCTCCGTCCAGCCACCAGAACAGCAAAGGCACCCACCGGATTCACTCCCAGCAAGGTCTTTTTGTGCAGGAGGGGGTGGGAAGAGGACCAGCTGCGGCCGGTCAGCGCCGCTAAGCAGGCTGGTCCTCGCATTCCCGCCTCTGTCCGTATGTGGGGGAGATGGTAACAGCAAAGTGCTCAGGGTCCCAGGCAAAAGTACAGAACAAAGTTCCACAGCCAGCGATCGGCGCCCGCGAAGCGGGGGCTGCGAAGAGTGGCGTAATGGCCGGAAAAGCCAAACAAGCGGTGTAGGACAACAAAGTCCGTCTCAGCAGCAGCCCTCCGTCCAGCCACCAGAACAGCAAAGGCACCCTTTCTCATACTTCACCATACGGAGATCTTCACCCTGGTGGATGAGGAAGAGGAAGAGGAGAGAAAGGATGTATAGGTAAAGAATCAACACCCTTTGGCATGACCAAGGAAGCTGTCATTACCAGAAATCGGATCTGACTTGAAGTGTCGTACAGACATTAGGTACCCACCACTTTGCTCCCTGCAGGGCTCTCCGTCCTGCATGTGGCGGTATTTCTCCCCAATACAGTGTGTTCCCTCTGACCGTTCGGAATCTCTGTTTCGAGGGCAGAGGGTCCCCTCCTGCATGCAGAGCTCTTCTCTGCCCTGTATGTGGGACAGAGACTCTGCACTCGGGGCAGACCTCTGCCTACCGCAGCAGATAGGAAATGATATGCAGTAAGAGGAAGTCGTCTTTTTGAAATCAGTCGGAGACATCCTTCTTTGCCACACAGCACATTATTCCACCTTGCATCATGCTTGCCTCCACTATGGCCGAGGGACTTGATAAACCCCCCTCCCTCTTCTCTGAGTCTTAATTAGAGATCATCAGTCAGGGAGTGGTTGACAAGTACCCTCAGCTTTATGGCAGTCATGAGACAAAGCGGTGTAATGGAGTGTGGGCCCACATCTGGAAGGATACTGCCAGCTTTGGTATAACCCTCCATGTTATATTTAACAAGATTGTATAGTGGTATGAAAGGTTTGGAAGTTAACCTTTGCTAACATGCATTGTTTGGGTTAAGTGTGGCTTGACTAATCAACTAATCTTGGCATAATGGAAATACATTTTAAAAACTCAGATTTTTCAGTTCAGTTCCATTCCATTTTTCTAAACTTTATTTATGTGATGCTAACATTGTGTACATTTACTGTACTTCATATTCAGAACATTCTTTTTACTTTTCTCCTTCTGAATTCACACAATTATTAAAGTTTGATTTTTTAAAAAGTATATGGACCTTTTCAACATCTTTTTCAGTGATTTGTTGGCATGCTTTAAAAAGCTCTCCTTTCTGATAAGCAATTTGTGGAACAATGTTGTAAAGCAACATTTTCAACATTATAAAGTGAATTATTCACAGAAATCAGCTCTTAATATAACCCTTTATCCTCCTTTAAATGACTGATTCCACAGATATTATGCATTATTCCTATTTACCTTAAGAAAGCAGAGAATAGTGAGTAGTTTGTTAAAGACTCCTTTGTGTCAACACTTGCATTATGGTAAAATAAATCCCTATTATCAAAAGTTTTGTATATGTATATATTATTGACCCTGTAAATTCAAAATGGCCTTCCTTTTTCACATTACCTTTGAGCAGAACGGGCTGGCCAAAAAACCTCTCAGCAGGAACTGGACAGAGAACAAGTACCTCAACTAGGAGGCGGGCACAAAGACCCTCTACCGCCAATGAGGAGGAGTAAGCAACAACTAGTAGGGGATAGTGTGCCTTCTCAAAGAGTAACTAGATCTGTCACCAAAAGACTCCAATGGAGGCAGAAGAGCCAAGTGGGGCGTTGGGGGATGTGGCCACAAATAGCCAGGAGGTGGATGATTTTAGGTCCCCTCGTGGGCCTAAACAAGGCCAACATGTGGTGTCCCAAGAGAAGCTCCACACACTATCTTGGCCTACACCCTGCCCATTGGTAACTTCTGAGGTCCCCATTCCATCAGGCCTTCAACTGCACTTCCTGTCCAATCAATCAATCAAGGATTTATATAGTGCAGCTAATCACCTGTGAGGGTCTCAAGGCACTGGAGTTGCTAACTGCTGTGTGGTGATCTGTTGAATTGTACCGCCAAGTCTTGAGTCCTTTCCTGAAATCCTAGAGTGAAGAGGCAGTCCTGAAGTGTAGGGGAAGGTTGTTCCAAGCTTTGTCAGCCAGGTGTGAGAAGGAGCGTCCTCTGCTGTTGCCTCAGTGGTTAGTAGGTCTCTGGTTGGTTGGTGGAAGGTTATTCGTTTGGTGATGTACGCTGTTACTGCATTGTGCAAGGCTCTATATGCTTGGGTCAACATCTTGAACTGGCATCTCTTCTGGATTGGGACAAGTGTAGCATCATAACGTGCCGGTCCATCTGGGGAGCCTCATGGTTGAGTCTAGCTGCTGAGTTTTATATTGTCTATAGTCCCTTCAGGAGAAGTGTGGTGATTCCTATGTTATGAATGGTCTCTCTAGCTGGCAGTGGTTTGCACCCTGTCCAAGTAGGGGCCCTCACTCTAGTCAGGGTAGGGGAGTCACACAGCTAAGATTACACCTGATCACCCATTTGGTAACTTGGCACGAGCAGTCAAGCTTATCTCAGAGGCAATGTGTAAAGTATTTGTAAACACACACACACAGTAACAGTGAAAACACTAAAAAAGGAATCCACACCAGTTAAGAAAAACAGCCAAAATGTATCTGAAGAAAACAAGACCAAAACAACAAAAATCCAACATACACAAGTCACGATATCACTTTTAAATGATTATGAAAGTCTAGTCCATAGAAATCAATGGATGCATTTCTTTTAGCACAAAGTACTTTGAATGCATCAAACATCAAGACGAAAAAGGCGCAGGGGAGGTGAGGTGTCAGAAAAGCAAAGCGATATGTCGTTTCCTTACTCCACAGGGGAGGTGATGCTTCCGTTCCTTACTGGAAGGGTAGGTGATGCGTCGATCTCTGGACATGCAGCCTCGGTTCCTTACTGTGGTGCCATGTCAATGAAGAGTCTACGTCAAGGGCCGAGGTATCATCAATTCAGACGTGTTGCATTGATGCCGCGATACAGGTGCCCTGTGACCACACGAACTGATAGAGGAAGCACAAGGCTGTGTACTGTGACCACACCAACTAATAGAGGAAGCACGAGGCTGTGCCCCATGACCACACAAGTTGGACAAGGAAGCATGGGGCTGCGTACATTGTGCAATCAGAGACAGATGTCCCCTGGCCACGATTGCACCACACAAGACTGACGAAGAACTTGTCAGATGAGGAACTTATCTGAATACTGTGCAAATGGGTGTGGCTAGCGCTATAAATATGTGTAGGCTGCAGCAGTCTCCGTAGAATTGTCTTTGTACCATTCTGGGACCTTGTCCTTAGCTCGAGCTAATAAATAACGTACTTCCCTCCATGGCTGGTTGTTCTGGTCTCTTTGGCAATGTATGATTTAAGCAAGAAGAACCCGTAGATTCTAGGTGTCCCCTGCACCACTGGCTTTGACTCTCCTTTTGGGGGAGGGGTCTCCAAAAAGCTGGTTCTACAATTTGGCGCCCAATGTGGGGCGTCTTCGGTGGTCGTCATCGAGCCTGGTGGTCGTGAACAGTCCGTGATCGAACTCTAAGGGAGGCACGCCACTACATTGGCTGAAAATTGTCGTTGTGGGCCCAAGGACTCCGATTGCGTGATTCCTCCCTCCAGTGGGCTACCCGACTGCGGCCCCGACTGACGCCCCAGTTCTGGTTCCTAGTTTTGGGGGATCGTGACCTTTGTGACACCTGCCGTGTGATGGAAGATTAATGGTCAGGTAAGAGTGGGAGTGGCCCACTTCTTTGGTGATTTGTATCTTTGTTTTGGGTATTGTTCCACTTTTGCAAAAGCCGAAAACCAAAGGGTAAGTACAGTTATATGCTGTAAACATTAGATTTCACCCTTTGATGTTTGGAACCAGGATACATGTCTAGAGATGCCTGGATTTAGTACGTTTCGGAAATGGTGTTGTTGTTATTGTACACAGGACTCCGCATTGGAGGAATCTTGTCCGATTCCTCCTTTGGGGACCCCTAATCATGAAGTTTAAGCTAAAGATGGCGGCGGCCCAATTATGTTTTGCTCGCTTTGGCACTAGTTTCAAAGAAAAGCTAGACCTGCGATGTTTGATTCCTTTCGGGTTTAGCGCAAGGAGTCCAAACAGAAAGAAATCAAACTCAAAAAGAACGAAGCTAAAATAATTTGTATGAGTGTGATTCGGAAATCCCAGAATCACGATAATCAGAGAATAGAAGAGGATATAGTAATACATGACAGATTACATCGAATGCAGATAGATGGATGTCACATTACAAAGAAGGTTCCCGAAAAGGCCCGGGACAAGGAGAATGACGCTCTCATGTCCGCTATGTTGAGCACCCCTCCACCCTATACCCCCGCCATGTATCCGGCCCCTGATCCCGCACAATTGGCTCCCACTACTGCTCCAGTTGTTGCCCCTGCCCATGCCCTGGTTTGTCCGATTCCTCAGCCACTTGTTCCCAACGCCCGACTATTCAGGCCACTGTACCAATGCAAGTACACCCTTCCCTACCACTTGTTGCACCTTCCACTGGTCCCGTGCCTGCCCAACTTAATATGCCTTCAACTCCCGTTGCAACTAACACATTCCTTGTTAGCAGTCGTCTGACACCTTGCCCAGTGCAGGGCTACTAGCGAATGCTTGGTCAGTGGTTATATCCCTTATGTAACTCCGCCTAGGCCACCCACTCCCAGATGACGCACTTTGCGCAAACTGATAGGGAATACACAGGAACAACTAGCTATGAGTCAAAAGGCTCGTAGGTGGATGAAAAATAACACTATGTACATTGCTCAGGATATATGGATGACGATGGATCAGTGGAAACGCATTCAACAGATTGATATTTTTTGTGAAATGTGTGACATACTGATCCAAATGTGGGAGGATTTTGTAGAATTAGATCCACCCCCTGTCTGACCTTTGCCATAAGGTTGAAAAAGGGGACATACAGGGCCAGCACTATTATGCGATCTGATCACGCTAGTAGCCTATAGAGACTCTTTATCTGGTGTTTTGTTAAATAATGGTTTTCCAATGAGGGAGGTACAGCCTGTCTGGAGAGATCGCGTTGTTGGCATAGATGGCAACACTGACACTCCAGCAGGTTTTAGACAATTGTGGGTTCATGGTTGCCTTAATTTAACAGAAAATAAAATGTTGCATTAGTCTTAGATGAAGCTCTTTCTTAGAATTTTGTGGGCTACACGCCTCGGTAAAAACGATTAGCAAATTCAGATTTATTTTTTGCAGGAAAAATTGTGGAGCAAGGGGAACACAGAGTGTCTGTGAAAAAGTTTTGCTTTTAGAAAGTCAGAATTAAGGTGGCTTAACATGCTTACATGTTTAGTCATAGCAAAGTTGACAAGATGGTTACAGTTAAGTATATTTTCTATTTTGTGTTCCGTTAATGTGTATTATGTTTTATCTCCTGATTAAAAGTTACAGTTGATATTTTTATGTGTTGTGAGAAGTGTTTCTTTTTTTGTGTGCTGTGTATTTTTGCTTCTGCCCACAGATCATTCATGGATTGTTCTGGGTGGTTTTAAGGCCGACAAGACACGTGAGTTGGTTTAAAAAAAAAAAAGTCATAGTTGTGAGAGGAAAAAGGTGAAATGTGCGCCCTGAATGACTATAGGTAGGAAATCAGGGTAAAGAAGATTAGAACAGACCAAGAATGTTACAGTAGGTGTAGGGAAGTAGTGGAAAAGCAGAGGTCAACAGCAAACGCATCAGTGATGGTCCATTCCACGAGGTGGTGGAACGAGTGTTCCATATGTACCTGTGGGACCTAATCAACATGCAAATTGCAAAAAGAAGGGTGCTGTCAGCAGTATGTTGGAAAAAATGTGTTTTTTGCATAACTCCTTTGAAAAGAAATGTTTGTGTGTTTTTCTATTTTTGTGCATTTTGTCCTTTTATGAATTGTTCCTGCTGGTCCTGTGTGTCAGAGGCAACACAGTAAGTTGTATTGACTACCGATCACCACTAAGGTGACCTGCTGTTAAAAGGAGGGTGAGGAAAGTTAGGAAATTGAATTTAGATTTTAAACCTGACAAATTAGGCAGGCCAAAATATTGGGTTTTGGCTGCAGGTTCACTGTGCATAAAGTGCATGACATAGTATTGTGTGTCATCGCTCATTTGCATGTACTACTGTAATTTGTTTATGCATTTTGTGCTTGGTATACAGCAAGTATACCTGATGGCTTGGCATGTGAGTTTTTATCTTATGCGTGTTTTTTTTGTTTTTGCGTTGTTTTGACAAATTTTACTTTTGATACTATTACAAGCTCACCTGTGTTGTGAGGGGATGGTCATGACAATGCCCATCGCTAACCAACAGTTGGTTGGACTTGTTCTTGTTACTAAATTCCACAGATATGATATTTCATGCTGTGAACATGAGAGACAACACTTCACCAGTGCATGTCTATTTGGCTATAATGGTATTGAAGAAAAATAAAAAAAGTTATGCAGGATTAAATGCGTGTCACCTGCAGTTAGTCACATTACTGCCCCTTCCCTTAAGGGACGGGCGGCCCTTGATTACATGCTCCCTGATTGGACCCTAAGGAGGAACTATAAATCTGTGGCTCTTGCTAAAGGTGACCTAAACTTTTCTCATGATATTGCACTAGTTAATCCTGTTCTGCTTCCTAGGTAGTGTATGGCTTTGTTCCTCAAAGGAAACCAAGTTTCAATTTCCCCGGGGAAGGAACTGGATCAGTAGCTGAGATTACAGTATATGGTGTAGCAGCCGGTGGTAGAGTTAAAATTTGTGTACTATTTTGGTCTTTTGTGTATCACCCGTACTCTTGGTGCTGTGTCACATGCCTGACTATCACCCAAGTAATTTCTTGTTCTTTCTATGGATTTTTCTTTTGCCGCTTCTCCCCTGATCGATGTCGCATTGTGCCTAGTTATTGGGGATTTTAGCTGTGTCCTAGTCCCATTTCCCTTTTCCGTATTCCTTTCACCAGTCAGCCCTTTTATTATTGTTGATATATTGTTCAAGTTCACACTCCCAGACTGCAGTGATGTACCAGGGACCCCCATATTATGTATAAATCCCTTCTGTATGACCAGGCTGGTTTTCAAGAATTTTCTTTAGGCCCACTTCGATGTTTTCCATGGCGTCTGGCCACACCCTTGAAGATTGCAGGTCACCTGCTTGCAGTCCCATTGTTAAATACAATACATTGTTTTTTCTCTAATTTGAAGGAAACTAACAACTGTGTCACATTTCCTACATCACTAGGTTCTGCTGGATCTTCCAGAGTAAAAGGAAGAGTCATAATAACCTGCAGAACGGTGACAAAGATGAGTCCTAACTCCTATCAGTGACAGCTACAGATGAGGGGCGGACGTCTTGGACCTACAGTCCTAGCACCCAGAAAGTAGCAAGGCTGGACAGCGATCGCCAGCATATCATCAATGGCATTTCCAAGGTATTGTGTTTGCTTCATCAGACGGTGTTGAACATCAGAGAAGAAAGAGGAGCTGGTTCCCTGTTTGCCACAGAACAAGAATTTTAGTGCAAAGGAGCGCAAAAGAAGGATCCCTGTTGTTGACGGCAGGGCTGGTTTGAGGCTTCAGTTTTCTACCTGTCATGTGCTGGTAACCTCTGACAGCGCGCGGTTCTTTGACCCCTATTGGCCTAAGTTTTGACCACACCCCTTCCTTTCCTTTGCTCCAACAGAAGGGCAGTGCACCGGAGGATCCAAGATTGACAAAAGGCACTACATTTGTAATACCTATGTTGAAAAGAAAATTAGGGGGCGTGGTTACGGCGCCGACCGGGATGGCTGCGTGAGCGAGTTGCTCCGCGCCGTGTCCCGTCTTTAATCCTGCCGAACGTTGCCCCGGATCGCCTGGTGACCGGAGATGAGGACCGGAGGGGCCGCTGCCCTACTGGGGATGGTCTGAGCCCGAGCGGAGCCCTGGCTGCTGGGCGCGGATGGCCGTGGTGCCCAGCTCTCTCCGGCGAGCACACAAAGGCAAGATGGCGGCGCGACCGGCATGATCGCTCCGAAGGCAGAGCGGAGAGGAGCACAAGAGCAGCGGCGGGCGCCTGCGGCGTCCCCGAGCAGCAGTGGTTGGTGCAGTGACCCGTCGGAGCGGGCCCCAGACTGTGGAGACGCTCGGTGGGGCTGTTGGTGGTGGGGTCCCTCCCCTCCCCCCACCCGCTTGCGGGAGCGGCGCCTAGGAGGGCGCTGGGCCGGCAGAGGCACTGGTAAGCTGTGGGGCCGCTCGCCAGCCGGCCGACCCGCGGTGGAGACCGACAGCGCACGGAGGCGAGCAGCGGACGGCTGGGGCGCTGTGAGAGTGTCCGCCCGGGGCGCCCACGCGTCCCGGTTCAAGAGGGGCACGGCGGCAGATCTGGACCTTGCTGGGGGTCCTGCCCGGGGGTGAGCACAGAAGCGCTGACCGGACGACGAGGTGCTGGGTTGCACATGGTGTGGTGCAGAGACCTGTGTTACGGGGTCGGTGTGCTAGGTGTGCCCTGGGACCCACTCCATTGACTGGCGGCCATTCAGCGGACTCTGCTCCCCCTGGCCGTAGCGAGCTTGGCAGACGCTCTATGAGACGCTGAGGCGGCTTGGGAGGTCCCTCTGGTTCGGATACTGTCAACTGGCCGGGTGTGAGGGCAGTTGGTGCCACGCACTTCCCCTGCCTGGGGCGTGGTAGACCGCTCCGGCTGGGGCTAAGCGTTCCTGGTGCGCTTGGCCATTCTCCGCGGGGGCGGCCTGGGGGGCTAAATCTCTACACGCAAGATGGCCGCGAAGGGAGATGGCGCCGCCGAATCGCTTGAGGGGGGAAGCCGGGGATCAGCGGATGCAAGTGGCGGCTCCCCGACGGAGGCCTCCACTCAGGAACAGAGGCTGAACCTCCGCCTTGATACTATCCTGGCCGCGATCACTGCTACGAGGGATGAGTTGCGCCAGGACATTGCGCAGGTGGCGTCTGGCCTCGGCCTGCTGAGGGCAGACCACTCCAAATTATCTGATCGTGTGAAATCCAATGAACTACTGCTTCAGGAGCTGAAACCAGCGGTGGTCACGGCGGAACATAAACTCGATGACGTTGTCCGTCGACTAACGACTCTGGAGCGCCGCACGGAGGACGCGGAAGGCCGCAACCGCCGGAATAACGTGCGGGTGGTGGGGCTACCAGAGAAAATTGAGAAGGACGATGCGATATCCTATTTGGAGGACTGGTTCCGCACAGTGGTGGCGCCGGAGGGCCTCTCCCCCTTCTTCTCCCTGGAAAGGGCGCATAGGGTGCCCGCGAGACCTCCTCTGGAGGGCCGACCGCCTCGGCCGGTGGTGGCCAGACTGCTGCACTATAAAGACCGAGATCTGCTGATCCAAAGGGCGAGAGATCGTGGGCCCTTCCAGGTGGACAACAGTAAGGTGACGATCTTCCCGGACTATACGCAGGAGGTACAGAGGAATAGGGCCTCCTTCTTGCCGGTGAAAAAAGAACTGAGAGAGGAGGGGGTTCAATACTCCTTGCTTTTCCCGGCTAAGCTGCGGGTCATCGTTGATGAGAAGTCGCACTTTTTTCAAACACCTGACGAAGCGTGGTCATGGCTGGAACTATATCGTGCAGGGACGGATCGGGCGCATAGGCCCGCCAGGGAACGAGAACAGCCGATCAGGGTCAGGAAGTCGCAGCGCATTCGCTCCAGGAATAGGCGCCAACGAGCCGAGCGCGAGGCGCAGATACTTGCGGATCGGAAGAGTGCGCTGGAGGCCACGGCGACCATCACGGGATCACAACGTGATGATGCCTCCAGGGGTTCGGCTTCGGGGGACGACGATGAGGATGAGAAGACCGGCGAGGAAGATTTGGAGGGGGGGGGAGCGCAGGGGCCGGAGGTTACCCCGCAGACATCGGATGGTATCTTTAATGGATGAAGCTCGGGGTTGCTGAACTTTTATCGGGCGTGGACGCTCATTCCTTCTTTTGGACTGCCAGGTATGGGGCTGCATTAGCAGCGTGGGACTGTGGGCGCGGGGTGGTTGCTCTGTCGTCCTGGCTCGGGGCTCCACAGCCCTCATCAGACCCTTAAGGTCTTCTGTGGTGTCGACCACAGATTAGTGTGATGTGTTGGGTGTTTGAGGTTTGGAACGGGGCTGAAGCTGGGTTACTAGGCCCTGTCCTGGGGAGGGGAGGAGTGGGAGTTGTGGGGTGTGTTTTAAAGGGGTTGTTCAATTGCTGCAATGCGGGTCACAGTTTTTGGCGAGCGCCACTGTTGGGATTGATGCTCTATGGGGACGTTACCTGATCTGAAATGTGTCACATGGAATGTCCGGGGTATTCGAACTATGGTCAAGCGCCATAAGGTGCATGCCTACTTGGTGAGGCGGGGAGTGCAGATAGCGATGCTTCAAGAGACCCACCTGACGCAGCTGGAGTGTGGGGCGTTGCAGAGGAGGTGGCGGGGACAGGTGTTCGGCACGACTTATTCGGCGTTCGCCAGAGGGGTGTTAATATGGATCAGGGCGGGCACGCCGTTCCAGGTCACGTCTCAGAAGATTGATCCGGAGGGTCGTTATGTGGTGGTGGAGGGGAGGCTGTGTGGTAGGGAGGTGGTGCTGTGTAACATCTATGCCCCCAATGTTGATCAAGCCCATTTCTTTGAGGGATTGTCGCGCTCACTAGCTTATTATTTAGCGGGCCCGGTATTGCTGGCGGGGGATTTTAATTCTATTTCGGATGTGCTGTTGGACAGGTCGCACCCACCACTAGCTGACTCACCAGTGCGCAGGCTTGCTACTCATAGGAGGGACTGGCAGGAGAGGTGGGGCTTGGTGGATGTCTGGAGGGCGCAACACCCTGAATCTAGAGATTACTCTTATCACTCTGCTCTGCATGATCTGCATGTTCGACTGGATTCAGCACTCTGTTGCGAGTCTCTAGCGCCGATGGTAACTCATTCTGAGTATCTGGCTAGAACCATCTCGGACCATAACCCGCTGCTGATTTCTGTGCAATGGCAGCTGGCGAGGTCGGCGGTCCCTTCATGGAGACTTCGCCCGGAGACGCTGGAAGATCCGGCGTTCTGTGACACGGTCCGACAGGGTATAGACGAATACTTCACGGTTAATGCTGGGTCGACAGAGACTAGAGCGAATGAATGGGACGCGATGAAAGTGGTGGTGAGGGGGATATGTATGGGTCGGTTTCTGACTGTGAGAGGTACAGTGTTGAATGACCTCGCGAAGGCAGAGGCAGTGCTGAGAGGGGTGGAGCAGCGGCGGCCCGAGCGGCCGGAGCTGCAGGATAGCCTGTTGCGCGCTAGGGAGGCGGTGGCGAAGGAGACTGAGAGACTGAGGTGTTATGATTATAAGCTGTATGCGGTGAAAGTGCATGACGAGCGGGATAAGGTGGGCACGCTCCTTGCGAAGTTGGCTGATCCGAACCCTAGAGGTTGTCCGGTTATGAGTGTGCGCCAGGAAGATGGGGAGGTGGTCTATTCGCAATCGGTGGTCCTGGGGCGCTTTCAGTCCTACTACGCGAACCTATACACCAGCCACCTCGACATGAGTGCCGCGGATATAGGCGCTTACTTGGCTCGGATCCCTCTACCGGTGCTAGAGGAGGAGGACGCGCGGGATCTGGGGGGCCCGGTAACTCTAGCAGAAATCAGAGGAGCGATTAGTCATATGGCGCGGAACAAAACCCCTGGGGTGGATGGGTTGCCGATCGAGTTCTACGCCAGATTTATGGAAGTGTTGGCCCCCAGACTGCAGGTTGTGTATGCGGAGGCGAAACAATTAGGGAGGTTGCCTGACTCTATGACGGAGGCGCTGGTTGTACCCCTGCTGAAGCCGGGCAGGGATGCGTTGGATGTTTCTTCCTTTCGTCCGTTGTCTATGCTGACTGTAGACTATAAGATTTTGAGCCGCATCCTGGCCACCCGGCTCCTCCCACTGATGACCTCTCTGGTGCATAGGGATCAGGCGGGATTCATCCCCTCGAGGAGCACTTCGATGAATATCCGCCGGCTGATTGGGGTTATTGATAGTGCTGCCCTGGCAGATCCAGGCCCGGTAGTGCTGACGGTTGATATTGAGAAGGCGTTTGACAGTTTGGAATGGGATTTTTTGGATGGTGTGCTGTTGAAGTTCGGAGTTGGGGAGGGGTTCCGGAGTTGGACGAAGGTGCTTTATTCGTCGGCTAAGGCGAGGGTGCGGTTAGGGACATTGGTGTCCTCGGTTTATCCGGTCTGCAGGGGCACGAGGCAGGGTTGCTCGCTATCTCCGTTGCTCTTTGCTTTAGCAATGGAGCCGCTGGCGGCGCAGGCGAGGCAGGGAATCGTTTTTGAGGGGATTGCACTGGGGCTCGACTCGCATTATATCTCGCTGTATGCTGACGACTTGCTCTTGTATTTGGCAGACTCTGGGAGGGCTCTTGAGGGTGCAGTGGATATGCTGGACAGGTTCGGGAGGCTCTCAGGTCTCAGGGTGAACTGGACTAAGACATGTGTGTTTCCGCTACGGAAGACCACGCTCTGCCCCCAGCTCACGAGGCCGGTAGTGTGGGAGCCCTCTTGTTTTGTTTATTTGGGAGTGCGTATATACCATGACACGGCAGACCTCCTTGAGGGGAATGTGGGGCGCTGCGTTAGGGCGCTGCGAGGCAGTATGGACTTTTGGGCCTCCCTCCCGCTCTCTGTACTGGGCCGGGTGGCGCTGCTGAAAATGGTGGCACTCCCGAGGCTCCTTTATTATTTTAGAACACTGCCGGTGTGGATCCCGCAGGGTGTCTTTCGGGAGTTGAGGTCACTGGTGACCGGCTTTCTATGGGGCCGCGGCCGCAGGCGAGTGGCACTGACCACCCTGATGCGACCCAAGTGCGAGGGAGGTGTGGCGGTCCCTGATTATGAGCTATACTATTTGGCAGCGCAGCTCCAGATCTTGACGCAGACTGTGGCCAGAGAGTTCAGGGGACCTGAGGAGGGCCGGGAGGTAGGCATTCGGAGGTATGTCTTGTCGTCTATTGTGTTGCAGCAGAACCTGGCCAGTAGGGACCTCACGATGGAGGAATGGACGCTCAGATTGTGTTGGGACAGGTACCTGAAGAGGGTTGGGAAACGCCGACCGTATGCGCCTGAGATTCCGTTAGGAATGCTTACTGCCTTACCGCATGGGGGTGATTGGTCCCAATTGTTAGTGTGGGAAGACCTGGGATTGCAGATGGTGGGGGATCTTTATGTGGACGGGGCGCTGGCCCCGTTCCAGACCTTGCAAGAACAATTCGGACTGCCGAGTGGTACCTTCCTGTTGCATGCGGCGGTTATTACGGCCCTGCAGCAGCATTGGGGGGGCGGATTGACTGAGCCGGAGGTGGCGACGGTGTGCCAATATGTAGTGATGGCCGCGGGCACCGTTAAGGCGGTGACCTGCCTCCACAATAGGTTATTGAATGACGGCCTCGCCCCGCTGGCTGAACCGAAATCGCGTTGGGAGACCAGTGTTGGCAGACAAATCCCGGACTCGGTATGGGGTCAGGTGCTCCACAGGACCTGGAAGGGGACGAGGAATGCGAGATTCCAACAGGTGCATTATTTTGTGCTCCATAGGGCATATTTGACTCCGGAGAGGTTGCGGCGACATTTCCAGGTGCTTGATGCCATGTGCCCGCGATGTCTAGAACCTGCGGTGGATTTTGACCATATGCTGTGGGGTTGCCCGAAGCTGGGGGACTACTGGTCTGAGATTGGGGACCTCTTGAATACAGTCACAGAGCGGGAGGTAGACTTTGACATGGCCGCGTGCCTCCTTCTTTGGTTTCCGCATACTAAAAAGACCAAAGTTACGAGCAAATTCATTGGGTTGGGACTGATATTAGCACAGCGTGAGATCACGTGGCATTGGAAGTCTAAGGAGGGGCCGTCTGCACGGAGGTGGAGGAATGAATTGGTGAGGTGGTCGGGCTGTGAGAGTGTGTTACGAATGCGCCAGGCGATTAGGGCTGACAACGAGAAATGCTTGGAATTGGCGCGGTCCTGGGAGCTGGTGGTGCAGGCGTTGAAAGACTATCTCGCCGAAAGCGAGGACACTGCTTAGTTATACCCTAGGGTTCCGTGTGGCTGCTTGCTTCTCGAAGCTTTCTGATAGTTGTCACCCGGGAGCAGTAAGTAGATGTTGGATCCCGCATTAGCAGCAGTTGGGGGGGGAGGGCATTGGGAGGGTGTTGTATGGAGGAATAGTTTGCCACTAGCGGCAGCCTCCTAGAATGGACTGGCCCGGGATAGTACTTAAGAGGCTTTAATGACATGACATCAGTGTAGCCTGGGCTCTGATGGAGAATGAGGGTTGGTTGTTGTGGGATAAAAGCGGAAACGGAATGTTATAATTGACCTGTGTCCCGAATGGGGCGTACACCATGGTGCCTCCAGTGTATTGATTTCTTGCGGTGCCGCCCAGCCTCCGGGATGTGGGCCGATCGGCTGTGTACTGTATGATTATTGCACTGTATGATGGGGACTGAGGGTGTACGGGTTGGCTTGTTGGATGTTTTTCTTCCTGTTCTGCAATAAAAATATATTAAAAAAAAAAAAAAAAAAATGAAAAGAAAATTAGAATGGAAGAGCACCCCGAGCGTCCTCTGACACTGAATAACAAGTGTTGGAGCCTGAGAGTGTTGCTGAACGTGAAAGCCTGTTGCTCTTTCCTGATTAACAGTACTTGGGTCTGCACGATATGATCTGCGCCCACGACCATCGAAGAGCACGGTATCTGTAGTGCCTGCCGCAGAGGAGAGATATTGGTGCACTGCCTTGAGACATTGAGACTTTCGAGTGAGCTGTGAGTGTTTGCCAGGAGGGCACTCCGACAGATACCAAGACGCACTATTTTCATGGAAAGGCCTGGATCGAGAGGCCCAAAGCGGAAGAAGAAAATGGAAGCAGATTTGATGGACGACAGAAGCCTACCAAAGAGGCTTAGAACGGACTTTGGGCATAGTTGCACAAGCAATTCCAGTGCAATGATATAAAGCGAATGTTAGATATGTTCCCATTTGACTAAATTGCTATGGAAGAGGAAGTGGCTCCTCCTCTAGCATCCAAAATGGTCCAACAGAAGTGAATTTGTGTGACTTTTCTTACTGTTTGCTGGCATCATTTAAGAGTAGTATTCTGTTTAATAGAACAGTATCAAGCCCATACTCAGACAAAGAGTATCACCATTTCACCTGAAAGCATTAATAATATCTATGGCCCGTTTGATACCACACAAGGACTGACACAGATGGAGTAATGATAGTAGCTACTAGCTGTAAGGCCCATGGATTGCTTCCTATTCTGATTAGTAAAAGATGATCTGGTTTTGTCCCTATTCAAGTTATATGTGTGTAGGTTGAGAGACCTAATTATGGTGGTATATATCTATATTTATTAAACTCCAAGTTAAGTAATTTAGGTAATGAAGATGTCCTGGAGTACAGTGCATTGCAGATCGAGAGAGGACATTGATCTAGATGACGATTGATTGTTGCCTCTGCATGGCGAAATGAGGGACTGTTGAACTGCATTTTAAAATGACCCACATGACTCAATTTTTTGTTGCCATGCTCTCGGCAACCTGGTGAAGAATTGCTTTCCATGTCCCTGTCGAAACTTGCCCCACCCTCCCTGCTCCTTGTGGTCGAGCCGATTCCAAGAAGCTGCCTGTGTGCCTCACCCCTCCAGTTGTGCCAGAGACTCAGCCACATCCTGCCCATTGTTGGTAGCTCAGCCTGTCACGACCAGCTGCCCTGTGACCACACCAACTGATAGAGGAAGCACGAGGCTGTGCCCTGTGACAACACCAACTGATAGAGGAAGCACAAAGCTGTGCCCTGTGACCACACCAACTGATAGAGGAAGCACGAGGCTGTGCACTGTGACCACACCAACTAATAGAGGAAGCATGAGGCTGTGCCCCATGACTACACAAGTTGGACAAGGAAGCACGGGGCTGCGTACATTGTGCACCACAAAAGACTGACGAAGAACTTGTCAGATGAGGAACTTATCTGAATAAGGAACTTGTACTGTGCAAATGGGCGTGGCTAGCGCTATAAATATGTGTAGGCTGCGGAGTAAAGCAGCAGTCTCCATAGAATTGTCTTTGTACCATTCTGGGACCCTGTCCTTAGCTCGAGCTAATAAATAACTTACTTCCCTCCACGGCTGGTTGTCCTGGTCTCTTTGGTAATGTATGATTTAAGCAAGAAGAACCCGTAGATTCTAGGTGTCCCCTGCACCACTG
Organism: Lissotriton helveticus; assembly: GCF_964261635.1. Taxonomy (NCBI): domain Eukaryota; kingdom Metazoa; phylum Chordata; class Amphibia; order Caudata; family Salamandridae; genus Lissotriton; species Lissotriton helveticus. The sequence goes on from NC_136070.1 coordinate 1,035,181,783, forward strand.
GCTTGGACTCCCCTAGTGGGGGAGGGGTCTCCAAAAAGCTGGTTCCACAACTCTAGCTCAGGAAAGGCCATCAGCCTGGTGATGGTCCATCAGAATATGCAAGGCACACCACAGCTTCCTTTGTGTGACCGTCTAGAGTGAATGCACAAGAGCCCAACTGTCAGCCAAAGCAGACGTGTATTCTACTGATAGTCAGAGGCACAGAACGGTTAAGCAAGAAAGTACCCACTTTCTAAAAGTGGCATTTTCAAACACGCAATTGAAAAAACAACTTCACCAAAATTGTGAGTTCAGGGACCCCAAATTCCAAATCTTTATCATCTCCATTCAAAGGGAAATTACACCTAAAAGATATTTTAAGGCAACACCCATGTTATCCTAAGGGATAGTCCCTGCAATAGTGAAAAACAAAATGTGCAGTATTTCACTATTAGGACATGAAAAACACACCAATACATGTCCCACCTTTTAAACACACTGCACCCTGCCTATGGGGCTGCCTTGGGCCTACATCAGGGGTGACATGTATGTAGTAAAAGTGAAGGTGTGTGCCTGGCAAGTGGGTGCACATACAAGGTCGAAATGGAAGTTTAAATCTGTACTCGGAGACACTGCAATGGCTGGCCTGAGATATGCTTGCAGGGCTACTCAAGTGGGTGGCACAGTCAGTGCTGCAGGGCCACTAGTATCATTTGATTTACAGGCCCTGTGCACACTTGGTGTACTTTACTAGGGACTTACTAGTAAATCAAATATGTCAATGGTAGAATAACCAATTACCAATACAATTTACACACTGAGCACTATCACTTTAGCAGTGGTCAGCAGTGGTAAAGTGTCCAGAGTCCTAACACCATCAAAAACGAAATGCAACACACCTTAAAAAACACAGGAGGTCAATAGCAAAAAGACAGGGGAAATCATTGTATTGTCATTGTATGCCGAAAGATGCCAGGTCTAACACCTACATTGCGTGTGTTCCTGGCAGTGCTTCTGGTGTAGACTTGGAGCCAACTGAATATCTTGCAGGGCATGTGCAGGGAGTGGAAGCAAGCAGATGAAACTCCATTTACCTGTTTTATTTATTTTATAGGTGGCTTGCTGTCCAAGATGAAGCTGAGGTTGGGGGCATGATCTGTCGGGGTGGGAGATGGGCAAAGTTCAGCAGGCCACCATATGTTGTTCCAAGGCGAGTTGTTTTTCCCAAAGATGAAGACTTCTATCTTGTCCGTGTTGAGCTTGACAGTTGTCCTTCATCCAGTCGGCGATGTTCATCATACATCTGTGGCAGTTGGCTCTGGTGGTAGAGGGGTCTCCTCATAGTGAGAGGATGAGCTGGGTGTCTTTGGCATGTTATGTTATGTTATGTTAAAAGCACTTTTATAGCGCACAGCTGCCCCAGCCAAGGGGCGTCCCGGCGCTTCCAAGAATAACAAACACAACACAGCAGCTACGGAAGAAAATACACTGCAAGGAGGCTTAAGCTAAATGAGGGAAAAGATGGGTTTTAATAGCCCTCCTAAACTTCAGGAGCTCATCCATTTCACGGATATGGAGCGGAAGGGAGTTCCACAATTTTGCGGCAGGGACCCTAAAGGACCGACCGCCAGTTCTACATAGCCTGAACCGAGGAACAGTTACCAGATTCTGTCCCGAAGATCTCAAGTTTCGGACAGGGACATAGGGCACCAAAAGATTCTGAAGATTCTGGGGGGAGGCCAGCTTGAGGATCTTAAAAGAAAGGCACAGGGTCTTAAAATGGATCCTCTGTGCCACAGGCAGCCAGTGCAGCGAACGGATGGTACTTTCCGCAGAACAGAATCTGGGTAAGCCCACCAGGGCTCTGGCTGCGGTGATCTGGACACATTGCAACTTAGTAATCTCTGCCTGATTGGCTCCCAATAGGAGCGAGCTGGCATAATCAAGGCGAGATAAAATGGACGCCTGTATAACCAGCTGCCTGGTGGAAGGATCAAGGAACCTAAGAATAGGTCTTAACCCTCGTAAAATGCCAAAGCAAGTGGCCGCCACTTTTTTAGTGTGTCCACAAAAGCTAAGGGCAGGATCCAGCCATACCCCCAGGTTTTTTAGCTCCAGGGCAGGGATGGGAGTCACCCCCAGCTCAGGGGGCCACCATATGTCACCCCAAAGGTCAGCCCGCTTGCCCACAACCATGACCTCAGTTTTTTTGGCGTTTAACTGGAGACAGTTGGCATTCATCCAGCTGGTCATTGCAGAGAGTCCATTCCGAAATCTGGGGGCGTCAAGGTCAGAGTCACCACTCAGGACGACCGCCAGCTGAGTGTCGTCAGCATACGAGACCATAGTGATGCCCCATTGCTTGACGACACCCGCCAGCGGTCTCACATAAAGATTGAATAGTGTGGGACTCAACGACGAACCGTGTGGCACGCCCAGCTGCAACGGATGGGACTTGGACTCAAATGGTGGAGTGACTACTTTAAAGGTCCGGTCAGCGAGAAAGGATCTGAACCAGTCCAATGCAGTGCCCGACACACCTGCCTCATCAAGACGTTGAAGTAAAATCCTATGTGAGACCGTGTTCAACGCGGCACTGAGATCCAGCAGGATCAGCGCCGCAGTCTGACCCGAATCGAACACGGTCCGAAGATGTTCTGTCATATAGAGCAGTGCGGTCTCAGTGCTGTGACCAGCACGGAAGCCGTTCTGGGATGGATCCAGAATACCTGCCCTGGTAAGATGTTCAGACAGCACCCCATTCACAAAGGCCTCGGTGATTTTAGCAGCCTAAGGAAGGAGTGAAATCGGGCGGAAGCTCTCAAGTTTGAGAGGGTCCAAAGTAGCCTTCTTGAGTATAGGTGTAACCACAGCCTGTTTCCATTTAATAGGAACGACACCAGAGGATAGGGAAAGATTTATAAGCTGGCGCAAAGGCGGAAGACAGAGATCTGCAGAGTCTTTAAACTGAGCTGGACGCAGAGGGTCAGTAGGCGAGCCAGATTTTACCTTACTGACCAGCATAAAAAATGTCACAGAAGATAGATTAGGAAAAGAGACAAGAACATGACCACTGGTCGGTAAAAGGTTAGTGGGCTCAGCAACCGGCTCAGTACTAGGAAAAGCACGGTAAATGGGTTGGACCTTTCCAATAAAAAACAAGGCCAGATCTTCGCAGTGGGTCGCTGAACAAATTTCTGTCACAGCGGCTCTGTTGGCCGTCAGATCCTTAAGGACCTTAAAAATAAGTTTGGACGGGTTGGAACTATTACTAAATTCCTGAGCGTAGTAGGCAGCACAGGCTCTATATACTGCTCTGTGATAAAGTTTGACTTTCGCCAAATAGAGCTTCTTTTTCTCAGCGTCATAGAGTTTCCGCTAATCCCTCTCTGCCAATTTGCAGGCTTTTTTTAGCGGCAGCAGGGAGCTGTTGTACCATGGGCTGGAGGTTCTAGAACGCTGTTTAGTCCAAACAGCAGGAATCAATGCGTCCAAGGCCCGAGAGACCCACTCAGAATAAAGGTTATAACCAGACTCAACATTCAAAAGGGGGCTTAATGGATTAAGCTCCAAGAGATGATGAAAATCCTCCAGATTAAATTTCTTCCAATGACGTTTGAGCACGACTCTATCTACAGGCGAGAAGAGGTGCTCTCTAATCTGGAGTGAGATTTTAACTAGAAAATGGTCGGTCCACGCAACCGGACAGGGTCTGGCCACTTTAACCCCAGTCAAGTTAGTAAATAGTGGATCAAGAATATGACCACCCACATGGGTGGGGAAAGTGACCAGTTGAGTAAGCTGAAACGCCTACAGATCTGCCAGGGTGCTGCTAATAGCTGGGATGTGACTACAGTCAAAATGGAGATTAAGGTCTCCAATTATGCTAAAGTTAGCACAACCTATTGCTAAGGAGCTGATACACTCCGGGAGAGCCTTTCTAAAAGTCATATCGCACCCAGGAGGACGATAGATAAGAAGGCCAGAAAAGGTGAAGTTATGACTGAAGGAGATTTTAAAGAAAGCACTTTCACATCATGCCAGGTCAACTATCTTCCAGACACAAGGGTAGCTGGATTTCACAGCCATCGCAATACCGCCACCCCTGGTTGCCCGATTATGAGTAAAGATGGAATACTCTGGGGGGAGAGCAAGATTAACAGCTGTCATATCCATGTCTTGAAGCCATGTTTCCGTCATAAAAAACACATCTGGTGTCTCATCTTTCAAAAGGTCATGGACTTCTAAATAGTGTTTCCGAAGAGATCGAATATTAAGATTCCAGATAGTAATATCTCGGAGAGCCGAAGGTCTGAGGCGGGGTAAAATAGCCGAGGGAGAGCCCACCACGGCCGAGGACAGAGAGGGGGCATCAAGAGACCAAGTGTCGCAGGCACAAACAAATGGGCCACACGAAGGGCTGACTGGTCCATGCAAACAGTCAGGGACCAATCGCCTAATACCCAACAGCTCCTCCCTAGTATAACCACAGGGCGGAGACATTACCTAGCGACTGACGTGAGAAGAGTGGAACCACGCCAACCGCCTCCTTAGCGCTGACGGGCGCAGACGGGCACGACTCTGGCACGACTCAGGCGCAGTGAAGGCGCACCCGCTGCGCGATACCGCTGCGCGCTCGAGGACTGGCTTAAATAGGGCCACCACGTGTGATCCGCCCCACTAGGATGCTCAAGATGGCGCCCAAAAGCGTCGCTACCCTTCCCGAGATGGCGGCCGAACTTCGAATCGATACTAAGCCCCCAGAACCGGACCCGCTAAAGCAGCGGTGGAGCAGCAGTTTTAAATGCAGGTAAGGGGACAGCTACCCCAGTTAAAAGCAGGGACTAAGAGAAAATAAAACAAACCAAAATGCACAAAAGGGAGTTGTTTTAAAAAACACAGCGCGCTTTCCCCACAGCACTAATAAGCGAGGTTCCGTAATTCCAAGCTGAGCGAGTGTATCTTGTCAAGGCAGAGCAAGAAAACGAGACGCCTTAAATAGGGCCACCACGTGTGATCCGCCCCACTAGGACGCTCAAGATGGCGCCCAAAAGCGTCGCTACCCCAAGATGGCGGCCGAACTTCGAATCGATACTAAGCCCCCAGAACTGGACCCGCTAAAGCAGCGGTGGAGCAGCAGTTTTAAATGCAGGTAAGGGGACAGCTACCCCAGTTAAAAGCAGGGACTAAGAGAAAATAAAACAAACCAAAATGCACAAAAGGGAGTTGTTTTAAAAAACACAGCGCGCTTTCCCCACAGCGCTAATAAGCGAGGTTCCGTAATGCCAAGCTGAGCGAGTGTATCTTGTCAAGGCAGAGCAAGAAAACGAGACGCCTTAAATAGGGCCACCACGTGTGATCCGCCCCACTAGGACGCTCAAGATGGCGTCCAAAAGCGTTGCTACCCTTCCCAAGATGGCGGGCGAACTTCGAATCGATACTAAGCCCCCCAGAACCGGACCCGCTAAAGCAGCGGTGGAGCAGCATAGGAGATGATGTTGAGTCCGTGCGATATGACGTGTTGGCCAGGGGGGGGTCAGATACGTGTTGAAGAGGGTAGGGCTGAGAGATGAACCTTGGGCCAACCAGAGCACCGAGTCAGCCCTGATTGCAGCCACCAACTACATCATGGTCCTCCCAGAACTTGGTGAAACAGTAGCCTAATCCTCCAGGACCAGTCAGCAACCATTCAATATGACGTGTTGGCCAGGGGGGTCATATGCGTGTTGAAGAGGGTAAGGCTGAGAAAGGAACCATGGGGGACGCTGCAGATGAACTTCTTAGGTTCTGAGGTGAACAGTGGGAGACGGATTCGCTGGGTTCTGCCAGTCAGGTATGAGTCAATCCAGTTTAGGGGGTCTTCTTTGATTCCAATGTGGTGGAGTCTGTTGATCAATATGTGATGGGAGACTGTGTTGAAGGGTTGCTGACTGGTCCAGTAGGATTAGGGCTACTGTTTCACAAAGTTCTGGGAGGACCCTGATGTAGTTGGCAGCTGTGATCAGGGCTATCTCGGTGCTGTGGTTGGCTTGGAATCTGGATTGAGAGGGGTCCAGGAGGCTGTTGTGTTCCAGGTGTTCGGTGATTTGCTGGTTGATTACCTTTTCGAGATCCTTCACCTGAAAAGGGAGGAGGGAGATGGGCTGGTTATTCTTCGGTTCTGCTGGCTCAGCAGATGGTTTCTTTAGGAGGAGTCTCACTTCAGCATGTTTTCAGTCCTCGGGTAAGGAAGCTGAGATGATAGAGGTGTTTAGGACTTTCTTGAGCTTGTTGCCAATCGTCTTGCTCATGAGGTTGAAGATGTAGGTGAGACAGTGCTTTGCACCAGAGTGCGCAGAATTCAAGATGGAGATTGTGGCTTTAGTTGGTCCCAACGGGTGAGGAAGTGTTCAGGGTTTGTGTTCATGGGTGTGAGAAGGATGATGCTGGCATCGAAGGGTTGAGATTTGAAGTTTTTGTATATGATCAAGATCTTGTTGTGGAAGAAGTCTGCTAGGGTGTCACATAGTGCTTGGGAGGGATGCTGTCATTCTCTACAGCTGCAGGGTTGGAGAACTCCTTCACAATGGTGAAGAGCATCATCTCTTTCTCCCAGTGCCACCCCAAACAACTACAGTCAAGGGACACTCTACTGCTGACACCCCACAACCCTCTTGGGTAACCCATTCCGTTTGCCCAATTATGTGTCCTTGGCTGTCCTCAAGGAAGCCCTGAGGCCAGCTGAAGAGGTTCAGGGACTGATCTTTGGGATATCAAGGACTTAGTTTTGGATGTATTGAGAGATGGTCATTGAGCAGCTCCGAATGGTCTGTGGTTTCATGACCTCCTTGATAACAGGTCAATTGTTGCACTTGCCTCCCCACCCCACTACAACTTCTGTTGACCATCTCCCAGTTGATCTGGGATCCCTGTTTTCCTAATACCACTGTGCGTCCTACTTCCCTGAGGTATCTAGTCTTATCACAGTCACCCATTTGACATTTGTGTCCGTGGTGGAGTTCAATGTGGTTATGCTAGAAGAAAGCAAGGATGGCCAATAATGCTCCACCCAAGCCAGGAACAAGATACATCAAACTGCTCTGGCTTGGGGAACTCAATTTATTTGAATTTGGGGCAGTGGATTCTTGAGTTCCGCACTTTTTGGAACAAATATTTTTTTCCCCACTTTGTATACAGAATGGCTCCCTAAGCATTTCCTGGTGTGCTTTTATTATTTGCTCACTCCCTTAAAGCTAGCATTTCCTCTCTTATTTAGACTCAATTTTAATTTATTATGGACCCTTTGATAAGACAGATTTTCATTACCTTAAAATATTTTTGCAACTAAAACCATTAAAAAAAAACATATGTAAACATATCTTTAAAATTAAAGGAACAATCTCTCGTCTTGTGTTTACAAATGTAATTGTATAATGCATTGTAAGTTAGCCAAGGGAAATGTATAGTTAGTTAAAAGATTCTTTCTGTATCAGAATGCCATTTTTAAATGCCTTACACTTTAAAGGTAAACCAAGAATAGAAATATCTATAACATTGTACTACGTTGTTAATGCAACATCAAACATTCAACGCAGATGAAAGTTTGACACAAATTTGTGATCCAAAAAGTGAATTTTTTTTATTACAACAAAATGGTGACAGTGAAAGTTAGTGTTGAGATAGAAATCATCGATTGCTCCTATTTTAGGTAATTGAGTTGTTAGTTGAGATGGCACAGCTAGAGCAGGTGGAGGTGGCAGAAGTGCAAGGTTGGCAGTTGTTATGTCTGTCTTATGTTGTGGCGTCTCTGTATACCCTTCTGCATGTTATGCTCATGAAGATTGACATTGGCAATTTTACCTATTGCCTCTATCATCTGAATGGCCAAGGCATGGTACCGTGCACTTTCTTCCCTCAATAAATCAATCAAACAGCATTTGTAAAGCACACACTGTCACACCTAGGGGTGGCGATGTGTCTCCATCGAAGAGCCAGGTCTTGAGTCTCTTTCTGAAGTCTGCCAGTGGGGTGGCTGTACAGAGATGGAGGGGAAGGTTGTTCCAGGTCTTGGCAGCGTTGCAGGAGGAGCGGCCACCGGAGCAGCTGTGGTGGATGCAGGGGTGTGTACATGGGGAAGTGAGGAGGAGCGCAGGTGTCTAGAGGGCTGGTGGAAGTTTAGTCGATGGTTGATGTAGGCAGGTCTTAGAGGCTTTAGGTGAATCTTTGCCATGACTTGGTAACATTTCACAGTGTTATCCAAGACACAGGTCTGCCTTTCAGTCATCTGAGGGAGTCCTTTAAGGGAGTCACCGATCTCACGGACAGTAGCCCAAGGGCATGAATATCTTGCCATATAATAGTCTGTTGGTAAAACTGATCCTCTCAGTGAGAGGCATTAGCTCATGCTAATCGCCCTCCACCCCCACTACAGGCATGACCAGAAGATTGACCAGTATGGAGAGGGGTGGCACCTGGGAGGTTGTGGGGGAGGAGTCATGAATAGGTGACATCTGCTCCTCACTAGGATGTGTGCTCTGCCTCAGACAATTGAAAGTAGCTCAGAATGCACCTTCATTGGATGAGTATGTGATAGACTGTACATATACTGCTATATGGAGGTGACAGTTGTGTAGGATGATGTACTTGTGGCTGCTTAGCTAATTGCTTGGGACTGCCAGCTCTTGAAAAGGATTTAGGAAGAACATTGCTGCTTGGCTTTGAAGTGGCCTTCTTGAAGATGTTCTATTTGGGGACAACAATGCACTCTTCTCTGTCCAGGTCCTCCTCCTCATCAACCGCTTCCTGCTCCTCTTTCTCCTCCTCTTCTTAGTGAGCAGTGATGGCCACAGATATTGTAGCTTAGAGGAAGTTCAAATTCTCTCCTCGGATAGCCTGCCATCCTCTGCTTGTAGATAGTTCATCCTTCTCGTCCAACTCAATGTCCCCAGTACCTGGAAGAAGATTTCAATAAATGAAATACACCAAATCCAGTTTTGAGTCAAATTGTCAACACAGTACTTTAAGAAACAATGTCCTCAAAATTAAAAATAAAGTTAGTACCATGTGAGCCTAATTCAACATATGTTATTAAGGGTTGATAAATAGATGAAATTATTATACCTCAAGGATGTGAACTTACTAGCTCCATCCACAGAGATTTGTTTTAGAGATTCCCCTGTGAGGTAAACTGCTGCACCTGGGGCCCTGTAGTGGTGTTTCCACAGTATGTCCAGATCTATCAGCTATAGAGCTAAGATATAGTTTGAGGTGATATTGTCAAACTTTATTAGTACTCATGATCTCAAATGCAAATACATTAGAGAGACATACATGAGACTATACACTACCATAAAATAAATTGTTTAACATTTGATATACTTAGAAAAACACAAAACTAGAGTTAGAGAAAGGACTAATGCTGAGATGTAGAAGTTAAGATCATAGACTTACTTGATCCATGGATGGCTGCTGCCAGGATGACCCTTGATGTCTTAGTGGACACCAGGCGCTGTTGCATTACAAAAGCTGACTGGGGAGAGAGACATACACAGAGGAGTAAGTTACTGTAATTCAAACAGAAAGATGCCAGGTACATGGTTTGACCACTTATTTTGAGAGGCAGAACGATTGTTATTCTGCAAGTTAAAACAAGGCCTAGTATATTTTATAAACCCACCCTTCCATTGCCAAATTCTGGGCCCATTTATTATGACAATAATAATAGCTGAAAGAATAGGATGGCATGTTGATAACGGTGCCAACATGGATGTGTGACAGAAGTCATGCAGCTACTCTATCAGTTATAAATAAAGAGGGTAGGTCCTTAGGCAAAAGAGCAGAGGTTAAACGTACCATCCGTCTGCTGTGTGCTGCTAGTCCAGGTGTTGTTGCAATACAAGGAGTAGAAATAGATGTTGTGGCAGATGGTGGTTGGAACAACAATATAGGGCCTTATATGTGCAAATAAAAATAGTATTACATAATAGAGTAACAGTTTGCCTGACAGTTAGATTTATACCATTAAAATACATTACAAAACAGCATATTTACATTTATGTTTAGGTTTTTTAAAAAAAAAATGAGAATAATCATCTACAGTGTGTTAGTGAGCTTGTTAGCATAAGGACATGCCTCTCTGTGTAGGTGATTTGTGTTGCAGTCGACTCAAATGATCAGCTGTATGAAAGCGTAGTAAAATTAACATTTACATATGTATGCTTTTTAGGGCTTGTTTTACAGGATGTTTATAAAGGGTTTATATGTGATAGGTGTCAAACAATACAGATATGAGTGAAGGACAGATATGGATGAGTGTTTGTAGGTTTGGTTTTAGAGAGACAAAGAGGATTAGTGGGGGTTATGATCTTACCTGACACCGCATTAGTGTTGTCCTGAAGTGCCAGCCCATATAGCAGGGCAGTATTATGGAGAGGACAGCCTTCTTTAGTGGGGTGGAAGGGGGATGGCCTCCGGTTGGCCCTCCAGTAAGAAGAAGAAAGGTGTTTGAGAAAATGATGACATTCTGTAGTATTGAGCATTAAAACAAGAGGATAGAATTTGATAAAGAACTTTGAAGAAAGTAAGGAAAATTGCATTGGAAATCTGTGGCAAGTGCTTTCTGGTAAGGAGAAATTCAAATATAAAATAGAAGTCAGAATAAGAATACAGAATCAGGGAAAATAACAAGATTACTTTCTCTTTAGAAAGCACAAAGAGTATTCTTCATATGGAGCATTTTATAGGTAAATTACATATAAGGCTCCTGGTTTTCCATTTAAACGGATTTTTACATATAAATACAGACGGAAAAATGTTTTCCTTTGTCTGCATTTATATATAAAAACGGAAAAATGCCAACAAATAGGTTTAATCTTGTTGTGGTCTTCGAGGAGATAGCAAGTCTGTACCAGCGTAGGCGGGGAGAGGGCTTATCGAATTTCAGCTGAGTCAATACAAAGGTTTGTGTTAAGGGGCCATTAGGCCTCCTTTTGTTTAAGTATCCTGACTCTGAGCATTCCTGGTGGGAGCAGAGGTACAGTGGGATGCACTCCTAAAAGAAATGGAGGTAAAACAAATGCTCCAAGCTAATCACTTTACAGATACTTGATAGACATGCTTTTGACTCTGTTCAGCCCCTAGATTCAAGAGATATGCATGCGCTTTACATCACACATTATACTTTTGTGTGAAATGATCTTTGGAGACAGCTGCTTGCTGGACCTGTAGTGCAGCTGCTTTTTCCTGCTTCGTGCCTCTGAGTGTGCATGATATCGGTCTAATGGCCACTGTAGTACGCGTTGGAGGGTATCAATGGAGTGTGTATGCCATGCCTTACAGATTTTACAACATACAGAGGGGAGAGGGGAGAGGGAGAGTAGAGTGTTTTTTTCTTTGTGGACAGTTTTTTGTTTACGTTAATGCGCACACATGGCTGTCATGGTTTCACATTGTTATGTGTAACATTTTCATAATTTGGCAACGTTGTTAAGGTCCTCTTTAATTTAAGACTGTGGTGGGTGATTGCATGACCAGTGCAACTTTCACAGGGAGCTTTGCACTGAACTGTATTTACTGCAGAGTACCGCAGCATTTTCGGTCTGGGGAGGCTCCTTCCGGAGCAAGAAGCGGTGGGGACAGAACAAGTGAGGAGATGTTAACCTTTACTGGTCAATGCCTGTGCTCGTCCTGCGGGGTTATACTGATTTTGTGAGTTAGTTCTAGAGTAATGTGCTACTCGATAAAAAAGCGCTTCAATGCCTCATAAAGAATAGTAAGCACTATATAAATGAAGTTAAAATACAATACAATAAATCATGTGTAAATCAATGCATAGGATGCGTTACATAAGACAGCGAGGATTACAAGGCCCTCCATAGCTCACTGTCTTATATTAGAAGGTTTGCAATTTATTAACAGCAAATAACAAAAGGATCTCTTTGTTAAAAGCAGTAACCCATTTACCCATCTGAATAAATATATCTGAACCTATAATAACAAAGCGCGCGTTGCCTTTTTAAAAAAATGTGAATAAATACTAGCTGCAGTGTCTTTTTTTGCTCGCGACAAAATAAATATGGATAAATACTGAAAAAATGACCAAAAAATAAATATGGATAAATACAGACGGAAATGTTAAAAAAATAAATACCATAAAACCAGGAGCCCTAATTACATATGATTGAGAGAATGTATTAAGTAGAACAGGGTTTGTTTTTTCACTTTCAACTCAACTCTTGCATCACCTGTTCTAGATCAGTCTTACCCACAAAGGTAGCAGAATTACAAACTGAAAGAGCTCAGCCCTAGCACCACGTAGTTTCTTAACTCAGCAGTGTTAAGTCCATGGCATATAAATGTTTTAACTACATCTGGATCCACTGCAGTTATTGTTATTATTATTATTTTTAAGTTAAATTTATAAGGCGCTCAGCTACCCGGAGGTTTTCCGGCACCATAGGACCACAATGGTAAGTTTTAGTTACCATACATACATCAGATCCATTTGCCCAACTTTTAACATTTTACTGGAGAGCCAACTAAAGTACAAGCATTTCTCACCCATATGCAAGTACATTTCATGGTCAAACTAGCAGCATGTCCCAATACTCTACCTATAGTGGTATTTTTAATACCTAATCTGGGAGGAGATGCTATTTTCTGGGCAGTCGCATTAGTAAACAAAGTTGGCCCCTCACTTTATAATTTCGCACAATTTAGGTCACAATTTGACTGCAGACAGAGGGTTGTTATCATTATAAGAGGGCAACAAGTAGCTGAAAACTAATTGTTTGCAATAAGATGGCCTGAAAAGAAAGTGTTCTGCATTGTAATAGCAAGGACTTAGAGATGACAAGATAATATATTTTACTTCAGATTTACCTTCACCTTAACCTAAGGTGTGAACAGACTACATTTTATGGTAATGTTAGACTACAGAATTGCAGAAAGAAGATATGCAAATAATACTTTTTTTTAAAGCAAAAGAGTAAAATGTATCTGTATCAGAAAGTGTTGAATCTATGGAGATCAATTGGGTTAGAAGGCCATTATCGTAAGATGAGAGAGAATCTTGGTGAAAAACACGTTATATCTGTATTGTGATATGAAGTATCATTTTATTAAAGACTGCACAATGAAGTCAAAAACCCCCAAAAATGAATCACTAAGAAACTAATTTGCGGAACCAGGAGCATATTTTGAGCATGTCACGAACCTCCCCTGGGCACGATTAGTGCGAATCCTTTATACAATGTCATGTCTCAATTAAAGTTAAATGGCGAGATTCAGTTACCAAATCATGCTTTGTGAGGTAGTAGCAATGCTAGACTCACGGACAAAAGGCAATTTTATTGATGTAAACTATTTAATTAAATCAGGCTCTCCTACTATAAATAAATCCAAACCAGAAGTAGTTACAGCAGAGGGTGGGACTATGTTAACTTTAGGATACATTCTAATAAACATGCTTTATTCTTGATTGTGAAGATATTGTTAAATACCACCAGGAATAGACTCAATTTGATTTAATGCATGCCTGCAGTTTTCAGTGATTCTGGTAATGCCCTGGTTAACGCTACACAACCCATGTATATATCGATTAGACAATGTGACATATTCAGTTCACTACTCTAGTTTGTGAAGAACATTGTGGACCGATCAGGCCTGTAGAATCTTTACCACAAATCACTTGTATGCTGGCTACTGTAGCAGGAAGAACACAATTTTGCAAAAACAATATAAAGAATTTCAGAATGCATTTACGGCCCGATTCATGAAACGAAAATTGGCTCGCATAGGGCCAGATTCTCAGAATCTGGCCCTTTGCGAGCGCAAATTTTGCATTTGGGATTCATCATCCCAAATGCAAAATTCGCTATTACAGTATTCGCATTTTAGCGAGGAATTGCTTTTAAGGAATCTCTATTTGAGAGTCCTTAAATGCAATTCATTAACCAATTTTAAATTGCGAATTCGCAATATTTGGCCGCTATTTACCACGAAGTCAGACTTCGTGGCAAATAGCGAAAAAATTAGAAAAAAGCACTTTAGTGCATTATTCTCTGTTGCATGTTACACACACACATGTCCTTTGGACATGTGTGTGCACAACACCTGTGTAATGTTGCATTTCAGGGGTGCTACAGGGTGTCCTTTGGACACCCCTGGCACCCTTGAAATCGCATCCTTATTTGCGATTAGCAAATTGCTAATCGCAAATAAGGAATAACTCCCCATTCATTCCTATGGGCCTGTAGGCCTGTAGGCCCATAGGAATGAATGGGGAGTTATTCCTGATTTGCGATTAGCAATTTGCTAATCGCAAATAAGGAAGATGTAGGAATCACAATATTTTTTGCAATTCCTACATGAATCCCGTTTTGCAATTCCTTATTAGCGATTCCTTATGAATCGCTATTAAAGACTCGCAAAACGGGTCTTTGATGAATCTAGCAGTAAGTGAAGAAAAAGGAGATACGTTCCTTCCACATTGGAGTTATTATTGTGCAATAAATTCGGCCTGATTGCAAAGATCTACTGCTTATTGTATGCTTTGATGGAATGTAAAAATGTGCATTTGTGAGAATATTTAGATAAAAATCTCAAAGATGGGTTTGTTCGACTATCTAAATCTCCTGCTGCATCACCTCTATTGTTTGTCCCTAAAGCAAATTATGAACTTTGTGCTTGCATTAATTGTCAAGCTTTAAACAATGTCACTTTGAAAACCCAACAGGCCCTGCCACTTATTCTATAATCTAAAATTGATTTACAAGGTGCATACTCTTTAATATGCATCACAGCTGGAAATGAGTGGAAAACAGCATTTAAGACTAAATGTGGACTTTATGAATATTGTTTAATGCTTTTGGACTATGTAACACCCTAGTAGTGTTTCAATGTTTTCTTAAATGATGTACTATAGGAATATTTAGATTGGTTTTCCCTTGTCCTCATTGATGCTACTCTGATCTAATCTGGTTCAGAAAACACATATGTTTAACTGGTTGAAACCATTTTTAGACTCTCCATCAACATGGATTGTATTTTAAGTTACCCAAAAGGGAATTTCATGTGACAGAACTGGATTTTTGGGAATTGGTTTTAATCTCCAAAACTATTAATTATAGCAGAAAGAAAGATTCACTGGCAAAGGATTAGTCCACACTTAGAAATGTGAAAGGCATTAAAAAATTCTAAGATTTTCCTAACTTTTACTGCGGTATTCAATAATTTTTCAGACATGGTAACTCGTCTTTCCATACTTTTACAAAAGGAGTAACTTTAACATTGTTTATCAAAGAGGATAAGACTTTTAACAAACTAAAAGTTGCCTTCACCATTGCAACTACTTTGGAGCATCCTGACACTGAAAGACATTTCATTGTGGAAGCAGATGTGTCTGAGGTTGCTTTAGAAACCAACCTGTCACAATGACATTTGGAGACAGGTCAATTACATCCTGTGGGATATTTATCTAAAACACGTCTCCAGCTGAACAAACCTATACAGTAGTAAAGAAAGAACTGTTAGCTATTTGTGTTGCTTTTAAGGAATGGAAGCACTAGCTTATTATGCAAAGAATCCAGTGACAGTACATTCATATCACAAAAACCTGAAATTCTTGAAACCAGTTAAAGCAGTTGAGGATGACTTTGTTTTTTGCTGAAGCTGACTCCCTATAGACATTATGTCCGTGCAGTGATAACCAGAAAGCCGGTTTACTATCATAATGTTTAGATAGGGAAAACAAGGAAAGAAGACCTGATCTACCACTTATCACTCCCAAGGATCATATGATAGGTGCCAGTTCAATTCTAAGGGCATTATTATGAGTACAGACCGCCGTCGTATTCACCTTGGCAATCTGACCGCCACCACTCCGGCAGTCCGACTGCTGTATTATGATGGTGGTGGTGGGACCGTCACAAGACCGCTGCCACCGCCAAGATCCCACAGTGGCATTGGTGGGGAAAGCAGGTGGGAATCAGGGCGGTGTCAATGCCGGCACCGCAGAGTAAATTCGACCTACCTTTTCAACAAACATTTCATGGCAGGGACCTGCCATGAAATGCTTGCCGGAAATACATGGAGAGGGGCCCCCAACAGGGGCCCTGCACAAATCTGCCCATGGTGGTGCATGTGGCGGCACATGATGTGCGCTCCAAAAGTGCACAGTTGTGTGTGCACTGTATGGCATGCATGACATGGTGCTTGCCACACCATGCACAGAGGTGCTGGAGGCATTGTAACGGCAATGGTATGCTATGTAGGCTCGTTTTTCTACAGCTTATTGCCACGGACTCGTGACTGCGAGCATTTTTATCTTGAACTGCTCTTCCCCCTTACCATTACTACTAGCGGTACCCGCTTCGCGGGTCCCGCTTCGTTCAGGACCTTGCCACTGGTTTTCCTGTGTTGCTGCTGGGGGACAACCTACTTAAACTGCCATATCCCATCTTGGGGCGGGTGGAGGTGCAGGGCTGCGAGCGTGGGTAGGCGCAGGACTCCAAGTCCCAGGAGCGCCTGCCCGTCTTAATCACCACCAGCTGAGACGCTCTCCCTGCAGGCTCCTCCCCCAACTCAGCGTTTCTAAAACGCCCTGTGCCTGGGGCCTCGTTGGATCGTTTTTCTACAGCTTATTGCCACGGACTCGGGACTGCCAGCATTTTTATCTTGAACTGCTCTTCCCCTCACCATTACTACTAGTGGTACCCGCTTCGCGGGTCCCGCTTCGTTCAGGACCTTGCCACTGGTTTTCCTGTGTTGCTGCTGGGGGACAACCTACTTAAACTGCCATATCCCATCTTGGGGCGGGTGGAGGTGCAGGGCTGCGAGCGTGGGTAGGCGCAGGACTCCAAGTCCCAGGAGCGCCTGCCCGTCTCAATCACCACCAGCTGAGACGCTCTCCCTGCAGGCTCCTCCCCCAACTCAGCGTTTCTAAAACGCCCTGTGCCTGGGGCCTCGTTGGATCGTTTTTCTACAGCTTATTGCCACGGACTCGGGACTGCGAGCATTTTTATCTTGAACTGCTCTTCCCCTCACCATTACTACTAGCGGTACCCGCTTCGCGGGTCCCGCTTCGTTCAGGACCTTGCCACTGGTTTTCCTGTGTTGCTGCTGGGGGACAACTTACTTAAACTGCCATATCCCATCTTGGGGCGGGTGGAGGTGCAGGGCTGCGAGCGTGGGTAGGCGCAGGACTCCAAGTCCCAGGAGCGCCTGCCCGTCTCAATCACCACCAGCTGAGACGCTCTCCCTGCAGGCTCCTCCCCCAACTCAGCGTTTCTAAAACCCCCTATGCCTGGGGCCTCGTTGGATCGTTTTTCTACAGCTTATTGCCACGGACTCGGGACTGCGAGCATTTTTATCTTGAACTGCTCTTCCCCTCACCATTACTACTAGCGGTACCCGCTTCGCGGGTCCCGCTTCGTTCAGGACCTTGCCACTGGTTTTCCTGTGTTGCTGCTGGGGGACAACTTACTTAAACTGCCATATCCCATCTTGGGGCGGGTGGAGGTGCAGGGCTGCGAGCGTGGGTAGGCGCAGGACTCCAAGTCCCAGGAGCGCCTGCCCGTCTCAATCACCACCAGCTGAGACGCTCTCCCTGCAGGCTCCTCCCCTCCCGCGCTCCTCCTATAAATTACCATACAGGTGCCGCTGCGCGGGAGCGCGCGGGAGTGTCCCGGGAGAAGCCCGGGACAAGGGCGGGACCGTCTGTGGCCGAGGGAGGCCGGGTTGGGCCCGACTATTGACATTTATTGTTTCTGAGCTATATGTAGTGTTGTACTCCCTGTGTGCAGTTATCTGGGTCTGTGCTAGGCATATATATAACCTATTTGTTTTTTGTGTTATAGTCGACATGTCCAGCTCACTTCCGTCCACAGTGGGTGTGTCCTTCCTTGGGCCCCTCGATAAATATTTTGAGAGAGCTCACAAGGAGGTTGATAAGGAACTTCTTTTGATTGAGAGACGTGCTGAGCGTCGACGCTCTATAGAACATCTTAAACTAGTCCCACTGAACACCCAACTACATCCTAATATTTTGCATTCTGTGGATGTTCAAGGGAAGTCGGCTAATGATGTAGACATGTCTGGTCTGGATCAAATTCCCAGTATATTTAGGGCCCCAAATGATTCCCCAGTACGTACTGGTTCTCATAGTGAAGATCACATATATAGGCACTCCTCTTCTACTATTAGTTTAATTGATTTAAACACCCCGTCTACACAGATTGTGGCACCTAACCTGCACTCTACACTCACCAATCGGTCACTAGGTTGTGCTGATCCCCCTGTGAATTTATTGCATCTAAATAATAGTGTTAGTGGCTTTGGGCCCACCAAGGGAAAAAAGGTGGTGTCCTCTCCCCCCAGGAAAAAAAGGAAAAAGGGTGGTGTCAAAAGAAAAGTCACGTGTCAAAAGATTCACTCTCCTTCACCAGTTAATCCCATTACTAACTTTATGTCCTTGCCGGTGGTTGTGGCCCCTACAACACCATTGTTTCATCAAGCCCCATTAGAAGTTGTAGCTCCAGGGTTCAACAACAAGCAGAGTTTCGATATTTTCGAGAAACTCATTAAATCATACATGCTCCCCCTGATGGAACGTGTAAGGCTACTAGGGGATAAACTGGATTGTTTATTGGCTTCTGGCCCCACCCTCCATCCCAATAGCCTCGTTAAACAATCTAGCGCTCCACCTACATCTAGTGTTATAACCATAGAAGCCAGCTGTATAGGGTTTTTTTAGGAGATTTCAGATACTAAGGGCGCTCTGCCTCAAATTCTACGTTACAGTGTGTGGTGTAAATAAGTATGTGAGTAGTGCGTAAAGAGCAGACGGAAAAAGCCCTTAACCGTCTAAAAAAGTCAAAGACTTAACAACATATGCACAGCTGAGCTCTCGCAACTACAGTGGGGTAAAATAAACATAGTACAAATGACAAAAGCAATTAAACAGACAGAAGCAGATTCTTGGGTATTTTTCTTGTATTAGCAAGACAATGGTTAAGTGTGTCCAGACTTGAAGAACAATCACAGTTTGCCGACACGTGTTTCGTCGTGCTTCGGTGAGTCAACACGACTCTTCAGGGCTGGTAATACAAAATAACGTTTTGTAAAGATATTCAAATGAGCGTCTTATCACTTAAACATGCTGTATTGGTGACAAGGGTGCATCACACATGCAGCTGTGACGTGCGTAGTCTATCACACGTTGTGAGTGTGGATCGTGATGACGCTAGGTTCGTTGGGCGTGATCCACTGCAAGGTGTGTGTAGGTGTCCTCAAGTGGTAGTGCGCTAGGAGGGACATGAAGTCGTGATTTCGGTTAAGTGTTATAACATCTGTTAACAGGCACACGGCGATGCTGCACAAAGAAGGTTCTGACGTGAAAAACATGACATGCGAATGTGAGCAGTATGGATTGCAACTAGTCTGTGACAATAGTGGTATTGAGTACAACATGGAGCGTGTGATCGAGGTGAAAAAACTATAGTATCGGCAGTGCCAGAAGTGAAGTAAGACAGTTCTCTCTCTCAAGAAGGTAGAGTTATTACCTTGAGGCTCAGCTCGGGTTAAGTGAGTTGAGATTAGTCTGGTACTCGTAGTGGCGTTCTGTTTGAGTAAATTGAAAAGAAGGGTTGAGGGAGAGAGAAAAGATCATAAGGAAGACATAGAAAAGGGCAATGTCCGCAGACATCTGTGTCGTTGGAGAGAAAAAATATAAAGCGGAGAGCGTTCTTACCACTGCATAGGCATATCCATAGAAATGCTATTTTACAGGAATGGTTCGTCAGGTTAAGTAGGGAGCAAGAAATTAATCTTGCTTCTGTGTCTCGCCCAATAGGGTAGATAAAAGATTTCAAAATTCAAGCTACAGGTAAGAGAAAACACAGAAAATGTACGCCATCAGGCTAGAGATCAAGTACATAGGCGTCACTCAAAACACGTTAAGGTTGAGGTTATAGATAAGTGAAGGTAAATTACACCATGTATATACCTTAATACGGGTAGGTATTAAGCTGTACCGGGAGGGGATCCACCTGCTGAGATGTTTTGGAAACGGGCGCGTTTTCAAATCTCGACGTGCTGTGTCGGGAAACATAAATGGATGCGCACACATTAGAAGCGCAAAAGCTTAAATTAAGGTTAGAAGTGGCAGACAAGACAAAGTCGCTGCCGGTATTGGTCGATACTCAGTAGCGGTTTAGCCTGATCATGAGAAACCGATCAGACAATGAGAAAAGGAAAGGGAAATCGTGGAAAGGGCATGGAAACTCACCAGGAATCAAAATTTCTCTCTAAAACCGAGTAGCATAAGCCAATGATTGAGTCATTTGGTCTTGTATTACTATTGGTCACGATTTCCAGAATGAATGCTCTATTGGTGAGTCATTACTGTTTGTTTGGTGATGAGCTCTTGTAGCTGCAACAGACCAATACGACCCGGTGCCAATAGATATTGTGACGCTGTTTGAGAAAAAAGAAGAAAGAAAAGAAGGCGATTTCGAAGGTGAAGGTACCCTCATCCACCAACCCATTGGTGACTTTGTTCATCATGCTGTCTTTAATAAGATGTCATCTACACAATGTCACAGGCATGACAGAACTAAGTGTTGTTGACAGCATGATGAACAAAGTCACCAATGGGTTGGTGGATGACTCAATCATTGGCTTATGCTACTCGGTTTTAGAGAGAAATTTTGATTTACCTATTTAATCTGGTAAATGACACATTTACTGCTTCTATACTCGTTATCATTCTTTTTGACCACATGGGGCTCATCCACATACTTTCATTCGTTTGCTAACCACAGTATACACAACAGCTTTGCACATCGCCATATTAGCTCTCCTCTTAAACATGGCGGGCTTGTTATAGAGGCATTCAGTCTGATTTCTCGACACGAGAACAAAACTCTGAATAAATAGGCACCTCCCTTCCGGTCCCGTGTCCGTCTTTCGAAACACGGCGACCGGGAAATAACAGAGGAGGGATACCGCACTCCTGGTGAGTTTCCATGCCCTTTCCACGATTTCCCTTTCCTTTTCTCATTGTCTGATCGGTTTCTCATGATCAGGCTAAACCGCTACTGAGTATCGACCAATACCGGCAGCGACTTTGTCTTGTCTGCCACTTCTAAACCTTAATTTAAGCTTTTGCGCTTCTAATGTGTGCGCATCCATTTATGTTTCCCGACACAGCACGTCGAGATTTGAAAACGCACCCATTTCCAAAACATCTCAGCAGGTGGATCCCCTCCCGGTACAGCTTAATACCTACCCGTATTAAGGTATATACATGGTGTAATTTACCTTCACTTATCTATAACCTCAACCTTAACGTGTTTTGAGTGACGCCTATGTACTTGATCTCTAGCCTGATGGCGTACAATTTCTGTGTTTTCTCTTACCTGTAGCTTGAATTTTGAAATCTTTTATCTACCCTATTGGGCGAGACACAGAAGCAAGATTAATTTCTTGCTCCCTACTTAACCTGACGAACCATTCCTGTAAAATAGCATTTCTATGGATATGCCTATGCAGTGGTAAGAACACTCTCCGCTTTATATTTTTTCTCTCCAACGACACAGATGTCCGCGGACATTGCCCTTTTCTATGTCTTCCTTATGATCTTTTCTCTCTCCCTCAACCCTTCTTTTCAATTTACTCAAACAGAACGCCACTACGAGTACCAGACTAATCTCAACTCACTTAACCCGAGCTGAGCCTCAAGGTAATAACTCTACCTTCTTGAGAGAGAGAACTGTCTTACTTCACTTCTGGCACTGCCGATACTATAGTTTTTTCACCTCGATCACACGCTCCATGTTGTACTCAATACCACTATTGTCACAGACTAGTTGCAATCCATACTGCTCACATTCGCATGTCATGTTTTTCACGTCAGAACCTTCTTTGTGCAGCATCGCCGTGTGCCTGTTAACAGATGTTATAACACTTAACCGAAATCACGACTTCATGTCCCTCC
This sequence comes from Lissotriton helveticus, assembly GCF_964261635.1. Classification (NCBI taxonomy): domain Eukaryota; kingdom Metazoa; phylum Chordata; class Amphibia; order Caudata; family Salamandridae; genus Lissotriton; species Lissotriton helveticus. The sequence continues at coordinate 1,035,203,735 of NC_136070.1, forward strand.
TAGCGCACTACCACTCGAGGACACCTACACACACCTTGCAGTGGATCACGCCCAACGAACCTAGCGTCATCACGATCCACACTCACAACGTGTGATAGACTACGCACGTCACAGCTGCATGTGTGATGCACCCTTGTCACCAATACAGCATGTTTAAGTGATAAGACGCTCATTTGAATATCTTTACAAAACGTTATTTTGTATTACCAGCCCTGAAGAGTCATGTTGACTCACCGAAGCACGACGAAACACGTGTCGGCAAACTGTGATTGTTCTTCAAGTCTGGACACACTTAACCATCGTCTTGCTAATACAAGAAAAATACCCAAGAATCTGCTTCTGTCTGTTTAATTGCTTTTGTCATTTGTACTATGTTTATTTTACCCCACTGTAGTTGCGAGAGCTCAGCTGTGCATATAGTGTTATAACCATCCCTGCTAGCAACAATTCTAATGATATTCAATCTAAAGTTAACAAAACTGTAGGCTTCCCAAAACCCAAAGAATTAGATATGGCACCAAAATCTACTTGTGTTACAAACCCCGCCAAAGTTAAACCCCAGGGGGTTGTCAATAAACCACTTTTAGAGGGATTGTTGCCACTTGCCAATCCTGGGGCTGTTAAATCTGCCAATCCCAACCATAGTCAAATTACAAATTATAGGAATATTGTGGATCTCCCTCCTGATTCAGCCAAGTACGTGATTATATTGACGGGAGTTCCACCTATCTTAAATGGAAATCGGGAAAATAATGAGAACTTAAAAAATAAAGTCATTTTCTGGCTGAAAACTAATAGACCCCTTCCTGCCCATCTTAATGGGTATATTGTTTCAGTCAGGAGATGCAAGTGGGTGGGTTTACGACCTAAGGATATAGAGGGTGACACGGTGATCATCAACTTTAGAGACCATAGAGTGTCTCCCTATTTAACAGACTGGTATGTGGGTAACAACGAGGGAGGGATCTCAACGAGGAATCTCAGTTATTTTTATCCTGAGACTCTCCTTAAACCTCCTGGTCACCATCATCCTAAGAATCCACCCCAGCCCCTAAGATGGTCTAATGTTACACCAAGTTTTTATGGGCCACCAATTAACCCCGAAGCCCTGTTTCATTCCTACGCGCAATCTAGTTACAATGGCTCATCACATACCCCATTCTGGGCTAACCCCAAGCCTCAGTTTGTGGGTTTTCCCTCTACACCAGCCTTTTCACATCGCAACCAGCCCCATGGTTTCCTGCCTACCCGTAACAACTCGAGTAAGCATAATCAGGCCAACGAGTTTTGGAGTATTCCGTTGAGGAATCTCTACGACCCCTTATCAGAGTTGGCTTATAATGATTTACCAGCTATCAAACCTGGGGTTAAGGATGATTATATCGATTGTATGGGCTTAGCAGACGTTATGGCTGATTTTTCTAACAATATAGAAAATGTAAAAACTCGGCCAGCCCCCGGAAATGAGAGGGGCTCCAAACACTTGTGTGTGCCCTTAGATAAGGTGACTCTATCGGAAACAGAGCTCCCTTCTGTACAAACAGTTGAGAGTATTAAAAAGGGCTTGGGTTCCCAGGGTGGGTTTTCAGGTATTCTTACTGAGAATGTAACTGGAATTGCCATAATTGACGATAGTATTGCTCCCAGGAATGAAGAAGCATCTTCCCCTGTTATAGATAATGCCAGTGCCGGTAGGGGTAGAAATAGTACCATTTTGGGCTCCTGGAACATTGCAGGTTTGGAGTCGCGCCTGATTGGACCAACTTTATTCGTCAAGGCGACGTTTGGTCCTTCCAGGAAACCTGGGCGCTTCTCCCTTTGTTCCTCACAGGCTATTTGAATTTTAGCAAACCTGCAACTAGAGGGAAAAGAGGTAGAGCTATGGGTGGCTTGTCAGTTTGGGTTCGTCAATCTGAGGGAGTGTCAGCTAAGGAAGTTTATATAGACAGCCCTGACATATTAATGGTCAGTATTAAGTCTACCAGTGGGTTAAATATTATGGTGATTAATGTATATGCCAGGAGCACCCAGGGTGGTAGGGTGTCCCCCGCCCTTCTCTGCTTGGATGCTTACCTAAGTGAAGTTCCCATTGAGGGTCACTTGATTATAATGGGTGATTTCAACACCTGTTTTGAACCGCTGAGTGTAGATGAGGGTCTCCTAACAGAGACGGAGGACATGGCTTGGGGGATACCCCAACTTGATTTAACTCCTATCAAAAAATGGTCTAAATCAGCTACTTTTATCAAAGGGTTATGTCTGGACCTGGGATTACGTGCCTTAAACGGTACAGTGCGCTCCGACAGGTTGGGCAAACATACCTTTTGCAATGGACGATACAGCAGCCGCATTGATTATGTTTTACTGGATGTGAAACTATGGCCTAGAGTAGTGGACATGGTAGTAAAGTCACGCCCAGAAAGTGACCATGACCCATTGGTGGTGGTCTTAAGGGATCGTAGCTTTTTGAGGTCGGTTAATTGCTTGTCGAATTTAGTACAGGAGGCAGTTGTCCTTACCAACGATATGCGGAGGGTTCGCTGGCCTAAGGTCTCTGTTGATATGGAAGCTCGAAAAGCAATTAGATCCATGCTTACTAACTCTTTGGCTGTGATCTCCAATTGCGACTCACAGGAGGAGGTAAACATATTGGTTACGGATACGCACTCCAGATTGTTTATATCTTTAAAAGATCTATTTGTTAAGTCGGTATCCAAAAAGGGTAGTAGTGGGAATAAGAAAACCTCTAGTTGGTTTGATCTAGAGTGTCGTAGGACCCATGCAGAATTGTTTAAAGCCCTCAAACTTAAGGACCTGGCTCTTGTTAGGTCTTGTAGGAAGGCTTTTAATGCTGCCAAACATTCTGCTAAGGCCACATGGGATGAAGATCGATGGTTAGCATTATCTGAAGCTTGTGGCTCTCGTAATTTACAACGATTCTGGCACTTACTTAAATGGGGCATGGCTCATGATGATCGCCCAAGCCCAGCATCGGTGGACCAACAACAATGGGTATTATATTTTGAGAATCAATTTAGGTGTGGCGTTTATACTCATGATAACATCTGTTGGCCACTCTCGATTGAGCCCCTTATTTTTTCAGCTAGGGACGTCGAATTAGTTCTGAAGTCTATTCCTAGGGGTAAGGCCCCTGGTCCCGACTGCATTCCGGCTGATCTATTCCATCACGATCATGACCTGTGGGTACCGTATTTAGTCCATTTGGCTAATGCATTAGCTACTGGTGCTAAAATTCCTGAATCCTGGGCTGGTGCTGAAATCTTGCCGATCTATAAGAAAGGTGATCGGTCGGTTCCTTCCAACTATCGGCCGATCAGCCTTATAGATGCGGTACAAAAAATTGTAGCCCGCCTGGTCCTTGTAAGAATCCAGGAATGGATTGAGGATTTTAATATTCTAACTCCCCTCCAAGCGGGCTTTAGAGCCCACGTGAGCACCTTGGACCAGGCCTATCGGTTCATGCTTCTTTATTGGAAAACGGTCTTTTTGGGCAGGGGCAACCTATACGCAGCCTTCGTGGACCTGCGGTCTGCTTTTGATCTTGTCCCGAGGGCTGGGTTGTGGAAGTGTCTGCTTGAAATGGGTATGCCGCCCCCTCTTGTCCGCCTGTTGGTGAATTTACATGCAGACACCTATGCCCAGGTTCGCTGGGGTAAACCAGGCGAGGTGACGGGCAGGTTTCCAGTGGCTAAGGGTGTCAGGCAAGGGTGTGTGTTGGCCCCCACCCTTTTTTCTTTATATATTAATAGGGTCACTAAGTATTTTGAAACCCATCCCACGGACGCTCCATCTCTGGCTGGTATGAAAATACCATTGCTCATGTTCGCTGACGATACTCTGTTGATTTCAAAAACCAGACAGGGTCTTCAACAGGCCCTGTCAAGGTTTGAGAGTTTCTGCAGCGAACATGAGCTTGAGGTGAATGTATCCAAGACCAAATTTATGGTCCTAAGGGGACATACCCAAATCACCTCAAGTGTTACAATGGGGGGGTCACTATTGGAGCAAACCAAGTACTTCACCTACCTGGGGGTTACATTTAGTGAGACTCTAAGCTGGTCCCATCAGGTTGAGCTTATGGCCCTAAACATTTACAGATAGGTGGAGCCTTGATAAAAGAGCACAAAGGTTCCTTTACCAGGCCAATGTCACCGCTACTTAAGATCTATGGGTCTAAGGTTCTACCCTCTGTCCTCTACGGGGCGGAATTATGGGGTTTAAGTAATATGGACCCCCTGAGATTAGCCCAAAATAAATTTCTCAGAGTGGTTACAGGCCTCCCACAGTCAACCCCCCGGATTCCGCTTCTGTACGACCTTGGGTGCCAACCAGTGGAGGACCAAGCAAGGTTTCGTCCCCTGGCATACTGGCGACGTCTTTGGACAACGCCGGAACTCTTGGTTTATGCAAAGGCTTGCCTGGAGGTCAAAAACTTGTTTGGTTCCTCGAGTATAGGCTGGTTTAAGGATTTGAGTTCTTCCCTCTTGGACTTAGGGTATGGTGACTTGTGGACAACCCCAGATTCTGTCACCTTCCCAACAAAAAAAGAACTAAAAACGCGTTATTGGGACTGGGTGATCCATAAAAGACACATGAGATTGGGTTCGAGCAACCTCACAGGTCTATTTATTCTTCATAAAGACACATCCAGGCTTGAAAAATATTGGGACATGATCACCAAGCCCCTGGACCGCAAACTATTTCACCAGTTTAGATGCGGTTCTTTACCTTTAAGGGATTTCACAAAAAAATGGGGTTTCGGTGGGTCTGGGCATTGTCCAAAATGTCCTGGCCAGGGTGAAAGTCTTGACCACTTTTTGTTTGTGTGTCCTTTGTACTCTGCACCTAGAACCAAATGGTTAAGTCCGGTCTGTAGAAGACTAGGTACTCGTTCAGCCCTAGAGGCAAGTCGTATTCTAAAAACCAACCTAACCCCACTAATTGTTGTGGGGCTAGCAAAATATTTAGGTTGGGCCTGGCTAGTTAGAAGCAGGTATATAAAAAATATCTAGCAAGTGGTTTCTTTTAATTTCTATTTTATAAAGTTCATGTCTTTGTGTTTCGATTAACACTTATATGTGCTTATTTGTTAGGTGTTGTGTAATGCTTGTGTTCTTATCCATGTAGTTTATATATGTGATTTAATATGGTTTAAAAGCATTTTTATATGTATATATTGTATTTTATGTCTTTTATGATGCACTAATCGAATAAAGACTACTTGAACCGCTATGTAGGCTTTCTTATGAGCCAAACATACCTGCTGCTGTGACACCGACACACTGCCGTCCCTGGATTCAAATTGAATTCCTGGGACTGCCGCAGTGGCAGTCCTACAGGAAGACCACCAAAATTGTAATCAAGACCAACGTCTTTTTAGATGAAGTTTAGATCACTGGTGGAAATGATGGAGTACATAGCTAAAGAACTAGGAAGACCGATTAAAGAAGGACTACATTTCACAGTAGGGATCTGTACTTACCGACAAAGAACATAAGAAATAAAGTAATCAAGTGGTGCCATGATAAGCTATTGTCAGGAAATCCAGGTAGAATTAAAGCACAAGATGGCCTAGACTAAGAAATAATGTGCAACATTTTACAGAGCTATGTAATACATGTGGCAGAGCCAAATCAGATTGATCTCTACCTCAAGGGTTACTCCATCTCGGGCTTGTGATACCAGTTTAGTAGATTCAAACATGACACTAATTCCGCAAATGGAGCACTTTATAGCTTGCAAAAGAATTCTTTTGACTACAAACCTGATACATCTAATTTTAAGATAAGTAATAGGTTTTCATAGTTTGCCCAGATGCATTGTTTTAGATAGAGCTCAATTTACATCTAGATTTGGGAAAGCCTGGAACTTCACCCTTAATGTAAAATAATCTTTTCCACTAACTTCCAGACTTAAACTGATGGATAAGGAGAAAGGTTAATCATGAGTTCAAAACTATACCTCAGTTGTTTTTTACCTTAAAACTTTGGTCCTGACTAGATATGTTTTGGCTTGCAGAATGTAGGTACAACATTGTGATGCATACTTTCACTCCATTCTCTGCACATTATGTTTTTAATTTTTAGCCATAGTGTTTCCATTTCTTTTTCCGGTGCCTTGTGAATAGGTACCCATGGTGGTTGAAAAGACTACCATACTGGCAAATATAGCCCAGCAAAACAAAGTAAATATCAGTAAGGTACAAGGAATTTTTAAACAGTTTGCTGATCGCTCCAGATAGGAAGGCCCTAAGTATCCATCAGGAGACAAGGTTTGGAAAAAAATAATTTTAAACAATGTTACAAGTTCAATCTTTGTTTTGTGGGTCCAGTAACAGTGTAAAAACAAATGAATTCAGTCATCTGTCAATAGGAATTGGCATTTACTTTCATTGAACATTCATCCTGTATTTCACGTTATTGCTAAAACCAGCTTCTGACAAGCTACATTATATACCACTGCCTATTTTCATTCAAGGTCTCCAAACACATTTAATAAAAGAAACAAAAGTTTGTTTATTTATTGTTACCTTTGTCCACTCGCTTTTAGCAAGCATATCTATATTTCATATATGTCTATTTGTGTTTGACTATTTGAGTTGTTTTTCAAAAAGTTCACCACATTTCTTTTAATTATACGTGTATATATATATATATAGCTTGCTGTAATTAGCATTAATCATTTTGGCAGTTCAAACAATTAGTTTCAGGTTCTCTTGCAAGTGATGTAACTGATCTGAAAAGATCAGACTCTATCTGAATCTTTTAATTTGCTGGTTTTGCAGTCAGATATTGTACACCTAGTTAATCTTGTTTCTCCTAGATTAAATTGTTGTCCCCTTATTAACAAGCATACTTTCGAAACATTTTTTATTGAACAGTACATTATTCTCTTAATGTTTCAGTTGTATGAAGCACAACCAATTTCAGCTACTGTCATTTCATTACATTCTTGACATGGGATGCCGATCATGAAGAACAATAAGTTGGCTAGGTTTTCTTTAGCCTACAACTTATGTTCCTGAGAAGATACAAGCTTTAACAACCTGTTAATGTTCACAAAGCTCGAAAACATGCATAATCCATACTAATATAATAAAGAGAGAGCCCAAACCTTTGAGGCGGGTAATCTCAGGAACCACAGCACCAATCACAACACCAAATACAGCGTTGGAAAGGGCAGTTGCAGCAGAAGGACGTAGGCTATGCAGACGCCCACCATATACATTTAAAAGGTAAAAGAACCGTGCCAGCAAAGTAGTCCCTTGTGGGTGTGTCTGCGTTGTGCTGTGGGCGTGTGCTGGGGGCGTGACAAACGCTGGGGGCGTGTGGTACGTTCCGCCCTTCATGCCATGTCTCATATCGTGTGCTGTGGACGTGTGCTGGGGGCCTGGGCGTGTGTGGGCGCGGGATTACGGAAAAAAAAGCGAGCGTTGTGCCCAATATTTCATTGTTTTTTCCTCCCAGGTTCTGTACATCCCTGCTCCCTTTAAATACCCCTGCACCCCATAATCCTAACCCACCCTTACTCCTTAAAATACCCCAACACCCTTAAACACTAACCCATCTTAACCCTATAAATATACCATGTACCCCAAAACCCAAACCTTTCCCTAAACCCTATAAATACCCCTGTACCCCAAAACCCAAACCTAGCCCTGAACCCTATAAGTACCCCTGTACCTCAAAACCAAAACCCAAACCTAGCCCTGAACCCTAAAAATACCCCTGTACCCCAAAACCCAAACCTAGCCCTGAACCCTAAAAATACCCCTGTACCCCAAAACCCAAACCTACCCCTGAACCCTAAAATACCCCTGTACCCCAAACCTAGCCCTGAACCCTTAAAATACCCCTGTACCCCAAAACCCAAACCTACCCCTGAACCCCAAAAATACCACTGTACCCCAAAACCCAAACCTAGCCCTGAACCATAAAATAATCCTGTACCCCCAAAACCCTAACCTACCCCTGAACCCTAAAATACCCCTGTACCCCAAAACCCAAACCTAGCCCTGAACCCTAAAAATACCCCTGTACCCCAAAACTCACACCTCGCCCTGAACCCTTAAAATACCCATGTACCCCAAAACCCAAACCTACCCCTGAACCCTAAAAATACCCCTATACCCCAAAACCCAAACCTATCCCTGAACCCTAAAAATACCCCTGTACCCCAAAACCCATACCTATCCCTAAACCCTAAAACTACCCCTGTACCCCATAACCCAAAACTATATCTGAACCCTTAAAATACCCAAACACCCCAAAACATATACCTCAGTACCCCAAAATATATACCCCTATACCCATACTTACCTTATCCAAACATAAAAAAAACATGATTTTACCATTCATGCATTTACAACGAATTTCGTTGTAAATGTATGCGTGGTAAAAGCATATAAAATGTAATGCCATGCGTTATAATGGCATTGCGGAGTCATGGTACTTTCATAATGAAAGTATGCGGAGTGATGGTATGCGGAAAGAAAGTTGCGGAATAATGGGTGTTTACCCTCCTACAGTAAGTACATTGGTGGCACGGCGGCCCACATCTCCAGAAACATACTCATATTTTTTCACCACCGATTTGAAAAATGCACAGGTCTCTCTCATTGATGGCCAGCACCGACACACACTTTTAGACACACCTCCCACCACAAGTTCTAGAATTGCAAACTTTAGAGCTGGGGAGCTACGTTCGAATCTCGGCATCAGCTCAACATCCTGTGATTCCAGGCAAATCGCTTTGTCTCCCCGTGCCTACCACAAATGAATGTGTTCTTCTGTAATGTAAATTGTGCTCATGCCATGTTGTCGAGTTCGCGCTACATAATATTGCAAGGAAAAATAAAGTAGGGAAACTCGAGTTCACACACTACTGAACGAGCACTCTTAAGTGCATCAGCAGTGTACTGTGAATCGGAGTGTTTCACAAGCCTGTCACAGATAAGAAATGCTATCAAAACGAAATCCTACAAAACAATATACTACTGGCCGGCAGCAATTCATACCCGGACAACGTCGGGACGGGCAGCTAGTGTGTATATAACATAGTGAAGTTGTGAGCACTTTTCAAAATGGCCGCTCACCCGGGGTGAAATAGATCATGGGTAAAAGTATGCCAGTCCTTCAAATTGTCATCTAACCTGGTTAACAGATATTCTTGCCTCAGAATCGTTCAGAAAAAGAATGGAAGGAAATAAGGGAGAAAAAATATGAAATATTTTTATAAATTGCTTTTTAAAACCAGAACGCAATTGATAACCTTGTAAAAATGACAATAACTTAAAGCATGTCGACACCAGCGCTTAATTGCAGCTGGTGGTTGGTAGTAGAATCCACCGGCCCTCACTTTTCGAACCAGCACTTATTTTTCTCTATCAGATATTCAGCAAGAGAGGGAAAACACACAAAGGGGAATGAAGGAGGAAGAGAAAGATGGTAAAAGCACCACAAAGGGAGAAAGCAGGGACCTGCAAGAGCGAGATCAAGGGGCAGGGAGTGTCTGGCAGTGGAATAAACAGGTATGAGGTGGATTCAAGTCTCTGCAGCTAGGGTATTCGGCAGGGGACATTTAATAGAGCTGGCCGCTGGCTTCTGAGCAGAGTTGGGGGCACCAGTACTCATTTAGTTACAAATTAAGGGGCACATTACGATCGCGGACGGACTTGCGTCCGTCCGCGAGCCCTGATTAGGAGGGAACGTCCGCATGTGCTGCGGCGTTCCCTCCTGTGCAATTAGGATGTGACCGCCACCCTGGCGGCCACATCCTCCATTATTAACATTGCGGCGGGTGTGGCTTCAAGCTGCACCCGCCGCAATGTTAAAAACGCATGCATCGCATTTGCATGAACAAAGTGGCAGGCACCGCGCGGTGCCTGCTGCTTTGTGCACGCAAATGCAGGGGGGTACCATAGGTACCCACCATGTGCACCCCCCAGACCCCCTTCACCCAGGGGGCCCGCAACGGGCCCCCGAAGTGAAATTCCGCATGCTTTTCCACGGCGGAAAAACATGTCATACACACCATCCTAATAAGGCTGGCGGTGTCTGATAGACACCGCCAGCCATGTTAGAGCCTTTCCGCCGCGGTCGGAAGGTGACCGCGGCGGAAAGGCTGTAGACGGAATCCCAGACCCACCGCCATCCTAATATGGCGGTGGGTCTTTTGAGGCTCCGCAGCGGTTTTTCCGCATCCTCCGGGCCGGCGGCGGCTTCTGCCGGCCCGGAGGATGCGGAAAAACCGCTATCAGAATCGGCCCCTAAGTACTGGCTGAAACATTGAAATACTAGTATAGCATTGCACCACTGCAGGAGAAACATCCAACTGAGAAAAAGCCACTAAAGCATTAAAGAGAGTGGTTAAGAAATGAATATCATAACTATTTTACAAGTAAGCTGTGCGGCTAAGAATTCTCTACACATAACAATTAAAATGAAAGTGATAAATCATGACAGCAGTGATGACGGATTATTTTCAAAGTAAAAGTGCAGGAGGAAATGATAACCATAGCTAATGCATACCTTGCATGTGCTGATCTATCTTCTCTTTGAAACGGATAGAGGGTGAATCTGCCATTATTGCAATCAACTGAAAACCTCTTTTGGTTGGTGAGATTTTAATTTGAAGACTGGCTCAGTCTGAGAAAGGAGTACAAATCACTCTGATAAAACCATGAAGGTCACAGAAACGTTTCTGCCATCTGAAAAAAAACATTTGGCAACGCTGACTAATGTCATTTGATACACCCAATTGTAATGTATTGCACCTACTACTCAAATCCTGTTTTAGAACAGATTTAGGACTTTCAAACAGTGAACAAAATATATCCAGCGCACAATTAAAAAGTATAGTAATTTGGAACGATGATCCACCAGCTGTTGCAATTTATCACATTTTCATAAGAGTTATTTCATTTCGAGAATTAAACCAAAACTCCTACCAAATAAACAATCTGAAGAAATCATAAGGAAGATATTGCAGATTTCCGTCACAGAAAACAGAAAGCGGACATGAGCACAATATCATTTTGAAAGTGAGAGGTCGCTATGTAAAAGGAATGTTAAGAATCCAAAAGCAAGAAATGCAAACACTTGAAGCTCTTAATAAAGAACCAGAGGATATGCTAAAAAAAAGTACTTGCAAGAGGGAATGGAATAAATACATTGAGAACAACAGATGAAATGGCCAAATATGAAATAAATCATATAAATACAAAACAATCTGAAATTGTCCTACTTAGAACTAAAAACTAAAAAATTTGGAAGGAGAGCAAGTAAGAGGTCATTAATTATCTTCTAAACTAAAGCAAATGGAAAATGACAGAACAATTCATTGTATAGCAAATGACAAAGGATTGCTTGTAGAAAACTAGGAAATATGTGATGCACGTGCAACTATCATGACAAGTACTAGAGAATAAATAGATTGAGAACAATAGTTGAAATGGTCAAATATAAATAAATTAAACACATACAAGAAAATCTGATTCTACAATAATATAACAGCAATAATAAGCTCCCTCTTGCTTTCATTGTATAAAATAAATAATCCCAAAAACATTCTGAGTACAATTAATGTCATTGGGCTTTAGATGGCTTGATTTGTGAGATTCAAAATACTTTTTTTGAAGTGGAGTGTCAACTTTTCAACTTTTAGACTGACATGGAAGGCCAACTCTTTCATCTTCTCACTGACAGATTTATGCATGACCTTTCTGACTGAGAACAGGTCCTTTGCAATCCCAACTGACCTACAGAGGCGTCCATTTCCACAGACATTGAGATGATGTATCCCAGGGAAGCCTTTAATTAAAACAGTAGTGTCCCTCCTGTAACTCATCGATCTTATGATAGAGACACTCACTCTCCCCAATGGGACGCATAACACTGGCAAAAATGGTGCTCTGCTGCACCTTCTGTACCTGTTCACCAATAGTGTCTTGAAATTGCACTGGCAGTGTTCCATGACCTCAGTAGATGCCTCTCTGAATTGATAAAGGTAACAGGCAAGCTTAATTTCAGTGGCCTATGATCTGGATAGCTCCAGAGAGGCCTCTAGAGGTGGAGCATCTTTGGCGTTGTGTAACCAAGCTGTCTATTCCGCAGGACGTCATATTAGAAACCCTCTAAATTACTTGGACACCATATCTAATCCACAGAAGTTGCTACAGCTGGTCTCAACACCTTCGCAGCACACACTGCACAACTGCTTATTCACCAGACCTTCCGCTTTGGTCTTTGTTATGCTTTGCAAAGGTTTGATTAACAACAAATAGGCCGCAATGGTTCAGGCATCCATTGTGGCCTTGTATCAGTAGTCTGAGTCAGGGGCTACCCTTATCTTTGTGGATCTTTGTGAGGCATACTAGCTGCCACCTAGATAATTCTTAACAAATGCAGCACTCCGCAAGGCACTAAGCAGTATTTGGAGAGACCCTGATTCTCAATCTGACAGGGACACCAAGCTACACAAAATGTTGACATGGAGCCCCTAAAAACAGAGGTTAAAGAACACATACTAAGTACTGAGAGGGTAGCTGGGTGCCACAGCCTGCCGTTAAGTATTGTTGGAGTCAGGACCTTCAGATTTATCTTTCTGACAAAGACTGGTACACAGTCTTGGACTATATTACCAAGGTCTCCAGAAAGGCATGGTTGAAGCTGCTACAATTCAATTATGTTCATCATACCTACCAGACTCGAGCCAGTCTACATTAAGTATTTGGCACTGCCTCTCATAAATGCCACAGATGCAATACTGAACACAGATTTTTACGATATAACGTGTCAATGCACTGAGATTCAGCCGTTCTGGAATGAGATATGTGAATTCCATACCCAAGTAAGAGATAGGTGGCATGTCAACACACTGAAGTCAAGCCTGCTGGGCCTGATGCCCCGACCTAAGACACACAAGGATGGAAGTAAATTCATTGACTTGACCCTTACGCATGCAAAACAAGTGATGACGATAAATTGGAAGGCTGCCTTCCCCTCTGCCTGTGCCCACCTGGAAAACTGAATTGTATCAGCGGGTGCAGGCGGAGAACAACATGATGAGAAACTGGCCAAATAGGGCAGGGCTGCACACACATATTACACAATGAGATACAATTCTCCTAACTACTGAATCAGGCTTGGACTTACAACCACCACAGATCAGGATAATAAATTACGCTCTCCTCAGCCAGCTATACTTACATCTCCATTACATTAGTTCAGTACCGGGATCCATGGGCTTTGTCAGATACACCTTTAGCCATCGGACCTCATTAGAGACAATATCTCCCTTGACGTTCCTCTGAGCCCATCCCCTCCGCACTTTAGGGTCTCCCCCCACTATGTCTTAATGTGGCTCCTATAACTTCTACTTTAAACGTACAATCCGCAATTTTTCTACCCTTAATCTGTTTGCTGCCTTGAGTTCCATGGCGATGTTTGTCAGGAATATGCATTACTGTATGCTGTGGCTAAGCTTGTGTTCTTTTGACACATAAAAACTTTCAATAAAGATTAGTTTAAATAACATAGACTGGCATGGATTATGTCAGAAATGCATGTCAGACACTTGTTAATTATGTAGACAAAGGAAGGGCTAGAATGTATGTCAACCCCCATAAATTGTAAGCATCAGATCAGCAGTGGTTATTGTTTTGGTGTTTTTCAGAGGAGTAGGAGTTCTCTGTAGGGAGATTATTATTGCATGGGTATTTTAAGATTCTAAAGATTCCAAATTTCATCAATTTGGAGACTGAACTACCTTCATTTGCTTTCCATTTTGTTGATGTCATAACTAGATTGTAAAAAAAATACTCACTTGTTGTGTCTAAATTCTTTAGGTACGATTCACAACAAAAAGGCTTGAATCTACATTACACATATAGGGCCATGGGCTAGGATGCATGTTGATTTACAACTTCCTGATATTCGCAAACTTTTCCAAGGCTACAGCAGTCACAGCTTTCAAGGTATAACACTGGAAACATTTTGTGAATTATTTTTCCCTGCTTGCTGGAGGCATTTTCCCACTGTGTAGTTGTATGCATTGCACAATAATCTATTGTGAAATGCTAGCACTCTCTGCACCAGCACATTTTTTCTCTGCCTTGGAGAATTTGTATTCCCAAGGAGAAACCATTTTCTCACTTCCTTTAAGCATTTAGGAGGTTGTACATTCTTCACCCCCCCGGGCAGGGAATTACTGCTGTTCACAACAGGAGAAAAACACTAGTCATGTCCAGAGTGTGAAGGGGTAAGCTAGGATTTTGAAAATACCCATACATTCATGTGTGACAACACATTCGCCTTAGAATTTTTACTCATCACTCCTTTATTGGGCTTTACTTCCATGTTATACTACACGACTGTGTGCAGGCACGGCCGGCACAGGAAAGATCGGTGGGGTGGTGGGGCAGGGTGGAGTGGGGGGGAAAGTCAACAGACCACGGGATAGGTAAAATTAAATACAAAAATAAATAAAACCACTCATCTTGTGCTAGCCACATCACTGAGTTGGTAGTTAACTGTGTAATTGGGGAGGTGGAAATTGGTCTGTTACCAATTCCCTTGTCACATTGTCTCTTGCAATTTATGTGCTGCTGCATCAGTCTGTGTACAACATGCAGATTACAAGTTCAACTTCTCCAAGATTGAGAAATGAGTAGTATTTAACTAGGAGACTACAACAGCATTATTTCAGCACACTATAAATCAGAACACGGTACACTACCAAAATGCTGCATTTTGATTGACTCCTAGCCGTTTAATATATGCCCAGTAAATTCATATCTAGTACTTCATTACAGTATCAACCCACATATCACTAGGCCTTCTGTGAAGCACAACATTCTATTAAGTAACTGGAGTGTCCACATGCTGTAGAAGACAGCTTTGGAATCATTCATTCCCTTTGAAGAAGCCTGCAAATGTATGTGAAAATGATTCTCATCTCTGCCACTCCAGGTTCCTAAAATAAATGAGTCCTGAAAGCATTTCTTTCCATATATCTGTGCTTCACATTTAAAATATGCCTAGTCTAATGTAAGCTGTGCAGTCCATAAGGGTTTTCACAGTGTTTTAAAATAGCTGCCTCATTGTTCTGTCCGATCCACAATATTACTTATTTTAATTATGTTTCAATTATGTATCTTTGAATGTAGTAATTTATAAGGTGCATAGAGACCATTTTGAATACATATAATACATATTTTTAAACATGTGTTAATATTTCCTTAAAAATATTTAACAATAAAAATGACTTTAAAACCAGTGCACGTTCATGCACGGAGATGAAACTACTGCCAAAAAGATATATTTGCTATGGCGCTTCAAATAACTTATTCCACCTCACAAAATCTACCCCAGTGCATTTAAATACAGAATGAAAAAAAATCTTATATTTATCAAAATGTTGCCATTTTAAAATTAAGGAGGTATTAGCAACACGATAGTTGGTCTGACGAAACATGTGGAAAGAGGATGTTGGATTTCTCTAATTAACCATGTTTAAGCCTTTAAAGATGTATTATACCTAAACTTCACCACACATTTTTGCAACCAACAGCTGAGTTCATATCCACACTAACTGCTCAATATGTGTTTACTTCAGCCTGCTTCATAGGAAAGGCTTTAAATTCAACAGCTTCCACTCCAGCAACATGGAATATAGGATTGGCTCCCTTTTGTTATGAATGTGGAATTTTAGCACACTAGTTATTCATTTGAACTCTCTGGTGAGGCAACAGTAGAACACAAATTACTGCTACTGCTGTGGAAGTGCTTGTTCTATTTAGCATGTCCAAATGTTTTCTCATATGGGGAATAAGATGTTTGTTAATATATAGAAAATGGCCCTCATTTTAACTTCTTGAGCACCTTATATAATTTCCATTAGAAGATGATGAAAGGAAACCATTTTCTCTCAAAAAGAGTTCCTCAAGCCCCAGCAGAGAATCAGCATTTTTCACAGGGGGTAATCACGTCAAAACTCACCAAAATTCCCAAAAATTAGTATGGCGCAATCAGTAAATGATTATATTGTAACTAAAGTCTTTTAACACTTTTCTATAAAAAACATTATGTGAACCTCAGAGTTAATCATTCATTATAATGCATTAAAATAGGATGCAGACATTAGAGCCTTATCAGCAAAAAAAAAACCCTGCAAGATCCTCTACTGTAGACCTAGTAGGAAGTTCTTTAACTCATTCACTTTCTAAGATGTGTGGACCTCTTGCTTTGGCTCTGTAGCAGCTGCTTTCTACAGGTGCCCTGCTAGGGGAAACATTGGTGCCTGGCTACAAAGAAGTAATTAGGCAACGACCTGGTTGGAAAGTGCAAATCTATAGGTTCAGAAGTCTTAGTAGTTTAGCAAGGAAGAGGTATGCTTTAAATAGAAACCTTATCCCTGCTTCTTGGAAACCATGTTTCAAAGTTAGTAGATGTGCTTTGATGGGTAAAAACATTATTTGCATTCTGTGAAGGAAAACTTATTTTACGAAAAGGAGTCTCTTCTCTTCTGATTTTGCTCCAGGTGTTGACCATGCCTTCCTTATTATTGCTTTGATTTATGTAGTGAAGTTTGCACCATGGTGGACAGAGAAAAAATTAATTTCAAAAGCTTCTGTAGCATGGCCGCTAAAGTGAAAGCAGCCAGTGCTGGCTTTTAAATAATTAAATAAGCTTGCGAACCCTCCCGGGGAAGTTTACCACATATCCTAAAAGTGCAATCTCGGGGGTAGGAAGGAGCTGCATGGACAATATGTCTCCCAATGTGGAGTGGACATCCAACCAGTACTGGTGGATTTTAGGACAGGTCCAGGTAAGGTGTGCAAAGTCAGCAAAGGGTGCCAAACATTTCTGACAGTGGTGGGGCCTGGACTTGTCGATTCTGTGAGCATGGGCGGGAGTGAAATACATCCGGCGAAGGAATTTAAACTGGAGTAATTTATGTCGACTGTTCAAGGAGACGTCAGTTGTGGCCCTACAGCAATGCTCCCACTGGTCGTCTAGGATCGGCCCCCCCAAGTCCGCCTCCCAAGCAGCCCGAAATCCTGGAGTCATCTAAGGGTTTAAGTGATCCACACTGCCTATAAAGTTTAGATATCATTTGTACACCATCCGGGTTCTGGATCAATAAAGTGAGGGGAGGGGCTTCAACCGGGGCCACGGGAAAGTATGGAAACTCGGTTCTCAGAGAAGAGGGCACTCGAGTCAGGATAAATGTGTCCATAAAGGAACGTTCACTAAATCGAGCCTCTACCATCAGTGAAAATACATGCCCGTCAGGGAACAAGTTCCCGAGCGTGTGTATATGGAATTTCTCCAAAGTGCGCTTGACTAAGGTTTTCCCGGTGATCGGAAGAAGGGAAGAATTAGGCATGGGTAACGCAGGGGAATATAAAAAGTCTAGCCCCAAAAGCCTGCGTAGTCTGATCCAAGTCCAGCACGTGGTGGGGACCGTCTGGATATCACGGGGGTCACGAGGGAAGCCAGAGGGAAGGAGTGTAAGAAGCTGTCGCGGGAGTACCAGATCTGCCTCTGGCTTTAAATACGGGATGCGTGCATCCGGGTGGAACCAAGCGTACGCGTAACAACACTGCGCGACTAAATATTACAAATAAAGATCTGGGACACCAAGCCCACCCCTGTCCGGTGGCGAAGTCAGGATCTTCCAGCTGACACGGGGTGTCTTATCCCCCCAAACCAGGCGTAACAGGATGGAGCGGAGCTGCGTAAAAAAGGCCTTGGTGAGGGGAACTGGAATATTATCAAAATAATACAAAAAGCGGGGCAGGACTACCATTTTAATAATGGCGACTCTACCTGCCATGGACAGGGGCAGTCGGAGCCACCTTGCGACCTGCGACTCCAACGATCCAATAGAGCTGCCATAATTAAGGCGGATTATCGAGGCGGTGTCAAGGTGAATGTGGACCCCAGATACTTAACTGAATCATCACACCACTCTAACGGGAACTCGCACTGCCAGGGTGTGGTGCTAGCGGTAAGTGGGAAAATAACGGACTTGTGCCAGTTAATATGGAGCTCTGAAAACTCGCCGAATCTGGTGATTTCCCAAATTAAGGGGGACAGATTGTTTTGGGGCATGCGGACATATAGCACCGTATCGTCTGCATACATTGAGAGCAACAGAGGACCAGTACGGAATTGCAGACCACCCTGCAGGTGTTTTTTTCCTGGAATTTCCGAGCTAAAGGATCCATGGCCAAAATGAAAAGAAGAGGGGATAAAGGGCAGCCCTGCCTAGTGCCGCGTGACAAAGGGAAAGGATCGGACAGTGTGCCGTTGAGGCGCAGCCGGGCCGTGGGCTTAGTGTATAATAGGGCAACCGTCGCGATGAAACACTCCGGCATGCCCATACGACGCAATTGATTGAAAGGAAAAAGGGCCATTCGAGAGAGGTGAATGCCTTTTCAGCATCGAGTAAAATCGCGGCAGCAGGGGTGGAGGGCTCAATTCGGTCTCAATTCGGTGCAACACTGTAAACAACGTCCGAAGATTAAGGGAGGTGGACCTATGAGGAACAAAGCCCAATTGTACCGGGGAGATAATAAATTCCATCAATAATGCTAATCTAATGGCTATGACTTTGGCCAGGACTTTATAATCTAAATTCAACAGGGATAGCGGTCTGGAAGAGCCGCAGAGCATAGGATCTTTCCCGGGTTTGGGCAATAGGATAATCACCGCTTCTCAGAATGTCGGGGGGAGGATACCCACTTCAAGAGCCTCAGCATAAACTTCCACTAAGCGTGGCACTAATACGTCCTTATATGCTTTATAAAAGTCGGCAGAGAAGCCGTCGAGACTAGGAGCAGAGGATGCGCGGAAGGCATCAATAGCCTCAACAATACTATTGGGGTGATGGGAGTCAAAAGAAAATCCTGCATGTAACGTTCCAAATAAAGCAAGGCCACCTCGGATAAATAGGACTCTTGATTGCTGGGATCCCCGGATAGGCAAGAGGTGTAGAGGGATTTATAATAGGTGAGAAATAAATCGCAGACCTCAGGGGTGGAATGAAAGGGGGAGCCATCGGGCCCAGCCATGGAGACGATATATGTGGGGCCTCGATGAAGGTGCAACGTATTGGCCAGGAGCCGGCCCGGGCGTTCACCCTCACCATACCGACGCGCCACGCCATGCTTATTGAGGAACAATAACTCCCTATCAGCAGCGTCTCTGAACTCAACACACAGTTCTAGCCGTCGTGCAGTAAGGGACTCAGTGGGAGCGTCAAGCATCTCGCAATCTATGGCAGCGATATCCTTCTCGATGCGGCTTAAAGTGGAGCGCAAATCGTGTAAGACTCCGGCATGTTTCGAGATACAGACCCCCCTGATATATGCTTTGAAGCCCTCCCATAAGACTGCCCATGAATCAACAGACCCGGTGTTCAATTCAAAATAGTCTTCGATCGCCTGCCTAGCTTCTTCTCTAAAAACGGGGTCCATCATGGCTCGGCAGGGAAATTGCCACTGCCTCTCAAAACCACCCGCTCGGGGAATGTGTAACTGGAGGATCATCAGGGAATGTGTAACTGGAGGATCACCGGGGAATGATCGGAAAGGGTTCGGGGAGAGTCAGGACTGTTCCCATCTGACCCGCCACCCCAGGAGAAACTAGCCAGTAGTCAATCCTAGTCCAGGTATTGTGGAACCCAGAATAATGAGTGAAAGCAGGATGTTGCACGTGTAGACGGGACTCTACGTCAACTAAGGAGTACTGTGCACGAATCTACCTGAGGGCCAGTCGGACGTGAGGTTTGGTGTCAGGAGAAGAAGCAGTGGTGTCCCTAGAGTGGTCCATCAAGAGGTTAAAATCCCCACCCATGAATAAAAGTTCGGTGTCAATAGAAAGGAGGCGTGCCAATAAGGAATGAAAAAAGGAGGGGGAGTCAGTGTTCGGGCCGAATACTCCCACCAGGGTAACCTTATGTCCCATCAGCAGTCCAGTGATTATTAAGAAACGGCCATCCAGATCCTGGTGTGTGGTATAGTGTGCAAACGGAATTCTTTTGTGTACAAAAATGGAAACCCCACGCGCATACCTACTATAATTGGAAAAAACCTGTGGGGGCCCCAGCCAGAAGCCATCGGAGGACAGTCTGTGCCTGACAAGTGGGTCTCTTGCATAAAAAGGACATCCACTTTGTGTCGAGCTACATAATTCAGGGCTGTCGGCGCTTCCTGGTATTATTCAGGCCACGCACATTCCATGTTAACAGTGAAAGCCTGGAAGGACCGGGCACATTCCCTAACTGTATCATCCAAACTGCATCAAAATTATTAAGTCAGTGCATGCATGCATCACATTACATAGAACAATCGTCATCGTCTGCAAACTGGAAGAACCATCGTTTAACAAAAAACAAACCCCCACCACCCTCCACCCAACCTCTTACACCCCAAGAAGATGCAGACCCAAACATAGCGATCCATAAAGCAAACCATAGAGGTATTCACCATGAGGCATGGCAACGCCACACCAGTCAGGCAAATCAGCAATCAAACAATGTACAAAGCAGAGTGCGTGGAAAAATGGAAAAAAATACCAACGTTTTCAGGACGTTAAAGTGCGTGGAAAAATGGAAAAAAATACCAACGTTTTCAGGATGTTAAAGGAGCATATCAATATGAGCAACAATTAGCCAGTCCCAGGCTGGGAGAAGAGGTCCACGCTGGACTGCGATGCCTGCATAGGTGGAGAAGTAGATCTGGACCCTCCTGCCGCACTGTTGTGACCATTCTTGTAGTCACAAAAGAACTCCTGCGCTTCATTCGGAGTGTCAAAAATCCTCGGTCTACCGTTAATGTCCACCTTAAGACGAGCAGGATACAACATGCCATAGCGGAGTCCCACATTTTTAAGCATTGCCTTGACACTCTGAAATTTGCGCTTGGCCTCCTGCACCGTGATAGTGAAATCCGGGAAAAAATATAGCCTGCTCCCCTGCCACTGGACCTCTCCCATCTCACGAGCTACGCGCAGGGCAGTGTCTCAATCTCGAAAGTTCATGAGCCTAGCGACGATGGGTCTAGGAGGCAAGCCAGGTCTGGGACGTGGGCCCAACGATCTGTGGGCGCGCTCGACGACAAAGCCCTGGGTAAAGCATTCTCTGCCGAAAAGATCAGAAAGAAACTGTTCCACAAACGAGTCCATGCGGGCAGTGGCTGTTGTCTCCGGGACACCCAAAATGCGAATGTTGTTGCGGCGCCCCCTGGCCTCCAAATCCTCGTTCTTTATGGCCACATCTTTAAGAATCTTCTCAACCCACTCCGGCCGCTTCAAAGAGGAGGAAGCCCCATCTTTGAGGTCTGACACCCTGGACTCCACCGCATCAAGTCGTGCCCCTGGATTTTCGTGTTCATGTCGGCCAATTTTCTGTCAAGGTCGTCAAACCAGGCATCCAGAGCCTTAAATCCTGCTCTCATTTCAGCCAGCATGGCCGCGGCCAGGGGGGCCGAGCCGTCCATGTCCTGAGGGGGTACGGTTTCTGCGGCTGGGTCCGTCGAGGTATCAGACGCAGCCCCAGGCGTCTTATCAAATTGGAACTTGGTGTGCTTAGGGTCTTTCTTTACCATTGTCACAAAGAAACGAAGAGCGAGGATCGATACGGCGTAGATCTGTAGGTAAGTTACAAAATAGGCCTTGTGGGGTGGACCAAGGAGGTACAACAAGGCAGGGCAGGCGAGGGCGGGCGCGCAGAATTATGAGCCTGGAAGCGAGGTCGGCAACTCCGAGTGGGCAATGGTGCGAGGTCAGTTGAAGCAACAATGGGGTCTCTTTAGATCAGGTGGCGGCGAAATAAGGTGTGGACCACAGCCACCAGATATGACCAGAGGGGCGCCGGGTTCGGGGAGTCACCCAGAAGCGGGCTCCACGGAAGTGTAGAAACAGCAGGCCAGCAAGGCAGGGGTCAATCACAGCGCAGGAGTTGAGCAGCGCAACCAGGAGCCAGTGGCCTCATGGGGGCCGGGAGCTGCAGCGACCGGGTGGTCAGGCCAGGAGTCCAGGGTGGGCACGTCGCGTAAGAGCACCTGTGTGCCGGCCGCAGGGATGCAGGCCTTCACATCCGCATGGCTGGAGTGGCAACACCAGGCGGCCACAGACCCAATCCAGGCCGCAGGGTCGCAGGCGCCCACAGAGGAGCCCCAAACAAGGAGCCAGAGACAGGCTCGCAAAATCCGCCGGTAATAGGGCACCCCCGTAGAGCCGAGGGGGGAAGCCCGGACGCCCACCGCCACAGGTCCGCCACAATCATCCGACTCCCACCCAAGCCCCGGATCTCCCTCCACGCGCCCGCGCCCCAAGGCCCTACCACTCCAGGCCCTGGCTCTGCGACATGCAGCAGGCCCAAAAGGCCTGAGCTCCGCCCCAGCTACGAGGGCCAGACAGGGTACCGGTGGCCGAGGAGCAGGCAAGGGGATCGAACCCCGGGCAGGCAGCGATGGGCAAAGAGGCGAAACAAAGGGCAGCTAGGGGCACAGACTCACGGTGTCCCCGGCAGCGCAGCGCTCGGGTGTAATAGGCCGCAGATAGGTCACGGCGTCATCGGACAGCGGCGTCTTCCACAGCAGGGCCTCCACTCCTCCTCTGGCCTCAAATCACGTCCTGTATGTCCCCAGGCATTGGAGTATGGTGTCTAGGTGGGCAGATGCACGTCTGCATCGAGTAAGGAGCTAGTTTAACCGCCCGAAGCTTCAGGCAGATGCGGCCATCTTGGTCGCCTCCGTGACCACGCCCCAACTGCCAATACAGTTAAGGAGCGACTACAAGGAGCAGCAAATCAATGCTTGTGGAACTGGTGTGAATTAATATAAATTGTAAATTAACGCACTGACTTGAAGATAATAGGATGAATGTGGATTTTATGAGGAAGAAGGAAGTGTAGATGGACAGTATAAAGGTAGAAGTAGGATGAATATTATCGGTTAAATTAATTCTTAATTTTTTTATATAGAGATCACACAAGGGGAATTCGAAAATACATTTAGAAGCAGAAATCAAACACCTTGATGATTTTTTGTTAGATACCAGAATTAGAAAAGCACATGTGTCTCACTTTCTACGTTCCGGAGAAGACACAGAATGTTCAACATCTTTATAAGAACTGGAAATATTCTGAGTTGTTATTCTATCCAGCTGTTAAATGCAATTATTAAACAAGCAATGCAAAATTAAAAATGATCTGTACAGCAATACGTTAACCCTGATTCATTAAATTGTGTAACACTTGTCAACGACAAAGTCTAAGTGTGGGCATTCTAATGGAAATGTTTCCCCAAATAAACTCATTATTTTTAGACTGTTTATGAAGGTGTCGTACCGAGACCTTAATTCAATATCTCCCATGCACTCAGTTACTACCAAACGAGTAAAAATAAGAAAGCCGTTCCATTTTAAGTAAATCACTTACTGTGTGTATGAACCAGTAAATTAGTCCAACTTTTCAAACACCTATAATTACTGAATGCTGAGCTATCACAGAAAATAAGAATAACTACAAACGTACAATAATTATGAATAGCTAAATGAGTTTCTAGGTCTCACTTTTGTAGAAACATCCAGGAGCAGCCAGTGCAGGTAAGAGCGGTGGGACAGTGGGCCAGGGTGGCGACTCGATAGACGACGATGAGGTAAAATCAGTTATTTATTTCATTTTCCCTCTTTGTCGTCTGTTGAGTTACCACCCACCCGGCCCCAACGCTCTTACCTGCATGGGCCGCTCCTGCAAACAACCCCATGAGCCTATTCAGCCAGTACGGTGGTCAAATACTAAGTATAAATAATAGATTTTTAGGTTCTATCACTTTGGAGGACCGGCGCTCTATATGGCAAACGAGTCATGTGTTCTTATTTCCCTTACTTTCAGGAAAAATGCAACTGTAAGGCCTTTAAGCCAGCCTCTCGCTCCACGGACTGGAAGACCTACTCAGTCCAGGCCAGGAGGGGATTAATGTAAAATACATGTATTCTATCTCTCACTGCTCTTCCCACCTTTATACATGGGAGGAGTACATGAATGGCTGGCAGAATATAAGAGAGGCGTCATATTATCTCTTCTGCTTTGAGATACCAAATGGGGCTGACAGGATCTGCTCAGATTCATGGTAAGGGCTTGGTAGGAGTGGTTTGGGGAGAGTCATAGAGCCAGATGTAAAAAAAAATACTTATTTTGCATCTCCTAAATAGCGACTCCTTAGAAATCGCTATTTTGAAATGCAAAATGGTATGTACAAAAATAGAGATTCCCTAATAGCAATTCAAGCAGTGTAGGAATCGGTATTAGGACATCCCTGTTTAGGTATTACAAAATCATTAGTTCCTATGGGCCTATGCATTGCATTTCCTAATTTGCGATTTCCTAATAGGAAATCACAAATTAGGAAATGCTAAAGCAAGGGTGACATTCACCCTAAGGCCCCCCATGCTGCGCCCCGAAAAAAGTGGTGCACGTGCCCTAGGGGCATGTGTGTGCTTTATTGCACTTTTAAAAAAGCATTTTGGATTGCTTTTGTTAAATTGCACATGGTTACCATTGACTTTGAGTCGATAATAACAGCATTTCCTAAATTCTCAATTCGCGTTTAGGAAATGCTTTTTACATGTGTATAGGAAATCGCAAATAGGAAATCCCTACTTGCGATTTCGTATTTGTGTGTTGGAAAATGTCATTTCTACTAGAAATCGCATTTTGCGAGTCCCAAGCGCCCTTTGTACATGCCAAAAGGCTATTTAACATTTCTTAAAGGGCCGAAATAGCAATTCGCCCCGATATGAAATCCTAAATAGCTTCATACATCTAGCCCATAGTAACTTCTGATGGTTAGCCATTCTGGATTTGGGTCTTCTGGAAATGTTTGCAGTAAAGTGAAGGGAAAGAGCTGAAAAAGGTGTGCATTGACCAAGAACATTCTTAATTCACTGGCTAGTGCACGGAATTATTCTGGCACCTCACCACCACCACTATCTCAGAACATTCATGGACCGGGGAAGAATACAGGGCAGATATATTTAATAGTTGTTCTATGAAAACACAGCACAGAGCCATATTTCAAAGGTATATTCTGCAGCGGTCATCTCCTGTGCTGACACTCAAACAGGCTCCCAAGCGCCACACACACGTTTGCGCCACAGTGCAAATGTGTGTGCATTGTTAACAATGTTAATGTTAACAAAAGCTTATAAAGCACAGGGTCACCAAATGGTTTCATGGCGGTGATCCTGTGTAATATCGTTGTGTAAGGACTATTAGTAGGCTTGCTCAAACAACCATGTTTTCAAGGCCCTTCTAAAACCCAAGAGGTTGTCACAGCTCCTGGTTGTCAATGGGAGAGAATTCCAAAGTTTGGGGGCAAGGTAGGAGAACCTACAGTCTCCCTGCCATTTACGTTTGATGGCTGGGATGGTCTGTAGGTGCAGGTGGGCCGATCGTAAATTACGCCTAGGGACATGCTTTGTAAACATGTCGTTGATAAACTTTGGGCTCTTGCAATGCAGTGCCTTGAAGGCAAGACAGCCCGTCTTAAACGCAGCCCGTTGTGCCACAGGCAGCCAGTGAAGTTTTAGCAGACAAGGCCTAGCCGTTTGCCATCTCGGCTGTTTGTAGATTAGTCTTGCCCCCTGATTCTGAACTATTTGTAGACGATTGAGCAGAAACAGCGGCAGACCAATATAGAGAGAGTTTGAGAAATCAAGGCGTGAGAGAACCAACGCTAAAACCACCTGTACAAGGGCTGAGTGGGTCAGCAAATGGGTGATCTTCCTGATTTTTCGCAATTGGAAGAGACTAGTGGAAACCACTGCGCCCACTTGTCCTCTGAGTTAGAGATCTGCATTTATAGTGACCTCTAAACTTTTCACAGAGGGGGAAGGGGTAGGGGGGGATCTAATTCACTTGGCCAGAAGTGCGGGCCCCAACAGACATCGCTTTTTCCGGGCAACACAAGTTCCGTCTTGCCCGGGTTGAGCTTCAGATGGTTAAGGTCAATCCAACGCTGGATATGAAGCATAGTAGTTTTAAATTCCGCAGCGGAATTAGGAGAGTCCAGGGGAAGACAAGCTGGAGGTTGTCTGCGTAGTTAAAGATGGTTACCTTTCTGTTTTTTAATGAGTGGATCAGGGGCCTAAGGTAAAGATTGAACAACAGTGGGGAGAGGGAAGAGCCCTGCGGAACCCCACAAGTAGTGGACACTTTGGGGGCAGTAAAGGCGCCAAGGCGTACTGCTTGAGTTCTGCCTATGAGAAAAGACTTGATACAATTGTAAGCAGGTCCTTGTATACCTGCTTGTTCGACACGGTTCAACAAGATGTTATGGTCGACCGTGTCGAACGCAGCCGACAGGTCCAGGAGCACCAGAGACTGGGGGGCACCCATGTCAGCCTTAGCTCTCAACGTATCAAGTACCGCAAGGATTACTTACTCCGTTGAGTGCGCCGGCCGGAAGCCAGCTTGATTAGGCTCTAAGTATTCTGATTGTTTGATGAAGTTAGAGAGGCACCTGGCCACATGGGCCTCCATAATCTTGGCCAAAATAGGGAGATGGGAAATAGGGCGATAGTTGGAGGGGTTCAAGGGGTCAGCCCCTGGTTTTTTTAACAGTGGAACTACCGTAGCATTTTTGAAAGCACTAGGTACCTCACCCTTACTGAGGGACTCATTCAGGAAAGGGAGAATACTGTGAGACAGTGCAGTGCAGAGAAAGTGTCCTAAGGACAGGAGGTGGGCAGCAGTCATTGGTAGACCCGGATTTAAACCAGGTCATGAGATCTAATAAAGTATTAGGACATATGGCTGAAAAGTGGTTCAGGCAAAATGGGTTTCTGGAGATGTCATCCAGTGGTTCCATGTTGACAGTGGCGGGAATACTCGCCTTGATGATGGCGCTTTTATCCAAGAAGAAATTATTTCTAGAGTTACACAGTTCTTGGGTGGGAGCCTGGCTAGGTAAAATTCTCTCATCACTACTCAGGTCCTTAGATTTATTATGGGCATTCAGTATTCTCGCAGAAAAATAGGCTGCTTTAGCTGTCAATACAGTTTTTTATAATCATTACGAGCTAGCAGGTACTGCTGTCTATCTGCGCTAGAATAGCAAAGACTCCATTTCCTCTCTGATTGACGGAGCTTGAGTTTTAGATCTTTTATTTCGCTGGTG
Source organism: Lissotriton helveticus (assembly GCF_964261635.1). Taxonomy (NCBI): domain Eukaryota; kingdom Metazoa; phylum Chordata; class Amphibia; order Caudata; family Salamandridae; genus Lissotriton; species Lissotriton helveticus. The sequence continues at coordinate 1,035,230,946 of NC_136070.1, forward strand.
AACCATTTGTGGGCATCAAAGTGCATTATGCGTAGCATATGTTTTTATTGGTGGAATACTCTTCCAGTACAAAATTCTAAGACATTTTCTAACTTTCAAACAATGTATGTATGTAATACAGTCCATCGCACGCAAAATTTGAAAAGTCTGAGAAATAAAAACATTTCTCACAATTAGCCTGCCTCAAGGGAGCATTATTGTTTGGTAAACAACCATTCTAAACATTTTAGTACCTAGGACTTTCCATCAAAAACAATGGGTGGTAGCTTGGGAATGTCAAGTACCTCCCATGGGATGTCCCCTTTATGCAACGCAATTCTAAGCAGTGCGATTCACTACTTTGCATTCTTGTTCGATAACTCTCCAGCGTACAAATGTTTTGTGCTGGAAAGTAAATTAACAAATCAACACTTTGTGCTGAATTGCTCACTTCTGGTGGCTTTGCATCGGTGCATGGTGTTGATAAATCTTCCTCCAAATCTGAAGAAAAAGGCCATGCTGGAACAAAGACTCGAAACTCCTGATTTCTGCTGGCATAGAGACAGAGTACTTTTCAAGGGTCACATGACTGACCTCCTGTTTGCATACTGACCATAAACGACTGGGCCCTGCATGAGCCGTAGCTGGGGCAAGACCAGGTGCCTAGAAGCCTGCCCTGAAGACATGTGAACTGTAGGAATGACCAGGCGGAACCTTTTTTGTTTGGTACACATATAATGTGCTCTCGTTGCACTTTTACTAATAGGAGTGGATATTTTGGGACCAATTTCTAGGGCATATAAGAGTAAATAAATTGTAGTACGCCTTGTCAGTGGTTGTAAACGCTATATGAATACAATTTACAATCATCAATCAATCAATCATAGCATTTATATAGCGCGCTACTCACCCGGAGGGGTCTCAAGGCGCTGGGGCGGGGGGGGTGGGGGGGTCTGCTACTGCTCGAAGAGCCAGGTCTTGAGTTGCTTCCTGAAGGAAAGGTGGTCCTGGGTCAGTCGGAGGTGGATGGGGAGGGAGTTCCATGTCTTGGCTGCCAGGTAGGAGAAAGATCTTCCTCCGGTGGTGGCTCTGCGAATGCGTGGAATGGCGGCGAGGCTGGTGGATCGTAGCTGGCGGGTGGGAGTGTAGAAGGTCAGGCGGTTGTTGAGGTACCTGGGGCCCAGGTCGTGGAGAGCCTTGTGTGCGTGGGTGAGGAGTCTGAACATGATCCTCTTGCTGACGGGGAGCCAGTGCAGGTCTCTCAGGTGTCCGGAGATGTGGCTGTGTCGGGGGATGTCCAGGATGAGTCGTGCGGAGGCGTTCTGGATGCGTTGGAGTCCTTTCTGGAGTTTGGCTGTGGTTCGGGCGTAGACGGTGTTTCCGTAGTCCAGTCGGCTGGTGACGAGTGCCTGGGTGACCGTCTTCCTGGTTTCGGTGGGGATCCACCGGAAGATCTTTCAGAGCCTACGCAGGGTGTTGAAGCACCCTGCGTATGCGTTACAATTACTTCCCATACTCATGAAAAAATTCTGAATTGGTCCTCATGATTTCATTTGCAACCGTAGGAATCTGGGAATTTTAAAATATGATATGATAATTCTGGAGCCATAAACCACAAGGAGTGTAACCCTATTTGAAAAAAAGCCCAATGGATGAGTAAATTCGACTACTTTGTCTATTCCTATTGAACACAAGCAAAGCAGACCTTGAGACAGAGATCCAAGAAAGCATTAACCCATATTTCATTAAGGAGGAAGGAGAATAGCAGAAAACTGAGCTACAGTATAAATGTCAGCGCACTATAACTTTACTTGTGATAATTTCTTGTAAAAAGGACACTTGTTAGTGTCATGGTGCATAACTGAGATTATAATTACACCAGTTTTTAAACTAGTTTAGTAATCCCCGGTCATATGTTCCCTGTTATGAAAGTGAATGCTATGACAAAAGGAGTGCTTAATTTGTAACATAATAAGTGCCAGGGCTCTGACCAGGAGGCCACTGCAGCTTTCACCACGCATTGCCCCTGTCATCACAACAAAAACAACTACTAACCATCTCTCCCGCCTGCAAGTGCAACAGTTCAGATTATTCCAGGTCCCGAAAGCTAAATGAATGGCTGGGGAGGCAGGTATTAATAATTTTTAATGTGTATTGTATTCATAAACATCCGTTGTTATTCTCTTCCCTAAATTAGATGAGCAGCGCCACCATGTGGTAGACCATCATAAGTGCAGTGTTGACAATTAAGTGCCGGTGCTGAGCTCCTGAAACTAATTAAGTGGCGGTGCGGAAACCACCGGTTCAAATTAAGCGCTGGAAGGAATGGTCTGGTAGGCTGTTCCTGATACATTTGCTTCAAGTTGCATCACTATCATAATTATCTGCTATCTAGACTAAGACTTGTGGCACTCCAAGAATTCCATAAAGAAATTAGAAACCACATTTTTTAAGATTTCACTCAAGCTGATTTTTTTTCCCCACAAAAACTGCACCAACTGGTAGAAAAAAGATGGCCGCATTAGGCTGCACTACATCAAACACGCCAAGAGAAGCTCTGACAGGCATGTGCCAGCATGAGGTGGAGAGAGCAGTGAATATTTTGGAACAAGATCATTTTACCCAGAGAATATGCGCCTCAATCACTCTGCCCTATTTATCTGCTTTGGAGACTCTGGAGATTTAAACCTTTGTTGAAACAAATTTCCTGTCATGCTCTATGGCGATCAGTGTTTGGTAGGGTGTGCAATGCTTTGCTGGACCCGACGGCTCTCCTTGATGGTGGGAGGAGGATTTTTGACCAATGCCTTTTGTAAGACAAAGCTCTTGTCTTTTCTTTTGAGCTAATCAACATATCCAAGGAATTGGGTGACCCTAGAGCCTGATAAGCTCTATCTTCTTCTGCTTGCACAACAGTTATTTCTTCCCTCTTTTTATTTTCTCAGAATGCTTGTATTCATTTAGGGGTCCCCCTGATGGTACACTTAAAAGCCTTCTGAATCCTTCATATATCTGCTGATCTCTCGTTGGTCGTAAAGAAGCTAATGATCTCTAATGTGATCAGATCTATCACATCCCCCTCCCAAATAATTTTCTTATACATCACCCACCTCTTAACACTGCTTGGCACAGGGAAAGCACATTTCAAAACTACCTCCTGATGATCCGTCAAACCACTAGCATAACGTGAAATATCAACAATAGGAAAAGAAGGGGGCCTTAAAAAAATATTGATCTGAAAAGTTGGCTTGAACCTTTTGGAGTAGTAAGTGCCGGACCTAACTCCAGCCTTATTTACCCACCACATGTTCACCACGCCTAAACAGAGTGAAATATCCTTAAAGATCACTTCTGTGTGTCTTTTCCTTTGCAGCCTGACGGATTGGAGGAATCCAACCATAAATGTGGTACAAAATTGAAGTCACTCCAGATTAACACCTCGCCCTGTAAACAACTTAATTCCCACCCCAGCTTCCATAAATGTTTTGGATTATCAGCTAAAGAACCGTAGTAAGAGGCAAAGTTAACTTTACTACTAATAATCTGTTAAGGGAGTATTGCTCAGTGCCCCTCACCATCTATGATAAGGTTTTGTTTGGCTAACCAAAATTGCTGCTCCACTTTGGATGGAATTAGCAGAAGAGAAAAGCTGTCCCAGTGCCTAGCAGGTTGTTCCTTGTTAGTTTCTTGCCCCCTTATCCAGTGAGTCTCCTGCAATAAGATTACATTGGGGTTAAATTGCATGCACCACGCAAAAATAGCTTCCCTCCTCACTCTGTTGTTAAGCCCATTTACATTGAGGTTGATCACTGTCCAGTCTGCCATTCTAGGGAGCCCCTAATGTACTCCTTAGTCCAGCTGTTTTCCCCATCTTTGATGAGGGTATCTAATGGGCGGTCTCTGCCTCTAGCCCCACTAGTGTCACCTATGTGTCATATTTCTCATCACTTTTAGTGAAACTCACCAAGTTTCTTTCCTTGGCCTCCCCTTCTCCCCTACCTCTCCCCCCTTTACCACCTTCAAACCCCCACCATACGACCTCCAACAAACCAAAACTTCCTGACACCCCCGAACACCCTGACCCGAAAGCTAAGTCCTCCCCCCCTCCATATCTTCAGCATCTGGGCCCTTCTCAAAACAAGGGGGAAAAATTACAAAAAGAACATATTTCCTAACCCTCCTTCTACAAGCTAACCTGGGCCTCCCTCCTTTTCCAGCTGAGAAGGAATTTCCTTGTCTCTTGCACTTCGGAGAAAATCTGAAATCTTCAAGCCAATTAATCTTTCAGGGCTGGTTGGGTTGCTTGAGCTTGTACACCCTAAACATTAAAACCATTATTCATCTGAACTTCCACTGATGTCGAGAGGTTTCAAAGGACATATCAGAGAATATCTGAAAGATGTAATCATTCTCCTCATTTATAGCTTTACATTGTATAGCTTTTCTTAGGGCTTTTTTCAGACTATGGAAGCCCTGAAAATGCACTAGTATTTTGCATGGCTTTCTACTGCCTTGGCCCATCCCTGAAGGTACCCCATGGGCTTCAGCTACAGAAAAATCTGAGAACGACTCTTTCAGCACATGAGAGGAAATCTAATTAGAAACCACCTCAGTCATTTCCAAGTCTGTTTCCCATCTCTCCGGGACACCAACCAAACGTAGGCTAAACCTGTAAGGTTTATTCTCCAAATCCTCAATCATGTGTCTCATCTCATCATGTGTGCTTAGCCATCTGGCTCTGATTAGTCAGTGCATCCTCCAAACTAGATACTCTTTGCTCCACTTCAGTCTGACGAGCATTCAGATTAATTTAGTCTTTATTTGTCTTCAAATTTGTGCTGCTTTAATTTCTTGGACTTCCTTTAAGAGGAGCTGAAACATGGAATACATTTCATCCCTTGGCCGCCCCAGGTCTGATACTGTGGAATTCGGTATAATAAGTCATTTCCTGACAGCACCCTTACTTGCTACCCACTGGTCTCCAAGCAAACTGGTTGAGTACTGGTTATCACTCCCTCCCCCATAAAGCTGAAATGCTCGCAGAGTTCTCACTGGGGGGACTTTCCCATCTCTTATAACGTCCTGTGGATTTGAGTACCCCCTTATCTATACATGCCACCTTTAGAGATTGAGTACGCAAGCCCTCCCCCTTGATAAGCCTTTGGAATATGGGGTATTGTATTCCACTCTGGGGCATTCCTGATTAAGTTGTACCTTAGATGAGGTAGGGCGAGTGTCTCAGAAAGGCCTCTTTAGGCTCTCTTCACTTCTCAATTCCTTATCTTGGCCAATATAGGCTTCTTTCTGTACCCCATTACCAGATCCAGATTTTTCCATTCCTGAAACTATGAGCTCCCCTGTATTTTTTTGTTTTGCTTTGGGTTTGAGGGTGGCACCGGGAAAGCTTCTGCACTTTTCAAGTCGCCTTTCAGATCGCCCTTGCTTTTTTTTTGTTTTTTGTTAAATCATTTTTATTGAATAAGTAAACAGGAACCAATAAAATAATTTAGGCACAAGAGAATGGATTGACTTACTAGAATACATCATGCAAAGAGAACATAAAAGGAGTACAAATTATGTAATAGAAAAACTATTAAGTACAACTATGTGCATTAAACAAAAGTGAAAGAATAGGAAGATTAGGGTACCATCTGGAATATGGGTTAGTTGAACAATTGTATAATATAAAGAGAGAGGGGGAGAAGAGGAAAGGTAAAAAGAGGGCAAGAGGAAGGGAATACAGAATAATTGACATATGAGTATTAGAATGAGGAGGGATGTGAAAATAGAAAAGTAGTAAAGGGTAACCAAAGTAGATCAAAAAAATTATTTGAGGTAAAGATAAAGATGAAATAGTAGATATTCTATGTTTATCACATATAAAATCCCCCCATTGTAACATACACATTTTGGAATAGTCCTTCCAACAGGTAAGAATAAATGCAAGAGCAATAAAAAGATCAAGCAACTTCAATTTCAGCAATGTATCTTGAAAATCAACAGATAGGGAACCAAGGAATACATTATGAAATTATAAGAGGAAACAAAATTGGAAAATCTTGGAACATTTAGCCCAGTCATTTTTTTCTGAATGTTTTAACATTGGGACAATAGTATCAAATGAGGTAGTGTCAAATGTATGTATAAATACTAATGTCACACCAGGCTCTAAAAAATAGGGATTGGGTAATGTTAGTAGCTCTAGAGGTGGGAATTATTTTTAACCATTACCTATCCCATTTTGTAGATGGGAGAGTGATGGAGAGGTCTAGTTCCCAAGCAAGTTCAATTGGGGATTTTGGTATTTCAGAAGTATGAGTAGATAAAAATGTTTATATATAAAGGCAGCTTTGGGATTGGAATCAGAGGATATGTTGTGTAAAGGAGTTAGGGAAGTAGAAGGAGTACTAATGATTGGAACAGTTTGCATATGATAAATGATTGAAGTGCTTGCGAAAGTTGATTATATAGAGAGATTTTGGAAGAAGGTAGATCATAACATTGTTGTAATGTACTAAAAGGAATAACACAATGTTTAGATACAAGTTGGTGAACATACAAAATATTCTTTTGTTTCCAGTGTTTGAAGTAGGAGGATGTGTGGCAGAATTTAATAAATGTATTGTACCAAATAGAAGATGCAAAGAAGGCTTGATAAAAATTAGAACCATCCATATACAGTGAATGTAACAAGTGCTGGGAGTATTTTAGAATAGGGTGTTTAGATATAGAGGTACAATTAGACATAAAACAGATATTGTAAAAAGAGAAGTCATGTAAAAGAGAGCGTTCAAAACAGATCCAACTAGGAATCGGAACGTCTTGGTGTTGTCTGTTCAAAGTATATGCTTGTCTAATTAAAAAAGCAGTGTGATATAGTTGAAAATTAGGAAATCATACAGCTCGTTCATTTTGTGGCTTAAGTAATTTAGACAAAGCAATACGAGCCGGTTTATTATTCCAATGAAATTTGGTTCAAATGGAATTGATTTGATTAAAATAGTAGTTAGGGATTTTGAAAGGTAACATAGATAGTAGGAAGAGTATAAGTGGTACAATCATCATTTTAATGGTATCCAACCTGCCCCACCAAGATAAATATAAAGGAGACCAGCAAGAAAGTAAAGTTTGAATTTTAGGTTTTAAGGCAGTAAAGTTATGGGATAAAGTTTGAAGGATAGTAGAAGAAAACCATACACCAATATACTTAATTTTAGATGGACACCACTCAAATAAAGTTGGTGTCACCAAACATGAATTGATAACACATTAATTAAGGGGCAATATTTCAGTTTTAGAAAAATTTAATTTATAACCAGATATTTTAGAATATAGGTCAATTTCCACTTTTGGTATTAAATTAATATTCCTAGCTGACAGTTTATAAGAACAACATATCAGTTCTTTTTAGATAGTTTGGACCATAAATGTGACTGCCTAGCTAGCAGATGGACATGAAGTCCAGGCCACAATATCTTGGTTAATGATATTTTCTTAAGGAATCAAATGGGTAACACAATTTTGAATATCTTTCACCTAAGAGTCCAACACTGTAAGGTATTACAGGACCTGTACTATACCTCATATTGATTACAGAAATTGGGCCTTAGAGTGACATCAAGGTGTTTTCAATGAACTAGCATAGAAGCAGACACAACTCATATTCATATCATGCTCAATATGAATGAGTACTGGAACCCGATTTAAATAACTTAATGAGTACCAATATCAAATGGGAGCCAAAGTTAATATCGCTGGGCCATCCCTCAAGCATTCCTGTTTTTCTTCGCAATAACTGTTGCTAAACTCGAGATAGATTGTTCATGGAGACAAGCTGAGCCACCCACTATTAGAGCTTGATAGAAGGAATTTTTATTTCTGTGTGGTTTAGAATGACTTTTTCTTCAAAGAGATCAGAGCAGGCAGAAATTAAGGAAGAGATGGGGCCCTCTTAAGGACTGGTTATGCATTTTAATTCATGTATAGTTCGAGGAATTGTAATGAATTTGCTATATGGATAATTCATTTTCATAGTCCCTTGATAACTGAAGTTTAATATTGTTCAGTTATGTTCTATATCTCATTTTATTTTTTTAATGACTTTTACAAATATCCAAAACTATAAATTTGTGCTTTATATATTTTCCAATGAAAAACAAAAAACACTTTACCCATCAACAGGATGAGAGCAGTTTCAGCTAAAAGAAACAGAGCTGTCGGGCATGGCTAAGATGGAGACAGAGCCATGGTAGATCAGCTCTGCCCGCCTTGTCCGCATACAAGTATCCTGCCACATTAGGAATCCTCCCTGGAGCTGTCATTCATAGGGGTCTTACATTGCCTTACTGCCCTTGCACTCACACTTGAGTGCTGAAGCATGGGGCAGCATTGGCCAGAGGGAAAAGAGCGGCCGCCACAGGATTCGAGGTTGGGGCCTGGCATCCAATGCTGGCCTGTGCCATCACTGTGCAGGCCCACCCAGACCCTCTCACTCACAGATAATCACCCCTGCTGGGGGTTCGCAAGGTAGATGATGGCTCCCTGCAAGCCCAGAGTCTGAGGAGCAGGCGATGCGAGAAGGCCGATGTTGAGCGGTCCAAAAGTACCTCATTCGCCCACGACTGATCAGTGCTACCAGAGGCCGCACGAGGGGTGCTGGCCTCCTAGAGACTCTGAGCCTGAGAAATGAACGAGACTTTAAATGCATGCATGACATCTGCCAAGACCGGTCCACACCTCTACTACATGGTGTACAAGCCCAAAGAGATGCCATTCGTTAGCAGACTGGCTGACCTACAGTAGCCTAGAGGATATTTGGCTCTCCTTACACCCCCTTGAGCATGAATATTGTCATTTCCTGTTGATTCATCAGCTGGGTAATCCTGGGTAATTTTCTTTATTCGGATGGTGGAATACTTGGACAGAACACTTTTGGATCGTTGTCCCCTTTAGGTCACCTTGAGTTGCAGTAGACATCGGACTCCTATCCCCACGTGGCGGTTGCCTGACAATGCGCTACAGGACACAGTGTTTGGGGAGATGATCAGTGCAGGAGTAATAGAATACTTTGATCTGAACGAAAGTTCAGCATTGATTGAGGGGGTAGAGTGGGACGCCTTTAAGGTGGTCATGAGAGGCCTTTGTATAAAAACTGACTATGGCATCAAATTGTTGTTGCAATGGGAGCTGACGGCTCTGGAGGCAACAATCCGTACGGCTGAGACTAGATCATTGACAGGTGGCTATCATAGAGAGGACCCTTCTGGTCTCCCGATCCATCAAAGGGCCCTAATAGATAGACTGAGTCAGTTAGACTACATGGATTACACCACCAAGTAACATGCGTTGGGCGACAAGGCGGGGCGGGTACTGGCATGGTTGTTGCACTCCGAAACCCGAATGGCTTGTGCTGGCGGCTATCCAGTCGCCGAAGGGCAATATACTCACTTTGCTGCTGGCCATCAACAAGGCATTCTTTGATTATTATTGGGCTCTTTACCTTGGGGATGACGTGCTAGAGGATCCTGAGCTCACAGCATATTTGGATGCCCTACTGAACTCCCACCTAGACACTCTCCACTGCCAGACACTGGATGCTCCCTTGACGATTGAGGTGGTCTGACTGGCCCTGGACCAAATGGCATGCAATGAAGCACTGGGGAGAGATGGATTTCCCTTGGGTTTCTATTCAATGTATAGGACCACACTTGCCCAATGGTTCCTGACTTTGTTCTAAGCGGCCAGGCCAACTGCCACCTTTCCACCTTCAATGATAGAGGCACTCATAGTAGTGCTACCCAAGCCCGGCAAGGATCCATTGGAGGTGCGCTCCTACAGGCCCCTCTCCTTTCTCAGCACTGACTATAAGGTCTTGGGGGAAGATTATTGCTAATTGCCTGCTTCACCAACATTTTTGTTTTGGTCCACCAGGATCAAAATGGCTTTATACAGGGGAGAAACACATTCCTCAATCTTTGCTGATCATTGCGCATTTGGTAAGAGCAGGGTCTTACACCCACACCTGGAGTGACACTCTCTCTTGACATTGAGAAGGCCTTCGACTCATTGAGCAGGTTCTATCTCCGGGGTGTCTTGAGTGCAAAAGACTGGGGCCAGAGCTACTGCATTGGATAGACCGGTTGTATAAAACCCAATTGCTAGAGTACGAACAGGTAGAGACATCTCAACACCTTTCGGGGTACACAGAGGCACCGGACAGGATTGTCCACTTTCGCTTTTCATTTTCACCCTGGCCCTCAAGCCATTGGCTGGGCAATTTTTGGGACAAGGCCAGCAGTGGGGAATACACAGTGGTGTTACATGGGAAATTATCTTGCTTTACATGGATGATGCATTGATATTCCTTAGTGACCTTAGACGGGACTTGCTGGGAGTGGTGGAGACTCTGAATGACTTTGTGGCTACCTTGGGCCTGTGCCTGAATTGAAGTAAGTCCTGCTTATTTTCCCTACAGGGTATTCCCTAGGGCAGATGTGGGGACCTCAGCCACTCTGGACCTTATGGCAGTTTGATACCTTCTGTTACCTTGGAGTAAACATCTATTACACAGAACGGGGGCTGAGAGACGGTAATCTTGGTCGGGCATTAGCTGGAGCATGTCGCTCGCTGACGTTTTGAATCTCTCTGCCCATCTCCCCAAAGGGCAGGGTGTCTGTAGAAAAGATGTTGATACTACCCCAGCTACTATTTAATTTGTCTGCTCTACCTGTCTCCCTACCCTAATGCTTTTTTAGGGACTTAAACTCATTCCTTACTACCCTTCTCTGGGGTGCTGGAAGGAAACTGGCTGCGCTGCGGAAACGGTTTATCCCCAAGGAGAGGGGGCTTGGGTGAAACCAATTACGAATTATAGAACGCTGCTGCCCAGTTGCAATGGCCCATGTGATGGTCTGGGGAGGCCCCAGTCCTGAATGAATGTGCATATGATGTGAGGTGGGTGACCAAGAGATATTGAGCTGCCTGATTACTCCGGGGGCGGCGTCAGAGAGCTGGGCTGCAAGCACTGTTGAGATAACTACATGGCCTTGTGTCGTAGCTCAGTCCTATATGTTCCTGCCATGCTTTTATGGCTGCTCCTGCTATTCTACACCATAGCCGATAATCATGACTCAAGGTTAGGGACCGAGGCAAGTGTCACCACACTAGGAGATCTTTATGACTATTAGCTACAGAGGTCCTTCCCTGACTTGCGGAACCACTTCAAAATTCCGGAAGGCTAATAAATGACTTAAAATGCTCTGGTTTCGAAAATGTGGGCGACCTGGTGGGGCAGACCGCATTGAACCGCCTGTGTCCCTAGTACAGCAGATGCTGCTGGATCGTGGCTTCGGTAGGCGTGCAATTACAATGTTTTACAATGGTTTGCTTGCTTCACCAGTGCCCGAACTTCTGGGGCTGCGAGACAAATGGATGCTGTCAATTGGGCATGAGCTAAAGGATAAACAATGGGACACAGCTACACAGGTGGGAGTGTGTCCAGGAACTCATGCCTGAAATACAAACATAATTTAATTATGTCGCCAGACGTACCTGACCCTGCTTCGCTTACATCGCATTTTCCTGGGAGTCCCTTTAAAATGTCCATGCTGTAAGTGTGATGTGGCAGATTTTGGGATTGGCCAGAAGTTGCATGGCTATTGGGGAGGCCATTCTGGCACTGGCACAGGTTATGGACCTCGCCGTGCAGTGTGATCCGTTGCTTTGCCTGTTGGGCCTCTTCCTGCAAACACGTTAGAATAAGTAAGTTGTTCCCTTTCTTGATTTAGCTTTCATGCTTGTAAAGAATCGTTTAGCTATGACGTTCAAGTTGGATACTGTGCTGTCATTGTCCCTTTGATTAAACGATCTCCCCAAATGTGCCACAGCTTTGGTAGCGATATGGAGGACCTTCCCATAACACAGCCAAGATTGTTGAAAGCATCCCACCCCACCCATGAGGAACCACTGCTGCTCCTATACCAGTTGCTGCGAGAGAGAGGGAGATGATGATGCATCCCTCTGGGGGAAAGTGATGCCCTCAAGGATCGATATGTGTGGCTCAAGATCTCCACGCCCGCCTTCCCTCTGAGATAGTCACTGAGGATTATATGTTTCACCCCTCCATCTTCCCACCCCCATGCCATTGTTTGCTCCCCCCACTGGTTTGAATATCGAACTGATCAATAGACAGGGTTCCTGGATGTCTTTTTTCTCTGAGGCCAGGCACCTCAGTGCCTTCACAACTGCCGCCCAAAGGGTTACCCCTATCCACCACAAATATACCTCCATTTCTTTTTGTTTTTTTTCTCTTTCCTCGTTGTATGATGCCACTCTGTTTGGCGCACTGCAGGTGCCATTGCTCTTGCTTTATGGAACAAGTGCAATCCTTTTCTCTCTCTCTAATATGGCTGTTGGGAGTGGGTTCCATGGTTTATGGGGTGCACAATACTTTGGCAGGAACTCTGCTGACTGTTTTGCTTTATGTGGTGTTTATGAGTGGGCTATCACTGGCCTAATGATGAACACTTCTTGTATCCTTAGCATTAATGTTGTCTCGCTTATGTGATTACTTTGCTTTGTAATGCCATATTCATGGGCATGTTGTCTGTATTTGATCCTCAGTTTTTTTATCTCATATGAAAAACGAATAAAAAGTTACTTGGGAAAAAAAGAAAGAAACAGAGCTCTATGGTCCAGCATGGTACTGTAGAATGGATCAATTTTTTTTTAATTAAAACAAAAGAGCTAAGTATCGGACATACTATGTATAGTTATCCAAAGCCAAACCAGCTGATCACTAATTAAGGCAGGGGCAGGAGTTTGGTGGCTGGGGCATCTGAAAATATTGTGGGTTAAGTTCCTTTAACATAAACGTCTAAATGATCCCCTGTGTAACTCTACAATCAGTAATTAATGTGCTACCTGTTTAAATAGTTCTGTAGAGCATGGCCACTCATAAATCTGTACAGTTGTTTCTAGGTGAAGTAATTGTGCCACAGTGCATATGAAAATAAAACATAGCCCTGGAGTTTCACTGCAATGAATGGACCATGGCAGATTTCAGTGTGAGGAACTGGATGCTCTGTCACTCTGGGCTAGGGGAGAGACAGGAAACTAGTAACTGCATCCTGCACCACTGCATTTGTGCATGACTGCTATATGTGAAGATACCTTTAGGAGCGTGAAATGTATGATTGGCAGTCACTGCTCGAGCTGTGCTGGCACACAGTTGTTATCAGACCTTTGACAACAGGGAAAGAGTGTGGTATCTGAATATTGACTCCAAAATACTGGTTGACCATAAAACCGTGATCGAATTATTATGACTAAAAGAATATTGTGGAACATAATATCAAGGGTAAGTATATCCTTTTTCCGGCTGTAAATAATATCTATGTTTAACACATATGGACCTATTTTCAAAGCCATTTATAAGTATATAAAATAGTACTTCAGTAGTGCTACTTTACATATTCATAAATGCTATTTACAAACCACCCACTGGAGATTTATTCCTCTGCCTCTTTTTGCTCTTATTAAATAATACATTTAAAATATTTTATCAATGGTTTCATTTTAAGAAACTTTGTATACTTAGAGAATGAAATATTTTGTTAGCAGACAAGGAAAAAACGTTAAAAATATTAAATATTTTAATAAAACAAATAAAAGGTATATTGTATTAAATGGAGATCATGTAGCAAAATAGAGTTTCAAACTAATATGATTATATGTATTGCTTATTTAGAGATACAATATTATTATAGTCTATACTTTTACTGTAAACTTTTTTATTTTTTATATTTTTAGTGTTGATATTTTTGTAATCAATATGTGTCTCATTTACATTATAGCATCTAAACTCAGTGTGTGGTCATTGATAATTTTTACGCAGTATTTTTCTACCACAATATTTTTTGTGTTTGATATTTTGAAAAAAACAGAGAAATTGTATTGATGGACATAGCTCAGTAAACTTTCATGCGGTAGACAAATTGGGATTTGGGACTCGCAAAATATATATGAAACTGAAGTCTTGCAGTTAGCCTAGCAAATGCCCTCCCTGTGCCACCTTCATGAAACAACCTACTTTATTTGTGTACCTTGATTAGGTGAACAAAAAAGCATTTTCTACCAGGTGAGTCACATAATCGAGACTGGTAGAATTTAACTTAGTAAAGTGCATCTCAGAATACAAAATCTCCCAGGGGTGGTGCATTTTACGCATTCCTAAATGCAGCCTTAGGAGCAGAAATGAAGACGGTCGTTGGAGAGGGGAAGACATACACATGTGGGTAAAAGGGGGATCAGGAGCACTCTGCCTCACATCCCAGCACAGTTTGCCCCTTTGCATTATGGTAAATGCAGTACCAATATTAACTGTTGTTCTTCACCAGAGTTGGTGCAGATAGCATGGACGTCAATTCACCAAAATGCCTGGGGAAGCAAAAGTGACTTCACATACCCTTTGACCTTCACTTTCACTCACAAATACACGTGCTTTCTTATACACATGCTTATACATACACATGTATTCACACATACACACATACACACAATCTGCCTACACATATACACACATTGACACAAATACACACTCTCTCTTACATAAACACACAAGACTGCAAGCAGGCACACAACATACAGACATTTAAAAGCATTTTTTTACTCACATAAGCTGCCAGGAAAAGTCATATTCCAGCTATTTGTACTCTGTTTTTTATTAAACTAATAGCGAATAATGTAATATTATTCACTGTTGGTATAATAAAAAAATTGACAAAAAATAAGGAGAGTGAAGCCCCCACCAACGTTCATAAGGACGAGCTGCTTCTGTTCCTAGCACTGCTTTTGCTACTGCTGACGCTAGAGGGTCACAAAGACAGTGCCAGGGGTCACAAGGGGCATACCAGTGGTCACAGCAGCGATCCCTGCTGACCCTTACATGACGTCCATGGCAGATAGTGTCATACATCTCTAGATACATGTGTTTCTGGATTTCATCCCTCATCAGTAGAGAACGAAAATCGATTTTATCTGGGGTTGCTGGAAATGCTGCCAAAACCTTCACAGGTCTCACTACGACTCACAGGCACCCAGGTGCATCTCCAAAGCTCGTCAGCTTGCTGGCTCAAGGGAGTCTTTTAAACAGAAGGTGGGTTAGGAGAACACTGCCTAACATCCCAGCACTGCTCACCACTTTGCATTATGGTAAATGCAGTACTCAATTAGGGCATCCTGGAAAAATACAAATATGTGCATTGTTAAATTGAAATGAGCATAATTCATCTAAAATGTAACAGTATTCTTCACACACTCAGACACACTATAGCACACTGCTTGTGTCAAACACATGTATACACGCACAAAGACACACAACACAAATGAAGGAGGTGACTGGCTCTTTGGTGTCTTACAGCACAAGAGAAAGAGGTCATAACACGGCTGGGGGCTTTATGTAACTGCTTTCAGTATAATGTGTGTGTTTTAGTTTCTTCAGGCGTCACTTCTTTTTTCAAATTATTTTCAACTCACCGTTCTAAATACGGCCTCTGCCTACTTGTAGATTTAGGTGATGTGTAACTAAAATATGCCTTGAATGTTAGTAGTAATAACTTTACTCGTGAGTGCTTCCCCTTTGTGAGATACTTCTTCTTAGCAATAACTTTACTGTTATATTTTCTGTTGTATATGTTCCTACCCACTCAAGCAAGTATGCGGGGTAATGAGTTGATACTACAAGATGTACATCTTCATTCAGGATTAGTAAGCTACATCTGGGGTGGAGATTTCCACAGGGCCAGAGATCTCCACTTGTAGATTTACTTTGTGAATTGGGCCTAGAAGGAAGCTATGAGTACGTGAAGAGTACTCCTTCAAAATTCAGGAGTAAGTCAGGTTACTACTAAAATAATGCGCACATACTCACAGCAAAATCTCTGTGTATCAGTCCCTTACTGTTCACAAACAAGAATGAGCGGTACTGATATGTTTGAATTCTTGGTCATTTTTAGGGATGTGATGGATAGGCAGTGCACAATCTTTACTGAATGAGGAGGAAACCTCATGGTAGTAACAACACTTGCCCGATACTGCCATAATAGCGGTAGTCAGGCTTAGCATGAGTTATCCCTGGCGTGTTGTTTGGTCTCCATTGCTCTGCCCTCGCTTCCCCTGATTTTAGGATGATCCCATGCTGCCTGAAGGCAGAGTCCTAGAGGCTAGGATGAGCAGAGTTTACTTTGTGTAGTTTCCTTGTCTTTGCTGTTGTTCCTAATCAGTACATAGGAGGCTATTGAGTGGCTCAGTGTGGCACAAGGGGATCAATCATGTAATGTCATTAGGCATCAAAAGGTAAATGAAGTGTCCTCAGCTACACCAAGGTGGCTCCCTCACGCCATGCTATCAAAGACATGATTTCCATTTGTGGACTTTCCACACAGATCTTTGTTATCAGGTGTGTAATCTAATTTGTTCTATGAAAGCAAAATAGGACTGCAATGCCCAGAATGCTTTAGTTTGTCGCACAAAACCCCAGGGCTAAAAACAGTGTCTGTGATCTCATGGATTAAGGGTGCCATGTTCATGTTGAACCTATATCCTAATAAACACTACTTCTAAACACACTCAGAGCCAGGTTTCCCAAGGGACTACATCGATTAAATGAATAGAAATGTTGCCATTTTAGCCCTGTATAAATGATCTACCTAATAAAAAATGTTTAATGGGGGTTCAGCTATTGAACACAAAAGATCCATATCCTATGATCTAGTGCTTGTGGAATAAATATCAGAGGAAGGAAAATACAGAAAGGCATTCAATTAAATGAGGGATTTCTGATGCAATCCGGAATAGTCACGCTTGGCACAGAAAAAATACAGTCATTTACTAGCCTAAGCACACAAAAAAAATCTGTCTGTGAGAGGGGGCCATTGAGTGACACATGCTGATGCAAGGAGCCGCGCATGTCATCGTCTTCTAGGCCCCCAGAGCTATAAACCAGAGGGAAAGAGGCGAAAGGAGGAGAGGAATGAGCTCTCCAGAAAAAATAAACAGGGTGTTCAGTTTCAAAAGGCTACAGACACAGACATTTCATTGTTCAAGCCAATTATCAGCGGAAAATAATAACAACAGATGGATTCGGAGTCACTGACTTCTCAGAGGCACTTCATCGCTGAACAACAGATGATGAAATGCGAGAGCTATCTGAAAAAGGCAAAACATGTCTCTGTGAAAAGAACTCTATACTCCAGATGGGGACCTTCCAAGTCAGCCGATTATCTTTGTAGAATGTTGCTAGATGGCCTCACTAAGCATTAATAAAAAAAAAATCGAACAGGCGATCATTGAGAGAAGTCTCCTTCGATTTCAGAAAAGTGCAGTGCCAGGCTGCACACAAGCTAGAAACTAAACGTGTAAGAACTTCGTTTAAGGAACCACACACTTCATGGCAAACATCACTCACCATTAGCTCACACCTCCTGTGCAAAAAGTCTGCAAAAGAAACTTTTTTTTTTCTATAGTTGTGTGAACCTGAGAAAAACAATATTTTCCAGTACTCGTTTGAGCTATGCTGTGAAATATGTTTAGAAGTGTGCTTTTCACCTCGGAAGAGAAAGCACAAAAGACTTAGGAAAAAAGTGGGCTTCTAAAGAAATACAACAGTTCTCTTGCAGCGGGAAATAACAAATAAATGCAAATTTTTGTGGTGCTGATGAGAAGCAGCTAAACCAAATGTCACACTTATATCCACTCACGAATCACCTCCCTCGCAGGCAGCCTCCACCCACACAATCTAAATACTTCAAAGTGTGTGCTTTCTTCTGAAGGGAAACAGGTAATTTCAAAACTAAAAGAAGTCATGGAAAACATTAACGCGTTTAGTTGATAAACGGTTGAGGGATTGCATTATATTTTAAAAAGTTTTATTTTTATTTTGTTTGGCTCTTGAGTTCAGCATATAAGCAAGGACATTTGAAAATGAGCTAAATATACTTAGAACCTCGGTTAGAATATTCTAGCACCTTAGGGTGATAACATGATTGCAGTAATTGTATCAATGTTGTGATACTCAAAGTACGGCCCGTAGGCCGCTTGCGGCCCTCCTTACCTTCACATGCGCCCCCTGCTAAACCAGAGCACTAGGCTGCTGTTTACTTGACAGAGCACTAACATGCAGAAAGTTGTTAAAAGAGCGCGCAACCATTTATTTACATGATAACTGAAGTAAATGAAAAGAAGCAAATAAAGTGTCTTGCACCACTTAACTTTAGGAACACATTAATTTTTAACGCGTTGTTTGCTCGTGCCGCTCGTTGGCCGACGCGAGCACTACCTCTGGGGTGCTGCGCACGGTCAATGGCCGACGCAGCCCAGCCCACTGCGTGGAACGCCTGCACCGTGGCAGAATGTCCGCAGCCGTAAACGGGTTAAGACCACTTGCAACACATTTGTAAACATTTGATAAAGTACCCTCAAAATTCAGAAAAGTGCATTTCATTTACATGCAGAAGCATTTCACCTTAGTACATCAGATGATATCAATATATTGAGAAATATTTTCTTAAAGTGATAGTTTTCACAAATTAATGTAGAAACATTCATGCCTTCTCCCACCCTGACAGCAATGCTAATAGCGAACTAAGAGGTAAGTGAGTCATCACATAGAACCCTGTAGGTGGCCTGGGTTGGTATACTTGGACATCGTTATAGTTTATTAAATCAAACTCAATGGACGTTTGTCAGCGCATATCCTGAATTCATGTATTTCAAGGTGCTCTTATATGTGATCATGAAGAAAAAGGAGGCAAAGTGAAATAAAACAATTGCCTAGGATCACACAATTTGATCAAGTGGGGAAGCCAGAAATGATCCAAGTTTTCTGGTTTCACATTGTGCAACCCTGTTTCATTGCAAATCAATAATCAAGTTACTTCCTTTTTAGGGCTCGGCCTACGTCCCACGAAGTGGGCGTGGCTTAAGAGTCCTTGTGTGAGGGCTGCGAAAATCGTACCTACCAAATTCCAGAAAGCTCGTGATTTTTGCAATGTTGTTTTGGCAGCTGCATGGCAATTGGGCCTTGCATGCCTGTCTTTTTAGAAGACAGCACGCAATAGGCCATAAGCGGTAGAGTTGCTCCGCCTCGTGCATATTCCGTGCGGACACGCGCAGCAGAAGGCTATTTTTCTTCAATTACCAGCTGTCACGGGCCGCGGTAATTGAAGACAGATGCTGTGGGCGCGTGCAGCACTCTGATTGATTGATTTAAAACTTGTATAGCGCTTCCTGTCACCCCACGGGTATCCTGGCGCTTCCGACAAAAAAACCTGAGTCACAATTAAACAGATCACATCAGCCCTAATCTTAGAATGGAATTTCTACTAGGCTTTGGGAAAGAGCCAAGTTTTCAGGTTCCTACGAAATTCTAGCAAGGCGCTGGTCTGTCTAAGGCTTTGGGGGAGTCCATTCCACAACCGAGCGCCGGCTACACTAAAAGCTCTACCTCCCAATCTGGCCCGTTTGAACCTAGGCACCGTAAGTAGTGAGGCACTAGATGATCGCAGCTGCCTGGAGGGTTGATACCTAGAGAACTTTTCCTGCAAAGGGACTGGCCCTAAATCATGTATCGCTTTAAAAACCAAACACAAGGACTTAAAGCGAATACGTTCCGTCACAGGTAGCCAGTGCAGCTCCCTCAAGGCCATTGTTGTTGAGGATCGGCGTTGCCAACCAAGGGCAAGTTTTGCTGCTGCAGACTGGATTCTCTGGAGCCCTTGTAGAATATAAAGCGGGGCCCCCAGATACAGCGAGTTACAATAATCCAGCCTGCTGCCCACTATGCTACTTACTACCAGTGGGCGTGCCTCTTTAGGCAGCAGGGGAAGAATTTTACGCAACATGCGTAACAGATCAAAACAGACATTGGCGGTCTTGTTAGCCTGCGATTCCAACTGGAGGTCTTTGTCAATCAGCACCCCCAGGTTACGTACTTTGCTCACCGGAATCAATGGTTCCTCCTCTGGAGTTAGCCTAAATTCAGAAGGAAATTGTCTAGGTGGCCCACCCGACGAGCAGTAAACCACCTCGGTTTTTCCTGTGTTGAACTGCAGAGAGCTCCTGCTAAGCCAATCAGCTGTGTTCCGCATACATTCCTGGAACAGATCAAGAGATACAGCATCGGCACCCTCCAATGAGAATGCCAATTGTGTATCATCCACGTAATTGACTGTACAGACTCCGGCAGACTTTATAATGGGGAGCAGGGGTTGCAAATAGATATTAAATAAGATGGGGCTAATTGCAGACCCCTGTGGAACCCCATGGGTTACTGATGTTTTCCTGGCAGTAAAAGGGGCCAGTGTTACCACCTGATGACGTCCTGCCAGGTAAGACTGTAACCATTGCAGTGCCCGCCCCCTCACTCCTAGATTCTGTAGTCTTTCCAACAGGATTAGATGGTTCACTGTGTCGAATGCGGCCGACATATCGAGAAGCACTAACACAGTTGCATTCCCGTTGTCGGCGCGCATCCGCAAGTTGTCCAGCATTGTGACCAAGGCTGTCTCCGTACCGTGACCGGGGCGGAAGCCGATCTGGTCTTTATCCAGCAGAGAATTTTCCTCCAGGAAGCTTGACAGTTCCCTACTAACCATTTTCTCCAGGATCTTCACTGGGTAGGGTAGGAGGGAGATGGGTCTAAAATTGGCCGGTACCGAGGGATCTAGGGAGGCTTTTTGATCAGAGGAGTCACCGTTGCCAGTTTCCATTCCTCTGGAACCTCTCCTTTCTCCAAGGACTGATTACAAATCTGTCTCAGCCAAGGGAGAGTGTCACGCCCAGATGACTTCCATATTCTGGCGGGGAAGGGGTCATTTGGGGAGCCTGAGGATACACTCTCTGCCAGACTATCAAAGGCCTCTTTTGGCAGGATTTGGAAATTGTTCAAAGAGGCCACATGTGATTGAGCTTCTACTCCAATCTGTACCGAAGAGAGTTGGTCCGTCGTATTGTTAACCGAGAGGCTGTCCACTATCTTAGCGATCTTGTCTTGGAAATGTGAGGCAATCGCATCACACAATTCTTGCGATGCTGCCACTTTATTATCCAGACATTTGGGGGCGGACAACGTTTTAGTAATTTCAAAGAGAGCTTTTGTCCCGTTGGATGCATGGGTGATTGAACTAGCATAGAAGTCAGCCTTAGCCCTAAGTGGCTCTCCAGCTAGTTTTATTTCAGCTGTGTGTGTGCACATGCTGGCTCCCGGCAAAAGCTTGTTTCCTTTCCAGGGATTGTCCAAAAAGTGTTACTGGCCGAGGAAAGTGGTGCGCGTTATTTTTAAAAAACAGCATTCAAATCGGCAGCTCGTATGTATATATTATTGCATATGAAAGATAGGTGACTCATGCTAACATTTGGGGAACGTTAATGGGCGAGATTTTACATTTGAAAGGCGAAGAACTATACAGACACCCCCTGGAACGAGCGCTACGGTAGGAAGAAAAAAATTATAACACAAAAATGACATTTTATGAAGTTAAATTCCGCTGTTTTCCTTGCAATGGCAACATATGTCATTGTGTCAGCATGTGTGTACAACGCTCACAGTGCACATATACAAACAAAAACATGCAGATACCGGCAAGGCACACAAGCCAGATACATTTTATTGTCAGAGGAGAACTAATGAACAAGGCACGCTTTCCTGCAGTACATCCGTAACCTTAACACCCATTCCGGGTCAGACTTTGCCAATCCACAGCCATGCGGAAAGGAAATAAGAAAAGACAGTTCACGCCCCTAAACAAGTATTGAGGACGCAAGCTGCCTTTTTTGCTTGAATTCCTCTTGAGCACAGTATATTTATGTTTGTGATACTGTGGGTCGCCCGAGCGGTAACTCCGCGTCCGACGGAAAGGCGATGAAGCGCAGCGCATCAGACTGCATGGCAAAGGTATGGTTAAGAGATGAAGAACGGACTAGTCTTACGGGGAGCCTCTTATGAGTGAGTGCAGTGACTGTGAGTGCAGAGTGACTGTGAGTGCAGAGTGAGAGCGAGAGTGACTGTGAGTGCAGAGTGAGAGCAGAGTGAGTGCCAGAGTGACTGTGAGTGCAGAGTGAGTGCAGAGTGACTGTGACTGTGAGTGCAGAGTGACTGTGCAGAGTGAGTGCGAGAGTGACAGTGAGTGCAGAGTGAGTGCGAGAGTGACAGTGAGTGCAGAGTGAGTGCGAGAGTGAGTGTGAGAGTGTGAGAGTGACTGTGAGTGCAGAGTGAGTGCAGAGTGACTGTGACAGTGGGTGCAGAGTGACTGTGAGTGCAGAGTGAGTGCAGAGTGACTGTGAGTGCAGAGTGAGAGCGAGAGTGACTGTGAGTGCAGAGTGAGAGCAGAGTGAGTGCCAGAGTGACTGTGAGTGCAGAGTGAGTGCAGAGTGACTGTGACTGTGAGTGCAGAGTATACCTGGGTCTACCGGAGTATCTCCTACAACGGCTGCAGGTGGTGCAGAACTCGGCCGCACGGGCCATTTTTGGCCTTCACAGGCGAGCCAGAGTCTCCGGCCTCCTGCAGTCGCTTCATTGGCTGCCCATCCGGAAGCGGATAGTTTTCAAGGCTTTGACCTTGGCTCACAAGGCTCTCCACGCCTCTGGAGCAAAATATCTCCAACGGAGGCTCGCCTTTTACCGCCCGGCCCGATCTCTGCGATCCGAATCATTGTTCCTTTGATTTGATTTGATTTGAAAAAAAATTTATAGAGCGCGGCTAACACCGTTAGGTTTCTTGCCGCTGTGCTGGGGCGTGGTGAAAAGAAATGAAACAGAATCTAAGGGTATGAGATAGTGAAGAGGAAGGTTTTAAGAAGTGATCTGAAGCCAGAGTATGAAGGTGCAAGTCTGAGGGAAAGTGGAAGGGAGTTCCAGAGGGACGGAGCCAGAAGAGAGAACCTCAGGCCCCCGTGTTTTTTCCTCTTGAACCTGGGGACGGATAGCAGGGCCATTTGGGATGAACGTAAGTTGCGGGACGGGGTGTAAGAGTGGAGGAGGGAGGAAATAAAAGATGGACCTAGACCAGAGAGGGACTTGAAAATAGTGCAGCCTAACTTAAATTTGCAGCGGGCGGATACCGGCAGCCAATGAAGACTCTTTAAGAGTGGACGGACATGCTGATCTTTTGGCTGGTGGAAAATCAGGCGGGCAGCCTGATTTTGTATCAGCTGGAGTCTTCTCTGTTGGTACTCAGGGATGCCGACGTACAGCGCGTTAGCATAGTCGAGTCGACTGATCACTAACGCCAGAAGTGCTAACGTGAGCGCTTCGGTAGTAAGAAGGCGGGATATTTTCCTTCCTTGCGGTGGTCCCTCTAGTAAAAAGGGCCCGCATTGGGGGTCGCTCTTTTAGGTTGAAGGCACCACAGCCTTGGAATGCTCTGCCTTTGGCATTATGCAGCACTTCTAATTTGCTGACTTTCAGGAAGGGCCTTAAAACTTTGCTTTCCGCCCTCTAGCGCGCTCTTTCTTTCTGCCTGCCGAGTTTCGTTCATTTTACTGTGTTATGTTTCTCTTTTACGAGCTGTCAATAAAAGCGCCGGGACACTCCAATGGAGTAGCCGCGCGCTATAAAAGTCCAAATTAACATAACATAACATAACAGAGTGAGTGCCAGAGTGACTGTGAGTGCAGAGTGAGTGTGAGAGTGACTGTGAGTGTAGAGTGAGTGCAGAGTGAGTGCCAAAGTGACTGAGTGCAGAGTAAGTGCAGAGTGACTGTGAGTGCAGAGTGAGTGCTAGAGTGACTGTGAGTGCAGAGTGAGTGCAGAGTGAGTGCAGAGTGAGTGCGAGAGTGACTGTGAGTGCAGAGTGAGTGCAGAGTGAGTGCGAGAGTGACTTAGTGTGACTGTGAGTGCAGAGTGAGTGCAGCATGAGTGCGAGAGTGACAGTGAGTGCAGAGTGAGTGCAGAGTGACAGTGAGTGCGAGAGTGACTGTTAGTGCAGAGTGAGTGCAGAGTGAGTGCCAGAGTGACTGTGAGTGCAGAGTGAGTGCAAGAGTGAGTGTGAGTGCAGAGTGAGTGTGAGAGTGACAGTGAGTGCAGAGTGAGTGCGAGAGTGACAGTGAGTGCAGAGTGAGTGCGAGAGTGAGTGCCAGAGTGACTGTGAGTGCAGAGTGAGTGCAGAGTGACTGCAGAGTGATAGTGACTGCGGAGTGACAGTGACTGCAGTGTATGAGTGTGCAGGGTGAACACATGGATAAAACACATTGTCATTTACAATGCCATTACCTCTAACTCAAAAAAATCCGAGACCTATTGCATTTCTAATGCTTGTTACACTCGACTTTCCCAAGATACTGACAGCAAGCAGAGAAGGTTTACCCCAAGGTGCGGTAGAGGGATAGCTATTCAGATACAGCATAACACAGTATTGTCAAATCTATGACTCTTTTAGAGACTTGTGGCTTAATGTAGTGGGCAGTATGGCATGAAAGCCTCAAAAGAACTCCATGACTCACTGACCATACCTTGTCCATGCTTTGCTTCCCCATAGCACACTTTACCCCCTGCCTTCACACCCCACAGTAAAGTCCCACTCCACTCTGCTGGCATCAATGTGGCCCTTGGGCACACCACAGATCTTACTTTGTGGACCCTGGGCAAATCTTTATGACTACCTATATATTAATGCATCCTGTAATCATGAAAATACCAACCATTTAGAATTAAATCGGGAAGAACAGGTCCACACAGAGTTTCTGTCTGATTCCTCATTCAAAGGTAAACCATTAGCAGCAGAATTTTGCTCACGCTACTGGGCCTACATTTCCAGTACAGGGAAGTGGCATTAGTGCATTTTTGATGATGCGACTTTTCTCTAAATATGAAAAATATATGACATTCATGACACAAACTCTTCACACATATTTAGCATATTTCTAATCTCCTGATGTAGCCTGAACCCAAATCGAATCAACTACTTACTTACCCAGCATGCATTGTTACCATAGAATAACACTTTTAATTTACTACCCTGGAGAATCTTATAAATCTATGAAAAAATGACTTAAAACTATTATTTTTAAAGCCAATAGGTCTGGCCATAATGCGCGAGCTTGAAAACACAGGCATGCATAATATTGTTTGTATGGGTTACCACATTAAACTGCCTGGTCTGTGGGTGAATTCAGTCGGCTAATGTGCACTGCTGGTGGACACGGAGACTGGCTCTGTAGCAGTAAAGAACTCAGACTTTTTATTGGCCCAGAGCTGAAGCAGTGGGCTGAGCTCAGTCGACTAGTAGGAATAGATGTTGGTAGCAGGATAGCACCCACTATGGACTGGTTGTTGGCAAAGAGCTTTGTTGGTTTGGTGGTAGCTCGCTCCAAGTACACACAGCACCATGCTTCTATTCCTGTGCTTTCATTTAACAAACCAGTGCACTTTGGAAGATGTTGTCTTCCTCTGTTCCACAAAGCACATATTAGAAATTGACCAGCATACCTGATAATGGTTTATTATATGGTTTTATTCTTGAGCCAAGGTGTACGGTATTCCGCATGCATAAAGCGATCTGGTTATGCTACATGTGGTCATGCAAATCAAATTACTGACGAGCAAAGAGGCTGGCCTGCTGAGAAAGAAGGATCAGGTGGCTAGTCGGTACAGAGCATGAGCAACAAAATTTCCCTCATTTGAGATTTCCACACAAGGTCCAAGCTACCATCTCCCTTGTTCTGTCCAAACTCGATTACGCCAATAGCCACTACCACGGATCACCTTTAACCTTTAACGGTGGAGAAGTGTGGCTCAATGGTTAGAGCGGCAGACCCTGATGCAGAGGTCTAGCCCGGGACCAGGGTTCAATTCCCGGGTCTTAATCTCAAAATTCCACGGACCTGATAATTCTCGCCTCGGTGCCTATTCCAATCATGGAGTCCTACTCTGCAACTCTGGGCAATAGCTTGCTTAATCTCCACAACGGCCCCCACAACGCTAAGGATGCCTGGCCTCCACCTTGGGGGTGCCCAGGAGTGAACACCTCACAGGGAAAGCCAGGATGGGTTCCACAGCAGTATTCGTACAAGCGCCTTGAGACCCTTGCGGGTGAGTAGTGCGCTATACAAGTATCAATTTACATTTACATTTACAGCTGCTGAGAAGCACAGAAAAGAATGTGTGGCTAGGGAGTCAAGTCTTCATTTGGGATAGACATCTTGGAATAGTAAACATACTGCATGACCTCCTTCGTATACTCCTCCTCCTGGAACAGATGTCCGTTGAGAGAGAAGATGGCGATGGTGCAGTCATAGCTAATTAGAGGCGCCTAAGGCAGGGCTATGGAGACAGAGAGTGCCACTAACACAGACTGGGTGGAAGGATGAGCAGCATCAGTGGATTCGGCGACTCTCACACTCTGTGCACCTTCAAAGATAGGGCAGACATTAAAATAAAACACTGAGCATATGGATTCATTTTTCTCACTGAGAAACATTCAACACAGGACTTTTCACTGGGGCACAGTATAAGACAGAGGAGAAGGAGGGAAGAGGGAGGCAGACCAATTACCAAAAGTACCCTACTGGCAGTACCCCACCTCTTCTGCAAGAACCATCAAATAAGGAGGGTGAGGGAAGCTGATCTGAGTTTACCATTATTACCCTCATGGTAGGGCCGCTTTTATTTTACAGGTCCATATACCACCCTGGGATATTTCTCTTGTGCCATCTAACCTTAAGGGAAACATATTGGACACCTCCTTAAGGAACTGGCAGATCAGCAAGATCTCATAACACACAATGTAAAGAGGGTTGTCCCTCTTTACATTGTGTGTTATGAGATATAGCTACTGTCCCAATGTATGAATAAAATGCCTGGAAAAAGCCACATTTCTTTTGTGATATAAGGGTTCTGAAAGGAGGAGAGGGACTGGAAACCCCCCAGGACTTCAAGTCTGTTTTGTTCCTAAAAAAGAGAATAAATCATTGCGTTAACGTCAATAAACTCATTGTGGCAGTCATGTCTTCGTAATGATGTATGTAAAAAATTATTGTTTTAGAAAATTATTTTCTTCAAATAATGTTTATTCACCAAGTACACAATCCTTATAAATATATGGGCAAGAGTTAATTTTTTCTTGAGCCAATGAGCCACCCTCTCCGAAAGTAAAACCTACAGCCCTTAATTTCAAGATGGTTGTAATGTTATTGAGAACCATTCAGTTGGTTGCAGCGTGACTAGTCCTTGTAATCCTTCTTTTGTGTCCATGCCGAATGGATGATTCTCAAACATGCATACGCCACTGTGATACTCTTACATCAACCCTCGGAGGGCCACCTAAGTATCCTTATGACATAAGAGCCAATGAGAATAGAGATTTTAGCATCTCAAAGGTAAACAAAGGAGAGGGTTTAGCAGAATAAACCAACACACCGAAAGGGGAGGATGAAGTTTCAGTTTCCAAGGAATGTGCTCCTCTTGCAAAATGGTGTTGTTGTTAGCTTACCATATGAAAAAATTGGTATACTTTAATCTTTGATGGGTGACAGCCACTGGACAAGGAGCTACACATTATCTTAGCCTTTGCATATATTATCCGATATTACTGTGAACAACTCTATTCGGGGAAGGGGCGATACAGGGTACATGAAATAATGTGACCATCACTGACTCTACATCAGGATCCAGTTGACTTCAAAGCCCTCAGTCTAACTCATAAGGCTTCACAGCATATTATCTCATCAATGCATATAAGCCTTACCAGTTGATCAGAGGCCTAAAGTCAGCTTCCGGAAACCTGATATCCCGGTGTATCCCTAGGTACCAGTTGTGTGTTGAATAAAACCCACAAACCCAAGACTCAACTCTCTTAAACTCCCCCTAGTTTGGAATTTTATAGACATCTCATCTGTTTTCCTCTTTGTGTCTCCCAAGGGTATTTTCTGCAGATTTTGTGTCCTCACAGGCGACAAGCGCTCTTATACGGCGAGTACAATACAAACCTATAAAACAATAATCAAATAAATCAACCAAGAGTACCTCCTCTGGCAGATTAGTAAACGGTTTAGTGACACTACTACTAAAAGTGTCAACTCTTATGGCACTGATGGCACTTTCTGGATTGTAAAGAGCAATTGACGATACTTTGAAGTTGTATTGAGATACAAAATTAACTTAGCAGGACAATATTTATTGGGGGGTAAAGGTACAGCTGTTGGGCACAGAATTAGCCACTCAGATTCAAATAGAGACTGAAAAATGCAAAATGTGTGTCCTACAGATTGTGAAGTATCAAGTGGGCAAACCTTGCACTCATGAAAGGTAAATTCGTTCCCAATGTCCCTGTGGATGATTTATACTTTGGAAGATAAAACAACCTGACACACCCTCACAGACATCTAATGCAGGGGTGAATTTGGCCTTATTTAATTCTCAAATAACCATAAAAGGTTAATCTGGCATGCATATGATAACAAATATCCTATCAGTGAAGTATGATATTTCACATTTAATAATAAGACCATGTACCATTTGTAGCTTTTAGCAAGCTTGAGGTTTAGAGAGTCAAGAGTTTCTGATGGGTATGGAAACCACACAAACACAAGAAAACACAAGTTAGTGATTAATAATTTAAGATCCAAAGTAACAGAAGTAGTAACACTTTGTAAGCTAGAGACCCCAACAAGGTCATGAATGAAAATAGAAGTACTGCAGGTAAAACGTATATTTAACCAGAAATTATTACCAATCAAAATGTGTAAGTTGGGATCAAAATCCTCGTACTATTTTACTAAATAATGAATTGTGTAAAGGCAGAAATCTGGGTGTTTTCTTATAAGACTAATGGGTATAATCAAAGTCTGGGGCACAATCCAACTTGCCAGTTCAGCAAAAGCTATGGTCCTTCTCCCCTGATAGAGGACTACGCACCAGATCTAAAGATCCCTTCCTGCATGGGGGTAGCGGATAATCTCTGTACCTTCAATTGAGACACTTCTGTGGTGGCTCCAATGAAATGCGCTGATTCCTGGCTAAGAAATCTCCATGTTTGAAGTGTGTCCACACAATATTTGGTTCTGCAAGAACATGTCTCAAGCAGAAGTTCATGTTTACAGAATGAAAGATAAATGGCTGAAACTCAACCCCTCATGTCAAGAAACGTGGGGCCTGTTTTAGAGTTTGTCGGATCAGTACTCCATCGCAAATGTGACAAATATCCTGTCCATCATATTACAACTACATTAGGATAAAATGCATGTATAATAAGGTAGACATGATATTTGTCATGTTTGTGAAGTGGCAGTCTGCCAAACTCCAAATCAGGGCCTAGGATACTCTAGAATGGGAGCTGAGCACATCCACTCAAAGAGTGAGGTAAGCGAGAATCCCTTCTACAAGTGATGAAAATTACCTTTAGAACAGGTAAGGTAACGTCAACACTTGTTAACTAGCATCTGGACTACAGGCGCGCAACACCCATTGGACTCACCGGGCTTCAGCCCCGCCCTCCCCCCGTCGTGTGTGGCAGCCCGGGATGAGACAGATCCCGGGCACACACAGAGCCGCGCCCGAACGTTTCACAGGTCTTTAAAAGACCATTTGAATGCTAATTAGGCCTTGCAGTTGTTTCACTCCTTCTAAGAGCCCCTGCAGCTCCACACTGCCTACTGATGAAAGGTTCAGCCCCCCCCGAAATTTTTTCTTAGCCCCCCCCCGAAATTTGGCTCTAGTTGCGCCTCTGCTGGACTATGCCAAAGATCCATATACTGGACTGTCTGCAGAAAGTGCAGAACACTGCCCACAGACTGAGTTCTGACATTTAGAAACAGATCACATTTCTCTACATCTAGCGAAACATTTCTCTTCAGAAAAAAATAAAAAGTAACACAACCTGTGCTTCATGTTACCTTGCCCGGACAGTTCCTAAACGAGAACTTAGATATTAAAAGCACTGGAGACCTTAGACCTTATTATGCAGGTGTACTGCATTTAGAATCTGATGGGTTTTTCTATGAATAACTTGTAAAAATGCGTTTTTCTTCAGAGGCCTAATAACATGAGATGCTGCATCTGTGCAGTTGTCCTATGAGCTGCCACTAAGGAAATCCTAAAACTATTAGTCACTCAATCCATCTTAAACCTTTCTAACTCTCCAGTGAGGCAATGGCCCTGTTAGTTTAACCATTATTACTATACATATTACATAATGGTTTCGAGGCAGTATAAAGCTACCACAAACCATCCACTAATAATTACTACTAATTACCACTGGCACAACTTCTCAAGAATGCTCAACCACTGAGAACTTAGCCATTATGCAAGGGCACTGTAATTATTTTGATGTATTCTTCTGTACCTAACACTTTGACTCTAACACCATAAAAGAAAGGCATCAGCCCACCATTCCCTTCTCCAAAGAGACCTGACAGTGATTAGGCGCTATATAAATATTAATTAACATTAACAATTAACATTAACATAACATTTGACTCAGGTGAACTAGAGAGAAATAACAAGCTACAATTATTCATCTCCTCTAAAAGGGCAGTTAGTCCACCACTTAACCACAGGAGCTTCATACTCACCCGCAATCACTGAACTTTCATCTGAGCCGCTCACCTTTGTCTCCCTCGCTATTCAACAAGTGAAGGGCCTAGTCTTGTACAGGAAGGCTAACATTTATAACTTTGACCGCTACCCAACCCATTTGGTCAAAGCTGTAGCACACATCTCTATCACAAATCAACAAAATAATCATGCAACCCCAAATCCCCAACTCACTCCCATAATTTAAAATAAGCTTAAATAACCTATGCAGTCAGAAAACGTCTTCTAAATCAATGTGCCATTAACATCCTCTGCCAAGCATACAATATCCAGATTCTACGACAAACATTAAAAAATCAAAAAGCATAATAGCGCCGATACCGGAACAACCACTCAATCAGCAAGTGTTCTGGCTTCTGCCCACTCCACAGTAGTAAGCCTACCTTAATCAACCGGCTTACTTTCACATGACTCACAAATGACTTAAATTTGATTGAAATTACTTAAGTTAGAAAACCTTAACAAAACCATTTCACATAAGCATTAATGGCAATGCATGCAGCCTCTGGGTGTTACAAGAAAAAATGGAAAACCTACCAAAACAACAGCTACTACACTACTAACATCTGCACAACCTCCTTAACAACTGCCAATCTGTACTCTGCTTTCCCCCTAAGAAGAGAAACCTTGTTCCGATGGCTCATGAGAGACCTATTCATGATCTGTAAATGAATGTGGTGCATCTAGCATTGGCAAAACCAATCAGACTTGTTTTTAAAAGGTCAAGCTATTGGCTTCCCCAAAGTTTTTTTACTGGCCAAACCTGAACATGAATGTCATGCATGGTTGGCAATGTTGCAATACAATAGGTTTTCTATTTGAGAAAACTCATTCCAAGATGGCTGCCACAGCACGAGTATGTGTTTTAATGAAGGCACATGCCTGCATCATGACGGCCCTGGTGGCCATTTTAATTTATTGATGGCAGGCAACCATGCTAGACCGCTAAGTTAAAAAGGAAACAAATTGTGCACAGCACACAAAAAAATTAAGTAAGTGATCCAGTACCACTTTGCAACTGTCATTCATTCATGAAATAAAATAATAACAGTTAAATAAAAAGGTGTAAAGTGGGACATGAAACACAGTGGTCAGCTGGGATCATGGTAGAAATAGAGCTCGCAACATGCACAAAAACATTTAATTAAATTGCATGTATAGGCAAATAACCTAAGCAAGTAACCTAGAAACTCCTGCTAGCCACCATGTCCTCGTACCATGCCCCCATA
Organism: Lissotriton helveticus; assembly: GCF_964261635.1. Lineage (NCBI taxonomy): Eukaryota > Metazoa > Chordata > Amphibia > Caudata > Salamandridae > Lissotriton > Lissotriton helveticus. Next base: position 1,035,262,737 of record NC_136070.1, read on the forward strand.
ATACAAAAAAATGTAAAATGAGGGGAAGATGTAGGAGGAGTAAATGAGTAAAAATAATGTGCTTTTTGGGAAAACACTGAATGAAGCAGGGGATAGAACACTCCTAAGGAGTGCTAAATGCAATAAAACAAAGTTTCATCAAATCAGCAGCCTACTCATCCAATCAGAGCACTGTGCAACCAAATGCTCCTGGGCAGGTACAACTATAGGGAAGAAAGACATCAAATCAAGAGCAGACAGCTGAGATAGAAAACAAAGGCATCAATCATGAGCAGGGCTCTGACCAAAAACCCACTTAAAGTATATGTTATGTATTGGAAACAAAAGGTCCTGACAAGAGACAGCTAAAACGATTTGTAGTTTAAGGTTAAAAATGAGAAGCCATCACATCTGGAAACTAATGGTTATTATACTGATATGCTAGACAAATTACAATATAAATTCCTGACAATGATCACCGTGGATTCACGTAAATGCTAGCCTGCTGCTCTTTACTACCTGCATCTGCAGGAACGAAGGTAAAAGGAATAAACACACTGACTACAATCCACCTTATCCTTCTAGGACCCCTTATACACTTTCAACCCTAAACCAAAATTCACTCCAGTCATCTGCTCAATATCTCTCTACACTCTCCCGTTTACAACATAAACCTATATTTCAACCTCTAGTTTCCAATCAGACTCAGAATCCACTCACCAGTCTACAAATACTTACTTCCCCTTCTCTCAGCAGTCTTTAGCACTTCTCTACAAGCTTAAAAGTTCAAGTCCCATATTTGGTGTATACATTCATGGTAACAACCATTCTAGATGTCTGTGCCTGCACAGCTGAAAGGCTCGTTTAAAAACATCACTAGTAAAACAGCTACATAGGTAAGTGTTTTTTAAATGTGATTTTTTTAATGCAAGCATGAGGATGCCATGTTTAAGTGATGGCATATTTTCTTTTTTTTTTACTTTTGTAGCATCCGCTTTGGAATTAAACAATAAAAAAACACAATCATTCCAAGATCAGATCTATTGGTTTTGCCACTGCTTGTTTTAATTGAGTCACACATACCACATTACCACAATATGGAACTTACTTTCCCTTCCAACCCCAAAAATAATTTTTACGGTTATTGCTTTATAGATAAGAATAACGTTTATGGCATTTTACAATATTTTATCAAATTATACAACCTATGAATATTTATGAATATTTATTTCCATTTCAGATGTTTTGGTGCAAAGACAGAGGCATGCAAGAGCACATAAAAGATTACTGCGAGTACTACTTTATGTACTCCAAAGTACCTTTCTGAACAAGCCCTAAAGTGTCTACCTGTCTCAAAAACCCTTGTATGTTAATGTAAGTCATAGAAATGCATTGGGCTCAGAATCACAGTTTCGTATAATTAGCAGGCAGTACAATCCGTGCTCCCTCCCCAATCTTCTTTGACTGCAGCTTGCTCATGGCATCTTCAAAAAAACATAGGCACTTATCGGTTTGTACATTACATTCCAAGAAACAAGCTAGCAATTGAAATCTATTATGAGATGTCAAAAGGTAGCTGACAATATAAAATGGATCCCACTGAGCAGATTCTATGTACTGCTAAATTTACAACAATACAAGCCTCATAAAAACTAACAGAACTGCAAATTAACCACACAGATTTGTAGTTCGCCGACATAAATAACCGTAGCGATTTGGATTACTTCCAAGCATCTTTACCACGGTTTAATTTGTCAAAACCCATCAAATACATTTCAACTACAAATCTGTCCTATGCAGTACATTACATTTCATAAACTGCTCGTGCAGTAGCTTCAAAGAAGACAATAAATATGATTTTATACTTGCTGGTGCATAATTCATGCATAGTGTACATTACTCGACAGTATGATACATGTAAACACATTTAATTTGTTCATTATTCATTACGACCAAGTAGCAGTAATCTTGTATCACAGTTACAGTAACCAATTAATATGGAGTGCTTTAAAAGAGACAGATGTGAAGGGCCACAGCCAGCTATGTTTCAATAATTTGTTGTTTAAAAACTGAAAAGACAAAATGAGGCAGTATCTAAGTAAGGAGTTGATGTGCCTTATTCTAAATACAACAGGCATTTTACACTGCACCAAGATTACCACACTACAAGGTGGTAATTGGAATTACGTTTTAACAATGACAACATATTTTTAAACTGCTGGTTGGCCCAGATGTTCATGGTTTTGACACAATTTAAGAATGCTTCAGAGCTGATCTTATTTTCTTTAACGAAAACACTATTTTCAGGAGACCTGATTTGCCGCAATCAAAGGGCAATAGCAGTGGAGGCTTGCACAGGTAACGCTGTGGGGCCGCGAGGTGGGGCGGGGCTTTGTGAGGGGGTAGTGGAGTGTGACATACGACGGGAAAGTGGAGAGTAACTAAATAAATAAATAAAAGCACGATTGCAAAGTAAGTGCTTTTATTTATTTATTTACTCTCAACTTTCCTGTTGTATTTCACACTCCACTACCCCCCCCCCAACCAGGCACACCCCGCCCCGCATTACCGCCTCACAGGGTTATGTGTGTGAGCCGCCACTGGTCCATAGTAATGCACTTACTACTAGCTGTAATTTTACAGACGACTCTAATCATGCATGGTAGTTTCCCCAAGTGGGTGGTATTTTTACTTCATATAATTCGAGATACATTACTGTTGACGGTACTTTTCATTTATCACAGGGACCAACATGTTTGTGACAAGATCATATTTCTTTCGTGTGACTTTGTCATGGCAAACATACATTATACAATATTGATAATTATTTACAACACCAGGTACAAAATAGCTTGGCCCCATCTCACACACATTAGGATTGAAAGATTGAACATACTAAGGCAAATGGAAATTGACAAATTAGACAAACTTCTGTACTCAATGAAAACCATACATACTACACTTGTGTCCTGAATACATTTATTCTTTTAAAACCCTGACATACCAGTGTAGCCCAAAAGTGATCCAGGGTCTCCAGCCTATAGGTAGATGCAAGAAGTTTTTGGGGTGGGTGACTAGCCACTTCAAGGAATAATCACAGCTGTGACAGGGTGAGCCCTCAAGGAAACTAAAGTAACCTGAGCTCAACCCCTGATAGCTATGCAACAGAGAAGACAGGTTTAACATAGGTCAATGTGTAAAGTATGTATGCAATACCAAAACAGTAATGAAGTCAAAATGCAAAACAATAAAAAACACAAACTGAATTGGAAAAATATGAGTATAAAAGACTCAAATTTAATAAACAAATTGACACCAAAATGACAAACGCCAATAAGGTGAACAGGGATATGACTTTTTAAGTAGAAATAGTGCCAAAATGCACAAAGCACCAATAATAAGCAATGGTCACAGTAGAGCAAGACCTAAGCATTATTTGAGGCTGCCTGTGATGGAGCGCAGTTCAGATACACCAACCAGGTTCATCATGGTCAAAGATTTTATCTTCTTACTCAGTCCTTTAAATCCTAATCCACCACAAAAAAGTACCGTTAAAGCCCATAGGACCTCAGGGCAGATACTTAGAATCTGTAAGAGTGCCAGGCAGAGGTCAATAGCAGGGTTCAATCCAGGTCCAGAGGCCACTACTCAGCTGGGTATTTCCAGGAAAATACCTCCTATAGGTTGTTGTATCCCTGTAGCTTGAACAGGAGGACAGCTGCATGACTCTTGGAGTCCACTTTTCTGTCCTGGGTACAACAGGGAGCAGTCCCAGACTTTCAGGGCTCCTCTCAGGCCGAAGACAGCAGGTCCAGTCCTCTTCTGATCATCCACAGGTCCAGGAAGTATTTTGAAGTGGATAGCTGGAGATGCCACCTCTAAGCCTGGCACTATTTAGTGGGTGGAAATTACTCCTGGGTACACCCTAACCAACTAACTGGGTAAAAGCTCCCAGGACCAACCCTACTCGCTTTGGCATTTTCTAGATGGTGATAGTCTTCAGCCACACTAATCTTGGGCTCTGAGGGCTGCGGTTGTGTGTGCTGAATGTAGTGTGAATTATGGATTTTTATATATATGTTAAGTTTCATAAGAGCATAATCTTTTTTGTAAGCCCAATGAACAAGCATAGGTTCCTGTGATGAGAGTGGGCCTGGAAAGGTTGGTGTTACAAACTTGATACTGTGTGTGAAATGATGGATAGCATTGGATGTGAAAGAAAACTTATTAATGATCAGCTTTTTAAAAATCTTATCACAACATCACAGCAATTTCAAACAAGGATTACTTTATTGCAAAACAGGTTATATACCTACATTGAAATCCCCACGAAAAATTGATTGGAATTCTTGAGATCTCTATCATCTACATGAGTTTTTTTGTTCAATACTGTCACTGATGAAGCACTTTACTAAATGTTTAAAACAAGGCTGTATACAGAGCAAGCAACCATTACATATTGAAAGGTGCTGAATGTTTGTAATTATGAACCTTATTAAAAGTGCTTAAAAAAACAAAATAAGTTTACACTCCGAAAAAATGTGGCGAGTCTATCTACTCATTTGCATGCCCACACATGATGATATTGAATATAAAATTATCTTTGAGACAATAAGTACAATTGTTTAGACTCACTGAAACTCTCCTGGTGCAGTTTTCTCATGGTCAAAAATTCAACATTTCATTTAAAAGCTTTATTTACTAAAAAAAAAGAAAATGAAATTGCATCAGTCCCAAACCTACAAATAATGGCATTGGATAAAACAAAACAGCTACTTATGCCATACCTACATAGCAAGTCTGAGTGACTAATGAAGTGCAACACAGTTTAATTGGCTGGGATGACATTTAACTTGCAACTGCTTAACATCACTTCCTTCTCAGCAAAAGTAAACAGGGAAATTCAGTGTGTATCCTTTTTATGTTTTTGATGCTCTAGCTGGACAGCACAGCTGTTGCCAGATATTTTGTGAGACTCGCCAGGAGAGGGGTTTTGGCTCCGCCTACATGTTGGGAGCCAGGAGTACATGTTTTAATTGGGTAGAAGCTGTATGCTTACACAAAAAGTGCTTGCCCTCCCCACACCAGAGATCATTTAATGTATCCAGCTGCCTGGGCTTGTACTTTCGGGGGCACACATATGACACTGTAATGCCATTAAAGTGCCTTAGTTCATCAGATAGTTTACATTGTTTTTCTCTGGCAGCAGCACATTTTACAGTTCTTTGCTTCCACAGAAATACATATCTATTCCACTGCTATATACTTGTAATGTTTCACGTTAATCAATCAATCAATCAATCAATCAAGGATTTATAAAGCATGGCAAATCACCGGTGAGGGTCTCAATGTGCTGGGGTTGCTAACTGCTTTTTTTTCCAAAAGGGGGAAAGCAAAAAAGGCACTAAAACATCGGGGGGGGGGGAGACAAGGAGAAAGCTGTGAAAATGAATGGAAAGCAAGAACAAAGTACAAAAAACGGGGTTGGAAGCACAGAGAAAGCAGTGACAATGAGGGGAAATCAAGGGGAAGACACTTAAAAACAGGGGGGAAAGCAAGAAGAAGACAGGAGCTAGAGCAATGTAGCTGAATGGGGAGAGCTGGGCCTGGGGTCTTCTCGATGGGGTCGCGGTGCAGCCTCCATTAATGGGTCCTGGGAGGAGGGAGTGCAGACTAGACGGAGGTAGGAAAAGTCACAGATAGGTGTGCAATTGGGGAAAAAACAAGGAGAAGGCAATAAAAATACAGCGAATTAAAGGAGAAGGCAGTCAAAAAATGGGGGAAACCGAAGGAGAAAGCAATTAAAACAAAGGGAAAGCAAGAAGAAGGTACTCAAAAAATGGAGGAAAAAACTGTGAAAAAGAGGAAAAAGCAAGGAGAAGGCACTTAAAAAACAGGAGGAAAAACCAAGAAGAAAGCAATGAAAACGAGGGAAAGCAATGAGAAGGCAATCAAAAGTAGGTGAAAAAGCAAAAGAAAGCCGTGAAAACGAGGAAAATAGCAAGGAGAAGGCAACAGATTGCCACCTGCAGAGGGCGAGAAACTCAAAGATTGCAGCTCTGCTAAGAATGTGGAAGCGAGGACACATAGCCTGACTGTCTTTTGGAGCAGTGGCTAAAATCTGTGCACTGGAACACTGCTATAAAGCATATTTTTGTACCTATGAAATATCTGGGATAATATTACGTATGCATTGCTTTTTCCTGATCAGCGCTGGTTGCACCTTTCAAAAGGTTCACCCAGCGCAATCCAGGAAAATGGAATGCTTTATATTGAATGTGCTGTCCCCATGGCAGCCGTGAACTCGTGCTGCCCTGGGGACAGGACATTCAGGTGAAAACGGAGCGGTTGCTTTGAAGTCGCTCCGTTGTTTCACTGTGCAGGCGGCAACCCGCCTGTACCTTGATGGAGGAGTAAAGATCCTCTTGAGTGAGTGACTACATCCACCTGCAAGAAGATGTCTGGGGGGACCATGGGATCCTCTTCTCCCCTCCAGACGGCTGCCATCAGGGGGCGCACTTACAGTGCACCAACTTTTAGGTGGTGCACTGTCAATGCGCCTCCTGACAGCTTTTTTTACCTCTGCGCCTGTGTCTGTAACATGGCACGGGCACAGAGGCAAAGGTATTCCCTCATTTGCATGGGGCCACACCCCCATGCAAATTAGGTACTGCCCTTTGATGATAGTGCTGGCGCTATATGTGCACCAGTGCTAATGGTATTACAGAAGGGGATGCACAAGCATCTGCAATACCAAAGTGCCCCAGGAATGCGCAAAGCAGGCGTAAACGCCTGTTGCGCCCCAGGACACTCCAGTAATACGGCCCCTGATGTTTCTTCACACAACACCTGATTTCACGCTACCTCATTCAGTAAAGTTTACATATTGAACATGACCGTCTTCTGTTTTTCTTTTCTGGTTACAGAGATCACAAGCACACACGAAACACAGTCTAGACAGTGAGATTCAAAAGTATACATGCATCTTTGGTTCCTGAACAAGCCGGCTACGCGAACAACCTCTTCTTGTTCAAGCTTCCTCGTTGGTTTTTCTTTCTGTGGCTTTTCCACCGGGATACAAGTTAATAGACACTTGACAACTTCTGTTAAAATCTTGGTTGAGTCAAACGAAAAAAAAACGCATTCCCTCAGCAGCTGTAAGCACGGCCGCAGAGAAGCAATAAACAAGGCAAGAGATTCTTTAGCGAACAACCTTTGCGAAACCCCCCTCCTTCGAAAGGGAGGGCGCTTTCTGCGTGTTTAGATCTGAGGAGGGAACAAGTGACTTTTCTAAACACGAAAGCTGCTCCAGGCAAGTTTACTTAACACAGCTGTATTTTTGAATAATGTTGTTAATGTTTTGTAGCGCTCCTGCACCTGGGACTCCCCCCTCCGTGGGTGCGAGGGAGACAATGTGTGCCGAGGAGCTGAAAGGACACAAAAACAGGAAATAACATGTTTACCTTGAATTTCAAGATAGATTCCCTTTTGGGTTTCACGCTTGAACAGTTTTGTCTCTTTGCGCCAGATAGCTTTTTTTTCTACCAAGTATAGTGGGTTCCTAGGCTGTGACCATCATGAGTCACCTGGCATCCTGCTACTTTCTATTCACAAATTTAGTCACCTATTTCATCGATTACGCAACAACACGCTGGTTGACTATGAAACTCTCCGGCAAGTCATCTTAAAATAGTCACACTTATTGTACAAGTCACAGGAACAAGGATAGAAATAGTTATTTTTGAAAGTTCAGCTCATTTGACTAATTAAGCTATTTCTCATATATGAAAGGAGTGAGAAACGGTGTTACTGATTTCCTCCAACCAGTGGACCGTCAGGGCATATGTAAGACGTAATCTCTAAGCAAGTGGTTCAACAGTGCCAAGTGTGATGCTGTCACAGCGTTCCTTGTATATGTGTGTACCCTATCCTCTGCGTAGAAAAAAGTAAATTTTAGTAACTGTGCATTTGTCCCCATCAGTGCAGCACAAACACTGAGGGGCATATTACCAACAACTAGCGATAATTATCGCTGTGTTGGCTTAGCGGGAATATTTCTATCACCGCCCTTCAACTGTTTTTATCGCTGAGATACCTTGCTATTAGCAAGGTTTATCTCAGGAGCGATAAATAACAGGCGAAATGCGTGAATATCGCTGCCAATACAGCGATATTCAGGCATTACCGTGACAATGCTCTTAGCCATGTTATCCACCTCTCATTGGATAACATGGCTAAGAACTGGTCAGGGCAGGCGTTAGCTTTTGGAGATATTCGCGCTTAGCGCAAATATTTCCAAAACTACGCCTGTGTTGATCATAGGCGATAGCGATTGCAGTGACTGTTTTCAGTCGCTGACATTTTGGCACGCCCACTTTGCATGTCATTAGCGATAATTATCGCTGACATGCAAAGTGGGCCCCTAAATGCCTGCTATCGCTTACAAGCTGTCGCTAACTGGTGTTAGCGACAGCTTGGTAATAGGGCGATAAAATTATCGCTGTATTAGCGGGAAAAAGTCCCGCTAAAGCGGCGATAATTGCCCTTGGTAATATGCCCCATAGTCTTTTTTTTAATGGTTCTATGGCTTGTGATGTGAGTAGGGTGGCTGGAGTGAGCCACAGCACTGTACCTGCACTGAGGTGGTTGCTTTCAATCAGCACATTTTTATGCAGATCCTGCACCAACAGTACAGAGCAGACTACCTAGTCTGAGGAATGGGGAAAACTATGGTGGTGGGCCAGCTCTGAGGTGATAGTACTCCATCACCTCCCACTGACTCTCAGAGCACAAACAAAAGGGGCATGGCAGGGCCGGACAGGCCTTTGATTCCAGCAGGCATTTCCCCTGTGGGCTGGCGCCCTTGAAGGCCAGTTTTGAAAGCTCAGGGCCCCTCTATATTCGTTAAGGACGTCAAACATTGTTGCTAAACCTCTTTAGAGTACAGAAGAAACACATTATTTCAAAGTGCATTGTTTTACAATAAACTAAAACCGTTGGCAAACATAACATCAGTTTACAAAGAAGATATGTTACTTTGAGCAGAGAGACACTTGAGGAGAATTGGGACCTCAGTGGCATTGTAGAAGGAGCTAAAAGTTAACAGGATGTGGTAGCTGTGCCAGTGATAGAACATTTGTAGTGCAGATGTTTGCACATTAGCATGTATCATGCTCCATCAAATGAGGGAATCCCCTTTGCTACAGCTGAATTTCACTTTAACTGAAAGGTGGAGTAGTGTGAGGGGATAAGCAGGGACATAACAGGGTGAAGGGAGAAGGTTAGCATTACTACCTTCTGAAGTCAGGCAAAGTTGGCCACAAATAAACCACGCTCAGGCATAGAGGCCATACAGATAGATTTTTGGCTTCCATTGGTCACGCTCACCCTAATAGGGTAATTTAAGTTAGGGATGGCTGTAGCCCGCATCCACAGAGCTCAAAGTTTACCCTCTACTTTATGACTTTCAGCAGCTCCCTTTCATGAAGTCACACACGCCCAGTACACACATACGCAGGACACTTAATAATCAGGCTGATACCATCAGTCGGAACAAATGAACTCATGCTTGCATGCATTAATTTCGTTCTGCCTAACTATTAGTGGTTAAGATTTCCTGCACACGTATTTATTGGGGTTGGAAGAATATGATCAGGTTTTTCCAGACAGAAAAACTGGCTGGAAATAATGCACAATATCTTTGCCACAGCAGCAGCCAAGTCCAGATCAGAGCAGGTGGTAAACGAATGTGGTAAAACCACAATGAATAGGGGATTCCTCGTAATTGCATGGTAATGAGGTGATTTTGCCACACTGAAAGAGGAAAATTAAATGTGATTTTACCATGTGGCAAAAATGTAGCAGTACTGTGCTACTTATAATTATGGCCCTGGAACTTTACTGTGATCGATGCTGTTTTGTGCATGCATCCACGTTTTGACTTTACTTATTCCTTGTATGTCAACTTTACTCCTTTACCTGAAAGACAACGATTGCATACACAAAGCAAGTATCCCGGCACTCTAATCATTCGTATTTCCAGTTTTAAAGGTCAGTTTTTAGAGCTACAACAACACCACGATGACGAGTGAGGCTTTCTATCACAGGAATCATATGTAGAGGCAGATTTTGTTTATTTTTTTTACAAATGTTTATTTGCTAGTAAATATCAAAGAAAAGTCTTTCTTCCTCATTAGTGTAATAACCAAGGTTTAAACATTCACCAAAGATAATTTCTGTAGTTTCTGTGATGTGTACATATTCCCACTTCTTAGTCAAGTTGAATGAGAAACAGCTAACGCGCGTTTTGTCACCACCGTGACTTCCTCAAGGCTTATATAATGTAGTCTCAGAGCTCTGATACCTTTTCTTTTAGCTCTGATAATCCCGAAAATGCCGAAGGATCCTGGTCCTGGCTCGCAAATCAATAAAACAAAACAAAAGGGCGGATTGTAGTTAATGCTATCAGTCCCCGCTTCTCCTGTTATATTCTGGGCACCAAAAGCATCAATTGCACCATCAAATTCCAGGACCGTAAATACACGCGACCCAGTCAGATATAGTCCGCCTGACTGGCGTTAAGACAAAGTATGTGCACACCCAAGTGTGCACACCCAAGAGAGTTCGTTTGGGCAAGGTTATAGTCGGTAAGATTTGACAATGACGAAAAAGTATCTGTTGTCAGAATCGTAAAATATGTGGATGTCCATGCCCTTGAAATATCTTAGCCAAAATCACTTAAAGAGTAAAGATTGCCACCCTATTCAGGGCACAGTTCAGTGGCAGTGTTCTGGGTACAGTGATAAGACCCTGTTAATTAGTAGCACCGGTTCCAGCACGTTACACCCGTCTCGTTTTGCCGAACAGCGATTGCACATTGGTAGCACATGTACAAATAGGTAAAATAAGAAATATCAGTACTGGTTACAAAAAGGTGTCCATTTCATGAGTGAGCCTTTAATTTTAGTTTAATTTTAATGAGACAAATTGAGTGAAAAACAAAACTTTAAATTATGCATAGATACTCTATACATTCAAAAAGACATTTGTACATCTGCTTTACAGATAAAAATAATGACCTAGCCTATGTACAAAGCCCTAATAACCCAATTTAGCTGATATATTCATTGCAGCCTGACAAGTCGATAATCCGTATTTTAAAACTAAACGTTTGTAATGCAAGTGGTAAAGAGATAAATACAGTAACATATTTTAACTCTTTTATTTATTATTAATTTACTGTTTAAATTATATAGCTTTTCCCTTCACTTACTTTGAAGAAGGGCAGCTGTAGATATAGAGGAAAATAAGGGATTTATAACTTTTGATATCCTTTCTAGTGCATGGCTGGGATCATTCAACTGGCCCTAATGACAAGGAATGCAAAATCTTAACAGTTTTGTTGCCTGCCATTACCTGCCATGAGGTTAGAGCAAGCTCACATACCAGGGCCATTGTATTTGGTGGGAGACTCAATGCAGACATATACCTACCAGATAGAATATAAGGATGTTCTTCACCCAGCACCCCATACTGCTAATTCCACAATCAAAACCAGAAATAGATGACCCAACATTCACAAAGCATTCCCACAACACATAGACCCAGTCTTGTACATATCCCACTAACTACTACACACACTCAACCTTCTGAACTCACATTCCAACTCATGCTCTTTTGCTCTTCAAGTACACCACATAACATATATCACACACCTCATCAAGTTTTGTGCCCTCTTCATCACAGGAAAATGTCTCTCCTCTGCTTTCTCCCAAATCCCATACATCCTTGTTCCCACAATCTACAGGAGACCACAGGTTCCACATCCACAAGAAGTGAGACGGCCATGCTGTGATCAATAAACCCTCCTGGTCCTTAGCCTTACGCAAGAAAATAACACTCAACTCCATGGAGCTGCTGACATGCCATATCCCACTCTCTGCAACTCAGACTGCCAACTTCCATCTCATCGACAGGCCTTCTGGGCAGAACAAAGACTTTGTTGATGAATTCTCAGATCTACTCATCACTTCCTCCATGCATAATGTCCATAACACCTTTGTGGGTAACTGGAACCTCCCAGACAACACAAGGTAAAAAAACAAGAAACACTCTCTTCAGCCTCATTGATATTCAACAATTGAATCACATCAATGCTAACCATCTTTTGTATGACTACCAGTTTAGCTTCGGAAATGCTGCATCATGGAGACTGACACCTTACATATCATAGAAAAGGCCCACTTGACCACAGATGAAGATGACCCCTGACTCCTGAAATTATTGGACCTCCCACGTGACTTCAACACAGTCTGCCATCCACCCTCATACGCACCCTCGAGTAACAACTGGGATTCACCGTCAATACCCTTTGCTGGTTCTCCTCCTACCTTTCTAACTTACACCACTTTGTTTGCATGGGCATCTCCAAGTCCCTTTCAGATGTGGAGTCCCCAGGCTTCCATACTGACTGCTGACATCTTCAGCCTTTACATGAAACTGAACTGCTTGGTTCTCTACTCACCGGTAACTGCATTAAGATTCACCAATAAGCCAATGATACACAACTCTACTTGAAAGCCCCCTCTGCTTCGGACATCCAATGCCTCAAATACTGCTCGCACATCATCCAGACCTGGATGTCTAGGGTCTACCCATAGGCTCAATGACATGAACCTTGATGGCTTTCAAACCAAACTTTCACTAAATGCCAAGTCATTTGGTTTCACCCTGGACTATAATCTCAGCCTCGAGGAACACATTGCTAAAAAGACAAAGAAGGCATGCCACCAAATCTCTCTTCCAAAGCAAGGGAAATAATTTCTCCTAGAAATTGACTTCCAAGCTTTTGTTCGAGCCCTTATATTCTTGCATTTGGATGGTGGTAATGGCTTTCTCCATGGCCTTCCAGACACCTCATTGGCACCTCTCGATAACATCCGCCACTCTGCAGTACATCTCTTCCAGCGCCTGAACAAATATGATCACCCCAATCCTGATGGAACTCCATTGGCTCCCCTACAGTCAAGCACCATCTTCAAAACCAGCTGCATCATATACAAAGCTGTCATGACCAGCACTCCCTCCTATTTTGCAGACAAGCGCATCATTTCTGGTGGCTCTCCACCATCAGACTTCAGAATAAGAAGTGTAAAAAAGAAAAAGAAAAGGCAGCACTATGCACTATAGAAATACCATATATATATATATATATATATATATATATATATATATATATATATATATATATATTACCTACTGGCAGTCGCCAGTAGGTATATATAGTTAGGATTTTTTCTCTATGGGTTTTTTGAAAATTCTATGTCTAATAACTTTGGCGTTTGTGGACGGAATCGGCTGAAATTTTCAGGAAAATGGCACATTTCGTTTCTGAGCAGCCCTTGAAAATTTGGGGGGGGTTCGTCCAGTGGGGGCCGAGAAAAAAGGGGGGTCCCAAAACGTGTTTTTAACATTGAGTTTTCCATAGGGCGGTTGGCCTCACTTTTAGCCCGAACGGCTGAATGGATTTGCACGAAACTTGGCAAAATTGTAGGGACTGGTAGCCCGATGTGCCTTTTGTAGGTCTCAATATATGTGCTCCAGTGGATTTTGAGAAATTAACGTTTAAAAAAAGATATATATCTGTAACAGCGGACCGGTTAGCGCTCTGGTTCGCGGACTTTTCGCGCAACGGAGCTTTGTGAAGCGAAGCTGATTGGTTCTCCGGCGTCTGTCAACATTCCAAACAGTCCGTAGCGGCCGCCATCTTGTCTCTCGGTAGGATCGAGAGACAAGAGGAGGTCAAAACAAAGGGGGAAATAACTATAAGGGGGCATAGTAGATCCTCGCTGACCCCCTAGGTTTGATGTGGAGGTTTTACAAGGGCCCCGCGGGGCAAAAAAAAAACAAAATAATAATAATCGAACGGCTGAATGGATTTGCACGAAACTTGGCAAAATATTAGGGACTGGTAGCCCGATGTGCCTTTGCTAGGTCTCAATATATGTGCTCCAGTGGATTTTGAGAAATTAACGTTGAAAAAAAGATATATATCTGTAACAGCGCTCCGCTTCGCGTACTTTTCGCGTTACGGAGCTTTGCGAAGCTGATTGGTTCTCCGGCGTCTGTCAACATTCCAAACAGTCCGTAGCGGCCGCCATCTTGTCCCTCGGTAGGATTGAGAGACAAGAGGAGGCCAAAGCGAAGGGGGAAATGACCATAAGGGGGCATAGTAGATCATTCCTGACCTCTTAGGTTTGATGTACCATTTTGCCAAGTTTGGTGTAATTCCGTTCAGCCATTCAGGCTGTAGACGTATGTAAATGTCCTATGGAAAATTGCATGGGGAAAACACATTTGAAAGTGTTGAAATTTAGAACCAATTAAAATGTTACTTTGGTTTTGTATTTGTGTGTGATGAAAGTTAATTGGTTATGTATATATGTCAAATGAGAGGAAACCACAGCCATTTTGTGATACTACTGTCTGAGGTACATTTGTGAGGAATTTTTGGTGGTGAATTTCTGGTGTTTGATTTACACAGTACTAACACTTCTGCTACTTTTAAAAAGGTGAGTTGTTAATTTGTAAGGGGAACTATGTTGTACACTTGAAGATAATTTGAAAAATGTTTTCTGTTATTTATTTGCAGTCCTTCTGTTATACTAAATACTTGATGAAGTTAGTTTTATATTATGTATTACTAAAAACGATAAATGAAAGTGATTATTTTTTTCTGCAATTTACAGCAAGCAATTTCAAAATAAAATGGCTCACAATGAAGAGACCGTGGCAATTTCTTTTGAATTGTCCACTACATTGATTGAAATTGAGAGCACCAATAATGAAATATTGTCACAAGGAGGACATGACTTGTATGATTCCATTAGATTGATTGAAATGGACAGCACCAAGAATGAAATATTGTCACAAGGAGATGACTTGAATGATTCCACTACATTGATTGAAATTGAGAGCACCAATAATGAAATATTGTCACAAGGAGGAGATGGCTTGTATGATTCCATTAGATTGATTGAAATGGACAGCACCAATAATGAAATATTGTCACAAGGAGGAGATGACTTGAATGATTCCACTACATTGATTGAAATTGAGAGCACCAATAATGAAATATTGTCACGAGGAGATGACTTGAATGATTCCACTACATTGATTGAAATGGACAGCACCAATAATGAAATATTGTCAGAAGGAGGAGATGACTTGAATGATTTTTTTGATCAATCTCTTGATGGCGAATTTATCGAGTGTTTGGAGACCATAGAGTTACAAGAATCATCATTGCAGACTTTTAATGAGGAGATTCCAGATGAGATGATTGAAGAGGAAATTACTGATGAGGACATGTTACTAGTTGTTTCAAATTTAGAAAATTCTGAAGAATAAATTTATATTTAGAAATCAAAAATTGTTTGAGACATTATTTATTTTTATTTTTAATTTATGAGGTTGTAGCGAAGTGATTGTAGTATAAAATGAGACTTATAGTATAGAGTGCAACATTTTTATGTTACATGGTAAGTTTACTCATATTTACTTCCCTTCTGCCACTATATTATCTCCAATGTGTATTTGACATGTCTTCTTCATCTCCGGCCTCCTTTCTCTCACTGTGTGTCTCCGATGCATCTTATCGCTGGTATTTTGTGTAATTACAGAAGAGAGTAAAATAAAATAGTTCGGAACGTGAAAAGGGGGCAAAGTAGAGTACTCCTCACCCCCTAGGCCTTTTTAGGCGGTCCCAAAAGGATCAGTTTCTGCTTTCCTGAGAGATTATGGTATGAGTTCCATATACCACAATAACTTGCATTACAACATGCAAGATATCTATCTCCTATTACCAACTTTTGGAGATATTCGCGCTAAGCGCGAATATCTCCAAAAAGTAACACCTGCCCTGAGCAGTTCTTAGCCATGTTATCCAATGGGAGGTGGATAACATGGCTAAGAGTATTAGCTCGGTAATGCATGAATATCGCTGACTTTTTAGCGATATTCATGCATTGCGGCCGTTTATTATCGCATTTGCGATAAACCTTGATAATAGTAAGGTTTATCTTCGATAATTTCTGACGATGCTTAGTGGTAAAAAATTGGTTGGTAAGCATCGTTAGCGATAAATATCGCTTAACTTTGGTAATATGCACCAACGTCTGTTAACGTTCGATTCGAAGGAAATGAGGAAGTGTTGAAAAACATTGTCTGCGCCATCTTGCCTTTTTTGAAATGCCACACTTTTGTCGTGCACGGCAGCCATTTTAGATGTCTTGACCAGACCCACTCTCTGCACGCTGTCGATTCGTAGCATGGCTCCTCACCCTCGTAAGCATCTCCCCCAGGCACTGGTCACCACCGCTCTCTGTCTTATGCATGGGCAATAAACCTTCCCCCATCTGCGCTGCTCTTCCCTGAGAATCACACTCTGTGCCCGCCCGACACCTCCCTTTCGCCCTATTCACTACCGCACCCTCTGACACTCCTCTTCCTCTGTGTCCGAATGTCCAGGCCGGTCCTAGGCTATCAGCTAGCCCTGCAGATGTAGTTTATGGCCCCAGCTGTAAAGAATCACCCCTCTTCAAAGGAGTTATAGTAGATCAAGGCCCACACCCGATGTGATCCGTCACAGCACACGCGTTCCTACTATCTGAAAACCATCCTGTATTGTGATTGGGGAGGGGACCGAGCCTGAAGCGGAAGATTCCAGGAATGACTCTTTGTACATCAAAGTTTTTACAATTATGTGTCACATTAAAAATATATAGCACTCCAACAAAGTAGTAGGAATATAAAACTTTAATAACATATAAATATATACAACAAAACAAAAACAGTAAAAACATTTAAACAACGAAGAGACCGTGGCAATTTCTTTTTAATTATCCAATAGATTTATTGAAATTGACAGCACCAATAATGAAATATTCTTGTCAGTAGCGGTCTGTTGTGCGAATAGTTCCAAGGCAGCAGAACGCGCTGAAATCTAGATGGCACGAAAGTGATGTCTAGTAAGTTGCCGCCCAGCAAAAAACGGCGTGGGGCGCCGCGGGGGTGAGTGAGTCCAGTAGGCACCACAGCTATTCTTACCGGCATTGCAGAATTACTGCTGGGGACAATGCCTGTGCTGTAGCAGGGTCACAGCAGAAACAA
The DNA here is from genome assembly GCF_964261635.1 of Lissotriton helveticus. Classification (NCBI taxonomy): domain Eukaryota; kingdom Metazoa; phylum Chordata; class Amphibia; order Caudata; family Salamandridae; genus Lissotriton; species Lissotriton helveticus. The sequence continues at coordinate 1,035,279,885 of NC_136070.1, forward strand.
AAAGGATTCTGTTGAAGATGTTGTTGGTTTTCAATTTGAAAACAGTTCTGGTGTCAACTGCTATGCTAATGTAGTGGTTAATGTTTTGTTTTCTCTAGAAAATGTAAAAGAGGGGGAGGCAGTCCAAAGTTCCGTTAAAAGGGCAAAGGAAAGGATCGGTGGTTTGAACTATCAGTCAAAAAGGGGAGGGGGTGCAATAATTTTTCCTACCGGGTCACACTGTGCTTTCACCGGAAGTAAGGTCTGCAGGATTGTAGTAATTCAAAGTGAGGCTGGCGCCAGCATGGGAGCGCCGACGTCCCGCGGATACAGTTTCGTCACTCCACGGGCGATCATGGCAGTCATTCCCCATCGGGGGTCGGAGACTCCCGCGGCTCCTCTAGAATCTTCAAGGTCGTGGAGGACTACGGTGGTGGAGTCAACCAGTGACCGGGCCATTTCTTTATGTTGGGCCCGCTCTTGCCAGGTCGACCGCCATTTTGAGAGTTCGGCAGCTACCGGCGATCGCGGGGTCACATGAGCGGACAGGCTCCACCCTGCCGGGCGAGACGTTGCAGCATGGCCACAGTGGAAGAAACGTTATCTAGGTCGTTCCGAAACTGTGCAGCACTGTAGTTGTTAGGATGCCACCGCCTGGAGCGCTGAGGGTGCAGCTGGGAAGCCTCCACCTGGGGAGGCGGGAGAGGCCTGTTCGCACCGTCTCTCCCTCCCAGTGCACCCCACGGCGTCTCGCTTGAGATTTGTTATGGCCGGACCAGGCGATGAGGACGAGGGGGGGGTCGGAGGCATGTGCAAGACATCCCCCTCCAGTGTTGTCGCAGCCATTATAAAAGAAAGAAGTGTCCCGTCCGTCTTCGGGCCGGGCTTCCGGTGGATGTCGGCCGGACGCCCCTGGCTCTGGCCCCATGAACGGGTTTCTTGGTTTATCGGCTGCAGCCGGATCCCGTCGGCCTCGGCCCCCCGACCGTTGGTGGTCGGACCGGAAGAGCATGTGGCGGGACTACCTGCAACTCTCAAGGGCCACCGCGGCCGGACTGGGAGAGAGAGGGGAGGGTCGAGGAGACATTCCCCCCCCCTGCAACTGTTCAGCGTTGTAAAGGCAATCCCCTGGCCGGGTCCCGCTGGTCTCGGCCTCTCCTCCGGCTACACCCTACGTTAGGATCTCCTGGCCGAGGCGTGGCAGCAGGACCTGCCTTATATGGGCTGCTCCCGGCTGGGCGTAGCCGGAACCCTGCCCCACCTTGGAAGTTTCCAGAGTGGGGGTGGATGTTCTACTGACTTGCATTTTCCCTAGTCTATCGATTTTTTTGGCGTGGCAGGCGGTGGGACAGCGAGGGGTGATTTGGTTTCTCTTACTGTTTTTCTGGTCTCTCACCACTGGCATATTTTAACGTTTTCTTGTTTCTAGGACATTAATAGGTTTTATCATTACGTTATGTTATCGTTTCTTTGTTCGTTGTTTAATAAAAGTTCATGTTCATCAGTGGCCTACTGATTTTCGTTTTCCTATTTTTTTCTTTCCAGGTTGTTTCATGGTAAAGTTTCTGTTAACAGGATACAGTGATCACTTCGTTATTATTGCATATGTCCTTTTCACTAGGGGTGCTCTCTGGTCGGGCCAGATGACGTATCTCTAGTAAATGGTCCGGGTGAAAAAGGTGCATCAATCAGTGGGGAGTAGATAGGCATGACAGATTACAACGGGGGAGAACGGGCCGCATTACGTACCCTTTCACTACTTGCAAAGATTTTCCTACGTTTATTTGCAAACAGGGAATACCTCCAAAAAGAACTAATTCCCAAACAGTCAATGTTCGGACAATCAATCAATCAATGAGGAATGAAATAGGTACGACGTGTTAAAGGCTTGCGTTACCTACCCTTCACTATCTGCAAAGGGAGATAGAATATTCCTATTCTTCCTCGTTTGCAGGTAGAGAAGATCGTTAAGAGAATTAACTTCGAACAATTCAATGCTCGATTGAAACAATCAACAAGGGGTACTGTGAACACAAATGAACGCCGCTTATATACATACGCATTGCTATTTTCAACAGGTTGTTCCTAATGTTTCTATTTTAGCGAGGTCAAAAGAGATCCCATTAGTGGCCTACTGATTTTGCTCGATTCCTTTTGTTTTTTTACACGATTTTTCGCTATCTGCAAAGACTAAACAGAGTATTGCGACTCTGTGCTTGTTTGTAAATAGAGAATGAACCAAAGAGAACAATCAATCAAATGGAGAGAGAAGCAGGCACGACGGATTACAAAGGGGGAAAGGGCTGCGTTAACTACCCTTCACTATCTGCAAAGAGAGAGTACTCCTAATAGAAATGAGGGGTGGGGGGCAGCAATCAAAGCAGATCAGTGTGCATAAACACGAAAAAAAAAATTCTTACCACGTACTTGACATTCGACAGCTTATGATATTTGCTATTAAAAAACCATTGAAATTCACTGAAAAAACCATAGGTTATAGACCATATATAGTTAGGAATTAGCATTTACAAAACCTTGAAAATTCACTGAAAAAACCATAGGTTATAGACCATATATAGTTAGGAATTAGCATTTAAAAAACCTTATTTTACTCACACAAAACCATTGAAATTCCATATATAGTTAGTTGCACTAACTATATATTGCGCACCCGCAATCCACTGCTGATGATGTCACATATTACATCATTCATGACATGGTCAGTGACATCACTGATGACATCACTGATGACATCTCAAATGACATCACTGATGACATCACTGATGACAACATCCAGTGACTATGTTTCTGTAAAGTTAAAATATGTCTTACATATTGAAGAATGAGTGGATGTATAAGTGTCTGGACGAAGGATTTAGTAGGTGCATGACTGAATGTATGAGTGAGTGATTAAATGTGTCTCACTGAGTGCATGGGTTAGTGACTAAACTGTCTTAATTTGTGCATCATTATGTCTGTTGTTCTGTAAACTGCTGCATGTGTTGATCAGTAGCTATATGAGTAACTATATGGGTTATTGATTGATTGCCCAAGTATTTGCATGGGAGACTGAGTGTGTGTGTGGCTGGATGGGAGGTGTGTGACTCTGTACAGATCAATGTGTACTTGTATCAATGATTGTATAAGAGAGTAAGTATGTGTTAGTATATGGTTGAAAACGTAAGGTGCTCTATGTTTAACTGTATAGAGTAGAAAATGGAAGTGTGATTGATTCTTTACAGGACTGACTAGGTGTGTGAGTAACTCCATGGATGAGTGGCAGAGTGTGAGTGTCTGTATAGGTGTATGAGTGCATATGATTGTGTTGTAAACATGAGTGATTGTATGTATGAATGATTGTATGGGTGAATGAGTGAATGTGTGTGTAGACGTAGGAATCAGTGAGTACGTATGTAGTAACTAGTATTGGTGTGTCAATGGTTTCAAAAATTATACTCTGTTTTTAACACTGGGTGAAACAGAGGTTATATTAAAATGTGAGGAGATGCATTGTATTGTCACATGAATGATATCATCAGTGATGTGATCATTGATGTCAAGTGAGATGTCATCAGTGATGTCATTTGAGATGTCATCAGTGATGTCATCAGTGATGTCACTGACCATGTCATGAATGATGTAATATGTGACATCATCAGCAGTGGATTGCGGGTGCGCAATATATAGTTAGTGCAACTAACTATATATGGAATTTCAATGGTTTTGTGTGAGTAAAATAAGGTTTTTTAAATGCTAATTCCTAACTATATATGGTCTATAACCTATGGTTTTTTCAGTGAATTTTCAAGGTTTTGTAAATGCTAATTCCTAACTATATATGGTCTATAACCTATGGTTTTTTCAGTGAATATATATATATATATATATATATATATATATATATGCACGTTCATAAATACAGTGCCTCTCAACAGACTCCCACTTCTGGATCACAACAACCATTCTTACATATCGTACAATACACATTCAAAAATTTAACTGGCTGCGTCATTTCTGAATTTTACTTTCAACTAGCAAATTCATGACAAGATTTATTACAAATTAGTATTGTCAACTAAAAGCAGATTTCCAAGCACATTATATCACAAGTACCAATTTTTGGTTTGTGTGCAAGTGTCAAAATGTGTTGTAGCTTTTTTTCTATACTCTGGTATTTCTCAACCAATGACTTTAATACCACACAACGTCCATAGTATTGTCCTATTGTTGTTAATATGACTGCCCTTAAAATAGATAGAAATGGATTATGAATGATATATGCAAAGGGTTAAAAATAAAAATAAATTCAAGCATATCATTTGAAATTTGCCCTGTGCACAATGGGGTCCTTAGTGTCAGAAAAAGTCGACAATGAAAAATGTAATTCAGTATTGAGACTGTTTCCTATATCCTACTCTATTAAATGAGTGTATCAGTGATTAGGTAAGTATTTTAGGAATGGACAAAATCTCAGATTTTACCTGCCTGATAAGAGCCAGAATTGAGAGAGGAAATTAATATTCCACCTACTCTCAAGTCTGAGCCGATTATCTTTACTTTGTAGGATTCACTGTATAATATCAATACTAAATTTCAGCGAGATGAAATAAGTGGTGCACCAAGTAAAACAAGGTGACCACCATCCTAGGATTAGTTGAGGTGATTGCAACATTGCTTTAGAATCAATAACATTCTTACTGTGGAGAAAGTTCATTGTGGATGTTGAAGGCCCCAAGGCAGCAGTCAGAGATTGCACTCCAAAAACACAAAAGCCACATAACTACAAATTGTGTACCTGACATTTGAAGGTTAAAAGGTTCCTATGCCCTGCTCCTGACTGTCTGGAACAGTATGATGACAAAGCTTGGCTTAGTCGTGAAGTTCTTTACATCACTTCTCATATGCTATAGCAATATCCATTTGGAGATACTAACTTCTTGCCAAATCTACCAGCCTAGTCCATTGAACCTAATTAGGTGCAGGCAAAAAGTGTTTTAATTTGGTACATTTTCCTTAGTCTTAAGCCGGTGGGTGCTTGTAAGCCTGTTTAAGTCTAACAATGGCACAGTGAGGAGTGCATCAAGTTTATGCTCCAGACAATTGTAAAACAGCTCTTCTTTCTGTTGACCCTGGTCTCATTGCTGAATGTATGTATGAGTGAGTAGTGCTATTATCATGTACAGAATAACAATGGTTGTCTCATCCAAGAGGTGTATCATAAAGCATGCATTCTTATGAAGAACGTGTTATACAATGGCTCTACTATATTATTTTTGATAGCTGCACCTATACAGCACTTCTTACACATGTTGTGGTACCATAGCATCTACGTGGATGTGTAACTTGCTATTCCATGTTTGTTTGTTAGCATTGGCTGTCAGTGCTGAATACAGCAGAGATATTGGAGGGATATGAATAATAAATCATAAAGTGTCATTTTTCATGCAATGTTGTTATCTGAGATATCATCAATGATGTCAGATAATGTTATGAAAGGTCATCAGTTATGTCTTGTGTGAGCTCATGAGGCAGTGCGTCATAAGAGCATGGTTTTGTGTTTGCATTGTATTCATAAAGTCCCTTTAACTGTGTTTCTTTAAAGGTGAATATATAGATTAGGTGTGTGTCTAAGGTTTTCTGAACCAGCACTCCTCCTGGCTGACATTCTCATTAGTGGATATGTTTTTATTGGTGCTTTCATCCAGCCCTCTTTTTTCACTAGTCTGCTGTATTTTCATTCACATTTTTCTTCCACCCGCTACAGAATACAGCATGGGGCAATGAGTCCAACCACGTCAGCCATTTGCTAACTTCACTGTGAATTATATCATACCACTCATTCACCGAGAGGATAGCCGCAGAAAGTAGTTCCCTTTTGTGCCAGGGGCTACTGGGGCAAAGTAGGTTTGGGGAGGCCAAGAAATATATTGTTGCTTTTAAACAATGTTTATTTTTTTATATTGGTGCATGCCCGACTGCTCCTTAAAAGTACATTTTATCAAAAACCATGATAAAATAAAACAAACACTGGTAAAGCCTAAATCTGGCAGCCAACAGCAGACTTGTTGACGTTGCAAATGCTTGTTTCATTTGTATTGCCTTCTCCTGGCAACCATTCTATTGCATTGTTGAAACTTAAATTCAAATGTAATTTTACACTACTGTTCTATCCACCAACACTATAGAACCCTTTGGCTTGTAGATTTGAAATGATTCCATAAATAAATACATTTGTGATGCCTTGACAACTAGGATTGGCCACTTCTCTCCCAGGATTGTGGAAATGTTGCTGTCATTATGGACTATCCTGAAGAGCAATTGTACATACTCCAAATGTATATACCTACTTTTTCCCTAGATCAGCAGAAGGTAAGCATAGCAATGCTTACTTTCCACACTAGCCCACAGGGCAAGCCTTTACTGACCCTTACTGACTTTTTGTGAAAAGGTCCAGTATGAGAGGATCTAATTTAATCAGCTATCTTTCTAAATGTGTTACATCTATGATTTGTCTCCAGATACAGAAACATAATAGGGTACAGGAAGATGTTCTTTCCTATTTTTTTTAAATACACAATTTGTATTTTATACATTCAAAATGTTCTATATTATTTTGTGTATTTATAGTTTTATGTGCTGATATTTCTATGTAGAGCTCAGGAAAAAAGCAAAACAGTTTTCAGACAAACGCTGCTAAAATAAAAACGATGACCTAGAGAAAGATTGCCCAATATTAATGTTCTCCTGTCAAGCCATAATGTAATGCAGTGTAATTGCTTATTACAGCATGTTTCTTTTCTACTAATTGCAGTGTCAAACTGGAAAGGTCATTTAGATGGGCAGTCTAAAGGAAAAGGGAGAGGTTTGTCATCCGATGTTGTTACGAGTTATTTCCCTTCGTATTTCCTCCCCAGATTTCAGATAAGCAGCCATCAAGCTTTCTAACAGTGTTCTGCGTGCTGAGGGGTACCATGGGCGGCTATCAGAAAACCTAATTTTACTGCCAGATCAAGTCAACCAAAAACTGTACATTGTATGAAAGTGGGAGGTGCAAATGTAGCTGAAATGTAACTGACACTGGATGTAAACATGCATTTAGCATAAAATTATGGAAAAAGACACACAGAGGTGCGAAAATATATCTGCAGTAATTGATGATAAAAGAGTTGGAGGTCATTCCAAGACGGCATCAAACATCAAATGAGGTCAGGCCACAGTTTTTCAAATAATAAATAATGATTAATGAAAGCATAATGATGCAGATGCTTTGCAGGCCTGTGGTGGCACTTAAGTTTTCTTTATCTCAATTTTCCTGTTTGCGTGCAAGATTTTGTTGCAACTATTTCAGATGCATTTTGGCAAAATATACCCTTCCCTTTCCACCCTCAATGCATATTTCTTTAGAATTATGGGGAAATAACCATTTAGATTCCTATATTCACTATGAACAATATTAAAAGAAAATACATTTTAGGGCAAATTAAAAAAATAATTAGAGTAACCCGATCCGATTCTGTTAAGAAATGTTCAAAGATTTTAGAGGCCAAGTGTTAACAGGGACTTTTGGTAGCCCCATTGTTTTTAAACAGACATAAATGGTGGATTTTAAAAATGCAGTTTTAAATTATATCAAAGAGCACTGTAGCTCTGAAACAGAAATTTGCGTGCATGTGCCCTATCTCAATAGTGTCTGGCATGCATCGGGGGTGGGAGGAGGAGTCTTGTCTCTCCTTCTTCGTCTCTATATGTCGTCCCTCGCTGGGCCGAAACAGGAAGCACCCAGGCTCCCCTGACCAATCACAACGCTGCAATGCAGCATTGCGATCGGTCTGAGCACCGTGGTTAGGCGCTCAGCTAGGGAGTGTGAGCCTGGGCATGTTTTCTACCCAGGCTGTAATGCAGCCCGGGGTGGGGGGCATGCAGAGTGTGCCTTACTGTTTGGTCGGCCCTCTCTTGGGCACTTACAGAATGCCTACCACTCCTCCCCCCTGCTCTGAGAGTAGAGCAGCCCACCTCGCAAAGACACAGCAGGAACAAATAAAATGATAATAATAAGTTATTTTGTTTTTCCTTTACTTACACTGCTGAAAGCAGTGGGGCGATGCTCCTCTGCCTTAGTGGAGGAGCCGCCACTGCCCTGTCTTTTAATTTAATTGGTAATCCCTTCCTTTGCTTGCACAGCACATTGGCAGTAAAAAAAGACCTGTAACAGGCCAGATTAAATGAGGAACACACAGACTCATGTTTTAATATAAAACAGCACACAAGTAACCAGCGTGCCAAACAGGAGCTGTCAGCTCCTATAGAGCAAGAGTCTCTATGTAACATAAAAATCCTCCAGTTGGCCATGAATCTCAACATTTAAGGGCCCGATTCCGATGTGGTTTGGAAATCATTCCGACTGAATCGGTTTGGGAATGGTTTCTGACCAACTTGGATCGGGAGAGTCCATACGAGCGAGTAGATGCATCTGATTGCTTCCAGACATAATTTGGTTGGACTCCTATTGACTTCAATGGGAGCCTATGTTCTGACCAAATGCATAGGCTCCCATTGAAGGAAGGGGAGGCTAGGGAAAATCAGGCACCCTGGTGCTTGCCACACTGTGCATGGCCTATAGGTAACCCCATGGGCCCGATTGGGAAGGTTCCGGGTGCAGGGGGTCCCGCTACGGGCCCCTAAGGTCAGATTCTGACTGCTGATTCAAGTCAGACGGAACGATTTGGAAAGGCTGTCTGAATCCAGGACTGTAATCGATTGCACGGAAATGCAGCCCTTAGAGACGTACGATTCTGCTCCGTACTGCTTGGTTACTCCAAATGCCATCGGGTTCAGAGTGGGATATTCCTAACGGCTAACTCGCATCATACTCGGTGAGTCGGAAACTTTTCCGATTCGATTGGAAAGACAGTTTCCGATCCATTTTGGAATGAGCAAATCCTGTTAGGAGGCCTTCCTAACCGCATCAGAATTGGGCCCTAAGTGTCACAGGTCTACAAGTAATTTTTCATGTGTTCCTGACATTTCTTCAGAAACCATTTCCGGTTTTGAAAGAAATTGCGCTGAATTCTTATCAAAGCCCGACTTGAGAGTAGTATTTAAGAAATCGAAAGTAAAACATATAAGTCAAAATATAATTTATTTATACATTTATCATACTTATTTTACTTTGTTGTGCCTTTGAGCGTAAAGAAATCTGTGTCACAACCACCTACTGAGAGCACAATTCACAAATATATATATTGAGAGTTACTAATAAATTAATTTGAAAATAATTCTAGTTGACTAAAAACTGTATATTTTTAGGGCTTTACATAATGTTCCCATATACAATTTAAAGGCCCATTCAAGGTGCTGCATGCAGAGTTCTTTGGCATCCTTCTGAGGTCAAGCTTGTAGCGTGAGGCTTTTCTGAGTTCTTGGGGACTGTTCTTAATTCTTTAAACTGATGCTTTTTCAGCACCCTTGGGCCTATATAGTTTGTGGAGTCTTCATTTGAACTTTTTTGGTCTTAATTGCCTATAATGTGCTAGATTCCTGGGGTTCCACCATCACTTACTTCTCACCAAGAACCCCACGCACATCTCAGATAGATGGATCTTTGTTGTCAGCTGAGACATCAAGTTAAATCTCAACATATATCATTACCAATTATCATTAATTTAGTGCAGTCATTAAAGAGAGTTTAATTAAGTTTAAGAGTTTTAATTACATCTTTTTCATCTTTTTAAAAAATATTACTCTCCAAAAATCATTAGTAACGGTAATCAATCAATCAATATTAGTAATATGAATCACATCAAGGAATCAATAATAAATCAATAATACAATAAGGCAACAAGTGTGTTCCATTAAGAAACATCCCTATTGTAAGCTAAGTCAAGATAAATTCAGAAAGGGCTGTAGGTGTCAGCTCAGAAACCCATGAAGAGTTCTGATGAGAGAATGGAGCATAAGCATAAAGCTTCTAGCAGAGTAAGCTGGAAAGTATTCTCAGCTCAAATAATAGCGGATCAAGAAACAAACTAAGGCAAGGAGATGTGCAGAAAGCTCAGTTCATAGTCTCCTCTTAGAGTATCGGGAAAAGGGAACTCATCTAATGTGCTATAGAATAAGGAAATTGTGGCACTGAATTAGGAACACACTCTGATATAAACACATGTTGTCTTAGTTTGTTCTTTCTTCTGCATGTTGACCCATAAAATGTAAGCATATTCCTGGGAACAGATCTACTTTCCATCTTCTCACTGGATTATAATCATCTTACAACCATGTGTCCGTGAATGTTGCAGGCATATCCTTTCTTGTTTGCAATAATGTCTTGAAATACTGAAAAAACCTGGGAGTCTAGTAGGAACAAAGATGTGTCCTAACATGTGATAAAACCAATGCCCGACACTTGGGTGCAGAGGAAGAATCCTTGTAAACTATTAACAGGAAGTACATAGACCAACGCACATAGCCACCAGCAACTGTAGGTGTATCCCAATGTCTAAAGATGGATTCCCATCAAAGTCTTATAAATGATCAATATTATCATTTTGTCATCCAACGGTAGGGGTGGTAGGTCTCTAGATCATTGAGACAAAATCCATACCCTCCATGAGGGACACACCTCCCAGGTTGCTCGTAGACCATATGTTTGATCATAAAGTGGGAACTAGTGCAGTGCAAAAGAAATGAGTGAGAGTAAAAAGAATAAAGAAAGGCAGCGGGGTAAACCTTAATAGCTATCAGTCTCTTCCAGATTAAAACCAAGAACAGCGCAATTATAGCAGTTCAAACAAATAGCTGCTGAGGGGCAGACATGTTTCTGCCAAACGGGAAACAACTCCTAAGGCTTTCTTCAGGGCCTCTGTTCTAAATAAATCTTGCGACTGCAAATGTATAATACATTTAAATCAATGAACCACAACTCATAAGTGAACAAGTGAAAGAACCATAAAGGATATACATGACTATTCCTCCATGTCACTTGGTGTGCTGTTCACCTACAAAAGTAAATGGTAACGTCAGTGCGTTGGGCATAGCAACATAAAAGAAAGTTTAGAATTTATATTCAACTCACCTATAGTAACAGGGGATAGGACCTCACCTCACCTGGACCATGCTCAGGGTAGAGGAGGCCACGTGCTAAAAGGCAAGGAAAAAAGAAGGTGCTAGATCCAGCAACAAGAGGATTGACCTTCCTAGTTAACCACAGATCTGTGCCACCTATTCCTTTGCTAAACTTCCCAAATCTCCTGACAGCTCACTATCAAAAAACTCAACCACCCCTCACTCTGAGGCAGTCCCTCAATTGTAATTATAACTACTCCAGGTATTACGCTTGTGCCTAACAAGGGTGACAGACACTAAGCTCCTTACCTCTCTGTCGTTGCCTCAGACTGATCCTGAGTCTGGGGGAGGCAACGAGGAGAGGAAGGGGAAGATATTTTATGAGTGTAAGGGACAAGCCCCTGTCCAATCGGGGTGTTGCCCAAGCGAAAAACGCCATGTTAGTTGTTTAATTAAAGTAAAAAAAAATAAACTCAAACAAGAAACTTACTCTAAGAAAGGGTTTAACAACCGGCGATGTCCTTCCCTCAGTTCAACCCAATTTCCTGTATTCGCGAGTTCTCGCGATAAACTGCGGGACTTTGGCAGAGAATGCCGTAGAACTACAAAATGACGTCATACGCGGCGTCACAGTAGTTTTTTGTCATTTCGAATATCCAACTATTACAAGTGAATCGACGTTACCATTTACTTTTGTAGGTGAACAGCACACCAAGTGACATGGAGCAATAGTCGTGTATATCCTTTATGGTTCTTTCACTTTTTCACTTATGAGTTGTGGTTCATTGATTTAAATGTATTATACATTTGCAGTCGCAAGATTTATTTAGAACAGAGGCAGAAACATGTCGGCCCCTCAGCAGCTATTTGCTTGAACTGCTATAATTGCGCTGTTCTTGGTTTTAATCTGGAAGAGACTGATAGCTATTAAAGTTTACCCCGCTGCCTTTCTCTATTCTTTTTACTCTCACTCATTTCTTTTTGCACTGCACTAGTTCCCACTTTATGATCAAACATATGGTCTACGAGCAACCTGGGAGGTGTGTCCCTCATGGAGGGTATGGATTTTGTCTCAATGATCTAGAGACCTACCACCCCTACCGTTGGATGACAAAATGATAATATTGATCATTTATAAGACTTTGATGGGAATCCATCTTTAGACATTGGGATACACCTACAGTTGCTGGTGGCTATGTGCGTTGGTATATGCACTTCCTGTTAATAGTTTACAAGGATTCTTCTTCTGCACCCAAGTGTCGGGCATTGGTTTTATCACATGTTAGGACACATCTTTGTCCCTGCTAGACTCCCAGGTTTTTTCAGTATTTCATGTTGGTTAGTAGGGGACGTAGCCTGGTTGAGTCTTTAAACTTACCTGAGACCCTTTCACCCCGGATGTTATATGCAATAATGCCTTCCCATGTATCATCCTCCCTGTCATCTACATGTTTTGTGGTGTGAACCTCACTATCTGTCATCTAATACAACAAATGTCTATTCATTAACTAATACATGGTAGCTTCTGAAAATGCAATGTCTGCAGTAAAGAGAAGAAAAACAACTTGCACAATTGTCGCTTAAAGTGAAAAACAAGCATTTCAGTATTAGTGAGCCTTCACTTTAAAACATAGTGCAATTACATATGTCAACTTTAAATAAAATCCAGGCCCGATTACTAGGTGACAGGAGTATACGTTCTAAGTATGGTTGCCTACTACAATTTTTGCAATAAAATGTTTTCATATTTAAACATAAATTCTGCACACTGTACTTTTAAGAAAGCTTCTGGTAAATAACTTTGCATTAGCAAACATACGGATTATACATTTTATTTCTTTGGCAATTTTTTTTAAAGAGTATAAGCTCTTTAGAGTAACAAGACAATACTTTATTAGGGTGACGGCAAACATTTGCCATCTTTAACTCAAACTGGTGGAATGTGGGTTCTCAATCAATAGAGAAAGTAAAGGCTAAAGAAATATCATCAAATGAACATTCAATGGACAGGCTTTCAATCTGTGTGGGCCACACTCCAATGCATATGAAAAGTCTGGTGTGTATGACACTCTGTCCTCAAAATGTTTAATGGCCTGTATTGGGAGAAAATGGGCAAAGTGAATGCCTCATTAATAACACATGCATATATTGAACAGTATTGAAAGAGTCATTAGTCTTACCTATGACTTTAGAAATGTATTATAACCAGGAATCCTTAGTTAGTGTGTACATGCTACAGTTCATATTTCTTCTGGATACGTTAAATGAGACCAGTGATTGTGATGTGCACAGGGTTGTTGGGGGATAAACATATGTAAAATCTCAATATTATTCATGATACAACATATGTACAATTATTTGAATTACAAACCATAGATGTCTAACAATGACTGCTTGACATCTGTTTTTGATGTGAACTTTAATAAACGTTTTTGGTTAAAAGAAATTATACGACTGATTAGGAAACAACTTTATTAACCATAAAAGTAAATATGTTAGTAAATATGTTAGTTTGAAGTAGGCCTGGAACCGACTTTTGGCCAAGTGAGGTAAAAGTATTCTGTATACTCTTTTTGCAATACAAGTATGGAGGAGGCCCCAGACAAGAGAAGGAAGCCTCTGTCCAATGGTCCATTTAAACAGAGCATTAGTATCGGATGCAAGGCCAGGCTGGAAACATAAGTCAGCCTTAGCATGTTTTCTCAAAATAGCACTATATTGTAGGAAGCCGCAAGTAAAATGGGGCCATGGGGCATGGTTGGTTGAGGGAACCCCTCCTACTCGGAAAGCAGTCTGCTAGCCTGCATTCCATGGGAAAAGGGTCAGAGTAGCTGAATGCCCAGTTCAATCTTGGATAGATCAGAAAGCTCTGCAACTTCCTAATGGGATTGATGTGGTAATCCTGCCAACATATTTGCCTGGTTTGCCAGATGTAGAGGGCCCTAGAGCCTGTTCGATAAATATTAGTTTGGTAGCTAGGGAATCCAAGAGAACAGAGAAACTGCAGATAGAAACTCCTGAAAGTTTAGAAGGTTAGGTCTGCAGATCTTTCTGCCTCTCAGCAATACTTTTGCGATGTCCACTGTATTGTGGCGACTAGACTGAAAACACCTGAAACCTGGACGCTAAGAAGGTTTCATCTTCCATCACAACATCACTTAGGGCCAGAATAACTTCTAAAGGAAGGAGACCCTTTTATGGGTAATACAGCTTCCACATAATTTGCCTAAAGGGTTGGCATACACATTAGAAAGTTTGCAAAACAAACACAGCATGCATTTACCAAGGTAAGTGACTTTTCCCCTGCACCATCAGCATTCAAGAGCATGTACTTTTTAAGGCTAACATAACTTAGAGGAGCGTCTACTCATGGGTCCATGCTCACAGGAAGAAAGCTTGGATAAGCCTAAGAACCTCAAAAGAAGCTAGACAGACAAAGGGACTTACAATGAGAAAACCTACAAATTAATGATAATGCATCCTAAAATGCAGAAATTCATCCCCAAAGTAACTTTGATGCGGTCCAAAGTTTCAATTGCACTTACACTGTGGGGCATTACAAGCCCCCAAAGAGTTTATCCTTGATTTGTCCCAGCACTTGCTGGACAATGGGACTGCCACATTCTAACACCTTACTTGAAAGGCGAATTAGGGCCTCAACAGCATATTGCAGGCCACAAAACACATCCTTTTGCTAAACCTTTTAACCACAGCATGCTGGTACTAAAGGCTCTATCTAGGGGGAATGAGTGGTAACCAAAACGACTGACTAAAGGCTTTGTCCAGAGATCAGTGCTTTCAGGGTACTGCAGAATAAGGGTTTGTGAAAGAGTACAGACAGAGCACAAAGTACAGACTAAGTATTAAAAAAGGTATACACAGCATGGTCCATGGGGTTGATGGACTTGGTGCAGGGTATACCCATGTCTCTATCCTGTGCTCACTGTTTATTCATGACAGCCACAGACCACACCCAGTGGATACTTTGGCCATAGTAACACACTATATTATAGCAAAATTAATAAACAGTCTTAATGAAAAGGGAAGTTGATGGTCCGTTACTTAGAAACCAACATTATGAAATGAATCTTGAAAATTCCCATAATATAATCGGGTGAAGGGACTTTATGCTATCAATGTAACACTGGAAAATCACTGAAAGGTGTTGGTAATGTGTAAACACTCAAACATATTTCCCACAAGCTCATAATCGTATACATAACCTTATATGGAGCTTAAAATTGGGGTATGAGGGGGGGGCGTGGCTTGGCGCCCAGCGGTAATGGCGGCGCCCGAGTGAAGCTCTGGTGAAGCTTCGGGAGACGCACCGCTGGAACATCGTCTTTTCCTGCTACGAGGGTATGCCTGCATTTCGGACCATCGCGGGACACTTCTGAACTGTTTTCGGCAGCCCGGCATACCTTGAAGCCAGATACTCCACGGAAGTAAGTGGCTCCGGCATCTCCGTGGTTGCGGCCGCCATTTTGATATGCAGCCGCAATTGGACTTTTCTGTCACCAAGTGGAGCTTCCTATGAAGCGGAGCGCCTCATCACGCCTGGCAACTTTCTGCCTCAGGACTTTGTTACATGACATTCCTTTGTGATTTTTGCCCCTTTGCTCCGCTTGGCACACTGTACGAGACTCTATCATTTCTCTCAGCTCCTGACCACCATTTTGTAGTGTCTGCTTAATATTGCGCTACTTTCTCGGACACGGTGCATGAGTTCATATGTGCTTAGCAACTGCTTCCTTTCAAGTCTTGGCAGGCCAACGCTGAATGCCCCTGTTGCTGATTTAGGGAAGGAAAACCTGCTCTCTCCACACAATAATACATCGCCATATAGTTCTTTCTTTTTGGTGTCTGTATGGCTACTGCAGCATGTGACTAATTGTCATTCTTACCTTCTGCTGGATATAGCCTGCCTGTCACACCTACCAGCTATGAGATGTCCTCAGGTTTTCTTATTCAGCACCCAGCAATACATACGCCCCTACTCTTGACGTGGTGAATACAACTTCGTCATTTGGCACGATAGCACGCCCTTCTCTTAAGCGCTCATAATGGATAAGACTCTATATGCTCCAACTGATTGACGCACAGCATATACATCAGTTTCAGGGCTATGTGTTTATTCAGCTTCTCAAATTTGTTCAGTACTGGCTATCTATCTCCCGTGGTTTAACCTGCCTCTGCTTGCAGTCATATTTTTCATGTTTTTCATCCAGCTCTCCTCCTGCTAGATGCCTGTTTATGCCATATGTTTGGTTCTTCTCACGAGTGACCTCCTCTTCTGGTAATAGTGGCTTCTTTCCTACTTCAGAGAACCTCCTTATAATTTATGCGCATTTCCCTGTGACATTTCTTGCCTTATTGCAAGACAGCTCACGCTGTATGACTGTTGTACTCTCTAGTTTATCTTCCCATGGGAAGGCTCAAGCCTATGTCGCGCCTACCTTCCTCAACGACAAAGGTTGCCTTTGTGAAAAACTCTAAAGTATTTTCTGCCTTCTCTAAATTGGAAGATCCTCACGCGTCTTCTGGCTCAAACACAACCATGGAGTCTTCTCAACCTGCTCCGGGGAAAACTAATGTCAAAAGATTGAAGAAAGACCCTCCCTCGCCACTCAAACAGTCTGCGCCTGTCTCAATGGAACTTTTGTTGGAGGAGATACGATCTTTTCGCCCTTTTCTGGAGGAAATCAGCTCATTGCGTCCCTTTATGGAGGAAACTAACGCCAAACTTCAAGTCCTTTCTGACAACTGGTCGCAAATTGAAACAAGAGTCTCCTCAGTTGAACATTCTGTTGCTTCACTTCAGGAAACTTGCTCCACGGTTTCTCATCTTAATTCGCAGGTGTGCACACTTCAAAAGCAGGTGGAGGAGTTGGAAAATAGGAACAGGCGGAACAACCTCCGCATTTATGGTTTGGCGGAGGGCCTTGAGGGGTCAGACTCGCTTGCTTTCTTCAGGTCCTTCCTCCCCAAACTGCTCCGTTTGCCAGATGGTACGGTTCTCAACATTCAACGTGCCCACCGACTAGGTCGTCCGCCTACCTCTGCCTCCTCTTCACAACGCCCAAGGGGTGTCATTCTCTACTTCTTGGAGTATACTGATCTCCTCAAGGTTTTATCAGCTGCCAAAGCTTCTCCAAAATTTACATGGTCTGGCTCCTCCTTGTTCTTTGCTCAGGATTATGCAAAAGCAACTGCTAATCGTCGAACGGCCTTCCTAGGCATGAGAGAGAATCTTCGCTCCATGGGTGCTCGATATGGCCTTTACCATCCATGTTTTTTCAAAGTCACATACAATAACAAGACTACTACCTACGAAGACCCAATTCGACTGCAGAGTTTCATCAATGCACATAAGACTGCCGCTATGGATTCCTCTGGACCTTCCTCTTCCAGCCCCAGATGAGCTGCAGTCTGTGTTCTCTTCATTTTGCTCTTGCTTCTTGCTCATGTTTTTCCTCGTTATAATGTTGTATTTTCTTTCGACAGTTATTCTCCTGTAGTTGTACTGTATTGATATTGCTTGTTGCTCCTGTTTCTTCTCCGACTTGCGTCTGTAATTTAATCCTGCGTTTTCTTCTCCCGCCTCCACAGGAACCCTCCTTCGTCTGATGATGTCTCCCTGGCTTCTTGCTCAGCTGACCTTGGATGTGTTGCCTTACCTGTGTGGCTCCATCCCCCCTCAACACCGTCTCATCTTTTCCTTTTGTAGGTATGTCCCCCTCGTGTTTCTCTCCTTTGTTCCTCTCCTTGTTCAGTTTTCTCCCTTTTGAATTTTTTCTTCCTCTTCTTTGTATGGGGGACACTTTCCTTCTCACCATTTTTTCTCGACTATTTTATCTACATGCTTTCCTTCTTTTGACTCTAATCTTCCTGAGCTTTTCTCTAGCTTTCACTTTATTCTCACTTTTTGCATTCTTCTCTTTGTTCAGCTCTCTCCCTTTTGAAATTTTTTTTTCCTCTTCTCTCTACTTGCATATTTTCCCATTCTCGTTGATCTCTTCTTTCTTTTTCTTTTCTCAATCTCCATTTTGCATCTATCTTCTCTTCTATATCTATTTTCTTTTTGTCCATCCTTATTCATGGGTTTTTATTCCAATTATACCTATGATGTATTTTCTGCATTTCTATTTAAAATATGTCTTTGAACATAGTATCGTGGAATGTTAAGGGTATTAACTCTCCGATAAGCGCCAATGTATTTTGTCACATCTTGCCAAATTGAATGTTGATGTTGCGTTCCTCCAAGAAACCCACCTCTCTGACATAGAATCTGCAAAGCTTAAAAGAGCGTGGGTGGGTGAGGTTTTTTATTCACAAGGTGATGGTAAACGTAATGGTGTAGCAATTTTATGTCGTAGATCTCTCCCCATCACAATTATTTCCCAAGAATCAGACACTCATGGCAGATGGACACATGTCAGACTATCGCTTAGAGGTGTTCCAATCTCCCTCCTTAATGTCTATGCTCCCACCAATGGTGAACCTCTTTTTTGGGCTGAGTTTTCTCAACGTATCACCCAATTTATGGATGATCATTTTATTCTAGCTGGAGATTGCAATCATCCCCTAGATCCTTTTATTGATAGGAATTCCGACGCCACTTGCGTTCCCAATAAACCCCATAAGCTTTTCACCCAAGCCATTTCCCAACATAAGCTCGTAGATTCCTGACGGCTTTGCAATCCGACCTTGCAGGAGTTTACTTTTTACTCACCGTCCCAGTCGCGGATTGACTATATTTTTGTTTCTCATACTCTTGCTCAAACACTCACCGTTGCTGAAATTGGTCCGATTCTGCTCTTGGATCATGCCCCCGTTGTAATCACCGTTGATGTGCTTCCTAAGATTGATGGGCCCAAAAGATGGCGCTTTAACAATACCCTCCTCCTAGATCCTAAATTTACTGCTTCCTTCAATGTCTTTTTTGATGAATATTTCCTGTTTAATGATACTCCTTCCCTCTCGAAACACACCATTTGGGATGCTTTCAAGGCTGCAGCACGCGACTTTATCATTGGTTATGTTGCAAAGAAGCGTAGGACTGCCCGCCTATACACTAAAACTCTCCTCTGTGACATTAAGAGATTGGAACATGTCTACTTCACCTCACATTCAAACGATAGTCCGACGGCCCTTGTTGCTGCCAAGATGAAATTCAATGAAAAGTCCACAGAAGATGCCTCCCTGTACTTGCTAAAGTCTAGTGCTAAGTTTTATGGTGGGAGAAATAAAGCTGGGAAAATTCTTGCCAATTATTTGAAGGTCAAGCACAACAGAATGAACATTGAATCTATTTATGACGCCAATTCTAACTTACAGCATAAAGATGCCGATATTCTTACTGAATTCTCCCGCTCCTACAAAACCCTATACACCTCTGAAACCCAACCCTCAATCCAATCCCTCACACATTTCTTCTCTAATATCCAAAAGCCTGCACACTTTCCTCTCGATCTTTCCTTCTTGGAGAATGACATCTCGCAGAAGGAATTGATTACCACGCTCCAACGTCTCAAACTTAATAAAGCCCCTGGACCAGATGGTTTTACCGTTGAATTCTATCTCCACTTTTCCAATTTGTTAATCCCGAAGCTACATTCGCTCCTTACCACTTTTGTTGATTTAGGTAACTCCTCAGGCACCTTCTCTGATGCACATATTTGTTTAATACCTAAGGAAGGAAAGGATGCGCAGCATTGCAAAAATTACAGGCCCATCTCCCTTGTCAATATTGACTACAAACTCTTCGCTAAGGCATTGGCGATAAGGTTGGATCATTTACTTCCCGATCTGTTGGGCGAAGAGCAGTCTGGTTTTGTTAAGGGTCGATACATTACTGACAATACCAGACTTTTATTCAACATATTGTCAAAATCATCCCATCTCCAGGATTCCCTTGCAGCGATCGCCCTAGATGCCGAGAAGGCGTTTGATAGGGTCGAATGGCCATACCTTTTTCACACTCTTGGATGGTTTGGCTTTGGCCCTAAATTTACTTCCCTAGTCTCATTGTTGTACTCTCGTCCGCGGGCTGCGGTCTATGCGAATGGTCAGATTTCCTCTTACTTTGACCTTGGTAGAGGCGTTCGCCAGGGCTGCCCCCTTTTACCTTTCCTTTTCAACCTCGCTTTATAGCCCTTCTTGTCCAAGCTTCGCCAGAATCCCAACATACATGGCTTTCAAACTGCGGAATCCTCCATTAAACTTGCTGCCTATGCAGATGATATTTTACTCTTCATCTCTAATCCCACAGACTCCATTCCTGCTTTTCTGGAGGAAGTGCGGAATTACTCTTCAATTTCTGGTTACAAGCTCAACAATGACAAGTGTGAGATTTTACCCATGACGAAGTTCACCTTTAAACCTGACTTCAGTGCTTCCAATTTTACCTGGAGTCCCTCTCATATTAAATATTTAGGCTTGCACATCACTCCCTCTATCTCAGACACTATTTCCCTCTGTTTGACCAAGTGCTCTCAGAAAATATCTGCCCTTACAGGTAGATGGGCATCCTCTATATTTGTCTTGGTGGGGTCGCCTTGACACCATTAAGATGATGTTATCTCCTATAATTCTCTACACAAATTCCAATATCCCTGTTTCTATCCCAGCCAAATTCTTTAAGAAAATTAATTTGATCCTGTCCTCTTTCTTGTGGCATAACAAGAAACCCAGAATGTCCCTTGCCAGACTAATTTGCCCTGCTCTTGAAGGCGGAGTCAATTTTCCGGACTTTCCAGCCTATCAAAAAGCCTTTTTGCTACGCCAAGCTTCCTTTTGGCTCCAAGATCCTGCCTCCCCCTGCCCTTTGTGGACTAAAATTGAGCGTCTTTTCCTTTCCCCATTTTCCTTTGCTGAGTATATCTCTTTCTCCCGTAAGCCCTCCTCGATTCCCACTCCTATTCATAAATTTACTGTCAAGCTCCTTTTAGCCTCTAATCCTCTTCCCCCTACGACTATTGCTGGCTTTCTCTCGTCCGCTATTTGGCATAACAAATATCTTTTAATTCATAACAGACCCTTTTACTGGAAATCCTGGCGGACCAGAGGATTGCTCTGGATTTCGCAGTTGTTCTCACACTCTACCTTTCTACCTTTCCACACTCTTTGTTCCTCCTTTGATTTATCCTCATCCTTTGCTCCCAAATATCTTCTACTTAAAACAGAGGTCATGGAGGTCTACACACGGCTCATGCAAGCATCACCCTCCTCCACTACTCCTGACCCTGCCTTCCGCCTCCATTCTCTCTTGTATACCACTCCTAAAGCTTCCATTATTTATAAGCATCTTCATTCTCATGCGTCTGCTAGACCTAAGTCTAAGGTGGAGGAGCAATGGGAACAGGACCTTGCTGTGTCTTGGCCAATATCCCTATGGGACAAGATATGGACAGTAAAACGTCTAGAGCAGCGTCCTTGACGCAATCCTTATTTTTCATCTACAACAGGTTGCTCCATACTCCTTTTGCCCTCAACAAAAGGTTCTCTACTGTCTCAGATGCTTGCTGGTCCTGCTTCTCACCTCACGCTACTCTGTTTCATATGCTATTTCTTTGCAAACATGTACATGATTTTCGGTTGCATGTTTGGGCTCAAATTAATGTAATTTTCCATACATGTATTCCCTTATCTCACACTTATATATTTCTAGGGAGCCTCTCTCCCTGTTGGGAGAGGACTGAGCTACATGTTCGCATTGTTGATTTGCTTTTGGCTGTTGCGTTCCAACAGATTACTATTAATTGGAAGACCTCTTCTGACATTTCTTTTAAAGCATGGTGGTACAATGTTTGCCATAATCACAGGCTTGATACTGCTTTTGTTTTTCCTGCCCAATTGGCAACCAAGCGGGCAGACCTATGGCTCCCTGTTACAATGTATTTGGATAATTGTGTGACTCGTTCTTTTTGCCCACGTCCTGCTCAGCAGGAAGTTCCCAAACCACCCTGATACCCTTTTCATTTCCTGTATTTTTCTGCATTATTATCTGCTTTGTCCTTATTTGCACCTGTTTCTGATGCATAATTATTGTACCTCATATTTTTATTCTTATTGCCCATGATATGCCTTTTGCTATTCGATTTCTTGTAAGTATATCCTGATTACTCTTTCTTTGTTTCCCATTCCCCCCTTTCCTTCATTTTTCTTGCTTTATTATGTATTGTTACCTTATTTTATGATCAATAACATTTTTCTTGAAAAAAAAAGTGGGGCATGAGTGATGGATATATCGCGGTTTCACACACTCTCACATTTAGATCATCTGGTAAACCACTTGGTTTCATTTTCTAATAATCTAATACAACTTGGTATCTTATAGGTCCCTAATTATAATGTTGGGTTATATTGTGTTTTTTCCTAGATCAGCCATGTGCTCTATTTCCAAGCAGGGCAAGAAGTACATCAGATGCACATGGTGGCGTGTTTGTTTTGGGTGAAACGGAATTTGCTTTCTAGATTTAATTAATTTTGTTTTCTTTTGGATGCCTTCAAGCCGTACATCTATTCATTTCTACTTGGGGCTATTATTGGTGGTCTTTTGCTAGAATTTAAAGGCATTTGGTAGTTTTGTATTCTATGCTGCAGTGGAGTCCTTGGTTTCTCAGTCAGTGTGCTGAGTGACTTAATGTTTCTTGATACTCACATAAGATTGTGAATAGATGTAGGCAGTAGAAGATGTGCAGGTAGCAGTTCATATGAGTAAATTCTATTTAGCGTTTGTTATCATGAATGGATCATATCTTGGAATGTTAAAGTTTTTAAAAATCCATTTGATATAGTTGTGTACGTAGAGCAACTAAGTAAACAGTTTTTAGATGTTTGACTTAACTTCCTTTGGTTTTAGGAAAAGTATGCCAATGAACAGAGACAATAATTCTATTAGCATGTCCTCATGTTCACTTGTCCTGAAGTTAAATACAAACTGAACAGGTTTGAACCTGCAACAAGTGATTAGGATCCCTGAGCACTGCTTTGTGACTAATATTACATTGTTTACTTGCTGTCTATTATGTTTTATAACTCCTGTAAAAACTTTCGAGCTGAGTATCCATGCACAAATATCTGAACTGACTTTGCACTTGGGCTTAGGTCTGCAACATAGGAAGCATGTGCCTACTGTGTACAAAACAAGAGCATACACTTCTAGTCTTCGTTCTCCACGTCCATGGTGCCAGCAAGTGCAGGCAGGC
Organism: Lissotriton helveticus; assembly: GCF_964261635.1. NCBI lineage: Eukaryota > Metazoa > Chordata > Amphibia > Caudata > Salamandridae > Lissotriton > Lissotriton helveticus. The sequence goes on from NC_136070.1 coordinate 1,035,303,131, forward strand.
CTCCCAAAGTGGTCCAGGCTGATTACTAACCCTGGGCTGAGTTCGCAGAGTTGCACTACGCGATGTGCAAAATATTACGCCGCACTACGCGGAGGTCCGCAAGCGGCAGTGTATGGTAGAAAATTGCTGTTCGCGGTGATTGCACAGTGCCAGAGGCTTGTCCACACTGTGCAATCATTGTGAACTGCACCATGACCAGCGCCTGCTTACCTTTTCTGCTGCTTGAGTAGATTTTTACTCCAGCGGCAGCTTTCTCAACGCGAACGGGCAGTTTCTCAACGTGAGCGGTCGCGAGCATACGCAACACTAGCAATGAGAAACCTGACTCCCACTCCCCCTCCCGAGTTGAGAAATCTCGCCGGGAGGTTTACTTTCCACGCTCGGGCTCAACAACTTGATGTTGCCGATCGCAAACGAGGAAAAATCTCACAGGGAGGTAGATTTTCTTCGCTCATGCTCACCAACTTGACGTTGATGAATGCGAGCAAGGAAAAAAACTCCGCTCCGCAGCACAAAGCGGGGATTTTCAGAACTCCGCAAGCTCCACGTAATGCGGAGTGCGGGAAACTCCACGAGTGGAGCGGAGTTGACCGCCCAGGGTTACTGATTACCCGCCATATGTGTGGCCGGTGTGGAAGGACAAGTGGATGGTGCCCTGCACATGTTTGTAAAGTGTTCTATTTTACCACAGTAGGAGCATTGCCTGCTTTGCTGGATAGCTGCCTGACTGTGGAAAAATACCACAGAAAATCCATATGTGTCTTTTCTGTTCACTGGTAATATTCACAGCAGTCAAGTCAAGTGATTTATATAGCGCGCTATATACCCAGAGGGTCTCAGGCGCTTGAAGAAGGGTGGGGAGTTATTTGTCGAATATCCAAGTTTTAAGTTGCTTTCTGAATGCTAGGTGGTTCTGAGTGAGGCGAAGGTGAGTGGGAAGTGAGTTCCAGGTTTTAGCTGCCAGGTAGGAGAAGGATCTACCTCCCATGGTGGTTTGGTTGATGCGAGGTACAGTAGCAAGGGCTTGGGTGGAGGATCGTAACTGGCGGGAGGGGGTGTAGAAGGAAAGTCGTGTGTTGAGGCATTCGGGTCCAAGTTCGTAAAGTGCTTTGTGTGCGTGGGTTAGGAGGTGGAAAGTAATCCTCTTATTAATGGGGAGCCAGTGGAGGTTTTTTCAGGTGGCCAGAGATGTGGTCTTTATGCTGGATGTCTAGTATGAGTCTGGCTGAAGCGTTCTGGATGCGTTGGAGTTTTTTCTGGAGTTTTGCGGTGGTACCGGCGTATAGGGTGTTTCCGTAGTCCAGGCGGCTCGTGACCAGTGCGTGGGTGACCATTTTTCTAGTTTCGGTGGGGATCCAGCGGAATGTTTTTTTGAGCATGCGAAGAATATTGAAGCAAGATGATGAGACGGCGTTGACTTGTCTGTTCATAGAGAGTGAGGAGTCCAGGATGACGCCTAAGTTCCGTGCGTGGTCCGTCGGGATGGGTGCTTTTCCAAGGGCCTCTGGCCACCAAGAGTCATCCCAGGCGGAGGGGGAGGTACCTAGGATAAGGACTTCTGTTTTGTCTGAGTTCAGTTTTAGACGGCTGTGCTTCATCCACTCGGCTACTTCTTTCATACCTTCATGTAGGTTGGTTTTGGCGGTGTTAGGGTCTTTGGTGAGTGATAGTATCAGTTGAGTGTCATCAGCGTAGGAGATGATGTTGAGGTTGTGTTGGCGTGCGATGGCCGCGAGGGGGCTCATGTATACGTTGAAGAGGGTGGGGCTGAGTGAAGATCCTTGTGGCACGCCGCAGATGACTTCAGTGGCTTCTGATTTGAATGGTGGAAGGCAGACTCTCTGAGTTCTTCCGGCAAGGAACGAGGTGATCCATTCCAGTGCTTTTCCTTGGATTCCGATGTTTCTGAGGCGTTGTATTAGGGTGCTATGACAAACTGTGTCAAAGGCTGCGGAGAGGTCGAGTAGGATGAGGGCGACAGTGTCTCCATTATCCAGTAGAGTTCGAATGTCGTCTGTTGCTGCGATGAGGGCGGTCTCAGTGCTGTGTTTGGCTCGGAAGCCGGACTGTGAGGAGTCTAGGGATTTGTTGGTTTCGAGGAAGGCGGCGAGCTGGTTGTTGACAGCTTTCTCGATGACTTTGGCCGGGAATGGCAGGAGCGAGATGGGGCGGTAGTTTTTGAGTTCGGTGGGGTCGGCTGTGGGTTTTTTCAGAAGGGCGCTGAGTTTGGCGTGTTTCCAGCTTTCCGGGAAGGTGGCGGAGTTGAGGGAGCAGTTGATGACGTCTCGGAGGTGTGGTGCTATGATGGAGTCTGCTTTGTTGAAGATGTGGTGAGGGCATGGGTCTGTGGGGGATCCTGAGTGGATAGAGTTCATAGGCGGATGGTGTCCTCAGTGGAGATCGGGTTCCAGTCATTAAGGATGTTCAAGGGGGGTGAAGGTCCTGCAGAGGGTTGGGTGGGTTGGTCTTCGGGTCGGTTGTCGAAGCTGTTGTGGATGTCTGCGATTTTGTTGTGGAAGAATGAAGCTAGGGAGTTGCAGAGGGCTTGAGAGGGGGTGATGTCGTAGTAGTTGGCTGGGGGGTTGGTAAATTCTTTGATGATGTTGAATAGTTCCTTGCTGTTGTGGGCGTTGTTATCAAGACGGTCCTTGAAAGCGGCTTTCTTGGCCGTCCGGATCAGTTGGTGGTGTCTACGGGTGGCGTTTTTGAAGGCGTCCTTGGTGCTGGTGTTTGGGTCTTTTTTCCAGGCCTTCTCAAGGGAGCGACAGAGTTTCTTAGATTTCTTAAGATCATCGTTGAACCAGGAGGCGTTTTTGCTGCCTAGTTTGATTTGACGTTTTTTCAACGGTGCTAGGATGTTGGCGCTGTTGGATAGCCATTGGGTGAGGTTAATGGCTGCTTGGTCGGGGTTTGAGGAGTGGGCAGGGGAGTTTTGAAGAAGCGATGAGGAGATCTGGTCGATGGTGATTTTGTTCCAGTTTCTTCGCAGAGTGGGTTGAGGATGGTTGTGGGTTGTGGTCTTATTGTAGGTAAAGTGAACGCAGCTGTGGTCCGTCCAAAGGAGAGCTGTGGTGTGACTGAAGGAGACATGTTTGCTGGAGGTGAAGATAGGGTCGAGTGTGTGACCTGCAGTGTGGGTGGGGGTAGTGACAAGTTGTTTGAGTCCGAGGTTGGCGAGATTGTCCAGAAGGGTGGTGGCGTTGCGGTCATTGTTCTTTTCCAGGTGAAAGTTGAGGTCTCCCAAAAGAATGTAATCCTCGGAGGGGAGGGCGTGAGGGGTGATAAAGTCAGTGATGTCTTCACTGAATTGTGCACGGGGTCCTGGTGGCCTGTAGAGGAGGGTGCCTCTGAGTGTGGTCTTGGGGTCGGTGTGGATCTGGAAGTGAGGGTGTTCGGCGCTAGCGAGATTGACGTCTGAGCTGGTTGAGATGCGGATGGAATTCTTGTGGACGATAGCGATGCCTCCTCCTGTTTGGTCGGTGCGGTCCTTACGGATGACCTTGTAGCCTTCCGGGATGGCAATGGTGATGTCTGGGGCTGATGAGGCGTTCATCCATGTTTCTGTTAGGAAGGCGACGTCCGGAGAGATGGCGTCTAGTAGATTCCAGAGGTCGATGGCGTGCCTGTGGACCGAGCGGGTGTTGAGCAGGATGCATTTTAGGAGGTTTGTGTTAGATAGCTGTTTTGTGTTCGTGGATGAGGAGTTGTTCTTGGTGCCGTCGAACTTGCAGGAGTTGCAAGAGAAGGGTCCATGGAAGTGTCCAGGAGCGGCTTGGATGCAGTTGGAGAGACGGCCGGGGTTTAGGGCTAAGAGGGTGGTGGCGTCGTAGTTGATGCGGGTGGGCTGGGAGTTGCGGGGACCAGGGGGTCTGGCGCTGGGCGCGGTCTTGGCGCGGACGGGCGTAGACGGGCTTACCTTTGGCGCACCTTTGGCGCGACTGGGGCGCGATCGCTGCGCGTGAACGCTGCTCGTTGGGTCATCTGTCATAAATGGATAGTGGAGGGGGCGGAGCGTGGGAGGGGCAGCTGGGAGGCGGGAGCGAGGTGGAGGGAGGGCTCTGGTCAACAAGGAAGAAGGCCGCAACAACAACAAACAAGGAGCAATGGGGCGCTATGAGGGCAAAATAAAGTAACAGATACTGTCGCAGTGGGAGCGGGTTCGAGCGCGGAGACAAAGCGCTATGCTAATTATGAAGCAATCTCAGGTAATGCACAGCCAATACAATAGCAGATAATGCGCAGCCAATATAATATCATGTAATGCACAGCGAATACAATATTAGGTAATGCACAGCCAAGTACACACAGTCAAAGCGCTGTGAAAATGAGTACACAAAGGTGCGCGCTAGCGGAATGGCAGAAGCAGAGATCAGCGCTACGATACCACAAGTAGTGGGTGAAGGAGGAAGCGAGGGGAGCGACCACTCGCGTTGGAGGCAAGATGGTCACCCTGGTTGGAGGCACCCTGGTTGGTGCTTAGGCAGAGGATTCAGCTTTTATTTTGGCAATTCCAAGAGCAGACTTAGCCCTGTCAAGTTTCCCAGGTCACTCGAGCAGCACATCACACATGGACCTGGTACATTTGGCAGCTATGCAGAATGGATCTATGCTGCAGATTGGACAATTCATGAAATGGTCCCAATGTGAGTATATTTACAGGAAGCATGCAACACTCCTGAAAGCTAATGTATGAAAATGTGGCTAAAGCACAACCCTGTATTACGTGCACACAGATCTCCTTTGCTTCACTATGGATAATTATTGTATTGCAGAGTTCTTTCAAGAAGGAATTGGAATCAAAAAACTTTTTCTGCTGCCTTGTTTGGCCTGCTGGTGAAGAACCCTGTGATCAGGACTGGCCACTGGAGTGAAATGTGGACTGCGGGACTCAAGGGCTTGGCATGTGTGATCAGAGTTAAAGTCAACAATTTATACTGTCGCATTTGCCAGATGAGGGAAAAATGTATGTTTAATTTTGTCATCCATTTTAGTAGCTAAAGAGTACATACCTAACCAGTCCACCCAGAGTCTACACTTCAACGGTTGTGCTTGGAGGCGCCCTGTTACTTAAAATATGGTGATAATTGGGATGATCAATATGATAGCAACTGGGGAAACACATGTTTGTTTTGAAGCCATCACCACCCCTTGTTGTTAATTATTTTGTCCACCCTAAGCGTGGAAGGGTATGCTCAGACATGAGTCCCTTGCTCACTGCACCATCAGGATTCAAGCAAGCCGGGCCGAAGAGGCTGAAATGCCAGAAACCGGTCCCCGGTAGCTTGTTTCCTTTCCAGTGTAAGAATTGGCTTTGTAGTTTGGTTTGCCCTGTTCCCATCATGCACTGGGACAGGAACAGACTAATTTGCATACAGCCAGGTTCTGAAACTGGGATGATGCAGTGAGCTAAAAAACGGTGTTGGATCTAGCCCTGATCTCTTGACTGGGTGAGAGTTTTCTGCTTAATTCAGAGACTCTGTCCATCACCACCCCTTGTTGTTAACTATATCACTACAGGGCATTTTTTTGTTAAACTGGGACACACGTTCTCATCCTAAATCAGGCGCCACTTAGGTGGATTGACCTGACCCCCTCAACAACTTCTGACATGTCTCACTGTGCCATAGGTTATATTATACCATAATAGCCTATTAACCGACTGAGGTTTTGCTCCTGGCTTGGAATCACAAACACAACATTTCAACCCTCCTGTAGGGGGATTATTTTGCCCAAAAATGTTCTGCATCCATGGTGGAAACACTTGCCACTTGCCTTAACTGTAACGCCTTCCAGCAACCATGAAATAGTGCATTAACTGCATTGCAGAAACGAACCCCAAAAGCAGAGGTTTGCTTAGGTAATACAAAACCTCACTGGCTCTGATGTGCAGGGAGTTTTCTCCCTGTGTGTCGCCTACTGATATTTTTTCCTTCCTGGGATGGCTGACCCTGACTACGAAATGCATCTCAGAAGGCCTGCCGTACTCAGGTAGTTCTCCAAATCACTTACCTGACAATATGGTGTCCGATGGGCATAGGTTTCGAACAGCGGCGCCGCCGCCTTCAGAAACCTAGCTGCTCCCCTACTTCTAAATGAGGGGGCTCATACTCCCCCACATCCTAAGTGTAGATGGATGTGATAGGGTCAGATTCCAAGCTTTTTAGTATTTTTAAAGTTCTTTGTGCAATACGTTTTTCTCTTATGGTATATTTTTCAGATTTTAAACTACACAAACAGCAATTAAAGGGATCGTAGAGAAACAGGTGGAAAGTCATTGCAACAAAAATGCATTTCTGATATAGTTTAAAAATTGTTTTTGGAACTAATTTGTCCAAAACATCTAGTCATTTTAAAACTTTCTGGATATGGGAACTGCCGAAATAAAAATACAAATAGAACTGGTATACATAAGGCTTAATTGTAAATGATTTAATGCCTAAAAAAACGCAAATGTCTCATTAATACAACATACCATTGTATGCGCTGGTCCGCTACAGGTGTCTGAGCTAGTGATCTAAACCCATAGCTTGGAAAACCTATGATACCGGAGCCATGATATATAAAGTGAGACCTGGGTTCCAAATATTTGATTTAGAAAAGCAAATACGGTTGCTTTTGTTGGGAGCAACCTGCGCCTTTCGCTGAGCGAAAAATTACAGTAAACATCTGCTAACTATATCCACAAGAGAGGTCGCTGTGTTTCAACCTAGGGTCATGTTAATAGCTTACCATTTCATTAAAATAAATGTACTCACATTACAAAATGATCTGTTCAGTATACAGACTCTTGTGATGAGGTCCTGCAGCAGTGTAACAAGCACTATTGATTAAGTAATGGTTACCAGACTAACATAAATGACGTTTGATATTAAACATGTGTAAAGATTTCACCAAATCCAATGTCTCTTTCCATCAGCTGGCTGCTTGCATCTCAAGTGTGCACATTTATGCCTGGTAATTGATGCCTTAATTACCCCTACTTATTGACTTGTATATGTTGAATGCTCCAACATATATCCCACTGTGCAACTATGTTTTTCTTGGAGGACTCCAGTGAACCTTTTGATTCATGAACATTTGGTATCCTTGGTAAAACAAAAAGAAAAAACACAGTTTATAAAGTAATCCAACTCAAATTTATATGTCAATTCGTATCCGCCAAAAACATTATCCATGTACTAGTTTGCTCGAATGCATGCCAGCATTAAAAAATAACCAATTGTTTAATGACTGCCACATTTTCTACACTTTCCTAAACAATCACAGTTATTGTGGTCAACGTGAGCAATCGACTAAATTGGATCCAGATGAAACCAAGACTTTGGTGAAATTAGCCTGAGTTTATCAACATATTGACTGCAATATCACCATGCATTTCTTGGGTGTAAAAGTAAAAAAATAATAGTTTAGAAAGTCACGGGAATTTGTTATTGAATGCTGAAGAATCTGCTGAATAATCTTTAACGCAAACTTTATAGTAATCCTACGTGGCACAGGTCGAGTGCAAGGTCTTAACATGACTGCAAAGAATATTCACATTGCAAACCAAACATATATCTCTGACACATAGGATTAATGACCAGCATATTTTGAATCATATGTTCATAGTGAACGCATTTCTGATGGAGAAATCTTTTTCCCTTGAAGTATAGGAATTGGGAAAATATTCACAGCTTAGAATCCTGAATTGTCTATACCACTGGCAATCACTCAGGGTACCATTTCAATGCATCATTTTTCTGGCACTATGCCATGCAAGAAAGAGGCTCACCTTAAACAAGGTACACATTATTTAAGGCATTATGCAGATCAATACTGACCCTGCTTCTTATGGGAAATGTCCATGCTGAACTGCAAGGCAAGGCCTCTTCCACAAGGGAACACAAGCAATCTCAGACTGGTTTCAGCTTTACTAGGGCCTTGTTATGACTTTGGTGGTCCTCCTGCGGCACTGCCATCACTCCCGTCTGCAGGAGGAACGCCAAAACTGTGGTGTGCCCGCCTACTGGATTACAACTGAAATCCATGGCGGGCGGGCAGCACTGCAGCGGTATCATGGCAGGGGGCTGTTAGGCTCAAAGGAGAGCCTAACATGCAGCCGGCTGCTGTGTCAGCGCCTGCAGCACGTTCCTGCATGGTTTGGCATCCATGCTGCACTATGCAGGAATGGGGGAGCAAATACAGGGGGGCACAAAACGTGCGTCCCGCATGCACTCCAGGCAAAATCTGGCAGGGGGCCATGTTAGAGCTCCCTTAGTTACTTCTCCACCACCCTTTTCATGGCAGGCTCACAGCTATGAAAAGGGAAGGGAAATGCAACCCTTAATATGCTTGGATGTGTCAGAAGCAGCACCACCAGCATATTCATGCTGGTTGCAGACCATGAGCCCAGTGGGATCCTTGATCCCAGCAGAGCCGGTGGCCTCATGGCAGTCCGATTGACACACTCTGAATACTGCAGGTAGACCCATAGTGTGGTGGTGGCCAGACCACCGCCCTGAGTACATCGATCCTATAGACCGCCATACTCGTAATTAGGCCCTAAGCCTTGTCAGTGAGTCATAGCTTGGATTGTGTCATAGCGAGCAATAACAAAACATCTGGGCATACTGTTGCCACTTAGGGCATTAGATCAAACACACAATAAGTGAGGGAAAGAATGCTTATAAATAGACTAATCTACTGGCAGTTGCTTTGGGTAGAATTTCAACTCATTGTTTTTTGCCCACTGTGGCATACAACGGCCAGTCAAGGATTGCTGGTGTTCCCTTCAGGACCTGACTATGCCTGGCAGTTCTGGATGGACTGTTTCCATAAAGAGTATGGTCAGTACTGATTCGCATAAGTAGGACCTCTGTCTAGAGCTGCACAGTGTGTGAAAAACAATGGGACAAATTGGAAGCATGCCTCTCATCACCTTTTGAGTTTCTGAAGAAACTCCACCATACCTATGAGGCATGGCAGCATTACTGCCACCATGATTTGGTAGGGAAAACATACACCAAAATTAGGACTACAATGTCAGTTCACATATTACAAGTGTCAATAAAAGGCTTTTGGTTTTCTCTCAGCATGTCAAGAGCACTTGTATAAAATTCTGAGCATTTGTGATGATGTCGCTGAAAGTGTTGATTGCCAGCCTACTCAAGATCATGTAGCTGGGCAGCTAATGACCCCTAATTTCCATCAGCTGGATAACGGTGACAGGTAAGGTTCCCCAAGCAGAAGCATCATTGGCCAATCACCCTCTAAATAATATGACAAAACACAAAGAAGGAGGGATTGTCTCCTGTTTCTCGGTATAAAACCCCTTACTGTCCTCATTTAAATGAGGCTCTTAATCAGATCTTTGCCAAAATGAGCATCTCTAGACAGCTGAATGGTCCTATATTCCTTCCTATGATAGATTAATTTCGGTACCTATGGAGAAGTTTCCAAATGTCATAACACAGTATCATTCAAGTGGCCAGAATGAAAGTAAATGCATGTGTAGAATTTCTATTCCTGCACCTTTTCATAAGGTGCTTTTTTCCCTGCATCTATTCAGTCTCTAAAGTATTCATGCAACACCGATGTGTTCATACGATAAAAGAGAGGCATTGCGGTGACATATGAACTCCCTTTGCATCTCACAATCCCAGACCATACTCTTGCTAACAGTCTGGTTATAATGGACACACTTCAGTATGGAGCAAATGTATAGCTTCATTCCTCAGTGGAGGTCAAACAATGAAAGTACAGTAATTGAAAACATCTTATTTTTATCCTAGGTAGACTGGACCCCTCATCACTTTCAAACTGCAGGTCAGAAAAGGCCATGGCCATGAAACAACTCAAGTTCTTAATTATGTTTTGTGATTTTTCTTAAAAATATCTGGTGAACAAATGTGCCCAGCATTTAAACGTGGATGATGATATCAAGGTGTGTAAGCTTATGAGAGTGATTAGGGATTGGCAAAAAGTGACCGTAAACATGGCGATATATCATTCCTGAATGTTCCCTTACATTAGCCAAAGGTGCAGCTGGGCACTAGGATTGATGCTCATGTGAGGCACTTTAGGACTGGATGCAAACACTACTAAGCAAGCTGGTATCAGCCCTGTAAGAAGACTCAGAGGATCACAATGCAAAAACTGCATGTTGTAGTACATAAAGTACTACTACTTACTACAAAATACAGTTAATAAACTTACAATTGGAAATCTCCACCTCGACTACTTTTTCTATGGAGAGATTTCCACACATGCAAATTATCTAATTAGGGCCTAATTACGAGTTTTGGTGGTCCGGAAGCAGGCGGGCTGCCACCGCCATGCTCCCACACCGCCGAGACTCTTCAGCGCTGCCCACCAGATTTAGACACACCAGAACCTCTTTCAAAGGCAACAGTGCCTTTAAAAAAGGCACCTCAAAGGGAACACCAAACAAGGTTCCTGCATTTATTAACAATTTTTTGGAGCACACACGTCTTATATAATAGAAATTACAGTTATCATACAACAAATCAAACAATAATCAGTTGGGCTCTTGTTTTTCTTCTTTTAATATCAACAGATACTCCAATCCCTTATGCCAACACATTTCGCCGTGATAGGGGAAACCCTACGGCTTCCTCAGGGCTTAGGGCTTTTTTCAATGCGTTTCTAAATAAAGGTATTCTTCCAAACTAAATTCTGTGTTCCTTCGTCAAATCCTAGTGCATAAATCGTCGCTAAAGTATCCAAAATCCTCAAAATGTGAAGACCTCCAAATAAAAAGATCCCAAATAATATTGCCAATTATATGATAAATCCACTATCTTTTGTAATTCCAATACCAATTGAGGTGCAGTATGTATCTCCATTTTTTCTTCTCTTTTCTCGCGCTTTCCCAAAGGTTATTATCGCCGTCAGTCAAAACCGTACCTTAGGTCCCTCAATATCCTGCTCAGGCTGCCAAACAAAACCCGAGTACAGGCGAGTCTGTCGGCGATAATAACCTGAATCTACAACAATAGTATTGTTAGAATACGTTTTCGACCCACAAGCCATTATAAATGATTTCTTAAATTAGTACATAGGTCCAAACTAGCCATAAAATCAACAAAGTCCGCACCAAAACGTGTAAAGCATTTGGTGTGCGGGCCATTAGGACCGCATCGTCGGCATACAGATGGGCGGGGAGCGTATTACCGTTAGTGCTAGGGACATCAGAAGTGAGTGTTTAATATATAAAAATAATTTGACTATATCATATGTATATTTATATATATGGAGAGAGAAGTAGACAGAGAGATTAAGGTTCAAATATATATATATATATATATATATATATATATATATATATATATATATATATATATATATATATATATATATAATTATTAATTTTGACTAACCTTTTGTTAAAAAGAATATTTAAATTAATTCAGCATATACCTTTTATTAAAATATAACACAAATAAAATAAAAATGTTACTGTAATGTAACTGTGATTGGGATTTTTTTTAACTATTCTATATATAAATTAAATAAATACATTTAATGAAGTATTTAATACACAGTTAATTTCATTAGTTACTGCGCTGTAACATTTTCAATTATTTCTATGTTAATAATAAATGGTTTCATTATTTTACATTTGTGTTTTAAATTAAAATATTTAAATATTTTTTTAAAGAATAATGCACTTAAAACATGTGCCCTATACTTTTCCATAGGGAACTCTCCACCATGGTGAAGGAGATCTCCACCTAAGTGTAAAAATGTGCTAGTAGTAACTTTACACTTGTAAATGAAATTTAGTCTCAGATGATTTCACTCCCTGAAATGTGGTGGGTGGAGACGTATTAGTCTACGCTTGGAAATGAACAGGATAAAAGTGTAGATTTACACCTAGGTGCAGAAGAAGATTAACACAAGAGTACATTTAAATGTGTAACTTTATGTTTTTGAATTGGCCCCAGTGTTTCAACATACGTGTCTGAGATGTGTGTACATCGCAGATCATAATTCTTTTAACCTGTAGAAAAGAGTGAGACTTCCATCCTTCTGAGGTTGTTAAATCGAGTCCCATTAAATTGGCTAATTCTAAAACCTGTCATTTTCTTCATATCACCCTTTTTAACTTTAATTTGGCCTACTCGTTTTGAAAATGCTTGATTTATTCCTTCATACTTTATCTCACAGATTATTGATCAAAAACCTGGAAAATCATAACATTGCTCAAAAATAATTCGAAGTGAGGAATGATGTTCTTTTGCATTATACCCACACCCAGATTCTCTCTTGGAATACAAGGAAACACTATGTTTGCAAGAATTCTTTTTTTCATTTTCAGCGCTTTGAAATGGCAGAAGTGCCATTTGAGGTGCTATATAAAACACAACATATTATTAAAGAGTATCCAAGAAAGATTGTTTACTGTATGTGCAATTATGAAATAAATGACTAACAGCAACAGAATAACATTGATGACTTTCAGCGTCAAATGACGTGGTTTGCCTTATTCATAAAGATGAGACAAATGTGTTGACAAAAAAATATTGTGGTGACATTCATGCTGCTATAAATTACAGCGACCAACAACTGCAAGTTATTTAAAATAATCCTCCTTCTGAGGGACCTAGCCGCTTTTTTTTGCTGAACAGGTCTAACTGTGTTACAAGTCGAACATCCATAGCCGTGACAGCCAAAACCTCTGATGTGGTAATTTTCTTGCACATAAAGTTTAATTTTTTTCAGAGAGCGCAGGGTTTAAAAGTAGTCCCGGAAAGTATAGGGAAGTGCCCAGCGTGCATTCCTCCGTTTATGAATAAGGTCTTATGTGTAGTTCATATGGGAACATGTGCAGGGCCCTTTCCTGACAAAGACGTTTTTCCCGATGCCAACATATATTTATATATAAATCTGTTCAGCTGTCTAGAGACCAACCACAGGTCACTTGCAAACCAAGTTTACTTTGTGAATTAGGGGTAAAATGTACAAATTCCTTGCAGAAAAACTCAGCAAGTTTTTGTATTTAGGCAGGAACGTGTTTTTTAATGGCGTGGAAAAGGATAGGTGTCTTCAGGGAATATTTTTAATATAACCTTATTAATTTTTGAGTGTTTGCTTCTTTCGCATATGCTTGCTTATTAGGGGTCTACTTTTTAACAAAAAGGGGATTCTATGCTTTTACGTGCTGAAATATCTTAAAAGCAAAACTGAATGTATTGTAAACAAACCACACAGCAACCGTAAAATACTTACACAATCTAAACACCACTAACGAAAGCAAGGGCAGGAATTGTGCTCCTGCGGATTAAACCCGATTTTAAGCCCTAGAAACCCAGATTTCACATCCCACTATCGGCACTTATACACACACTTGCCTTACCTGCAATTCCCAGCTCTGCCCTGGGAAAGCTTGAAAGAATTCTGGCAGCTTTGGGAAATTTACAGATTTACAAAATATTAGATAGATAGCTAAATAGATAGATAGATAGGTAGATAGATAGATAGATTTGCATACATACCTGCCGACTGATAGAGGAGCTGCAGATACAGATTCAGAAACTCAGAGACATATAGATAGATAGACAGACAGATAGATAGACAGATAGATAGATAGATAGATAGATAGATAGATAGATAGATAGATAGATAGATAGATAGATAGATAGATAGATAGATAGATAGATAGATTTGCAAGCATACCTGCAGACTGACAAGCAGAAGAGCTATAAATAAAGGTTCAGAAACATAGATACAGATAGATAGATAGATAGATAGATAGATAGATAGATAGATAGATAGATAGATGGATGGATGGATGGATGGATGGATAGATAGATAGATAGATAGATAGATAGATAGATAGATAGATAGATAGATAGATAGATAGATAGATAGATAGATAGATAGATAGATAGATAGATAGATAGATAGATAGATAGATAGATAGATAGATAGATAGATAGATAGATAGATAGATAGATAGATAGATAGATATGTAAAGGAACACTAAAATACATGGTCTTGGATCATCATCCTATCACACAGCGAATGGCATGGCAGGCAGATTGTCAGAAGGACCAACACATGTCCAATCATTGTAGCTGAAATACGTCATATTTCTCATATATACTCATTGTGGGTATGACTCCCTTTTATTATTGGCAAGCTGATGAGCCAAGTCCCTACATTTTCCTGTCCATTCACCTAATAATGGATGTGTCAGTTACCTGGTTTGCAACCAACTGTAAGTCAAATTACATATGTTTTTAGACATACACGATTACTTCAATAAGGAGGAAATGCTTTTCATTTAAGGTGGTTGCTTACTAAAGTATGTTGTCTTAGTTTATGCTATATATGCAGCATTCATATATTTTGTGTTCACTGCAAAACTCAGTTGTCAAAATAAACATTATTTACAATAAATATGAAAAATAAAAATAAACGGTATGGTTTAGCAGTGTAAGAGGGGTATAGTTCTTTGAACTCGCAGGCTATCCTCCAAAAATTCTATACGATTCCCTATGAGAGATCATCTCTATGAACAATCACATGAGATATTGATGGGAGGGACTGTTTAATCAGGTATTAGTGCCTCTAGGCAGAAGTATTTGGAAGTTTCCTCATATTTTGATACTTAAATGCTGCTGTAACTTGATGGGCCTGAACTTATTTGTCATAAACTGTCATTGCACCGTTAACATTTAAGTAGTTTGGAGCACTAAGATTTGAATCTACGGGGTCTGCAAGACAGAACAGTATAACAAGCCTTCCAGAAGTAACAGCCCCTGCTCATCTGATGGGTAGGGCTTTGTAGCTGAGTTACTTTTATCATTGTCAAGCGAGCCACATCCCCTTCATCCATCAAGGTCGGGTCTGGAGGTACATCAGGCCACTGATGAAGTGTCAGGGTCCCCAGACAAGTCTGAAGACTAACAACAGCAGTGTTCGTCAGATATGTTCAATACTTCTAACTCACAGCCTTTCTATTATCTACTTCTTTTTTAAAGAAGTGAAGCTATACACATGGTTCCTTACGGGAAGACGGAAGCAACCACCACCATGGTGTAGGTCCACTTTGATTAACATAGAGGCCACATCGTCAGTAAGTTTTGGGTGCACAGCGATCAGCTTTAAGACCACCTGCCAATGAGGAGAAAGCCATGAACAAAAGAACGCCTGGAACTGCAGTCAACGTATTGGTAATCGTCAAACACTGACCTGAGGCCTGGCTCCTAGTCTTTCCGGGCTAGAAGGGTCCCCTTCTAAAATCTTCTCATTACCATCCTGAGACTTTTATGGTGCTAACTGTAATGTGAGGGGGACATTGATGATACCTGTATTGTTGAGTTTTTAAACACAGCTCTAAGCTGAGGTAATGATGAACATTAAGTGAATAGAGTCCAGTTTAAGGAAACTATTGGTGATTTTGTGCTGGGACATTATTGCTTTGTGGCTGGATCCTGCATTTGGACTGAAGATGCCCGAGTAGCAAGAAGTGGGGTAACCATTTTTTTTAATACGTATTTTATTGGTTTTACATGTTCATGATACCTTATGCAGAGTCACAAGCCATCAGCTTGAATCAATCATTTCAATAGTCTTCCCCCCTCCGTACATCCTATGAGCCAGCCAATATTAAGCCATATCATATTATAGTGACACTTTATACATAGGCATACTATAACCTTGAACCTCTCAATCTTAATTGCCATATAAAATACACCCGAACCACAATAATCCCTTCTCCCCCTCCCCCTCCCTCTTCACCAGTGTGTGTAACTGTAAACGTCGTATTCCGTCTCATGTCGCGAAGCAGCCACAGCTAACAACGTCCCTCAGTGTACCTGTAGGTGCCAGGGGGCCCCATCCAGCCCAAACCCCTCCGCCTATTCCTCCTCTAAGAAGTGGGGTACCCATGTATACAAAAAGCAAACTATTCAACTAAAAAACTACCAGGCTTTTTTACCTGCATAGTGCAATGGATGAAAGAAGGGCATATTATTTCTCAAATTGACATAACATCTGGATCTCCAAGTAAACGTGTGCATTTTTTGATGCACGCAGGTGATGAGCAACAATATGGATTAAGAATGTGATGAATGGGGTCAGATAAGAAACAACGTACTACCGCCTAGAATAAACCCTTGGGTCTTTAAGAATACGGATGTACCCGAACAAGCCAGAGAAAGAGCACAACTCTACTTTCAGGAAAACGAGGGAACAGTGGACTCAGCATTTATCTTATGGGAAGCATTTAAGTCAGTAATAAGGGCACACATTCAGGCTCACATAGGGGGCTGCAATAAGGAAAAAACGGACACAATGGGACACACTGGAAGCAGAAGTGGCTGTACTGGAGGCCAGGAGGGGAAAAGGGCTGACCCACCACTCTCGCATCGCCTGGACATCGAAAGACAGGAAATGAGGGATCTTGCGAACAATGCAGCAAGATCAGCTGCCTTAGCCATACAAAGAAGAATATACAATTTAGGGGACAAGGCCAACAAAATGAAAAGAGGGACAGAGAAAGAAATTAGGTGGCTGGGGGGATAGACACAGTACCGATGAGGAGATAGCAAGGGCCTTTGCAGACTACTAAGAAAGGGCCTACGCATCCACCCCCACCAGATCAGAAGTGGACTGGAGGGAATTATTGGCTAAGATGTGGCTTCCAGTGCTGTCTGATGAAGATAGGGAAGATATTGAGAAAAATATAAAACAATCAAAGAGATAACAGGAGCCATACAAGACTTGCAAGCAGGGAAGGCCCTGGGGCTGAACGGGCTGCCGGCTGAGTTATTCAAGGGTATGGCGAGCGTGCTAGCGCCATATCTCCTGGAAATGTTCATTGAGGCCAGAGAAAGAGGCTGCCTGCGACTAGACCAACGGACAGCTACTATTGTAGTAATTCCTAAGGTGGGCTAAACACCAGACCAATGTGGCACCTACATGCCCATATTTTTGCTGAACATGGAAGTTATAATCCTTGCTAAGGTCCTGGTGAACCCTCTTTTGGGGGCTAATCATGACACTGATACACCCCGATCAATCCGGATTCATGCCTCACCGGAGCACCAGGCTCAATCTCAGACACTTATATGGTGTGATGCACTTGACAAAATCCCGCCCAGGGGAGGAAGCAGCGTTGCTGTCATTAGACACGCGCATGGCATTCGACAGTATCAAATGGCACTATCTATTATGTGAATTATTAACACCTCGAGAGAAAAAATGTACTTTGAAGAAGAATAAAAATTTCAATTGAAGTCACAAATTGAGTCTTGATTGAATGACCTGATTTCCATTTGGAATCCTGGCAGTGCACCAAAGGGACGCTTCCCTTAGGGATAGCGCAACAGTTTTTATTCAAAATGATGATATTACCGCGTATGCTATATGTTCTCCAAAACACCCTATATCAAGTACCTGATAGATTCTTCAGAGAAGTGGATTGCGAACTGCGGAAACTACTGTTGGATGGGTGAGGAGCAAGAATTGCATTGACCAAACTTCAGAGAGGGGTATATGAGGGTGGTCTCACTATACCAGATCTTCAAAACTATAACTGGCATCACAACTAATAACGATAAACGACTGGATATTCGCGGACAGAAACAACCCTGCCTAACAGGTAGATCACTAGGTGATGGGGACTAGAGGATATCCAGGATTGTTATACCGGAGACGGCGTGGAAATATACGCCCCTGCACACGAAGACTGTGCTGGAGGCGTGGAAGAGGGCTAACAAATTCCTCAGGTGGGACGATAGGCTGACTGAACGAACTCCGTTATGGGATAGTGATATGCTAAGGGAGATGGGCAAACTACAGGGTTTTGGTAAGTGGAAATTGCTAGATATAACACATCTTGTTGACGTATGGAGGGGCCCGGCGATAATCTTGTTAGAAGATCTACAGAAGGAATATCAGTTAGCCGACACAGAAAGATACAGATATATACAGCTGGGACATGCACTCCGTAGGCACATTAGAGAACGGGAATGAATCCATGAGTACAGCCAACTAGAGGATCGACTCATACTAGACCCAATCCCAGAAAAGGCACTATCCTGCACATACAGGAAGATTATCAATAACTCACTTGACCTGCTGAGGACCCCACGGGAGGCCGACATTTGCCTACTAGAAGATGATGATTGGGTAGAGCCTATACAGCGCCAGAGGTAGCAATCAGGGTAAGATTTACGCTAATACAAATAAGAATTCTTCATAGGTCCTATTCCACTAGCACAATCATGCATAAGTAAGGGCACACTTACATGGATCATTGTATACGGGGCTGTGATCAAACAGGTACCCTTTTCCACATTATCTGGGAATAATGTCGGGGGTGACTAGGCAGGAAATTCCTATGGAGGCCAGATGGCACATACTATGTGTGACCAGGCATGGCCGAAATATCAGAAAATCTGACTATTAGTGGCGGCAATGGTGGCCAAGAGGAACATCGCCAGAACATGGGGGCTGCCCTTCCCCCGACAGTGGGTGTATGGAAAGCCGATCTTGATTGATGTAGCACAGTAGAAAAGATAGTATATGAGAGCAGGGGCTGCCTTCGGAAATGGGAGAAAGTGTTGGATCAATGGGAGAAATACAGGAACCCATGAGGGGGAAGAGGGAGGGAGGGAAGATATGAAATTGAGGATTGGTCGGGACGGCGTTCTAGAATAATAGGGATAGAGAGTCAAGATCCTTAATTATTGCTGCAACAATGGAATATAGACTTTGATGTAAAGGTGACTGTATTCAAACCTCCTGACGTCCGTTGATGTAATACTTTACGCTGCAACTGATGTATGTTTAATAAAAAGATTAAAAAAATAATGCATTTATGATACATAACCACATATTTATTCGGTAAGGTAAATTGAGCTTACTTAAGGATCTAGAGCTAAGAAAAATTAGGACTCTGGAAGACACTTCCTCACCCAGTCATCATGAAATCAAGTAACTATTTGTACTATTCCTATAAAAAAATATTAAGATGACCAAGTAGAATAACTGGATATAGCGTCATCCTATAGGAGTAACAAGGATTCCAGAAAAAAAACGGAATTTCCTGTCAAGATGCACTTCGTTAAATAATGTTTTTCTGCCCATGGTGAACATTAGCGGGATTTCTCATGTCCATAAGGGATCCATCAGGGGCTATATCTAGAACATTTCCATTTAGAAATGAATTGCCCGGTGCCCGCTACGGCCAGTCCGGCCCTGTTGGGATTAAGTAACCTACAAAGAAGAAGCGCTAGAAAAGATGTGAGGAAAGACTACCGCTTTGCTGTGTTGGCCTGCAGTGGCTGCTTCTGTCTTGGGCAGCCAAAGGACTGGACTGAACTTTCTACAACTTCTTTTTGTGAATATCTCCAAGGACTTGTGGTAGGGATTGCCCCCTGTTCTACAAGCCTCAGGAACAGCAGAGTCTTTGCCTTCCTCTGGGTACCTGCATCTAGAACTGTGTGTTTCAGCTGCTACAGAGGGAAAAAGCAACCCAATGCCATCAACAACGCTGCTGCCAGCTCTGTGACCTGAAGGCATTGCAGAGGGTACTGCTGCACTTCACACTGCAACCCTGGTCTCACCAATGACATCGTCCAATGCTACCACTGAGCTGCTGCGTGCACCACGGCCTGTGGTCAACACACTCCACACCACCTTGCTTCACACTGCCACCCTGGTCTCATCTATGTCACCGCTGCAAGCTGGCATCGATGCTGCTGCCTGCACCGTGGTTTGGGGGCACCACTCTTAAGTTACACTATGCACCGCCCTGTGCCGGATGCCAGCACCATCGACTCCATATAATCATCCGATGCCGCAGCTTGCCCTACGACCAGTGGACCCTGCACAGTGCATTGCCCCATCTTGCACCGCAGCCTTGGGTCTACAAATGACAGCGCTTCAGCAACAATGCCACTGCTTGCACCGTGACCTGCCAGCACCGTGATGAGCACCGCCCCACTTCGCACAGCAACCCTGTTGCTGCTTGACGACTGTCTCTGGGACACTGCCTGCACTGCAACCTGAGGGCACCGCACACTACACCGCTCCACTTCACACCGCAGCCATGATGCCTGCCGACACAGGAGGTCCTAACTTCAACATCACAGAGTTTGACCTACATGGGTGTGACTGCAAGGGCCTGACAACTCCTGCACCAACCTCCAGAACTGACGCCTGTTGATGCAGGCTCTTCGGAGCTCATCGCGAGGTCCCCGACGCCCAACATTTCTTAAGGTACTATTTTGCGTGTCTTCCCAACACCATTGCTGGTCCGCGACACAACAGCTAGCCTGAACTGTAGATTTTGTTTCTTCACAACGCTGTGATAGCCCCGGAAGGAGCTATCAACTTTAAGGAACTGTATTTAAAGTATATTTTTTAATTATTCATATCTTGATAACTGTATGTTGGATTTTTATCATTTTGGTCTTGTTTTACACAGATAAATATTGCCTATTTTTCTAAAGCTGGTTTGGTGTCCTATTGTAGTGTTTTCACTGTATTTATGTGAGTAATGTGCACATGTTTTACACATTGCCTCTGAGATAAGCCTAACTGCTCATGCCAAGCTACAGAGGGGGTGAGATGGGGTTGTTTTAGAAGTGTAACTCCCTTATCCTGACTAGGAAGAAGGGTCCCTACTTGGACAGAGTAACAACCTGCCAACTATAGACCCCCATTTCCAACACCCCTCATCTGCATCAACCATCTGAGTGGCCTGTGGTCTGACTGAGCCCGGAAGTGAGTCCCAAACAAGTAGCGTCTTTGCTTCTTCAGTGCCCAGACCATAGGAAAAGATTCTCTCTCAATTACACTCCACCTCTGTTCCCTGGGAAGTAACCTCCTGCTAATGAAGGTTACAGGTTAGTTTAGGCCCTCTTTGTTTAGCTGTGATAGAACTGTCCCCAGACCATGCAATGAAGAGTCTGTCTGTACAACAAATTCCTTGAAGCACTCGGGTGCCTTCTGCACCTGGCAGCCTTCAGGGCATCAAAAGCAGTCTGGCAAGCATCAGTTCAGATCACTTTCCTGGGCTGCTTCCTAGTAGTCAGCTCAGTCAAGGGAGTAACACTGGTGCCATACCCCTTGACAAATCTTCTGTAGTACCCGGTGAGACTTAAAAAGGCTCTCACCTCAGTCTGGGTCTTGAGTGGCTCCCAAGCTAGAATGGTGTCAATCTTAAGTTGTAGGGGAGCAACCAGGCCGCTTCCTACCTGGTGTCCCAAGTACACCACAGACCGCTGCCCTGTTGACCTTCTGCAGAGTTTTCAACACTTCCCAGAGGTGATGCAAGTGATCCTCCCAACTGGAACTGACAGCGCTGAAATCCTACAGCCCAGCCAAGACCTGGTTGACAAATCTCTGAAAGTTGTCTGGCGCATTCTTCAACCCAAAGGTCATCACACAGAACTGGACGTACCTCTCTGGTGTTGAGAATGCTGACCTCTCTTTGGCCCCATCGGTCAAGGCAATCTGCCAGTACCCAGGCAGGAAGTCAAACATATTGAGGAACTTGTCAGTTCCTAGCTGATCTATATCCCCAATATCCACATTCAGGGTACACCAGTGGGTGACTCCTGAGGTCAAGGAAAACAGAGAGGCAAACTGCCCTATCAACTGGTGATAGTCCCTCTGCTGTTCCAGGGTCAGTGTTGGGGGAAGGTTCACACCCTCCATAGACCCATCCTGCTCCCTGGCAGACAGGAGGTCTGGAAGAGGATCACTTTCCAACTCCGTTCTATCACCAGTTGCCAGGAGCATAGTCACTTCAGCCCTCTCAAAGTGAAGTTGAGGCGGTTCACATGTAGGACCCTAAAAGGGTTCCTTGAAATCTGTAATTTCACCAGATAGGTGACTTCAATCTTGAGCTCCACCACCTCAAAAGGCCCAGTCTACTTGTCCTTGAGAGCACGCAGCACCACTGGGGCCATGATCCACACTTTCTGGTTAGGCTGAAACTCAACCAGGGTAGCATTCTGGTCATACCAGCATTTGATAGCTTCCTGGCTGGCTTCTAGGTTCATCTGAGTGAGCTTCCGGAAGCATGCATACTGGTTTCTGAAGGACAGCATATAGCTAAATACATCCTGGGGGGCTTCCTGGGAGCTTCATCCCAGCCCTCTGTCACCAGACTAAGAGGTCCCACCATGGGGTGCCCCTACAGCAGATCAAAGGGGTTGAAGCCCAGTCCTCTCTGGGGTACCTCCCTGTAAGCAAACAGAAGGCATGGCAAGAGGACGGCCCACTTGCGCCTCAAGGAGTCAGTCAGACCCATGATCATGCCCTTCTGAGTTCAGTTGAATCTCTCAATCAATCCATTATCTGGGGGTGGTAAGGTGTGGTGAAATTGCAGGTTACACCACACTGTTCTCACAGAGACTTCATATACATGTATATAAAGGAATCACTGACAGAATATTGAGAGCCAAAATATCGACCTACAGAATTATCGATGCAAGAAAATGGAGGTCAAGAATATCGGCATTCTATCTACATTATGGTAAGTACAAAAATAGCGAGAAAAAAAATATCAATGTCAAAACTATTGTTGTTAAAAATATCGTATTTTTCTTAAGTTACAAAAATAATGTAAAATAAAGTAAATAATACATATAATTAAAATAAACATAGTTACAACTATTTTAAATGTTTAAAAATGATAACTAATATATAATGTAAAAATAAATTAAACATATACATATAATATATAATATATATACTTAATAATATTTTTTAATAATTATTTTAGTAAATTGTTTCAAAATATCTTATAAAATACAAATACATCTCTACACATAAAACATAAATAAAAAATGAATACATATGTATAACAAATAAAAAAAATACAATTATTTTTAATCTTTTTAAAATAATTATATACTACATTACCTAAAATACTGCAAAACAATATTAGACAGCGAAGGAAATAACATTACTATTCCAACTCCAAACAGTGCAACAGTAGGGAAAATGTTGGATAGCATGAGGGTAAAAATTACTATTACCACTCCGGTGAGTGCAACAGTAGGGAAAGTGTTGGATAGCGTTGGGGGTTCAAATAACTATTCCCACTCCAGTGAGTGCAACAGTAGGGAAAGTGTTGGATAGCATAGGGGTTAAAATTACTAATCCAACTCCAGTGAGTGCAACAGTAGGGAAAGTGTTGGATAGTGTAGAGGTAAAAATTACTATTCCCACTCCAGTGAATGCAACAGCAGGGAAAGTGTTGGATAGCGTAGGGGTAAAAATTAAAATTTCAACTCCAGTGAGTGAAACAGTAGGGAAAGTGTTGGATAGCGCAGTAGCAAAAATTACTACTCCCACTCCAGTGAGTGCAACAGTAGGGAAAGTGTTGGATAGCGTAGGGGTTAAATTAACATACTTATGAATTCAATAATTTTTGGAAAATAAATAACATATTAATAATTAATCAACAAAATTATTAATACTAAATACCAATATATTCTAAATAATTTTGACTTTAATAACATTAAATTACTTCCCACCCTATTCCCCTTCAAACGCACAACCCACTACACATAAAAAATAACATAATTAATTTAATTATCAATTAAACGATTATTCAAAATGTATTACCAAATAGAAATTAACAATAAACTAATAATCAATACCAATTAAGGAAAATGTATAATTATTTAATTATAATAAATTACTTCTCACCCTATTCCCTATAAACCCACAACCCACTACACATAAAAAATAACTAAATTAATTAATCAGTTAATCAATTAATAAAAATTAATTACCAATTAATACTAATTACCAATACATTAATTAACAATAACAATAAATACAAAATAATACATTAATCATAATGAATATAACTATATATTAACCAATTAATAAAAATTATTACCAATTAATAAATAATTAATACTACATTCATAATACATTAATAATAAATAACAATAAATACAAATTATTGTTTAATTAATTATAATTAAATTAATTCCCACCCTATTCCCCTATAAACCCACAACACCCTCCGATACTAAAACGCAAAATTTACTAAAATGTTTTTACTAATTTCTAAACATTTATTACATATATTGAAAAATAATTAAAAAACATTACAAAAAATGTTAAACACATACATATAAAATACATAATAAAATACATAACACTAGTATAAACATTGATATTTTTAACAACAATATGTTTTTGAACAATAGTACTTACTAAGATATTACTTACTAAGATATTGCTTACTTCGATATTAAAAAACAATATTACTTACCTTAAGGTCGATATTCTGGTCACCAATATTCTTGACATCGATATTCTGTCCCTACCATATTTAAAACTTGATATTAGTGTAGGTCGATAACAAAAATCGATAATATGTCTGCTTACCATATGAAGTTAGTACCTTGGTTGGATACCAGCGCCAAGACGCCCCGGCAATCGAGCGCTTTACAAACATATAAACAGAAACATACCAACTCTTTGGGGAAACCCACACAGGAAAAATCCCCATCAATGCCCAGCTCACCACAGTTACAGTCACTGTTCTCAGAGGTATAGCCTGTGGGTAATGGGTGGCATGGTCCACCAAGACCAGGATAAACCTGTTACCCATGGCTGTTTTGGGGTCCCAAGCCATCAACTCATACAATCCCGGATAGTCAGTTACCTGGCTGCCCTTTAGCCAACAATCCGGTGTTCAGGGGAGACCATACCGGGTGATCAAGGAAGGCATCCTTCATGACAGTGTAGGTGAGACCCTATGCTGGCCCTAAGGCAGTCAACGTGTCCCTCCCCTCTATCTCAAAGTCCTTTCACAGACACGCCCCCCACTGTGTGTCAGGGACCTGATTAATGTGGAGTGATGCCTTATAACCAAAAAACCAGCCATGCATCTCATCCCCCCTCCTATAATATTTTACCAGATCCTTTGGAATATGCACCTTCCACAAAGACAGCAATGGCTGCACGCTGTCACCATTTGAACTGGACTCTGTCTGCTTGGCCTTGAGTTCCATCTTCTTCAAACTTAACTCATGAGCCATGAGCTATTTCTTTTCCTCCAGAACAAGGGATTTCTCCTTCTCAAATTTTTTGCGCTCCAGCTCCATCTTTTGTTTTGTATTCTGAGCTTCTCAAGCTCTCTCCTATGCTCTCTGACCTGTTGTCTCTCCTCCAGTTCCTCGGGAGACAAATTCCTGAATGACATACTTCTGCCAATCCCTGGAAAAGGCTCCAATAGGCAGATCCTGAGCTTCAAAATTCCCTTGCTGGCTCTGTGCCTCCAGATCTGCATTCTTATTCTGAGCCTCCCCAGCTCCTCATGCTGTCCACCAGGCCCTAAGTGCCTTTTGCAGCTCCTCCTTCCTAGCGAAGATTCTAATGGGACATCCAAAATCCTTGCAAAACGGTTTGAGCTGATCTAATTTGTAAGACTGGAACTTTTCAATCTCAAACTCCAATTTTGCAACCTCACTTGCTGGTTCACCATGCTGAGATATGATTTGTGGATACTTTAAGGGTTATAACAAATTCAGGAAAAATCAAAAAGCAGTATGTAGTCAAGAAATGATCTGCACTCAGCAGTAGTGTACACCAGTCACTGTATGTCAAAGTACAAACACAATTCCTATCCTCATCGCTGACCAACAATGTTAGAAATGAGGGTCTCTGGTTGGCAGTGGTATGCACTCTGTCCAAGTTGGGACACTTTCTTCTAGCCAGGATAAGGGGATTATACACCTAAGATACCCCCTGTGCACCCCCTTGGTAGCTTTGACGAGCAGTCAGGACTCTCTCAGAGGCAATGAGGAAAGCATTTGTACATAACACACAAAGTAACATAGTCAAAACACTACAGTTTTGAAAATAAGGTATCTTTATCTATACCAAACAAGACCAAAATGACAAAAATCCAACATACAAAACTCAAAATATAACTTTTAAAAAGTTTCAAGCAAATATGTCCATAGAATCTATGGATGCGGTGATTTTACACAAAGTACCTCAAATGCATCAATATCCACAAGGCAAAAGAGCCACAGAGGAGGGAAACGACGGAAAACACAGTGATGCATCAGTTCCTGAGTCCTTGTGGAGGCGATGCGTCAGTTCTGCTGCACGCAGAAGAAGTGTTGTGTCGAATCTGGACTGTAGGTGGAAGCAAAGCGTTGAAATCCAAGGCTGTTCTGGTCTGCGGGTGATGCGTCAGAAACTCTTGGCACACAGGTGTGAAGCATGGAAATCAGGGTACGCTGGAGGGCGATGTGGCTGCGGCAAAGCAGGCGTTGCATAGATTTCTTCAGTCATGGTTCCATTATGCGACGATTCTTTCAGCCACACGTCAGGTCCTGCATCAGAGTCAGTGCAGGGATCTCAGACTTTAGAGACAAAGTGCATGGAAACTTCTCTCGCACAATGGTGCTGCATGAGCAAAACTGGTGCTGGAAGGACAATGCGTCAGTTTGGATAATTTTAAGCAGATCTTTGCACCAGGAACAGTCTCCAAGGACCCCAAACTGAAATTGGCACCACAAGGCAGGTCAGAACTCCCAGCAGTAAAGTTCAGGGATGCTGCAGATGAAGTATTTGTTGAACCTGAGACTTCCAATAGGAGGCAAGCACACACAAGCCCTTAGAGAAATATGGGAAAGCAGGATACAAAGCAAAGTCTGGTCCTTTCACTTCTCACAGAGAGAAGCAGCAACTGCAGGCTAACCCAGCACAGCAACACACAGCTAAGGGGCAGTAGTACTCATGACAGTTCTCCAGCTATACTTCTCAGGCATTGCAGAAGTGTTCTAAAAGTCTGGGGCTTTAGGTCCAATACTTATAACCCGTTTGGCCTTTGAAGCAGGCATTCTTCAAAGGATTGTCTTTGTAGTGCTCAAGTTCTTCTCCTGCCTGTTCATGGCTCCAGACACACTCCAGGGGGGCTTGAGACAGCATTGTGTGAGGCCAGGCATAGCCCTATCCAGATGTAGATGACAGCTCATCCCACAACTTTAGCTCAGGAAGGACCATCAGCCTGGTGATGGGCATCAGGATATGCAGGGCACACCTCAACTCCCTCTGTGTGAGTGAATGCACAAATAGACCCTTGTTATCTCAACCAGACATCGATTCCACAGGCAGGCAGAGGCACAGGATGGTTTAAATAAGAAAATGCCCACTTTCTAAAAGTGGCATTTTCAAACAAACAATTTAAAAACATCTTTACTAAAAGATGTGTTTTTAAATTCTGAGCTTAAAGGCCAAGTTCCAAATCTCTAGCTGTTCCCAATTGAAAGTTAAACTTGTAAACGGTTACAAGCCATCTACAATGATAGCCTATGAGAGAGCTAGTCATTGTAATAGTGAAAAATGAAATTGACAGTATTTCATTATCAGGACATGTAAAACACACCAGTAACTGTCCTACCTTTCACATACACTGCACCCTGCCCATGGGGGGACCTTGGACCTACCTTAAGGGTGCCTTACATGTAGTAAAAGGAAAGGTTAGGGCCTGGAAAGTGGGTGCACTTGCCAGGCCCTAACCTTGAAAACTGCACACACAGATGCTGCAATGGGAGGCCTGAGACATCTTTACAGGGCTACTCGTGTGGGCGGCACAGCCAATGCTGCAGGCCCACTAGTAGCATCTTATTAAACAGGCCCTGGGCACACATAGTGCTCTTTACTAGGGACTTACCAGTAGATCAAATATGCCAATCATGGAAAACCAATCCTAATCACAATTTATACAGGGAGCACTTGCACTTTAGTACTGATCAGCAGTGGTAAAATGCCCAGAGTACAAAAATCAGCAAAAACCAAGTTCAGCATATCAGTTAAAAATACAGGAGGTAGAGGCAAAAAGATAGGAGACACCATGCCAAGAATGTCAGGTCTAACAATAGTGAAAGCTCTTCCTCGATTACAAGCTTCCGACCCTCATGGCTGAAGAATCGTATGTGTACTATGCATGTTTTGGAGAACCTTCATGACAGACTTGCAACCCGTTGAGAAAGTGTAGACTTTCTGACACTGGGAACAGCACCAACACCCACCGACCATGAACGCAATCTAGGATTCATCCTCGACTCCTCCCTCTCCATGTCTAAGCAGGTAAACGCCGTTTCCTTCTCCTGCTACAACACCCTCCGCTTGCTCCGCAGGATCTACAAGTGGATCCCGACCTGTAACAAGAAGAACGGTGACACAGGCCCTCGTCAGCAGCAGACTGGACTATGGCAACGCACTCTACGCAGGAATCCCAGCCAAACATCTACGATGACTACAACGCATCCAAAGCACCTCCGCCCCACTGATCGTCAACGTCCCCCACCGCAGCCACATCACCCTCCACCTGAGAGACCTATACTGGCTCCCCGTCGACATGAGGATCAACTTCAAGCTCCTCACCCACGCACACAAAGCACTCCACAACGCCGGACCAGCCTACCTGAACAGCAGACTCAGCTTCCACACCCCCACCCGCCAGCTCCGCTCCGCCCGCCTCGCCCTCGCCGCTGTCCCCCGCATCCAACGAACGACCTCCGGCGGCAGATCCTTCTCCTACCTCGCTGCCAAGACCTGGAACACCCTCCCTACCCACATACGGCAGGCCTAAGACCTACTCGCCTTCAGAAGACTCCTCAAGACCTGGCTCTTCGAGCAGTAGCAGCAACCCCCTTCCCTCAGCACCTTGGGACCCTCACGGGTAAGTAGGGCGCTTTACAAGTACTCTGATTGATTGACTGATTGATTGATTGATAGACAGCAATATATGAGAGTGCTTTATGGGGCAGGCTGGTGAGTAAGGTTTATCAGTATACAAGTTACATGGTGTTGCTTTGGATATACATTGTAACTGCTTTGATGTTAATTGTAAGCTGGTGATACTAGAGGTTTCAGCCAGTAACACTTTCAAGTTCTGATGCCCATCTGCCGGCAATCCCACCCCGGTCATTCCCTGGCCTCAAGAATGGTCGAGAGATTGGCGGAGAGCACTGCATTGTGGGTATATGGATAATACCATTACTTTCATTCAGTAGAGGTGACATTTGAGAGCCTGACACTCTTGGTGTTATTTGTTGTCTGCACTGCTTTCTAAGCACTTAGGGCCAGAAGCATGAAAGTATTTTGAGTTCGTAAACGGTGCAAATCGCAAAATGTGCCCGTTTGCGAATGCAAAAAGGCCTTTCGTTATGTATGAAAGGCTTTGTATTCGCAATTTATGTAGATGCAATTTCTTGCAATTACCTAAATTGCAAATGCAAATAGGGAATCACAATTTGTGAATCCCTAATGCACATGTAAGAAGCCTTTCCTAAATGCGAACTGTGCATTTAGGGAACGCTAATCGTGTGCAAATTTTGAAGAATGCACAAAAATGCCTTTTTTAAAGTGCCATGTTGCACAATTTTAATTTTGGTAGTGCTTCAGGGGGACCTTAAGCCCCTGGTCACCGTCAAGGTAATCAAAAATTAGCTAAAGCAAAATCATTCACACCTAAGGGTCTTTTGACCCATAGGAACGAATGGAGTCATATTACCTAATAGCAATTTGCTATTTACCGAATTACTATTGAGTAATATTAAGGAATCACTAAATATTTGTCGATTCCTACATACATCGCATTTTGCGATTCCCAAATAGCGATTCGGTAAAATTTGCTATTTGAGAATCGCAAAATGCTCTTTTATTACATCTGGCCTTTAATGCTGTATTGCTCAACTATGACTCTTATGAATCCCCTCGTGTACCTCTTGTAAACGTTATCACATAACATGTAAAGAGCTCTGATACCATCGGTTCTAGCTAGCGCTATATGAAACTCAAAATAATAATAATAAAATGTATCCTTAGTCCGTATCGTCCTCGTCACAGTCTTTATGACCCATTCACACTACCTGGACTGCTGGCCTCTTCTTGGCTTGGCATGCCCAGGAGTTATTGTAAGAAGTCGATCCATATATCAACTCTCACAGGAGTGGGTGAGTTATTCTTTCGACTACTTTTTCTTCTTGATTTTTTGCCATCATGAGATGGAACTAACCTCAATAGTAATGACTGCGGTGAGGATGTAGGCATAATGTATTTATTTAAAATTTTGCAAGAAGCAACACATTATGAAAACAAAGTAATGCAACGTATCTGCAAAGAGGCTTTCTCTGCTTTAAACCCTGAAACGTGTTCATTAGGACTGAAAATGGAGAAACACGAATACATAATTCACACTAAAATATTATTTCCTTAGTTAGCAAAAACTGCCATTACTGCGACAGTGTTCCTGACTTATCACTGATCCCTATTATATATGTTAGATTTAATTTCCTCTGAGCCTGTACAGCTTTGTTTGATCTAAGCAAACAAATGAATTCACCAAGAACCAATGACTTGTCAGATACCTTTTTGTCTTGAGAGAGTTCACCGAGATATCAGACACACGAGTCACTCATCTGTCATATTTAGTCCTGTTGCCCTTGTATCGTCTGCTGCCTTTGGGCATGAAAATAGTTTCTGCCAGGGGAAGCATTACGTTTGAATTTGAATTAGTTTTTATTCTTTCAAACTCGACGGGTTTATGCTTCACTTGATCACGTGGATTGCTTTTAGAAGTGTATGACTGTCAAGGTGACCTGCTGATGGCACTAATGGTGGACACGCCCATTAGCATAGCACACAGGCCTTCGGGCAACCCATAGTCAGGTATAATGGAACCACAGTTAAGCAAAATGGAGAAATGCGAGCAGATGTTTGATACTGACAGCAAGTCGTGTTGAAGGGCTGGCTGCACCACTTCACCTCAATAGAGGATTGCTTGTTTTTTTAGCCTGTATGTTATACATGGTAAATTCAGATAAATAGCAGTCTATATATATTTTTCTATTTTGCAGAGAAGTCGTTAACCAAACAGCTACCCCCTTGGTAAGTCAAGCGTTAAATCCATTTATAGGTGCTTACGTTTTTTTGCCCCGAGAGAGGCCTCAATAGAGGTGAATACTGGTGCAGTAATGCAACGTGAGCTGTTTGTTCCAGGAGGTTCGTTTTCACAGGACACAATTAGACTAAACTGCGCAACTCCCCGAAGTAAAAAAAAAAAAAAAATGGACAACTATGCCCTATCTAAAATGCAGGTAGTAAAGTGGAAAGATAAGGCTGTGTGGTTTAGCAAGGTTACAGCCAAAGGGGTTTCTGGCAATTTCTAAGAGATATCCTCAATTTAAAAACATTTTTTACTTACAATGTCAAAAACATACTTTTCACCGCAGCAAAGACAACCAAGGAAAGCAGAAATTACACAAACAAGGAACACGCATTTGTACACAAGGGGCCCGGCCCTCAAATATTTTTTCAAACCCAAAGTAACTTTGTTAAAAAAAATTATTGGAAGAAGTGCTTAATTTGCACAAAAAACAAAAACAAAAAAACAACTTAAGAGCCAGGACTCTCCTAAGGATGCCACTGCAGCTTGCACCACACTGTGCCCATGTCATGCTGCTAATCATAGTAACAACACAACTACTAACCATCAAACTCCTACTAGTGTGACAATTCAGACTATTTCAGGCCCCAAAGCCATATGAAGGGCAAGGTTGGCAGATAATAGACATTTTCTTATGTATACTGAATTTATAGTTAACTGTTGTCGTGGTCATCTCTACATTAACTAGGCAGGACCACCTTGTGGCAGACTGCCACAAGCGCCTTTCAGTGCCAGTGCTGAGCACGGGAAACCATCGGCTCAAATTAAGCGCTGATTGGAAGACCCACAATGCCAGAACATTTTTGATATTCACAAAGATATTTTGAATGCCCATTGCCGCAATAGAACCACAAGTGAATCAATTATTTTAAAAAATTGTATTAAGATGGACTACTTCTCCAACCGTAAATTTAATTCTAGGATTTGAGTCGATTTATGGCTTTTTTGAAAAATATGAAAAAACACAGGAACACTTTTGAAAAGTCATATAAATCCCAGATTTCTATGAGTTAACTAATTTACTATTTTTTTTACTCCACTGGGAAAACATGTTTTCCTGGTGGAGAAACTCGCGACGAATGTGACTCAAAACCTTCAATAACATGCCCCATTTGCCATTTTGCATTCCCTTTCCAGTTTCACACGGGTGTTTGTATAAGCAATTCAGTTGTGGACTTATTTGTGTACATATTATGTTTTTCAACATGAAAGGGAGCTGTGGAGCTTGGACATGAATCAAGGAGTATGGAGATATTCCATCTTACTTGAGACCTCAGAAACAAAAATAAAATATTATTCTGGGACGCTGTGCGATGGCAGGCAGTTCAAGCCCATGGTGGAAGCATTGAAAGGTGTTACTACGAAACACTACTTTAAAACAGAAGAAAATCTAATTTAAACATGCATTGGTGGAGCTTGTAGTGCTCGTCTTATTTTAGAGTAATTTTATTTTGTAAGTTTCAATTTATATGGGACAGAATTCTGCTTTTGAACGGATATAACTTTTACCCCTTTTAACCAATCTGAACTAAACTTTTCAAAACTAATATCTGTTCACCTAAGTTTCAACGTCGCCTAACTGGGGCAGAGTTAACATTTTGAGTGGGTTTGGGCTCAGAGGAACTTTATGAGGGTTTAGGGCACTACACTTACCTCAATGTGAGAGTAAAATTACTAATGTGCAAAAAAAGTATCTCTAATAAAAACTAATGTTATTGATGATTTATAATCAAAGAGAAGGCTTTGCACATTTCTTGCTGCATGCTCGAATAATCAAATTTCAGAATATAAACTATACGAAATAGGCAGTATTGAAAAACATCAGACAACAGACTTATCAAAGCCTGTGTTTATTACATTCATTACAGGACAATGGAAAATTATGTTGCAACTCATCTAAGGTTTCTCCACCAGGTAACATGTTTACTCCTCACGGCCATAAGGACATTCTTGAGTGCGAAGTAAGACAATTGGTGTTCGAGAAATGGGAGATCTGCTGCCATGTAACTGTGTATTCGGCTGTATGTAATACATGCAGAAAAGTAACAGATCAGCCATGATCAATGCATTTTTACGAACTTGTTTATTGTTTCCTGTGACATAGAGCAAGCAGAGACATGTAGTGAAGTGAATGCAGACTTAGACAGACAAGTAGTTGAACCAAATGTGCTGAAATAGGCTTGTGCCTACCAGGAAATTGGTCCAATTGACATTTGTCATTGTCCATTCCACTTGTTTTATATTATATTGCCACTAATAAGTCTCCAAACGTATATTATATCGTCCTCGAAAGTCATGCAGGTCCATTCTTGCATTTATGAGAGGGTGTTGGTTAGTGATGCCTATATGTAGTGTAAGTTTTTATTTGAAGATGCTAGATTGTGGTCCAGTATTATTGTTGGGAGAATTGGAAGAATCTTGCATTGTGATGTACTATCTGCAAATGGACTGTCTGTCGATATTAGTGAATGCTGTTTCTGAATATGTTTGTTTTTTTGTGCTCATTTCTGATTTGCCCTAGGCTGGAAGCTATCATTTTACTGCATTTGTTGCAAGTTACACTCAAAAAAATAAATCCCTCGCTAGCAAAGGGGACTAGCATCAACCAATACACATCAGCTTTTACATTGCCCTTCAGCTCCTCTAGTTTCTTGAAGTCAATAACTTAATCATATATTTTGGTTCTAAACCCTTGAGTGTCTTTATCTTTCTACGTAATTGTCATGACTGACAACAGCCAATGAGTCTCTTGTTAATTTAAGGAAACAAATAGTCAGTAGATGAGTTGGGAAATTGAGTGTATGGGTTTTCTGGTGAATGGTGTGAGTATCACAGATGTACTCCAATCCTAATGCTCCTGTAGAACAATGTATACCTTCAGCGATGACCTCAAGGCAACCATCTGAAATATCAGAGTAATATTAATCTAGTCTTTCATAAAACAGGCCACCACTTTGCTCAACAAGTAGATAATAATACAACATAACATATCGGACATATAAACAAGAAACCAAGCATGTGTAAACACATTCACGACTTCAAAGTCGCAGCTCTACATACAGGCAAACTCAATAGCCAGGCTTGTCTGTGGATTATCCCAAAGACACAAAAGATAACTAGTGGGAGTCTTTGTAAAATTACATTTTTATAATGCTGCCTGCGAAATAGTTTTACTTTTAGAATTTAGTTTCAACCTTACTTTACTTTGGACTATAGAACTAAGGAATCACCAGCAATAAACAGCCAATGTTGTATCTAATTACACCTCTTTTCATGCTGCTTAAGCTTCATATAAGAGTTAAAGATAATCAAAAGTACTTGATTTAAAAAATATTACCTACTGGCGGTCGCCAGTAGGTATATATAGTTAGGATTGATTTCCATAGGGAAATCGCAACATTCTATTGGGAATAACTTTGGCGCCGGTTGAGGAATCTGCCTGAATTTTTCAGCAACTTTGCCTCGCGGCGCTCCGGTCCTTCCCTGAAAGTTTGGGGGGGATTCGTCAAGCAGGGGCCGAGATAAAAGGGGGGTCCCAAAACGTGTTTTCCCCATGTTAATTTCCATAGGGCGGTCTGTCGCACTTTTAGCTCGAACGGCTGAATGGTTTTTCACCAAACTTGGCAAAATTGTAGGGACTGGTACCCCGATGTGCCTTTGCTATGTCTCAAGATATATGCTCCAGTGGTTTTTACGAAAATTAACTTTGAAAAAATATATATTGGGCTACATTGGGCTATATATATGTTAGAGCCCAAATGTAGCCCAATGTAGCCCAAAGATGGCCACCAGAGACAAAAAAAAACAAATGTAGCCCAAATATCAGCCAGATGTAGCCCAACTATAGCCCAATGACAGAATGTCCCAGAGTGTTCTAAAGAACAACTAGAGCGCTAACAGTCTTACTTATGACAAAAGTATGGCACACCTGAAGTCATCTTGATTGGAATAAAGTGTTAACACTTAAAACATTTAATTTTCAAAGGAACAAAATGAGGGGGTTCATTTTGCCATAGCAATTATGATTAGTGCTGAAGAAAGAAAAATTAGGGCACATTTTGAGTGACTTCTCAAATCCTCTTATATTTCATTAAAAAAAGTCTGATATGCAGTCTCCCAAGATGGCCACCAGAGACAAAAGAGCCCAAATGTAGCCCAAATATCAGCCAGATGTAGCCCAACTATAGCCCAATGACAGAATGTCCCAGAGTGTTCTAAAGAACAACTAGAACGCTAACAGTCTTACTTATGACAAAAGTATGGCACACCTGAAGTCATCTTGATTGGAATAAAGTGGTAACACTTAATACATTTAATTTGAAAAGGAACAAAATAAGGGGTTTCCTTTTGCCATAGAAATTTTATATATATATATATATATATATATATCAAAACAACAGTTTGCCTGTAGTGAGACGCCCTCAATAGGTAGGTATTCAATAGGCTTTAATTTGTTGGACGAAGACAGGCAAAACAGCATGGTGCCACACAGAATCAAAAAGTCCATCCGACGCGTTTCGTGCCTCAGGGGCACTTCTTCCTGGGATTAGGGCTCTGTCCTCGGTTTTGTGCTTCGGCGATAATGAGGCTCCACATATATCGTGTAAATCCCCGCCCAGAGTGGGCGTGGCCACCCCGTGGCCTCTTGGTCTTTGTGGTCCTTTAGTAATACTCTAGTGAGTTGCCGAGCATTACACCTTCCTGTACATTGAAATCCCGAGTGGGTTGTGCTGGCAATTCCGTCGCTTTGCAAGCCGTTACCATCGTCCAACAGCACTACCCATTCCGAAAACCAAAGCGCCTTGTGACGCCTCAGCAGGACTGCACCGAGGCACAGCGGGGCATCTCGTGGCTCAGGCGGTGCCGCATACTATCAAAACAACAGTTTGCCTGTAGTGAGACGCCCTCAATAGGTAGGTATTCAATAGGCTTTAATTTGTTGGACGAAGACAGGCAAAACAGCATGGTGCCACACAGAATCAAAAAGTCCATCCGACGCGTTTCATGCCTCAGGGGCACTTCTTCCTGGGATTAGGGCTCTGTCCTCGGTTTTGTGCTTCGGCGATAATGAGGCTCCACATATATCGTGTAAATCCCCGCCCAGAGTGGGCGTGGCCACCCCGTGGCCTCTTGGTCTTTGTGGTCCTTTAGTAATACTCTAGTGAGTTGCCGAGCATTACACCTTCCTGTACATTGAAATCCCGAGTGGGTTGTGCTGGCAATTCCGTCGCTTTGCAAGCCGTTACCATCGTCCAACAGCACTACCCATTCCGAAAACCAAAGCGCCTTATGACGCCTCAGCAGGACTGCACCGAGGCACAGCGGGGCATCTCGCGGCTCAGGCGGTGCCGCATACTATCAAAACAACAGTTTGCCTGTAGTGAGACGCCCTCAATAGGTAGGTATTCAATAGGCTTTAATTTGTTGGACGAAGACAGGCAAAACAGCATGGTGCCACACAGAATCAAAAAGTCCATCCGACGCGTTTCGTGCCTCAGGGGGACTTCTTCCTGGGATTAGGGCTCTGTCCTTGGTTTTGTGCTTCGGCGATAATGAGGCTCCACATATATCGTGTAAATCCCCGCCCAGAGTGGGCGTGGCCACCCCGTGGCCTCTTGGTCTTTGTGGTCCTTTAGTAATACTCTAGTGAGTTGCCGAGCATTACACCTTCCTGTACATTGAAATCCCGAGTGGGTTGTGCTGGCAATTCCGTCGCTTTGCAAGCCGTTACCATCGTCCAACAGCACTACCCATTCCGAAAACCAAAGCGCCTTGTGACGCCTCAGCAGGACTGCACCGAGGCACAGCGGGGCATCTCGCGGCTCAGGCGGTGCCGCATACTATCAAAACAACAGTTTGCCTGTAGTGAGACGCCCTCAATAGGTAGGTATTCAATAGGCTTTAATTTGTTGGACGAAGACAGGCAAAACAGCATGGTGCCACACAGAATCAAAAAGTCCATCCGACGCGTTTCGTGCCTCAGGGGCACTTCTTCCTGGGATTAGGGCTCTGTCCTCGGTTTTGTGCTTCGGCGATAATGAGGCTCCACATATATCGTGTAAATCCCCGCCCAGAGTGGGCGTGGCCACCCCGTGGCCTCTTGGTCTTTGTGGTCCTTTAGTAATACTCTAGTGAGTTGCCGAGCATTACACCTTCCTGTACATTGAAATCCCGAGTGGGTTGTGCTGGCAATTCCGTCGCTTTGCAAGCCGTTACCATCGTCCAACAGCACTACCCATTCCGAAAACCAAAGCGCCTTGTGACGCCTCAGCAGGACTGCACCGAGGCACAGCGGGGCATCTCGCGGCTCAGGCGGTGCCGCATACTATCAAAACAACAGTTTGCCTGTAGTGAGACGCCCTCAATAGGTAGGTATTCAATAGGCTTTAATTTGTTGGACGAAGACAGGCAAAACAGCATGGCGCCACACAGAATCAAAAAGTCCATCCGACGCGTTTCGTGCCTCAGGGGCACTTCTTCCTGGGATTAGGGCTCTGTCCTCGGTTTTGTGCTTCGGCGATAATGAGGCTCCACATATATCGTGTAAATCCCCGCCCAGAGTGGGCGTGGCCACCCCGTGGCCTCTTGGTCTTTGTGGTCCTTTAGTAATACTCTAGTGAGTTGCCGAGCATTACACCTTCCTGTACATTGAAATCCCGAGTGGGTTGTGCTGGCAATTCCGTCGCTTTGCAAGCCGTTACCATCGTCCAACAGCACTACCCATTCCGAAAACCAAAGCGCCTTGTGACGCCTCAGCAGGACTGCACCGAGGCACAGCGGGGCATCTCGCGGCTCAGGCGGTGCCGCATACTATCAAAACAACAGTTTGCCTGTAGTGAGACGCCCTCAATAGGTAGGTATTCAATAGGCTTTAATTTGTTGGACGAAGACAGGCAAAACAGCATGGTGCCACACAGAATCAAAAAGTCCATCCGACGCGTTTCGTGCCTCAGGGGCACTTCTTCCTGGGATTAGGGCTCTGTCCTCGGTTTTATGCTTCGGCGATAATGAGGCTCCACATATATCGTGTAAATCCCCGCCCAGAGTGGGCGTGGCCACCCCGTGGCCTCTTGGTCTTTGTGGTCCTTTAGTAATACTCTAGTGAGTTGCCGAGCATTACACCTTCCTGTACATTGAAATCCCGAGTGGGTTGTGCTGGCAATTCCGTCGCTTTGCAAGCCGTTACCATCGTCCAACAGCACTACCCATTCCGAAAACCAAAGCGCCTTGTGACGCCTCAGCAGGACTGCACCGAGGCACAGCGGGGCATCTCGCGGCTCAGGCGGTGCCGCATACTATCAAAACAACAGTTTGCCTGTAGTGAGACGCCCTCAATAGGTAGGTATTCAATAGGCTTTAATTTGTTGGACGAAGACAGGCAAAACAGCATGGTGCCACACAGAATCAAAAAGTCCATCCGACGCGTTTCGTGCCTCAGGGGCACTTCTTCCTGGGATTAGGGCTCTGTCCTCGGTTTTGTGCTTCGGCGATAATGAGGCTCCACATATATCGTGTAAATCCCCGCCCAGAGTGGGCGTGGCCACCCCGTGGCCTCTTGGTCTTTGTGGTCCTTTAGTAATACTCTAGTAAGTTGCCGAGCATTACACCTTCCTGTACATTGAAATCCCGAGTGGGTTGTGCTGGCAATTCCGTCGCTTTGCAAGCCGTTACCATCGTCCAACAGCACTACCCATTCCGAAAACCAAAGCGCCTTGTGACGCCTCAGCAGGACTGCACCGAGGCACAGCGGGGCATCTCGCGGCTCAGGCGGTGCCGCATACTATCAAAACAACAGTTTGCCTGTAGTGAGACGCCCTCAATAGGTAGGTATTCAATAGGCTTTAATTTGTTGGACGAAGACAGGCAAAACAGCATGGCGCCACACAGAATCAAAAAGTCCATCCGACGCGTTTCGTGCCTCAGGGGCACTTCTTCCTGGGATTAGGGCTCTGTCCTCGGTTTTGTGCTTCGGCGATAATGAGGCTCCACATATATCGTGTAAATCCCCGCCCAGAGTGGGCGTGGCCACCCCGTGGCCTCTTGGTCTTTGTGGTCCTTTAGTAATACTCTAGTGAGTTGCCGAGCATTACACCTTCCTGTACATTGAAATCCCGAGTGGGTTGTGCTGGCAATTCCGTCGCTTTGCAAGCCGTTACCATCGTCCAACAGCACTACCCATTCCGAAAACCAAAGCGCCTTGTGACGCCTCAGCAGGACTGCACCGAGGCACAGCGGGGCATCTCGCGGCTCAGGCGGTGCCGCATACTATCAAAACAACAGTTTGCCTGTAGTGAGACGCCCTCAATAGGTAGGTATTCAATA
Source organism: Lissotriton helveticus (assembly GCF_964261635.1). Classification (NCBI taxonomy): domain Eukaryota; kingdom Metazoa; phylum Chordata; class Amphibia; order Caudata; family Salamandridae; genus Lissotriton; species Lissotriton helveticus. The sequence continues at coordinate 1,035,342,411 of NC_136070.1, forward strand.
GGCTTTAATTTGTTGGACGAAGACAGGCAAAACAGCATGGTGCCACACAGAATCAAAAAGTCCATCCGACGCGTTTCGTGCCTCAGGGGCACTTCTTCCTGGGATTAGGGCTCTGTCCTCGGTTTTGTGCTTCGGCGATAATGAGGCTCCACATATATCATGTAAATCCCCGCCCAGAGTGGGCGTGGCCACCCCGTGGCCTCTTGGTCTTTGTGGTCCTTTAGTAATACTCTAGTGAGTTGCCGAGCATTACACCTTCCTGTACATTGAAATCCCGAGTGGGTTGTGCTGGCAATTCCGTCGCTTTGCAAGCCGTTACCATCGTCCAACAGCACTACCCATTCCGAAAACCAAAGCGCCTTGTGACGCCTCAGCAGGACTGCACCGAGGCACAGCGGGGCATCTCGCGGCTCAGGCGGTGCCGCATACTATCAAAACAACAGTTTGCCTGTAGTGAGACGCCCTCAATAGGTAGGTATTCAATAGGCTTTAATTTGTTGGACGAAGACAGGCAAAACAGCATGGTGCCACACAGAATCAAAAAGTCCATCCGACGCGTTTCGTGCCTCAGGGGCACTTCTTCCTGGGATTAGGGCTCTGTCCTCGGTTTTGTGCTTCGGCGATAATGAGGCTCCACATATATCGTGTAAATCCCCGCCCAGAGTGGGCGTGGCCACCCCGTGGCCTCTTGGTCTTTGTGGTCCTTTAGTAATACTCTAGTGAGTTGCCGAGCATTACACCTTCCTGTACATTGAAATCCCGAGTGGGTTGTGCTGGCAATTCCGTCGCTTTGCAAGCCGTTACCATCGTCCAACAGCACTACCCATTCCGAAAACCAAAGCGCCTTGTGACGCCTCAGCAGGACTGCACCGAGGCACAGCGGGGCATCTCGCGGCTCAGGCGGTGCCGCATACTATCAAAACAACAGTTTGCCTGTAGTGAGACGCCCTCAATAGGTAGGTATTCAATAGGCTTTAATTTGTTGGACGAAGACAGGCAAAACAGCATGGTGCCACACAGAATCAAAAAGTCCATCCGACGCGTTTCGTGCCTCAGGGGCACTTCTTCCTGGGATTAGGGCTCTGTCCTCGGTTTTGTGCTTCGGCGATAATGAGGCTCCACATATATCGTGTAAATCCCCGCCCAGAGTGGGCGTGGCCACCCTGTGGCCTCTTGGTCTTTGTGGTCCTTTAGTAATACTCTAGTGAGTTGCCGAGCATTACACCTTCCTGTACATTGAAATCCCGAGTGGGTTGTGCTGGCAATTCCGTCGCTTTGCAAGCCGTTACCATCGTCCAACAGCACTACCCATTCCGAAAACCAAAGCGCCTTGTGACGCCTCAGCAGGACTGCACCGAGGCACAGCAGGGCATCTCGCGGCTCAGGCGGTGCCTCATACTATCAAAACAACAGTTTGCCTGTAGTGAGACGCCCTCAATAGGTAGGTATTCAATAGGCTTTAATTTGTTGGACGAAGACAGGCAAAACAGCATGGTGCCACACAGAATCAAAAAGTCCATCCGACGCGTTTCGTGCCTCAGGGGCACTTCTTCCTGGGATTAGGGCTCTGTCCTCGGTTTTGTGCTTCGGCGATAATGAGGCTCCACATATATCGTGTAAATCCCCGCCCAGAGTGGGCGTGGCCACCCCGTGGCCTCTTGGTCTTTGTGGTCCTTTAGTAATACTCTAGTGAGTTGCAGAGCATTACACCTTCCTGTACATTGAAATCCCGAGTGGGTTGTGCTGGCAATTCCGTCGCTTTGCAAGCCGTTACCATCGTCCAACAGCACTACCCATTCCGAAAACCAAAGCGCCTTGTGACGCCTCAGCAGGACTGCACCGAGGCACAGCGGGGCATCTCGCGGCTCAGGCGGTGCCGCATACTATCAAAACAACAGTTTGCCTGTAGTGAGACGCCCTCAATAGGTAGGTATTCAATAGGCTTTAATTTGTTGGACGAAGACAGGCAAAACAGCATGGTGCCACAAAGAATCAAAAAGTCCATCCGACGCGTTTCGTGCCTCAGGGGCACTTCTTCCTGGGATTAGGGCTCTGTCCTCGGTTTTGTGCTTCGGCGATAATGAGGCTCCACATATATCGTGTAAATCCCCGCCCAGAGTGGGCGTGGCCACCCCGTGGCCTCTTGGTCTTTGTGGTCCTTTAGTAATACTCTAGTGAGTTGCCGAGCATTACACCTTCCTGTACATTGAAATCCCGAGTGGGTTGTGCTGGCAATTCCGTCGCTTTGCAAGCCGTTACCATCGTCCAACAGCACTACCCATTCCGAAAACCAAAGCGCCTTGTGACGCCTCAGCAGGACTGCACCGAGGCACAGCGGGGCATCTCGCGGCTCAGGCGGTGCCGCATACTATCAAAACAACAGTTTGCCTGTAGTGAGACGCCCTCAATGGGTAGGTATTCAATAGGCTTTAATTTGTTGGACGAAGACAGGCAAAACAGCATGGTGCCACACAGAATCAAAAAGTCCATCCGACGCGTTTCGTGCCTCAGGGGCACTTCTTCCTGGGATTAGGGCTCTGTCCTCGGTTTTGTGCTTCGGCGATAATGAGGCTCCACATATATCGTGTAAATCCCCGCCCAGAGTGGGCGTGGCCACCCCGTGGCCTCTTGGTCTTTGTGGTCCTTTAGTAATACTCTAGTGAGTTGCCGAGCATTACACCTTCCTGTACATTGAAATCCCGAGTGGGTTGTGCTGGCAATTCCGTCGCTTTGCAAGCCGTTACCATCGTCCAACAGCACTACCCATTCCGAAAACCAAAGGGCCTTGTGACGCCTCAGCAGGACTGCACCGAGGCACAGCGGGGCATCTCGCGGCTCAGGCGGTGCCGCATACTATCAAAACAACAGTTTGCCTGTAGTGAGACGCCCTCAATAGGTAGGTATTCAATAGGCTTTAATTTGTTGGACGAAGACAGGCAAAACAGCATGGTGCCACACAGAATCAAAAAGTCCATCCGACGCGTTTCGTGCCTCAGGGGCACTTCTTCCTGGGATTAGGGCTCTGTCCTCGGTTTTGTGCTTCGGCGATAATGAGGCTCCACATATATCGTGTAAATCCCCGCCCAGAGTGGGCGTGGCCACCCCGTGGCCTCTTGGTCTTTGTGGTCCTTTAGTAATACTCTAGTGAGTTGCCGAGCATTACACCTTCCTGTACATTGAAATCCCGAGTGGGTTGTGCTGGCAATTCCGTCGCTTTGCAAGCCGTTACCATCGTCCAACAGCACTACCCATTCCGAAAACCAAAGCGCCTTGTGACGCCTCAGCAGGACTGCACCAAGGCACAGCGGGGCATCTCACGGCTCAGGCGGTGCCGCATACTATCAAAACAACAGTTTGCCTGTAGTGAGACGCCCTCAATAGGTAGGTATTCAATAGGCTTTAATTTGTTGGACGAAGACAGGCAAAACAGCATGGAGCCACACAGAATCAAAAAGTCCATCCGACGCGTTTCGTGCCTCAGGGGCACTTCTTCCTGGGATTAGGGCTCTGTCCTCGGTTTTGTGCTTCGGCGATAATGAGGCTCCACATATATCGTGTAAATCCCCGCCCAGAGTGGGCGTGGCCACCCCGTGGCCTCTTGGTCTTTGTGGTCCTTTAGTAATACTCTAGTGAGTTGCCGAGCATTACACCTTCCTGTACATTGAAATCCCGAGTGGGTTGTGCTGGCAATTCCGTCGCTTTGCAAGCCGTTACCATCGTCCAACAGCACTACCCATTCCGAAAACCAAAGCGCCTTGTGACGCCTCAGCAGGACTGCACCGAGGCACAGCGGGGCATCTCGCGGCTCAGGCGGTGCCGCATACTATCAAAACAACAGTTTGCCTGTAGTGAGACGCCCTCAATAGGTAGGTATTCAATAGGCTTTAATTTGTTGGACGAAGACAGGCAAAACAGCATGGCGCCACACAGAATCAAAAAGTCCATCCGACGCGTTTCGTGCCTCAGGGGCACTTCTTCCTGGGATTAGGGCTCTGTCCTCGGTTTTGTGCTTCGGCGATAATGAGGCTCCACATATATCGTGTAAATCCCCGCCCAGAGTGGGCGTGGCCACCCCGTGGCCTCTTGGTCTTTGTGGTCCTTTAGTAATACTCTAGTGAGTTGCCGAGCATTACACCTTCCTGTACATTGAAATCCCGAGTGGGTTGTGCTGGCAATTCCGTCGCTTTGCAAGCCATTACCATCGTCCAACAGCACTACCCATTCCGAAAACCAAAGCGCCTTGTGACGCCTCAGCAGGACTGCACCGAGGCACAGCGGGGCATCTCGCGGCTCAGGCGGTGCCGCATACTATCAAAACAACAGTTTGCCTGTAGTGAGACGCCCTCAATAGGTAGGTATTCAATAGGCTTTAATTTGTTGGACGAAGACAGGCAAAACAGCATGGTGCCACACAGAATCAAAAAGTCCATCCGACGCGTTTCGTGCCTCAGGGGCACTTCTTCCTGGGATTAGGGCTCTGTCCTCGGTTTTGTGCTTCGGCGATAATGAGGCTCCACATATATCGTGTAAATCCCCGCCCAGAGTGGGCGTGGCCACCCCGTGGCCTCTTGGTCTTTGTGGTCCTTTAGTAATACTCTAGTGAGTTGCCGAGCATTACACCTTCCTGTACATTGAAATCCCGAGTGGGTTGTGCTGGCAATTCCGTCGCTTTGCAAGCCGTTACCATCGTCCAACAGCACTACCCATTCCGAAAACCAAAGCGCCTTGTGACGCCTCAGCAGGACTGCACCGAGGCACAGCGGGGCATCTCGCGGCTCAGGCGGTGCCGCATACTATCAAAACAACAGTTTGCCTGTAGTGAGACGCCCTCAATAGGTAGGTATTCAATAGGCTTTAATTTGTTGGACGAAGACAGGCAAAACAGCATGGTGCCACACAGAATCAAAAAGTCCATCCGACGCGTTTCGTGCCTCAGGGGCACTTCTTCCTGGGATTAGGGCTCTGTCCTCGGTTTTGTGCTTCGGCGATAATGAGGCTCCACATATATCGTGTAAATCCCCGCCCAGAGTGGGCGTGGCCACCCCGTGGCCTCTTGGTCTTTGTGGTCCTTTAGTAATACTCTAGTGAGTTGCCGAGCATTACACCTTCCTGTACATTGAAATCCCGAGTGGGTTGTGCTGGCAATTCCGTCGCTTTGCAAGCCGTTACCATCGTCCAACAGCACTACCCATTCCGAAAACCAAAGCGCCTTGTGACGCCTCAGGAGGACTGCACCGAGGCACAGCGGGGCATCTCGCGGCTCAGGCGGTGCCGCATACTATCAAAACAACAGTTTGCCTGTAGTGAGACGCCCTCAATAGGTAGGTATTCAATAGGCTTTAATTTGTTGGACGAAGACAGGCAAAACAGCATGGCTAATATCTGTTCACCTAAGTTTCAACGTCGCCTAACTGGGGCAGAGTTAACATTTTGAGTGGGTTTGGGCTCAGAGGAACTTTATGAGGGTTTAGGGCACTACACTTACCTCAATGTGAGAGTAAAATTACTAATGTGCAAAAAAAGTATCTCTAATAAAAACTAATGTTATTGATGATTTATAATCAAAGAGAAGGCTTTGCACATTTCTTGCTGCATGCTCGAATAATCAAATTTCAGAATATAAACTATACGAAATAGGCAGTATTGAAAAACATCAGACATCAGACTTATCAAAGCCTGTGTTTATTACATTCATTACAGGACAATGGAAAATTATGTTGCAACTCATCTAAGGTTTCTCCACCAGGTAACATGTTTACTCCTCACGGCCATAAGGACATTCTTGAGTGCGAAGTAAGACAATTGGTGTTCGAGAAATGGGAGATCTGCTGCCATGTAACTGTGTATTCGGCTGTATGTAATACATGCAGAAAAGTAACAGATCAGCCATGATCAATGCATTTTTACGAACTTGTTTATTGTTTCCTGTGACATAGAGCAAGCAGAGACATGTAGTGAAGTGAATGCAGACTTAGACAGACAAGTAGTTGAACCAAATGTGCTGAAATAGGCTTGTGCCTACCAGGAAATTGGTCCAATTGACATTTGTCATTGTCCATTCCACTTGTTTTATATTATATTGCCACTAATAAGTCTCCAAACGTATATTATATCGTCCTCGAAAGTCATGCAGGTCCATTCTTGCATTTATGAGAGGGTGTTGGTTAGTGATGCCTATATGTAGTGTAAGTTTTTATTTGAAGATGCTAGATTGTGGTCCAGTATTATTGTTGGGAGAATTGGAAGAATCTTGCATTGTGATGTACTATCTGCAAATGGACTGTCTGTCGATATTAGTGAATGCTGTTTCTGAATATGTTTGTTTTTTTGTGCTCATTTCTGATTTGCCCTAGGCTGGAAGCTATCATTTTACTGCATTTGTTGCAAGTTACACTCAAAAAAATAAATCCCTCGCTAGCAAAGGGGACTAGCATCAACCAATACACATCAGCTTTTACATTGCCCTTCAGCTCTCTAGTTTCTTGAAGTCAATAACTTAATCATATATTTTGGTTCTAAACCCTTGAGTGTCTTTATCTTTCTACGTAATTGTCATGACTGACAACAGCCAATGAGTCTCTTGTTAATTTAAGGAAACAAATAGTCAGTAGATGAGTTGGGAAATTGAGTGTATGGGTTTTCTGGTGAATGGTGTGAGTATCACAGATGTACTCCAATCCTAATGCTCCTGTAGAACAATGTATACCTTCAGCGATGACCTCAAGGCAACCATCTGAAATATCAGAGTAATATTAATCTAGTCTTTCATAAAACAGGCCACCACTTTGCTCAACAAGTAGATAATAATACAACATAACATATCGGACATATAAACAAGAAACCAAGCATGTGTAAACATATTCACGACTACAAAGTCGCAGCTCTACATACAGGCAAACTCTGTAAAAAGTTCAATCGGGTCGGGGACAATCGATATTTGCCCGGCGGTATTGCCTCTGTGACCCCCTAGTTATTTAAATCAATGAAGAGGCAGGCGCTGGAGACTGGAAAGCAGGAAACAAGGTTTTTTTTATTCTCTCCGGAGGAGAACACAACGAAACGGACAGAAGGTATCGTTCTGAGGTGCTCTAACTTACGTTTGAGGCCTGGCCCCTTATATACAGTGTTTATGGTTTTTATTACAGTTTACATACATGTGACAAAGCTTTGATATACGGAAGACATACCCGGAATCCCCCCTTTGGGGCCCGTTCCCACACACATTTACAGTTGAAATCCCCACCCTAGTCATAACAGGTGATGAGTATCACGCAGCTGGATATTCCGCCGATTCACGGAATGTGGGGGGTTTGATCGGATCTCATGGAGTGGGGGGCTTTGATCAACCCGGGGATCCTTTGATGGGGGAGGCTTCCTATTGTACGGGGAGGGGCAAGGAATGGTATCGGCAGAGCTGGGTGTCGGCCTGGGGACGGGGAAGACAAAACGGGCACACAGGGAAAAAGGGGGTTTGCATCTAAGGGCCGGAGATCATGAAAGGAAAGCAGGGAGGCGTCGCGCTGGGAACAGGATGAGAGCCTGGGGCAGAGCAGCGCCGAAGAGGGGTTTATGACTCAAGGCAGGTGCAAGCAGGGGGTGGTCAGCGTGCGGGCTTAGCGAAGGCAAAGGGCTATGTCAGGGGCCAGCGGCATGCAAAAGGGTTTGTTCTGATCGGGGCATCTTAAAATGGCGGGCGCGCACGACAAAAGTGTGGCATCGGGGAAGAGGCAAGATGGCGCAGATAATGTTCACCAAAACGCACTAATTTTCCACAGTCCTCCCTTTAACATATTCAAGACATCTTGCTGGTTCATTTCCTATTCGGTTCTACTGTGGTGAGTATGAGAAAGAAAACGGTAGGAACCCTAGATGAAAAGAGTTGTAAATAATACATTTTTAGGTTTCTAGTTTTTAGGAGGTGCACCTATTTGATAAACTTTGATAAACTTGTTCAGCAGGAAAGTCATAGGAATGCAATACAAAAAAACGGTTCTGCAGCGAGAGCAGCAAGTACATATCATAACGTGAACTGGCAGGTTATTACATATTTCGGATTCGGATTGGAGCAGGATCAATACAATGGCGGCTGGGAGAGAAATGAGGCGTAGCAAAACGGTGGTTGAGGATGTCGAATGTTCGAAGTTTTATGAGTTCTCATTGTTCTTTGTGGTCTTTCGTTGGCGCTGTTGAGCACCGGCGGTGGAGCTACAAGTCCAGCTCTGTTCTAAGTTCTGCGTTGCAGGGCACGACCCTTTCCTCGCGTTTCTGGTCGGAAAGGTCCTTTTTCGCCCTGTGTCCTTTGAGGTGATTGTCAGAAAGTTCCGATGGAAGAAGAGCGTTCAAAACAGTCCATAGGGTAGGTCAGAGGAAAAAGGGGGATGGAGCAAGGCCAAATTGGGAACAAACTAGGGGAACGAGAGACTTCAAATGGGCGGGCGTGCGACGGAATTCAGAGAGCGGGGACTTGTCGAAAGGCACTGGACGTCGAGCAGGGGCATCAGGTCGACCCTTTCTTTTCATGCTGTCGAAAACAGTGCCTCGTCCTGCAGCTCCTTTCAGTCGTGGTCTCGCCTTGGCTAATGTCGCAGGTGTCCCTTAGTCGGCAGTCGGGCCTCGTGCTCCCACATCCGGTCCTTCTCTCCTCCAACAGCAGTACCCTTAAACAAGTTTGAAAAGACAGTCTTTAGAAAATTTGCAGATGAAGATAATCAAAAAGTCTATTTTTCTCCCAGCTCCAGGTAAAGAATGAAAAAGTCCGTTACATTTAATGTTCACAACCGGCATATGAATGACCGGTGGCGGACCTGTTGGATTTACTATGACTTTCCTTCATAATCATTTATTACAGGCATGACAGTTCATCTGATGGTAACCCACCTTCGGGAGACAAATCTGGCAAAGATATGCCGTTCTCTAGAGTTTCACATTTACAAAAGGGTACAGTGAGTCGTCAACATGGTACTACACAGATATTTTGCTGAGGGACGAACATGGCTAAACATTTCCTTTCTATCGGTGCATCCTGTTTTTCAACTACTGCGGGGTTCATTTTGATGATTTCTTTACCTTGGTCTAGTCTGTTAACCTTGTAAAACATCATTCTGGGTCCTACGTAACCTTTTACAGCCCGGTTACTTAACTAGGAAGGACAGGGGTTTTATGGGAAACAACCAGGGACATAGACAGGGGAGGTAACGGGGGTGATCGTTTTTCTGGTTTGGGTATTGCGACGTTTCGGGGAGGGGAGGGTCGCGTATTCTGAGGTCCTTGTTTTATACTATAGGAGCCGTTGACATGTAGTTCCCTCATTTCGGGCCAGATTAGGGAACCTCTGTCGTCTTACCTGTCCTTTCCCTTACGGCCCAACCTGGGTTCATTGACTTCTATCGGAAAAGGAGAGGTAATGACGCGGCCTCAGGGTGATTGTATTAAAGACAAGCGTTTGTGCAAATACTGACGGTATTTGAAGCCAATTAGGTGGTGTGCTAGGGGTGGCAATCTGCCAATTTCGGGGCTAACCACTCGGGAGAGTGGTAGTGCAAAAATAGAGAGAGAGAGAGAGAGAGAGAGAGAGAGAGAGAGAGAGTGAGAGAGAGAGAGAGAGAGAGAGAGAGAGAGAGAGAGGGAGAGAGAGGGAGAGAGAGAGAGTGCAACGGCAGGCTAAATAGTACACGTGCAACAGAGAGGGCGGCAGTGCATTCAAGGAAGGCTATTTAGTGCATTACACAGTAAAGGGTATTCACGAGTCCGCGTTAGAATCTTGTAATCATGCAGTTTGAGCATTAGACAGGGTAGAGGGGACGTGCTTTGAGAAAAGGAAAGAAGAAAAAGGGGGTACCATTTTGTCGCACTTTCTCGCATTCTCGGTCCTTTGACCAGTTGGGTCAACGCCTCGGTCACACACACACACACATTCCCTCACAGTTTCGCATCATACGTGACATGGGTTCATTCTTCCGGTCTGGTTTAAGGGTGGTCACTTTTTATCAGGTTGTGCTAATTTTTCGGGTTTGTTCGATACGTAAGTAGTTTGCAGGCGTGCTTAGACACCACCCTGCGGCGCTAGTCCGTTTCGTGTATTTAGACATGGCAAGGTCTCAGATCTTCGCCACACCTCGGCTGTAATTTCTGACGTAACCTGCAGAGGGAGGAAAAGAGGGGGGGGGTGGGGGAGACAGCATTCGCGCGCATTCAAATACATGGATTCATAAGTCCTTTACTTACCTCTTACTCGTCTTTCCTCCTTGGGGCAGGGTCCCCGGGGATATAGTTTTCGGAGTCGGGGGGGGTAGTGTGTTCATGTAGGGCGTGTGCGGGGAAACATAAAAAGGAAACCAGAGGTGCCTAGTGCGAGGTATCTAGTCAAAGGATATATCTCACTATCGGGATCCTTAAACCTCTTTCAACGCCGTGGCGTTCTAAAGTTCTTCGGTTCTTGGGTCCCTGCTACTTTGGAACGTTGTATTTTTCAATATTTACATTATTTCATTTCACCCTCCTTTTACATTCCCTCATTTACACCATTCGTTTTACCCATCCTTGGAAGTCAAGGTCTTCCTCTACGCGAGAGTTCATGAGTCAGTCGCGTACTTTTAAGGCCGAGTGTCGTGTTGTCGATCCGATCCGTCCTCCAGGGCTGGGCAACCATCTTCCTTTAACCTTAAAGAGAGAGCAGAGTAGGGTGCACAGAAAAAAACTTCCCTACCCATCCCATATTGTTTTAAAATAAAGCATGCAATACCCGTCCATAGTTTCAAAGACTTTATTTTGCAAATTCATTTCAGCATATGGATTAGGAGGGTGTGGTCGTATTTGGTCGGTCGTGGCAATGGCTAAAGTGCGTACAGTGGGGGGGTGTCGTTTGCAACAATAAAAACATCGGAAAGTTTTACTCTTCATTTGTAAGAGACTAAAACGTCTATTAATTGGCTGGGGGTTCGGGGGCATATATTTTCATAATTTAGAAGCATAATCATAACAGTTGTAATCGGATTTCCTATATGCATACCGTACGTGTGCGTCGTAAATGAGGTTTACATCAGTTATAAAAATATAATACATTGTACATTCGTAATCAACATGTGTAACGGGGATCTTTTCACACTATTCGTCGAGTGAGTTCTCTTCGTCTTTTCTAGCCAAGTGTACAAAGGATCATATAAAATCTCAGAACATCAAGTTTATATTAGTGCGAAGGAACACCACGAGGTGTTCGTAAGTTCCGATTGATACCAGCGCCATTTTGGGCGGGGCCGGCTCAGTCCGGAAGCAGCATCAGGGGGAAATGTTTCCATTACTGGCAGTTTGGACCAGAGTCCTTTTCGGCAGTTCTAGAATTCACGCTAACAGAAGGTGTGGCAATGTCATGTTTGTTTCGTTGGCGATCGAGGCAGCCGTTCCTTACCGGAAACCTGCAAAGGCCGAAGGTTCCGCCGAGGACCTTTGTATGATCTTCAAGGCTGCGGAGATGCTGTCGGAGATGGGGGCTCGTGTTCCATGGGACAAATGTTCGAGTTGTATGGCTGGCCAAAGTTACTCTAGTGGCCGGGGCCCGCCTTCCAGCGGATCCAGACGCCATTTTGAGGCCCTACAGGGGCCACTCTCGTCGAGTTTGCAAGAATGGAAGAGACCCTTCGGAGTGAAAGGAAGAGGTCCCTGTTTTGTGAGAGCGGGACGTTCAGCTGGGGTGCGGCTGTGATGCCCCCACCTGGGGGCGAGGGAGACTCGTTCACATCGTCTCCTTCTCCCGGTGCACTCCATGCCGCTGCTTTTCATCGCCCCGCATGAAGGCCTCTCCACATCCGGTGTTCCCCAATTGCCACCATTGTACGTTCGGTGCTGCGCAAATACTGGGGTGCCACCATTGTACGTTCGGTGCTGCGCAAGTACTGGGGTGCCACCATGGTGTGTCCGGTGCTGTGGAAGTATGGGCACCATCGCCTGACTGGGGGTGTTCGGCGTCGGGCTGGGGGCTGGGAAACCTCCTACCGGTGGAGGTGGGAGAGGCTCGTCCGCGTCGCCTCTCCCTCCCAGCCCAACTTGGACAGATTGTTGTGGAGGTACGTGCAGGACATCCCGCCGTCCAGGACTGCTGCGGCTGTGACGGAAGAGAAAAGGAAGAGGTGCCTCGTTCTCCTCTGGACATGTGGCGGGACTACCTTAGTCTTTCCAGGCCCGTTGCGGCCGGCCAAGGAGACATGTGGCGGGACTACCTGCAAATGCCCAGGCTGCGGGCTCCTGCCTCTCCTCCGGCTCCCCCATACGTTAAGATTTCCTGACCAAGAGTTGGCGGCGGGGCTCGCCTTATATGGGTTGCCGTTGGTTGGGCGTAGCCGTAACCCTGCCCTACTTTGGAAGGTTCCAGAAGGGGGGGGGGGGCGAATGTTCTGTTTGACTTTCATTTTCTACAGTTTATCGTTATTATTCCTTGTTTGTTGTGTTAAATTAAAAGTTCAAGTTTATTAATGGCCTACGGATGTTGCTTTTACCATTTCTTTCTTTTCAGGTTGTTTTTATGCTAGGTTTCTGCTAACAGAGGTTGAGTAACACGGAAACACGTGTAGAGGGATGACGCAGATTCGCACATTACATACACACAAACTCAGACGGGGGACAGTACAAGTACGACATACAAAGACCCAAGACAAATATAAAAACAGTTATTGGTCATAATTATCTCTTTCCGTCTGTGAATTTTAAACGAGGCTGGGTTCCCGTCTTGACATTGCCCGACCTAGGAGAACTTGATCGTGCCGCTGAGATTTTCCTGGCGAAATCTGTGCCATCGGGCATAATCAAACGTGGTGGTTCTGTCTGGTCTGTCTATGTAAGTCGGGTTCTTCTCTGTCTCGCGCCTTTTCTCGTACTGTCGGTCTGTCGTTCTTGTCGGCCCTTTGCCTTTACTCACGCTCAGTAGAGTCGGGCATTGGGCTTTCCAGTGTCCGACATACCTACAAAAAGCGCATTGGTCTGACCCTAAGTCTGGTCGTCCTTTGCGTAGTGTCGGGGGATAAGTTGTGGGTAGCGGTGTCCTGGGGTTGTCCTGTCGGTATATTTCCCTACTTGGTTTATCCTCGTCTTTTCTCTGTCGTTTCGTAGCCTCTCTGCGCCACATACCGAGACTGTCGAGCATAATTGGCGTCGTCTTATTATTTCGAAGGGCTATTTCTAACGTTTCTATTTTATCAAGGTCAAAGGATCCTGCCAGTGGCCACTGTTTGTCTTGGCTATCTTCGGTATACCTGTGCCATAATTTATTATAAGCTATGGTGACTAACCCATAGTTTATGAACATGTCCTTATTAGGGGTGCCTTCCAGTGGAGCTATATGGTCCACCTCTAACACCCGGTCCGGGCAAAACAGGCTATTTATCAATGGGGAGAAGACAGACATGACGGCTCGTAACGAGGGACTAAAAAGTCAGCACTGCCTATCTTATCACTAGGTGCAAAGACTAGACAGAATATTTCTATTCTACGTTGTTTGCAGGTAGTGAATACCTCATGGATCCAAAAAACCAAAAGACCAACAAAATAACAATGGGGAGAATGAGTAGGTCCGCAAAGATCTGCGTCACCTACCCTTTTCACTATCTGCAAAAAGGGTGGTCTCTTCCCTACTTGCAGACAGGGAATCTCCAGGAAACAATAGTTTGCGAACAACAGTTCAGTTTCAAGCAATTATTGAGTGGGGGAGAAAAAGAACAAGCACGGCTGCTACCCTACTTATCCTCCACTGCTTGCAAAGGGAGAGGGAGCCTGTTGTTTCTCCGTTTGCAGACAGTGAATCTCTAAATAAAAATAAACAAGGCAATACTAGTATTTTTGAACAATCAAGCAATCAAAACAAATTCTTTCGCAACTTGTCGTGGCAACACGACCTTACCCGGACCATGTGGACAGTTTCTTGTCTTCCGAATCCAGCGCCCGATCGTCCTCTTTTTCTCGTATTTCTCACGGCACTCCTGATGGTTCCCAGTCAGGACCGTAGATCACTCGAGAGAGGTCTGTTCGGAACTAGTGAAGTTCGGATGATCGGCTGCCAGACGAGGGTCTATTGGGCAAGAGCTCTCCCGATCGTTGCAGTCGTTCACTCTGTCGTCGGGACCTCTCCCACTGGATCCACGAGTCGCTGATGGGCCCCACGCTTGGGACGCCAATTGTAAAAAGTTCAATCGGGTCGGGGACAATCGATATTTGCCCGGCGGTATTGCCTCTGTGACCCCCTAGTTATTTAAATCAATGAAGAGGCAGGCGCTGGAGACTGGAAAGCAGGAAACAAGGTTTTTTTTATTCTCTCCGGAGGAGAACACAACGAAACGGACAGAAGGTATCGTTCTGAGGTGCTCTAACTTACGTTTGAGGCCTGGCCCCTTATATACAGTGTTTATGGTTTTTATTACAGTTTACATACATGTGACAAAGCTTTGATATACGGAAGACATACCCGGAATCCCCCCTTTGGGGCCCGTTCCCACACACATTTACAGTTGAAATCCCCACCCTAGTCATAACAGGTGATGAGTATCACGCAGCTGGATATTCCGCCGATTCACGGAATGTGGGGGGTTTGATCGGATCTCATGGAGTGGGGGGCTTTGATCAACCCGGGGATCCTTTGATGGGGGAGGCTTCCTATTGTACGGGGAGGGGCAAGGAATGGTATCGGCAGAGCTGGGTGTCGGCCTGGGGACGGGGAAGACAAAACGGGCACACAGGGAAAAAGGGGGTTTGCATCTAAGGGCCGGAGATCATGAAAGGAAAGCAGGGAGGCGTCGCGCTGGGAACAGGATGAGAGCCTGGGGCAGAGCAGCGCCGAAGAGGGGTTTATGACTCAAGGCAGGTGCAAGCAGGGGGTGGTCAGCGTGCGGGCTTAGCGAAGGCAAAGGGCTATGTCAGGGGCCAGCGGCATGCAAAAGGGTTTGTTCTGATCGGGGCATCTTAAAATGGCGGGCGCGCACGACAAAAGTGTGGCATCGGGGAAGAGGCAAGATGGCGCAGATAATGTTCACCAAAACGCACTAATTTTCCACAACTCAATAGCCAGGCTTGTCTGTGGATTATCCCAAAGACACAAAAGATAACTAGTGGGAGTCTTTGTAAAATTACATTTTTATAATGCTGCCTGCGAAATAGTTTTACTTTTAGAATTTAGTTTCAACCTTACTTTACTTTGGACTATAGAACTAAGGAATCACCAGCAATAAACAGCCAATGTTGTATCTAATTACACCTCTTTTCATGCTGCTTAAGCTTCATATAAGAGTTAAAGATAATCAAAAGTACTTGATTTAAAAAATATTACCTACTGGCGGTCGCCAGTAGGTATATATAGTTAGGATTGATTTCCATAGGGAAATCGCAACATTCTATTGGGAATAACTTTGGCGCCGGTTGAGGAATCTGCCTGAATTTTTCAGCAACTTTGCCTCGCGGCGCTCCGGTCCTTCCCTGAAAGTTTGGGGGGGATTCGTCAAGCAGGGGCCGAGATAAAAGGGGGGTCCCAAAACGTGTTTTCCCCATGTTAATTTCCATAGGGCGGTCTGTCGCACTTTTAGCTCGAACGGCTGAATGGTTTTTCACCAAACTTGGCAAAATTGTAGGGACTGGTACCCCGATGTGCCTTTGCTATGTCTCAAGATATATGCTCCAGTGGTTTTTACGAAAATTAACTTTGAAAAAATATATATTGGGCTACATTGGGCTATATATATGTTAGAGCCCAAATGTAGCCCAATGTAGCCCAAAGATGGCCACCAGAGACAAAAAAAAACAAATGTAGCCCAAATATCAGCCAGATGTAGCCCAACTATAGCCCAATGACAGAATGTCCCAGAGTGTTCTAAAGAACAACTAGAGCGCTAACAGTCTTACTTATGACAAAAGTATGGCACACCTGAAGTCATCTTGATTGGAATAAAGTGTTAACACTTAAAACATTTAATTTTCAAAGGAACAAAATGAGGGGGTTCATTTTGCCATAGCAATTATGATTAGTGCTGAAGAAAGAAAAATTAGGGCACATTTTGAGTGACTTCTCAAATCCTCTTATATTTCATTAAAAAAAGTCTGATATGCAGTCTCCCAAGATGGCCACCAGAGACAAAAGAGCCCAAATGTAGCCCAAATATCAGCCAGATGTAGCCCAACTATAGCCCAATGACAGAATGTCCCAGAGTGTTCTAAAGAACAACTAGAACGCTAACAGTCTTACTTATGACAAAAGTATGGCACACCTGAAGTCATCTTGATTGGAATAAAGTGGTAACACTTAATACATTTAATTTGAAAAGGAACAAAATAAGGGGTTTCCTTTTGCCATAGAAATTTTATATATATATATATATATATATCAAAACAACAGTTTGCCTGTAGTGAGACGCCCTCAATAGGTAGGTATTCAATAGGCTTTAATTTGTTGGACGAAGACAGGCAAAACAGCATGGTGCCACACAGAATCAAAAAGTCCATCCGACGCGTTTCGTGCCTCAGGGGCACTTCTTCCTGGGATTAGGGCTCTGTCCTCGGTTTTGTGCTTCGGCGATAATGAGGCTCCACATATATCGTGTAAATCCCCGCCCAGAGTGGGCGTGGCCACCCCGTGGCCTCTTGGTCTTTGTGGTCCTTTAGTAATACTCTAGTGAGTTGCCGAGCATTACACCTTCCTGTACATTGAAATCCCGAGTGGGTTGTGCTGGCAATTCCGTCGCTTTGCAAGCCGTTACCATCGTCCAACAGCACTACCCATTCCGAAAACCAAAGCGCCTTGTGACGCCTCGGCAGGACTGCACCGAGGCACAGCGGGGCATCTCGCGGCTCAGGCGGTGCCGCATACTATCAAAACAACAGTTTGCCTGTAGTGAGACGCCCTCAATAGGTAGGTATTCAATAGGCTTTAATTTGTTGGACGAAGACAGGCAAAACAGCATGGTGCCACACAGAATCAAAAAGTCCATCCGACGCGTTTCGTGCCTCAGGGGCACTTCTTCCTGGGATTAGGGCTCTGTCCTCGGTTTTGTGCTTCGGCGATAATGAGGCTCCACATATATCGTGTAAATCCCCGCCCAGAGTGGGCGTGGCCACCCCGTGGCCTCTTGGTCTTTGTGGTCCTTTAGTAATACTCTAGTGAGTTGCCGAGCATTACACCTTCCTGTACATTGAAATCCCGAGTGGGTTGTGCTGGCAATTCCGTCGCTTTGCAAGCCGTTACCATCGTCCAACAGCACTACCCATTCCGAAAACCAAAGCGCCTTGTGACGCCTCAGCAGGACTGCACCGAGGCACAGCGGGGCATCTCGTGGCTCAGGCGGTGCCGCATACTATCAAAACAACAGTTTGCCTGTAGTGAGACGCCCTCAATAGGTAGGTATTCAATAGGCTTTAATTTGTTGGACGAAGACAGGCAAAACAGCATGGTGCCACACAGAATCAAAAAGTCCATCCGACGCGTTTCGTGCCTCAGGGGCACTTCTTCCTGGGATTAGGGCTCTGTCCTCGGTTTTGTGCTTCGGCGATAATGAGGCTCCACATATATCGTGTAAATCCCCGCCCAGAGTGGGCGTGGCCACCCCGTGGCCTCTTGGTCTTTGTGGTCCTTTAGTAATACTCTAGTGAGTTGCCGAGCATTACACCTTCCTGTACATTGAAATCCCGAGTGGGTTGTGCTGGCAATTCCGTCGCTTTGCAAGCCGTTACCATCGTCCAACAGCACTACCCATTCCGAAAACCAAAGCGCCTTGTGACGCCTCAGCAGGACTGCACCGAGGCACAGCGGGGCATCTCGCGGCTCAGGCGGTGCCGCATACTATCAAAACAACAGTTTGCCTGTAGTGAGACGCCCTCAATAGGTAGGTATTCAATAGGCTTTAATTTGTTGGACGAAGACAGGCAAAACAGCATGGCGCCACACAGAATCAAAAAGTCCATCCGACGCGTTTCGTGCCTCAGGGGCACTTCTTCCTGGGATTAGGGCTCTGTCCTCGGTTTTGTGCTTCGGCGATAATGAGGCTCCACATATATCGTGTAAATCCCCGCCCAGAGTGGGCGTGGCCACCCCGTGGCCTCTTGGTCTTTGTGGTCCTTTAGTAATACTCTAGTGAGTTGCCGAGCATTACACCTTCCTGTACATTGAAATCCCGAGTGGGTTGTGCTGGCAATTCCATCGCTTTGCAAGCCGTTACCATCGTCCAACAGCACTACCCATTCCGAAAACCAAAGCGCCTTGTGACGCCTCAGCAGGACTGCACCGAGGCACAGCGGGGCATCTCGCGGCTCAGGCGGTGCCGCATACTATCAAAACAACAGTTTGCCTGTAGTGAGACGCCCTCAATAGGTAGGTATTCAATAGGCTTTAATTTGTTGGACGAAGACAGGCAAAACAGCATGGTGCCACACAGAATCAAAAAGTCCATCCGACGCGTTTCGTGCCTCAGGGGCACTTCTTCCTGGGATTAGGGCTCTGTCCTCGGTTTTGTGCTTCGGCGATAATGAGGCTCCACATATATCGTGTAAATCCCCGCCCAGAGTGGGCGTGGCCACCCCGTGGCCTCTTGGTCTTTGTGGTCCTTTAGTAATACTCTAGTGAGTTGCCGAGCATTACACCTTCCTGTACATTGAAATCCCGAGTGGGTTGTGCTGGCAATTCCGTCGCTTTGCAAGCCGTTACCATCGTCCAACAGCACTACCCATTCCGAAAACCAAAGCGCCTTGTGACGCCTCAGCAGGACTGCACCGAGGCACAGCGGGGCATCTCGCGGCTCAGGCGGTGCCGCATACTATCAAAACAACAGTTTGCCTGTAGTGAGACGCCCTCAATAGGTAGGTATTCAATAGGCTTTAATTTGTTGGACGAAGACAGGCAAAACAGCATGGTGCCACACAGAATCAAAAAGTCCATCCGACGCGTTTCGTGCCTCAGGGGCACTTCTTCCTGGGATTAGGGCTCTGTCCTCGGTTTTGTGCTTCGGCGATAATGAGGCTCCACATATATCGTGTAAATCCCCGCCCAGAGTGGGCGTGGCCACCCTGTGGCCTCTTGGTCTTTGTGGTCCTTTAGTAATACTCTAGTGAGTTGCCGAGCATTACACCTTCCTGTACATTGAAATCCCGAGTGGGTTGTGCTGGCAATTCCGTCGCTTTGCAAGCCGTTACCATCGTCCAACAGCACTACCCATTCCGAAAACCAAAGCGCCTTGTGACGCCTCAGCAGGACTGCACCGAGGCACAGCGGGGCATCTCGCGGCTCAGGCGGTGCCGCATACTATCAAAACAACAGTTTGCCTGTAGTGAGACGCCCTCAATAGGTAGGTATTCAATAGGCTTTAATTTGTTGGACGAAGACAGGCAAAACAGCATGGTGCCACACAGAATCAAAAAGTCCATCCGACGCGTTTCGTGCCTCAGGGGCACTTCTTCCTGGGATTAGGGCTCTGTCCTCGGTTTTGTGCTTCGGCGATAATGAGGCTCCACATATATCGTGTAAATCCCCGCCCAGAGTGGGCGTGGCCACCCTGTGGCCTCTTGGTCTTTGTGGTCCTTTAGTAATACTCTAGTGAGTTGCCGAGCATTACACCTTCCTGTACATTGAAATCCCGAGTGGGTTGTGCTGGCAATTCCGTCGCTTTGCAAGCCGTTACCATCGTCCAACAGCACTACCCATTCCGAAAACCAAAGCGCCTTGTGACGCCTCAGCAGGACTGCACCGAGGCACAGCAGGGCATCTCGCGGCTCAGGCGGTGCCTCATACTATCAAAACAACAGTTTGCCTGTAGTGAGACGCCCTCAATAGGTAGGTATTCAATAGGCTTTAATTTGTTGGACGAAGACAGGCAAAACAGCATGGTGCCACACAGAATCAAAAAGTCCATCCGACGCGTTTCGTGCCTCAGGGGCACTTCTTCCTGGGATTAGGGCTCTGTCCTCGGTTTTGTGCTTCGGCGATAATGAGGCTCCACATATATCGTGTAAATCCCCGCCCAGAGTGGGCGTGGCCACCCCGTGGCCTCTTGGTCTTTGTGGTCCTTTAGTAATACTCTAGTGAGTTGCCGAGCATTACACCTTCCTGTACATTGAAATCCCGAGTGGGTTGTGCTGGCAATTCCGTCGCTTTGCAAGCCGTTACCATCGTCCAACAGCACTACCCATTCCGAAAACCAAAGCGCCTTGTGACGCCTCAGCAGGACTGCACCGAGGCACAGCGGGGCATCTCGCGGCTCAGGCGGTGCCGCATACTATCAAAACAACAGTTTGCCTGTAGTGAGACGCCCTCAATAGGTAGGTATTCAATAGGCTTTAATTTGTTGGACGAAGACAGGCAAAACAGCATGGTGCCACAAAGAATCAAAAAGTCCATCCGACGCGTTTCGTGCCTCAGGGGCACTTCTTCCTGGGATTAGGGCTCTGTCCTCGGTTTTGTGCTTCGGCGATAATGAGGCTCCACATATATCGTGTAAATCCCCGCCCAGAGTGGGCGTGGCCACCCCGTGGCCTCTTGGTCTTTGTGGTCCCTTAGTAATACTCTAGTGAGTTGCCGAGCATTACACCTTCCTGTACATTGAAATCCCGAGTGGGTTGTGCTGGCAATTCCGTCGCTTTGCAAGCCGTTACCATCGTCCAACAGCACTACCCATTCCGAAAACCAAAGCGCCTTGTGACGCCTCAGCAGGACTGCACCGAGGCACAGCGGGGCATCTCGCGGCTCAGGCGGTGCCGCATACTATCAAAACAACAGTTTGCCTGTAGTGAGACGCCCTCAATAGGTAGGTATTCAATAGGCTTTAATTTGTTGGACGAAGACAGGCAAAACAGCATGGTGCCACACAGAATCAAAAAGTCCATCCGACGCGTTTCGTGCCTCAGGGGCACTTCTTCCTGGGATTAGGGCTCTGTCCTCGGTTTTGTGCTTCGGCGATAATGAGGCTCCACATATATCGTGTAAATCCCCGCCCAGAGTGGGCGTGGCCACCCCGTGGCCTCTTGGTCTTTGTGGTCCTTTAGTAATACTCTAGTGAGTTGCCGAGCATTACACCTTCCTGTACATTGAAATCCCGAGTGGGTTGTGCTGGCAATTCCGTCGCTTTGCAAGCCGTTACCATCGTCCAACAGCACTACCCATTCCGAAAACCAAAGGGCCTTGTGACGCCTCAGCAGGACTGCACCGAGGCACATCGGGGCATCTCGCGGCTCAGGCGGTGCCGCATACTATCAAAACAACAGTTTGCCTGTAGTGAGACGCCCTCAATAGGTAGGTATTCAATAGGCTTTAATTTGTTGGACGAAGACAGGCAAAACAGCATGGTGCCACACAGAATCAAAAAGTCCATCCGACGCGTTTCGTGCCTCAGGGGCACTTCTTCCTGGGATTAGGGCTCTGTCCTCGGTTTTGTGCTTCGGCGATAATGAGGCTCCACATATATCGTGTAAATCCCCGCCCAGAGTGGGCGTGGCCACCCCGTGGCCTCTTGGTCTTTGTGGTCCTTTAGTAATACTCTAGTGAGTTGCCGAGCATTACACCTTCCTGTACATTGAAATCCCGAGTGGGTTGTGCTGGCAATTCCGTCGCTTTGCAAGCCGTTACCATCGTCCAACAGCACTACCCATTCCGAAAACCAAAGCGCCTTGTGACGCCTCAGCAGGACTGCACCGAGGCACAGCGGGGCATCTCGCGGCTCAGGCGGTGCCGCATACTATCAAAACAACAGTTTGCCTGTAGTGAGACGCCCTCAATAGGTAGGTATTCAATAGGCTTTAATTTGTTGGACGAAGACAGGCAAAACAGCATGGCGCCACACAGAATCAAAAAGTCCATCCGACGCGTTTCGTGCCTCAGGGGCACTTCTTCCTGGGATTAGGGCTCTGTCCTCGGTTTTGTGCTTCGGCGATAATGAGGCTCCACATATATCGTGTAAATCCCCGCCCAGAGTGGGCGTGGCCACCCCGTGGCCTCTTGGTCTTTGTGGTCCTTTAGTAATACTCTAGTGAGTTGCCGAGCATTACACCTTCCTGTACATTGAAATCCCGAGTGGGTTGTGCTGGCAATTCCGTCGCTTTGCAAGCCGTTACCATCGTCCAACAGCACTACCTATTCCGAAAACCAAAGCGCCTTGTGACGCCTCAGCAGGACTGCACCGAGGCACAGCGGGGCATCTCGCGGCTCAGGCGGTGCCGCATACTATCAAAACAACAGTTTGCCTGTAGTGAGACGCCCTCAATAGGTAGGTATTCAATAGGCTTTAATTTGTTGGACGAAGACAGGCAAAACAGCATGGTGCCACACAGAATCAAAAAGTCCATCCGACGCGTTTCGTGCCTCAGGGGCACTTCTTCCTGGGATTAGGGCTCTGTCCTCGGTTTTGTGCTTCGGCGATAATGAGGCTCCACATATATCGTGTAAATCCCCGCCCAGAGTGGGCATGGCCACCCCGTGGCCTCTTGGTCTTTGTGGTCCTTTAGTAATACTCTAGTGAGTTGCCGAGCATTACACCTTCCTGTACATTGAAATCCCGAGTGGGTTGTGCTGGCAATTCCGTCGCTTTGCAAGCCGTTACCATCGTCCAACAGCACTACCCATTCCGAAAACCAAAGCGCCTTGTGACGCCTCAGCAGGACTGCACCGAGGCACAGCGGGGCATCTCGCAGCTCAGGCGGTGCCGCATACTATCAAAACAACAGTTTGCCTGTAGTGAGACGCCCTCAATAGGTAGGTATTCAATAGGCTTTAATTTGTTGGACGAAGACAGGCAAAACAGCATGGTGCCACACAGAATCAAAAAGTCCATCCGACGCGTTTCGTGCCTCAGGGGCACTTCTTCCTGGGATTAGGGCTCTGTCCTCGGTTTTGTGCTTCGGCGATAATGAGGCTCCACATATATCGTGTAAATCCCCGCCCAGAGTGGGCGTGGCCACCCCGTGGCCTCTTGGTCTTTGTGGTCCTTTAGTAATACTCTAGTGAGTTGCCGAGCATTACACCTTCCTGTACATTGAAATCCCGAGTGGGTTGTGCTGGCAATTCCGTCGCTTTGCAAGCCGTTACCATCGTCCAACAGCACTACCCATTCCGAAAACCAAAGCGCCTTGTGACGCCTCAGCAGGACTGCACCGAGGCACAGCGGGGCATCTCGCGGCTCAGGCGGTGCCGCATACTATCAAAACAACAGTTTGCCTGTAGTGAGACGCCCTCAATAGGTAGGTATTCAATAGGCTTTAATTTGTTGGACGAAGACAGGCAAAACAGCATGGCGCCACACAGAATCAAAAAGTCCATCCGACGCGTTTCGTGCCTCAGGGGCACTTCTTCCTGGGATTAGGGCTCTGTCCTCGGTTTTGTGCTTCGGCGATAATGAGGCTCCACATATATCGTGTAAATCCCCGCCCAGAGTGGGCGTGGCCACCCCGTGGCCTCTTGGTCTTTGTGGTCCTTTAGTAATACTCTAGTGAGTTGCCGAGCATTACACCTTCCTGTACATTGAAATCCCGAGTGGGTTGTGCTGGCAATTCCGTCGCTTTGCAAGCCGTTACCATCGTCCAACAGCACTACCCATTCCGAAAACCAAAGCGCCTTGTGACGCCTCAGCAGGACTGCACCGAGGCACAGCGGGGCATCTCGCGGCTCAGGCGGTGCCGCATACTATCAAAACAACAGTTTGCCTGTAGTGAGACGCCCTCAATAGGTAGGTATTCAATAGGCTTTAATTTGTTGGACGAAGACAGGCAAAACAGCATGGTGCCACACAGAATCAAAAAGTCCATCCGACGCGTTTCGTGCCTCAGGGGCACTTCTTCCTGGGATTAGGGCTCTGTCCTCGGTTTTGTGCTTCGGCGATAATGAGGCTCCACATATATCATGTAAATCCCCGCCCAGAGTGGGCGTGGCCACCCCGTGGCCTCTTGGTCTTTGTGGTCCTTTAGTAATACTCTAGTGAGTTGCCGAGCATTACACCTTCCTGTACATTGAAATCCCGAGTGGGTTGTGCTGGCAATTCCGTCGCTTTGCAAGCCGTTACCATCGTCCAACAGCACTACCCATTCCGAAAACCAAAGCGCCTTGTGACGCCTCAGCAGGACTGCACCGAGGCACAGCGGGGCATCTCGCGGCTCAGGCGGTGCCGCATACTATCAAAACAACAGTTTGCCTGTAGTGAGACGCCCTCAATAGGTAGGTATTCAATAGGCTTTAATTTGTTGGACGAAGACAGGCAAAACAGCATGGTGCCACACAGAATCAAAAAGTCCATCCGACGCGTTTCGTGCCTCAGGGGCACTTCTTCCTGGGATTAGGGCTCTGTCCTCGGTTTTGTGCTTCGGCGATAATGAGGCTCCACATATATCGTGTAAATCCCCGCCCAGAGTGGGCGTGGCCACCCCGTGGCCTCTTGGTCTTTGTGGTCCTTTAGTAATACTCTAGTGAGTTGCCGAGCATTACACCTTCCTGTACATTGAAAGCCCGAGTGGGTTGTGCTGGCAATTCCGTCGCTTTGCAAGCCGTTACCATCGTCCAACAGCACTACCCATTCCGAAAACCAAAGCGCCTTGTGACGCCTCAGCAGGACTGCACCGAGGCACAGCGGGGCATCTCGCGGCTCAGGCGGTGCCGCATACTATCAAAACAACAGTTTGCCTGTAGTGAGACGCCCTCAATAGGTAGGTATTCAATAGGCTTTAATTTGTTGGACGAAGACAGGCAAAACAGCATGGTGCCACACAGAATCAAAAAGTCCATCCGACGCGTTTCGTGCCTCAGGGGCACTTCTTCCTGGGATTAGGGCTCTGTCCTCGGTTTTGTGCTTCGGCGATAATGAGGCTCCACATATATCGTGTAAATCCCCGCCCAGAGTGGGCGTGGCCACCCTGTGGCCTCTTGGTCTTTGTGGTCCTTTAGTAATACTCTAGTGAGTTGCCGAGCATTACACCTTCCTGTACATTGAAATCCCGAGTGGGTTGTGCTGGCAATTCCATCGCTTTGCAAGCCGTTACCATCGTCCAACAGCACTACCCATTCCGAAAACCAAAGCGCCTTGTGACGCCTCAGCAGGACTGCACCGAGGCACAGCAGGGCATCTCGCGGCTCAGGCGGTGCCTCATACTATCAAAACAACAGTTTGCCTGTAGTGAGACGCCCTCAATAGGTAGGTATTCAATAGGCTTTAATTTGTTGGACGAAGACAGGCAAAACAGCATGGTGCCACACAGAATCAAAAAGTCCATCCGACGCGTTTCGTGCCTCAGGGGCACTTCTTCCTGGGATTAGGGCTCTGTCCTCGGTTTTGTGCTTCGGCGATAATGAGGCTCCACATATATCGTGTAAATCCCCGCCCAGAGTGGGCGTGGCCACCCCGTGGCCTCTTGGTCTTTGTGGTCCTTTAGTAATACTCTAGTGAGTTGCCGAGCATTACACCTTCCTGTACATTGAAATCCCGAGTGGGTTGTGCTGGCAATTCCGTCGCTTTGCAAGCCGTTACCATCGTCCAACAGCACTACCCATTCCGAAAACCAAAGCGCCTTGTGACGCCTCAGCAGGACTGCACCGAGGCACAGCGGGGCATCTCGCGGCTCAGGCGGTGCCGCATACTATCAAAACAACAGTTTGCCTGTAGTGAGACGCCCTCAATAGGTAGGTATTCAATAGGCTTTAATTTGTTGGACGAAGACAGGCAAAACAGCATGGTGCCACACAGAATCAAAAAGTCCATCCGACGCGTTTCGTGCCTCAGGGGCACTTCTTCCTGGGATTAGGGCTCTGTCCTCGGTTTTGTGCTTCGGCGATAATGAGGCTCCACATATATCATGTAAATCCCCGCCCAGAGTGGGCGTGGCCACCCCGTGGCCTCTTGGTCTTTGTGGTCCTTTAGTAATACTCTAGTGAGTTGCCGAGCATTACACCTTCCTGTACATTGAAATCCCGAGTGGGTTGTGCTGGCAATTCCGTCGCTTTGCAAGCCGTTACCATCGTCCAACAGCACTACCCATTCCGAAAACCAAAGCGCCTTGTGACGCCTCAGCAGGACTGCACCGAGGCACAGCGGGGCATCTCGCGGCTCAGGCGGTGCCGCATACTATCAAAACAACAGTTTGCCTGTAGTGAGACGCCCTCAATAGGTAGGTATTCAATAGGCTTTAATTTGTTGGACGAAGACAGGCAAAACAGCATGGTGCCACACAGAATCAAAAAGTCCATCCGACGCGTTTCGTGCCTCAGGGGCACTTCTTCCTGGGATTAGGGCTCTGTCCTCGGTTTTGTGCTTCGGCGATAATGAGGCTCCACATATATCGTGTAAATCCCCGCCCAGAGTGGGCGTGGCCACCCCGTGGCCTCTTGGTCTTTGTGGTCCTTTAGTAATACTCTAGTGAGTTGCCGAGCATTACACCTTCCTGTACATTGAAAGCCCGAGTGGGTTGTGCTGGCAATTCCGTCGCTTTGCAAGCCGTTACCATCGTCCAACAGCACTACCCATTCCGAAAACCAAAGCGCCTTGTGACGCCTCAGCAGGACTGCACCGAGGCACAGCGGGGCATCTCGCGGCTCAGGCGGTGCCGCATACTATCAAAACAACAGTTTGCCTGTAGTGAGACGCCCTCAATAGGTAGGTATTCAATAGGCTTTAATTTGTTGGACGAAGACAGGCAAAACAGCATGGTGCCACACAGAATCAAAAAGTCCATCCGACGCGTTTCGTGCCTCAGGGGCACTTCTTCCTGGGATTAGGGCTCTGTCCTCGGTTTTGTGCTTCGGCGATAATGAGGCTCCACATATATCGTGTAAATCCCCGCCCAGAGTGGGCGTGGCCACCCTGTGGCCTCTTGGTCTTTGTGGTCCTTTAGTAATACTCTAGTGAGTTGCCGAGCATTACACCTTCCTGTACATTGAAATCCCGAGTGGGTTGTGCTGGCAATTCCGTCGCTTTGCAAGCCGTTACCATCGTCCAACAGCACTACCCATTCCGAAAACCAAAGCGCCTTGTGACGCCTCAGCAGGACTGCACCGAGGCACAGCAGGGCATCTCGCGGCTCAGGCGGTGCCTCATACTATCAAAACAACAGTTTGCCTGTAGTGAGACGCCCTCAATAGGTAGGTATTCAATAGGCTTTAATTTGTTGGACGAAGACAGGCAAAACAGCATGGTGCCACACAGAATCAAAAAGTCCATCCGACGCGTTTCGTGCCTCAGGGGCACTTCTTCCTGGGATTAGGGCTCTGTCCTCGGTTTTGTGCTTCGGCGATAATGAGGCTCCACATATATCGTGTAAATCCCCGCCCAGAGTGGGCGTGGCCACCCCGTGGCCTCTTGGTCTTTGTGGTCCTTTAGTAATACTCTAGTGAGTTGCCGAGCATTACACCTTCCTGTACATTGAAATCCCGAGTGGGTTGTGCTGGCAATTCCGTCGCTTTGCAAGCCGTTACCATCGTCCAACAGCACTACCCATTCCGAAAACCAAAGCGCCTTGTGACGCCTCAGCAGGACTGCACCGAGGCACAGCGGGGCATCTCGCGGCTCAGGCGGTGCCGCATACTATCAAAACAACAGTTTGCCTGTAGTGAGACGCCCTCAATAGGTAGGTATTCAATAGGCTTTAATTTGTTGGACGAAGACAGGCAAAACAGCATGGTGCCACAAAGAATCAAAAAGTCCATCCGACGCGTTTCGTGCCTCAGGGGCACTTCTTCCTGGGATTAGGGCTCTGTCCTCGGTTTTGTGCTTCGGCGATAATGAGGCTCCACATATATCGTGTAAATCCCCGCCCAGAGTGGGCGTGGCCACCCCGTGGCCTCTTGGTCTTTGTGGTCCTTTAGTAATACTCTAGTGAGTTGCCGAGCATTACACCTTCCTGTACATTGAAATCCCGAGTGGGTTGTGCTGGCAATTCCGTCGCTTTGCAAGCCGTTACCATTGTCCAACAGCACTACCCATTCCGAAAACCAAAGCGCCTTGTGACGCCTCAGCAGGACTGCACCGAGGCACAGCGGGGCATCTCGCGGCTCAGGCGGTGCCGCATACTATCAAAACAACAGTTTGCCTGTAGTGAGACGCCCTCAATAGGTAGGTATTCAATAGGCTTTAATTTGTTGGACGAAGACAGGCAAAACAGCATGGTGCCACACAGAATCAAAAAGTCCATCCGACGCGTTTCGTGCCTCAGGGGCACTTCTTCCTGGGATTAGGGCTCTGTCCTCGGTTTTGTGCTTCGGCGATAATGAGGCTCCACATATATCGTGTAAATCCCCGCCCAGAGTGGGCGTGGCCACCCCGTGGCCTCTTGGTCTTTGTGGTCCTTTAGTAATACTCTAGTGAGTTGCCGAGCATTACACCTTCCTGTACATTGAAATCCCGAGTGGGTTGTGCTGGCAATTCCGTCGCTTTGCAAGCCGTTACCATCGTCCAACAGCACTACCCATTCCGAAAACCAAAGGGCCTTGTGACGCCTCAGCAGGACTGCACCGAGGCACAGCGGGGCATCTCGCGGCTCAGGCGGTGCCGCATACTATCAAAACAACAGTTTGCCTGTAGTGAGACGCCCTCAATAGGTAGGTATTCAATAGGCTTTAATTTGTTGGACGAAGACAGGCAAAACAGCATGGTGCCACACAGAATCAAAAAGTCCATCCGACGCGTTTCGTGCCTCAGGGGCACTTCTTCCTGGGATTAGGGCTCTGTCCTCGGTTTTGTGCTTCGGCGATAATGAGGCTCCACATATATCGTGTAAATCCCCGCCCAGAGTGGGCGTGGCCACCCCGTGGCCTCTTGGTCTTTGTGGTCCTTTAGTAATACTCTTGTGAGTTGCCGAGCATTACACCTTCCTGTACATTGAAATCCCGAGTGGGTTGTGCTGGCAATTCCGTCGCTTTGCAAGCCGTTACCATCGTCCAACAGCACTACCCATTCCGAAAACCAAAGCGCCTTGTGACGCCTCAGCAGGACTGCACCAAGGCACAGCGGGGCATCTCACGGCTCAGGCGGTGCCGCATACTATCAAAACAACAGTTTGCCTGTAGTGAGACGCCCTCAATAGGTAGGTATTCAATAGGCTTTAATTTGTTGGACGAAGACAGGCAAAACAGCATGGAGCCACACAGAATCAAAAAGTCCATCCGACGCGTTTCGTGCCTCAGGGGCACTTCTTCCTGGGATTAGGGCTCTGTCCTCGGTTTTGTGCTTCGGCGATAATGAGGCTCCACATATATCGTGTAAATCCCCGCCCAGAGTGGGCGTGGCCACCCCGTGGCCTCTTGGTCTTTGTGGTCCTTTAGTAATACTCTAGTGAGTTGCCGAGCATTACACCTTCCTGTACATTGAAATCCCGAGTGGGTTGTGCTGGCAATTCCGTCGCTTTGCAAGCCGTTACCATCGTCCAACAGCACTACCCATTCCGAAAACCAAAGCGCCTTGTGACGCCTCAGCAGGACTGCACCGAGGCACAGCGGGGCATCTCGCGGCTCAGGCGGTGCCGCATACTATCAAAACAACAGTTTGCCTGTAGTGAGACGCCCTCAATAGGTAGGTATTCAATAGGCTTTAATTTGTTGGACGAAGACAGGCAAAACAGCATGGTGCCACACAGAATCAAAAAGTCCATCCGACGCGTTTCGTGCCTCAGGGGCACTTCTTCCTGGGATTAGGGCTCTGTCCTCGGTTTTGTGCTTCGGCGATAATGAGGCTCCACATATATCGTGTAAATCCCCGCCCAGAGTGGGCGTGGCCACCCCGTGGCCTCTTGGTCTTTGTGGTCCTTTAGTAATACTCTAGTGAGTTGCCGAGCATTACACCTTCCTGTACATTGAAATCCCGAGTGGGTTGTGCTGGCAATTCCGTCGCTTTGCAAGCCGTTACCATCGTCCAACAGCACTACCCATTCCGAAAACCAAAGCGCCTTGTGACGCCTCAGCAGGACTGCACCGAGGCACAGCGGGGCATCTCGCGGCTCAGGCTGTGCCGCATACTATCAAAACAACAGTTTGCCTGTAGTGAGACGCCCTCAATAGGTAGGTATTCAATAGGCTTTAATTTGTTGGACGAAGACAGGCAAAACAGCATGGTGCCACACAGAATCAAAAAGTCCATCCGACGCGTTTCGTGCCTCAGGGGCACTTCTTCCTGGGATTAGGGCTCTGTCCTCGGTTTTGTGCTTCGGCGATAATGAGGCTCCACATATATCGTGTAAATCCCCGCCCAGAGTGGGCGTGGCCACCCCGTGGCCTCTTGGTCTTTGTGGTCCTTTAGTAATACTCTAGTGAGTTGCCGAGCATTACACCTTCCTGTACATTGAAATCCCGAGTGGGTTGTGCTGGCAATTCCGTCGCTTTGCAAGCCGTTACCATCGTCCAACAGCACTACCCATTCCGAAAACCAAAGCGCCTTGTGACGCCTCAGCAGGACTGCACCGAGGCACAGCGGGGCATCTCGCGGCTCAGGCGGTGCCGCATACTATCAAAACAATAGTTTGCCTGTAGTGAGACGCCCTCAATAGGTAGGTATTCAATAGGCTTTAATTGGACGATGGTAACGGCTTGCAAAGCGACGGAATTGCCAGCACAACCCACTCGGGATTTCAATAGGTTAGGAATTAGCATTTAAAAAAACCTTTGAAATTCACAGAAAAAAACATAGGTTTCAGACCTTATATAGTTAGGAATTAGCATTTAAAAAAAACTTTGAAATTCACTGAAAAAACCATAGGTTTCAGGCCCTATATAGTTAGGAATTAGCATTTTAAAAAAACTTTGAAATTCACTGAAAAAACCATAGGTTTCAGGAGTTATATAGTTAGGAATTAGCTTTTACAAAACCTTTGAAATTCACTCAAAAAACTATAAGTTTTAGTGGTGTTATAGTTAGCTGGACATTTTACTCATACAAAACCATTGAAATTGCTCCTATATAGTTAGTTGTACTAAGTATATATCGCGCACCCGCAATCCACTGCTGATGATGTCACATATTACATCATTCATGACATGGTCAGTGACATGACATGGTCAGTGACATCACTGATGACATCTCAAATGACATCACTGATGAATAAAGATTCAGCGAGCGAAAGTAAAGGCCAGAGAAGACAAATCTTATTACCAGGAAAAATACGTATGACAAACTATCAATCGGACTCTGCACTGGTCGTAATAAACAAACAGAAGGATGAGCGCCTAGCATCTCATAGGTGTACTGAAATAATTCTTCCTGCATGAATGAAATATAAATATATAAATATATAAATATCTGATATCAAAATTATAAATACATCAATAAATATATATACATACATAAAACAGATATAACAGATAAAATTGCCTTTTAGACCTATATATATATATATATATATATATATATATTTCAAGACAATCCGATATTAGCGTAGATACAAATCCAGGCTGCAAATACGGACACGGACCCAAAAGTAAGTGCAAGTAGTTTTATTCTTCGGTGTTTTCAGTCGCGATGACGCGTTTCGCGCTTCCACGAGCGCTTGTACATATACATGACTTCACACATCAGCAGGATTAATACATCCATGTTGTGTGGCCCGGTCAGACTCTGGCGAAAGAGGCAGAATGTTGGGGACCCAAGGAAGACTTGGAGTGGCTCAGTTAGGATTCATTTTCATCATGAAATCACCCTCTTGCCTGGTATTTTAGCACTCACTGAGCATGGACTCCGCCAAGGGCACTTACCATTTTGGTGCATTATGGGGGCTGCAGTCTTAATTCATCTGAAAGCAGCTGCAAGTAATCTGGAGGAGCCACCTGACTTCCCACTCAGGGGGAGGCCCTTAGCATTACAAAAGGGTGGTGTAAATGTAATTCTTGTCTTGTGAAGGGCGTCTGAAGAAGGCATACCTAAATGCCGAAATGTATTATGCCCCGCACTCTCCAAATAAAGAGAAGCTTCCGTGAAGTCCCTGCTGTGTCCTCTGATCTCTTCTACGAGGGGTGGTCTGTGCTGGATATATATATATAGGCGTAAAGCTAAAACGCGTTGCTGTGTAACTGCAAATAAAGAAACTTTTTGCAACGTACCACTGGTGTTGTCCGGAGATCTTCTTAACTTAGAAGGTAGAAAGCTGCAATATATATACTTACGGACTTTTGGACTGCAGTAACCAGGATGCCTTGCGAGGGGCGAGGCGAAAGATATCCTGCTAATGAAAGGGCGGGATTTGATCTTCAATTAAAGCAGGTGTTCCAAAAGTATGCTGTTGGCGTCTTCACTCTGATTGGCTCTTGAGAAAGAAAGACATTTCGAAACGCGTCGAGCCTGTGGCCGTGGTTGAAGCTAAGGGCGGGTTCCCGTGGCTGATCCTGCATGCAGAGAATATGCTGGTGTGAGGGCTCTCCCACTATGGGTAAACTTTGAGGATTGTATATTGAGCGGCTTGGCTCAGGTCGCGGGATTGCCCCGCTGCAGCACAGCAGACCTGCGAAGCAGGATAATCTTTGCTCGCATCAGGACATCAGCACTCAATTTCAGGATGTTTCTTAAAGCTGCGGGTGCTGCGCCCTCTTCGGCATGGACCCACTTGGGTTTTTATTGTTCAGCGTGGCCCCCTACAGCACCCACTGGGGTTATACTTACGGACTTTTGGACTGCAGTAACCAGGATGCCTTGTGAGGGGCGAGGCGAAAGATATCCTGCTAATGAAAGGGCGGGATTTGATCTTCAATTAAAGCAGGTGTTCCAAAAGTATGCTGTTGGCGTCTTCACTCTGATTGGCTCTTGAGAAAGAAAGACATTTCGAAACGCGTCGAGCCTGTGGCCGTGGTTGAAGCTAAGGGCGGGTTCCCGTGGCTGATCCTGCATGCAGAGAATATGCTGGTGGGAGGGCTCTCCCACTATGGGTAAACTTTGAGGATTGTATATTGAGCGGCTTGGCTCAGGTCGCGGGATTGCCCCGCTGCAGCACAGCAGACCTGCGAAGCAGGATAATCTTTGCTCGCATCAGGACATCAGCACTCAATTTCAGGATGTTTCTTAAAGCTGCGGGTGCTGCGCCCTCTTCGGCATGGACCCACTTGGGTTTTTATTGTTCAGCGTGGCCCCCTACAGCACCCACTGGGGTTATACTTACGGACTTTTGGACTGCAGTAACCAGGATGCCTTGCGAGGGGCGAGGCGAAAGATATCCTGCTAATGAAAGGGCGGGATTTGATCTTCAATTAAAGCAGGTGTTCCAAAAGTATGCTGTTGGCGTCTTCACTCTGATTGGCTCTTGAGAAAGAAAGACATTTCGAAACGCGTCGAGCCTGTGGCCGTGGTTGAAGCTAAGGGCGGGTTCCCGTGGCTGATCCTGCATGCAGAGAATATGCTGGTGTGAGGGCTCTCCCACTATGGGTAAACTTTGAGGATTGTATATGTATGTATATATATATTCACTGAAAAAACCATAGGTTATAGACCATATATAGTTAGGAATTAGCATTTACAAAACCTTGAAAATTCACTGAAAAAACCATAGGTTATAGACCATATATAGTTAGGAATTAGCATTTAAAAAACCTTATTTTACTCACACAAAACCATTGAAATTCCATATATAGTTAGTTGCACTAACTATATATTGCGCACCCGCAATCCACTGCTGATCATGTCACATATTACATCATTCATGACATGGTCAGTGACATCACTGATGACATCACTGATGACATCTCAAATGACATCACTGATGACATCACTGATGACAACATCCAGTGACTATGTTTCTGTAAAGTTAAAATATGTCTTACATATTGAAGAATGAGTGGATGTATAAGTGTCTGGACGAAGGATTTAGTAGGTGCATGACTGAATGTATGAGTGAGTGATTAAATGTGTCTCACTGAGTGCATGGGTTAGTGACTAAACTGTCTTAATTTGTGCATCATTATGTCTGTTGTTCTGTAAACTGCTGCATGTGTTGATCAGTAGCTATATGAGTAACTATATGGGTTATTGATTGATTGCCCAAGTATTTGCATGGGAGACTGAGTGTGTGTGTGGCTGGATGGGAGGTGTGTGACTCTGTACAGATCAATGTGTACTTGTATCAATGATTGTATAAGAGAGTAAGTATGTGTTAGTATATGGTTGAAAACGTAAGGTGCTCTATGTTTAACTGTATAGAGTAGAAAATGGAAGTGTGATTGATTCTTTACAGGACTGACTAGGTGTGTGAGTAACTCCATGGATGAGTGGCAGAGTGTGAGTGTCTGTATAGGTGTATGAGTGCATATGATTGTGTTGTAAACATGAGTGATTGTATGTATGAATGATTGTATGGGTGAATGAGTGAATGTGTGTGTAGACGTAGGAATCAGTGAGTACGTATGTAGTAACTAGTATTGGTGTGTCAATGGTTTCAAAAATTATACTCTGTTTTTAACACTGGGTGAAACAGAGGTTATATTAAAATGTGAAGAGATGCATTGTATTGTCACATGAATAATATCATCAGTGATGTGGTCATTGATGTCAAATGAGATGTCATCAGTGATGTCATCAGTGATGTCATTTGAGATGTCATCAGTGATGTCATCAGTGATGTCACTGACCATGTCATGAATGATGTAATATGTGACATGATCAGCAGTGGATTGCGGGTGCGCAATATATAGTTAGTGCAACTAACTATATATGGAATTTCAATGGTTTTGTGTGAGTAAAATAAGGTTTTTTAAATGCTAATTCCTAACTATATATGGTCTATAACCTATGGTTTTTTCAGTGAATTTTCAAGGTTTTGTAAATGCTAATTCCTAACTATATATGGTCTATAACCTATGGTTTTTTCAGTGAATTTCAATGGTTTTTTAATAGCAAATATCATAAGCTGTCGAATGTCAAGTACGTGGTAAGTGAAAACATTTTCGTGTTTATGCACACTGATCTGCTTTGAATGGTGCCCCCCCCCCTCATTTCTATTAGGAGTACTCTCTCTTTGCAGATAGTGAAAGGTAGTTAACGCAGGCCTTTGCCCCCGTTGTAATCCGTCGTGCCTGCTTCTCTCTCCATTTGATTGATTGTTATCCAAGTATTTACTGTTTTAGAATTAGTTCTCTTTGGTTCATTCTCTATTTACAAACAAACACAGAGTCGCAATACTCTGTTTAGTCTTTGCAGATAACGAAAAATCGTGTAAAAAAAAGAAAAGGAATCGAGCAAAATCAGTAGGCCACTAATGGGATCTCTTTTTGACCTCGCTAAAATAGAAACATTAGGAACAACCCCTCATGACAAATACAAAACTAGTGAGATGAACTGAACTCCACACAATGATGGCTGCAAAACAGCTCGGCTCCGCCACCCACCCCGCCCAAAATAACGATAAAGAGCGGCTGCCATGATTGGTTGCGGAATGGCCACGACGGAGCTACGAAATGATGCTGCTCTCATGCTAACCCCAGCTTCAGTCTGAAACATCCAGAAACACTGTAGACTACCAATTCGATCAGTTCCGGTAGCGCCCCAATGTAACCCGGTAGAGAAGAACTAGCCCTCCCCTCTTTGACTGATGGTTCTTGTTGCCTGTCCCTTCTGTTGTCATTTAACAGAACTATTTAGCCTGCTGAAAGGGGTTGTGTTCCGACCGCTGGTTGGTGGAGACATTTTGACTATATTCTGGACCTGCGTTGTCGCGTAATGCGTCATATGACGCGCCGCGTTAGCGCATCCGGAAGTCATCCGGGGCGCGCAGCGCGTAACGTAAGCATAACAAGTCATGTGACTTGTTAATAAAACTTTTCATTGGTTCATTTTACTTTTCTTATTGTAATGATGAAAGGCTTGGTCATATGACCTAAAAATTACGCTTTTCATTACTTCCGAACATTATTTTTTCTTAAATATATGTTATAATGTTCCAGACTAATGTACTTTCCCGGAAATTTTACAACTGTCCTGCAAGTAAAATATATTCTTTTTTCGAGAAAAAGAGCGTTTCTTCGTCCCATGATGGAGCCGTTGAGCAAAAGAGGGTCGACCTGCTGTCTTAGTCGCCGATACGCCTGAATATGAGATTCTTATCGATCACTTTATGTTGCAGGAATAGAAAACACAACAGCCCTTGACCATTTATCTTTACTGCGTTCCTTCGTATTATACCTTTTACCCTTCATGTAATTGGTCTGCTTTATTTCACTTGCCTTTTAATGATTCTAAAACAGTGACTATTATTACAAACTTTACCAATGTATATACTACTACCATGTTTTCTTTTAAAAACCTTTATTGTGAAAATTTCATTATACAAATACGAGCCTATAACCACGTGGGCCGGCCACGGAGCAAACTGTAATCGTATGTGATGAGTAGACATTTACACTGTAGAGGAACGTAACGGGCGGGCCATTAGGTTGCAAGAACTAAGGTGTCTAACAGTTACGGAATCGGTGGACGTACATTTTATAATTAAAATACGACAGGGCCAGTTACAATAAAATTATCTAGATATACATTTGCGGGCAAGTACCATGGGTGACGTTAATTCGAACTTTCAACAGTACAGTAATCAATAACACATCAGAACTTAATATCAATAGGGATGTCGAAATATTCAATCAATTCTCGTCCCCGCCCGCCATGTGCTTCAAAACTGCATACGTATCTCGTGATTTCAAGGTTCTGCAACCAGTACACAACAAGGAGTTACGAGTCCCATTTATTCCGGCGCCATTTTGGGCGAGGACGGGCAGGTCCAGGATATAGTCAAAATGTCTCTACCAACCATCGACTATGATGATGTTCATATGCTGTATTTATTAGAGTAACACTCATCTGTCCACATGAAATTAATTTGCCACAATCTAAACATGTCATTTTAATCTTTCCAAAGTTCTTCTAAAAATTTGGGACCGTTTCCCTTGCCTCTGAAGCTCTCAGTGCCACTTCTTTGATGAATGTACTAGCAGGTCAGGGGTTCTCCTCCAAATCTCTCTTTTATGCAGCACTATAATTAATTGGTGCCACCTCTCCATATGACGATGCATGGTATAGTTACCACAACTATATTTTTTTTCGGTTCCTCTGGAGAGTTCATCGTGGCAGATGAAGCGTGTAACGTACCGGGCATTTACCTTTTTTTGCATGTACAGGAAAGGAAAAAAAAATCGAGCGTCCGAGTTCTAAGGTGTCCCAGGGCCATTTT
Organism: Lissotriton helveticus; assembly: GCF_964261635.1. Classification (NCBI taxonomy): domain Eukaryota; kingdom Metazoa; phylum Chordata; class Amphibia; order Caudata; family Salamandridae; genus Lissotriton; species Lissotriton helveticus. The sequence goes on from NC_136070.1 coordinate 1,035,379,515, forward strand.
AGTGGACCAGGCCCAAATCCAAAGAACAGGCCGCCATTTTGAGAGTCCTGTTGCAGCCGCCTGTCGCTGTAGCATCAAGAGCAGCCGAAACTCAGCTGAATGGCAACTGAAACGGTAAAGGGGCGCCCCACTACAGCAGACGAGCCAGGCCCAAATCCAAAGAACAGCTATCTCACAGGCTAATGGGGCGACCCACGCCGAGTTTCAGCATTGTAGGATGACCACACAAGTACAGCAACTTGCTAGACATCACCTCGGTGCCATCCGGATCTCGGCGCCCCACTGCAGATGAAGTGCCTCTCAACTATGAAACCACCACGGTGACATCCGGATCTTGGCGCGTTGTGCTGCCTTCGGCCTATTCGCACATCGGTCCGCTACTGACGCCATCTCACAGGCTAATGGGGCGACCCACGCCGAGTTTCAGCATTGTAGGATGACCACACCAGTACAGCAACTTGCTAGACATCACCTCGGTGCCATCCGGATCTCGGCGCCCCACTGCAGATGAAGTGCCTCTCAACTATGAAACCACCACGGTGACATCCGGATCTTGGCGCGTTGTGCTGCCTTCGGCCTATTCGCACATCGGTCCGCTACTGACGCCATCTCACAGGCTAATGGGGCGACCCACGCCGAGTTTCAGCATTGTAGGATGACCACACCAGTACAGCAACTTGCTAGACATCACCTCGGTGCCATCCGGATCTCGGCGCCCCACTGCAGATCAAGTGCCTCTCAACTATGAAACCACCACGGTGACATCCGGATCTTGGCGCGTTGTGCTGCCTTCGGCCTATTCGCACATCGGTCCGCTACTGACGCCATCTCACAGGCTAATGGGGTGACCCACGCCGAGTTTCAGCATTGTAGGATGACCACACCAACTTGCTAGACATCACCTCAGTGCCATCCGAATCTTGGCATCTCAACGCCTAGTGGTATCTTCCATACAAAAAATATTGTTACGCTGCCTTTGGCCCCATTCGCACATCAGTCCGCAACTTAGACATCACCTCGGTGCCATCCGGATCTTGGCATCTCAGCGCCTTGTGGTGTCAGTCAGAAAATATTGTTGTGCTGCCTTCGGCCTATTCGCACATCGGTCCGCTACTGACGCCATCTCACAGGCCAACGGGGCGCCCCACGTCGACTTTCAGCATTGTAGGATGGCCACACCAGTGCGGCAACTTGCTACACACCACCTCGGTGCCATCCGGATCTTGGCATCTCAGCGCCTTGTGGTCTCTTCTACACCGGAAATATAGTAGAAAATATTGTTGCGCTGCCTTTGGCCCCATTCACACATCAGTCCGCTACTGACACCATCTCACAGGCCAACGGGGCGCCCCACGCCGACTTTCAACATTGTAGGATGGCCACAGAAGTGCGACAACTTACTAGACACCACCTCGGTGCCATCCGGATCTTGGCGCGTTGTGCTGCCTTCGGCCTATTCGCACATCGGTCCGCTACTGACGCAAACTCACAGGCCAACGGGGCGCCCCACGCCGACTTTCAGCATTGTAGGATGGCCACACCAGTGCGGCAACTTCCTACACACCACCTCGGTGCCATCCGGATCTTGGCGCGTAGTGAAGCTGCAGCAGCTGCAAATAAGCTTCAGACAGTGTTACAACCGCTGCTCAGAACTCTCAACTATGACACCACCTCGATGCCATCCGGATCTTGGCGCGTTGTGTTGCCTTCGGCCTATTCGCACATCGGTCCGCTACTGACGCCGCCTCACGTGCCAACGTATTTTCTCCGCATTTTATACCCTATGCCGCATAACAGGTCATGTGACTTGTTTATAAAACTTTTCATTGGTTCATTTTACTTTTGGTTTCCTAATGATGGAAGGCTTGATCATATGACCTAAAAACAACACTTTTCATTGGATGAAAACTTTTTTTTTCCCCCAAACGATGAAAGCCCCACCTTGTTTCTGGATGTTTCAGACTGAAGCTGGCGTCACCATGAGAGCACCACCATCTCGTAGCTCCGTCGTGGTCATTCCGCGAGCAATCATGGCAGCCGCTCCCCACCAGAAGCCTGCAGGAGTCGGGGCCCCCAAAACTTTTGATGAATTCTCAAGGCGGAGGGGACGCTTTCGAGAATGGGGTCCAAGACCTAGCAGACAAGCGTCCGATTTCCAAGGTGTCCCAGGGCCATTTCAGTGGACCAGGCCCAAAAAGGAAACAGCCTGCCGCCATTTTGAGAGTCCTGTGACAGCCGCCTATCGCTGCACCGCAAGAGTGGGCGCAACTCAGCTGAATGGCGGATTTTGACACAGTGGACCAAAAGCGGACGGAATGGCAACTGAAACGGTAAAGGGGCGCCCCACTACAACAGACGAGACTCCACCTGGAGAGGCCCGTTCACGCCGCCTCCCCCGGGGCGCTCCACGCCGTTATTCGGAGCAGCATTGTAGGATACCAAAACCAGTGCGGCAACTTACTGGACATCACCTTGGTGCCATCGTTCTGCTGCCTTGGAACTATTCGCACAACAGTTTGCTACTGATGACCCACCCCCCGCGACGCCCCACGCCGTTATTTGCTGGGTGGCAACTTACTAGACATCACTTTTGTGTCATCTAGATTTCGGCGCGTTCTGCTGCCTTGGAACTATTCGCACAACAGTTTGCTACTGATCACCCACCCCCCGCGACGCCCCACGCCGGAAATCTGGACGTTGTGCTGCGTTGGGACTATTCGCACAGCCGACCGCTACTTCGTTGTTTTTCTCTAAAAATGTTTATATGTTATTACTATTTTTGTTTTCTTGTATATATTTATAAATTATTAAAGTTTTATAATCTTACTACTTTGTCGGAGTGCTATATATTTTTAATGTGACACATAATTGTAAAAACTTTGATGTACAAAGAGTCATCCCTGGAATCTTCCGCTTCACGCTCGGTCCCCTCCCCAATCACAATACAGGATGGTTTTCAGATAATAGCAACGCTTCTGCTGTGACGGATCTCATCGAGTGTGGGCCTTGATCTACTATAACTCCTTTGAAGACGGGTGATTCTTTACAGCTGTGGCTATAAACTACATCTGCAGGGCTAGCTGATAGCCTAGGACCGGCCTGGACAATCGGACACAGAGGAAAAGGAGTGTCAGAGGGTGCGGTAGTGAATAGGGCGAAAGGGAGGTGTCGGGCGGGCACAGGGTGTGATTCTCAGGGAAGAACAGCGCAGATGGGGGGAGGTTTATTACCCATGCATAAAACAGAGAGCGGGGGTGACCACTGCCTGGGGGAGATGCTTGCGAGGGTGGGGAGCCATGCTAAGGATCGACAGCGTGCACAGAGTGGATCTGGTCAAGGCATCTAAAATGGCTGCCGTGCACGACAAAAGTGTGGCATTTGAAAAAAGACAAGATGGCGCACACAATGTTTTTCAACAATTCCTGATTTCCTTCGAATCGAACGTTAACAGACGTTGGGGCATATTACCAAAGTTAAGCGATATTTATCCCTAACGATGCATTGCAAAGATTTTTTTACCGTCAGAAATTATCGCAGATAAACCTTGCTATTATCAAGGTTTATCGCAAATACGATAAAAAACGAGCGCAATGCATTAATATCGCTGAAAACTCCGCGATATTCATGCATTACCGAGCTAATGCTCCTAGCCATGTTATCCACCTCCCATTGGATAACATGGCTAAGAACTGCTCAGGGCAGCTGTTACTTTTTGGAGATATTCGCGCTTATCTCGAATATTTCCAAAAGTTGATAATAGGAGATAGCGATGTTAGCGACTGTTTCCAGTCGCTAACATCTTGGCATGCCCACTTTGCATGTCATTAGTGATAAATATCACTCACATGCAAAGTGGGGCCCAAGATGGTCGCTATCTCCTACTAGCCGTCGCTAACTGGTGCTAGCAACAGCTACGTAATACAGATATAATTTTATCTCCGCGAAGCGGAGCGCTGTTACAGATATATATCTTGTTTTTGAACGTTAATTTCTCAAAATGCACTGAAGCACATATATTGAGACCTAGCAAAGGCACATCGGGCTACCAGTCCCTAATATTTTACCAAGTTTCGTGCAAATCCATTCAGCCGTTCGATTATTATTATTATTTTTTTTTTTTGCCCCGCGGGGCCCTTTTAAAACCTCCACATCAAACCTAGGGGATCAGCGAGGATCTACTATGCCCCCTTATGGTCATTTGCCCCTTCGCTTTGGCCTCCTCTTGTCTCTCGATCCTACCGAGAGACAAGATGGCGGCCGCTACGGACTGTTTGGAATGTTTACAGACACCGGAGAGCCAATCAGCTTCGCTTCGCAAAGCTCCGTAACGCGAAAAGTACGCGAAGCGGTCCGCTGTTACAGATATATATCTTTTTTTGAACGTTAATTTCTCAAAATCCACTGAAGCACATATATTGAGACCTAGCAAAGGCACATCGGGCTACCAGTCCCTACAATTTTGCCAAGTTTCGTGCAAATCCATTCAGCCGTAAGATTATTATTATATTTTTTTTTTTTTGCCCCGCGGGGCCCTTTTAAAACCTCCACATCAAACCTAGGGGGTCAGCGAGGATCTACTATTCCCCCTTATGGTCATTTGCCCCTTCGCTTTGGCCTCCTCTTGTCTCTCGATCCTACCGAGAGACAAGATGGCGGCCACTACGGACTGTTTGCGGCCACTACGGACTGTTTGGAATGTTGACAGACGCCGGAGAACCAATCAGCTTCGCTTCACAAAGCTCCGTTGCGCGAAAAGTACGCGTCCTAGGCCGCTGCCCGGTCCGCGCTTACAGATATATATCTTTTTTTAAACGTTAATTTCTCAAAATCCACTGGAGCACATATATTGAGACCTACAAAAGGCACATCGGGCTACCAGTCCCTACAATTTTGCCAAGTTTCGTGCAAATCCATTCAGCCGTTCGGGCTAAAAGTGAGGCCAACCGCCCTATGGAAATTAACATGGGAAAAACGCGTTTTGGGACCCCCCTTTTTTCTCGGCCCCCCCTTGACGAACCCCCCCCAAATTTTCAAAGGCTGCTCAGAAACAAAATGTGCCATTTTCCTGAAAATTTCAGCCAATTCCGTCCACAAACGCCAAAGTTATTAGACATAGAATTTTCAAAAATCCCATAGAGAAAAAATCCTAACTATATATACCTACTGGCGACCGCCAGTAGGTAATATACACATACATATATATAAATGCATATATATGCATATATATGTGTATATGTGTGCGTGTAGATAGACCGAGGCACAAGAAAGCAGAAATACAAACATGAAGAACACAAAAAGGGGGCAGGGTAGATACACCCTGACCCCCTAGGCCTGCCCAGGTGGTCCCACAAGGACAAAAAAGGCCCACATTTAAAAAAAAGAAAAAAAACTTGGTCTGTTTTTTAAAAATTACCCCCCGGGGGGACCAAATCGCGGCGGCATAGTGATAAAGAAGTGTGGGGGCTCCACAATCCCCCCACACTGCCCCGGGGACCGCCGCCCCCCGGGGCAAAGCAACGCAGCCCCTTGGCGCATACTGGAGGCTCCTGGTGGGCTCCTTGGCCCTCAGGGACTCCCAGTATGCAAGGGGAATTAGTTCCTATTCTGCAAACACGCCAGGGGTTGCGCTGCAGAGAGGGGTAAAAAAGGGTGTGGCCTCATTACACCTCTCTGCAATGCAGCCCCCTGGCGCATACTGCAGGTTCCAGGTGGGCTAGTTGGCCCCCAGGGACCCGCAGTATGCAAGGGGAATTAGTTCCCCCTCTGCAAACATGCCCGGGGGCTGCGTTGCAGAGAGGTGTAAAAAAGGGTGTGGCCTCAATACACCTCTCTGTAATGCAGCTCCCTGGCTTATACTGGAGGCTCCTGGTGGGCTAGTTGCCCCCCAGGGACCCCCATTATGCAAGGGGAATTAGTTCCTCCTCTGCAAACGCGCCAGGGGTTGCACTGCAGAACGTTGTAAAAAGGGAGCGTGCCCTCTGAACACCTGCCTGCAAAAATGCAGTAAATCAGTATAAAAAAAATAACAATTAATACATTTAAAACTGTCATTTAAAAAACCTTCGAAATTCAATGAAAAAACCATAGGTTTCAGGCCTTATATAGTTAGGAATTAGCATTTAAAAAACCTTGCAAATTCACTTAAAAACCATAGGTTTCAGGCCTTATATAGTTAGGAATTAGCATTTAAAAAACCTTGCAAATTCACTGAAAAAAACATAGGTTTCAGGCCTTATATAGTTAGGAATTAGCATTTAAAAAACCTTGCAAATTCACTGAAAAAACCATAGGTTTCAGGCCTTATATAGTTAGGAATTAGCTTTTCAAAAACCTTTGAAATTCACTCAAAAAACTATAAGTTTTAGGGGTGTTATAGTTAGCTGGACATTTCACTCATACAAAACCATTGAAATTGCTCCTATATAGTTAGTTGTACTAACTATATTTTGCGCACCCGCAATCCACTGCTGATGATGTCACATTTTAGATCATTCATGACATGGTCAGTGACATCACTGATGACATCTGAAATGACATCACTGATGACATCATCCACGTGAGAATCACATACACCTTTTCATACACTATTAACATTTTTCATCACTCTTTGTAAAATACAGAGTATCATATTTGAATCCATTGTCACAGCAATACAAGTATCTAAAAATCCACTCAGTGATTCATAGATGTATACACACATCTAATCACTTACCTGTAGATTCACTCATACATGCTGTCAATGAACAATAGAACACTATCAAAAATACTTATACACCTATATCGACATTAAACAACAGCACACATCCTATTCACATATGAAGTCATCCTACTCACTTATGCAAACAATGGATCATACTTACATATTTACTTAGCAAAACACTTATACAAATACCACTTCATCTATTCATTTAGATAGTAAGTAATACTTAGTGAATTATAAAATTCATTATTACAAGTATACAGTTATCCATACAGTCACTCACACAATCATTGAGTCTTATGTATACTTATTTATATACAACAACTGACACATACACTGCCTTTTATTTTTCTAGTTTGTTGGACATGTACCATTGAGAAATATATTTGCTCATCACCACACCCATAAAGAGATTCACTCACCCAAACTGTTAGAACATGTAGTTTTAACTTCATATATCTACTGAATCAACTATTCACACATCTTTGGACAGTCACACACCCCCCACCGAACCACACACACTTTCACACTCCCATACAAATACTCAGTTAACTAATCAATAACTAATATAGACTTTCACATAGCTAGTAACCAACTGTAGAATCAGTTTACACAACAACTGACAAAGTGATACAGATATTCACACAGTTTAATCACTATCCACTATATTTAGTGAGACATTATAAATTGGTCAAGTAAACAGTCAATTGCACTGCTACTAAATCCTCCATCCAAATATTTATTTATATATATCCACTCATTCTTCAATGCAAATTGCTATATATATAATGCATATTTAAATAACGAAGCAAACCACATTCACTGGATGATGTCATCAGTGATGTCATCATTGATGTCATTTGAGATGTCATCAGTGATGTCACTGACCATGTCATGAATGGTCTAATATGTGACATCATCAGCATTGGATTGCGGGTGCGCGAAATATAGTTAGTACAACTAACTATATAGGAGCAATTTCAATGGTTTTGTATGAGTGAAATGTCCAGCTAACTATAACACCCCTAAAATTTATAGTTTTTTGAGTGAATTTCAAAGGTTTTTTAAAAGCTAATTCCTAACTATATAAGGCCTGAAACCTATGGCTTTTTCAGTGAAAATATATATATATATATATATATATATATATATATATATATATATATATATATATATATATATATATATATATATATATATATATATATATATATATATATATATATAGACGACCAGAGTCTCCTGCGTATTGCGGCTCTCCTTCAGCATGCGCAGGAATACAATGCACGGACCAAATTTGCGGTTATAATTTCTTTTATTCGCTTATCGGCTTCATAACGTTTCGCCACTCAGGTGCCTTGCTCACATGACAGCGAAAGTAAGTGAGGGTGGAATATTTAAAGTGACAGTCCTGTGCTCCGATTGGGCTATAGTGCATAGCACTAGACAGCGGACTTACACTGGGTACAATTAATGTGTAATGTACTGCAAGATGGCCACTACATTAATTCAATTTACCAACGAAGTAAAAAAGCATTAAGTAAAATACCTGTGCAAACATGATATAATCAATGAAAAATACTGAATTGCCACTGAGTTAAATACAATAGTAAAAATAAAATATCATAAAAACATTGACAATTCAAGTAAAATACCAGTACAAGGAAGGTCCATATATAACAATTGTCACACTCCCTCCTTAATCTAAAAAAATTGGGAGTTGGGGTGCCTTCAAATCTATGCAAAAATCAATGCTTGTATCTAGGCTCAATTTTGAACAATTCCATGACCAATTATATTTGCCTATGCCCCTCCGGACAAACAGCATCCTGTGTGTTTTACATTTTCATATATAATATCTACTGGCGGACTAGTGGAATGGAATGGTAATAAATGGAATGGTTTTCCCAATAACTTTGGCAAATTTTTTAAAACCTATGGCCCGCTCTGGTCAGCTCCTATCCTGAAAGTTTCGTGGGTGATTCGCCAAGCAGGGGCCGAGAAAAAAGGGGGGTCCCAAAATGTGTTTTATCCATGTTATTTCCCATAGGAAACTTTAGACACAACTACAGCCCGAACTGCTCAACGCAATTACACCAAGTTTGGCAAACAGTTAGCTCTTGGTTCAGAAAGAGACCTTTTTTTAAATGGTGTAAATCCGTTTAGTAGTTCCTGAGAAATTAAAAAAGTAGAGGTGAAAAAATCAATTCCTCATAGGAAACTTTAGACACGGTTACAGACGAAACTGCTGAACGGAATTACACCAAATTTGGCAAATAAGATACTTTTGTTCAATATTTTTTTTTTTTTAAAACCTTTATTGACTTTTTACAGTTACATTCCAAATCAGACAAATGACCCAGTGAATCAAGGGTGCAGAGGTAGTACAGTCAAACAATGGAAATCAGGAGGAAAGCCATGGTACCCCGCACAATATCAATGTGCAACACAGGAGAGCCGAATGGAACCGGGTCACAGGATCAGAAAGGTTTCATTTTGTCTTTTTTAAAGACTTTTGTTCAATATTAAGAATCCTTATGGATTGAATTTTGAGGAGGATTTGCACGTCCATTTGATGTAAATAGGTTTTTCATTGCAGTTAGATTTTTAATGCTGTTTTTAACTAACAGAGGAAGGAAGACGGCTTAATGCCTTGTAGAAACATGAATAATATTTTAGCAATTTGGAGTTCAATTCAGGAGGTTTTTTATACACAATCAATCAATAGCCAATAACAATACATTTCATTAATGAACAATACCATTAGAACAACAGAACAATGTGTTTATATATACTGTAAAGCGTTTAGCACCTTTTGCGATACTTGCACAGTATGTGAACGAGTACTGTGAAGCACTTGCACTTTATTTATTATATTGCGAAATTTGCACATAAGTGAAACAGTAAAGCATTTTGTACTTTATTCAAACAAGAGATACGTTTGTCTACTTTTTATTTCTTTTTATATTGGTGACATTTATTTTAACGAATTTTAATATATGTTTAAAAATGATGTATTTGGTTTATTGGCAGAAACAAAGGTGGTTTGGAGAAGAATATACTCATTGACATTGCTGAAATCACTTGGTTTAATTGGACTCCAATGTAAAAAAACTATTTAGCGCACTAGCCCTTAAGTGTATGGTTTTTGAATGGGACAATATGATTCATTATTTTTTATCTCTCATCTGTGTATTTATGCTCTAAAAATATGTTCAAGTACTTACATTGACAAGGTTGAAATGAGAAATCTAAATTGACATTTGGTATATGGAACCCAAATAGTATGCATTTCCTATGAGACAAATCAAGGGATGATACCATAGATCGCAAGCTATTTTATCTGAAGGTGCATGTTTTTAAATGTAAAGATAAATTAATACGGCAATAAGTTTGTGGGTTCCATGGCACGTTATATGTTTATATGTTTTAAATTGTCATTTCACTGTCAGCCACAATGAGTTAAATGAGGCAGAAGTAATTTGTAAATACACATGATGAAAAATAATGGTTTTAGAGAACATACTATTTCCCATGTAAATGCATGTCTGTCTTCTGTGTCCATAGCAAACTGGATCATGTGATCGCAGTACTCTGCTTTAAAAAGCATTTTGTCTTAAGCGACTGCCTGTGTGAACAAGGCAGGTGGGCCTAAATGCATCAGAGCGAAGTTTTTCAATAAACACAGAGACTTAATGGAAAAGGTACCCCTGTGTTGGTATCCGATCTTGATGAAGAAATCGGAAATGGCATGTATATATACATATATATATATATTTTTTTCCAACCGCTAAGGACACAACAAAGCGTGGGGCACACATGCGATTCATAAATAAATTATTTTCTTCTGCTCCCATCAGCAGACAAACACGTTTCAGCCATGCTGGCCTTTATCAATGTCTATGTTCACAATGTTCATCACAGTTTAAATTCATGTCACTTCTCATTGTTTTTGTAAGTTGAAACAAAAATCGGACTGCTCGACATATTACATTTAACAGCAGCCATTTTAGACTGGGCAAGAGGATTATAGTTTGTCTGTCTGTACATTGCCAAACATACAGAAACACTTATTTTGTCTTAAATTTCTATATAATCATACTTCATTCTACTATATCACCCTGTTTTTTATTATCGCCCCCTGAATGGGCAATCACAACTTTCAACTTATTTTATAAAATATAACAATTCCATATGTGGGATTCAGACACTAATTAAAAACAATCATATTTCTTTAGATTATCAATTCATGAAGAAGAGGCATTACATTCATTTTAAACTCTATATATTGAAACACATTTATGCACAGATTGGTAGCACTAATCTTGACTGATTATCATTCTTAGCCCACCAATTATCAATTGCTGTAGGAGATAACAATTATTGAGAATAATTCATTCCTTTATCACTATACCAAACAAAAGACATGGCCATTAATTTTTACTTTTCTATTTCATCATATATTCATTATTTCATTGTTCCATTTTTTTTCTTTTTTTCATTTTATTCCCATTTTAATAATTTTTTACTTTCATTATTTTATTTTTATATGTACGGAATATTTTTCCTTTTTCTCGACATATTGAGCCAACGTGTACCCACATTTCTTCTTCACAGTTTAAACCAGCAGGGACAAGGGTGCAGAGGTCTATTATATATTTAGATTCTAACTGTCTGAGAGTTCTTATCCGATCACCCCCTCTCCTAAGTGGTGGAACTCGATCCAGACAGAAGAATTTCAATAAATTGCTGTTGCTTTTATGCATTTCAGCAAAATGCTTCGCCACAGGATAACTACTATCCTTCTTGGTTATAGCACGCATGTGCTTTAAAATCCTCTTTTTGGTCTGATGTATCGTGCTTCCCACATAACGTAGGTTGCACGGACACATCAGACAATAAACTGTGAAGTCTGGATTACAATTCAATAGTTTGGTGACAACTTTGGCTTGATTGCTACCAGGAACATTATAGTTTTTCACTGTTGCGCTAATCTTACACACTTTGCATTTTAAGCATGGGTAAAAGCTATTTACCTCATGCAAATTAACTTCCATTTTAGTGAAATGACTATGCACTAGCATATCCTTAAGGGAAATATTTTTCCTATATGTTATGCTAGGATGTTAAGTTATCTGTTGGCCAATAACCACATCTACCTGGAGTATATTCCAATGATTTTTTAAGATCTGACGAATCTGCCCTGAATTTGACGAAAAAGTTAAAATGAGTCTGGTCACATTGTCACTAGTCTATTTTGGGGGCCTATTTAGAAGGTCTTCTCTTCTACGCTCTTCGCTCTGGCAACAGCTGCCTGTAGAACTTGCTGTGGATACCCTCTTTGCTCAAAGCGGTCCACAGCTTGTTTTGTAGCTGTTTATAGCCTTCTTTTGTAGTATTATTTCTTTTTAAGCGAAGACACTCGGCATACGGAATTCTATTCCCTAAAGATCGTGGATGCTGACTAGTGAAATGTAGAGTCACATTGCCCGCTGTAGGTTTGCGAAACAGTTTAGTTTTTAACATGCCATTGTCTACGTAAACTAATAGATCTAGATACGGCACTTCTTGCTTGCTGATGGTACCAGAAAAATGAAGATTAACATCATTACTGTTGAGATTATTGATACATTCCTCTAATTCTTATCTATTACCTGTCCAGACGAAAAGTATATCATCAATAAAGCGGGTCCAAATTCCTATTTTCTGTGCCCAGACTTCATTGGCACCTGACCAGGCCATGTCCTTCTCCCACCAGCCTACGAATAAATTGCATAGCTGGGGGTGAAGCACGTGCCCATCGCAGTAGCCTGCCTCTGGATGTACATTTGTTCCCCAAAGTCGAAAATGTTGTTATTCAAATAGAATGATAAAAATTGTGGAATCATATGATTATGTTCTGTATATTTGAGTGGTCTAGTTTTTAGAAAGAATTTAATGGCCTCTTCTCCCTGACCATGATTAATACACGTATACAGACTGGTGATGTCTAAAGTAACTAGCAAGAAGGAATCTTCCCAGCTGGTGTTCGCAATCAACTTGATAAAATCCGTACTATCTTTGACATATGATACTAGATCAAAGACAAAAGGGCAGAGAACATTATTAACCAAAATAGAAGTATTCTCCAAGAGACTACCCCTGGAAGAGACAATCGGTCTCCCAGGGGGTCTTTCGTTGTTTTTATGCAACTTAGAGATATGATAGAAGGTTGGAGTAACTGGGTGATCTACTTTTATGAAATTATACTCATCTTGACTCCAAAAATAAGTCATTCCATGAAACTCAAGAATGCTTTGATTATATTCTTTCGTAGAGATTTTTGCATAACAGGTATGATGATTCAATTGTCTCAAGGCTTCCATTTCATATGAGATGCTGTCCTGGAGAACAATTTTCCTGCCCTTATCTGACGGCTTTCTGGTGTTTGTGGCTGAACCCGCAGTTTTTCCAGGATCTCCGTTCCTGGTTTGAGTCCGCCCCACAGGACCGGTGACCCCCAGTAAAGCGGAGGTGCTTTTTTCGATATTCAGTGAGGGGGCATGGACCGCTCCTCGTCTGTTTGCCAGCTCAAATGGATTTTCCGCAGCAATTAGGTAAAGACGACTGAGAAAGGGTGAAAAGAGAGGGCGATACCTCTCTTTGGAACAGTGCTGATGCGACATTCATTTTACCACCGTGGGGCAACTAACGGCACTAAGCAATAACAACAAGAACGGCACCAACATGGGACTTTACCACAATATGGAAATAACGCTATTAAGCACAAATTGAACCAACTTGTTCGTCCCTAATGACTTTGCTGGTGCTTTCTGGGGCCTGAAATATTGAGAACAGGCACGTGACCACTGGGTTTTAATTATTGCTCACCTGTGAACAAGACGTCAGGGACGTCGAAACGCGTAAGGACTATGAGCATTGGTTGCACACGATTTGACGAATAAAGTCAGTTGCATCATCAGTCACTGTGGGACTCTTTTCTAGTGTTTGTGGTTGAACCCGCAGTTTTTCCAGGATCTCCGTTCCTGGTTTGAGTCCGCCCTGCAGGACCGGTGGCCCCCAGTAAAGCGAAGCTGCTTCTTTCGATATATATATATATATCAAAGGTGCTGCTCAAGCATATCCTGCCCGCTCCAAACTGAAAGTTGCATCGTTTAGGAGGACTTCTTGGGCCAAGTCCTATTAATTAGATAAGGGATCACGATGCTTGTGGGATTTTTAAAAGTTCTTTATTCCGCCGCCGCCAAACGCGTTTCGACTGCCACGCAGTCTTGCTCACTGGACAAGAGGAAAAAGCGTGCGGCCATTTTTAAATAAAGAAATTGCACGTAATGAACTACATGTCAAATGACATGAAAGACAGACTCGTAGTTTTTTCACATAATCATATCAGTGCTTGTAAAAATACAAATAACCTTGGCAAAACAACATGATAATTGTATGTTACACATTTTCGTGATTCTGGCATAAACTTTCAAAATTGTTTGGCAAATACGAGCATTCTGTTAAATTATCTATATGCATTTTCGCATTTCATTGAAATTTGTCAACAAACTTTATCGACAACCTTATCGACAATACTAGGGTGTATAGCCAAAGTCGCGCCCAAGTGGGCTGTCAAAATTTATCGATTAACATTGGGCTGCAAATAAATCAAGCTCAAGTGAGCATATACATCCTCCAACTATGTCAACCTGCTCCTGTCATGCCACATTTCAATAAATACCAAAATCACTTAAATTAATATATCGATTTTTGCCAAAATTCATTGTCGAATATCATTCTCTGGAAATATCAAGCAAAATCAAATCAGTAAATTTGCTGTTGGTCTGTCTAAAAATATTTTTTCTTACTTATGAACATTTAATACATCAGTTACAGGCGGCTTCTCCTGTAAGCGGCCAAACTGTCGATTCAACCTCACCAGAATCGGGGAGCAATATACAGAACGATTTAATGACGAAGTTAAGGAAACTAGAGAAACTACAACGTTCAGAGTTATCAAAATGGTGGGAGTCCAAATCTCTGCAGCGATATTTAGAAGTGCAGCGAATTCCCCGGGGCCTTAGAGTCATGGTGGCCCGAGCTACGAGGACCCCAACCCTGAAATGCTGAAAGAATGGGCTGCCAACAATAATGATTCATCAAGACGTATGCTAGGCATATTAATCAAATATGCCGATATTGATAGACAGAAGATTTTGGAAGAAATAGTAAATTTGCTTTCTGATTTAAGCAAAGAAGAAGATCAAGCGACCATAATCAAATTTAAAACGGAGTCCAAAGAAAGATTAAAGAAATTAGAGACTACTATTAAGGAACGTAAAGTGCTTAAATTTATAAGGGATAAATTGGACTACGAACGAGGTCAAATATACACATTTGGGAAGCGTTATGAATCGATTAGGCAGCAGAAAAACTCTAAGAGCATCACAGGAGCAGACGCGCGATCAGAAACCGGCAGCCGACTGAGCTCCGATCCCGATACTGATTTAGATATGAATATTCCCATCCAGGGAGCGATACCATCAGTAATTGAAGAATTTGGATATTTAAACGTGGAGCGCCGATACAATTTGCGTCAAAGGCCACAAACACAGAGTGCAGGCGCAGGTCAACAAAAAGGAAAAGGCAGAGGGCAAACCGCCGGAAGAGGGCAATCTGCAGGGCGCGGCCACCAGAAGAAAAAGAAGAATGTGATGGAGTAGGCAATGAAACGAGAACGTAATATATTTGACTAACATTGAGTTAACTGAGGAGGAATTGAAAATCCTGGAGCTTGGGCTGTCATTTTGTCCAGAGGCGGATCTGGACTATGTACAAACCAGAATAGACCTCTTTAAGTTCATAAGATTACTGAAGCTAAAAAAACATTTTTTGATGAACCCGAGTCGAAAAACTACAGGCAATCAAATGGGTGAAGTAACACATGAAGATAACCTAGTGGTGGATGACATGGATTTAATGATGGATTTGCGAGCTAGTAACATAGTGGCACAAGACCAAGGGGCTAACAGTATTGCTGCAGCAATTGCAGAGGAAGAAGAAATAGACATTTTCCAGGATGCCCCAACAATTTTCGGCCAAGTTCAAGATTTATTCCAACAACAGCTAAAGACACTGTTGATGTATATAATGAACTGTGCATAATGAATTGAAAAATTTGGGTAAAGATGTCCAACCCAATAAAGAATTGTCCAAAAAGCAACAAGCCTACTATGCATTGATAAAGAAATTAACTGAGTGTGATAACTGCATCGTTCGCAATGCGGACAAAGGGGGTAACGTAGTTCTCTGGGACAGGGACAAATACCTGTTAGAAGCTTACAAACAACTGAATATGTCAAAGTACCAGAAAGTATGATGGTAAAAAGCAACGAACAATTTAACAGGGAACTACAAAGTTGGTATGATTCATCTTTGATAAACCATGACGAATTCATGTTTCTTAAAATTGACCAACCTACTACAGCTGTGTTTTATTTAATACCTAAGGTGCACAAAGACATTGTTGATCCCCCTGGCCGCCCAATAATATCTGCGATAGGCAGTGCTTTGGAAAATACCTCAAAATTTGTAGACTCTTTCCTTAATCCACTTACTAAGGCACTTCCATCATTTATACTAGACACCGGGGATTTCCTTAAAATGATCTATGATATACCCTGGGAAGATGACTACCTATTAGTCACAATAGATGTCGCCACACTATATACCAGCATAAGGCACTGTGATGGCTTACGTGCAGTAAAACACTTTTTGGGAACCAGGTCTATTACACTGTGGTCACATACTCAAATGATTTTACGTATGGTAGAAAAATGTTTAACAAGCAATTTTTTTCTATTTTATGGCCAGCTTTACCACCAAATATGTGGCACTGCCATGGGGACCTGCTTCGCCCCCAGCTATGCTAATTTGCATATGGGCTGGTGGGAGGAGCAGGTTGTCCGGACGCAGCACCAGAAAGAGTGGGAGGAACACATAGTTCACTGGAGTCGTTTCATTGACGACCTATTTTTGGTGTGGAGGGGTACAGAGCGTGAAGCTAAGACATTTATCAACAGTCTACAAACTAATGATCTGAACCTTTCTTTCACGAGTTCTATCAGTAGTGAAAGTGTAAATTTCCTTGACCTTAAAGTTTATGTAGAGAATGGTAGGCTACAAACTATTCTCTATAGAAAACCCACAAGCGGCAATACATTGCTGCATGCGCAGAGCTTTCATCCCTTAAATTTGAAGTGTAGCATCCCCTATGGGGAAAGCCTAAGAGTTAGACGTAACTGCAGTACCCCAGAAGAGACAGCAAAAGAATTAGGGGTGCTAAAAAGAAGATTTGCAGAAAGAGGGTACCCTGAGAACTGGATAGATCAGGGAATCTGTAAGGCATCAAAAAAGAAAAGGGAAGATATTCTGTTTACAAACCAGAAAACCGCCCAGCAAAAACAGAGTCAGTGTAGGTTTATAACTAAATTTTGTAAACAGCATGTTGAGGTGAGAAGAATACTCAACAAACACTGGCATATCATCAAAAATGATCCGATTCTGGGAAAGGAGGTAGACAGGCGACCGCAAATTACTTTTAGAAAGTCTAAATCCTTCAGAGATTCCTTAGTGAGTAACACGCTTAAAAAAACACGTCCGAAGAAAAACTGGCTATCGGAGAAAAACGGATTTGTAAAATGCCTAAAATGTAAGGCATGTATGCATGGTGTAAACTGTAACAAGTATAAATTGGGCCTTTCCAACAGAATGGAAAAAATTAAGGGCAAATACACATGCAAGACAGATTATGCTGTCTACATATTGCAATGCCCTTGTGGCTTGCGTTACGTGGGGAGCACAATTAATGAGGTACATAAACGCATCTTGCAACACCTGAGAGCTATTAAAAATTCTGACAGATCCTACCCTGTAGCACGACATTTCGAGAGCACACATAATAAAGACCCTAATGGTCTTACATATTATGTGATTGACTCTATTCCAGCAAGTTTGAGAGGTGGTAACCGCCTTAAAAAATTGAGACGGTTGGAATCTCGATATATAATCAAGTTAGATTCAAAACAACCTAAGGGTCTCAATATGGAGGAAGATTTATATACACACCTCTAATATGAAATATGTGAATACATCAGGAGAAGCCGCCTGTAACTGATGTATTAAATGTTCATAAGTAAGAAAAAATATTTTTAGACAGACCAACAGCAAATTTACTGATTTGATTTTGCTTGATATTTCCAGAGAATGATATTCGACAATGAATTTTGGCAAAAATCGATATATTAATTTAAGAGATTTTGGTATTTATTGAAATGTGGCATGACAGGAGCAGGTTGACATAGTTGGAGGATGTATATGCTCACTTGAGCTTGATTTATTTGCAGCCCAATGTTAATCGATAAATTTTGACAGCCCACTTGGGCGCGACTTTGGCTATACACCCTAGTATTGTCGATAAGGTTGTCGATAAAGTTTGTTGACAAATTTCAATGAAATGCGAAAATGCATATAAATAATTTAACAGAATGCTCGTATTTGCCAAACAATTTTGAAAGTTTATGCCAGAATCACGAAAATGTGTAACATACAATTATCATGTTGTTTTGCCAAGGTTATTTGTATTTTTACAAGCACTGATATGATTATGTGAAAAAACTACGAGTCTGTCTTTCATGTCATTTGACATGTAGTTCATTACGTGCAATTTCTTTATTTAAAAATGGCCGCGCGCTTTTTCCTCTTGTCCAGTGAGCAAGACTGCGTGGCAGTCGAAACGCGTTTGGCGGCGGCGGAATAAAGAACTTTTAAAAATCCCACAAGCATCGTGATCCCTTATCTAATATATATATATATATATATATATATATATATATATATATATATATATATATATATATATATATATATATATTCTACTGGCGGTCGCCAGTAGATAGTTATAGTTAGGACCTAGTTTCCATCGGAAACTCATTTTTTGTTTTCCCAATAACTTTCGCGCCGGTTGACGAATCTTTGCAGATTTTTCAAAACGTATGGCCTGCTCTGGTCAGCTCCTATCCTGAAAGTCTCAGGGTGATTCGCCAAGCGGGGGCAGAGAAAAAAGGGGGGGTCCCAAAATGTGTTTTCTCCATGTTATTTTCCATAGGAAACTTTAGACACGACTCCAGCCCGAACTGCTGAACAGAATTACAACAACTTTGGCAAAAAGGTAGTTCTTGGTTCAGAAAGAGACCTTTTTTTTTAATGGTGTAAATCCGTTCAGTAGTTCCTGAGAAATTAAAAAAATAGAGGTGAAAAAATCAATTTCCTATCAGAATCTTGAGACACGGTTACAGACGAAACTGCTGAACGGAATTACACCAAATTTGGCAAAAAGGTAATGCTTGCTTCAGAAAGCATCCTTTTTTTAAAATAGTGTAAATCCGTTCAGTAGTTGTGAGAAGATCAAAAATAAAAGTTTCGATATTTAGAGACATGGAGGATCCGGGCACCCTCCCGACCACGAGCTTTATGCTAATTGGCTGTCAACACTCCTAACCAGTAAGTGTTGGCAGCCACCTTGAATTGAATTGAATTGAATAAAATTTATAACGCGCAAACAATAACCCGAAGGCATCAAGGCGCCTAACAAAACAAATCAAAATGTATTAGCCTGACACCATTACAGATAGGCCTGCACAAAGAAATGTGTCTTCAGAGCACTTCTGAATGCCTGAGGAGTGTGTAGTGATCTTAGTTCCAGTGGAAGGGCATTCCACCACTTGGGCGCCAAGGTGGAAAAAGCCCTGCCACCCCATTTGGCTCTTCTAGAGCGAGGGACTGTCAGGAGAAGTCTACTGGAGGAGCGCAAGTCCCTGGGGGGAGTATAGCGGGACAGGATAGATCCTACACCAGTGGAACTATTTTTGGCAAGGGCCCTATAGGTCATACAAAGGGTCTTGAAACGGATACGATCCTCAACAGGGAGCCAGTGTAGCAGCTTTCTAGCCGCTGTCAGTAGAACCGAGGCACAAGAAAACAGTAAAACAAACGTGCAAAAACATGAAAAGGGGGCAGGGTAGAAACGCCCTGACCCCCTAGGCCTGCTCAGGGGGTCCCACAAGGGCCCAAAAAAGCATTAAAAAAAAAAAGAAATTGGCGAGATTCGCGCACCCACCGCGAATTTCGGCCGAAATATAAAATAATGAATAATGAGGCGCAGGCTCCCGCGCTTTATTATTATTTAGCTTTTAGGCAAAACCCCTGAAATAAACACATGCAGGTGTCTGACGTGTGGGAGTTCTTTGCACACAGAAGAGGTGCAAAATCAAGGATGTATATTTACGGCTATCAGCTGAGCAGGGCTGGTGCAGTGCTCTGTGCGCCTCCCCTTCCTTGTGCCGGAGAGGTGAGAGATCCAGGAGCAGAGCTCACAGGGTGAGCCCTGGTGCAGGAGACCCCAGAGAGGCGGGAAACCCCGGGCGGGTGACGCAAATCCGAAGCTGGGGTGGGGGAGGTAAACTGGGAGAGGGGAGACGAGACTCCAGGAGGGATGGACGAGAACCCATGAAGGAGAGGTGGCCGAGAGTGAATGAGATTAAAGAAATCCTGAGGAGGGTAAAAGCGAACAGCAGCCAGAGAGATCGCGAAGAGACAGGAGGTGTGGGGTAGAGATCAAGTTCTCTGTCAGAAACTTAGGGTGGAGACTGAGAAACCGGGCACAGGACAGAAAATGTGTTAGCACAGAGACAAGAGTGAGCATGGAGAGGGCAGAACACCCCCCACTCACACAATCACAAACACCTTGAGTTCTTGGGGCTCTGGTAGTTTTTGTGCCAGGGTCTATCTATCCCCACTGGACTCTCTGCCTCAGGGGGTTCCGCCTCTCATGGGGTGCATGTCCAGGTGTCCGGCATCTCGGTGACTCGACTTTGGGACCCCAGGAGGACCACTCACGATGCCAACCTACAGGCGGAGGCAGCGGATCGGATACAGCCTGAACGAGAAGTAGAAATGGAAGCTGAACTTCCATCTGTTCGAGGAGCTCTGCAGGTACCTGTAACCCACGGAGAGTCACTTTCTAGACTGCCACTGCACGTGCTGCCCCTGCACACACAGAAGAAGCTGACGCAGTCCATCGTCGCTCTGCCGCCACCGGCTGTCATCTCACAGGCGGACATGTGATAATCCGTGCACACAATGAATGATCCCGCGGAGACTATCACTCTACTGATTGCCACGGCACACACTCTGACATCAGAGACTGCCTGTAAATACTGTACCTGCACTGCCTGTCGTGTCACAGGCTGCACTATACAGGCTGTCATTTTATAGTCATCCCACAGAATGTCCCTAACACTGTCTCACTGTCACGCTATGGACTGCCTTGGCACAAACTGTGACATCAGAGACTTCCTTTAATTACTATATTTGTACTGGTGGTCATGTCACAGTTTGCACTATACCGGCTGCCATTTTATAGTCACTGCACAAAATGTGCCTGTAGAGAATGTCACTTTACTGATTCTCATGGCACACACTGAAATTAGAGACTGCCTATAAACACTGTACCTGCACTGACTGTCATGTCACAGACTGCACTAGAAAGTCTGTCATTTAATAGTCACTGCACAAAATACCCATGTGGAGACTGTCACTTTACTGACTCTCCCGGCACACACTGACATCAGAGACTGCCTATAAACACTGCAAGTGCACTGGCTGTCATGTCACAGGCTGCACTATACAGGCTGGCATTTATAGTCACTCTCCACAGAATGTCCCTAAACACAGTGTCACACTGCGGACTGCCTCGGCGCAGACTGTGAAGTCAGAGACTGCCTGTAGACAGTGTTTATGTTCTGACAGTCATGTCGCAGGTTCACTCCACCGGATGTTAAATTGTAATAGAATGTGACTGCACAGGACGTCACTCTACCGACCTCCACAACTTACACTCTCACTGTAGAGACTGCCTATATATGCTATGATTGATATGTTACAGGCTTTCATTTTGTAAACTGTCACTGCACAGAATATCCCATCGGGGCTGTCTCTGTTCCGTCAGTCGCTGCATGTACGGCGACTGTAGATGAACACTATGACTGTATGGGCTGTTATCTGACGTCTGAGCCTGCCACTACAGAGTCATTTCACAGACCATCACCCCACGCACTGTCACTGTAAGGGCTGCCAATAGGGACACTGAGTTCATTGGCTGTAATGCCACAGACTGTCACCACACAGACCGTCACTGTAACCGCTGCCATAAGCACTGCCTTACACTGATTGACTGTCTTGTCACTGGCTGTCATTCCATAGACTGTCACTGCACAGACAGACCCTGTTGCGACCGGCTATGACCGGTTACGTCACCCAGCACACTCTGTACATGACGTGATCAAATGTTTGGAAGGTTGTTTCTATAAACTGTGACCTGAAAAGTATCACCGTTAGCGCCATGGTTCTTTGTGTGCCAGTTGTCACTGTGCCAGGCGGACTGCCTCTTTAAACACCGTTCCTGCACTCAGCACATGCTGGTTCTGTACACTGCACGCGCAGTCACTATACTACACCTACAGCTCATCTGCACTCAAGGAATACCTCAGAGCTACAGTGATTGACTCCAACCGCTGTCATTCACGCGTGTAGCCTCAAACTGTCCCCACATGCAGTGCCAGTTCAGTGATTACTGTGCTTCATTTGTATATAAAAAAAACATAATTGCTGGACCCAAAATTTTGCTCAGAAGCCCGACGGCGCTATTTGATATCGGAGTGCCGAATACTGCTTAGTGGCCACTGGACACCACCTACTCCTTTATCTTACTAGTGCAGGTACCTGCTTTTCCCTTTATTAGGCCTTTTTTCTCCTTTCACTTCCTTCTTATTTTTCCTTAGCTCATTTCTCACTTTTCGCTTTCTTGATGAGGAAAAATAGGTCCAGGTCCCCAGCAATCACTCCCGGTGGGCCACACCTGCAACCACTGCTAAAATTAAGCAATGTGGGATTATGTTCTGCACAGTCTGCCCAGCACCGAACATTGCTGTATTCAGTGGCGGCTGGTGAAATTTGTGGTGAGGCATACAAATTGAACAACTTTTATCAAGTTAGCAACAATACTCTGATTAAGTTTTACAGCTTCTTTGTGTGTGTCTGTGTGTGTGTGTGTGAGTGTGTGTGTGTGTGTATATATATATCTTTATTGAAGAAATAGATCAGCACTCACTATTTGTTACTAGTAGAATCTGAAAAAAATAAAAAAAATGCATTCATAGAAGACACTTGGATTGACAATTGCACAGATTCCAATCAAATTCTTCATAATTATTTATTCATGTTGTACAAGGCAACTTTCATATACTTTTGGAAAAGTAGAAATTTGCAGAAACGAATTTTAGTGAACATCTGAACTTTGTCAGTAGTACATTTTCTGAGTGAGAGTTTGCACAGGTCAAAGGAGCCTGCTATATTTTTAAGTGTTAATAGGGTGTCTACATGCATCTCTTCAGAGGGAGGGATATGTGTCCAGCTCTCTGAAGACCACCTAACATGCCTTGCTTCAGTTCCTTATGTGGGGGTCGGGTTGGAGAGAGGAACAAGTGGCTCGTCCCCTCCTTCCCATTCTCTTGCTTCGGCTATCTGAACATAAAAGAGCTCAGACAGCAGTTACCACTCTTTAAGGAGCTTTTAAAATGTTTTAAACCTTAAGCAGCCCCAATATTTGTTACAGGTGCAGTATTGAGGTTGGGACTTCACAGCATCTGCTGAGGACCCCATCCAAAACCTTTTCAAAGAAGTTTGCACCTGTGTTCCTGTCTGGAGTACAATTACTTAGGCTGAGGCTAGGCTCCTCCAAATACAGTGCTTGAGCCGGGACGTTCCGGTGCTCAGCACAGGCAAGTAATCATCAACACCAGTGCTTGGGCACCAGTTAAGGACACATTCATTTTGGTAGGCACAAGGAGAATAAGTGAGTCACCCAGAAACACAGGCTGTTAAGCCAATGCCGAGAATCCTTACCTGGTTCCCCCAGCGCCGAAATCGGCAGCTCTTGCCATTACACCACATCCTCTTCCTACTTGTAGGGATTCATTGTTAGTAGCTGGTCCTGTTTTAAGCAGCGCAAACAGGAGAAACGGGCTGGTCGAAGCTGCCTCCTGACGAGAGCCCCGGCACTTACATTTTTACAAATTAACCACTGTCCAAATAGCAATGACCTACTAGGTAATGGCTGCTTCTCGATGCGCGGAAAACCAAAGAACCAACAGAAGCTGCAGGTCTCTGAGTGACAACTGCACATTTTTCGGGATTCTGATGTGGAATATCAGCTAAGTGCAAATGGTATCAGAGCTCGCAGTTCACTGAATCCTCCAACTATACATTCTTCTCAGTGAGTTAAGGACCCACCCGAGATCTACCTGTAACCAAATGTCAACCTTGTCTTAAGTGTACATTTTCAGTGTGCGATGGAAGGTTGTACTAGTCTACCCAGCAGATCTCTCCCTCAAGAAGTGGAAGATTGCACTTGCTGCTTTCTGTGAGAGAGGGAAGTAAGCTTTCCTACTGCCAGGCCGCCCCAATTCAATTACCAAGTGGACCTGACCTGTACCCTGCTGATAACCTTTGCTAGAGAGAATCCTGAACCCCAAGTGCTGTTCCTGAGGTCCCAGGGCTTTTGGTTGTGTCTAACTGGAAGACTGCTACCACTCCTGAAACCCATAAGTACCAAACATCATGTGGACAAACCACCCTGGCCTATACAACCAAATCGTGACATCACTGGTCTAAGAAAATAGGGTTCTCCTGCTTGGATCTTCTCTGCAGCATCACATTTGCTTCACCAGACCATCTGCAAGAAGTTATCTGGCATCATGGAACTCAGTGTCAGATACAGCTGCAGCCTTGCCCCGCTGAAGGATTCTGATCCCTAAAACAAGTGGCTATGTCTGAAGGTAGAAATATTGGCCAGGTGAAGGAGGCAAAAGTATTCATCTGACAAGAAGACTTCCCTTGGCATGAAATTTGGATTTCTCCTGCTCAGATCTTTTCTTGCCAAAACCCGCAGCTTCTGCGGTACCTTGTCCTATGCCTCTCTACCTTTGTGAAGACTCTCAGTTACAGCCTGCTACCTTGTCCTGCTGAATTATGTTGACTTTGTTAGAAAAGACCAAGTCCCAAGGTAAAACCTCAGACTTGGTTGGTGTATACGACCAGGACTCCATCGCAGTTAGTCACAAATCACAACTGGATCCTGGTTTACTGCGACCATTGCCTACCATTGGAGCTTTGCACCTTTTGGCACTTTTTTCACTTAAAACTTTAAAAATGCAATCTCTGGCTCCCCTTACCTAATTTCTGTCATCTTGGTGTCATTTTGTTATTAAATCGTACACGATTTGTCGAATTCGATTTGAGAATTTTATTGCTTGTTGTTTTGACTTTTTAACTGTTTGATACTGCATAAATACCTTTCACATTGCCCTAAGTTAAGTCTGTCTTCTCAGTGTTATACCTACCAGGGGGTTGAGCCCTGGTTAATTTAGTGACTTTAAAGGTTCACCCTAACTAGACTTACAATTATACCTTGAGGTGGGTTGTCAATCACCTCAAAGAGCTCAATTTCTTACAGGTGCCCAAACGTCCTTGGCAGGTATTGATGGTTCTTCATTTTAGTTGAGGAAGAAGATTAAAGTTGATAAACAAGGCACCAGAAGCACCATCAATCAGGGTTGAGAAAGAGCCCATCATATGTCTTTGTGAAGGGCAAAGCCACAAATAATGCTTACTGATTAAAAGGCAAAAAACAGGGACAAAAAGGTATAGCAATCAGGGAACTAATGTATCTACTGCATCCAGCCCAAGCTTGCTTATATATACTTAAGACTAGAACTGACATTACAAAAAGAGAGGTAAAGGCCATCTTGTTTTGGAATCAAATTCTGGAGAGAAGAGGCAACCGCCATATATAGTCCCATGCAAAATATTAGATCTGTAGATTCTGCCTTGAAACCTGTGTTTTCGAATGATGTTTTGGAAAGGAAGAATAACCCCTCATTTGAAGTTCCACATGTCTTCGCACCTTACCGTATGTCTTATGCACTCAGTGCACCACATGGCCCTCAAAGTGACTGCAGAGACATTGGCACCTGCAGTGCAGAATGAAGAGAAACCTTCCATGCATATATCCAACACAAGCAGTCTATGACTTGCCCAATGCAAGACCAAAGGAACACACCACTGACCTCATGTGTTCTAAAAACCAGACAGCCTGCTATTTGAGAGATGTAAAGGGTCATTGCATTGCCTGATAACCAGGGTTGTCTTTCCACCGTTAATAAAGGGATACAAGGAAAGGCACATAAAATGTGCTAGGAATTCAAACTCTCCTCACTGTAACTTGAATGCTGTTAGTCTACTGATAGTAATACTTTTCACCTCTGATTGTATATCTAAGTAGGCCCTTAATGTATTCCAGGTCAAGCCCCTGCTTGCCCAATGAAGCAACTTCATGCAAAGGTTCCCTGAATTATGTCCTTGAGTAGACATGCATTGAATTTGGCTGTAAATATTGCTGTAAATGTTCCTTGCTCCTAGGCACATTGTAGTGATTTCATATATATCTAGATCCAAGTTTTATGAACACCCCAAAAGAACCTGTAATAACCTAGCTATTTCTTAAAACACAATTGCAAATCATGCAAATACGGCCTGTAATTTATTGCTACTGTTTTCTCTTCTTTTCGTTGACACAACTCAGTCACATTTAGCACCTCGCAGCTTGTAACATAGCTGAGAATTTTTTTTAATGTTGTAAGACAGCCATGTCCTGCTGGAATTTTGGCACATTATGTTTTTTTCACTTGAAGCTTGTTCTATATTAAACACCTAAGAACTTTAAGATATTGCCTAATGTTAATAATTTTCACTCTGTTTCCCAAGTTCTGGATTTTGTAGGAGACAACTCTTGCAGATGAATGATTTATGTTACATACACTAAGCAACATTATGCAGCCTTGGAAAATAGGTGCTTAAGGTGATTAATTAGTGAGTTGTGAAAAAAATGTAAATTAGTTTTGAATTTTCATCATCCTTTACAGAAATTGGAGTGATGTGTGAAACGTTTCAAAACAAATAATTCAAGTACTTTTTTGCACACAAAGCAAGATTAACAGGGCTTTCATTTAAAAAAAATGTCGCCTGGTGTACTTTCTCTCATACATTTACCTCATTCTTAACTATAGGTGGAACTGACGTTATTTCAGACTTTATGATATTATTCAATGCTCATCTGAAGCTTCCCTTTTCAAACCTCCATGATGTCTTGTGTGTAGTTGGTGTTAGCGAGAACATTGTCCTGTCATGAATGTAATTAATGAAGTTAAACATGATTTAATCAGTTAATCATTTTTCATAGTGACAAGCATGCACTTTGCCACTGTAATGCAACACACGCTTGCATGGATGTTAATTCACCAAAATCCGGGTGTTAGAAGAAATTACATCGGGGGTAGTGGCTTAGGCGCCGTCGAGAGATGGCACATCCCTTGTGAGCTCCATGTCACGCAAGCCTTCGGCGATTTTAGCGGACCTCTGAGGGATTCGTGGAGGTTCCGGCTTCTACCTGCGGCTATGTGAAGATGTCGAGAGACCGGCGCGGCACTTGAAACCAACCGGCTGTGCCTCTGGATCCCAATATCCCCGCCGGTAACTTTCTTTGACTTTGGACGCGGGTGGCCGCCATTTTGTGCCGCCGAGCCCGCGTCCTTTCTCCAGATCCCGCATCTTCGTTTTTTTGAGCGATGCTGCTGTTCTTGCTTTGGACATTTCGCGTATCCGCTTCCTACATTCGATTAAATGTGGTGTAAATCGCGATTTTGATGCCTTTTTTTCGTTTATATGAGCCTTTGCCTATTCTGTTGCCTGTATTTTTACCTATGTGGTGATGACGGCTGCCATTTTGTTGCTATGGTGAGAATGCTCATTTTTTTTACCTATTCTGGGGCTTCTGCAACAATGTTTTTTTTCCAAGGCTTCTTCAAAAGCTTGCTATGTTTAATGGCTAATGTTGGACTAAATTAATTTCTAATTCACCCATCACACCACATCTCCACTTGGTTCTCATTACCTGAATGGTGGTGTACATAGCGATGCACTGAAGCTCTGCTGAATGATAAATTCTGTCACCAACAACCTCTGCACCTAAATTGCGTTGTCACCAATATTTTGCTTGAATCTTGGCGCTAATGCTTGCTCTTCACATTTTGTAGTGCCCATTGGTCAATATACTTCGCAATTTGGTTTTGAAGCGTGCTTTGACTGTCTCCTATTTCTACCTACTGCTTCAAATCACCCTGGAAGATGCATGCCTATTCGTGACTCCTATCTATTTCTCCAGTTAAGCAGTCGGAATTATACTACTGGATTTCTCAACTGCCCGTTCTTGTTTTGCCTCCTGACCCTGCCTGACCTGGTCACATATCTACGCCTACTCTTTTTATTTTTCAGTTTTCCATCTTTCTTTTTACGCGTGTTTGACTGTGCCTGTAATCTCAATTGAAGGCTTCACTATGTCTCTTGAGCATGGAAATTCGAAACACTGGAACTAAAGTGAAAAGACCAAAAAATGATCCACCGTCTCCCATTGCTTCACCAAATCCCGTACTGGACTCTATCTTAGAAGAAGTCCGTGGTCTTCAACCATTCATGTCAGCTACCAATGTCAAACTTTCTCAGATTGAAGCAAAACTGGCTGTTATGGATGGCAAAGTCCTGGAGTTGGAGCAACGTGTAAGTGATATACAAGATGTCTCCTCCAAGATCCCTTCTTTGGAACAAGAAATTCACAAATTGAAATTACACACGGAGGACCTTGAAAATCGTAACCGGAGTAATAACCTACGCCTGTACGGTCTTCCAGAAAATGTCGAGGGGACTGATATGGTGTCTTTTTTTACAGAAGTTTCTGATGGATCTTCTAGATCTCCAACCTTCAGCGCATCCTCTTAATATCCAAATAGCCCATCGGTTAGGCCGTCTTCAACCTCATGCTTCTAAACCTCGTGGTATTATTATGCTTTTTCTAGAATTTACTGAATTAATGTCTGTGTTGAAGGCTGCTAAAACTAAAAGACTTCTTATATGGTCTGGTCACAATATTTTTATTTCTCAAGACCTTTCTAGTGCTACAAATGCTCGACGCAAAGAATGTTTGAATCTTCGCCCTCTGATGAGACAATTGAATATCACGTATGGCATCCTTCATCCATGCTTCTGTAAAATTACGCACAATGGTCGCACTCGTTCATTTGATGAACCGCAGGAGCTCCACTCGTTCCTGCAGTCTATATCTCCTTCTGGCATGGACACTAATGATTAATATTCCTTTCTATTTGTTTTTCCTACCCCCTTTTTAGGTCTCGGACCGGAAATGCTGGCTTGCCAGCTTCCGGGAGGAGATCTTATGTTTCTTAGTAGGGTCGTTTAACCCTCCTCTCTCCTCCATTGGCTGGCTTCCTAAACAGAGGCCAGCCATTGGAGGAGAGAGCCGTCCCTCCAAAGAAGCTCCATCTTTTTCGGATTCGGGGGCGTGATTTTTTGCGTTCTTTAGACAGTGGCGTTGTCTGTCACTCAGAACCACAAAGCCACGCCCCCGATTCCGAAAAATTCAGAAGCTTGCGGCCGCCATTTTTTTTCACCGCAGTGAAGGTGAGCATCGAGCCTCTGCCTCTGCCCCCGTTTATGCCGTTTTTTTGTCACAGGAGTTTGGTGAATTTACACCTCTGGGTGAGGCGCTGGCAAACCAGTGACGTTTAGACCGAATACTCCGAGGAAAAATTTGCATAAATCTAGTACACCGAAGAAGGTATGTGTTAATAAGCGCTGCTCTCTGAATCCGACACTCTTCTGGACCACGGACATGAGGCACTTTTCCGGCCCTTCACACTTCCTGCAGCGAAATAGGCAATGGCTTCATAGCGCTTCATGCCCACACGCCCGCAGCTCTCCTCTGTCCCGCTCCCCCCCTCCCTCTGCCCGCAGCTCTCCTCCGTCCCGCTCCCCCCCTCCCTCCGCCCGCACCATGTCCTTGTGTTCTCGCTCCGTGCACACTGATTTGATTCCCAATGCCATGTGGTGCTTATGGCAGTGTCCTTGTGCTCTCAGTGAACATTATTCTGGTTCCTAGTACCATGCTACATTTGTGGTTGTGTACTTTTATTCTCCCTCCGTCCATCACAGTTCTGTCCATTCTATCAACACTAATGTCCCAACCTCGCACTGAAAAACACTGCCAGCAGCAATGGGAATTTCCCTGCACGTCTAACAGGCATAGCCTGAATACCAACGAAGTAGCCTACTCTCACACATGGAACTGCTGCAGGGTGAACAGCACAGGAAGCGTGCTTCAGACAGAACAGGTGTTACATGTGCAGAATCTGTGCTAAAGTCTCACTCGATGGTACAGCACAATCCACACAGACGAGACACCTCATCCTACTCCCCCCTAGACTTAGAGCACCAAGAAAGTTCAGCGTGTTGCCTAGACGTGACATGAGATTCATTAATACCACACCTTTCTAGGTCCAGCAGTCTGGTAGGGATATGCTTGCGAAACAAATGGCATCCTACCTTATGATAAAGTCATAACGTTTATGATTGGTTAAGTGTTATTGGAGTAGTGTGACTTATTTCCTTGTCACGTTTTACCTGCTGATACTGGTTAAAACTGGCTTTACATGATCTCACAATGTTTGCAGAGTTTTAGTTCACATTTTTAGAAAAAATAGGTGCTCTGAATATTCAAATAAGGAGTTTCAGATATGTTCGCTATGTTAATACCACCTTTGGTATAGTGTCTAAGCTATGGCTGGTCTCTCTTTCCTTAAAAGCTAATCAAGGATTTTGCCTCGCAATTGTTTTTGTTTTTTTTAGGGGAAACAAAATCGTATCAATTTTCTCCAGATATCACAGGTTGCCAGTTTCACTGACCAGTTAATTTAAACAGTAAAAGATTATTTTCCTGACATTACAATCTCGGACCCTTCCAAGTGTGCTGTGTGAATCCTGATTTTTTTGCAGTCTGTGATCCAGGTCTCAGTTTCAGTAAAGAACTGCTTCTGAGTGGAAACCAGGTCCGAGCGCATGCGTGCTAGAGCCGTGAAAGGTAAAATAGGGCCTAAACCCTTTTGTTAATCTACAGGTAATCTCGCTCTTGATCTCTGAATTACACATTCACCTGGACTTTCATCGTGGTGAGGTCAAACTTGAGGACTATGGGGCCACTCGCGTGGCACCAGCATGTTCTACAAATGTTAAGTAGTAATAACAGTGGAGAAGGAGACGGGTAACTAGGGCACTTTGTGTGAAAAATTAGAGCCATGGTCGGTTTTGACGACGTATGTAAAAAGTTTGGAAATGAAGAGGTATTCTGCTTAACATCAAGTAAACACTATTTAAAAAAACAAGAATTAAAAAAAATCTTGCTATGCTGTTTTGCAAATACGTGGGTACCTGTTGGTAACGTACTTTACCTTTCTCAGGTAGAATGAGTGAAGGAAAGTGATGAAATTTAGTGCACATATTTCTGGTATACCTAGTCACTGAATGATCAAGATGATTGGTGCACTTGCGTTAATATTACAGTTGTGCCTTATTGTGTGGAGGTTTTGTTTCATTTGCTTGATCCTTTTTTGGCAATCTGGTGAACGTTCCATCTGCAGCCTTATTTAGCAGGTTGAATTCCAAAAAGATAGGCCCACTGTTGCCAGTGCCCGATCCAAGCTTTATCATTTACTATGGTGTGTGTACAGTTTAGAGTGATGAGGCGGGGAATGTGTTTGTGCCATGTGGAGAGATGTGAAGTACGGTGGTTTTGTTTGCTCCTTCTGCCCTGGTATTATTGTCCATTGGAGAAACTATAATCCTGTGCAATTTAAATAGCTATTCTGTAGATTACTGACTGATTTAATTGTTTATCATGTCACGTGATAAGCGCCGGACTGATGAAGTCTTCCAGTGCATTTTTCTCCCCGTTTTTTGTTTGACTTGTTGATGTGTTCGTGGGTTTCAGCTTTCACTAGATTATTTGATATCATGTATGTCCGCGTCGTAACTCTTAAGTATTATTAGATGAGCCACCAACATTTGACAACTTGAGGTTAATGCAACATTGATGCCTTACTCTGTCCCTTTTCTAGTAAGTAAATTACTGTAGGTCAGGCTTTGTTGATCTTACAAAAATAAGTCTTCAGTTTTTAACGTAAAGTCTGAATTTTAGATCAGAATGAATTCAGATTGCATATTTCAATCACTATGATGTACTCTGAACTTGTATCTGTGTATTTTTCTGTTCATTTTATATTTCCAGTAGGAGTTAAGGTTGCAATGGGTGACAGGTAAAAGTACTGTTTAAATAAAAAAGACCCCAGTGAACAGAAATGCATTACTTGAGGTACTTAAAAAAAACACAAAAAAAATAAATTAAAAAAAAACCAAGGAGCTTGCAATCGTAAATGAATACACCTGTAGCCCCATCATTTCTGGAGGTAATATCTTATACGGTAATTTGTATATTGTGTATAAAACCTCTGATCTGGTTTTGAGGTGAGCAGGAACATTTCCTGTCGCTCTCACATACTGATTTATGATTTTGTCTACGTCTGTGTGTGTCTCAATGTGTCACTTTTGACTGGTTTCGGAGTGGACCGGTCCAAGGATCTTGGACTTAGTAATTGTCTAACTATGAGCATGTGTGTGTCACGTTTGACTGGATTACGGGATCAGATCGGTACACTGCATGCATACTCCATTACACAACCTTGCCCTGTGCAGCCTCCAGTGCAGTGCGCATAACTCATGCCGTCACCAGAGAGTAGGTTAAATGACGAGTTGCAGTGTGATCCCCACTGTAGCGTGACCATCTCAGGCATGTGATCTGGCGTCTAAAAATGCAGTGCCATGTGCAGTTTGCACGTCTGTTCTCGTGACCAAGCAGCGTAGGGCACGATGCCTCTTCAGAAGTATGCTGTAAGTTGGCACTGTAAGATGCAGTGCCTGTGTCCAAGGGATCGCACGGCTTTGCAGCGGTGAGCATGCACAGCAAGATACAGTGCAATTTGCTTCTCTCGTGCGCTAAGCTTCCAGTGTAAGATGCTGTGTTTGCACCCCTGTGAGCAGGGCAGGATGGTCAAGATGCAGCGCAAACACCCCTCAATGTGAGCAGGAAGAGTAATAGGCAGTGCCTATTACCTATCCTATGAGTAGGCAGCGTAAAATAGCAATACTGAGCTGCAATGTATAGGCCTGCGAGCAAAGAGTAATGTTTTTCGAGTTTCCATGCGCTTTGCTATGGGTGTGTGCAGTTGTAAGTGGCATGCTGTGACAGCTGTCGGGTTTCTCTGAGCTGCATGTACTGCGCACCCTCGCTTCCCTCCACACACTGCTGCTGGTGTGGTCTGGAGCGCCCTCTATGGGAGACAGGAGACGCATACGACAGCCGAGGGCCTTGCTATTACGCGCGAACATGGAGTAATTGAATTAAAGCTGATGACGCAGGGCCCCGGGACATGAAACCACAATACTCTAAAAGCAACTGCAAACTATCTCCGTAGTAAGAGGGCAGAGCTACCGCCGAGAGCAGCTGATGCACACAAATTACTCGTGTGTGTGTACAAATTTAATTTGTGTGCACTCCTAGATACCAGCGAGGCTAGTTATGACACAAATAATAACGTGTGTGTATGTACAAATGACCCATGTGTGTATACAATAATAATCTGTGTGTGCAGCCTTAGATACCGGTGAGGTTAGCTTATGACAGAAATAATAACGTGTGTATGTATAAATGTAGCCCACCCACCCCCCTCCCAGGGTCTGCACTTCCCCCTTGTAAAGAAGATGTGGCCTCACACAGAGCCGAGCAGAGCTGCTGAAACAAGAAGAGACCTATCTACGCACACCCGAAAGTCGGGCCACGGTGTAATCCTGTTCTAGCAAGCCGCGGGTATTTAATTCATTATAAATACATTTATGTGATAATAGTCACTGAGCCCTGCCTCCTCAGAGTCCCATGAGGCCATTTTGTTTTGAGGTGTCTGACATAGTCAACAAATAGCACAGGAGCTCTAATGGTCGATGGTACCTCTCCACTGGCAGCTCCTAGGTTCCGGTCACACTTGTAGATTTCCCACCACCTACAGTTAGGTTTAGGGAGGTGCCCCCTGAATGTGCCGTTTTTTCTTGCCTTCTGCCACATGATTGTGCTGTTTTTTCTTGCCTTCTGCCCCCTTGCTGTGCTTGCTCCCCTGCCCCCTGGCTGTGCTTGCTCCCCTGCCCCCTGGTTCTCCTGCCCCCTGGCTGTGCTTGTTCTCCTGCCCCCTGGCTGTGCTTGTTCTCCTGCCCCCTGACTGTGCTTGCTCTCCTGTGTGTGTGTGTGTGTGTGTGTGGCTCTGGGTGTGTATGTGGCTCTGGGTGTGTATTGCTCGAATGCCCCCTGGTTCTTCTGCCCCCTTCTGTGCTTGCTCCCCTGCCCCCTGGCTGTGCTTGCTCCCCTGCCCCCTGGTCCTCCAGCCCCCCTCGCTGTGCTTGCTCTCCTGCCCCCTCGCTTATGCTTGCTCTCCTGCCCCCCTCGCTGTGCTTGCTCTCCTGTGTGTGTGTGCGTGTATGTGGCTCTGGGTGTGTATTACTCCCCTGCACCCTGGCTGTGCTTGCTCCCCTGCCCCCTGGCTGTGCTTCCTCCCCTGGCAGTGCTTGCTCCCCTGCCCCCTGGCTGTGCTTGCTCTCCTGCCCCCTTGCTGTGCTTGTTCTCCTGCCCCCTGGCTGTGCTTGCTCTCCTGCCCCCTGGCTGTGCTTGCTCTCCTGCCCCCTGGTTGTGCTTGCTCTCCTGCCCTCTGGTTGTGCTTGCTCTCCTGCCCCCTCGCTGTGCTTGCTCTACAGTGTGTATGTGGCTCTGGGTGTATATGTGGCTCTGGGTGTATATGTGGCTCTGGGTGTGTATGTGGCTCTGGGTGTGTGTGTGGCTCTGGGTGTGTGTGTGGCTCTGGGTGTGTGTGTGGCTCTGGGTGTGTGTGTTTGTGTGTGTGGCTCTGTGTGTGTGTGGCTCTGAGTGTGTGTGTGTGTGTGGCTCTGTGTGTGTGTAAATGCAATAGGTCATGCATTTCCGAGCGATTAGGCAATTGGCATTGAAAATGACAATGCCATTTATTTAACGATGAAGCTATTGGCAATGTAAATGACAATGCCATTTATTTATGATTTTAAAAAAAGTCATGTGCAATGCCAATAGCTCTACCTTTAATAATGCCGAGACCATTGCATTGTAAATGCTTGTTTTTCTCTTTGTTTGACTTGGGCGGTTGAGTTCTGTGTTCGATGTTTTTTCTCTACACTCCTTTCTCCATTTGTGGTCTCTGTTCTCTCGAGGTTCTGATTCCCCTTTCATCTTCTATCTTGCTCGTAGGGGATCGCTTCCTCTTCGGCGTATCCATGCTCCTGCTACTTCGGTTTTTCTTTTCTCCCCAGATCAGGCTCTCTTGCCTTGATCTGTTCATTTCTCTCTTGCTACTCCTCTATTTCTTTTCACTTCTTCGTCTTTTCTTTCTCCCTTTCTTCTGTGCCTCTTTCGTTATTCCTTCTATCTCTCTGTGTACATTTCCTCATTTGGTGTGTCTCTTTGTTGGTTGGTCTTTTCCTAAGTGTATTTTTTTTTCATGTCCTGCACTATCAATCTTGCTTAGATTTCTCATGAACTGTTTGGAAGTTTTGGTATTGTTATTCGTAGTCTTTGTCTACCTTTCCCTCACATGGTTTGCTTTTTATTTTAGATGTTTCCCTGAAGTGTTTCACACCCTTTTGTGTGCCACCTCCCTTACCCTCCATCATGTGTAAGCTTGTTTCGTGGAATGTTCGTGGTATTGGAAACCCGGTTAAGCGTCAAAAGGTACTGTCTCATTTATCTAAAATTAATTACTGTATTGTTTTCCTTCAAGAAACACGCTGTTCTGATACTGAATCTCTCAAGTTAAAGAGACAATGGGTTGGTCAGGTTGTTCATTCCTCCACTTCTGACAAAAAAGGTGGTTTGCTACATTATTTCATAAATCGTTGTCTGTACAAATTTTATCTACTCAAGCTGATGAGAATGGTCGATGGGTGATGGCAAAAATTGTTTTACACAAACAAACCCTTGTTCTATTGAATATTTATGGCCCGGTCAAACCTGACCCTCATTTTTGGAACAGTATTAAAATTCTACTTTTCTTACTTGATTGTCCCAACGTGATTGTTGCTGGTGATTTTAATCAATGGTTGGAGCCCTTTTCTGACAGACTATCTAAATCTAAATTTAACCCAGATAAAACTCACAAAGCCTTTCAGTCTGCCATCACCTCTCGTCCCTTATATGATGTTTGGAAGGCCTGGAATCCTGATTTACTTGAATATGCCTTTTATTCCAATATGCATCACACAAGGTCTCGAATTGATTATATTCTTGTCAGCAAATCTTTGTTGCCCACTATACAAGCCTCTGATATAGGCTCTATTTTTATTTCCGACCATGCCCCTGTTCATGCTGTATTTGATTTCTCCCTCACTTCCTCCCAATTTAGCCGGTGGAAATTAAACACTTCTTTATTATCTGATCCTGTTTTTGTTAAAAAGGCAACTGCACATATACATGCATTTTTTACCTTTAACAACCCTATAGATACTAGTATTCCTAATAATTGGCACTCCTTCAAGACTTCTTTTCGTGCTTTTGTTATTTCTTTTGTTTCCCATAAAAAGAAGACAACACGGAAAAAATATGAGGATCAACTTTGTCATATAAAGGAGTTGGAACACTCTTACTTTACTTCTAAATCATCGTCTGCCCTACATCAATTGATCAAAGCTAAGTCGGAACTCAATAAACTGGCTACGACTGAAGCTTGCAACGTACTTCTCAAAATTAAGTCCAAATATCATGGCGGTCAAAACAAAGCCGGTCGTATGTTAGCCAACTATTTAAAGATCAAATCAGAACGTAAAACGATTGGTCCTATTCTGAATGAATCCTCTAATAAGTTAGTTTCATCTGATGAGGATATTGCCGATGTTTTTCATACATATTACCAGTCCCTTTATTCGGATGATACCTTCCCCTCTTCTCAGAATTTACATTATTTTTTTTCTAGCCTTCCTTCTCCACCCTCCCTGCCTGATGAATCTAATGCTTTAGAAGTTGATATCTCCTCTGAAGAGATACTTAATGCAATAAAATCACTAAAAAAATCCAAAGCTCCGGGTCCTGATGGCCTTTCCGCTGAGTTTTACACTACTTTCGCCTCCATTTTTGTCCTACAGCTCCTTAAGGTGTTTAATTCTTTCATTGCTGATGCCAAGGCCTCTGGCTCCTTTATGGACGCATTAATTGTTATCATCCCTAAACCAGATAAACCACTCATATTGTAAGAATTATCGTCCCATTTCCCTAATAAATTATGATTGTAACATTTTTGCAAAAATTCTCGCCACTCGCCTTGAAAATATAATTCCCCTATTAATTAAGACTGATCAAGTAGGCTTTGTCAAGGGTAGACTGGCATCAGATAATGCTAGAATGTTCGCAAATGTTATTTGCTTTGCCAAAAAATATAAATCTCCCCTGGCTGCCCTCTCCTTAGATGCCGAGAAGGCCTTCGACCGTATTAATTGGCAATTTATGTTTGCAACACTCCAGTGGTTTGGCTTTGGCCCCTCCTTTATTTCTCTTGTTAAACTATTATACTCTTGCCCCAGAGCTAGTATTTCTGTTAATACCCACTTTTCCAAATCCTTTCCTTTATCAAGAGGTACTAGACACAGTTGCCCCCTTTCCCCTCTACTTTTTATTCTATGCTTGAACCCTTTTTAGAACGTATTCGTGTTAACACACAAATTAAAGGTTTTCAGCATAATTCCCATGTCACAAAAATATCAGCCTATGCTGATGATATATTAATTTACATGTCTAATCCTACTGACTCCCTCCCCCCCTTTTTGAATGAAGTTCGACTTTATTCCGGTATTTCTGGTTATAAATTAAATCTGTCCAAAACTGAAGTACTACCTTTAAACTCCTCTTGCTGCCAGTTCATGTTTGATGATACTGAATTTGCTTGGTGTCCCTCCAAAATTAAATATCTTGGCATCTGGTTTGCCCCCTCCCTACACGATACCCTTAAACTCACTTTCACTGCTCTAATCTCCAAACTTAAATCTCTTTTACTTAATTGGTCTCCTTTATTTTTATCATGGTGGGGTAGACTCGACACCATTAAAATGATGATCTCCCCTCATGTGTTGTACACACTCTCCATGCTCCCTGTTAAAATTCCCCTTTCTTATTTTTCCCAGCTTAATTCGGTATGTTCAAAATTCCTGTGGAACAACAAACACCCATGTATTGCCATTACCAAGCTTATCCGTCCTAAGGGAGAAGGTGGGGTGCGTTTTCCTAATTTCAAATTGTATCATTCTGTGTTTCTACTTAAACAATCCTTTGCATTAGCTTATGGTTTTGGAGATATCCCCATCCCTACCTGGATTCTGTATGAACGCTCCCTTCTTAAGGAATTCTCATTCCAGGATGTGATTTTCATGTCCAACAGTACCTTTCTGTCTACATTCCCTACCTTAAAATATTCCAAGTACTTAATATACAATGCCTTTTCCGTTGGTTTCTCACCACTACAATGTTTTCTATCTTCCTCTTTATGGTTCAATAAATTCCTTAAATACAAGGGTAAATCTTTTTACTTCAAATACTGGAAAGAAAAGGGTATCCTGTATGTTCATCAAATGGTGCATTTTGGTTCTGTTATCCCTTTTTCTACCCTCCAGTCTACCTATCTTCTATCTGACTCTTCTCTTGCTCAATATACCATTATTTCCACTGCTTTACAGTTTCATCTGGCCACCTTTGTCTTACCTGCAGACACACCATCACTTACTCCTTCTTCATCTTTGTTCTCCCTTTTCCCTACTCATAGACCTAAGGCGGCTCATGTTTATAAGTTGTTATTGTCCACTGTTGCTGAACGACCTAAATCCCTT
Source organism: Lissotriton helveticus (assembly GCF_964261635.1). Lineage (NCBI taxonomy): Eukaryota > Metazoa > Chordata > Amphibia > Caudata > Salamandridae > Lissotriton > Lissotriton helveticus. The sequence goes on from NC_136070.1 coordinate 1,035,418,273, forward strand.
ACTGAACTTGCCTGGGAAACTGATTTAGCTGTTTCCCTTTCTATTTTTACTTGGGATAAGTTGTGATCTAAACTGTTTACAATTTCTCCTGCTGCACGTATTACGCAGTCTATGCATTTCATTTATAATAGAGCTGTTATTACTCCCGTCTGCATTTCTAAATTTCTCCCATCTTCATCTCAGATGGGCTGGTCATGCTCTACCGTTCAGGGTACATTACTGCATCAACTATATGATTGTTCTCGTTTTGGAAATCAGTTTGGGAAATTTGTATGAAAGTTTTTCACTGTGATTTGCCATTGTCTTTTCAAAATGTTTTTTTAGGATCACTATCACCTGATATTAATGCTTCTTTTCCTATTTCCTTGTTGTTTGACCTTTTTATTGCTCTTGCCTTTAAAGTTATTTTATCTTCTTGGAAAGATACATCAAAAGTTTCTATAGTAACTTGGTGGAATTTTGTTTGTGACGAACATAGGATTTCTACTGTCTCTTCCCTATCCCTCTCTAGCAAAATTAAATCTGATCTCCTTTGGTTACCTTTTACTGCTTATCTTTCTGGTTCTACCTCTAATTCCTAGCTGCCTTTCTTCTGTTGTCTCTAAGTCTCACCTCCCCCTTCCTTTCTGGCTTTTCCCTATTTCTATCTTCTTTTCTTTTCCTCTCTCTCTCTTCTCTTTTACATATTCCTCTTTCTTCTCTCATTTTATCATTTTAAGTATTCATTTGATCTGTTTTAGTACTCATTTAATCTTTGCATATATTTTATGTTTACTATTTCCATTTTGTACTGCTATTCTATTGTACTATTTCTTGTAAAACTTCAATAAAAATCTCTTAAACAAAAAAAAAAGAAGAAATTACATCACACATCCTTTGACATCTGAAAACCCCACAGGGTTAACCCTTTTCCCATCCTGAGATATGTGGTAGTAAATGGAAAAACATGTATGCGGCTACTGCTTTAGGCTACTGCTGAATGATGTCCATAAGTTTATGAAAGTTTGCACACAGTTCATCCTACACTTAACCACACCTAAACCAAAGAACAGATTCAGACTTGATCGAAGACCTGAAGATAGAGATAGAAAACATATTTTAATTGATTACAATTGCCCCAGCTATTGTGCAATCATGGGAATCAATATATATATACTAGCTAAAAATAAAACATGTTGTAAGTTAATTAAATGAGTTTGCAGATTAACCATAAGAACTAAGCGAGGCTGTTGCTGTTTTGCTGGCTGTGTAGGGTCTGTAGTTACTTATCCCTGGATGACTGCATTTTTTAACTTAAGTGTGCAACAAGAGGCAGAGAACTAAAACAGGAAATACAGCATTTTAAACTAGGAGGAATTGTTTGTTGCGATCTGTGATTCACTGAATGTAACATATTTTTAGTGTTTTTCCTAAAGTTGAGGTCAACAACTAAGCTCAACTGTTGTCATATAGATGGGGTTCTCGGTTAATTACACTTCCACCTCTCTTTGTAATCAAAGAGCCAGTGAACCCACCTATTTGTTCTACTTTTCTGTATATGCAATTGAAATATATATATTTTTATTAGTCCCTCAGTTGCAAAAAACACCGGCAGCAAGTCTACTAAGGAGATGTTTGAAGCCATATTTATTCCTTATTACTGAAAAAAGCAGGAAATGGCACATGCAAGTGTGTATTAATTGTTTCATTATACACTGATGTTCTATGTCTCTGTCACAGAGACAATATTTATTCCTACAGGAAAGACACATTGTTTTAGAAAAGTAGCTAAATAAACATGAAGACTTATAGCAGATACTGTTTACAAGTAAAAAAAAAAAGATACAGTATTCCGGTTCACAATAACACTGGAGTGTTTTATAGTGGAAGCACACTCTGTGACAAAGCACAGACTCACCATGTCCACTGGGATGGTAAACACATCTCAGCGGCTTAGAGGATCCACAGACACAAACAAGAAAATGGAGGAAAATGGAATACTAATGTTCGCCAGAATATAACTTACAGTGCTTTTTCAAGCACCTTTTGTTTAGAAATGTGAATTCTGACTGGCTATCTAAAAGTGGAATTACTGTGTTCCACAATCGTTCTGTACTACAGCCACCACTGCTTGCATGTAATGCCTGTGGTTAAAGAAAATATTCACACTCATATTGAATAGGTCTGGATATTGCAGTAACACTACATTTTGGAATTTCTTTACTGCCGCTTGTATTTGGGCTATTACCATAACTCTAGCTTTAAAAGAGGGATAACATGCATATACTTTATCCACCTCGATTTCTGCATTTAGGGGTAGAATGTGAGTTAATGGGTAGAGGGACCATAGGAGTACTGGGTCAAAATTACAGTTTCTGACTGGCATCTTGCCATGTACTGGGAAATTATGACTTTCCAGGCCGTGATGAGGGAAAAACATCAGTACCTTGGTACAAACAGGCCCCTTTCTGCATGTTTTTCCTCATTCCCTGGCACGGCCAAGCTCACAAATTCCACCTGCTTTTATCATGTCTATTTTTTTGAGTGAACGCAAAGAAGTGCCCAACTGGGGGCCAGTCCAAAACTGGCAAACTTATTATTGTCTGGGATGCACCATTTGCAGAGCTACCACTTCGCCCAACTTGTAATTAATTCACCGTTCAAAGAAATGGCGACAGCACCAGCTCCTTGCTGGTGCTAGCAGGTATCGTTTTCCTGTGATGTACTGTGGCAATGCAAATTTGGCAGACATCAATCCGCGTATGGCACATTTTAAAACACCTTTTTTGACACATTTATTCCTTCACCAGGTGAAAGCCTCGATGTTATGGCCCAGCATTCCTTAGATACATTGAAATACACATTAAAATCAGTCTTCTTATGGTACTTCCTATTAGTGATTAACGAAAAACCGTATCACCTACCATTCTGAGCTTCAAACTAATGTCTATATGCAAACAGTGATTGAAATCCTGCAAAGGTGAGGACAGTTTCATGGTTGAGTGAACAATGTTGCACACCAAAACTCAAAATATAATTTCATATCACAGATAAGAACGTTTTGGCTGACTTGATGAAAGATTTGATGCAACAGCGATTAGGAAAAAGTATTGTGTCGCACTGTAGTACCGTAGTAAAATCGATGACCCACCATTGGAGATGCCTCAAAGAGAACACTCGACATCGTGGTGAAGGGGCCGGGGATGGAGAGATACTGTGCTACCCCCACATAAGCTGCCACGAGCCCTGTTGCAGCGGCCGGTAGCGTGCGGAGGCCCAGCCAGTCTCGGAGGCCCCGCGGCGACAGGGGCCGTGGACGAGCCTGATGCCAGGGCAACGGAGCTCCGCTGGGCCCCCAGCCTACCTGGGCTGCCAAGACAGAAGAGACGAGGGGAGAGCCACCATTGCGGCAACCGGAGTGGGCAGAGAACATTGTCCGTAACTTGGACTCAGGTGAGTAGACAAAGCTGGGCTGCGACGCACACAGCCTAGCAAGAAAGATCGGCATGAAGGCCCGGCACAGAGGCCTGCGCGGACCGGAGTCACTGCTACCCACCGCCCCAAGCCCAGCAAAACCATCATAGGTCAGCTGCACCAGGATTAAATGCACACACCTCGTCCACTCTGGGACGAGGCCCATGAACAGCGGGGGAAGGATTCCAAGATAAGGCCTTGAACACAGGCAGACATCACTGTAAAGGATCACTGTATACTTGCGCAGAAACCAAACAGCCCTTAACAGATGGCGAGGAGCGCCTACATCTGGGACCCGGGTAATTCGACAAGGCCAATAAATGCCACGAGTGGCCTGGAACGAGTGTCTGGCACAGAAGCCCCGAGCATAAGCTTGAGTGGGCCGGATTTAACACCGTCTCCATCTACCAGACCCAGTAACACCCCCACAGGCCCCCTCGCTAGACCCAAAAAGCTGTGAAAGCGCACACGAACCTCCTTATGGTGAGGCATCAGGGGAAAAGCCCTAATACTGTATTGAAATACAGGCAACTGGCACAGGTGGGAGCATCATCTCTTTAATTGCCCATGCTCATTGCGAAGACCCCAACATCTTGCAGATAGCGGATTCAGCTGGTGCTCTCGCACACACCACGCTACTGGGTCCTGGAGACCCCAAACAATGCAGGTTGAACTTTGATAGGACGGGCACACTAGAACGCGCAGATCCGAGCCTTGATGTAGATGGCGGGCCTGAACGGAATGAACAGCCCCCGCCCTGGAAGGGGCAGCAACTATAATGGCAGAGCTCTGTGCTGGGTTCCATGCAATAGATTCCAGATTTGATTTCCTAACTTCCAGGCTGGATAGAATGGGCGAGCTCCTGGTTGGCACAACACCAGGCTCGATGAAGCGGAGCAACGCACCTTCACCCATGAAGACCAAACCAAAGATACTACTCGCCGGCTGGAGCGAGGAGAGCAATTACTCAAAACCGTAGCCATAAAAAACAAAAACCTCGAGGCCTGGTCACAGAGGAATAACATTCGTATCCTGGGCCTTGGGGAATCTACAAACATCGGGCGGCCCAAACCATTTGTTAAAGTGATGCTAACAGAACTGTTCGGAGCAGATACATTCTCAAAGACTTTCATCGTAGAAAGAGCACACAGATCCCTGGGCCCTCGCCCCTCCTGGTGCCCGACGACCTATAATCGCCCACTTGCTTAACTACAGGGACCGCGACATGGTCCTTCACCTGGCTTGAGAGAATGCACCGGTGCAGTATCAGGGCACCATACTCTCCTTCTACCCAGACCACACAGCTGCAGTCCAAGAAGCCCATTGCAAATTTGTAGACACCAAGCAGCAGCTCCGTTCCATTGGCCTAAAGTACACCATGCTGTACCCGTCAAGACTGCGAGCACTAGTGGGCGACAAAACCTGTTTCTTTGACACCCCTGCTGATGTTCTGGCCTTCTGCAAGCAACAACAAAACAACTCCTGTAGAAGCTCTGCCCGGACCTCTGGACACTCTTTCCCGGATCGACAGCTGGCTGCGAGCGCTGAACTCTTTTCCTCGGAATGATGGTCATTTGGGCCTTTTAACCTCGTTGGCCTTCAACTGGCACACTTTTAAACACTCAACTGGAGCAGAGAAGATGATTGTGATATCGCCAAGTGCTATAAATGTTTCTGTATACCTCTTCTATAACCTGTTTGGTTTAAGAAATGGGCATCGGACGTCCGAGGCGTTGCCCGCCCCTTACCAATGACTCCAAATATTTTGCCGGTGTTTTTTTTTTTTTTTATGTAGGGATATAGGGAATTCACTGGATCGTTGAGCCCAGGTGTGGGTTGGGGGTGGTAGTTGTTGTCTTTTATTGGGGTTTTTTGTCTTCATATTCCTTTTGTTGGTCCTTGCTGTTTTCTATGGTGACTCCCCCTTGTATCCTCCCCTCCCCACATGCACTGCAACTGTTGCTATACACTGGAGGCACATGTACACATACCTTCCATTACGGCCCTGATCTCTGATGCCACTGTGGAGGCCAAGCTGATTACTTGGAATGTACGAGGGCTTAATAACCCCAGGAAATGCAAACTAGTACTAACATATCTCAGGAGACATAACGTTAAAATAGCATGTATGAATGACATGCAAATCATTGTTTCCATCTCAAATGATTTGCAATCGGTTGCAGATAAGTTTATTCAGTGTATGTCCAGAATTATTTGCTGGGTGAAGGACAACTCATGAAAGATCGATGCAGACAAGACCGAGGTGCTAGTATTTGGCTCACAGAATTCGATCTGGTCAAATGCCTGGTGGCCTGCAGACTGCGGTCCCCTTCCTGTCCCAGTTAGGACAGCGAAAAGTCTTGCGGTCACTTTTGACGAGGGTCTGACCTTTGATGCTCAGGTCAGCTGTACAGTCAGAACTTGCTTCTCTATTTTAAGATCTCTTAGACAGGTGCTGCCGTATACTCCATCAGAACTGCTTTGGTCTACCATCATCGCACTAGTCACCTCCCGGCTGGACTACTGCAATGCTCTGTACCTCAACATCAATGCGGTAACCCTAAATAGGCTCCAGGTGGTACATAAGGCAGCAGCAAGGCTGATCCTTAACATTCTGAACCATCAGTCAGCCAGGGAGGGGATTCGTTCTTTGCACTGGCTCCCCATCAGGAAGCACATTTCTTTTAAGGTCCTGATTATGGTATATAAGGCTGTACAAGGTACGCCATATTTGAAAACCATGTTCCAATGGTACACTTCTGGGAGGAACTTGAGATCCTCCACACAGATAAAACTGGTCTCTCCCAGATTTCGCAGGTCCAGATGGGGGGCTGCTCCTTTTCCGTAGCAGCCACCAAGCTTTGGAATTCCTTGCCCACTTTCATTTCCAATGCAGACTCTCTTCTGGTTTTTAGAAAACTTTCGAAAACATGGATATTTTCATCTTAGTGGGCTGTTAGTATATCTCTCCCCTCCTCTGTTTGCCGAATGACTTGACACCTTCGGGTATAAGTGTGCTTTACAAATATTATCCTATCCTATCCTGTTACACAACAGATGCCTCTATAATCTATTTTTTGCTAGCAGATTATATATGGTCTCCTTGGTTTACCCTGAGTAGGAATTATCGGAGATGCCAATATTGTGGCACCCACTTGCCAAAAGACCATGGCAAAATGGTCTTTTGCCATTTCCAAAACCAAAAGACACCCCTGCACCTGTCCGCTCTGGGCCCTGATGAAGAAGACCAAAGGTGTCTCTACATCTTCAAGCATCGCTACTTACCTCTGCAGCTGTTGGTTTCCTTTGACCGGCCACTTGGCCTGAGGCTGCAGCAGCCTGTTTCTGATTTTGGCTGTCTCCATTGCTTTACATTGGGCACACAAAGCTGTGCTGGCACGCTGCACTCGGCCACACCTGTGCTGCTGGTGGTGTAGTGTTGGTGCTGCTTTGGGCCCCATCCAGTGCTTACCTCAACCCCTGGAGACTGCCCCTGTCCCAAGCCGCTGCTACTTACCTGTAAGCAGCCTCTGTTCGATTGCCCCAATCGCATTGATTTGCACTGGGTGCCTGAACTTGAACTTGCATCCTCCTCCCGGCCACCCCGGTGCCGCTGGTGGTGCACTTTTGGTGCTGAACTGAACCTTGCTCAATACTGACCTTAACATACAAAGATTGGTCTTGTAAGTTGATGTTATCTCTATGAATGCTGCATGTTTTCTTCCTCCCGTAGGTTAACATTGCAAAATCTGAAAATTGCACTGTGTCCATTTTTTAAACTGGAGAGTATTTCTATTGAAAAACGTATTTATCTATGACAAAGGTCAGTCATACTGCAAAATAAATATAACCAAGTATTATTTTTATAAATTGGTCTCAGATTTATTCATTGATTGTATGTCTCATTTATTGCCACTGTGTGTACAACATATGCTTAACACTGCCTTCTGATAAGCCTAACGGCTCGCCCACACTACCACAAAAGAGAGCATTAGTATTATCTACTTTAACCTCTATAAAGCCTCTGGGGATCTACTGTAACTGGATTCTCTGCACACCATACCTCTTTTTCGTATAGTATATAGAGAGCCAGCTTCCTACATTTAGTGTTCAACCAATGGTGTGCCTTTTATATGACACCCGAAGCGGAACCTATGGTGAAGGATGCATGTCTTGACGGATTGAGTGGCTTGACCTATATACACATTGCCACACAAGCATTTCACATAAATAACGTTCTTCATATTACAATTGGAATATTGATTTGTTTGTGAACAATAAAATAAAGGAGCTGATTCCGATCTCGCTGGGAGAAGGCTCTGTCCGACTCAGATCCGGAGGGCTTTCCAACTGACTCGTGCTACGGGGCTTCGAGCGCCCAAGTACTATGGGAACAAACGTTGACGGACACGGGTTGCTCGGAGCCCCATTAGAGTCAATGGGAGCCTGTTGTACGAGGCGTACATAGGCTCTCATTGATGAAAAAGGTATGTTGCGCACAAGGGTGCCCCCTGTAGTGGGACGCGTCTGTGCCACCCGCACTGTACATGCATGTGTGGGGGGGACCCTTGGGTCCTCTCCTGTGATCGACTCGTAAGGCTACAGCTGAAGGGGGGTCCGACACGGAACCCTGAAGTCCGCTTCCCTGAGCGTTTACATGTCGGAGGCTCCAACTCGATCCAGCTGTCCGAATCGTGCATCGGACAGGCTCGGTCAGAAATCGCCTCCATTGAATGGCACGGTTTGCTTACGGACGAGACGTATGGAGCGGTTCGGACCAAGAAACGATTCGGTCAGGGGATTCAGGCATCATACTTTCTCGCTCGTACAGCTGTACGAGTCGGTTGGGAAACACGCGTATGGCTCAGGCTTTTTCCGGACGGATTGCTTTCGGAGACCTTCCGTGCGTTATTGGAATCGGCCCCTGAGTGTTACATTTTAGTATCACTTGTGAATTTACAGGCTCAGCAGTTCTGACACTTGAAATTACCTGTTATTGGAGGAAAGTCTAACATTTGTGAAAGATCTTTAGTTTTTTCTGTAGTCCTTGTGGCTCTTATCAGATGTTAACACAAGTTCTTCCCTTCCCAGATGGAATATTCCAATTCGTGTTTTAGGATATGCTTCACTTTATTGGCTTTAAGATTATAAGTAAACATTCATGTTAGAGGGTTGCTATTCATTTTTTGGGGGGCACAAGGAGTGTTTCACATGGGTTGAACCATGCCCTTTTAAGAACAGCCTCAACTAGTTTCTTTTTTGTCAAACAGAATAATCACATTCTTTAAGTAATCTTTCTTACTAATACCATTCCTCCTGATGCAGAGAAAATGAACAAAAGGGAGAATTTCTTTCAACATTCTTGGATGCCCACTGGAATCTATATATATAAAAACGAATGTATGTCTGTCTGTCTGTCTGTCTGTTTGTCCTTTATGCATTACTACACCATTCATCCGATCACCATGAAACTTTGGGAAGTTGTTGAGTACACTCCCGCAAGGGGTTTCTGGCATAATTTTTTTTTTAAATATCAGCCCCCCAGGGCCCTCATAATCTTTCGAATACTGTACGCACCAGACGAAAAAACAACAAATCGTGTATCCACAAGCACTCAAATTAATAAATAGAATTAAAACACCATTCATCCGATCGCCAGGAAACTTTGGGAAGTTGTTGAGTACACGCCCGCGAAGGTTTCTGGCATACATTTTTTTAAAATATCGGCCCCCCAGGGCCCTCATAATCTTTTGAATACTGATGTATGCACAAGACGGAAAAACAAAAAATTGTGTATCCAGAAGCACTCGAATAAATAAATAGAATTAAAACAGCATTCATCCGATCGCCAGGAAACTTTGGGAAGTTGTTGAGTACACTCCCGCGAAGGTTTCTGGCATAACATTTTTTGAAATATCGGCCACCCCAGGGCCCTCACAATCTTTCGAATACTGATGTACGCACGAGACGGAAAAACAAAAAATCGTGTATCCACAAGCACTCAAATAAATAAATAGAATTAAAATGACACTTTGAAATGTTTTGAATAAGTTTCAATAAAAATGACACAATGTAAATTGAATGTTATCATAACGAGTTTCCTTGAATTTCCTTTCTTCGGAGATCGCAGCAACGTGCGACGGGTAAGCTAGTAATGTATGTAAATGCCAGCATTTGTAAAGCGCACAGCTACCTCCAACGGAGGTGTCCCGGCGCTAGGGGCCGTCGGAAAGATTAAGCAAGCTATTGCCCAGAGTCACATGGTGCTTGGCTAACCTGCTGCCGGGGATCGAACCGTGAACCCTGTAGTCCAGAGTCAGGCAATCTGGCCGCTGTGCCACACCTCCTCCATAATAATGTATTGCGATCTGTTAGTTTAGTGTATAGGCCTACAGCTAATTTATCTTATCTTGCTTCAATCAAATGGTCCTGAAAACTGACTTTCTCTGTATCATACGTGATGGTAAATCTCAAGTCCTCTGTTCAGTGGTTTAACCATTCATAAAATCTACTCAAAGAAGGCTGGTAATTCAGTCAAATATACCTTATTTGGCTGTGTGAGAAAGTGTGTTCACAAATGGAACCCATTCTTATGTGGAAATTCACTCTGTCTGGTCTCACTACATGAGATTGATATGTAGTGCGAGGTGTAATGAGAGCCATAGAGAATTCTTTGTAATTGTTTTTATAAAGCAGTAACAATGGGGCAGCCATCTCCGTCAGCTTAGGGGACAGGCATTGGAAGCAGGAGTGCGGAGGGTGCTACAACACCCCAAAAATAACCATGATTGAGTTCAAAAGGTGAATGACCAATAAAGATGTCTTTAAATGTTGTTTTTATCTGGCACATTTTCTGTGCCTTCAAAGACAGAGGTAACAGGTCAGGCTATGTCTGCTGACAAATTACTGCTGTATTTTGACAGCAGAATCCCCACTTTGAAATGTGTTCTAGCACCAAAAGCTTAGGGTAATGAAAGTGAAGAAGATTCCATTTGGGATCACACCATCACTATCACCAACCATTGCCAGGAATACATACATTTTACAGTTAAAAACCCAAAATTCAGTTTTGGTGAATTAACAACTATCTACCCAACTCTGACTAAACAAGGTATGGTAGGAAAAAAATCAACTTTAAAGGTACAGATGCTAAGGACGAAGAACTGCCTCCTAAAATGAGGGCGATAGTTCTTTCTTTTGTGGTGGGATTAATTTGGGACGCAGAAAAAAAAATAAAGAAATCCCTGTGGATGGAAAGACACAATCCATGACTACCACTAAGACCATACACATATATCATGGGGCAATAGACATCCAACACTCCATTTACCAATCACATATTGACCAATAACCCACAACCATCCCATCACAGTCCTAAGCACCAATGGCAGCTGCTAAGGGGCAGTAGTGGTGAGACAGGGGGTTAAAAAAAAAGAAAGTTGTACATACCTGCCGGACGCCGCCTCAGCTCTTCTTCTGTTCTTCTGTCAACTACACACAGTCCCAGAGAAGCAGGAAGCACACAGGCTCCCAGACTCCCCTAGCAAATCACGATGCTGCTGTCACCAGCATGACAGGGGCATCGTGATTGGTCTGAGCACTGCGGTTCGAGCTCAGACAGGGAGTGAGAGGCTGTGCATGTTTTCCACTCAGCCTTGCAACAGCTGGGTGGAGAACATGCTAAGTGCGTTAGCGCATGACTGTTTGGGCGGCCCAAGACAGTCGACCAAACCGTCATGCGCACTTAAAAAGTGCCCACAGCTCCTTCCTCTGCTGACTGACAGCCCAGCCCCACCCGCACCTAAAACAAAACTGGGCAAGTACGGGAAAAATAAGATGATAATAACACAGTGTTATTATTATTTTATTTTTCCTATGGGGCGATGCTCCTCCGCCGTAGCGGATGAGCCACCGCTGCTATGCACCAATCCATACTGTAGTACAAACCATTTTCCAATGAAACTAAGACAACTCACTAGAAGCAGTCCCATTCACTGTGAAATGTGCACCCGCTAGACATAACAAATCTCAACACTCACATTCCACCCCAATCTTGTATACAGTTTCAAGCCCCAAGTGTACTCTGTATAGTGTATCTCCTTTGTTTTCCTCCTGTTGAAGGTGCACCTGTATGAACTACTGAGCCACTTGACATATCTAATACATTAGTTTGATGCCCTACATTTAAACCATTGTTCTTTGACCATAATTTGGCCCTTTATTTTTTGTTTGATACTTTCCTTCATGTCACCATGTCATTATATAAAACTGAGGTAACTGGTTTCGTTTATATTTCTCAATTACTGAAGGACTCTAGTGCTAGCATGGAAATAGCAATATCTTCCAACACCCACCAACCCCACTCATAATAAAGCATTAGTATTAAGGCACTATTTTGTCCTTCATAACAAAGGTCAAGCTATTAGGACTTCAACTCGTTTCATTAGATCGAATATACTAGTTCATGCTAAACATTATTTTTAAGGGCCGAGAATTGCACCCTCCCGAATATTAAGGACAAAAGTATCGAGAAGGGAAGTACATAAAGGTAAGTATAGGTTTATTTTACTTAACTACACAGCTATACACCTTGGAAATATATATATATATATGTATATACCTTCAAGGTATGTTGACGTGGAGCTATGAATAATAAACGTATCCTTCCCTATAAGCACTTGCTTTCTCACTATTTTGACCATGACATTTTGGTAGCATGATGTTTCTATAGTCAATAGATCGACATAAAACAGGATAGAAAATAGTGCATCAAATTTGCACTCTACATATTAACAAATCATTACACTGTTCTAACAATTTAAGCGCTATTCCAAGCTGTATAGAGCATGCACACCAGTCTTTACCATATTCTCAGGAAAAATCACTAGCATCCTTCTGAACTAGAGTTTATTCATATTTACTACTGTGCTCACCCACATAACTAAACATTTTGTGAACGTAATTTACATTCTCCTTTAGATAAAGTTCTGATGTGCTTTTATGGATGGAAAATGCAACAGACACTATCTCCAACTGCACAAACAAGAATATGCAATTTAATATATTGATCAGTAAAACTGTTGCACTTGTCTACAACAGGTCTACAGCCTACATTGGAATGCAGTTATAATTTGATTTGAAATATGTTGCAGATGCCACTCACATCTCTCATCTTGCATAATTACCACATATGGTAACATTTAGAACAAGTAAGTAATAAGAGGTGAAGAAACACATCAAGTATCTGGTATCAGGTATGTTTTGGCACCTGGTCAGGACTTCGGATGTAAATAATGGGGAAAACAGGACAAAATGGTGCTTACAACTCTTTTACCTGTGTTATTTGCCACTAGTGCACTATTCCACACTGCAGTTAACTCAAACACGGCCTAGTAGCTGCCTGTGCAAAAATCAATGCTAAATAATATGAGGCAGCCCTGTATTGCTGAGAACTAGAGAAAATCAGAATTACCCAAAAACTAGGGTCCCCTTGGAGGAAGTGTAAGCTTAGACTTCCTTTGCAAGAGGATGTGTAAGCCTAGACTTACTTGGCAAATCAAATTAGGCTGTTGGTTCCTTGCTTTTGACAAAGTATACAGTTGAATGTATTTACTGCAAAAACATTTCATTAGTATCCAAGCACATTGCATCACAGAAAAGGTGCTCCAACAAAAACGGCACAATGAAAGTAAATGAGTGAAATAAAGCGTGCAGGTCCTATATACAAAGCATATGTACAATGCTAGGGGCTGATGCTAATGTAAATCTCAACTACACGACCATGAATGAGAGTATAGTCTGTACATCCGCATGACTGAAATCAATCCTCTAGTCTAATTGTGGATGTTTCGACCCTAATAATACAATTTTGAAAAGGGTCATCATCAGGACGAAAACATTGTTGCAGACAATGTAAAACGATGAATTCTGATTCTGAGTTTCTCTATGTCTGGACACTTTTAAAATGAATCTAATTGGAAAATAATAGAAGTATTAATGAAGGCTGTTGCCACGAGAATATAAAACTGGGAACTAGATGGTGACTTCAGGTAATCACGGAGAAACATCGTTTTTTCCTCTAGCTAAAAGCCCACGAGCATGCACATTAGGAACAAGGCAAAATACCAGAAGTCATTTTGCGTTTCTGGCAGTTGGTTTGGTCCCAATTTCAAAAGATTTTCAACTTTAGTTTTTCCTTTTCCATTGTCCATGTTTTCCTAGGTTCTCTTTCCCCTGTCTTCATTGATTCATCACACAAACATAAATTATTTGATCTTTTGATTGCCATTGCTTTACACCATATTACGTCACATTGGAAACAGGCTAATGATGTTTCCTTTAATGCTTGGTGGAATGCAGTTTGTTTTAACCATCGTCTAGACACTAATTTTGTTCCCCCCATCTCTCTAGCAATAAAGCGTGATCTCTTATGGATCCCCCTTACTGAATATTTATCCAGAATCACCAGATTCCCCCCCACTTCTCCACTACGTAATGTTGAAGTTCAAAAACCACCGTGATTGCATTTTTTCTTAATTTACTTTCAATGTGTTTAAGTATTTTAATTGCTTATTTCATATCACATATGCGTTTTTATTAATCAACTTGTTCCTTCATTTCCTTATGTTTATGAGCATTCTTACATATCCTATTTTTCTGTACAGTTATTTTAATCAGTTCTGCCAGTTTGTAAGAGAGATTTCTTGTTTTTCGTAAATTATGACTGTTTCTTCATTTACTGTCATTGCTTCTTTATACTTCAATAAACTTCAAACTTAAAAAAAAAAAAATACCAGAAGTCATCCAAAATTGAACAATTTAGGTCAATCATGACAAGTCTATGTTTTCCAAATGTAAAAGACAGCTTCACACTCTAAATAACATGGTAATGTAGACCACTCAGTTGAACATTGCTTTTGTCGACCTAACGAACATAAAAGTCCGAGTCAGTCCTGTCAGGATTCAAACATAAGCCTGTATATGCAGAAATAAAAAGCACTCAAGAGTGCCACAAGACTGAGTTGCTTTCGTTACATCTTCCTTTCCATCAGCAATGGTGAGATGGAATTGGAGTTGGTGAGATGATGCGCTGGGCAGAATATGTATTGCTTTTAACATCAAACGTGGATTATCTGTTCAGCTTGGTTGTTATTTAAATGTTATTTTACTCTGATTTCTACTTTTTGGTAAACTGCGATATCATTAATAGAATGAATACAACTATTTTGGTTCTATGGAATTTCTTTGGTGTGTTTATAAGTAGATCTTCTTAGTCCTGCTAAAATTCTCACGTTCTATATGCACAATTCACTAAAATGTTGCTGTATCACTTGTTATGGTGCACGGCTTGATTAGTGACATGTTAGCAATAGTTAATTGGGGCTGGTGGTTGAAGCAGGGGACCCAGTGGAACTCATTTTTAAGAAACTAAGGGCCCGATGTAGGTCACCAAATACCGGTCGGTAACGGCCGAATTCGGCCGTTACCGACCGGTTTTTGGTGATTGAGATGTAGGGGCCATTATTTTACAGAATCGGTAAATTTACCGAATCGGTAAATTTACCGATTCTTTAAAATACAGAATCGGTAATTTTACAGATTCGGTAAATCCATATGTAGGTGACACTCCTAAGAGTGCCACAGGCCCTTAAGAGTCGCTATTTTACCACCCAATCCTATTGGGTGGTAAAATACCGAATTCAGGTGTGCATGCACATCTGTGCATGCACACCTGTGCAATGTGACACACAGACATGCCCATAGGGCATGTATGTGTGCCACATGTCACACATGCCTGAACTTGGGGTGCTAGAGGGTGTCAAAGTGACACCCCCTGCACCCTTGCAGGAATCGGTATTTACCGAATCGGTAAATACCGATTCGGTATTGCCCATTGATTCCTACGGGCTTCAAGGCCCATAGGAATCAATGGGCAATACCGAATCGGTATTTACCGATTCGGTAAATACCGAATATTACCGATTCGGTAAATCCCCCAAAAAATTTACCTACATCTCCCTCCTTCAAATTTACCGATTCATAAATACCGAATCGGTAAAATTCTGTATTTATGAGTCGGTAAATTGAAGTTACCTACATCTGGCCCCAAATCTTTTCACCACCAGACGTTGACACAGAACAAAAGAGAGATAGGCAACACAGGGGGAAGGAAGCAAAACGAGAAAGACGAAAAAACAATGACAAAGGGAGAAAGCAGAGATGAAAAAGACCTGTAACAGCCTTGGTGTTCCCCAACCCTGGCATTTAGCAGCGCTGGCGGTGGACTTCTGAGAAAAACTTAGGGCACTGGCACTAATTATTTTACAAACTAGGCACTGCTTATCAGCAGCAGGAGTCTAAAGAAACAGAGCGAACTAATATCTATTTTTTTAATGTACATTTCCTACAAAATTTGAGACTCTTTAGTAGGTGCTCTTTCTCCTGACTGACAGGCTGAGATAGCATTTGAAAGATAATTTCTTTCATGCGTATCTAATAACAAGTCCACTTCTCTTTTTGTTCCCGAACATGTGCAATGTGACTTTTCTAAGTGAATTCACTTACTTATTATTTTCGTGTTTTATGGAATTATCTCAATGGGTGGAGGCCTACTGTAGGGGAAGTACAAACGCGATGTAGGGTTTAGTGGTAGGAAACCCTCATAAGGGCGATTAGGAGACCTTGTAATGTTGCAGCCAATATAACTTCAAATAGTCTGCAAACAACGTGCAAATTTCAGTATAAAGCTGGACTTAATCTTCCACAATGATTGCTTGCAGAAAAAACGGGTTATCTTTAAGCAGGTACCTAATTATTCTGCACTCCCACATCAGAAGGAAAGGAGATTGAAGATCCTCAGTATAAGGTTCGAAAATCATGAACTCTGTATCAATAAAGAAAAGCCTACATTGATCAGCTTTTTGAGAAACAGTTCTCTTTAAAAGAAAACTGATCGCGTGTAATTAAATGGTCTTCTCCACAGTGCTGTATTTCATGGCCGAGTTTATGTTGTATGACCAAGAAAAGTGTTACTAATACTATTCTGACACATTTAGACATTTAAGGTGGTAGAAATAAGCCTTACAAATAAATACAAATAAAACAAATGTCCACTTGTAGACCCAGTACTATTGCAGTTTTGGAATTTCACTTTACGTCTGTCTCTCTCATGATCTAATTTTCCCGAAAATTCCTGCTACAAACTTTTTAGCTCGATGGCAACCTCTTTATAACCTGATAGAGATTGTTGTGATGACGGGCCGCAGGGTAGGAGGTGAATTTAATTTAGTTTGTACTTGGGAAGGCACTTCTATCTTCTCTGGCTTGATCGTCTATCTGGAGCTCCTCTTTGATATTTGGACCTTCTTACACGCAGGATCCAACCTATGGTGCACGCCCTTCGACAGCCCTTATCGCCTTCATACATGTACCTTTAATTCATGTGGCGAGGGCTGTACCGAGTGGTGCATCATGGTGCTTTACAAGAAAGAGGTTGGCGAAGCCCCAAATAATTTTGTTCTAAGGCAGAATAGGCTCCTCTGCCATTGCTCTGTAGGTCAAAGCAATCCTGAAGGATGGCCATTCCCCTTGCTACCCACCCTCTAAGTCTATAGTTTAGCAAGTATGCACTGTAGGAATATGTATTAATTATCCATAAAATCAAGCAGAGTCACACTACAATTCTTTCTGCCTCAGCTCCCTACTTCCTCAACTGGCACACGTTAGTCTCAGTAAACAGTTAGTTAGGACTTATATAAAAGTATGAAGGCCTATTGTTACTAGGGGGACTATGATCCGAGTTATTCAAAGTATGGGTCACTGTTCTGCTGCAGGGACCCGTGACTAGTAATTGCTTTTGCCTTTTGAGTTTCATTGGATGCAGAAATCATTGTGTTCTTAGTTGCATGTGTAGTCCTGCCTGGGCCAGATTCTCGTGAACCCCATTTCCCCATTTAGGGTGACTGCAGCGATATCAAACACTCTCATGGAAAGTCAAGATATTGGAACCCCAAGCACACAATCTAGACAGCTAACCTTTTCTCAATGAAATGCATTGTTCACCTTGGTGGAGAAGTGTGGCTCAATGGTTAGAGCAGGCAGACCTTGATGCAGAGCTATGGCCAGGGACCAGGGTTCAATTCCCACCTCGGCGGGTCTCCGGCTCAATAATTCCCCTGACTGGATATTCTCGCCTCAGTGCCTGTTCTGATCATGGGTCCCACGCTGCAACTCTGGGCAATAGCTTACTTAGTCTCCACAACGGCCCCAAAAGCGCTGGGATGCCTGGCTGCACCTGGGGGGTGCCCAGGAGTGGACATTTCCCAGGAAAGCCAGGAAGGGTTCCTAAGCGGTATACGGACAGCGCCGGGACACCCCCGGTGGAGGTAGCTGTGCGCTTTACAAATTCCGACATTTACATTTACATTTACCTTTGCCAATCTAGGAACCAGTATTTCCTAGCAGGGAACATTACATCTGGGATCCAGAGAAGCTACGTTTTATGAATAACTTTGGTTGGTTCCCCCTTTCCAATTCTGTCCCTTTTTTGTCCACCTGTGTGAGAATGTTTACGGCACTAGCTGGGCTTGGGGATCCACCCTTCGGATCATATTTTACGTGTTGTGCAGAAAACCTCTTTTAGACTCTGGCCTTCATACTGGTGCGCAATTGTACCAGGCTACCACTGCAATACAATGCTCTGAAGTCTACTAAATCCTTCTGGAGATGCACAGAGCACATACCTGCTTGTATTCAACAAAATTCAACATTCCTTCAAAAGATTACCACTCCCACAACCATCTACAGAACCATTCAGATGTTTCTATGCAACTGGAATTCATTCCTCCCATGTTTCTTGTTACCACTCATGTATCTTTTAAGACGTGTGTGGAGCCTCCCAACGTGGTACTAAGTCAAACACCATGTTCCCAGAAACATTATAGTTTAGGCAGTTTATCAACAAAGTTCACTTCCAAACCAACAAAAAAGTAAACAGCTAGGATTACTCACGTGTTGATGTACTGAGTCATGGAACCAAAGATTTCATCCAGCTCACAAGGACTGCATCTAAAAAATGTGGTATGATATCAATTAACGTTTTAAATTATTGCACTATGCACCAATACATGGGAAAACACTGTGCATAACCATACACTTGACCTCTGCTAGTATTCTGAGTCATCAATTTCTAGTCCTAGTCATTTTCTGTCCAAATGTCCTCCCACCATGAGCTATCTAAGAACATACTTCAGTTAAAACCAGCACACTGATCACACTACATGCCCTCACAGTTTGCATGCACCCATAGGCAAATCTCTCATTTGCAAACTTGTTCCTAATCCATGCTCTGAAATGGTTCGAGATTTACTTCTGGTAAAAGCGGAAGTACATTTCTCTCCAGTGTGGGAATGGGAAGGGAGCATGCCCAAAACTGAAAAGATCGTTAAAAATTGCATTTGCAGTTGCTCAGCAGATTATTGCATGACCAACTACTCTGCATACAAAAATTGCATTTACAAAAGATTTTCAGGCACACTCCTGGAACCTGCTACTGGCACATTATTCCAAGTTTATTCTGGCAAATTCCTGTGAGTTTCAAATATGAATAAACCTACATCCATGCGAGTTGTACTCTTCTAGATGAAGATGAATGGCATGATTTTGGTGGTTCTCTGCTGCAAATGTGACAGCTATCCAGTCCACCTTTTTATTACAATTGCTAAAGGATACAATCCACTTGTAATAAAGTAGACAGAATATCCACATTGTTTGTGATGGAATATTCTTCAGAAGTTTGGCGGAGACGGACCTCCACTAAGAAATGGCATATGTCCTGTTGTTGTAATTTAGCAGCGATTAGGTTAAGCATTAGCAGAAGACATCTTGTATTTAGAGACTATCTTGTCCGTTGCGTGGAAGCCATTTTGTATTTCTGGCAGCCATTTTGTTTACCATATGCTCGCCATGTGCTCTGTCCTACCTTCCTGTTAACTGCTCTTGAAATCTACCTAGAGAGGAGATATATTTAGCCTCTTCTGCTTTGCGCATGCTCAGTTGAGCTTACAGATGTCCTCAACTTGTAACTGTCAGGATGTGTCCACCAGAATTAGCTAACTGTTAGCTCCTCCCACTTGTTGCTTGTACACTTTCTGTATGACCTTATATGTACTTACAACCAGCATTCCGTAATTGTACCACCTTCATTTGAGCCCCTGTGTGGGTATAAAAGGACCAAGCTCCTTCCAGTCAGTGTGCTACTTCATGCATTACCGAAGGGTGCTGTGTGAATGTAGTTCCACCTCATGAGGTTTGATAAACTCTGTCTTTTCTATTCCAGTTTCTGTGCCAACTTCTTCCTATTGGTCTGAGGACTCTGTACAGAGAAGGGCGAATCCCTTGCACTGGTAGGCCTTGCTGAGGCTCACCACCACAAATTGGCGCTTCCAACGCGGGGCTCATCGGCGACTCGGATGCCCGAAGGACTGGTCGCAACGAAGGATTTGAATCTCATTTTGGACGCGATCGCTGCCTGAGGAGACCCGAGTCTTGGCACCCACAGCGTTTTTCCTTTCTTTCTGATCTGACCATCCAGGTGGCACCGGTCCTCGACTGAGATCTCTTCTGTTGATTCGCCGTGCAGTGACCATTTGGTCAATTTGAGAACTTGGCAGTTGGAACCTGGACACCATTTGATAGGTAAGAGCCGTTCTGCGGCACTTGCTGTTGGTTTGACGCCTTTGATTGGTAAGGTAGTTTAGTAACACCTACTGCTGCTTTGTTTGTACGATTGGCCAATATTGAAATCTGTTTGACAATTATATATGTATTGCAATTTATATAGGCAGGTAACAAGGAGATTTTTCTCTATTTAACTTTGTTTGAACGGCGCAATGTACAAAGAGTACCTTAAGCGCTACTTTGATTATAATACTGCACATTTTGCACTATTTTTGGCAAGCCTGTTTCCAGCACACTTCGTAGGATGTGTTGCTTTTGTAGTAGTACCAGTTTGAAACTCGACGAAGCACAGCCAGCCCCCCGGAGGGGACGCCTAATAGGGACATGTATATTAAGTATGGTATTTCTTGCATAATTTACAGCACGTTAAGGTAATAAATACACTTGTATAGATCTTGAGTTGATTTGGCCTATGCATGGGTCATTTGATTTGCAATAGATTCAGTATGTGGAGCAACGAATGTTTAAGCAAAAGGCTAGGCAAGATATGTTTGGCTGTGTGCGAATGTGGGAGAAAGAAGTGCGTGAGCGAATGAAGCGTGAGTAAGCCTTGATTGAAAAAGAACAACGTGAGAGCATACATTTGAAAGCATTGGAAATGAGAAATAGGGAAATTAAAGAAATTAAAGAGAGGGAAGAGAGGGAGTGTAATTTACAGGTAAATGGCCAATACGCTGTTCGTAGACCTCTTTATCCTATTCTTAATAAACCCCAAGATAATTCTCTCTTATTAGATCGTTGTCCACCTCCGTATACTCTTCCTTCTGCTCCTTATGAGTCACATGAGGACTCTCCTACAGACCAGGACAAAGCTAGAGAAACTCGTTCAATGTTATCTGCTGGGCGTGCATCTGACATTAGATCTGCTGCGCGAAAAGTCGTTCGTAGTACTGCCACTGCTTCTGAACTTTTAGATAGCATAAAAGGTTGGCAGGAAAGGGAGCAAATATATTTTACCGATACATTTGTCGCAGAGGTTATTGAACAATTTAGGAAACATTCTGTAGAAATGGAGCCCGATGATGTAGCAGCTGATTGTAAACAATTACGTGACGGTCTTTTTGTCTTTTCACAGGTGCCTGACACGATCAGACGCTTGGTCAAAGTGCGTATTGACGCAGCCCGTTTGCTAGAGGAGAAAAAGGCCGCAGATACAGCTACACAAACATCCCACGTCAGCATGGCACGAACGTCTACTCTTGAAACAGATAAGAATGTTGTAATTAATGTGAAACCCATGCGGGAAGCTGCGCCTTTGTATGTTCCTGCTAAAGGAACCGGTACCAATGATGATAAGACTTCTAAAGATGCTAAAGGGTATTTTATTTATAATTGGGTTTACACTCCTTGGAATAGAGCAGATGTTATGGCCCTTAAAAATGAATTGTCTGATCCGCGAAAGAATCAGCAGCCTTTTATGAGGAAGTTGAGGGTGCCATTAGCTCTTATACTATGACTTTGCCTGATATTGATTTGGTTTTTGGACTAACATTACCGCCTGATATGTGGAGAACTGTGCGTAAAGTTGATGATCGTGCAACATTTGGAGCATTTTGGAAAGATTTAGAGCAGTTAGATGAAGACAGAGAACCTGTACAGAAACCGTGTCAGTTAATTTTAGACCTTCCGCCAGCTATATTAGTTAAGTTAAAGACGATTATTCCCCCTAAAAAGATAGATTGGACTGCATTAGCGTTGTGTAAGCAAAAGGCAGATGAATCGGTTTCAGATTGCTTTGCACGCTTTGAAGAGGCAGTCCACGATTTTAGTGGCCAGTCATTGACAGATGACACGGGTAGACATCTGTTTGTCGATAAATATGTCGCAAACCTTTTGCCAGGAATAGCTAGTCGCCTAAAGGCCAGTGAGAGTTCATGGACTACCTCTTCTCCAATTTCTCTCTTAACCATGGCTCAGTATTATGAGCGACAAGAATTAGAAGCTAAAGGTAATGAGGATAAAAAGTCTAAAGAGTTGAAAACAAAGGTTATGTTAGCACAAGCTTATGGCCCATCTTCTAGAGGTAATGATAGAGGCAGACGTGGATCTTATGGTTCGTCTTTTCCTTCTTATACTCGTTCGAATTTATCTGTTGACCAGTGTGCGTACTGCAAGAAATTTGGACATTGGCTTTCTGATTGTCCAGTGCTCAGCAGGTCCACGTGGTCGGGGACAAATGAGAAATCGCTCAGGATATTCAGGGCCTAGAGGAAGCATGAATGATCGCGCTAGGTTTGATGCTAATACACGTGGGCAGGATGGGTTTAACACTTTTGATAGACGGAACAATATCAAATGTCCGACCATGTGCCGTATGATTTTCAAGATTCTGCTTATGCATATGATTGCCTAGGATGGGGTAAGCATCAGTTGAAGTTCCAATAGATCAGAGGGGTCCCTATGTTACAGCACATGTTTTGAGTTCTACTGATTAAGTGTGAGCGGTAAATCCGTTACGCCCACGGATTTTTCGGATTTTTGGGAAATCCGCAATCCGCGTATTTTATGGATTTCCCACAAAATCCGGAAAAAAAATCCGCGCGGACGTAACGGGTTCAAAAGTTGAACCCCCACAATTTACAATGGCGCCAGCAAGCTGCCAGCGCCGTTGTAAAATAGTTACAAAGTTAGCTTGCACAGGAACCACTAGATAAAACGAAGCAGGTGCTGCTTTATTTTATCTAAGTGCTTCCTGTGCAAGCTAACTTTGTAACTATTTTACAACGGCGCTGGCAGCTTGCTGGCGCCATTGTAAATTACAGCAGCAGCTCACCCAAGGGACCCCTGCGCCCTTCGGGGCGATTGCATAGTAACACACACATGGTCGCTGTAGACAACTCTCTGGCACTTTAGGAAGCTGTAGTATAGTAAAAGCACTATACATTTACCCAACGAGGTAGCACTTACTGATTATCCAGTAGAAAGTACTCCAGTTGAGTAGAGGTATGGCACAAAACGGTGGCGTCTTCTTGAATAAATATGAAGGGCAGGGTTCATTCTGGCACGATGGTCCTGGCACAAAAATTAAACCTCAACCAGAAGCACTATCAGATATCAATAAAGCATGTGCCCTAGTTGAAGCTTAAATTCAGTGACTCATTCATCAGCCCAAAAACAATCGTAAGCGTTGTCAAGGCTGGGCAGATGTGCCTTCTTCCCAAACCTACCGTCGAAAATCAGCTGTGATGCTGGATAGACTTTGCATCCTTGACTTTCACGAGCGCAATACCCAGGCACATTGTGTTCGCACGGGTTTCTGCACGTTCGCGAGCGTTTTATACAATAAAACCCCCGCGAACTTGCAGAAACCCGTGCGAACACAAAAAAAAAATACGCTAGGATCCGCGGATTTTGCGTATTTTCGAAATACGCAAATACGCAAATCCGCGGATTGCCAATACGCAAAATCCGCTCATGCTTACTACTGATCAGTTTCTGGTTGATACAGGAGCTACTCGTAGTGCCTTGTCTAAACAATTGGTTCCAAGGGCTCCCCTGCCTGGCTTAACCATTTCATCAATAGGTTTCGATGAAACACCTTCCCTTAGCCCACTGTCACAACCACTTGCATTCCATGGTGATAAGTTTACTGCTCCATGTCAGTTTTTGCTTTCTCCAAACACACCAGACAATATTGTGGGTCTTGATATGCTTAAATATTTCAGGGCTACGATACGATGTTCTCCGGAAGGAGTACGGGTTATTTTGAATGACAACTACCCTGTGATTGAGAGATCTTGTATTGTTAAAGAGGACATTGCATTAGCCTCACTCCCTGGTACTTTGTGGGCTACTTCAGAAACCGATGTACGGCAAACGGTTATTCCGCCAGTGTATATTAGTGTCAAGGAGGGTGCTTCATTGCCAAGACTGCCTCAGTATACAATTTCTAAAGAAGGAGAAGAAGCACTTACACGCTTTGTTCATGATTTGATTAAAGTGGGGGTTGTGGAAGAAGTTCCTTACAATGTTTGCAATAGTCCGATTCTTCCCATTTTGAAAAAAGATACTGACACCAGGATTTATAGATTCATCATTGATTTAAGAGAAGTCAACAAGATTGTAGTACTGCAGTACCCTGTGGTTTGTGACATAACAACACTACTTACCCTGGTTCTTCCGACAGCAACTACATTCTCTGTTATAGACTTGAAGAATGCTTTTTTTTCGATTCCTTTTCATCCTGAAAATCGATATTTGTTCGGTTTCACTTTGAATAACCGATCGTATAGATTTTGTAGAGTTCCTCAAGGCTATACTGAGAGTCCTAGTATTTACAGTCAAGCATTGAAGAGACAGCTTGATTCCTTTACTGTGCCTGAATGGGTGGCTCTCATACAATATGTCGATGATATTTTGTTGGCAGCCGATACGCCTGAACTATGTGAAGAGTGTACTTTGTCTTTGCTTTCGTTTCTTGCTACACACCGTCATAAAGTATCACGAAAGAAATTGCAATATTGTAGACCGAAGGTAACCTACTTAGGTCACCTTCTGTCTAAGGAGGGCCGTGCATTGACAGCAGATCGCATTCAAGCAATTTTATACACCCCATTACCTTCCACACAGAAAGATGTCCATGCGTTCATTGGTTTGACTTCGTTTTGTAGGCAATGGATATTGGGCTTTTCACACATTGTTAAACCCCTGCTAGCGCTTCTGACTAAAAACACACCGATCCCCCTTCCATGGACAGATGAATGCCAAAACGCTTTTCGTCAGTTAAGACAAGCTCTTTGCTCTGCACCAGTGCTAGGCACACCAGATTACACGAAGGCTTTTACACTCTATGTACAGGAGAAAGATGGATGTGCATTGTCAGTTTTAGTACAGACACACGGTGACAAGCAGCGTCCCTGTGCATATTTTTCTGCAGTTCTTGATCCTGTTGCTTGTGCGTTGCCTGGGTGATCCATTCAATTGCAGCGACAGCTGTGTTCATACGTCAGAGTGAAGGGATAGCTTTGTCACACAAACTGTCGGTGCAAGTACCCCATGCAGTAGATACCCTATTGAATCAGACTGACACAACACTTAACTAGTGACCGTTTAACAGGATATGAATTGACACTGTTAGCACCTTGAAGAGGTGCGCGACACTGAACCCAGCCACCTTGTTGCCATATCCTGTGACTCAGTCCCAGTCAAAGGAACCTTACGATTGTATATTCCTTACTGAGGAACAGACAAAGGGTCTCATCGATTTGCAAGATACGCCCCTTCCAGATGTAGATGGGGAACTCTGGGTTAATGGGTCCTGTCTGAAGTTACCAGATGGCACGACTTCAGCTGCTTATGCAATCACCACGCTTGAGACAGTAGTGGAAACAGCTCACATACCTCAGAAGTTAGCTCAAGCAGCTTAACTAATAGCTTTGACATGAGCGTGTGAACTAAGCACTGAGTGTGTGAAAATCTACACGGATAGCCGCTATGCTTTTGGGGTGGTTCCTGATTTTGGCCTACTCTGGAAGGAAAGAGGCTTTCTTACATCCTACGGGATGCAGATAATGCACAGAGAATTAGTACATAATCTCTTGACTGCCCTTACATACCCAAAGAAAGTTGCTATTATGAAGTGTAGCGCACCCAAGAAAATCATTGACAAAATAGGACAAGGCAATGCCTTTGCAGATCGCGTAGCTCGTGAAACTGTGATGCAGCAAAACACTACTTCCATGTACGTAGTGAAGTCTCAAGCTGAGCGTTGGCATGACGCTAGGGAGGAAGTATTGGATATACAGAGATCTGCTTCTGTGGAAGAGCTTGAGCAATGGTCTAAAGAAGTAATGTTAGACTATGAGGGCTGTTGGCGTAACAAAGAAATGAATACGTGGAAATTGCCTGCAGCCTATTTACAACCTATGGTTCAAATGGCACATGGGTTGGCACATGTTGGAGCTCTAGCAATAACTAAATTGCTTACACAAGTTTGGGAGCATCCTGAAAATGCCAGCACAACTAAAAGAGTAGTACAGTCCTGTTTGATTTGTTGGCAGTATAATCCTGGAAAAGGGAAACGGACTCCTACAGGAGGGTTTGCTACACCAACCACACCTTTTGAAGTCTTGCAGATGGATTACATCCAACTTGAACGCTGCAATAATCTGAAGTATGTCCTAGTGGTGGTATGTGTCTTCAGTAAATGGATAGAGGCATACCCTACAAAGGATAATACTGCTCTCACCACAGCAAAGGTGCTTCTAAAGGAGTTTTTCCCTAGATACGGTGTTTGTAAACTTTTGTGGAGTGACAACAGACCTCATTTTATTGGGCAAGTTGTTGAGTATGTCCTGAAAGGATTAGGGATCAAACAGAAATTCCATACAGTCTTCCAAACGCAATCAGCAGGATTAGTGGAAAGATACAATGCTACTTTAAAACTGAAGTTGGCGAAAATACTGACTTCCACGTCTTTAAAGTGGCCAAATGCATTACCCTTGGCATTGTTATCCATAAAATCGGTGCCACATTCACGATCTGGACTCATCCCGTACGAAGTGGTCTTTGGGAAAACAATGAATATTTGAGAAGTTCCTAAGCCACGCCCCATACATGATGTTCCTTGTGTTGTGATGAATGATTATTTGGCACAATTAACCAACAGTTTGATCTCTATTCATCAACAGGTTCGAGAAGCGCTTCCTGACAGATCTACAGGTGAGGCCCACGAACTCCGTCTTGGTGACTATGTGATGGTCAAGGTCTTCGACAGATCGAACAGCCTGGAACCGAGGTGGCGAGGTCCGGAGCAGGTGCTTCTGACAACAAGGACAGCAGTTCGAGTGATGAACAAGAAGAACTGGGTCCACAGCACACACTGTAAGCATGTGTTGCCTGCCTTGGTGGAACCTGCTGTGCTGACCGACCATCAAGAGATTCTGGAGGTGGAGAAAGGTCAAGCTATCTGACGTATCTGCGGAAGTCTTCCCGGACCACACGATTCCTGGAGCATCGCGATACCACTTGAGACAGAGGAAAGAATCTGCAGTGTTGAAAAAGACTGGTTGAGCTACAAGCCCTGGGTTAGTGAAATGGAGAGCCGATGTGCCAAGGGGGAGATCAGTCCTGCGTTAGTGTAGTGACACCCGTCTTGGCCCGTGGTGAAGAAATCAGCGGCTGCCCAAGGGATAAGAGCTCCAACGATTGTTTTTAATGAATTTCAGAAAGATCAATTATCACTGTTGCTGAAATGAATAACAAAAGAATCATTTGTGCTGTAGGGTTTGTTGTTGCTCTGGTGGTTATGGCGATAATCACCTGGTTTGTTGAGAAAGTGGCTCCTGCTCGACAGCTTCTTGTTGCCACTACTCCAGCTTCGGTGGAACATTACTATTTTGCACTTCCCTATCACGAGCAGACAATCTTACTTAAATAACACATTCATCCAGATGTTGCATCATACACACAATGCCACGAATGCTACCAACTGTGGGGTGTGTGGAATGATACCTGCACACCAAAAGAAAGGAGGAACACCTTTTATTCCTCTATCGTTTTCCCGTAATGGTTCATGTCAAGCTTGGTATGCCCTTTTGTTTACTTTCGGAAAGCCCTCAGTGGGTGGAATAAAGTATGCTACCAAGATGAAGATGGTTATTCTCAAGCTAAAGGGACTAAACGGGAATGGGAAGAGTACCAACTGGACAATATTTCGACAGCATAGGTCTTCACAAATATGAGGACTATCAAAGACAATGGACCTTTTGTAATTTCTGTGACCAGAGCTAAAGCAGAACTGTGCATAAGTAGTGTTGGGAGAATTCCAGTAAGACGGAGTGAATGTATTTTGACATTGATTATTGAAGGAGCTAACAACAGTAGTTTGACGTCTTCACATAATACTTATTTTGTATGTGGTAATAAAGGATACTATCAATTACCTGTTGGGTGGTCGGGGGTATGTTACATATCATTTTTGTTATCACCTGTGTTCTTGGCCCCTCCATCATATCACCTGAATTTAAAGTTGTATAATGACATTTCCAAGAATAGATACAAACGAACAATATGTGCAGATGAGGTTGACCAGACAGATACCACTTTGCAACAATATGTCAATTTCAATTTAGGTTTGTTTTTGTTTGTGGGTGCTGCATTGAATAGCAGAAAGATAAGGCTATTAACTCTTGTTGTGGAATCTGTCACCAAATCAAACAGCTATGGCACTTGGGAACATTACAGAGGCAATACAAATTTCGAGGATTGTAGCACTCCAAAATAGGATGGTGCTTGACGTGATTTTGGCTGATCGAGGTGGTGCATGTCTCATTATCGGTAGCAGTTCCTGTGTATTTATACTGGATCACTCACCTTCAGTATATGATGCAATCTCAAAACCGCATAAGATTGCTTCATAAATTCACACAGAGACTGGTACATGGACATTTTTAAACTGGATATGGACACTTGTGTTTGAAATGACTCTACAACAATGTATTTTCATGCACAGTGTAATGAAAGGAAGTACTCAGCAAGTAAAATGGCCGGTGATGGCATTCTTTCTTATAATGAACTCTCAGATACAAACTCTCTAACACAGAGGTCTTCAAAGTCTTTTGGACTGAGGTAACCCCATCTCACAAGCAAAATGTTTTGAAATCGGGACCCCCTCCAAACCTTTATGGCAAGAACTAGTGAAGCGGCTGAGGATCAGTTGATGGCATTGGGAGGAGATTATGAGATCATTTCAGGGGTGCTTTTCTCTAGCTCATAATCCACACAATATGTAAGACTTATAAATGCATCAAACAAAGGCAGAATTGACTACAAACACTACTTCTCATAATTAGTTTTGCTGGGTGCCCCTTGCACTCATTGGCTTCAGTGTAAAAGCATCTGCTGCACTAGTACCTGTGGCCTTGAGAAACAGGCTGTCTCCTCTTCATCTTTCACCCCTTCCCCACCGTGCCTGACCATCACTTCCATCTTGAAAAAGACTGTCTGTCTCTTTTAGAATAAAAGTGACCTCCTGCATGTTGCCACCCTTTTGATTTAAGGGTGCCCACTAACCTAATGCTAGTTAGGAAAAAGAGCACCCACGACTCCTTTTAAAACTAAGATATTCATAATTGTGATGTAGAGGACCCCTCAAAGCTCTGTGCCCCAGTGCCATTGCACCTGCTTCACTACTTATACAACTGCCTTGTGAAGTAGGCTGTCTCTGCTGCCTTTTGTTAACAATATGGGCTCCCATCTCACGCCAACACTCTCCCTCCCATCTGTATGACGCCTAAACCAAGTTGTCTCCTCTGCTTCAGTTTTCCACTCCGTTAGACAATTGCTCCTAGGTGCAAAGCAGCACTGGTACAGCAATTATGTACCAATACCCTAATGCAAGAATAGAAGAATGGTAAAACAGACGTAATTCTCCAGCTGTAGCACCAATGATACCTACTGCTCTGTGGAGCAAGCTGTTTATTCTGTCAATTCCACCACAACCCCATCTCTCCTAAACCTGATACGAAATCAAGATATGCTTTCTGCTGCTTTATGTAAAAAAACACAACTAGACCCTGGTGCCTGCTTAGCAAGAGTGACATGAATGGTAATGCCAGCAAGAATAAGGGTCCACTTGTCCTTTTTCATAGTATGACAGCCATGGCTGCTGCCCAGTGGCCACTTGCACTTCTAGCCTCACTGTCACATCACCTCCTGTGCAATTGGTAGTGCCAGCCCTTTATAAAAAAAAAAAACAGAAAAGACCCCTATATATCACCAGCTTCCCTGGTGGCATCTCTCCAAGGAAGCAGTTTGTGTCCAATTGTAAACAACAAAAATTAGCCCCCACATACTGCCTATAAGAAATTAGGTTGTTGGTTGACTGGGATTTGAGCCCTGGTCATGCAGCAACCACAATCCTTGTCAGAGTGAGGCACATGCCTTCCCTGGACTGGAAACAAGCTTCCTAGGACGGGTTTCTGGCATTTCAGTCATCTTCAGCCAGGCTTGTTTGAATCCAGTGCCAAAGTGAGCAAGGGACCAGGGAAGGCATGGCTTGGCAGTTCGGGCTGGACTGTTCCCATGAAGCACAGGGTCAGACTGATTTGCATATGGCCATGTCTGAACTGTGGCAGCAGAGTGGGCTAAAGAACGTTGATGCATTAAACCCAGATCTGTTGACTGGGTGTGAGTGTTTGATTGGTTCAGATGCTCCGTCCATCACCACCCCCTTTTGTACAACTTTCTAAAAGTGGCATTTTCAAAATTATAATTTAAAATCAGAGCTCACCATTTGTTAGTCATTATCTTTCCAAAGACATCTATCACGAACTGGGTACTAGTTCCCATTTGGAAATTACACTTTATAAAATGTAATAAGATAACTCCAATGTTAGACTTTGGGATAGGGACTTCTCACAGTAGTGAAAAACTAATTTAGGAGTATTTCCCTATCAGGACATGTAACACTTTAAAGTACATACCAAACCTTTTAGTTACACAGCACCCTGCTCTACGAGCTACCTAGTGCCTACCTCAGGACAAGATAAAAGGAGAGGTTAAGGCTTGGCAAGGGGGTTTAAATGCCAAGTAGACATGGTAGTTAAAAACTGCACACACACACACAGGCTGCAACCCTGCTGGCCTCCTCCCTGCCACCATCTTGACCCACCTTTTTGCAAACACATCCTGCCCTGAATAATTAATGCTGACCTTGAGGTGCCTCTGCTTGAAAGGGAACGGGGCGGGAGGGAGGGGTTTTTGGGTATAGGACAGACGGGAAGGGCTCCTGTGCTATGAGGATGTGAGAGAGATAGAGAGCTGAATAAGAAACATGCTTTCTCACCAGGGTGCCTGGTAATTGATAGAAATGTAAATATGTACAATTGGTTAATCACCAAATAAATGGGCTTCTTTGAAGTTACAATTTAATTAATGAAGTCACTTGAGGCGTCATGGTAACAAATATGTTTTCTTTGAGAGGTAATATAAGGGTGGGATCAGCAGAGTACTAGAATGTGTCCTTTTGATAAACACCAAAAAAGTGCTTGCAATAGATGTAGTCAGAGTACTGATTTCTAAACGATACATTTTTAAAGCAATTGTTTTATCTTAAACACTACATATCTCATACTGTGTGATACCATTTTACCATAATGACATTCACAGGGCTTTCTGTCACAGGCTCGGACCTTGTTGCACTATAAATAAACAAGTCACTATTCCTCCCTGCACCAGTCAGAATCTATTTCTGTGAATCTCTGACCACACATACAGACATCTGCAGTGATCACATTAGCCAAATGAGATTTCATAACGAAAGATTACATTTCAGATCCACTAGTTTAACTTGCATTTATTTGTGTGTGTTATTTTATATGCAGTTAACTGAAGGCAACAATACAACAAAATGCTAACTATTTTGTGTTTAGCCAAATCTTTGATCCTTCCCCACTTTCACTAACCCTGCCTCATGGCACTATAAGTTTCCACACTTTTGCTCGACAATGCTTCATGTAAATGAAGGCAGCCTGGAAGCGGGCCAACAGCGCTTTCAGGTTACCTTCATTTACAAGTAATTACAGAGGCATTTGCGCCCCTTTGGAAACACACCCACGGACCGTCAGGGAGCTGCACCCCACAATTTGAAGACCACTGCTATAATAGTACAGGAGAGGTTGAATATCATTGAGCTTTCAAAATCATAATTGATTCTGAAACATGGTGGCATATTCTGATAACAGGATACACTTTGTTAGCAAAGGACAGGAAGAACTGTGGGGTGTGGTCATGGCACATTAGAAATGGAATTACAAGAATGTGTGTTTATGGAGCCAGACAGGCAGCACAGTCCTGCTAAGTGCCAGGCTTCTCAACATTTTACTGATTTTATTGCATTTCTTCAAAGGTTGGAATTGTCATGCAAATGTGTGGCACTTAAAAGGCCACAGCTGAGAAAATAAAGCTCACCAGGCCTTTGGCTATACTTCCCTACATCTGTGAAAGGTGAGAGAGCCTTGACTTGGTTATGGCTACATTAAATGAGGTTGCAGAGGACAGACATTTCAGATATTATAAAAAGGGTGAGATTAGGGATTATAGAGCATGCTTAGTGAAAAAAGAGCCGGTGCGTCAACTGATAAGCAAAGCTATGCATCACAGAACATAACGTGTTCTTTTAAAAAGTCAGCACTGGCTGGTACTATGCATGACATGGAGTTATTTACAAACTGCTTTGAAATAAGTCTAACCAAAGTCCTATAGGAGAGCAAGATTGCTATATAACTTGCATCATACACTTATACCTCTATGGACCTCATTACGATGTTGGTGGGATTGCAACCGACAGGCTGTCGGCTGCGGCCCAACCGACATCTGGTCCTGCAGTCCAACCACCGTATTATGATATGGGTGGTTGGTGGCAGGGGACGGAGAGACCGACCGACAGTTTCCGACTGGCTCAAGGAGCCCATCCGACCGTCGGTCTGAAGGTAATTCCCTACAATAAGCGAGGTGCCTGCCCACGCACTGCCATAGGGATTACGATGTCCCTTTCGAACAGTCTTTAAATGGTGATCCAACCATCATTGAAAGGCTGTTGGAAACGGACTTTGGGGGCCCTAGCCCCCCTCCCTCCATGGCCTCCGCTATGAGGCCTGGAGGCACCTGGGGGCACACGGTGCATGGATCTTTGAAAACATCAATTTTACCAATGTGCCATGTGCTGCAGCCATTTTCTGACGACAGCACAAGCCGCAATGGAAAACATTATGTTTCCGGCTGCTTCCTGGGTGGTCGCATCCTATTTTGTCAGATGGGACCTCCGACTACTAGTCAGGCGGTTTCTATTCTGACACGAGGCAGGTCATCCCAATCAGACCCTATGTGGCTGATTCAAATCAATGTACTACAAAATAGCCCCTTCAGCAAGATTTTAAGGGATGCTATTCTGCTCAGTAGATATTTAGTTAAAGGCTCTTGTAGACTTTTGATAATCCTGATGTTGACTGCATAAGCCATAAGGCAAATGATGTTATAAGCAGACTACTTTCACCAGACACTAGAAGATAGCTGACAACTAATAATAAAGTCTTGACACATTAAAGGGGGGGACCGGGAGCTATTAGAAAAAGAGTAGGTCCAGTACCAGTGCTCCCAAAGAACAACATAATAAATACTGGGGGGTAGCTGCTCCTAAGGTTCCGAAAAAGTAACAACTAATTTGCGGTTGAGAGAAAGAAATATATAGGAGTAGTCAATGTCAATGAGGTTGGGTTATAAAGAGAGACGTGGGGATCCCTCCTTTTGGAAATTGTGCCCTCACACACCCTTGCAAGTGTCATGCTTCATCATCGGGCACTGCTCCTCATGGGGTGGCGCTGCTGTCCCCCAGGGGCCCCGCGAGAGGGCTCTTTATCGGAGATCTTTTAAGGAGACGTAGCAGTTGTGCAAGTGGGTGTGGGGGCCTAGGGAAATAAGTGCATGAGTGAATTACAATTAACAGACGGTACCGAGAACCAATATTTATTCGGGGGTCCGAATAGTAAGGTTAAAATAAATGTGGATGCTGGAGCTCCTCACAGGAACAAATATAGAGGGCGGATGAGTAACTTCCTGCTGCTCTTAGAATCCATGCGAGTGTGTGTTAAAAAACCAAAGTGGTCAACATGTTTTGCACTTCTCGTAGGTCCATAAGGGATCCATGGGCGCTTTGCCAGGACCGAGAAATAGGTGATATGAAGAAAAAAGAAACAGGGATCAGGGAAAGAAGGACCCTGCATACCTTTAATACCTAAACTTTTAGGTGTATATGCGTCCTTGCACTGAGAGAAACTTCTAGTGCGGGTTCCTACCCCCAACCTGGTAATACAAAATGGAGAAGGACATATAAACATAAACATTAAAATGTACAACACATGTTGACAAATAGAATATTGTTGTGATGAGTTGAAACGGAATTGCATGCAAAGAAGGGTGCAAGCTGGTGTGATATGCCAAGGTGACATATTTACATAGGCAAATAAAAAACAAAATTCTAAGGGTGCAGCTGCCTACTGTGCAGAGGGTAAGACACGTGGGCGGTGTCTATGCATGAAGGCTATACTGTATCCAGTGCATGATGCAAGCAGCACAAACTCAGCTTGGACGGGATCGACCCTCTCCCCTAGAATCTTTCTAGAAGATTTAACCTTCCGCACGGAATGGTCTAAGATAGCGTGGAAGTGTACATGAGACTGGCTCGTTTTAATCATTAATATGGCAAGACGTCTGTCGGATGAACTTCAGATACAGATAACCCTAACTTAGTCACGGCATTCAAATCATGACTCGCTGAAATTAATGAAGAAATTAACTAACATAAGCAGTTCCTTACCAAACAAAAGATAGATAACAAAACTCCAGAAAGATGTCAAACGCTTTAACAAAGAGAAGGTATAAGCATACATTAAAGAAGACTATGTGATTCAGAACTATGAAACCACCTCCGATGAGGGAAGCAGCAATCACCCGAAAAGATCGGGATCCTTCAGTAGTGATTCAGGCTACGAGGGAAGAAACTACACACCTTGCTCAAGGGGAACATAGACCCAACATCCACCTCCCGCATCAACTTTCCGTCCATCATCTTGTGTGTTTTGCAGTTCACCCTATGTGGGAAGGGTATGCCCAGACGTGGGTCCCGTGCGCACTAAGCCACTGGGGTCAAGCTATCCTGGCTGAAGACGGCTGATAGCCTGAAACTGGTCCTAGGATGCATGATTCCGGTCCAGGGAAGACATGGCTTGGCAGTTCGGGCTGGACTGTTCCCATGAGGCACAGGGTCAAGACTGATTTGCATATGGCCACATCTGAACTGGGGTGGCTTGGTGAGCAAAATAACAATAGCTTAAACCTGATCTGTGACTGGGGGTGAATGTTTTTCCATTGTGCAACATTCCGTCCATCATCTTGTGTGTTTTGCTGTTCACCCTATGTGGGAAGGGTATGCCCAGACGTGGGTCCCGTGCTCACTAAGCCACTGGAGTCAAGCTACCCTGGCTGAAGACGGCTGATAGCCAGAAACCAGTCCTAGAATGGATGATTCTGGTCCAGGGAAGACATGGCTTGGCAGTTCGGGCTGGACTGTTCCCATGAGGCACAGGGTCAAGACTGATTTGCATATGGCCATGTCTGAACTGGGGTGGCTTGGTGAGCAAAATAATGATGGATTCAACCCAGATCTGTGACTGGGGGGGAATGTTTTGCCATTGTGCAACATTCCGTCCATCATCTTGTGTGTTTTGCTATCCTGAAGGATGTAGCAGCCATGAACAACAGACATCCCTTTGACAACTTGTCTAAAGAGGAGAGGACCCTTCTCAAATCCATCACTGAAGACACAAACATCATTTTGAAACCAGCAGACAAAAGTGGAGCTATAGTCATTCAGGATATTGACACATACCATGCTGAATGCCACCATCAACTTACGGATACCAAATACTATCAACCCATCACTGAAGACCCGACGACACAACTCACCATCCGGATCATGAGCATAGTCAACGAAGCGGTTACGGAAGGTGGATTTCCCACCAGGAGTCGGACTTCCTTATCAACGAAGATTCCTGGACCCCATACTGCTATACTGTACCAAAGATTTACAAAGGAATGAACCCACCGCCTGGACGACCCATCGTATCAGGCATTGAGTCAGTGCTGGAACCCCTCAGCAAATTCTGCGACTTCTACCAACGCCCCCTGGTGAGTGAAACAACATCCTACC
This sequence comes from Lissotriton helveticus, assembly GCF_964261635.1. Classification (NCBI taxonomy): domain Eukaryota; kingdom Metazoa; phylum Chordata; class Amphibia; order Caudata; family Salamandridae; genus Lissotriton; species Lissotriton helveticus. Next base: position 1,035,454,169 of record NC_136070.1, read on the forward strand.
TGAGGAACACCACAGAAGTACTCAACCTGATTGAAAACGTCCCCAAACCTGAGACCATTGACCTGCTGGTCACTCTTGATGTGGAAGCTCTGTACACGAACATTCCCTAGGATGCTACCTTGGAAGTGTTAGCGTCTACCCTACGACACACTGAACCTTGGCCTTACGAGATAACCATTTCATTCATCTGTGAATGTGCCTCCATAGCACTAAAGGAACATTTCTATGCTTTCCAGTCACAGCTTTACCACCAAACCCAAGGCACCAGTATGGGGAGCACCTTCGCTCCTAGTATGGCCTGCCTCTATATGGCAGACTTTGAAGACAAACATATCCATGGGGAGACAAACCTCTACAGACAGAACATTTTGATCTGGCATTGTTACATCAACTACATCATCCTTTTTTGGAGGAGGGACGAGGAACTGTGCACGACATTCTGCAGGTGGATTAATACTCTAGTTCCCATCTTGTATTTTCCAGCACAAAAACACGGGAGAGCATTCCTTTCCTAGACCTTCTCATCTCTATGGACAATGGTTCCCTACACACAACCAACTACAGAAAACCCACAGAGAGGAATAGCCTCCTCGTTTATGATGACAGTCCCAATCCCAAAGCACTGGGAAACAACTTACCAGTCGGACAATTCCTACAACTCCGTAGGAATTGCGACACCGTCAATAAGTTTGCAAGATAGTCCGAGATCCTATCAGAAAACCTGAGAAGGTAGAACTACCCTAAGAACATAATACGACAGGCACACAAAACAGCTAGAAATAATCCTAGAGTTGCCCTTCTAGAAGTAAGGGACAGACCCAAATCCTAAGCCTTTATATGTGTCACTACATTCACGCCCAGTTCCAACAGGGTCCAGAAAGTCATAAAGAAACATTCTAGGAACAGGCACATTCACACCTGATCCCCACCACTATTTGCATTCAAACGCACCCAGAATTTGAGGGACCATTTAGTCCACACTCATCCTAAGACACCCCTTACGAGACAACCTACTCTCTGGGCCCTACCACCTGTGGTGGGTCATTACCCATGTGGCTCCTGCTCTGTATGTACTCACACAACAGCTTCCAAACAAATTGACCTCGGTCTAGCTAGACCCTGGCAACAAACTAAACACCCAATTTGTAATACTAAAAACTGTATCTATACCATCCTGTGCTCTTGTGGTAAGAGATACATAGGCATGACCACAAGACAAGTCAAGATAAGGATTGGTGAGCACAAGAGTACCATACGACGCAAGAAAACTAGCACCAAGTTACTCAAACACTTTTTGGATAATAATCACACCCCATACAGTATTAGGTGGACCATCATTGAATCCAACCCTAACTAGACCAACAGAACCCTTCAGGCAGGAACAGCGATGGGTCCACAAATTGAGGAGTGACACAGAGGGACTTATTGATGAGATACCTTGGGCTGAATTAATGACTTAGAGTCTGAGCTCCTTCTCTATCACAGTGAATATACCCCTGTATGAATTGACACAACTCCCCCATAGTTATTCATCAGTATCACTTAGTGCCCTAAGAGGACACACAGAGCATACACAACATGAGAACAACCTACATCCCCACCTCGGAGCATCTAACTGACTTGGTCGTGGCTTGAGGTTGTCTCTCTGGGTAAACTGTCATTTCTAGAAAGGATATCTAATCACTACACCTGGGCTTCTACTATGCCCATGATATAATCATTATGTGACCACTCTCAATATATGACCCTGAGCTTTCAGTATATGTTTTCACTTATATCAAAGATATTTATTTACACAGTACTGCCTTCTGAATAGCTATTACTTACTACAAGCATTAGGGACTGGGACACCATTCCAAGATGGCCGCCCCTAGTGGTGTATACCGACTATGAGAATAGGGCATACCTAAATTCACCCACCAGGCCACGCCTCCCTGTGTACCCCCTTTTTCCATGTTAATTTTTAATTAGTAGCAGAAGCAAGCTTTCGCCCCCACTATCATCATGTTTCCAGCTTCAGGATTCCGTTCTAAGATGGCCGCCAAGAATAGGTATACACTCTTGAGCAGAGTAGGGGATGTTAGACCCACCCACCACGCCGCATGTCCTCGCGCATGTTTGACCCACCCAAGTCATTCACGCTAGTTTAACAATCCGGGGATATAACTGTGCAGTCATGTCTCTCCCCCTTCAATCCCGGCGCACCGCTATGGACGGATAGGTCAGTGACCTGGAGGAGGCGAGCGACTGTAAGTGCTGCTCCACTCTCTCTCTCTCTTTTCGGCATTCTGGAAAGAAGGTAATGAAGCTCTCGAGTACGAGGGTTGCACTCGAGTCCATGTTTATAATATTTCCTTGTCTTCACAATCTGACAGAAACTCTGCCTCACCCCGAGTGAGCACCGACAAAGCCCGATTTCCTAAATAAGGCCTGATGTGTGAATGTGTGCTGAACCTTTGGTTCGCGGTGTGAGCGCTGTGTGTGTGAGATTATGGCCACTGTTCGCATCTGTTATTCACATGACCTCGACCGCTGCCACTTCCAGTATACCAACCTTAGAGATCGCCGATAGGCCCCCACCAATTTTGGCTTATTAATGGAGTCCAGATCGATATAACGCTTAACATTAACGAATGATACGCATACGAAACCCACCCCGGGTCGATCACGTCAAAGCTGAGTTTGTGCTGCTTGCATCATGCACTGGGTACAGTATAGCCTTCATGCATAGACACCGCTTACGTGTCTTACCCTCTGCACAGTAGGCAGCTGCATTCTTAGAGTTTTTATTTTATTTGCTTATGTAAATATGTCACCTTGGCGTATCACACCAGCATGCACCCTTCATTGCATGCAATTCCATTTTAACTCATCACAACAATATTCTATTTGTCGACATATGTTGTGCATTTTAATGTTTATGTTTGCATGTGCTTCTCCATTTTATATTACCAGGTTGGGGGTAGGAATCCGCACTAGAAGTTCCTCTCAGTGCAAGGACACATATACATCTAAAGGTTTAGATATTATAGGTATACAGGGTCCTTCTTTCCCTGATCCCTGTTTCTTTTTCCATCATATAACCTATTTTTCTATCCTGACGAAGCACCCACGGATCCCTTATGGACCTACGAGAAGCGCGAAACATGTTGACTACTTTGTTTTTTTTAACACACACTCGCACGGATTCTGAGAGCAGTGGGAAGTTACTCATCCAACCCCTATATTTGTTCCTGATAGGAGCTCCAGCATCCACATTTACTTTAACCTTACCATTCGGACCCCCGAATAAATATTGGTTCTAGGTACCGTCTGGTAATTTTAATTTAGTCACGCACTTATTTCCCTAGGCCCACACACCCACATGCACAACTGCGGTGTCTCCTTAAAAGATCTCTGATAAAGAGCCCTCTCGCTGGGCCCGTGGGGGCCAGCAGCTCCACCCCCATGAGGAGCAGCGCCGGATGATGAAGCATGACACTAGTAAGGATGTGTGAGGGTACTATATCTGAAAGGAGAGATTCCCCCGTCACTCTTTATAAACCAACCTCATTGATATTGACTACTCTCATATATTTCTCTCTCTCAACCACAATTAGGTTGTTACTTTTTCGCAACATTAGGAACAGCTACCCCCCAGTGTTTATTAACTAATAATAAAGCTCAGGTCCTAGAGATCGGGCACTCAATAATGTAAGATGTCACATATACAGTGGATAGAAAAAATAAAGCTCAGGAAAGTACCTATCAGAAACGCTAATCAGAAAAAAATTATAAACATTTTTTAGTGATGTATTCTGATGAAAAGTGCCATAATTCATCAAGAAAATGTACAATTGTGTTTTTCATTCTAAACTGTGAGGGGGAAACAGGAGGGTAGTTGGGTGAGGGGAAATAGGGCCAGAAGTGCAAATAAATACACTAGGGCAGCTGTGAGAGCAAGCGTAAAAGGTACTGAAAAAATAAGAGGGGCACAGAGGAGAATGGACAGAAGGGACGAAAATGGACAGAAGGGGGGATAATGGAGGGTCTGTAGAAAATAAATATAGAGTGTGTAGTGTTGTGAGACTTTGTGTGCTAGGATCCTAGTTGTTCTGGGCAGACTCAATAGAGGAATTACGTAATTTGCTGGGAGGTGTTAAGATGTGGTGATTAATGGTTATGACATAATGAGAGTCTAGTGTTTGATTGTGTGCTTAGAAATAAAGAAGTCTGTTACAGAGCTCCATGTGTGGCATATTTATTTGCATGCTCCCGGCCTGGGAAGGATGCTACAACTCGCAATGAGTAGGGGATACAAACCCCGAAGGAACAAGACTGCTCTCCCAGAGAGTTTGCATCGGTACGGGAAATTTCTTGTGCATGCCATGTGTGCCCAAATCGATGAGAAGCAGTCCGAAGTTGGCATAAGTGGCGTCAAAACCCCAACCCAGCCATGACACGTCCCTCGAAGAAGATTGTGGAGGAGCATCATCAGAAAACCCACCAGAACCCACTGATAATGCTGAAAGAAGAGATACTGAGCTGTGCCGTAATTCAGAGCCATCATCCACGTGAAGCAAATGCTAGAGGCAGCAAAAACCAGGTACGAACGTACAAATGTACTTTCCAGCCCAAGCGAAGGAAGTGCCAAACAATCTCAAATTGGGTGTGAGGATCAAGGCCCAGAAGAGGTGCCAATCTGGGCATAGCGGCAAGTGGCATCCAGTGCAACAAAAGCCATTGGAATAGATAAACTTTTCAATGGCTGCATAAGGGAGCACATCGCAGCCGGGTTCCTGAAACCAACACCACCATTCGACACTGCCAAGAAGCAGAATATTGACGCCAAGTGAACTGCATGGGTTGAGACATTTGATGACTTCATGGAGGTCTTGGAAGAAGTAGATGATAAGAAAATCATTAAATACTTACAGAACATTGGCAGTGATGGAGTAAAAGAAGTGCTGAAGAAAAGTTTGCAGATTGATACAGTACCAACAGATCAAAGAAGCACTGAGAAACAAGTTCTATCTGATGCTGAATGTCAACTATGAAGGTAAATTTTGAATTGAGTGAGACAGCAAGATAGTGAAATGATGGATGAGTTTGTCGAGAGACTTGAATGTGCTTATCAAGCACTTTAAGTTTAATGACAAAGAAGCTATATGCCTCAGAGTCATATATGGCTGCCTTTCAGACTCATTCAGAAGGCGCATGCTGGGAGAGATGCTCAGTTTGGAAAGTACTGATGGCTGCAAGGGCCGATGAAAGAGCGGATTGACAAGCACCTAATATGGAAGCTCGAACAGCGAAATGAGAACTAGCGTTGGTGATAAAAAGCAGGCACACGTACAAGGTAGATGCATGCAAGTCAATGTCTCCAAAGAAGAAAAAGTTGTGTTTCTGATGTGGGCTATCATTTTCCCATGGAGGCAAATGTCCAGCCATAGGACAACATTCAAAAGTTGCGGGAAAGAAAAGCACTTCATAACAGTTTGCAAGACAAAAGAGAAAACTTACTGCATCACAGCGAGAAGAGAAAATGAACACCAGAAGTTTCCAGAAACACCTTTGCCACACCCACCATGCCAAAAAGCAACATCAGCAGTGGCGGCTCCCCCATTGGGGCGTGGGGGTGTCGCCCTACTGCTTTCTTACAGTGCGAGAAGGCAGAAACATAAACAGTCAAAACTCCCATTTATGTTTCTGCTTCTCGCACTGCCAGAAAGTGCCTGGTTGGGGGCGGGTGGGTGGGCGTTCCTGCTCAAGGCAGGGGGGGAGTGGAATACCCACTGTTGTAGGTACTGACTGTTTGGTCGGCCCCAGGGCCAAACAAAGCAGTCATGCACACTCCCCCATTTTCTCTATGTAGGCTGCATGCACCTACATAGAGAAAATTGCCCGGCTGGGGTGCTCTCCCCTGCGCCTTACCAATCACAACGCTGCCATTGCAGCATTGTGATTGGCTTAGGGGTGCAGGAGGAGGGAGGCTGCCTGAAACGCGCCAGGAGCTGAGGCGGCGCCGTGTGATGCGTGGAGGAAGGTAACATTTTTTATTTTATATCTATACTACTATTATAAAGAGAGTACTGGAAACCTTTGAGGCGGGTAAACTCAATAAGTACCACATGAATCACAACACCCAATACACCATTGTAAAGGGTAGGTTCAGCAGATGGACATAGGCTATACAGCTGGCCACCATATACATTAGAAAGGTCAAAGAACATGGGGGGATAAAGTAGTCCCTTGTGGGCGTCTTAAACTCCAGTGGGCGTTTCGTGGGTGTGATCGTGGGGCGAGGGGGCGTGGCGTGTGGCGTCTCATCAAGCGCCAAGTTCACTACCTTCACTAGAGTGGGCGTGTCGTGGGCGTGGTTGTGGGGTGTTATGCTGTGGTGTGTAGCGTCTCCTCAAGCTACAACTTCGCCAACTTAACCTCAGTGGGCGTGGGCGTGGGCGTGTTGTGGGCGTGGTTGTGGGGCGTTATGCTATAGTAAATGTCCACGGCATGCCGTTGGCCACGTACTACAATCAATCAATGTGGGCGTATCGTGGGAAACCATCATATGGGCGGGTACATGGGCGCATACTACAAATGAAGCCCAATCGGCGCATACTACAAATGAAGCGCCGCCGCTTCAAGCACAACTTTCGACATGGGCACAAGTAAATATCCAAGTAGTAACAACAATATGCAAGCCTCAAATCATGTGCAACGTTAATCATATGGCCCTGTTAATCGCCGCGTAATATTCATTAGCATAAAAAGGGGCGCGGCTACCAACCTCAATCATGCATCCAACATAGCTTTCTTATGATTGGATCCACCACCGAATAGACCTGTTAATCACCGCGTACTATTAATTAGCATAAAAAGGGGCACGGCTCACAACACCAATCACGCACCGACATACCTATCTCATGATTGGACGCGTCCCCGAATACAAGGAAGTAAGGAAAAAACATGCGCCTTCCGGAAACATTGACGAACCGCCATAACGTTAAACTTTCACTCTGTTTTGGGCACTTGGCGATTTACTCTAAACGCCTCCGTCGCAGGGCTACACCGACCAAGGCTAATATTCAACATCATCACGCACGCACATTCACGCCAGAAAAACATTCACAATCAGCACAAACACACAACAAACAAACGAAAGATACGGGCAATGCACACGCACTCAAAGAAGCCCTCCGCCAGAACGTTAAACTTTCACTCTGTTTTGGGCACTTTGCAATTCACTCTAAACGATCCAGGCAAAAATATAAAAACATCACCCACGCACATTCACGCCGGAAAAACATTCACAATCAGCACGCACACACAACGGAAATAAAGATACGGCCAAGGCGCACGCACGCAAAGAAGCCCTCGCTAATACAGCGAGAAGGCACAGGCAATGAAAAAAGCCCTCACAAACGCACATTCACACTCTCACCGGAACAAACAAATAAAAAGATAAATACAACGCACAACCACTCAAACCACCGCTCAAAACAAATCTCAAGGTCAAACTTACAAAGTCATAGGCATAGACTTACGAGAAGACTGCTTCACTCATGGACAGTTATATGTAGCACTCTCTAGGACCGGCAATTTATTAAATCAATTTATTCTACGGCCACATTCCAATGAAACAAAAAATGTTGTATACCGTGAAATCTTAAAATAAATTAAACTTTGCCATTACAAACATTACACACATACTGTTTATATCCCGGACAACGTGGGGACGGGCTGCTAGTTATAGATACAATAGATTACCGTCCGTAACCGTCCACGCGAAGGGTTTGACATGGCGAGGAGCTTCTAGGTGTTAAAGAGTAGGTTGTGGATTGCAGTGTTATCAGTGGTGTTTTGAGAGATAGCAGTTCAGTGATTCATGTGTGAATACTTGAGAGTGAAGTAACTGAGTGCAGTCTTCGTGCGATGCTGCTCTAGCTCTATCTCACTTCATCAAGCACACCTCAGCGCTGCAGAAGCATTTTGTCAGCCCCTCACACCCTGCAATGTGTTGATGGCCTGCATATTTTTCCGATTAAGTTTAGAGTGCCATGTTTTTTGTTGTATTTCCACATTCATTATTATCCGACAATTAGGCCCTTCAGCGGGTTTGCCAGAACCTGAAGCACCTACTGCCCTCCTAACCTGATCGTACTGTTAAAAAACACGATGACTCAGATCTGCACCCTTCTCATTGACAGTGCACGCTGTGCCTTTGCAAACAAAAGAAGGTTTCTGTAAATTTCAGCAAAGTCAGTTATTATAGTAAGGTCCTATTAGCTCGTTTGAAAACCGAGGTATGCATAGCTTTCTCGTTCTGTTAAAGGGCTCTGGTAGCTGTTGTTGTTTGTTAAATGATCTTCAGTAGCTATTCTCATGGTAATGGCTTTTGATTCGGGTTAGGAGGAGAAGAGCACTGATAAGGTGACCGGCTGCAGCGCCAGGTAGGATGAGCAACAGGCTAGAATGTGTGCTAAAGATTCCCTTTGTCATGGCTACATTCATGACTTTTTCCCTGCCTTGCCAGAAGACGAGAATGTGTCAATCAGCATTACTAAAGGTTGCAGGTTATGTGCAAACTTTTCATTAACATTAAAACAATGGTTGTTGGACAATAGCAGAAGCCTGAAATTTAACCACCCCTGTACGCCTCACCACTTTCAAATGTCACTAGCCGCCACTGAACATCAGTGACAGCAGGCAGAAAACAAAGTTGATCGTCATCAAGTTGATCATACAGAGGCTCTTCAACTTCCTTATCAAGCAACAGTTAAGAAGATGAATGTGCAATGATGATATCAACCAAAGAACAGCATGCACATGTAGGTTTGGCTGCTTGCGAAGAAGAACAAGGACAAAGACAAAACAACATACAGAATAACAGAATTCATTTGGACACTGTCCCAAGATTAAAATAAAGGGTAACAGTTTCCCCATAACCTTTATTACTGTCAGTGCTGAGTCAATTAACATCATTCCAATCGGAAAGTTTAACAGCCTGCCTCTTATGCCACACCTCAACTGGTAAAACACAAAGGCATACACGTTGGCTACTGCCAAACCATTGCAGAGTTATGGGCTGCTCATAGCAACCATGCCAAATAAAACAACGTCAGTGCAAGGGCCAATACATGTTCTTCAATGGGGCTTCATCCAGTGCATGCCTACTCAGTTTTGCCACTGCTGCTCTGTCAGTTCCGGTCATTGTTTCATGGCCTGGGAAGGCATATGAAAATAAAAGTACAACTTCATAATAATGAGGACATTTGCCCTGTTGCCCAGCGGCACCATTGAGTCACTTTTTACTTGCAAGAAATCATTTGAGAAAGAATTTGAAACGCTGTTGAAGCATGACCTTGAGAGCTCCACTGGTCCTAAGCCCTGGGTCTCACCCATAGTGGTGGTGCCAAAAAAGGATAGTGGAGGTGTGGTGTGTATCTGTGTTGATGTGAACCAGGCCAACAAAGCAATTGAGAGAGAAAGACATCCTGGTCCACACTTAGCAGACACGATCATGCAGCTGAACACATTCAAAGTCTTCGCCCGTCTTGACCTGAACAAAGAACACCACCAACTTGAGCTGGAACTGTATGTGCAATAATACTTTTTCGACAAATGCTGGTTTGTTCAGATTCAAATGGCTGAGTTTTGCAGGGTCTTCAGCTGCAGAAATATTTCAGGATGTTAGAAGTCGAATAAATTAATCTGTTACACATGCTTTTAACCACACTGTTGACATACTGGTATTTGGGACAACAGAAAAGGAGCTTGACAAGGCTCTTACACAAGTGTGCCAGCTACTTGCAGATGCAGGTCTCACTCTGAATGCAGCAAAGTGTGAGTTTCACAAGACCAAACTTAAGTTCTTTGGGCATATAATCTCTGATGGGGGAATGACTCTTGACCCAGATAAAGTGCAAGCACAGTCAGCATCTTTCCCCCCACATTATGTGTCCATGCTGCGATCCTTCTTAAGCACAGCTAGTTATTGCTCAAGGTAAATTCATGATTTTGCTACTGTGAGTGCCCCATTGAGAGACTTGACAAAACAAAATGTCTCTTTCCCGTGGTCTCCTGAATGTGACCAAAGTTTCAAAAGAATAAAACTTGTGATTGAAAATGCAACCAAGATGGCCTATTATGATCCCAAGTTACATACTGAGATCAGTGTAGATGCGAGCCCGTTGGGGTTGATGGAAATCCTTGCTCAACATAATGGTCATCCGAATACTCGGAGACACATTGTGGCCTGTTCCAGTTGAAGCCTGTCTGACACATAATGTGCCTATTCTCAGCCGGAGAAGGAGAGTCTGGCTGTAGTGTGGGCCTGTGAACATTTTCAAATGTTTCTATAAGGAAAATGTTTCACTATTATTACAGACCACCAGGCATTGCTCACTATTTTTGGAAACCTGAAAGCCAAGTTTCACTTCATGATGGCCCTCCTCTGACATATGTGAGTCACTGACTTAAAACTGCACATAGGCATTGCCCAATATGTGCAGCAAAGTTCACGTCTCATTTCACAGAGGGCCTTTTGTGTCATGCGGGGGTCACCGACTTAAACCTGCACAAAGGCAACATCTGGATCAGTACAGCAGCTGTCTTCTCACACCTTTTCAGTTCCACTCGCCAGCATTTACCAGGATCCGCCCACAGGACCTCGCTCCCTCAGGCTCTCCTCTTCCTCACAGAGCTCACTGGTCTTGACAAGCAGACACTGGTGCTCCAGGCTCAAGGGGCGGGAGGTCTTGGATGTCCCGGGGTGATGTTCTCTTGCCTACCTGGGAGACTGGCCGACCTTAGCCCCCAGTCTGCTCACAGGCAGAAGTCTTGCAGAGCTTTCCCTTCTCGCACAGCCCATCTGGATGCTTGACAGTTGGCCCTTTTTGGGGGCTTTGAGCTCCCCTTCTAATAGCCCATTTCCAGACACCAACTGTGATTTAGAGTCTGAGTTGTTGAAGTGTGTGGGGGCCGGCTTCCTTTTGAAGTGCCTACTCACCTTCCCAGTCCTTCCTCCAGAAAGCAGTCTGTCACACCAGGAGCAATTCCAAATCTGTTAGCCCCACAAGTAACTAGAAGGTCACCTGGATGTCAGCCACAGCAACATGACTATCACAATGTTACCAAGGACCCCAGCCCTACTCTTTATGATTCTCTTATCAGTTCCATCTCCTGGGATGTTCCCAGGCCCCTTTCCAGTGACTTCTCTCTGAATCAAAGGGCACTCCTTGAAGTGAGCTGAAGAGTCTGGCTCTCCTTCCTCCAGTGTGCGTGTCCCACCCAGTTTACAGGAAAGCAGCAATCCACAGGTCTGTCTGTGGGATTCTTCTACTGTCTCATTTACCTCCAGTCAGCCTTGGGACTCCCAAAGTGGAATCCAGAGTCTTCAATAGATTATCCCATTCACAGGCCCACATAGACTAAGCACATACATACAACACATGTGCACTGCACAATAGTACCTGCTAACTTGATTCGCTGATTCGGACGATTCGTTGCGATATACAAGTTTAAATAATAATAATAATAATAATAAATATTAATACATAATAATCATAATAACTTGATCGAGGCCAAGGCTGAGTTAAGCTCACAGCAATGGCGCTTTACATGAGTGAGCCTGTATGCATCACTCCAGTAACACAGGTAAAAATCCTATTCACTTCTACTGATCACCACCCGGTATTCTGCTACTAACCTGCTAGTTAACTCCTGGCAATCCTATTCACTTCTACTGATCACCACCCGGTATTCTGCTACTAGCGTGCTAGTTAACTCATGGCAAAGGAATAGCCTTTTACCACTAAAAGGGTCGTACTCTGGACGTTGCTCCCAGTCGAACAATACCACAATCCAAGAGACAGGCCTATGTCATGGTGCATGCCTGTGAGCCAGGTTTCTCCATGACAACAAAAAATCAGCGCCAGGGATCCAAACACCATTGAAGCTGGGACACTCAGGGCAGGGGTACACGCCCGCCACCATGCAATGGACTTTTCTGTTCCAACTCTTTCTTAAGGTTAGTGTAATGATTATACATGAAAAAGGGTGTTATAGGGTGGAAGGAGAATTTGAAACACAGTACAGAAAGGAATTACACTGAATCCAAACAGAAAGAAAAGGTGGAATAGTGTATGAATACCTTTGAAGGCTAGTGCACAGACAAGGAACTCTGAGGCAATAAAGGAAACTGAAACTAGCAAAGGAGGATCACATAGAGAGTTATGTCAGGCTGTAGAAAGAGTAAGTACGAAGCCCCAATATACAGAAAGAGTAGTGGTCAAGATGGGAAAAGATCAGAGTGAGAAACAATTTGTTTTGTAATTGCTTGAAAAGCAGATGCTCCATCCTTGGAGGGCTTTAAAACTCCGATCCTCCAATTTGCTGATGACACCCTGTTGATTTCAAAGACCATGTCCGGCCTCCAAAAACTCTTGTTTTACTTTAATGAATTCTGTGAGGATCAGGGCTTGGAAATCAACACTTTGAAGACCAAGGTGATGTCCTTTAATCAGCATAAATATTTCAAGAGCAAATTGATCTTGGGAGGAATCCCATTAGAACAATTAGATTCCTTTGCATACTTGGGGGTTACCTTCGCAGATGGAATGCCTTGGAAACCGAATATTAGCTGGGCCACCACTAGGCTAAAGCAGATTTGTGATGCAATACTCAAATATTTTTCGACATCTTTCTCCAAACCCATCTCCCCTGCACTAAAAATCTTCGAGACCAGGCATTTGGGGTCAGCCCTGTACGGGACAGAGTTGTGGAGGGTGCTCAAAACATGATGACATCATAAAATTTGAGAACATATTCCTTAGGAACTTAACTACTCTCCCAACTAGTACTCCATTATATCCACTGTTTTATGTTCTAGGAATCATTAGGACCAGGGCCGAAATTCGCTTTCGGCCCTTGTTGTGCTGGAGGCACCTGTGGACCACTCCCGAAATTGCCCAATATGCTGTCAGTTTAAAGGGTGTTATAAAGGCTTATCAATTTAACAAAATCTGATGGCTCTCAAACATTAAGTCAGTCTTGTATTCATTAGGACTCCATGACTTGTGGGACCAACTGAAGACATCTGTTTTTCCATCCAAGGCAGAGATAAAAATGAAATACTGGTCACATGTGGAGGGTGAGGATGTTCGGAGGTCAGCCACTAAGTATACCAGTTGATTACATGGACATTAAGTCATGTCGGGCAGGAATTATTTTGGGACGTAGTGACGGTTCAACTGCATAGAAGAAAACTCTATTTTCAGTTTTGCAAAGGCACTTTATCCCTTTGAACATTTACTTCAGGTTGGAAGGGCAAAGGAGGTACCACTTGCCCTATATGTGACCACCAGAAGGAAAGTGGTTCCCATTTATGTTTGTCTGCCCAAGTTATTTATCTCCCTGGCACAATTGGTTGGTCCCATTTTGCAGGTCGATAGGTGTATGGAACCATCAGGACGCCCTCTGTATTTTTAGATCAAACTCTTCCATAGTAATGGTTATTTCCATTGCAAAGTTTTTAAGTGCAATGTGGGTGCTCAGCAAAAAATTCTCTTGGTCGCTTTCCCATTTGATGACCTACATCCAAGAGTGTTCCACTTGGGATACTTTTTTTAACATTTCACTTCTGATGATATTGTCCCATTTTTTATAATTTTGTTTCTGTGTATATATCCTGCACTGGGGGTTGTGGACCTGAGGGGCCACCTAATTTGACATTCACACATGCAGGAAGTATGGTGACACTTACATCGGAATGCCCCGCATATCGCATAGTCCTTTGACTTCCCTTGCATTACCTACCTGGTTTACCCACAGTATTCTGAGACTTGCAGTTTACAGACATACGGTGAGCTGCTACAGGTGAGCATAGGGATTCAGAAAAGGGGGTGGTGATGAACAGAGTGCCTGAATTAAGCAGACCACTCTTACCCAGTCCAAAGATCAGGGCTTGATCCATCACCGTTTTTTAGCTCACTGCACCTTCCCAGCTCAGAACTTGGCTATATGCAAATTAGTCTGTTCCTGTCCCAGTGCATGATGGGAACAGGGCAAACCAAACTACCCAGCCAATTCTTGTACTGGGAAGGAAATAAGCTTCCGGGGACCGGTTTCTGCCATTTCAGGCGTCGTCGGCCCGGCTTGCTTGAATCCTGATGGTGCAATGAGCAAGGGACTCACATCTGAGTATACCCTTCCACGCTTATGGTGGACAAAATGATTCAGAAAAGGGGGTGGTGATGAACAGAGTGCCTGAATTAAGCAGACCACTCTTACCCAGTCCAAAGATCAGGGCTTGATCCATCACCGTTTTTTAGCTCACTGCACCATCCCAGCTCAGAACTTGGCTATATGCAAATTAGTCTGTTCCTGTCCCAGTGCATGATGGGAACAGGGCAAACCAAACTACCCAGCCAATTCTTGTACTGGGAAGGAAACAAGCTTCCGGGGACCGGTTTCTGCCATTTCAGGCGTCGTCGGCCCGGCTTGCTTGAATCCTGATGGTGCAATGAGCAAGGGACTCACATCTGAGTATACCCTTCCACGCTTATGGTGGACAAAATGATTCAGAAAAGGGGGTGGTGATGAACAGAGTGCCTGATTTAAGCAGACCACTCTTACCCAGTCCAAAGATCAGGGCTTGATCCATCACCGTTTTTTAGCTCACTGCACCATCCCAGCTCAGAACTTGGCTATATGCAAATTAGTCTGTTCCTGTCCCAGTGCATGATGGGAACAGGGCAAACCAAACTACCCAGCCAATTCTTGTACTGGGAAGGAAACAAGCTTCCGGGGACCGGTTTATGCCATTTCAGGCGTCGTCGGCCCGGCTTGCTTGAATCCTGATGGTGCAATGAGCAAGGGACTCACATCTGAGTATACCCTTCCACGCTTATGGTGGACAAAATGATTCAGAAAAGGGGGTGGTGATGAACAGAGTGCCTGAATTAAGCAGACCACTCTTACCCAGTCCAAAGATCAGGGCTTGATCCATCACGGTTTTTTAGCTCACTGCACCATCCCAGCTCAGAACTTGGCTATATGCAAATTAGTCTGTTCCTGTCCCAGTGCATGATGGGAACAGGGCAAACCAAACTACCCAGCCAATTCTTGTACTGGGAAGGAAACAAGCTTCCGGGGACCGGTTTCTGCCATTTCAGGCGTCGTCGGCCCAGCTTGCTTGAATCCTGATGGTGCAATGAGCAAGGGACTCACATCTGAGTATACCCTTCCACGCTTATGGTGGACAAAATGATTCAGAAAAGGGGGTGGTGATGAACAGAGTGCCTGAATTAAGCAGACCACTCTTACCCAGTCCAAAGATCAGGGCTTGATCCATCACCGTTTTTTAGCTCACTGCACCATCCCAGCTCAGAACTTGGCTATATGCAAATTAGTCTGTTCCTGTCCCAGTGCATGATGGGAACAGGGCAAACCAAACTACCCAGCCAATTCTTGTACTGGGAAGGAAACAAGCTTCCGTGGACCGGTTTCTGCCATTTCAGGCGTCGTCGGCCCGGCTTGCTTGAATCCTGATGGTGCAATGAGCAAGGGACTCACATCTGGAGTATACCCTTCCACGCTTATGGTGGACAAAATGATTCAGAAAAGGGGGTGGTGATGAACAGAGTGCCTGAATTAAGCAGACCACTCTTACCCAGTCCAAAGATCAGGGCTTGACCCATCACCGTTTTTTAGCTCACTGCACCATCCCAGCTCAGAACTTGGCTATATGCAAATTAGTCTGTTCCTGTCCCAGTGCATGATGGGAACAGGGCAAACCAAACTACCCAGCCAATTCTTGTACTGGGAAGGAAACAAGCTTCCGGGGACCGGTTTCTGCCATTTCAGGCGTCGTCGGCCCGGCTTGCTTGAATCCTGATGGTGCAATGAGCAAGGGACTCACATCTGAGTATACCCTTCCACGCTTATGGTGGACAAAATGATTCAGAAAAGGGGGTGGTGATGAACAGAGTGCCTGATATTAAGCAGACCACTCTTACCCAGTCCAAAGATCAGGGCTTGATCCATCACCGTTTTTTAGCTCACTGCACCATCCCAGCTCAGAACTTGGCTATATGCAAATTAGTCTGTTCCTGTCCCAGTGCATGATGGGAACAGGGCAAACCAAACTACCCAGCCAATTCTTGTACTGGGAAGGAAACAAGCTTCCGGGGACCGGTTTCTGCCATTTCAGGCATCGTCGGCCCGGCTTGCTTGAATCCTGATGGTGCAATGAGCAAGGGACTCACATCTGAGTATACCCTTCCACGCTTATGGTGGACAAAATGATTCAGAAAAGGGGGTGGTGATGAACAGAGTGCCTGAATTAAGCAGACCACTCTTACCCAGTCCAAAGATCAGGGCTTGATCCATCACCGTTTTTTAGCTCACTGCACCATCCCAGCTCAGAACTTGGCTATATGCAAATTAGTCTGTTCCTGTCCCAGTACATGATGGGAACAGGGCAAACCAAACTACCCAGCCAATTCTTGTACTGGGAAGGAAACAAGCTTCCAGGGACCGGTTTCTGCCATTTCAGGCATCGTCGGCCCGGCTTGCTTGAATCCTGATGGTGCAATGAGCAAGGGACTCACATCTGAGTATACCCTTCCACGCTTATGGTGGACAAAATGATTCAGAAAAGGGGGTGGTGATGAACAGAGTGCCTGAATTAAGCAGACCACTCTTACCCAGTCCAAAGATCAGGGCTTGATCCATCACCGTTTTTTAGCTCACTGCACCATCCCAGCTCAGAACTTGGCTATATGCAAATTAGTCTGTTCCTGTCCCAGTGCATGATGGGAACAGGGCAAACCAAACTACCCAGCCAATTCTTGTACTGGGAAGGAAACAAGCTTCCGGGGACCGGTTTCTGCCATTTCAGGCGTCGTCGGCCCGGCTTGCTTGAATCCTGATGGTGCAATGAGCAAGGGACTCACATCTGAGTATACCCTTCCACGCTTATGGTGGACAAAATGATTCAGAAAGGGGGTGGTGATGAACAGAGTGCCTGAATTAAGCAGACCACTCTTACCCAGTCCAAAGATCAGGGCTTGATCCATCACCGTTTTTTAGCTCACTGCACCATCCCAGCTCAGAACTTGGCTATATGCAAATTAGTCTGTTCCTGTCCCAGTGCATGATGGGAACAGGGCAAACCAAACTACCCAGCCAATTCTTGTACTGGGAAGGAAACAAGCTTCCGGGGACCGGTTTCTGCCATTTCAGGCGTCGTCGGCCCGGCTTGCTTGAATCCTGATGGTGCAATGAGCAAGGGACTCACATCTGAGTATACCCTTCCACGCTTATGGTGGACAAAATGATTCAGGAAAGGGGGTGGTGATGAACAGAGTGCCTGAATTAAGCAGACCACTCTTACCCAGTCCAAAGATCAGGGCTTGATCCATCACCGTTTTTTAGCTCACTGCACCATCCCAGCTCAGAACTTGGCTATATGCAAATTAGTCTGTTCCTGTCCCAGTGCATGATGGGAACAGGGCAAACCAAACTACCCAGCCAATTCTTGTACTGGGAAGGAAACAAGCTTCCGGTAGCTTGTCTCCTTTCTGGTGAAGAATTGGCTTGGTAGTTTGGTCTGCCCTGTTCCCATGATGCACTGGGCCAGGGACAGACTAATTTGCATATAGCCAGGTTCTGAGCTGGGATGGGGCAGTGAGCTAAATAACGGTGATGGATCAAGCCCTGATCTTTGGACTGGGTAAGAGTGGTCTGCTTAATTCAGACACTCGGTTCATCACCACCCCCTTTTCTGAATCGTTTTTGGCCACTATAGGTGTGGCAGGGTATACTCAGACATGAGTCCCTTGCTCACTGCTCCATCAGGATTCAAGCAAGCCGGGCCGACGAGGCTGAAATGCCAGAAACCGGTCCCCGGTAGCTTGTCTCCTTTCTGGTGAAGAATTGGCTTGGTAGTTTGGTCTGCCCTGTTCCCATGATGCACTGGGCCAGGGACAGACTAATTTGCATATAGCCAGGTTCTGAGCTGGGATGGGGCAGTGAGCTAAATAACGGTGATGGATCAAGCCCTGATCTTTGGACTGGGTAAGAGTGGTCTGCTTAATTCAGACACTCTGTTCATCACCACCCCCTTTTTTGAATCGTTTTTGGCCACTATAGGTGTGGCAGGGTATACTCAGACATGAGTCCCTTGCTCACTGCTCCATCAGGATTCAAGCAAGCCGGGCCGACGAGGCTGAAATGCCAGAAACCGGTCCCCGGTAGCTTGTCTCCTTTCTGGTGAAGAATTGGCTTGGTAGTTTGGTCTGCCCTGTTCCCATGATGCACTGGGCCAGGGACAGACTAATTTGCATATAGCCAGGTTCTGAGCTGGGATGGGGCAGTGAGCTAAATAACGGTGATGGATCAAGCCCTGATCTTTGGACTGGGTAAGAGTGGTCTGCTTAATTCAGACACTCTGTTCATCACCACCCCCTTTTCTGAATCGTTTTTGGCCACTATAGGTGTGGCAGGGTATACTCAGACATGAGTCCCTTGCTCACTGCTCCATCAGGATTCAAGCAAGCCGGGCCGACGAGGCTGAAATGCCAGAAACCGGTCCCCGGTAGCTTGTCTCCTTTCTGGTGAAGAATTGGCTTGGTAGTTTGGTCTGCCCTGTTCCCATGATGCACTGGGCCAGGGACAGACTAATTTGCATATAGCCAGGTTCTGAGCTGGGATGGGGCAGTGAGCTAAATAACGGTGATGGATCAAGCCCTGATCTTTGGACTGGGTAAGAGTGGTCTGCTTAATTCAGACACTCTGTTCATCACCACCCCCTTTTCTGAATCGTTTTTGGCCACTATAGGTGTGGCAGGGTATACTCAGACATAAGTCCCTTGCTCACTGCTCCATCAGGATTCAAGCAAGCCGGGCCGACGAGGCTGAAATGCCAGAAACCGGTCCCCGGTAGCTTGTCTCCTTTCTGGTGAAGAATTGGCTTGGTAGTTTGGTCTGCCCTGTTCCCATGATGCACTGGGCCAGGGACAGACTAATTTGCATATAGCCAGGTTCTGAGCTGGGATGGGGCAGTGAGCTAAATAACGGTGATGGATCAAGCCCTGATCTTTGGACTGGGTAAGAGTGGTCTGCTTAATTCAGACACTCTGTTCATCACCACCCCCTTTTCTGAATCGTTTTTGGCCACTATAGGTGTGGCAGGGTATACTCAGACATGAGTCCCTTGCTCACTGCTCCATCAGGATTCAAGCAAGCCGGGCCGACGAGGCTGAAATGCCAGAAACCGGTCCCCGGTAGCTTGTCTCCTTTCTGGTGAAGAATTGGCTTGGTAGTTTGGTCTGCCCTGTTCCCATGATGCACTGGGCCAGGGACAGACTAATTTGCATATAGCCAGGTTCTGAGCTGGGATGGGGCAGTGAGCTAAATAACGGTGATGGATCAAGCCCTGATCTTTGGACTGGGTAAGAGTGGTCTGCTTAATTCAGACACTCTGTTCATCACCACCCCCTTTTCTGAATCGTTTTTGGCCACTATAGGTGTGGCAGGGTATACTCAGACATGAGTCCCTTGCTCACTGCTCCATCAGGATTCAAGCAAGCCGGGCCGACGAGGCTGAAATGCCAGAAACCGGTCCCCGGTAGCTTGTCTCCTTTCTGGTGAAGAATTGGCTTGGTAGTTTGGTCTGCCCTGTTCCCATGATGCACTGGGCCAGGGACAGACTAATTTGCATATAGCCAGGTTCTGAGCTGGGATGGGGCAGTGAGCTAAATAACGGTGATGGATCAAGCCCTGATCTTTGGACTGGGTAAGAGTGGTCTGCTTAATTCAGACACTCTGTTCATCACCACCCCCTTTTTTGAACAGGTGAGCATAGGGGCGGAGCTGATTACATTGCATCAGTTTGAGGCGTGACATTTAAATGTGAGGAAGACGTGCTTACCACACAAAGACGGCGGGCGCTGAGGAAGGCTGAATATGCCGAAATGCATTCGCCATTGCTGTTGTCTGCCGAATAAAGGTGTTCCCCAAAGTTCTCCCCTGCTGTGACCTCTTCTCGTCCCTGGAGGAGTTGTGTTTGGATATTTCAGCGCGGTACCGGAGACGCGCCTAAAAGGCCACCGCATTGTTAAGTGGCCTGGCTTTTCCGGAGACTCTGCTGGAGCGGATTACTTTTATTCCATGGTTGTGGGTTGCCAGTGCCCACCCCTGGAGGCAGGAGGAATGGAGGCGGTGTAGGAGTCATTGACTCTTCGTTGGGCGACATGGATTGCCGTTTCTGCCCCCGCTAATTGGAATCCTGCACTGGGGGTTGATGCGGTTGGGGACCTGAGGGGACACCTAATTTGACATTCACACATGCAGGAAGTATGGTGACACTTACATCGGAATGCCCCGTATATATCGCATAGTCCTTTGACTTCCCTTGCATTACCTACCTGGTTTACCCAAAGTATTCTGGGACTTGGAACTTTTCAACATCATCAAAGAATTCACCAACCCCACCGCCAGCTCCAACAACATCACCCCCTCTCAAGTCCTCTGCGACTCCCTCGCCTCATTCTTCCATGACAAAATCGCCGACATTCATAACAGCTTTGACAACCAACCCGCAAACCAGTCCACCCCACTCACCTCCGAACCTGCACCCCCTCCGAATAACCTTTTCGACTGGGGCCCAATCACCACTGAAGACACCATTCGCCTGATGAACTCCATCCACTCAGGATCCCCTACAGACCCATGCCCCCATCACATCTTCAACAAAGCAAACTCCGTTATCGCACCCCATCTCCGAGACGTCATCAACTGCTCCCTCAACTCCGCCACATTCCCAGAAAGCTGGAAACACGCCGAACTCAGCGCACTCCTGAAGAAACCCACAGCAGACCCCACCGAACTCAAAAACTACCGCCCCATCTCGCTCCATCATCTTTACATAATATTTCAAGGAAAACTTTGCAGAAAATGTGTATGGTATTCCTCCATGACCGTAGAACATTAAAAGAGCTAAAAAAGACAACTGTGGTTGCTCATGAACAAACAGTGATTTCAAGTAAAATGCAGCCATATCTAAAGCTTACATTGAGCGAACATGAGAGGTTCTTATTAATCCGTTTCAGATTCAACTTATTGTTTCGCTTATTTAGTTTCCCCAAAATGAATGATTGGTCAAGACAATTGACAAAATGCCCCTGTGACGATTTATCAGAGCAATCAGATATGCATATTCTTTTCTTTTGTAAATTTTATATAAATTCTAGACGCAGATTAGTTATTCCCCTACTGAAGATCATGTGTGTCAATCGTTGTCGCCCTGCCTTTTTAGCTGTACAGCAATTGGATAATATTTTATGTCGTATTTATTTCCTCATTTTTAAAAAATGCTCCTAAATTACGCAAAAAAATTGTGCTATGAATCAGGATGAATTATTTTTAACTGGAGTGGAATCATTTCTGGAATGAAAAATGAATTGTTTATGGACTTATGATAACAGGTGTATGGACTACCAATAATATTGTATCCTTGAGATGGTGTGCATTTGCTAAATTGTTTTTTGATTGTGATTTTATCTGCACCTTCATGGTTATTAAGTTTTTAATAGCCGAATAAAGAACTTTGACTTGAGTAACTTTACACTCATAAATGGTGAATAGCCCTTAAATGGTGAAGTTACACAAACGTGTGAGTAAACTTACAAATCTGGATTTAATGGCTGGAATGACCCTGTTAGACTATGATAAGATGAACTAGGCATTCAAGAGATTGATGACCAGGGTTAGTGTAAAACCTGGTATGTAAGTGAGACTAGAAACATGAAGTCTAAGTGTAAAGGGGATTTGAAAAGGTGTCATAATGTAATGAAGAAAATCGAAAAGTGATATGTGGAATGTTTTGATGCATTTTCTAACACTGTCACTCGGGAGCAATCCATTCCACCATTTTTCATTCATCAGTGCTATTACAGAAGACAGACAAGTCCACGTAAATCACTTTTGACACCGCCATAACGGAGGAGGCAGCTCAAACTGCTAGGTTATGTCTGCTTTGCACAGCAACACATTGAAGTGAGGTGCAGATCAAGTTCCTAGACAAATCAAGTTATAGGACACACATCAGGCCATCCCTTTACCGTAAAGCGAACCCCACTGTACCATTACAAAAGAATACAACATTCATGTGACACCAGTCTTTGACCTAAAACATAAGGTGCAGTAGATACAGCTCAGGCAGGCCTTAAAGAGTACATAAGAAACACTGTTAATTACAGCATCGAAAATCGTATGTAGAGCAGGATGCAACACAATACTGAACATGAAGACTAATCGCTGTCTATTTCCTAGAGGAATTGAAATAAAGATACCATTCTTATTTGCTTGGATAGATTTTGCATTTTTAATACAGCGATTTTGTAAAAAACGACTTTGCTTCTTCGTGTTCAGACTAACTCATAAACAGTGTACACAGGATTATGCTCTAATGGTGGGAACGCACCCTGGCAGAAACTCAGAAATGCACAAAACATAAAAGAAAAGATAAATACACCCAGTTAGGAAGTACAAAGTAACCAAACACAGATTTATGGGCCATCACACATCATGACTGGATACTATATATTAGAAACACTATAACAACGCCATGACCACAACAGAGGAGAATGTAAGACTTTCCATTTATTTCAACATGACTGATCATTGTCTGGAGCATATTCCAGCATCTGTCATCAAGAAAATAAACACTGCAGCCAGACTTGCAGTTAGTGAATCAATCGTCTGGTAACACTGAGGTAATGCTGATATAAAGCATTAAATACAAAAATCAGAAACTCTCTATTGCAACAGTATTTAGCATGCACATTTCACAGCCTCGTGTTGTTTCCTTTCCTTTCTATTACATATGTGTAAATGGATGACAGGCATATTTAGATAGGATTGGAGTAAAAAGAAGGCTTTTATTCATTCCAATAATGGATTATTTTTATTACCTTTTTATTTGGGTTACTTAAACTATATAAGCAGTTTTGTATAGCCTTTACATTTCACCAATTTACATGATACCAATTACAAATTCACTATATAGACAATTATAAACATTACAAAAGGTACACATTTCATACATCGTTTCCATCTCATCAGCCTTCAGTAAATTTTTTAGGGAGTATTCATTATCCAGTTCATTAGTTTAACTTCCTGAATTTCAGAGGAATTGTCTCAGGGGGAGTCCCAAAGAAAGGATAATGAATTTATGAGTTATTGACCGGCTCTACCTGTAAATGGTCCCTTAACCCCTTCCCTGCTCATGACGGAACCATGTCGTCATGAGCCACGGACGGCGTGCGCTCATGACGGCGTGGTTCTGTCATGCTGCGGCCGCTCTGCCCACGGGCACTGATTCCCCGCCTGTGCGGGCGAATTAGTAAGTGGGAGGAGTCGTGACTGAACCCCGCTGTCATGAGCACAGCTCACCGATGGCTCATGACGGCGTGGTCCCGTCACGAGCATGGCAGGGCCGAGCTCCCCACCTCCCCCCAAGCGCCGCGGCGGAATTACCGCCGCGGCCAAGGGGTTAAAGGTGATTCGGTAATACCGACTGGTATTGTCCCACGAGAAGTACAGATAACATGGGTATCAGCACTTCCTGGTTGCAGATGTATCAGGTAATTGCAAGATGCCCTCTGAGAAATGGGAAATAACATATAGAAATCTGTGTTTTCGGATTGATGCTCATGTTAATTCAAGGTGCAGAGACAGAAAATCGAGTAAAAAAAATCAAATTGCACAAATATCGTGGCAAAAATATGGACAGACAAATTCTCATGGTCAGGAATATCGATTTTAGCTAAGTAATATCAGTGTTTAAGATCATTTGCAAAAATATAGTTCTTAAAAATATCAATTTTTTATTAATGTTATGTATTTTAGTATGTATTTTATGTGTGTGATGTTTCAATTTTTTGTACATGAGTTGTTTGCATTTTTATTATATGTGTTAAAATTTTTGTAGTTATTAAAAAAAAAATTATTTTAGTTTTGCGTGGGAAGTAATATATTTTTTATTGATGAATTATTAATTAGTTGTTAATTAATTTAAATTAATTAGTGATTAATTATGGTAATTGTGCGATTGATTTAGGTGTGTTCTGGCAATTTTAGTGTTAAAGAATGTGTACTCAATGAATGTTTATTATCTTTTTTATTAATATTTTTTTAATTCATTAATAATTATGTTAATTATGGAAATAAATGTAATAAAAATGTTGAAGTCTTTTTTATTGGTGTGGTGTTATTGGGTAGGAAATAAAATAAATACAATTATGTTTTAAATAATTTGTTTGTTTGTTAATATTTGCTCCTTTTAAATAAATGTTGTTTATAAATGTATTTATTAATTTATTTTATATAATATTTGTACCTTTTTGTTGTATGTAATTAACATTATAATATGTGTTCCTATGGTAAATTATATTTTTTTCCAATATTTTTTACAACATTCCTTACAGCGATATTGTGTCAGTAATGCCAGTGGCGCGGCTTGGAGATCCTACCCGCAAGCCACCGGAAAAGAGTCACAGCAGGCCAAAACACCCCCCAAAAAATGCTGCTGGGCCCAGTGTCCACATTTACTCGGCAAACCAAGATGTGGATGCTGGGCTGACTGGTAGGATGCCACCTGGCAACTACCTGGTATGGTGCATCCTTGAGGTGGAAGTTGGTCCCCGTGCCCTGATAAAATTGCCACTAAGCTATTGGCACTGAAACATGTCGACTGTTCAGGTTAAAAAGGTCTAAACATGACGCTGTTGTTTCAAATGAGTACGGACATGATAAAAATTATAGATAGGTGTGATGTGTTTCCGTAACTCAATTTTAAACTCCTTTGTACACTGGGGCTCTTTAGTTTTTGGTTTGATATCACTTTATAATGATACACATTTTTTCAAACTACACATAATTGTGAATTTGGTCACGTACCTATTAGTCAGGAAAGTGCTGATGGTGACTCAGTGAGCTAACTGGGGAGTAGCTATCAGCAGCTCCCCCGATGTTGCTTTAACACATATATAGTTATCAAAGGGCTGTGGTTTCCGGGCTGTTCTGTTTGATTTTATATACTAAATGACACATATGGGGGGGGAGTGTATGACTAGATAGCTAACCCTGTCCCACTGAGAAAGAAATAGTGCGCCTTTCCCTTACAGATTGGACTTTTATATGTAATATGTAATCAGGTCTTTGTATATTGACATTATGGAGTGGTGGACGTCCTGGTTTACTGTCCCTCTACTGCTCCTCTTTTTTTATATGTGTCGACTAAGAGCCACTTCCTGGCTCTCCTGCCCTGCCCCAGATTAGAAGAGTCGGAATCCTGTAGCGGAATCCGTAGTCATTGACCTGGGAGGCATTATTGTGGAGCGATGCAGGTGTTCCAGAAGCCAGGATCTACTGGATTCTATTTCATTGAGGCTAGGCCAGAACCGCCTTCTTGTCTTCATAAGGTGTACCACCCAGAGGCTGTTGCTTGGGGTCTTGCCTCGTCACCAGGTGCCCCTGACTCTGCTGGCTCCACTGGCACCCCAGGATACGTTATGCCTCTGCAAGTGTAGGCGTGGTGTGGGCCTGACCATTCCAGGTGAAGAGAATGCAGAACGGGTGGGCCCAGCGATATTTGGTGTTGAGGGCGATGAGGAAGTCTGTAATTGGTTTGAAGGTGCGCTGACTGGCCAGTGTAGCCGATGAGAGATCCTAGAAAGCGAAGAGTTGGGTGCTGTAGAAGGAGGTGAGTGTAGGGAAGTCGATAAATCACGCAAGACAGCGGATGAAGTTAAAGGAGTATTTATTCGTATCCTTTCCTCTCTCACTCCCAGTTCGTAATGATGCAACAGTCTACCCAAGCCTAACTCCCCACATTCTACCTATTTGAAAGTCAACATTACATTTACTATGCACGAGCTTGTCACGAGCTTCAGCATACTTGAGAGCTCGTGACCGCTCCTACGAACATATGTACATCCCAACACACCTTCCCCCCTTAAAAAAAAACCAAAGAATTCATCACAAAATCAATAACTGTACAATATGTTAATTTTTACATGAACATTTTCTGTAAAAAAAACAACAAGGTTAGTTCATCACAAAATCATTAAATCGAACAGGTAAACGATGAGAACGTATGGTTCTAGTATTGTTTAAGTTACATTCAGCATGTGTACGATCTTCATTTTCTCTTTGTTCCCTTACATCCAGAAAAACATTACTGTCATTATCATCCACTAATTGACTCTTCCCATTAAACAAAGAGACTCTAGTCAAATTCCACACGGAACCACCATCAATCCTAACCGCATTCCTAAAAACTTCAACAACTTTCCTAGGACTTGACCAAACAGGAAACCCTTTATTTACACCTTCTTTCCTTTTAATTCGAACTAAATCGCCCACTTTAATAGGGCGACTAGACATAGAACCAATCCTCTTAACCATGTTATGTTTCATCTTATCCTTGTACAACTGAACCCTATGCTGGACAGCATCAAAATCTACCTTTAAACAATTTTCAAAACCAGCTAAATTCTTTTTCAACCACCAAGGTACCAGCCTTGTACTAGGTTTTCTTCCTCTTGAAAGCTCAAAAGGAGTGACTAATGTTACTGAGTTAGGTGAAGTCCTGTAGGCCAACAGCATGGACTGTAACGCCACTCTCCAATTTAGCCTGCCTTTGATAGAAAGTTGGATGGCTTCTTTGATCACACGGTTGAATCTTTCAACCTGGCCATTTGCTTCAGGATGGAAAACTGCTATTCTTCTATGAATAATTCCACATTTGTCAAAAAATTGTTCTATTTCCTTGCTCACAAACTGTGGCCCATTATCGGTCACAACTTCTTGAGGAATGCCCTCTCTGCAGAAAATTTCATCTAAAAACTCTATCACTTGATGAGAAGTAACTTCTTTAACCATCTTGACTTCTGGCCATTTGGAATAATAGTCAATAAGTACAATACCAAAAGCTTCCTGTTTAGGCAAACAACTGAACGGGCCAATAATGTCTATTCCCAGCTTCCGCCAAGGTCCTAAAGGTAAATCAATAGGACAGGGCTCTGGACGTAAAGCAACCGCTGTTTTGTCACTGTTAGAACAAAACGAACAAGAACGCACAAAATGGTCTACGCAAGAGTCAATCCCTGGCCACCAGAATGATTCCTTTAGACGTCTTCTGGTAAAAGATATCCCCAAATGGCCCTCATGAGCAATTTCAAGTAAGGGGTTTCTAATTGAAAAAGGAGGAATAATCTTGTCACCACGAAGAATTACATCACTCTCCACAGCTAATTCTTCCTGGACTTTAAAAAAACCCATCATATTGCCAGATAATTTCCTCTGTTCTGGCCAACCATGTACAAGATAGTTTTTAACATTACTCAACTCCAAATCTTTACTCATCTCTTCCCTCCAAACATCCTCTTGCAGAGTAAACTTTCCACCACACATTAAGTTGACATCTTGGAATGTAAAAGCAACTTCACACTCATCGTCATTAATTATTTCAGGAGGATTTGTGTCTGAAATCAATCTTGACATGCAATCAGCATGTACATTAGCCTTACCCTGGACATACTCAATATTGTACTGAAAAGATTGCAACCTTGAAGCCAACCTTGCAAGACGTGCCGACATAGTCCTTCCACCTCCTGGAGCCATAAGATACACTAAGGGCTTATGATCAGTCTTTATCAAGAATCTTGTACCCCATAGGAATGACCTAAAATGTTCAGCTCCCCAAACACATGCTAGTAACTCTCTTTCTATGACAGAATAATTCTTTTCAGCATCTCTCAAAGCTCTCGACGCATACGCAACAACCCATTCTTTTTCATTATCTTTCTGTAATAGCACTCCACCTAGGCCTGAGGAACTTGCATCAACCATTATGATACATTTTACACCAACCACAAAAGGTTTGAGACACGGAGCATTTACCACAAACATTTTCAAAGATTGAAAAGCTTTTGTCATTTCATCAGTCCAAACGAACTTAACATTTTTCTTCAATAGGCACCTGAAAGGGTCAACTTTGACTGAAAAATTTGGAATAAATTTTGCATAAAATTCTATGAGACCTAGAAATGCTACTAGCTGTTCTTTTGATGTGGGCACAGGAGCATTCACGATACTTTTGACATGATTCTTTTTTGGTTTAATTCCCATCCCACTAATGGTGTGGCCTAAGTATTCTACTTCTTTCTGCTTAAATTTGCATTTGTCAAGGCGTAATGTTAGGCCTTTCTCTGCTAAAGCAGCGATCACACACTTTAAATTTTTGTCGTGTTCTATGTCATCCTTTCCATGCACTAAAATGTCATCTTGAAATGCTACAGCACCATTTAGACCCTCCAAAGTTTCTTTCATGAGCCTCTGGAAAACTGAAGCTGCACTCGCTAACCCAAAAGGCATGCGACAGAATCTGTATAAACCCTCAGGTGTGATAAATGCAGTTATGTTCTTAGATTCCTCAGCTAGTACCACTTGATGATATGCACTGGCTAGGTCTACACAAGAAAACACTTGTGCGCCAGCTAAGGTTGAAACCATTTCATGAAGGTTGGGTAACGGGTGAGAATCTACCCAAATGGCACCATTTACACTGCGAAGGTCAATGCATAGCCTGAGCTCACCATTAGATTTAACAGAAATCACAATAGGGGAAACCCAAGGTGATGATTCTATTGGTTCAATTATGTTTTTCTTACATAAATCATTTAGCATTTCTTTAAGTTTAATCCTGTAAGAAAGAGGGACATTTCTCACTCTGTGTCTCACTGGAATGGCATTCTCATTTAACTTGATGACATGTTCAAACCCTTTATAACGACCCAAATTCTCACTAAAAACACTAGGAAAAGACTGGCGTAGATTTTCTACTAGTGATGAGCTATTCCCAGCTACACTTGGTATTTTCAAAGGTTGCACTACATAAACTGGGGGACTAGCTCTGGGATCAATTTTCATCCCTAATTGATGTTGGTGTGGCCAACTTAAAAGTGATAACCCCGACCTTGATACATAAATTTTTCCAGATGTGTGTTGTTCAGACAATTGTATATTTGCAATAAAATAACCTATCAGGTTAATCTTGTGACCTGTGTAACCACCAGGAGAAACATCAGAGTCTATTAACTTTCTATTTGGGAACTTTTCTTGAAAAACACTTTGAGAAATGATGGTATACCATGCGCATGAATCCACGAAAATCTCTAGGCACACATCATCAATTGTTATCATACAAGATGGAAATTTTGTGCAATCCCCATCTTCACAAACATTGATAATGGTGTTGACTTGAAAATTTTCTTCATCATCTAATTGATAATCATCACAACATTCATGTATACAATTCATCTTCCCTGATGTTGATCTACAACACTTTGTATAATGGCCTTTCTTATGACATTTCGAACAAGTTTTACCTAAGGCTGGACAATTCTTACTATCTGCTAAATGTGTATCACTTCCACACCTGAAACATAAAAGTTTTGAGGTTCTCCTCTCATGTTTTTGATATCTGGATTTGTTATCATTTCTGACAGGAAATTCATTTCTCTGTGAGAAACTTTTCTTAGACTTGTCAAAATCTTTAGACACACTAAATACATCACTTTTGTCATTGCCCCTAATTTCCTTGACAAATTTCTCCGAATGTTCTATTGATTTTGCTATATCTATGGCATTATTAAGAGATAAATCAGAAGTTGTCCAAAGACGTTCCTGCACTTTTTTGTTATTAGTCCTCATCAAAATTTGATCTCTTAAAACTTGTTCATAGGATATGTGCTCGAAATCACATGTAACAGCCAAAGACCTTAATGCTGAAACAAAATCCTCTACAGGTTCATCTGTGCGTTGCTTCCGAGAATAAAAAATAAACCTCTCCATAACAACGTTCTTTTTCTTACCATATCTTAAACTTAACTGTAATGATGCATATTCATATACATTAATATTCCGTGGATTTACTAACGCTGGTAAGGTTTTGAATTCTTTCAAAGCTATACCACCCAAACAATGTTTTAAAAGCGATAGTTTCCTTTCTGGTTCACATTCCCCTTCTTCTAATACATCTACGTAGGCTAAGAAAACAGGTTCCCAAATCTCCCAAGCCATGGGTGGTTCACCAGGTGATGATAAAAATGAAGGAGGAGGTACAATGCCAGACATGTTATTTGTATTGTTAAATAAGTTTTTCGTAAATAAGTTAATTTGTAAAAAAAAATGTATTTTTTTTTTTCAATAAAATTATTAACTTTTAGTCATAAAGGATAATATTCATGACACTCATAACTTTCCAGGTTTCTTCGTTTAGCTGTAAATTATTTGCGCGATGTAACTGTGGCTCTGTCACGTTTGGAGTAAGCTTCCGGCAAGGTAAACAAATAATAGAAGAAAGACTCCTCTCGTTTTTATTGCTCCACAGCGCGCAGTTGTCAATTTTCCTGGACGTCAGGCAGCGTGTGGAATCTACGTCGTTCCTTGTGCGCAAGTCTGTGCGCATGTACGTCAGCAATGACAACACGCTCGAGAGTCGGATCGAGAGGATTTCAATTGATGCTTACAACAGAATAGTGAGTTATCTTTCCACGCCTTTCTAAAAACAGCTTTCAGGCAAATTTCATGTATCCGTGCTGCAGGAATTTTAAATCCGCTTCTGTAAATCCGTTTCAGTTTCCTAACGGACAGCAGTGGTTCGATACTGCTCGCTTCCCGATATTTGTAGCAGTGGTTCACGCTGTTCACTTTCCAAAATATACAGCAGTAGTTCAACGCTGTTTAAAACAAAATCGCTTCCAATATAATGGTTGTTTTCAGCGTTTTTCACCTTCTCAAAGAAAACGCAAGTGAAAAAAAAAAAACGTGGTTAAAAATTAATTCTTATAATCCTTGATGCAGGTGATGAATCCCTCCCGTCGCCAGTGTAGGGAAGTCGATAAATCACGCAAGACAGCGGATGAAGTTAAAGGAGTATTTATTCGTATCCTTTCCTCTCTCACTCCCAGTTCGTAATGATGCAACAGTCTACCCAAGCCTAACTCCCCACATTCTACCTATTTGAAAGTCAACATTACATTTACTATGCACGAGCTTGCCACGAGCTTCAGCATACTTGAGAGCTCGTGACCGCTCCTACGAACATATGTACATCCCAACAGTGAGGCCCCCTTCTCGCCCTTTTTACATAATCAGTTCCTTGTCGGTGAAATGGTGGATGCATGTGAGGACGTCTGGAGAATGTTTGCCTGCTTTATGAAGGAGAACCACTCTATGTGCTCTGTCAATGAGTATGGGGGTCACCTCCTGCACTCACTAGTATAGCTTCAAAGAGACCAGAGAGGTTTTTGGAGAATTCTTCATCTGTAACAACCCTGATGTGAATATTATCACAGTGCAATCTGTTCTTCAGGTCTTCACATTTTTCTTGGAGGAGGGAGTACTGATACTCCAGCTGTAGAATTTATTTATAGAGAGGCTCACCCTCTTCGTTGAGCTTATCAATAGAGGTTTTGGTCTGGGCCACACTCTCTCCAATGTGATCTAAATCCCGCTGGATGGTGCAAAGATCATGCTGAAGGTCGGCCTTGACTCCCTAGAGGTTAGCTCGGAGCTCCTGGAACAGCTGGAGGAGTAGGTCCTGGTAACCTGCTGTGGCTGGGTGTCTGGCAGGCTGTCAGACCTGCCTGTTCCAATCTGCGGTAGTCTATCCTCTCCCAAGGTGTGTTGAGATGGCGTTGGAAGAATGCTTTAATTGTGGAATCCATTTAGCCACTACCCCAGGCTGTGGTTCAAGTAACAGTTGATGAGAGTGGTGAAGTGTTGGGGTGCTGGGGTGACTGGATCTCCCTCATGGTCAGGTTGTGAGTATTCCAGGGAGTTATAGAGTAGAGGGTCACCCAACAGTTTTGGCTGATTGTGCCCCATGACGGCAAGCCCAAAGGTCACTACAGGGGTACAGGTTGGTTGGCCCCCAAAGTCACCCACTATGAAAGGCCAATCCGCAGGGTCCTCAGGCTGCGAATTGACCTCCCCACCAACACAAGTGTGCTGAAAGCAATGAGCAGCAACCTTATGTGTGGTGTGGTGATCTGGTACCACCCCACAGCATCATGTGGGAGCCCCCGGGCACAAAGCCTCTAGGCTATGTGTGGTTGCTGGGGGATGCAGTGGGTACCAGCTGGTGAGATGCAGGCCTCAGCTCCTCACTGGGTCCATGCTGGCCAGCATTGCTTTATGCTTGGGGGGTCGCTGTGTCATGTGTGGGATCTTCACCCAGGGACCCCAGTAGGTCCCTCCACTGGTGCAAGGGACGTCCTCCAGATTTGGGGGAGCTGGTGAAAGACCTCTGGTGGTCTCTCTTGGTGGCAGCCTGTGCCATGGCACTACTCCTAGGGTTTGCTCTTCAGTAGTCGGGCGTGACTGACGGAGAGTGTATTGAATATTGGGGGCAGATGCAGGTTGCAGTCCTGTTCAGGACCCATGCCAATTGGTGCCATCTCTATGTGGGCACAGATGGCAGCATGCCGTCTCAGTGGTGAGCCCGGGGCAATGCAGTCTTGCAGTCCCTTTTAACGCTTAGCCCGGTCTCTGAAGCTGAGGTGACGTGTAGCTGCGGTCTTGTGCCTGGGTCCACAGTGACCACCCCTACAGTGCCAGGAGCAGGACCCCAGTTAAAGAGTAAGTAGTATATGATGGGCTCAGCTGTTAGGAGGTTGGTGCAGAGCGAAAGGCGGCGGGCAGAGGAGCTCAGGCTCTACACATCTGCCATCTTGCAGGGTTGGCCACTCTGCCTACCCTTTTTTTAGCCTCAAATTTGTGAAACTCCACTGCTAATTATATTACACCCCTAAATGTAGACAATACTCCACTATAATGGCTCTCCACAGGCAGCATTCAAGACAAGTGTTATACCATCACCTTCATTTGTTCTGTAATTCACTGAGGGACTGACTATCCAAGCTCAGTTAACAACACATGTTCACTTATGATATCTAAAGTCAGTCTTGTCATTAGAATGAAGATTTAGTTTGATAAAATGCAAAAAGCAAATGTGAGGCAAAGACATGTCTAACTATACACTTTTGAACGGACAACCATCTAATCAGCTGTTTGCAGATTGTGCAACAACTAAGGGTAATCAAATAACAAAGCCTTCTTACATGCCCTATAAGGATTCCTACATAGGTTGTAAGACTTAATACAATCATTCACTGACCTGAGATCAAAATGATACAAAAGGACCAGCACTATTGATTGCTTGTGGATGGACAGAGAGATATTGAACATTTCAGTCTCTGCACTACCCCAAACCAAAAAACATCTACATCCTTGCTACTGTCAAGTTTTACACTGATCTCGCTAACACAAGGTGAGCGCCGCTTGCTTCCTCTCAAAATGATTACTGCAAATACCCTTCCTCGCTCTTTGTAAACAGTATACTTCGCACTCTTAGCATGAAATATAATGCAAATATTTTGAAAACAGAGGCTGATATCGTAATGATACACTCATTAAAGGCTTTGAGTATTATAGTTTCCAGTAATAATTGGAATACTTGTATTTAACATTGTGAGCTTCAACACATCAATGACTGTATTCTACTTATAGAAACGAGTACTTGTTCTCCTTCGCAGTGCATTGGGTTCAGGCCACATTTTGGGGATCTGAAGCATGTTTATATTTCAAGATGGTCATGGGCTACATCTTTATGTTGATGAGCAAGCAATCAGCAGTCCTACAGCTATCAACATGCATACTAGAAGAGCTTAGTTTTTTTTTGTAAAGGGCAAGGGTAATGCACCAAATATGTATACCCATTTAATTGACCAAATGTAATCAAAACAACTCTTTATTAAAGATGGTTAAATCAGATGGGCTCCTAACTTTAGGAGGTCACTTCCAAAAAGGTTAGCACTTTAAAATATTATCAACATACAGTAACAATGCCATGAACATACTATAACTTAGCAGATCAAATCAGGTGTACAGGTGTTATTTAGAGCTGAAATTGAAAATAGGTTTCCCCTGTGCCGGTGTCCTTCTCTGGGGAAATACAGTGTGTTGACCGATCTACAATGCCCAAACAGTGTGGTGGACTTGCTACCTACTAATGTGGGTACTGGAAATATTCTGGAAACGTTTGTTCACAATGATGGGTACATTTTCAATAGCCTTGTTACAAGCATACTAAAATGCTTGTTTTAACTCCCAGGATGTCTGGATTGTTTACAAGACTTTCCATGAAATATCATCATGCTTTACAAGTGGTCTTCAATGGAGGTGGCACCACCAAATGTGATGGGTCAGTCATTTAAAACTGGGTCATCTCACAAATGCAATATTCAGAGCTCCCATAGATGACTGAGGGGAGAACCAAATGTAATGCTGGATGTGATGGCTGCCATTAGATCTGTCTACCTTCCCCTTCTTTGTAAAAGGTTTTGGAAATGCAAATGAGGGACATTTCTAATATCACTCTCCTAAATCAGACACTATCTGCCTTGCAAATAAAAATGAATACTGACCTGTAAGGCAAAAATATATTTTAACAACTATTAACTGTATATTATCTCAAATATAAGTTTTTCCCTAAAAGCTCAGTAGCTGTTAACACTAACATATCACAGATAAGATACATGTATTCCTATATCATCATTCTAAAACACACATTTTGCAACTGTTTGAGAAGGCTTGAATCCAGAACCCTCAGACATGAATGAAATCTCTCTAGTGTACAAACTCTTGGACAATATGGAAAGAAAGCAACTAGCAATCCTAACACTCATTCAGAGACCCACTAAGACCCAATATCAACAATTCACACTACCTCAGTTTGGGTGGATGGCCCAGAGAACCTTCATTTTTGACTGTTACAAAACTCAAAGCAGCATCTGTGGACATCCAGGTTAGAAGGAAACAAGATCTACCATAGAGGTTAACCTTCACCCCTGAAAACACATCACCCATACTCATTCCAGGAAAAGCTTAAATAGTCTAATCATTCACCTACGTTAACTCTCTATCAGGAAAATAAAAATTTGCAGAGCTAAGTATGCAACCCTATGCTCCTAGAAGTAAAAACATGATGAATACTGTTTTTATAGAAAAACATATGTAACATACTATAAACAAATGTCTTAGTTTAGATCAATTATTGCACTTAAATAGATCTTGCTGTATGAGGAGAATGTGCGTTGACAGCCTTGTGAAGGAACTCTGTTACATTATCCTAGAGTGTGAGTAAATGACATAGGAATTACCTTAAGTAGAAATACGATCTTTAAATACCACAATTATAGTGGTCCATATTTAGTTTGTCTTCATTACAGAAATCTGACACTGAAAAGAGTCAGCTTTTCTGGTTTAATGGAGTGGGCTAAAGAGTGCTGCTATGCTTTTCACAGTTCTTGACATGTAAGTAAAACTGAGTGCTGCATAACAGTGTTTAACTTAGTTCTAGTCTATAGCTCAACTCCATTATTGATTAAATTACTACCATAGTGGATCTAGGACTTGTTGTAGATGCAACTT
The DNA here is from genome assembly GCF_964261635.1 of Lissotriton helveticus. Taxonomy (NCBI): domain Eukaryota; kingdom Metazoa; phylum Chordata; class Amphibia; order Caudata; family Salamandridae; genus Lissotriton; species Lissotriton helveticus. Next base: position 1,035,489,716 of record NC_136070.1, read on the forward strand.
TGAGCTTGGTGGATTCATTTAATGTAAGGGTGTTCTTTTGGCATACCTGCTGTGGAATCTATGGTATGATCACACCAGATTCCAATAAAGGTCATAGTGCTCACTACCTATGAAGATCATTACCAGATGAATAGAAATCATGCAACAGTAGTTGTGCTTGTATCATTCAGACTGGATGTGCAGCAAGACTATTCCATCAACAAAATATAGCACATAATTCAAATTGATTTAAGCAGAGATATTATTGATCAAGCAATTAGCTTGGCTGTTACTGTTCAGTTAGAAACAACTTTTGTTCTTGACCACTATTCTGACACTTCTTGACTAAACTGTCAAGGAAATGAGTCCATCTGTAATCTTTTCATTTGGACACAAGAAAACATCTTAAAATGTTATAGTTCAAATTACATTCAGTAGCTCATGAATTATCAGATGTGATGCTGTTTGCTTTAAAAACATAACTAGCAAAATGGCTCAAACTAGTTATGATTAAAGCTATTAGATTAGCATCGTACACATTACTACCATCTGTTTATGGTGAATGACTAGGGAAAGTTGTCTCTATTTAGCTTTCAACATTACTATTGTCTACATTATTGCTCAAATTCACACAGTCTAGACTCAGGGTTTTAATCCAGGGCCAATATAGCCTAGGTCTCAATGACAGATTATCAACTTGGATGTATTACATCACAAGCCTTTTCTTCGGATGTCACTACAACAGGAATATCATATACTATTACTTTGCAACTTCACTGGTAAGGAAAAATGTAGTGTGTGTGTGTTGCATGTGTGTGTCTGCGTCCGCGACCGAAGTGGCAACAGATACATCTACTTCCAACTTAACGATCTTATTTCAGTCATTGGAAAAGGCCCACAAGAGAGAGCTTAAAAAATGGTGGGAAGCCACTTCATTACAGCGATATATCGACTGTGACTGCATCCCGAGAGGTTGAGGATATTCACGGTACCGTCGTACGAAAATCCTGACCCACAGCTCCTTAAGGATTGGGCAGAATACACTGCAGCATCTGCAAAAGGCATGGTCAAGATATTAATCCATTATGTATGGAGTGATCGCAAGAAATTTCTTTTGCAAATAAAAAGACTAGAAGATCTTATCACCAAGGAGAAGGACGCTAAACGTGCAGAGGATTTAAAAACAGCAATGATGAAATGCCTTAAAGACTATGAATTGGTCGTAAGACATCGGAAGCAAACAAAGTTCCAACGAGATGAGCAGGACTATCAATCAGGCCGAATTCTAACGTTCGCTCGAAAATTTGATGGCGCAAGAAAGAAACTGAACAAAACAGGTGCCACAGTGAGTGGGGGCCGTGACACCTCGGAATCAGAGGCTGAAGCGTCGGAGGGCGAACAAATGGCCAATAAAGCAGGAGACAGACTCAGTTTTTTCACGAGTACTAGCTAATCAGAGAAACATGCCAGAGGCCACTGTCAAGAACACATTCCCCTCAACAAACCCGAACCAAGGGCGCAAAAAGCAGAAAACAAGGAGGGGAAAGAAAGGAGGGAGAAGAGGCACCCACTCCGAGAGTTACCCGGAGCAGGGGGAGGGTGGGCAAATGGTGAGCCGCACAGCGGCACAAATAGTAGTGAACCTTTCAACTAAAGTTTTAACAGAAGACCAAGTGAAAGTGTTACAACTGGGCCCGAGTTTCTGCCCCACCTCCGGATATGACTATGCAGAGGTCGGCATAGATCTCCGTAAATATGTAAGAAAATTAAAACTACAGAAGATTTTCTTCATCCATCCTAGGAATGAGACCGTGAGGACAACCAATGAAGACCCAAACTCACAGAACAACTAATAGGCCACAACCTGCAAACTTTGGTCACCCTGCAATCGCTGGAGCCAATTAGCTCTGGTGACAAAAGAGAAAGAAACATTGAAGAACATTTAGAACTGGCTGGAATCACACAAGCAAGCGGACACAACTAATTCAGGAAAAAACTCAAGAACTATCTTACAGACACCATTTGACACCATTGATGTTTTTAATGAGGCAGTCATAGCAGATCTCAAGGATTTAGCCAAACATGCAAACTCAAAAATGCAGCATTACAATGTACCAAGGAAACATTTGGATGCTATCAAATCCTTGAAAGATGATCCAAACATTGAAATAAAGCCATCAGACATGTCATTTGAGATGTCATCAGTGATGTCATCAGTGATGTCACTGACCATGTCATGAATGATGTAATATGTGACATCATCAGCAGTGCATTGCGGGCGCGCAAGTCATAGTTAGCAGAACTAACTATAACGGAGGAATTTCTATGGTTTTGTACGAGTGAAATGTCCAGCTAACTATAACATCCCTGAAACTTATGTTTTTTTCAGTGAATTTCTAAGGTTTTTAAAATGCTAATTTCTAACTATAATGTCCCTGAAACCTCTGGTTTTTTCAATGAATTTCAAAGGTTTTTTTAAAATTCTAATTTCTAACTATAACATCCCTGAAACCTATGGTTTTTTCAGTGAATTTATTTGTAAATATAATATGTATTAAACAATATTATATACTTTTCTGGAATGTTATTTCCTTTTTTTTAAAATCATATATTTTTTTTCAAACCATTTCTGGAGTCGCGCACCCAAGTGCACCAAACACGGCAGGTGCGCGTATTCAAGCCACCATTTTTGAAAAGTCATGGAGGATCCGCCTACGGTGTGCGACGGGTGCGTGGCTTCCAGTTATGTCATATACGTATAATATTACGTGGTGTACGCGATTGGTATGCGACCAGTGCGCGAATCCTTCTCCCGCGTATTCGCGACACATGCACATTAAGGTATGTGATGTTTGCACGGTGGCGGACCCCGCGTGACTTCATATACGTGCTAGGGTGCGAGACTCCCGTGAAAGTTTTTATATTCTAAAATGTTATGTATGGAGTTGCGCACCCCTCTCGTTCACACCAGGGGGCTGTGCTGGAAGTCGTGCACCCCTCGCGTTCACACCAGAGGCCGTGCAGGCAGTCACGCACCCCTCGCATTCACACCAGGGGGCAGAGCTGAGCGCCGGGCTAGGGTCCCGACTCCAAATTTTTCTGGAAAGACAAACTCGCCTTCTACCAGTAATTTCTATTCGCACCGGGGACCCCATCCCCCGGGGCCTATCCACTTTGATGAGGACCGTGGGGAAGCCCAAATGCCCCCACGATCCCGCCGGCTCCCGGCGTCCTGCGATAGCTGGTATTGCTTTTCCACATGGGGAGCTGCTAACATGCAGCTTCCCGTGTGGAAAAGCAATTCTGCTTTGGATTTTGGAAGAGAGAGCAGGTTTCCCTGCTCTCTCTTCCAAAATCCATAACAGAGTTTGCTTCGGTAGGGCGGGAGACATGCTCCCTCCCTACCGTAGCAAACAGCAGTGTCTCGGGGGGGGGCACCCAGAACACTGCAGGAGCCGGCCCTGGGGGGGTGGCAGTCCCCAAGACCATCGAAGGCTCCAGGAGGGGGGCCGCGGCCCCCCTCACAACTTTTGCAAAGCCCCAGGGAGGTGGTAGTCCCTGGGGCTCGGGGGTCCAAAATGGACCTCTGCAATTTAACAGTCAGTGCCCCGGGGAGGTGGAGGTCCCCACGGCATGTGGGGGGGCTTGAGCCTCCCCACAAAGTTTTTTTTTATTTATAAAACTGAGCCCGGGGAAGGTAGCGGTCCCCGGGGCTGTGGGGGCCCCCGCAGACCCCCGCTTTACATTTTCCAAATCCCCCCGGGACCTGGCCCACCCGGGGGGTGAAAATTAATGAAGCGAGGAAGCCCTCTTTTTTTCCGTCTGGATCCATGCACACAGTGCGCATTCCACAGTTTTAAAAAAAATGCTTTTTTTTACCCTGGGGCTCCTTGTGGGAACCCCTGAGCAGGCCTAGGAGGTCAGGGTGTTTCTACCCTGTCCCTTTTTCTTTTGTTTAAGCTCAGTTTCTCTGTTTTCTTCTGACTCGCTTCTACCGAGTCACAAGATGGCTTTGTGGTTTGGAGTGTTGACAGCCAATTAGAATAAAGCTTGTGATCGGGGGGGCGTGGCCAGCAGCATGGCCAGCTAAGACGTGCCTTCGAGTAGCTCCTGTCGAGCTGCTAATAATCCGGCTGAAAAACTACTTCCCCATAGCCTAAACTGGACTCCTGACGAAGCATTGAGCCCCTGTGCCTCCCTGGGACCGATAATCCCGCAGCTACAGATCAAATCTTATGGAAAGCGGCAAAAGCAGATTCTGAACCGAGCTCGGCCGCGGATTCCAAGATGGCGGCGCGCTGAGCCCCTGGGATCATCTCGGAGAAGGAGGACTGGCCGGAACACTACAGAGGCGCCGGGAGGACACCGGAGTACAGCTGATCACCTGAGTAACCCCCACGGGTGCGGGACAGAATTCGGGCGAGTACTGCGGGAGAGCCCCAGGGGCCGCGGCGCTGAGCGGGCACTAACCGGGACCCCTGCACCCATCCCCCACCCCCCGCTTTCGGGACAACAGAGGATCGGCGCCCAGACTGCACCCGCCTGGGCCGCGAGCATGAGAGAGGTGCCGACAGCGTCCGTTGCAGGGAGCCGGACGGTGCACACAGCGGCCGCTGCAACGCCCCCGAGACCCCCTGGTACAGCCGGCTATCAGGAGATGAGGAGACTCCCCTGGCTGAGGTAGCGGCGCGAGAGCCTGCCTCGCGGGCACACGCTCGGCGGGTCTGCCCCTCCGGGGATCCCATACGGACCAGACAACGAGTTGTCCACTGCACGGGCATAGCGCACGCCCTACGGTGCACAAGCCGGGCTGGTCCTTCTCCCATCCTGACCCCTCAGGCCATTAGAGCTGGGACCGCCCAGAAGTTCGGAGGCGATGGCACAGCAGGGGCCTCACTGAAGCCACAGCCTGGATTTTGAGCCTGCCCGAGACAGTGGTGGAGGCTGGACCCGGGGAGATCTGAGTGGAGGCGGAGCCTGGGAAACCTTTGCTCATTGGAATACCTCTGCTGCTGGACACTGAGTAACCAGTTTGAAGGTCCGAGGCAAGACGGGAGTGAGGCGCGATTTGCAGTGGCAGTACACGAGGGAGTATCTGCCGTAAGACCCCGGTGATAACGGTGGGGAGACCGTAGGGTGTAGACGGAGGCTGAGGCCCTGATCGGGGCAAGTGGTGAGAGCTGCAGGACGCAGGTCGGCGACTGAAGGAGGAAATCGGATCCACGCGCGAGGCGCTGCCTGCCATTATCAGTCATGGGAAAGGAAGATACATTCCCCAGAAATGCCAAGCAGGGCCCCATGGATAATTTCGCTGCGCCGCGACCAAACGTAGAAGTCGCACCCACAGACACCAACCCGTGGTCCGACACTGACTTATTGATGGCCGCTATCCAGGCGTCCAGGGCCGACATTCAGGAGTCCAGGGCAGCATTGGAGGTGAAAATTGGTGAAGTGGGGTCGGAGGTGACGCTGTTGCGACAAGACTTCCCAAAACTGTCAGACCGGGTGACCACGACGGAGACGTGTATAGGAGAGGCAGAAGACTCGATCTCCACATTGAGAAGGGACATGGCGGAACTCCAAGCCTCACATCGTCAGCTGTTGTGGAAGGTGGATGATGCTGAAAATAGGGCACGACGCAACAACCTGCGCTTCGTTGGATTCAGAGAAGGTATTGAAGAGACGGACATGGTGGCCTTTCTCCACTCCTGGCAAGTGAAAACCTTCTCGGCGGTGCAGTTCTCAACCTGTTTCATCATCGAAAGGGCGCACAGAGCCCTTCTGGCTAAACCGCCCGAGGGAGCACGACCCGACCAGTCATTGCGCGTTTCCTCAACTTCGCGGACCGTGACCTGATTCTACGGGAATCCAGAAAGATGGGGGAAATCCGCCTGGAGAACGTGAATATTATGATTTTCCCTGACTACAGCCAGGAAGTGCAAAAGCAATGCAGATCCTTCAACGCTATTAAAGCAAAACTAAGAGATATGAACATTACCTATATGTTACTTTTCCCGGCGAAGTTGAAGGTAATCTACAAAGACAAGGCCCACTTCTTTGCCCATCCGGAGGATGCCTGGCAGTGGCTGGAGGAACGCCCCATACTACGTAGGCAAGACCAAGATGGGAGGGGCAGACCGGATGGACCGACTCCGCGCAGACAGCAATGGGAGCGACCGAGGACCCAACGTCCAAAGACACAGAGGAATAGGAGACAGACGCAGACTAGGCCCTACCCGGGACGCAATCAAGGGAACAGACGAGGAGGACAATCGGCATCCCCCGGCGGGAGAGGCACTATGGAGCCAGGCCTCAATCGTCTCAGCAGATCTGCCCGCTCGGAAGGAGAAGAGAGAGACGACTCTGAGGTCCTCTCGTTGGGAGAGGAAGAGGGTGGAGCACGCTCCGTCCATCCACTGGAAACAGCGAATCACGAGTTAGAACAGGACGGTTCGGGGCGACTGGATGACCTACGCCCAGACACGCAAGACTCACACTCTTGAACGAGGGCTGAATGGGAAAACGAGAGTGTAGCTCGACGCTAAAGAAGACACGCAAGTTGTTTTACCCCCCCCCTTTTTTTTCTTACCTATTGGTTTTCTTGGACACGAACTATTGTGTAAGCATTTCTCGACTTTGACTTTTAAAACTATTTATTGGAGAATGCGCTATATGTTTTGAACTGAATCTGCTCGACTAGTTCGAAAGCAAGGGGGTCCTGTGGGAGGGTGATAGACCTTCTCCTACTCTCAGTTCTACCTTGAGGATGGATGGGACTGGAAGGGGAGGGAGGTGGGGTGGGGGTAAAGGGGGGGATCTCAGTTATGTTGAATCAGAAAGTTGGGGGTAACGTAATGGAGGGGTTGGGGGAGTTGGGGGAAGTTTGGGGGGGAAGGGGAGTGAGGCAATCCAGCTGAATACCACAACTGTATCTTGGGCGAACACACACGAATGGCAACACACCACACCGCGACCTGTTAGAGGCTGTCCCACACTATCGGTCATATCATGCAAGCTACTGGCTGCTGTCCCACGCCAGACACTGGTGCAGGCCCTGCAAGACCCGCTATACACTCACCACCTGCGTGATTATGGAGGAGCATGAAAGGGGAGTTGCCTGTGAGGGGAGCATTAAGGTGATGACCTGGAATGTCAACGGCCTAGGCTGTAAGATAAAACGAGGTCTGGTAAACAATTACATCAAAAGGTCTGAGGCGGATGTAGTACTCCTCCAGGAAATGCATCAGCAAGGTAATAGATGCGCCTTCTTGGCAAGAGGACAATACAAAGTTTTGGCACACGCAGGGTTTTCCTCCGGGTCGAGGGGGACGGCGATACTCATTAGAAAGAATCCCCCAATGAGAGTAACACAGGTGTGGACAGACAGCCAGGGCACCTATGTAGGGGTACGGGGGTCATGGAGACGGTGGGAATACACACTCATATCTGCATATGCCCTGCCCAAGTTACAGATAGATACCATGAAGGGGATAACGGACATAATTCTCAATACATCGGACACGATTCAAATCCTTGGAGGGGACTTTAATGATGTGATGAACACCTCCACAGACAGGTCAGGTGACCGAGATAGGTCGCAGAACACGACCCCTCTAGCCAGATCTATGGAGGTTCTGGGCCTCCTGGATGTCTGGCACTGGTTACATCCAGACACCCAGGCCTTCTCTTTCTTCTCTGGGGCTCATAAAGTTTACTCTCGCATAGATTACATCTTCATGGCAAGACAGGCGTTGCAGGTTACAGATGCGGCGGACTATCGTGCTCTCAGGATATCTGATCACTCCCCCTTAGTGGTTCAGACAGGTGGACGAAAGTCGAGGGGTCCCAGAACCCTGAGACTCTCGGCCTGGGACTTACAAAATCCAGACATTAGAAAGGGACTTAGGGCTGACGTGAAGGTGTTTTTGAGAGAAAACCAAGGATCTGTAGACTCCCGAGTAGTCCTATGGGAGGCGCTCAAGGTAGGGCTTCGTGATAGGGCCCACTGTAGATTAGCTGATGCTAGAAGAAAGAACCAGACTGAGATACAGACCCTAGAAGTGCGAATACTACAGTTAGAACAAGAACATTTACTCATGAGAGACATAGGGACGCAAAGACGCCTTGCTGATACCCAAGCGCAATATAGGCAGCTGGTGACCGGGGAGGCCAGGACGCAAGCACTGGCAACCTTACACCGCATATATGATGTAGGTGACAAGTCTGGGAGACTACTGGCCTGGCTTAGTAGGAAGGAGAGGGACGAACGCTGGGTTGAGGGGTGGGCCCGGATTTTTGGGCCTGCACTGACGACAAGATAGCGGACGCCTTTGCTGAATGTTATGAAACCCTATACGAGGCCCGAGATCTGGGCTCCAGAGAAGAGGTGCTGCAATATATGGCGCCCATCGCCCTCCCAACGCTTGCGGAAACTGACTGCGACGATCTAGAGTCAGACGTCACAGAGGAAGAGGTTCGAGTGGCGATGGCCAGACTCCGCACAGGAAAGGCCGCAGGTCCTAACGGCTTTCCGCCAGAACTTTTTAAGGGCTTGGCTGATCTTTTGAAGCGGCATTTGTTGGTCTTGTTTTGGGATGCCGAGACGGAGGGACAATTCCCCCTAGATCTTAGACAGGCCACGATTATCCCGATCCATAAACCAGGGAAGCCCCCGGAGGACTGTGCCTCATATCGCCCCATTTCATTACTAATTGTGGAGGCCAAGATATATGCAACCATATTGGCCATGCGCATGAGAAGGGTCATCCCGGACCTGATACACATGGATCAGACAGGGTTCATTCCGGAGAGGGCGACCAGGTATAATTTGAGGAGGACACATAATTGGTTACATGTGGTAAAAGACAGGGCCGACCCCCATTGGTTCATGTCCCTTGACGCCGAAAAGGCGTTCGACGCTGTCCACTGGCCCTTCCTAGAGGGAGTGTTAGAACGCCTGGGTATTGGACCCAAATTCAGGAGGAAAATCGGTCTATAATATGCAGGCCCTGAGGCCCGGGTAAGGGTAAACGGAGTGATGTCGAGGACCTTCCCCATACAGCGGGGGACCAGGCAGGGATGCCCCCTGCCACCCCTGCTATTCGCCTTGACAATTGAGGTAATGGCCGCTGCAGTCAGACAGAATGGGAGGATCGTGGGGTTCTGTATCAGTCAAACAGACACACAATATGAAAAAATATCCCTTTACGCAGACGACGTCCTCCTCTATGTTACACGGCCAGACAGCACAATACCGGCTATATTTGATGTACTGGCGAACTATGGCGCAAGGTCAGGTTACCAGATTAACTGGCACAAATCAACGCTTTACGATCCCCGAGGGCGTGAGGAATGGCCTCAGCTGCCACGGAATTTACAAACGACCGGAGAAGGCTTCCAATATTTGGGGATATTCATCACGGCTAACAGAAGCACCTCATACGATCGTAATATCTCTCGAATCGTGACTACTTTCAGAACTGACGCAGATAGGTGGCGGTCTCTCCCCCTGACGATACTCGGTAGAGCGGCAATGTTCAAAATGATATCGCTCCCAAAATTCCTTTACGCCTTCCAAAATGAATATTATCAGATACCTTCCAAGACGTTCAGAGACATACAGGCGGACCTCAGGTCATTCTTATGGCTGGGGAAACACCCCAGGGTTGCCCTCACGACGTTACAGAGACGTCAATACAATGGAGGAATTTCGCTCCCTGATCTAGAGACATATTATTGGGCGGAACATCTTGCCCCCATTAATGATTGGCTACATGCACCCGCCACCCACCCCACATACGCTCTGGAACGGTACCAAATGGGATCACATTCGAGTCTGTACTACATATATGGGGGGAAGGGACAGGCAGGACTACTGGCGGCAACAAGGATTACACTAGGGCCATGGACTAGAGCCACGAAGGTCACTGGGTGGACACACAGGGCTACGAGGCAAACGCCTTTATGGGAATGCTCCTGGCTTAAGGAGTTACGCAAATTGAAGGGGTTCCAGGGATGGGACTATATCGGCATCTCCGCGTTAGGGGACATCATTAAAAGCGGAGCGCTGAAGTCATTTGCATCTCTGCAGCCCGAATTTGGGTTACAGTGCTCTCAACTATACAAATACATACAATTGAGACATGCCTACCTGGCAGAAGGGGCACTACGGGGCCCGCTCCCCGAATATGCACCACTAGAGGGTCGTTTACTGCAAGAAAAGATCACAGGGAAGGTGGTCTCGCTGACCTACAAAACAATTATGAATAATAAACCGGACACACTGGCGGGCCTCAGAGACACATGGGAACAGGAAGTGGGTGAGATGGACGATGTAGACTGGGGAGGGGTGTTGATGCATCCCAGAGAAGTGGCGATCAAGTCCCACCTTCGCCTAATTCAGTTTAAGATCCTGCACAGGGTCTATTATGACAGAGTACGACTCTGTAAAATGGGGAGGACGTCAGATTCTCGCTGCGTGAGATGCGGGCACGAGAACGGGACTTTCTTACACATACTATGGACATGCACACATATACAGGCCTATTGGAACGAGATTGCTACTGAATTGGGTGCAGTTATGGAGATAGATATTCCGCTGGACCCGAAGTTGTTCCTACTGGGAATGACCAACGATATAGATCTGGCCCGTCCACAGCTAATATTCCTAGTACTGGCCTTGGTGGTGGCTAAGAGGGACGTAGCTAGGAAGTGGGGGGCGGCTGACACACCTCAGATTGGGGAATGGAGGAGGGGACTAGACCTCTACATGGCGGCAGAAAGAGTCACATATAAAGCAAGAGGCTGTCCGAGGAAATTCCGCAGAGTGTGGAGTAAATGGAGACAATATCATGGCCTAGACGGAGGCCTCTGAAGGGTCCACAGCACTTACAAGATGCCCTGTGAATGGGAGGGAAGTAGATGGACATGAGATGAGGGGTAAGAAGAACGTGGAGGGACCTGTCATGGATGTTTACATGGAATGTAATACTAAAGACTTGTACTCGGACAGGCGTGGGTGGGATGTGGGGTTAGGGAGGTAAGGATTACTGCCTGATGATGTCATACATGCTATGGATACTGATTTGTGGGTAAAGTGATGCAAAGGTTTTATAAAGAATGTACTGACCATCTGCTGTTGCCTCTGGGGGTTATACCAGTTTATACGGTTGGGGATGGGTGGGAGGGAGGGAAGATAAAGAAAATGCAGATGTAAGACTTTCCTGCTGAACTGTCGCATGTAACATTTGCCAAATGTGCTTCTTTTGTTTTATATGAGTAACGCCGCCCGGCCTCCGGGATGTGGGTTCACGGGCTGTGTAGTATTTTGCTTTGCGACATATGCATTGATGTTGTTAGATGCAGGAAACTTGAAATGTAAGAGTAGGCACTTTATGAATCTGCAATAAAAATATTTTAAACAAAAAAAAAAAAAAGCTTGTGATCGGGAGGGTGCGTGGATCCACTGCGCCTCTAAATATTGAAACTTTTTTTTTTTTTTCAGCAACTACTGAACGGATTTACACCACTTAACAAAAAGAGTTCTTTCTGAAACAAGGGCTACCTTTTTGCCAAATGTGGTGTAATTCCGTTCAGCAGTTCGGGCTGTAGCCGTGTCTACAATTTCCTATGGGAATTAACATGGAGAAAACATGTTTTGGGACCCCCCTTTTTTCTCGGCCCCCACTTGCCGAATAACCCCAAAACTTTCAAGAAAAAGAGCTGACCGGTGCGCCCCACGAGTTTTAAAAATTTCGCAAAGATTCGTCAACCGGCGTCAAAGTTATTGGGAAAAGAAGAAATGCTTTTTGAATAGAAATAAGGTCCTAACTATAACTACTTACTGGTGACCGCAAGCTGCTTTTAAATTGAAATGTGACATCAGCAAGCCATGCAAACATTGATAAAGGCAAGGATGCCGAAACCCATCTGTTTGGGCTAATAAATCTATACTTGGAACCCACTGAAAGCTGCGCCTTTGGTGAATAATTTAAATATGCATTGCCACATGCGCTACGGAGGCACCCATTCAGGAAGAGTTCGACAGCAGTCAGTGGCAATTTGGTGAATCTTATTTTTGCAGTCTGTCACAACCGCCACACTCCCAAGAGTGAGCTACCCCTCACCAACTGGATTGGGACATTACAAAATGGACAGGTGCTTGGATCATGAAGACGAGCGTCTGCGGGTAGGTGGTAAAGGAAGGGGAACACGCAGCCGAATGAGGGTCACTAAGTGATGTTACTTGTGCAGCAACTAACTGTCATCATATTTTTAATGTTTGTCCAAAACCATTGTGTAGAAACACCTACCAAAGGTAATAGAATATCGGGGGCAACAAAACACATTGTTTTCAACTACATGCTTTGATGGCAGAGACTAATATAGACTATTTATTGTGAACTAATACTCCTTCTTCTATGATTTCACCTAATAGGAGAGAGGCAAGCTGCTTTTAAATTGAAATGTGACATCAGCAAGCCATGCAAACATTGATAAAGGCAAGCATACCAAAAAGCGTCTGTTTGGGCTAATGAATCTATACTTGGAACCCGCTGAGTGCTCTGCCTGTGGTGAATAATTTTAATAGGCGTTGCCATACGCATTACGGAAGCACCCATCCACGAAGTGTTCGACAGCAGTCAGTGGCAATTTGGTGAATCTTATTTTTGCAATCTGTCAGAACCGCCGCAACCCCAAGAGTGAGCTACCCCCCACCAACTGGATTGGGACATTACAAAATGGACAGGCGATTGGATCACGATGACGAGCGTCTGCGGGTAGGTGGTAAAGGAAGGGGAACATGCGACCGGATGATGGTCACTAAGTGATGTTACTTGAATGTATATATTAAGCTCCAAACTTCACAAAATTAACCAAGTGAAGAGACTGCCCTGAATGGAAGGGTGGATAACTCAGTTTTTATTTACCGAGACAAACCAACAGAAACCAACAGGACGCGTTTAGGCTAACGCCTTTTTTGACTGTTTACACAGATGGCTAATCCGCCATATTTTGTAATCATTACAACAACACGTCATTTCCAAATTTGCAATACATAAAAATAGAAAACAGACTATTAACTCACAGTCTTTAGGTGCCATATTGGTGTGTTCATATGTCTTGTCATAAGTAATTCATTTTCACAGGACAAGCTCATCATCCCTCATATGACATACTTCTTGATGTACATACTGATTAATTCATTAATTTCGTAATTCTAACACAGTAAATACGCATTGATGCGAAGATTACAAAGCACAGATCGAGCTTATGACTAGACAGTAATTTTTACAATCGAGCTCTGTATGAGCATACATCGCTGTACAATTCTCCCACAATGTTACAAAGATGGTCCAAAGAATTAAACAGAATATTACTTAAAAGGATTTCAAATCTCATTCCATGCAAAGATTGCACATTAGATTTTTTTTAACACAGTGATTATTACACCCTAAATGGGCTAAGGAGATTGGGAAAATCTATTTGTTCCTGTCAATATAATTATCATGAGCTCTCCCTCATTAATTTACAATTTATACTTATTGTGGACCAAAGCAAGTCATTGGACCTAGGACAACACATGTGCAATAACAATTCACGATCTAACACTCAAATAAATAGATACATATGTTTATCAGGGTCTGCGATAACTCAGATTTGTACTGGCTAGTACTGTCCCCTTATGCATTCAATCCTAAGTGTATCACTAACTCCTCTTCTGTTTTTAGACCCAAAGGTTACAGAGAGGTTATAGTTAGATTTTACTCATACGAAACCAAAGAAATTCAGCCGTTATAGTTAGTGAGCTAACTACAACTTGCACACCCGCAATGCACTGATTATGACCTCGCATATTACATCGCTTATGACATGGTCAGTGACATCACTGAATACATCTCAAAAGACATGTGATGTAATATGCGCGTTCCTAAGCCTTGCATTGTGAGGGCACAAGTGATAGTTAGCTCACTAACAGTAACGGCTGAATTTCTCTAGTTTTGTACGAGTGAAATCTGACCCTAACAAGGTGACACTTTGCTATTTCAGTGTATTTCTAAAGGTTTTTAAATACTATTTCCTAACTATAACGTCCCTGTAACCTTTGCCTTTTTCAGATAATTTTCTAAGGTTTTTTAAATGCTAATTGCTCAGTATAACGACCCTCTAGCATAATTTTTGTGTAAATTTCCATGTTTTTTTAACTAGTAGTCGCATTTACAGAGTGGAGGACAAAGGGGGCTGGGCCACTTCCCAGCTATCTGGAATCCCGCTGTGTTGACTTACAGGAGGTACCAGGAGGGCTTCTTGCCCCCAAGGTCCCTCAGGAGTAAAGTGGACTTTATGCCCCAACCAGTAGTGCACCACAAGCCGCATTAACAGAGTGGTGGAGAAGGGGGTGTGGCCTCCAAAACCTCTTAGCAATCCAGCTGTATGGGACTTACTGGAGATAACAGGAGGGGTAGCTGGCCTCCAAAGATGTTCTTGGGGGCCAGCTACCTCTCCTGTTACCTCCGGGAAGTCCCACACAGCAGGATTGCTGAGACCTGGAAGAAGGCCACGCCCTCTTTCTTCACCACTCAGCAAATGCACCACCTGGCACACAACTTGTAGGGGGATGAAGTCCACATGCCTATTGAGGGTCCTTGGGGGCCAACTACCACTCCTGTTAGCTCCAGTAAGTCCCACGCAGTGGGTTGGCTGAAAGGTTTTCGGTGGCCACACCCCCTTTCTCCACCACTCTGCAAACACACCTCCTGGCGCCCTACCAGTTGGGAATGAAGGCCTCTTGATCCTCTTGAGGGTCCTTGGGGGCCAACTAGCCCTCCTGTTATCTTCAGTAAGACCTACACAAGTAGATTGCTGAGATGTCGTCAGAGGTCGTCAGAGGTTACGCCCCTTTCCTTCACCACTCTGCAAAAGGGCCCCCTGGCGCACTACTGGTTGGGGCACGAAGTCCACTTTAGTCCTGAGTACGCTGAGAGGCGCGTTTGCACAGTGGTGTAGAAAGTGGGCAGGCCTTTGATTGCCTCTCAGCAATCCCACTATAAGGGGCTTACTGGAGGTAAAAGGAGGTCTAGTTGGCCCCTAAGGACCCTCAGCAGACAAGAGGACTTTATCCCCCAACCACTAGCGAGCCAGGAGGTGTGTTTGCAGAGTAGTGGAGAAAGGGGCCAGGCCTCCAGCGAGTTGCCAACTTTTTTAAAATTATTATTTTTTAGGAAGAGGTGCCACTTATCCCCTTTTCCCTGGATCATTTTGGACCCAGGGACTCCTTCCCCCAGGGCCTAACCCTTTTTTATTTTAAAAAATGAGAGAGGGCAGCACGTCCCGGGCCAATATCAGCCCCAGTGACCCCATCCCGGGAGCCCGGCCATGATTTATTTTTTTTTATAATAGAAAGAGAGGCCCCCCTAACAGGCTAATTTCAGTACCAGGGACCCCAGCCCACAGGGCCTTGCCTGTAGTGTGGGTGCCCTGGGCACCCACATTTTCCACGTTGGAGGCCACGGGGAGCCTCAAGGCCCCCACGATCCCTACTGGTTCCCCACCTCATGCTGTGCCAGCATTGCTTTGGGATCCAGGGAGATGCTCACATGCAGCTCCCTGCTTTCTTCACAGTGGGCATGGAAACAGACACTGCTCTGCTTTTAGCAAGCGAGAGCATTTATGCTTTTGCTTGCTGAAAGCGGAACAGGTTTGCTATGGCATGGCGGGAGCCAAAGCAAACTGCAATGTCCCGGGTGTGGGCATCCCCGGACATTGCTGGAGCCGACCCTGGGGGATGGCAGTCCCCAGGGCCATCTGGGGCTCCTGGCTGGCCCCCACCCCTTTGTGAATGAAGTTCTGGCGTGGTGGTGGTCCCTGGGGCCAGGGGTCCACAGCGGACTGCCTTAAGGATTGTATTTGTGCCCAGGTGCTGTGGGAGAGGCCAAAGGTCCTCCTCTACCTTTTGAATTTGTTTTAATGTATGTGCCCTGGGGAGGTGGCTGTCCCTGGGGCAATGGGTGAAGTCCTAGGGCATCCCTTGCATTTTTTATAAATTAAAAAGAGTGTGCCCTGAGAAGGTCCCTGGAGCTGCTTGGAGAGACAGGAGCCCCCCACACATCATATAGCTTAGCTCCGGGGAGGTGGCAGTCCCCGGGCTGCGGGGTATCCACATGCCCCTCTATTCCTTTTGTCTTTAGCCCCAGGGAGGTGGCATTCCATGGGGCTGTGGGGGGGGGCCTGTTTGGATCTCCATCATTATTTTCAAGAGCCCCCAGGACCTGACCCACCCAGAGGCCTAAATTAAACAAAGTGCGGGCCCCTATGATTTTTTTAAAATTTTTGGCACGAGTTTCGAATCCAATGCGACGTCCACCTAAATTTGTTTCTAGGAAACGCCCCCAAGAGGCCTAAGGGGTCAGGGTGTTTCTGCCCTGCCCCCTTTTCTTTTAATCTTTTTCTTGTGACTCAGTTCAACCGATTCCAAAGATGGCTGCCAACAGTTCCTAGTTTGAAGTGTTGGCAGCCAATCAGATCTCAGGCACGAAATCGGGAGATGTCGCAGATTAACCATAGCCACAGTTGTATATCTGAGAAATCTTTACATTTCCCAGCAACTAATGAATGGATTTACACCATTTAACAAAAAGGGTGCTTTCTTGACAACCAGCTAAGTTCCTGCAAAATTTGGGGTAATTCCGTTCTGCAGTTCGGGCTGTAACCGTGTCTAAACTTTCCTATGGAAATTAACTTGGGGAAAAAGATTTTTGGGACCCCTCTTTTACTCGACCCCCCGCTTGACCGATCACCCTGAAATTTTCAAAACCACAGCTGAAGTGACTGGCGTATTAGTTTGAAAATTTTCATAAGGATTTGTCAAACGACGCCAAGGTTATTAGCAAATGAAAAAATGCTCTACCTATGGAAACTACATCCTCACTATAACTACCTACTGGTGACAGAGATTAAACTGATGTTATAGGTAAGTGTTAAAATAACACAAAAATTAACTTTTAAATCCCAGCATGCACTGCATATGACCTCACATATTACATGGCCCATGACATCTGAGATGTCATCAGTTCCCAATTGCTTCACAAAATGTCCTATGGAAAAACTGTGTTTTGGGACACCCCCTTTTGTGTCAGTCCCAGCTGAATGGATCACCCTGAAACATTCCTGGAAGGAAGCCTCTACAAGACAGCATGATATCTCTACCAGAAGTAGATCCTAAAGAAAGAGGATTACCTAGCGAGGAACAACACATTGACTGAATCATGGCAGTGTGGAATAAGTGAACACCTTGGGCCACTAATCTTTAACATTGTTATCAGGGGTTACAAACAAAATATGATGATCCCAACTGAATGTAAATAAAACTTTTTTCCTATTATGGAGAGAGAGCCTTATTAGTGCCATAATCTATTGTAATACAGATGTGGCAGAGGTAGCAGCACAGTCTTGGAGTTTAGGTAAATAACAGAAAGCCATTGAGAAGAAAATGTAATTAAAGATTGAATGTACTATTATACCTATAATAATTCCACGCATAAATAGGGCCCAGGTGTACCTACTGTAAGAGCTTTAATCTATCTACGTTATCAAGAAAATCAGAAGTCAGAAAATTGCCCTTTCTCCTCATTATGCCTCCTCACCTTTGACCCAGGATGCATAATTTGAGAGACGGGTCATTAATGTATCATAGTTGTATTTAGACAATTTGTTGATACTACAATAGGTAGTAGGTGGAATGGCTATGAGGCAATGGAAATGGCATATTCTACTTCTTACTAATGCTTCCAAAATCAGTTTTGTGTTAGCATCACTCATCACCCTAAAAAGGTACGACTGAGGCACTTTGTGGTCTCTGCCTCTTTATTTGGAAATTCTTATAAATGTTGGTCTATTGAGATATGAAATATCGCCTTTTCCTTTTGAGAGTCACCACTGAATCAATATCTCTCATTTGGTCCATTTTTGTATCCACTTGGGTAAAATAAGGTTTTAATTACCGAATTTGTAGAGTGATCTCTTTTCTAGGGAGTGGGAAAAGGCTGGTTGTTTTCATAGATGACAACTTGCTGATAGAAAAATGAGCACAAGTTTACAGTAGCTCTGACATTTGAGTTACCTTTATTCAGCCCACTCCAGCTGGAGCGAGCCCTCAGGAAGCCTCCGCCATGCACACAGTATGTTCTTGGGTGTGAAAGCAAACCGTATTTGAGTTGGCAGTGACTTCCCTTTCAGAGAACTTTGCTGCCTCGACAAGAAACCACAGCATGAGAGTTCTGCTGTTGAATGTTTCCACTGGCAGGATGGCCTTTTTCCACATTTCCTTGGTTTAAGGAAACAGATTTTTTAAATTTTTTTTTAAAGACAAAATGCCAATGTTTAACAGCTGGGGTTAGCTTGCAATTTATAGTTTTACCATTATGTTCCTAAATACACATTTTTTAATTAGGATGAAAGTAAATGCGAGGAATTTAATCTGTTAAGCGTTTAAAGAAGGCCTCGAATGTGCTTTGAAAGATTTTAATTTTCTCGTGTTTCACTGGCTTTACATATCTAACTGTGTGAACTCCATCGACGTTTATGCAGTTAACCAGCTTTTTTTTATGTTAGACTGCTGAAATCACCCATCTTCTTTCGAATATCACCTAAACTACGGCCAAGGAAACAGTGTCCGAGCTGGCTGTTGTTTGCATGTGTAGTTAAGGGTTTAGGGTCCTATCCACCTGTCAGACTGTCTGATCCTAGCACACAACCTTAATGTGTTTCTGGCGCCTGCCCTAATGTTCATACTCAAGCAAGGTCAACCATAGCACAGCGAAGCTGACAAGAGAAAATGCCTCACAGATTGCATGTAACAATTGCTTTAGAGCGGGGAAACAACTCTGCCAGCAGTCACAATATCACTGGTGTGATTTTACCTTGCTGCACAAATGTAAGCTCTTGTATCCTGATTTTGTTTAAATATTTTTGCGAAAAGAAATCCACACGAAAAAAAGTAATCGATTAAATCATGTACGCCGCAGATCCACAGTATGCTCCTCATTACTTTTGAAGAGGGACATCATGACTCACTCATAGTCCCTGCCTACAATGTGTGAGTGTGCGTGCCTGTGTGCGTGTGTGTGTTTGTGCGTATATATATATATATTTTTTTATATATATATTTTTTTTTTATATATATATATATATATATACATATATATATATATATATATATATATGAGTGCATATGTATATTTATTTTTGGGGGGTGTCTAGCGTATGAAAGACAAAAAATTGAGTTTGTATGTATGTATGTATGTATCTATCTATCTATCTATCTATCTATCTATCTATCTATATATATATATATATTCACTGAAAAAACCATAGGTTATAGACCATATATAGTTAGGAATTAGCATTTACAAAACCTTGAAAATTCACTGAAAAAACCATAGGTTATAGACCATATATAGTTAGGAATTAGCATTTAAAAAACCTTATTTTACTCACACAAAACCATTGAAATTCCATATATAGTTAGTTGCACTAACTATATATCGCGCACCCGCAATCCACTGCTGATGATGTCACATATTACATCATTCATGACATGGTCAGTGACATCACTGATGACATCACTGATGACATCTCAAATGACATCACTGATGACATCACTGATGACATCTCATTTGACATCATTCTTGTGCTAATACGATAAACCTCTTCAGACTCTAATATAACCTTAGATACACTCAGTGTATACAGACACTCACACACTGTCACTCATCCATGGAGTTACTCACACACCTAGTCAGTCATGCAAAGAAACAATCTCACCTCCATTTCCTCAACTATACAGTTATACACACCTTACTTATTCAAACATATACTAACACATATTTACTCTCTTATACAATCCCTGATACAAGTTCACAATGATCCATACAGCCACTCACACATTCACTAGCTCTCATGCACAGTTATTTATATATGCCAACTCTCACATGTACTTTGTTTTACATATGTACTTACTTTGACATGTAGCACTGAGATATCCATTCACTCACCAATACACTCATGCACACAGTCAACCGCCCATACAGGTGTTTCCACATGCACTCTTGAACTCATACACCTAGTGAATCAACTGCTCACACATCTATGCACAGAGTCACACACCTCCCAGCCACCCCCACACAAACTCAATCTCCCATACAAATACTTGGGCAACCAATCAATAACACATATAGCCTCTCGTATAGCTAATGATCAACACATGCAGCAGTTTACATCACAACAGACATACTGATGCACACATTCAGACAGTTTAGTCACTAACCCATGCATTTAGTACGACACATTTATTCACTCACTCATACAGTCAGTCACGCACCGACTAAATCCTTCATCCAGACACTTATACATCCACTCATTCTTCAATATATCAAACATATTTAAACTTTACAGAAACACACAGTCACTGGATGATGTTATCAGTGATGTCATTTGAGATGTCATCAGTGATGTCATTTGAGATGTCATCAGTGATGTCATCAGTGATGTCACTGACCATGTCATGAATGATGTAATATGTGACATCATCAGCAGTGGATTGCGGGTACGCGATATATAGTTAGTGCAACTAACTATATATGGAATTTCAATAGTTTTGTGTGAGTAAAATAAGGTTTTTTAAATGCTAATTCCTAACTATATATGGTCTATAACCTATGGTTTTTTCAGTGAATTTTCAAGGTTTTGTAAATGCTAATTCCTAACTATATATGGTCTATAACCTATGGTTTTTTCAGTGAATTTCAATGGTTTTTTAATAGCAAATATCATAAGCTGTCGAATGTCAAGTACGTGGTAAGTAAAAACATTTTCGTGTTTATGCACACTGATCTGCTTTGAATGCTGCCCCCCCCATCATTTCTATTAGGAGTACTCTCTCTTTGCAGATAGTGAAGGGTAGTTAACGCAGGCCTTTGCCCCCGTTGTAATCCGTCGTGCCTGCTTCTCTCTCCATTTCATTGATTGTTCTCTTTGGTTCATTCTCTATTTACAAACAAGCACAGAGTCGCAATACTCTGTTTAGTCTTTGCAGATAGCGAAAAATCGTGTAAAAAAACAAAAGGAATCGAGCAAAATCAGTAGGCCACTAATGGAATCTCTTTTTGACCTGGCTAAAATAGAAACATTAGGAACAACCTGTTGAAAATAGCAATGTGTATGTATATAAGCGGCGTTCATTTGTGTTCACAGTACCCCTTGTTGATTGTTTGAATCGAGCATTGAATTGTTCGAAGTTGGTTCTCTTAAGGATCTTCTCTGCCTGCAAACGAGGAAGAATAGGAATATTCTCTCTCCCTTTGCAGATAGTGAAAGGTAGGTAACGCAAACCTTTAACACGTCGTGCCTATTTCGTTCCTCATTGATTGATTGTTTGCCCGAACATTGACTGTTTGGGAATTGGTTCTTTTTGGAGGTATTCCCTGTTTGCAAATAAACGTAGGAAAATCTTTGCAAGTAGTGAAAGGGTAGGTAATGCGGACCTTTGTCCCCCGTTGTAATCTGTCATGCCTATCTACTCCCCACTTATTGATGCACCTGTTTCACCCGGACCATTTACTAGAGATAGGTCATCTGGCCCGTCCAGAGAGCACCCCTAGTGAAAAGGATATATGCAATAATAACGAAGTGATCACTGTATCCTGTTAACAGAAACTTTAGCATGAAACAACCTGGAAAGAAAGGAATAGGAAAACGAAAATCAGTAGGCCACTGATGAACTTTTTATTAAATAACAAACAAAGAAACGATAACAATACGTAATGATAAAACCTATTATTGTCCTAGAAACAAGAAACGTTAGAAGTAAGCCCGTAATAAGAAACCTGAAAACAGTAAGAGAAACCAAGTGTGACATTGCAACGGCCACAAGGCAACGAGGCTTCATCGCCCCTCACTGCCCCAAAACGTGTCTGTCCCACCGCCTGCCACGCCCAAATAACGGCAAACTGGGAAAGATACAAGTCAGCAGACATCCGCCCCATTCTGGAAACTTTATCGGGATTGTACTTGATTGAGTGTGATGTCACAAACATTTGTGCGGATCTAGATTGTGTTAAGGAATACAATAGGTTAAGAAGAGAGTATGCGCCACATTTGCCTCAATATCCTTTGTTTGAGAAACAGGTTTCCGGCTACGCCCAGCCGGAAGCAACACATATAAGGCGGGTCCTGCTGCCAACCGTCGGCCAGGAGATCATCACGTAGGGTGTAGCCGGAGGAGAGGCCGAGGCCAGCGGGACCCGGCCAGGGGGATTGCTACGACCACCCTGGAGAGTTGCAGGGGGGGGAATGTCCGTGTCCTCGACCCTCCCCTCTCTCTCCCAGTCCGGCCACCATCAACCAGAGGCCGAGGCCGACGGGATCCGGCCGCGGTGGCGGTAACCCTGGAGAATTGCAGGTTAGACCCTCTCTCTCCCAGTCTGGGCCAGCATCCATGGAGGGCCTGGGAGTGGAGAGGCCACTGCACGAAAGGCCCAGGAGAGGCACCACACGCCAAGGCCTGCCCCACCGGATGAGCCAAGGAACCCGTTCATGGGGCCAGAGCAAAGGGCGTCCGGCCGCCATCCACCGGAGGTCCGGCCCAAAGACGGACGGGACATTTCTTCTTTTTTTTATAATGGCTGCGACAACACTGGGGGGGGATGTCTTGCACATGCCTCCGACCCCCGCCCCTCGTCCTCATCGCCTGGTCCGGCCATAACAAATGTCAAGCGAGACGCCGTGGGGTGCACTGGGTGGGAGAGACGGTGCGAACAGGCCTCTCCCGCCTCCCCAGGTGGAGGCTTCCCAGCTGCACCCTCAGCGCTCCAGGCGCCCGGAAAAGGGTTCTTCCACTGTGGCGATGCTGCAACGTCTCGCCCGGCAGGGTGGAGCCCGTCCGCTCATTTGACCCCGCGATCGCCAGTAGCTACCGAACTCTCAAAATGGCGGTCGACCTGGCAAGAGCGAGCCCAGCATGAAGAAATGGCCCGGTCACTGGTTGACTCCACCACCGTAGTCCTCCACGACCTTGAAGATTCTAGAGGAGCCGCGGGAGTCCCCGACCCCCGCAGACACCCCCGATGGGGAATGACTGCCATGATCGCCCGTGGAGTGACGAAACTGTAGCCGCGGGACGTCGGCGCTCCCATGCTGGCGCCAGCCTCAGTTTGAATGACTAGAAACCTGCAGACCTCAGTTCCGGTGAAAGCACAGTGTGACCCGGTAGGAAAAATTGTTGCACCCCCTCCCCTTTTTGACTGATGGTTCAAACCACCGATCCTTTCCTTTGCCCTTTTAACGGAACTTTGAACTGCCTCCCCCCCCCCCCGCGGCGCCCCACGCCGTTATTTGCTGGGCGGCAACTTACTAGACATCACCTTCGTGCCATCCAGATTTCAGCACGTTCTGCTGCCTTGGAACTATTCGCACAACAGACCGCTACTGACAACCCACCCCCCGGGACGCCCCACGCCGGATACCCAAATCAGTGCGGCACCCAGGCAACATCTTCTGAATTTTCATAATTTGAAAGAACTAGTAACATGTCCTCATCAGGAATTTCCTCTTCAATCATCTCATCAGGAATCTCCTCATGAAAAGTCTGCAATGATGATTCTTGTAACTCTATGGTCTCCAAACATTCGATAAATTCGCCATCAAGAGATTGATCAAAAAAATCATTCAAGTCATCTCCTCCTTGTGAGAATATTTCATTATTGGTGCTGTCAATTTCAATAAATGTAGTGGATAATTCAAAAGAAATTGCCACGGTCTCTTCATTGTGAGCCATTTTATTTTGAAATTGCTTGCTGTAAATTGCAGAAAAAAATAATCACTTTCATTTATCGTTTTTAGTAATACATAATATAAAACGAACTTTATCAAGTATTTAGTATATCAGAAGGACTGTAAATAAATAACAGAAAACATTTTTCAAATTATCTTAAAGTGTACAACATAGTTCCCCTTACAAATTAACAACTCACCTTTTTAAAAGTAGGAGAAGTGTTAGTACTGTGTAAATCAAACACCAGAAATTGAGCACCAAAAATTCCTCACAAATATACCTCAGACAGTAGTATCACAAAATGGCTGTGGTTTCCTCTCATTTTAGATATATACATAACCAATTAACTTTCATCACACACAAATACAAAACCAAAGTAACATTTTAATTGGTTCTAAATTTCAACACTTTCAAATGTGTTTTCCCCATGCAATTTTCCATAGGACATTTAGATACGTCTACAGCCTGAATGGCTCAACGGAATTACACCAAACTTGGCAAAATGGTACATCAAACCTAAGAGGTCAGGGAGGATCTACTATGCCCCCTTATGGTCATTTGCCCCTTCGCTTTGGCCTCCTCTTGTCTCTCGATCCTACCGAGAGACAAGATGGCGGCCGCTACGGACTGTTTGGAATGTTTACAGACGCCGGAGAACCAATCAGCTTCGCAAAGCTCCGTAACGCGAAAAGTACGCGAAGCGGAGCGCTGTTACAGATATATATCTTTTTTTGAACGTTAATTTCTCAAAATCCACTGGAGCACATATATTGAGACCTAGCAAAGGCACATCGGGCTACCAGTCCCTAATATTTTGCCAAGTTTCGTGCAAATCCATTCAGCCGTTCGATTATTATTATTATTTTTTTTTGCCCCGCGGGGCCCTTTTAAAACCTCCACATCAAACCTAGGGGGTCAGGGAGGATCTACTATGCCCCCTTATGGTCATTTGCCCCTTCGCTTTGGCCTCCTCTTGTCTCTCGATCCTACCGAGAGACAAGATGGCGGCCGCTACGGACTGTTTGGAATGTTTACAGACGCCGGAGAACCAATCAGCTTCGCTTCACAAAGCTCCGTAACGCGAAAAGTACGCGAACTGGAGCGCTGCCCGGTCCGCTGTTACAGATATATATCTTTTTTTGAACGTTAATTTCTCAAAATCCACTGCAGCACATATATTGAGACCTAGCAAAGGCACATCGGGCTACCAGTCCCTACAATTTTGCCAAGTTTCGTGCAAATCCATTCAGCCGTTCGGGCTAAAAGTGAGGCCAACCGCCCTATGGAAAACTCAATGTTAAAAACACGTTTTGGGACCCCCCTTTTTTCTCAGCCCCCCCTTGACGAACCCCCCCCAAATTTTCAGTGGCTGCTCAGAAACAAAATGTTCCATTTTCCTGAAAATTTCAGCCAATTCCGTCCACAAACGCCAAAGTTATTAGACATAGAATTTTCAAAAATCCCATAGAGAAAAAATCCTAACTATATATACCTACTGGCGACCGCCAGTAGGTAATATATATATATATATATATATATATATATATATATATATTACCTACTGGCGGTCGCCAGTAGGTATATATAGTTAGGATTTTTTCTCTATGGGATTTTTGAAAATTATATATATATATATTACCTACTGGCGGTCGCCAGTAGGTATATATAGTTAGGATTTTTTCTCTATGTGATTTTTGAAAATTCTATGTCGAATAACTTTGGCGTTTGAGGACGGAATTGGCTGACATTTTCAGGAAAATGGAACATTTTGTTTCTGAGCAGCCCCTGAAAATTTGGGGGGGTTTCATCAAGGGGGGGCCGAGAAAAAAGGGGGGTCCCAAAACGCGTTTTTCCCATGCAATTTTCCATAGGGCAGTAGGCCTCACTTTTAGCTCGAACGGCCGAATGGATTTCCACGAAACTTGGCAAAATTGTAGGGACTGGTAGCCCGATGTGCCTTTGCTAGGTCTCAATATATGTGCTCCAGTGGATTTTGAGAAATTAACGTTCAAAAAAATATATATATCTGTAAGCGCGCTCCGGGCAGCACCCCGGTTCGCGTACCTGACGCGTAACGGAACTTCGCGAGGAGAAGCGGATTGGCTCTCCGGTGCCTGTCAACATTCCAAACAGTCCGGAGCGGCCGCCATCTTGTCTCTCGGTAAGATCGAGAGACAAGAGGTGGCAATAACGAAAGGGGAAATGAATAAAAGGGGGCAGGGTAGACACCCCCTGACCCCCTAGATTTGAAGTGGGTGGCTGAAAAGGCCCATATAAAGCAAAAAAAAAAAATAATTTTTTTATTTTCGCGGGTTAAGCGCCCCGTTCGCGCACCGGATAGCGAACCGGGAAGCGTGACCGGCATAGCTACGGGAGTCCACCATCTTGTGTTTCGATAGAATTTATACACAAGATGGAGGGCAAAGAATGTTGGGAATGGGTAAAAGGGGGCATGGTAGACACCCTCTGACCCCCTGGGTTTACTGAGGGTAGTTGAAAGGGCCCATATAAAGCAAAAAAAATAAAAAATTATTTTCGCGGGTTAAGCGTCCGGTACGCGAACCGGGCAGCGCTCCGGGAAGCGCAACAAAGAGAAAATAAAGAAAGACAGGGTATAAAAATGTTAGCAATTTTGTTATAAATGGAAGGTAGTTCTGAAAAGAACTGTTTTTTTATTCTTTTTCTTTTTTTAATTTTTTAAATTAATTTTCTGAACAATTTTTAGATTTTTTAGGATTTTTGAAAACTATTTTGTGTTTTTTTGTGTTTTTTTAGGGGAAATAACAAAAAAGCAGGGTTTGAACATGTCTCAACAGGAGCAAAAAAAACTAAAAAGGATTCATTGTTTTCTCTTCTTGTTGCATTCATGATTTTCTCCAGCTCGGTTAATCAAAGTAATACTCTTCTCTCCATAACAAATAGTTCCTCCACAATATATACAAACTATTTTGTAGTTTTCAAAAGGAGTTTGAATATTGTCGATCATTTCTCAGCCTTCTGGTCCGGCGAATGAGCTTTGTCCACTGGAGGTGCTGAGGATGACATTTGGGGGGTTGGCAGCAAGATCCCTTACTTGTGCTTGGGAAAGATTATTAGGATGCCACCGCTCCATGTGGCGAATCATTGTATGATTCCCAAAGCTGTATTTCTTGTTGGGGTTGCCACGAGAAAGTACATTTTTACATATCAAACAAGACACCTGGGGTGCATTGACCTTCTTTTGTCCAGGTGGAAATTAAAAAAATTGCCATATGTAGTGCTCTTTAATATGGCTCTGCCTTGGTGTTTCTGGCAGGAACTGCCTTACTTGTTCTTCCTCCTCCTCCTCCTCTTCGTCCTCATTATCTTCCTCTGCACCAAAGTCCAGTGTTGGAGGTGGTCCTTTTGGTGGTGGTGGTAGTGGTGGTTGCTGAGAAGCAGCAGCTGCAGCTATTACAGAAGCCATTGTCAAAAACAGGTCTTGCTCTCTGGAAGTAGAAAGTAAGAATGAGGTAAAAAGGTGGGGGCTTTCATCATTTTGAAAAAAAAAATGTCTGAACCAATGAAAAGTGTTATTTTCAGGTCACATGACCTGTTACGCTTACGTTACGCGCCCCGCGCCGCGCCCCGGAGCGCTTCTGGGGCGCTGCGTGTCGCGCTCTGTAGCGCTCCGGAGCGCTTCCGGGTGCGCTAACGCAGCGCGTCATAAGACGCATCACGCGGCTACGCGATAGGTCACACTTACGCGACGCGTCACGATGTTGTTTTCGATCGCGTCAGTTGCGCTAACGGAACAATTCCCGGGGCGCGATGCAAAGTAACGCTAACGGGGCGCTCCCCGGGGAGCGCACCGGAAGCGTACCAAAGCAAAAAAAAATAAAAAATAAAAATACTTTCATACATCAAAAAAAAAATATTAAATACATAGAAAAAATAGTATCACACAGTTTAGTCACTATCCAATATATTTAGTGACACACTACAAATTAGTCAAGTAAACAGTCAATCACACTGCTACTAAATCCTCCATCCAGACACTTATACATCCACTTATTCTTCAATGCGGATTGCTATATATATATATATATATATATATTCAATGAAAAAAACATAGGTTTTAGACCATATATAGGTAGGAATTAGCATTTAGAAAACCTTTAAAGTTGATATTTTACTCACACAAAACCATTGAAATATGCAAAGAAAATATAGTCTTCATTATAAAGAAGAATATATATTTACAGCTATAGATATTTGCTATTAAAAAACCATTGAAATTCACTGAAAAAACCATAGGTTTGAGACCATATATAGTTAGGAATTTGCATTTACAAAACCTTGAAAATTCACTGAAAAAACCATAGGTTTGAAACCATATATAGTTAGCTGGATAATTTAATCATACAAAACCATTGAAATTCCCATATATAGTTAGTTGCACTAACTATATATTTCGCGCACCCGCAATCCACTGCTGATGATGTCACATATTACATCATTCATGACATGGTCAGTGACATCACTGATGATATCACTGATGACATCTCAAATGACATCACTGATGACATCACTGATGACATCATCGAGTCATTGTATGTTTCTGTAAAGTTTAAATATGTTTTACAGATTGAAGAATGAGTGAATGTATAACTGTCTGGATGAAGGATTTAGTAGGTGCATGACTGACTGTATGAGTGAGTGATTTAATGTGTCTCACTGAATGCATGGGTTAGTGAATAAACTGTCTCAATTTGTGCATCAGTATGTCTGTTGTTGTGTAAACTGCTGCATGTGTTGAACAGTAGCTATATGAGTGACTATATGGGTTATTGATTGGTTGCCCAAGTAATTGTATGGGAGATGAGTGTGTGTGTGGGTGGCTTGGAGGTGTGTGACTCTGTGCATAGATGTGTGAGCAGTTGATTCACTACATGTATGGGTTCAAGAGTGCATGTAGAAACAGCTGTATTGGCGAATGACTGTGAGCATGAGTGTATTGATGAGTGAATGGATATCTCAATGCTACATGTCAAAGTAAGTACATAAGTAAAACACAGTACATGTGAGAGTTGGCATATATAAATAACTGTGCATGAGAGCCAGTGAATGTGTGAGTGGCTGTATGGATCATTGTGAACTTGTATCAGGGATTGTATAAGAGAGTAAGTATGTGTTAGTATATGTTTGAATAAGTAAGGTGTGTATAACTGTATAGTTGAGGAAATGGAGGTGTGATTGATTCTTTGCATGACTGACTAGGTGTGTGAGTAACTCCATGGATGAGTGACAGTGTGTGAGTGTCTGTTTACACTGAGTGTTTCTAAGGTTATATTAGAGTCTGTAGAGGTTCATCGTATTATCACATGAATGATGTCATCAGTGATGTGATCAGTAATGTCGACTGAGATGTCATCAGTGATGTCATCAGTGATGTCATTTGAGATGTCATCAGTGATGTCATCAGTGATGTCATTTGAGATGTCATCAGTGATATCATCAGTGATGTCACTGACCATGTCATGAAGGATGTAATATGTGACATCATCAGCAGTGGATTGCGGGTGCGCGAAATATATAGTTAGTGCAACTATCTATATATGGGAATTTCAATGGTTTTGTATGATTAAATTATCCAGCTAACTATATATGGTTTCAAACCTATGGTTTTTTCAGTGAATTTTCAAGGTTTTGTAAATGCAAATTCCTAACTATATATGGTCTCAAACCTATGGTTTTTTCAGTGAATATATATATGCAACGAACTTCGTCAAAAGCTCCCAAAGTTCTCCAGGAAAGACGAACACAGACCCAAAGTTGAGTGTGAGATTATTTATTACATTCAACACCACACACCACCGCCATGACGCGTTTCGGCCTTCTAGAGGCCTTGATTATATATATATATATATATATATATATATATATATATATATATATATATATATATATATACATATAGAGAGAGAGATGCATACATATATATACATCACATTCATTCCAGCTCCTGTTCACCATCGAATATAATTGCACCAGTTGTGCCATATATCATGGTCATGGATAAGGCAAAGCATGGTTGCAAAACTCCTTTCATTGAATTATAGAAGTTTGAGCACCATAAATAACAGGAATATATATATATTGAAAAAAAAACGAAAGTTAAAGTGGAGTTATATTTAAGGAAGGTACTAGGATTTTAACCTATGCTTAAAAACCCTGAAAAGCACTAAAAAATCACAACCTTAGAAACAGAAAAAACAGGGAACTTCCCAGTTATACTTGACTGACATAAGTATAACATGCACCACTACGGACTTCAAATATCATCAGTGTTATAATATGTGAGGACATAAGCAGTGCCGGTGCAAGTTATACTATGAACTCAGACAGACTGAAAGCTGAGTGTGCAGTGCAGGCAAAGCTGGGCATGGTAATAAATCATACTTCATGTTTAAAAACAAAACTAGAA
Organism: Lissotriton helveticus; assembly: GCF_964261635.1. NCBI lineage: Eukaryota > Metazoa > Chordata > Amphibia > Caudata > Salamandridae > Lissotriton > Lissotriton helveticus. Next base: position 1,035,519,967 of record NC_136070.1, read on the forward strand.
AATCACTGAAAAAAACGAAGGTTAACATGACATTATGCTTAGACAAAAATGTCAGTTACAATGCAATTTTTTAAAGAAAAAAACACTGAAATTCACCAGTTATAGTTAACTGAAGTAACTATAACTTTCACCCTAGCCATGCACTGCTTATGACCTCACATATTACATCACTCTTAATTACATCACTTTTAATTTGGAGGCACAGTACAAATTCCAAAAAGTTATCAAAGGGGCCTATTTACAATGAAGTGGCGGCGTTAGCCTCCTTGGCTTAATGCCGGCGCTCTGCCACTTCAGAAATGCAGGCCTACATCATATTTACAAGAATATGGTGTAGCCCTGTGTTTCCCCCTGCACTGACGCTAAACTTAGCAGCCTAGCGCCAACGTAGGCATCCTTACACCATAGTGCAAAGGTGTCTGTGTTGAGGCGAAGAATGTTTATGTGCAGGAAGGTCTCCATTCCTGCACATAAGCAATCTTTAAATGGAGTTTTGTAAGTTTTATGTGTGCTGCTTAATGCAGCACACATAGAAGTTGCAATACATAATTGTTTTGGGATTGTTTATGCACAGGAAGGGTTACGTTCCTGCACATAAACAATCAATGGCAATATACGGTTTGCATTTGTGGTGCACAACACAGCACACATGGAAACAGCAAAAACGAGGAGAAATAAAGCATTTCTCCTCGTTTTGCCAGTTTAAGACCAGGTTTTGGTGCTGCCTCCTATTTACGTCACCCTTGTAAATACGGGGTAGTGACAAAATCAATGGGTGTTGTTGTGGAACGCCAACCGCAACACACATTGCCCTCCCCTTTCACACTAAGTACAGCATGAAAGGGTGCCCTATTTACAAGGCAGCATTAAGCCATGTTAAGTTGCTTAACACTGCCATGTAAATAAGGCGAAGCCCCTATCTCCAACACAACATCACTAAAAGTGATGTTGTGGTGCCAATAGGGTCTTGTAAATATGCCCCATAGTCACTTCATTATCAAGGGAGACACCCTTTACAATACTGTCTTTTCCACACAATGCCTTTACCATGTAACCTTTACCATGCAATGCCTTTTCAATGCAAGGCCAAGCATACCTTTAGCGCAATATGCCTTTATCCCACATGCTTTTACCACAAAGGTAAGTATATATAAGGTGTTTAATTGTGTTTTTAGGGTTAATGGTAGATAAGCTTATAGAGTGGTAAGGGTGCTTTTAGGGTTTAGGGTGAGTAAGGGTATTTTTAGGGTTTAGAGGTGCTTAAGGGTATGGGGTAAGGGTATTTTAGGTTGTAGGGTCGGGTAAGGGTAGAAAGTGGTAAAGGTGTTTTTAGAATTTAGGGCTGGGTAGGTGTATAGGATGGTAAGGGTACTTTTAGAGTTTAGGGGTGGGTAAGGTTGTAGGGTCACAATGGTGCTTCTATGGTGTAGGGGTGGGTAAGGCTTATAGTGTAGTAAGGATATTTTGAGGGTTTAGGGCTAGGTAGGGGTATAGGAATGAAATGGCGTTTTTAGGGTTTTGGGGTGGGTAAAGATTTAGGGTCACAAGGGTGCTTTTATGGTTTAGGGTAAAAGGAGCAATAAGGGTGTTTTAAGGGATTAGAGGTGGGTAAGGGTAGAGGGTGGTAAGTATTTTGGGTTACTGGGTAGGTATGGGTATAGGGTGGCAAGGTTTTTTTTTAGGGTTTAGTGATGGGTAATGGTATAGGCTGGTAAGGGTGTTTATGCCTTAGGCATGGGTAAGGATAATTTTAGGGTTTAGAGTGGGTAAGGGCATAGGTGGTAAGTGTGTTTTTTTTGCGGTGGCTAGGTCATAGGGTGTTAATGATGTTTTTAGGGTTTAGGAGTGGGCAGGGGTATAGGGCGGTAAAAGTATTCAGAAAGGGGGGCATTAGGACCCCCCAATTAAGGAAAATATAAAATTATACAAATAATTGTGGGACGGTTGGGTACAAATATATATGTCACTGCTCAAACGTCCTATACAGTGGAAGCACTATTCCAGTTGATGACCGCGTCGAGACCAGGACAGGGTCTTGCAAGTATTTTTCGACAATGAAATAATATTGCGGCACTCCTCTTGTTGATTAGATTTTCTTTATTTCAAAAACATGTCTTTCTCCTACGCGCTTCGAACCGTAGTTCCTGATCAAGGCAGTATGATACATTGGTCCTTTCTCTTTTTTACTTTATATACATATGCACACTGATACCTCTCATGGTGCATTGTGGGAGTGGTAGTATGTTTTTCCACTTTTCAACAAACTTTATTGCAATGTTGTCCACATTGTTTTTGCTGTCATATGCAGAGGCTTAGGTGTCGCTCAGCAAAGGATGTTAAAATTATTACATCCATGTTTGTGCCTGTTCTAAAGTAGAAGCGAACGCACAATTGATTCATGGCTGTGCCATGAATTGTACAACCACACCTGCATATTTAAGCAGTTGGTTGTATGGACCGTAATGTTTGACTAAGTGTCTTAAGCAAAATGTAGGGCTAAGTGCCCTCATCCTTTGTTGCGGCACCCTTGCCTCCGAGACAGACAGATTGCTAACCTCATGTACTGAGACATTTCAGTTATTTATGATTGGGATGTATGATCTATTGCATCTCCTGCGCTCTCTTTTGGTTAGTACAACCTTGTCAACATTTTTTTAGGAAGACAAACATTTCTTACAGAAAACAACAAATATAACATTTCTGTTTCAAGCATTACATTTTGACCAGCAGTGGCAGATAGTTCATGTTTCTCAGGTTCAGTCACTCTTTGGGCAACATCAGTTTCGCCCATTCTCCATATTAGATTTTCATCAATGAGTTTTTAATAGTGTGACTACAGAGATGTCACTCTTTCATTTGTGTATTTGGAACCTATAGGTGAACATGCATCTCCTCATCTCCGTTCAGTCCCATCGGATGCCTGATTTTGAATCTCATTATTATCCGTGATTCCAGCCTCTGTAGTTTTTGTGTACGGTTGCCTCCTCGTTCATTTGAAGGAACTGTTACGAGACCAGAGTACTTGATGTCCAACCATGTTTTACCTCTGTGTGTATTCATGTGCTTTGCAAACGCATAGGTGTTGTCCATATTTTGTATTGCGCGAGTGTGTTCCAATATACGCTTTTTTTAAGGGACACACTGTGCTTCCTATGTATTGTTTTCCGCAGAAGCATTGGAGAATGTATACCACAAAGGTTGAATCACACATTATGGTTTCCTTTATTTCAAATGTCTTTCCGGCAGGGTCTTTTAGATTCTTCAACATTTTTGCCAATCCTACAGGCTTTGAACGTAGTGCATTTTGAGAAGCCTTTCGATCTTGACTGGAGCCATGATTCTGTTTTTTCGGATTCAAAATGACTCCTAACTAGATGGTCTGTTAGGTTCGGTGCTCTTATGTAGGATACCATGATGTTGCCTATGTCTGGGTCTTTTTTCAATATATTCCAGTATCTTGTTAGTGTCTTCTGTATTATGTGGCTCTCTTTGCTGCAGGTAAGTATCAATCGTGGTTGATCAACATTGGCATGTCTTGTTTCACTCCTGTGTCCTGTGTCACAAACGTTTCCGTTTCCTTTCCTTTCTTCATTTTCTTTTTTACTCACTAATGTCTCAGCTCTTGTTTTCTCTCTTGCTTTAAGTTCTCCTCTTTTAATGTCTGCAAATTTATATCCGCGTTGTAGAAAACTTGTTTTGGTATCTTTGAATTTTTTCTCCATTTTCTGATCTTCAGAGCAGTTTCTTTTCATCCGTAATAGTTCTCCAAACGGTATGCTTTTTTTGAGTGTTTGGGGATGAAAACTCAAACCATGTAGCAGGCTGTTCGTGGCTGTTTTCTTCCTATGTACTGTTGTGTGCATGCGATTATCTTTTATGTAGACCTTGGTGTCAAGGAATTCAATCTCCTTGGGACTTAGGTTGTATGTGAATTTTAGGCCCACATCGTTTTGATTCAGCACTGCAAAAAAAGCCTGAAATTCCGGTTCGGTTCCCTTCCACAATAGAAACAGGTAGTCGATGAAGCGTAGCCAGAGGGCTACGTCCATCATGTGATGGTTGTTTTCTTATCTCCAAGCTATGTTCCTCTCCCACCACCCCATCATGAGGTTCGCATAGCTTGTAGAGAAGGAAACTCCCATCGCGGTACCGCAGCATTGGACATAGATTTTTTCTTTGAATGCTACAATTCATTGATGGGTCTCTGTTTCAAAATGTATTGAACGGCATGCAGCCCTTTGTCATGGTCGATTGAGGAGTATAATGACACCACGTCAATCGTTACCAATAAGTAGGTTGGTTGCCATTGAGTGTCCATTAATATGCGCAAAAAATCTCCAGTGTCCTTTATGTAGGAACTTAGCGTTGAGACTATTGGTGCTAAAAAGTAGTCCACGTATGTTTATACATTTTCATATAAGCTTCCGCAACTTGAAATAATAGGGTGCCCTGGTGGTTTGTTCAGTGTCTTGTGCACTTTTGGAAGAAAGTAAATCGTAGGCATAATGGGATTCTCCACCATCAAGAATTTTTTCTCATCCTCCATTATAAGTCCCTTTGCTTACCATGTGTCCAGTTTTTTGCTCAGGTCAAGTATGAGTTCATTGGTCGGATTCTTTGGTAGAACCTTGTAGTTTTTCTTCTCTCTTAATTGGCGCATTGCTTCTTCTATGTAGTGTTGTTTCTCCAGCACCACAATATTATCGCGTTTGTCGGCCGGTTTGATTTCAATCTCATTGTTGTTCTTTAATGTTTGCATGGCCATGCGTTCTGTTTTAGTTAGGGTCTCCCGGTTGTTGTTGTTTAATGCTTGAAACGAAAATGTTATATTTGTTGTTCTCTGTAAGAAATTTTTGGCTTCCTAAAAAAATTTTGACACGGGTGTACTAACCAAAAGAGAGCGCAGGAGATTCAATAGATCATACATCCCAATCAGAAATAACTGAAATGTCTCAGTAAATGAGGTTAGCAATCTGTCTGTCTCGGAGGCAAGGGTGCCGCAACAAAGGATGAGGGCACTTAGCCCTACATTTTGCTTGAGACACTTAGTCAAACATTACGGTCCATATAACCAACTGCTTAAATATGCAGGTGTGGTTGTAAAATTCATGGCGCAGCCATGAATCAATTGTACATTTGCTTCTACTTTAGAACAGGCACAAATATGGATGTAATCATTTTAACATCCTTTGCTGAGCGACACCTAAGCCTCTGCATATGACAGCAAAAACAATGTGGACAACATTGCAATAAAGTTTGTTGAAAAGTGGAAAAACATACTACCACTCCCACAATGCACCATGATAGGTATCAGTGTGCATATGTATATAAAGTAAAAAAGAGAAAGGACCAATGTATCATACTGCCGTGATCAGGAACTACGGTTCGCAACGCGTAGGAGACAGACACGTTTTTGAAATAAAGAAAATCTAATCACCAAGAGGAGTGCTGCAATATTATTTCATTGTGGAAAAATACTTGCGAGACCCTGTCCTGGTCTCAACGCGGGCACCAACTGGAATTGTGCTCCCACTGTATAGGACTTTTGAGCATTGATTATTTTCGGAACAGAGGAGAGCCCAGCATCGGAATTCATTATCCCTGCACGAAGGACTAGCAACAGTGAGTGCTGAAGCCACTGTGGGTATATGTGGAAGGATTTCCAAATCATGACTGACCTCAAGACACGAAAGATAGTGGGAAATGAAGAAGGAAAGCGAAACAAATGCTCAGCAGACACCGGGTAGAGCGCCGGCGTGCGGGGTCGGAAGACGCTGACACGTCGGGAGTCTCCCAGGTAAGAGTAACAAAATTCTGCGAGCGATTATTGCGCATGCTGCAGTAAGGATTAATGTGCAGTCAAAAGCTACTTTCAAGTCACGCGCTAAAGGAGATAATACACTGTCTCTGCATATCCTCTCTTGGTGATTCGAAGTATATCGCGTCCCAGGGCCAACTAAACAATAACCCTGCTCTCAATTAGAACCCCAAGGAATGTTACTTGATCCAAAATATCGACAATAAGATGAACAACTGTAAACTAATAAACGTATAAAAGTGGGCAACAAACAGTACTTACAACACGAGGCCTGGGATATAAACAAAAAGTGCGCCATATCTAAAAATGGAGGAAAGAGCGGCTAAACGTATATCTAAAGCAGAAAACATGTTTCAAAAGGGAGGGGCAATCCCCAAGCAAGCAAATGGTGCAGCGAGGGCAATACAGCCTCAAATTACCACAATCAAAAGAGACATCCCATGACTGGGAAATTATTACCTCTGAGAAATACGTGGAATGGTGCCAAGGGGACTCTGCATTTTCACCCTTCCAAACCATCCGGACACCAAACCGGAAATGTTGGAGGAGTGGGGCAAGAACAACATGGATTGCTCGAGAAATATGATGCTGATCATCATAAATTATGAGAGGAAGGATGTAGAGGAACTACACCAGAAGATAACAGAAATTGAAACCCAGGTTCTGGCAACCAATGAGAGCAGTGAGGTTGTCAAAAAATTGCGAGCCGATATGGAACACAACTTGGACAAACATGAGGATGAAGTACAGGAACGGAAACAGCGAAAATTTCGTAGGGATGAAGATGACTACGAATTCGGGACCATATTCACTTTCGCTAAAAGGTTTGACATTTTTAAACAGTAATGGGAAAGAAAGAAAGTCTTCGGGAGACAGAGAGGACGCCCTCGGGAAGAGAAGCTGGAAGCACTGAATTTAGACAAAAGTCCAAGTAGGTCCTTCCACCTCAGCCCTCCCATGGAGCGAGTAGGTTAGAAGTACTGGAGTCACTCACATCGAAACTACACCGATTGGGTAGTGCAGTGAACACATTAGGGGTAGGCGATCTGGCCTTGACACTAGGTATAAGGCGATCACATAGATTGTAATCTCTCCATCTGGTCCTGAAGAATGCTACGTACCCTTCGGGGACAACTTAGAAGAAACATGTTGACCATAATACACACGGTGAAGGGAGAATAATATCCCATATCACCGCTCACTTCTTTTTAATCACCATACATATACCATCTGAATAAACATAGTATAAGGAAAAATGTAATGGGTTTTAATTCACATATCACTCCCCCACGCCTATCACTTAGCTTTAGAAGTACATGCCTGTCTCCAGGTGTATGCCCACTAAGGTACTGGGTTTTTCAGAACCGGTACCAAACCGGTAACCCAGCGGTGCCAGGGTACACCCAAAGACCTCGGGTTCTTTCCTGATTCAGACCACAGAAACTCAGAGTCTTCTAGGTGAAGTCAAGGATCGATTTTATTGGCTGCAACCAAGGTAACAAGCGTCCAAGAAGTACAACACACGGGATGTATATTCTCAGGAGACTGCTCAACTTCACAAAGTCAGGCTTCTCTTTTTATACGAAATATTGTGCTTTAGGCAAACATTCTTCGAATTTACAGTATACTATTCACATTTCTTTGTTACAAAGGAAAAGCAGAGTCATGATGACATGTCCATATTTCACTTCGTCCAGCCCACAACAAATCACCCGGCAAGGCCCAACATTTCATCAGATATCGGTGGACCCCCCCAATAAAAACGGGCACCTACCCATCATAAAGCAAGTGAGAGAAAAGAGCAGGGACAGGTGTGAGCAAGATTCGGCAGGGTGTGTGTGTGCTGAAAAGGTTTTATGGCCTGTTGAGCCTTGATGCTATCTCATTCGGCCACTGGGAGAGGAACTGACCAAACAGGTTCGGCCTGGGGCAATGGTTCCAACTTGCCCAGGTCACAGGAAAGTCAATTAAGGTGTACGTGTCCTTTGGGATCGAATTTAGCTGTATCATAAGCCTATGTAAAGGGCAACTCACAAAATGGCTGCCGCATACAAAATGGAAGCCAAGGGTTCAGAACGAAAATGACGATTTCGAGGTGAAATCGTCACTCGAAATTGACGAAAATGCTTGTACATAGTGTACTCGTCATTCTCGGTCTTTTGATACTAAATTCGTCATGCTACGATGTAGTTTAATTCTCGAGTCCAGAATTTTCAGTACTACAATCCCTCCTTTTGCCCGTACATAGGCAATTAATCTATCCTCATGCTAATCTGAGTCCAGATCTATATTCCTAAAGTCATTGAGATGTTGCTGCAACATCATTCTAGTACTTAGTTCCTCTCTTGATACAGGCTTCCTTACACATGATGTGACACAGAGGCCACATATTGCAGGAGCACACTGCACGCACAGACAGAACAGGAAAAGAATGGCTAAGACCATCCCAATGACCATCAGAATTTTCCATCCCCAACCGGATATCAGTTCCCAGAACCATCCCATTAATGACCAATCTCCTTTATCCACATGAATAGATTCTGAAATCTTATGCAGTTTAGAGATGGCCTGGTACACTGTTGGAGCGTTATCTGGGATGAAAACACAGCAACTCGATTGGATCAATCTACATACCCCACCTCGGTCTGCAAGTATGACATCTAAAGCGACCCTGTTCTGAAGGGTCATAAGTCGATCCGACTGGAGCTCAGCAGTCAAGTTACTAAGGGCACCAGCAGTTTCTATTACGGTGGACTCAACTACCCTTGTCAATTGCCTTATGTTCCTGCTGTTAGCCATGGATCCCCAGAATGGCAGAAAACCCTTTGCAAAGTCGCCAAATTCTTGACCTGCAGTGTCTTCTTCACTCAAGACGCCTCTAACTACCCTTGTCTTGTGGTAATCTGCCGCTGCTGTGTAGGTGGGAGGCAACAGGAATGAAACAAAACATGAGCCCGAAAAGTCAGGGGGCAACCATGTATAGGCTCTATCATGGCAGATGAAATAGGTACCCTTAGCTGCTAAAAACGAAGGGGAAGTCTGGGCTGCAAAAACATACATTTTAGTGCAGATACTCTTCCCTAACTGAGCTCTGGGATTCGTGCCATCACCTTGCAGACACAGATGAACCGATGGGGTACAATCCAAATCGGGGAAGATCTCTTAGCTTGCTGTTTCTCACTCAGAGTAGCTCCATATCCGGTTACGTTCCATCCTATGTATACTAGTGTCTCATCTCTCGGGATAGTCTCATAAGAAATACCTTCCTTAATCATGTCTACTATACCCTTAACTAGAGCACTATTCTTAGGATTGTCTGTTACAGAACGTAGGGGGTAGACTTCATGCGCATATATGAACATTGTTCTGTATGCCCACACAGAACCATTGTGACTGAATGGCAGGACCAGATAAGGAATACCTTTATCCGTTGTGTGAGGCATAAGACCACACACCCAACAGTTAGTCGTGTTCATTACAAGTTGGTGTTGGTGCAAAAGCTGAACAAAAGAGTTATTAATAAACTCTAATCTCCTAGCTGATTCGTGTTCAGGAAGGGGTTCAAAAGAGTGTGGGGAAACAGTAGAAGGAGGAGGTATAGGCAATGTAGTGGGTGCAAATGTTACTCGAAAAGAGAATAACACATAACTTATTAAAAATATCATCACACTGAATAGCATGAAAATGCACAATATCAAAAAGCTTTTCTTTGTCATTATATTACAAATCTTGTGTTTAAAGTTCATTTCCTTGGCTGGTCTCTCCATCTCGAGAAACTCCATCCTCTCTAAAGTGCTGCCCGCGATGGGAGGTTGATTCTGCTAAGGAATGCTTCTGTCAGTCCAGGGCAACTCCTTTAGACCAACCAGAACTGCCGACCTAACGTCGTCAGCTGCACCCCAAAGACTTTGGGCAATCGCGGCCCTAGCAGCGGAACCCGGATGGCGGTTCGAAAAACAAAAATGAGCAACTTTCTCAGATGGGAGAGCTGCACTTTCAAAAATAGTACTTGGAGGTGAAAAAAAGGTTTTGTTTATTTGTCCATAGGTCTTGGCCTCAAATTATAGCGCTTTTTCCCGGGTACTGTCTGATCCTGAAACAGGAGTTCAGGCTCTGTAGTGTTCAATGGAATTGACGGTGATACAGCTGGTTGCAGAATGTTCTCGCTCTCTTGTTCAGTAAATGTTCCTTTTACTCGTGCATCACTGAAGGGCAGAAAGCGGGGAACAGTTTCAGTTTCTGAGTCAGCGACACCCTTCTGGACCCACTGGTCATACGGCAGAGGTAGGGGTACCCTTTTACAATGGACCCCGTGGATCCAGTTTGCCTTCCCCTCCACTCGAACAGCTGATCTTGTGGAAAGAAGGACGAGGTGTGGTCCGGGTCACCTGGGCTGGTCGTTTTTGGTTCTCTGGAAGTTCTTGACAAGGACCCAGGAACCAGGGTCGATTGCGTGACCTGGAGTCTCGGAGACCGGAGGCAGGGTGTCGTGAACCTGTTGATGCAAAACACGCAATTTAGCCGTCAATTCATACAGATAATCAAGCAAAACAGGGTGTTCGATCTCGCTGAACTTGGTGGGTCTAGGCACTCCCCATATATTGGCCGGGCGGCCAAAAACGATCTCATAGGGACTAAGTTTCACTCGCGAATGCACAGTCATTCTGGTGGACAGGAGTGCTAAGGGTAGAGCGTCAGGCCATTTAAGACCCGTGCTCGCTTGAATTTTGGCCAGTTTTAACTTAAGCGTGCCATTGTAACATTCTACTAATCCAGCTGATTGGGGGTGATTTGCAGCGTGGAACTTTTGTTGGATACCTAGCCCTTCACACACTCTCTTAATCACACGACCCACAAATTCACTTCCATTATCACTCCAGACCATTCTAGCCATTTCAAACCTGGGGAAGTACTCTTTCACAAGGGCTTTGGCTGTGGATAAGGCAGTATTGTCTTTTAGGGGGTATGCTTCTATCCATCTTGAGAAGGCAGAAACAACAACGAGTACGTATTTTAAATTGTTGCACCTCTCCATGTGAATGAAATCTAGCTGCAAAACCTCAAACGGATACGTAGGAGGTGCAAAATGACCAGCTGGAGTTGGGGTTCCCCTACCAGGATTGTGTTTCAGACACACCATGCAATTCTTGACGACATTCTCTGCACACTTGAGAATTCCTGCATTTTGCCATACTGGAGCCAACAACTTACAAATCCCTTTCACACTGATGTGAGCCATTCCATGAGCCATTGTAACCACTGCAAGCACATATGCATCGGGTAACAACCATCTCTGATGCTCTGACAATTCAATCCAACAGCCATTTGCATCCATTCTACCCGTACTTTCTCTCCACATGCTCAATTCTTTCTCTGTGGCTTCAGCTTGAATGGATTTCACACTCTCTATCGTGTCTTCACACATTCCAACATCACCAACCCATCTTGCAGGGCCTGCAACATACATTCGGCTCATCACATTCCTTGCAGTTTCTTTCGCGATTTCGTCAGCAAATGCATTTCCACGACCAACATCATCAGTCACCTTCTTGTGAGCGCTACATTTCACAATCGCCACTTGCAGAGGCATGGTCAGTGATTCAAGAAGCTCATTCACCAACTGACCATGCTGAATCTTAGCTCCATGCGAAGTCAGGAACCCACGTTCTCTCCACAATCGTCCAAAACTGTGAGCCACACCAAATGCATACTGACTGTCGGTATAGACAGTCACTTTCATTCCTTTTGACAACACACATGCTCTTGTAAGTGCAATCAACTCTGCTGCTTGAGCTGAATTATGTGGAATACGTGCAGCTTCGACAGCATATGCTGCAGTCGTGTCACCATTCGGGAGCTTGAAGCATGAACCATCCACCCACAATGTACCATCACATTCAGCAAGAGGAGTATCGTAAAGATCTACTCTCCCTTTCGTTTCTTCATGCTGTTCTGAAGCATCTAATTCCTCTACAATTGGCAACAACGTAGCTAGGTTTAAAGTGTTGCACCTTTTTATGTGCACATGACTAGCTAACAATGTTAATTCGTAACCTGACAATCGAGCACTAGTTAAGTGCTGTGTCTTGGTTCTATTTAACAACGTGTCTACTGCATGTGGGACCATCACGACTAGTGTATTGTTCATTACTAGACCAGCAGACTGTCGGATAGAAACAGCTGCTGCCACTGTGGCTCTTAAACAACTTGGCAACGCTCTAGCTACTGGATCCAAAGTCGACGAAAAATATGCACATGGACGCTGTTTGTCCCCAAACAACTGAGTCAAAACTGACAATGCACAACCTTCCTTCTCATGGACATATAATGTAAAGGGCTTACTGTAGTTGGGGGTACCCAACACAGGAGCCGAACATAATGCTGTGCGCAATTCAGAAAAACTTTTCTGACACTCTTCAGACCAGGGAATGGGATTGGGTGTATCTTTACACGTTAATGCCACCAAAGGTTTGGATCTGCAGCAATAAGCAAATCATCCACATACTGAATAACGGTAGCACCTTCAGGTAAGACAATTGATGGACTTTCACAGTAGCCCTGGGGAGCGCGTTTAAAGCGGAAGCTGCGTCCTCCTAAACTGAAGGAAAAAATATCCCTGCTCTCCTCAGCAATCGGGATGCTGAAGAAAGCATTCTTCAAGTCATAGTCAATAATGTAGTAATGTCGGGGACAACTGGGAATTGTGGCACAACTAATTTATTGACCTCTCTACGATCAATCACGAATCTGTAAACAGGTGGCTGGGAAGGGTCAGTTCGTTTTAAAACAGGCGGAACAGGGCTATTGCAAACGTTGCCTCTTGTCTCTTCAATTACATCTTTTCCAATTAGATCGTAAACGATCGCTAGCAAAGCTTTTTCACCTTCACTAGAGATGTTGTATTGGGGAATTCGTGGCATTCTAACATTGGCTTTCAATGTTACAACATATGGTGGTATTTCCAAAAAGACCTACATCATTAGGACCAGTAGCCCAAAGAATATTAGGGAGAGACGACAATTCTGTTGGAAGTTTGTCTCTCGACAAATACATTGGAGAAACCACTTTCTTACCCAGTGTAAGTTGTACTCCAGAAGGAGAACAGTACAAAGTCGCATACAATCTTTTCAGCAAATCTAATCCTAGCAAGTTTTCACCACAACCTGTTGTCAGAATAAGGGGTGCTTCGAATTCACAAGGTCCAACAGAAAGGGACAAAGGGTCAGAAATCGGATTTCTAACTGGGGCGCCAGAAAAACCTACTGATACATTCGTTTCGCCAGACAAAGGTGCGCCAGGGAGTTTGGAGTGCATAATAGAACTCTTTGTAGCACCAGTATCCAACAGAAAAGGCTCTGACACACCTGATGTAATCACCTCAACGTAAGGTCCACTCTGATCTACTGGAACTGAAACAACTCCCTCTCTTTGTCTATGACTGTCCTAGCAATCATTACCTTCCCAATGCTCATCTTCTGCATAGTAATCATCAGCATAGTACTGGGCTGTCCTACCAGATTCATTATTCTGCTGATCGAACCTATTCATAGAATTTTGAGGTGGAAGAGACTGTGTGTTCTGGGGGAAATTTCTACGTCCTCTACCTCTAGACGCTTGCTGAACACCTCGACCTCTTACACCAGAAGCACCATTTGCACACTGTAATAAAATAGGACAACTATAATTGAAATGACCCTCTTCCTTGCAATATGAACACTGATTGGGGCCTACAGGGACACGTGGTTGAGTATACTCGACTCTTTGCGAGTTCCTCTGATACTGTTGAGGCTGCTGATAATTATTCTGATAGTTACTCTGACCACTATTATTTTGACCACCACTATTCTGGCCACCACCACCACGTGGCGGATATGCTTGCTGTAACAAAACCTTTGTTTTCAACTCTTTCTTTTTTTTCTGCTCTATCTTTCTCGTCTTTGTTCCGATTTTCGTAATACTGTGCAGTAGCCAATATCTGTGCTGAGGAGGAAACTGCCCAAGAACTCTCTGAATCTTTCAACTTTTTACACAACTCTGGAAGCAGATTGTGCACGAATTAATCGACGAACAAACGCTGACCACCTTCTGTGCTCATATCTTGACCACTGTGGCCGACAAATGTCTCTTCAAACCTGGTGAAGAAATCTGACACTGTTTCATCTTTCTTCTGCTTACATGCAGACAACTTATCCCAATTTACACGTATTGCAGGCATTATCGTTTTCATGTAATCAATTATTTTACCAGGAAGTGCGGCTACTAAAGGCTCAGGCTTAGCACCACCAACTTGTCGGGCATCTGCAGCAGCAATATTAGCCCATGAGTCACCTAACTCCTGATCATGATCTGTATGATGATTCTTACCCCATAAAGGCTGTGGAACAACATTCCCAAATAACATATCGATATCGGCTAAATTCATGATACATGACCCTGCAGTCTGTGACAACTCTTTGTAATACCCTGCGGGATTTTTACGGGGATCGGGTAATGTCTGTTTAAGGGCTAAAACTTCAGCTCGCCTCCATGGGACATGTACCCACACCCGCTGAAAGTGTGGCAGAATAGGTGGGTGAGCATTTGCGTCACCCTCTCTCCATTGTGGGGGAACCTCTCTCATGGGGTACTGTCGCGCCTTTTTCCTACCGGATGTGCCATGCTCAAATGACGACTGAGAACTGCCCCCCTTACTCCGAAATGACAACAATATCTCAACCGCTCTCTCGACATCTGCACCTACGATCATGCCCTCTCCAAACTCGAACCGTACACGACACAACTTGGGCGGGTTGTATTCCAGATCATTGTCTTCCAAATCCTCACAGAGGAAAACACACATTTGTTCAAAAACATATCTCTGCGTCGGTGCTTCCCATTGACGGTAGACTTCCATGACAGACTCTACATCATACCTTATAGTGTCCATAACCCATTTATGTGCTAAACGATTCAGTGAATCTCTCTCTTGATAGTCAGGCAGTTGACTTCGCAACTGTCTTCGTTCCATGTTAGGGGTCGTAGTAGGCGACCCGAAAAGAGGTGAGAAAAGGTTAGTAACAGTGTTGGCCATTCTCTGTCGAACGGAAGGAGAAACTGAAGGAAGAACGGGTGGAAAAACAGGGTGAGATAAGGCAGGGGCAGAGGCAATAGCAGAGGGATCATTAGGAGAAACAGAAGGTGCACTAGGCAAAGTCGTCGAAAGCACAGGTGAAACAGATGTGATCGGTGGGTCTTGAGGAGGCTGCAACAAAGGAGCAGGAGCCAGCTGAAGAACAGCTGGTGGGTGCTGTGGAGCAACAGGAGGCGCAGGTTGCACAACTAAAGGTTGTGGAGGTGCTGTGGCATTTTGCGCATAGGGGGGTGGCGATCTTAATAAATGCGACATTAAGGGATCTTTTTCAAGCCCTTTTGCTGCATCTTGCTGAGGAGGTGGCAAAACTGGATAGCATTTATCTATTACCATTTTACGTTGCCTGTGCAACTGCTCACTCATCTGTTCTTCTTCATTGTCTTTAAACTGCGTAGCAGCTTGCATTATCGAAATTCCCCCTTCTCTCTTATTTTTCTTCGCTAATTTAATTTCCTTCTGTTTGGCTTCCTTACGCCATAGGCGGAAAGAGTCAAACATCGCCGGCCGGGCTTTCTTTTTGAAAAGTTTAACTTCGAGGTTATCTAAGATTTCGGTATCAAAGCTACCATATTGGGGCCATTTTAAAACACCATCTTTTCTGGTGTATTTGATCCACACTTCATTGTATGTGATGGGGCCTACTCCATGTTTCACATATAACTCATAAGTTGGAGTTCCAACCGGAGGAACCGGACACGAGTCCTCCAATCGGGAATCCCTATTATTACAACCAAGACAAAACAAATTTCTAAGTCTAAGACCAGGCATCTTCGCTCTCTAGTCTAGCTCCAAACTTCAAAGGATTATCGATTACGATATTTCTCGTGAATACACGAGTCCTTCGGCTTTGGCACTTGCAAGTTCCAAATTAAAACCAACTAAGGACTGGGAGACGCTCCACTTATACTTAACTGAGATATCGATGACGTCACCAGAAGACTCGTCTTATCGTTTCGCTCTACCAAACTTCAAGGGTCCAAATCAGGGCGATAGCCAGGGCAGCAGTCCTTCGTAGCCGTTGGGAAGCGGGGAACCTCGCAGCAAAGACCTTCGGACCACGTCGACATGCAGGGGTCGATGAAGTGGTTGGCCGTCCTCCAGAATTTTCACACGAAGCTCCTCACGAACCTCTGGCTGGACTGGTATCGCTGGTATCGCCCCAAACGTTGGGCGCCAACTGAGGTACTGGGTTTTTCAGAACCGGTACCAAACCGGTAACCCAGCGGTGCCAGGGTACACCCAAAGACCTCGGGTTCTTTCCTGATTCAGACCACAGAAACTCAGAGTCTTCTAGGTGAAGTCAAGGATCGATTTTATTGGCTGCAACCAAGGTAACAAGCGTCCTAGAAGTACAACACACGGGATGTATATTCTCAGGAGACTGCTCAACTTCACAAAGTCAGGCTTCTCTTTTTATACGAAATATTGTGCTTTAGGCCAACATTCTTCGAATTTACAGTATACTATTCACATTTCTTTGTTACAAAGGAAAAGCAGAGTCATGATGACATGTCCATATTTCACTTCGTCCAGCCCACAACAAATCACCCGGCAAGGCCCAACATTTCATCAGATATCGGTGGACCCCCAATAAAAACGGGCACCTCCCCATCATAAAGCAAGTGAGAGAAAAGAGCAGGGACAGATGTGAGCAAGATTCGGCAGGGTGTGTGTGTGCTGAAAAGGTTTTATGGCCTGTTGAGCCTTGATGCTATCTCATTTGGCCACTGGGAGAGGAACTGACCAAACAGGTTCGGCCTGGGGCAATGGTTCCAACTTGCCCAGGTCACAGGAAAGTCAATTAAGGTGTACGTGTCCTTTGGGATCGAATTTAGCTGTATCATAAGCCTATGTAAAGGGCAACTCACAAAATGGCTGCCGCATACAAAATGGAAGCCAAGGGTTCAGAACGAAAATGACGATTTCGAGGTGAAATCGTCACTCGAAATTGACGAAAATGCTTGTACATAGGGTACTCGTCATTCTCGGTCTTTTGATACTAAATTCGTCATGCTATGATGAAGTTTAATTCTCGAGTCCAGAATTTTCAGTACTACACCGCCCTCTATCAAACTAAGTTTTTAGAGGGCGAGGACAGCTGATGATGAAGCATGACACCTGCGGTGTGTGAGGCCAGTCCGAAACTTTTTATGAGATGCCCCCAGTAGATGTTGTATCTCTTTAGCACTCTGTAGATAGTTGTAGAAATACACTCTTGGGGCAGCACAATTTTGTGGTTACATATTTCAAAGGAGGCTGCATCGCCCCATGGTGCCGTGCCTCTAGTTCCCACCCGTGACATCATTGTTGAGGTTAGTGTGTGTGGAAACGAAGAAAGCAAACACTGATCCTACCACTGGTCAACTAACAAGTGAGTCTGAATCCGATTTAAGCGACGGAGAACAGAGACCAACAGGCTTTCGTAAATTCTCTTTTTTAGAGGAGATGAAGCTGCTCTACCAGGAGCAGAAAACACCAAGAGGCAAAACAAGAGGCAGAGGCTCAGGCAGAACCAGAGCAAGGGGAAGGGGATTTTTTCCCTCAAAAGACCAAGAAGGAAAACAAGAAGAAACAAGCAGCAAAAGCGGAAGGTACAACTTGAGGAACCACACAGTGATGAGGAAATGAAGTCGTTGGGTAAAAAAACTCCCAACCTAGTTATCAATCTATCAAGATACACCCTAACAAAAGCTGAAAATGATCTCCTTAACAAAGGGCTTTCATTTTGTCCCGAAATTCATCAGGACCCTATAGAAACGAAAATAGATCTATATAAATATGTGAGAAAGTTGAAGCTCAAAAAAGTATTTGCCAAACAGCCATCTAGAGCAACGAATGACTCAAATCAAACATCAAGTATGGAGGATTCAGAAACATATAGGATTGCGGAGACATCTACTCTCCGCATTGCATATGAACTAGCAAATGAAACCAGCACTTCCTAACTAACAGATACTCAAATCTTGGAGGAAATGGGGGTTCAAACAGACAAACAAATACCAACTCATTTCAAAAAGAAATCCAAGTTTTGTCCCGCCCTCCACCCTGGCAACAAGATTGATATCTTTTATGATCTGGTGATGGGAGGCTTGGAAACAATGCAAAATGTCTCTAACATCAACAACCGGGAGAACCAAACTAAAACAGAACGCATGGCCATGCAAACATTAAAGAACAACAATAAGATTGAAATCAAACCGGCCGACAAAGGCGATAATATTGTGGTGCTGGAGAAACTACACTACATAGAAGAAGCAATGCGCCAATTAAGAGAGGAGAAAAACAACAAGGTTCTACCAAAGAATCCGACCAATGAACTCATACTTGACCTGTGCAAAAATTGGACTCATGGCAAGCAAAGGGACTTATAACGGAGGATGAGAAAAAGTTCTTGATGTTGGAGAATCCCATTATACCTACAATTTACTTGCTTCCGAAAGTGCACAAGACACTGAACAAGCCACCAGGGCGCCCTATTATGTCAAGTTGCGGAAGCTTATATGAAAATGTATCAACATACGTGGACCACTTTTTAGCACCAATAGTCCCAACGCTAAGTTCCTACATAAAGGACACTGGAATTTTTTTGCACGTATTAATGGACACTCAAAGGCAACCAACCTACTTATTGGTAACGATTGACGTGGTGTCATTATACACCTCAATCGACCATGACAAAGGGCTGCATGCCATTCAATACTTTTTGAAACAGAGACCCATCAATGAATTGGAGCATTTAAAGATGCTGATAGACATGATAACTATGTGTCTATAGAACAATGTCTTTCTTTTCAACAAACAAATCTATGTCCAATGCTGCGGTACCGCGATGGGAGTTTCCTTCTCTCCAAGCTATGCAAACCTCATGATGGGGTGGTGGGAGAGGAACATAGCTTGGAGAGAAGAAAACGACCATCACATGATGAACGTAGCCCTCTTGCTACGTTTCATCGATGACCTGTTTCTATTGTGGAAGGGAACCGAATCGGCATTTCAGATTTTTTTGGCAGTACTGAATGAAAATGATGTGGGCCTGAAATTCACATACAACCTAAGCCCCAAGGAGATTGAATTCCTTGACACCAAGGTCTACATAAAATATAATCGCATTTACACAACAGTACATAGGAAGAAAACAGCCACGAACAGCCTGCTACATGGTTTGAGTTTCCAGCGCCAAACACTAAAAAAAAACATACCGTATGGAGAACTATTACGGATAAAAAGAAACAGTTCTGAAGATCAGGAAATGGAGAAAAAATTCAAAGATACCAAACACGTCTCCTACAACGCGGATATAAATATGCAGATATTAAAAGAGGAGAACTTAAAGCAAGACAGAAAACAAGAGCTGAGACATTAGTGAGTAAAAAAGAGAATGAAGAAAAGAAAGGAAAATGAAACTTTTGTGACACAGGAACCAATGTTGATCAACCACAATTGATACTTACCTACAGCAAAGAGAGCCACAAAATCCATAAGACACTAACAAGATACTGGAATATATTGAAAAAAGACCCAGACGGAGGCAACATCATAGGAGACAAACCGCTGGTATCCTACAGAAGATCACCAAACCTATCAGACCATCTAGTTAGGAGTCATTTTGAATACAAAAAAACAGAATCATGGCTCCAGTCGAGATCGAAAGGCTTCTAAAAATGCACTACGTGCAAAGCCTGTAGGATTGGCAGAAATTTGCATTTGAAGAATCTAAGAGACCCTGCCGGAAAGACATTTGAAATAAAGGAAACCATAACGTGTGTTTCAACCTTTGTGGTATACATGCTCCAATGCTTCTGTGGAAAACAATACATAGGAAGCACAGTGTGTCCCTTAAAAAAGCGTATATTGGAACACACTCGCGCAATACAAAATATGGACAACACCTATGCTATTGCAAAGCACATGAATACACACAGAGGTAAAACATGGTTGGACATCAAGTACTCAGGTCTCGTAACAGTTCCTTCAAATGAACGAGGAGGCAACCGTACACAAAAACTACGGAGGCTGGAATCACGGATGATAATGAGATTCAAAACCAAGCATCCAATGGGACTGAACAGAGATGAGGAGATGCATATTCACCTATAGGTTCCAAATACACAAATGAATGAGTGACATCTCCGTAGTCACACTATTAAACACTCATTGTTGAAAATCTAATATGGAGAATGGGCGAAACTGCTATTGCCCAAAGAGTGACTGAACCTGAGAAACATGAACTATCTACCACTGCTGGTCAAAATGTAATGCTTGAAACGAAAATGTTATATTTGTTGTTCTCTGTAAGAAATATTTGTCTTCCTAAAAAAATGTTGACAAGGGTGAACTAACCAAAAGAGAGAGCAGGAGATGCAATAGATCATACATCCCAATCGTAAATAACTGAAATGTCTCAGTACATGAGGTTAGCAATCTGTCTGTCTCGAAGGCAAGGGTGCCGCAACAAAGGATGAGGGTACTTAGCCCTACATTTTGCTTGAGACACTTAGTCAAACATTACGGTCCATACAACCAACTGCTTAAATATGCAGGTGTGTTTGTAAAATTCATGGCGCAGCCATGAATCAATTGTGCGTTTGCTTCTACTTTAGAACAGGCACAAACATGGATGTAATAATTTTAACATCCTTTGCTGAGCGACACCTAAGCCTCGGCATATGACAGCAAGAACAACGTGGACAGCATTGCAATAAAGTTTGTTGAAAAGTGTAAAAACATACTACCACTCCCACAATGCACCATGAGACGTATCAGTGTGCATATGTATATAAAGTAAAAAAGAGAAAGGACCAATGTAACATACTGCCATGATCAGGAACTACGGTTCGAAACGCGTAGGAGAAAGACACGTTTTTGAAATAAAGAAAATCTAATCACCCTTAGGAGTGCCGCGATATTATTTCATTGTGGAAAAAAAAAAAATATATATATATATATATATATATATGCCCACATTTGGAGCTCCGCTGACTGTCCCATGTGAAGAGTGCAGGATTCCGACGGAGATATTGATTGAAGACGGAATCGATTGTAAGTAGATTTGCCCATTGCATACAGCATGTCTGCAGACACGTTGAAAGGACGCGAAGACGCAGCTAAAGACATGTTTGCCGATTCCCCGGCTGGGAAAGTTGTACAAACTGTGTTACCAGGCGGTTCGCAGGAATCACAATGTAGTATTAAGGAACTATTCAAAGCACTTGAAAAAGCAAGCAAGAGTGAGCAGGCAAAATGGTGGGAACACTGCTCCCTTACAAGATACTTGGAGGTGGGAAGGATCCCACGGGGTTTAAGAATCATGTTGGCGCCATCCTACGAAACACCAGACCCCCGCATGTTACTTGAATGGGCAGAAAGTAACCTGGAGTCATCTCGGCGTTTAGTAGGAATATTGATCAAATACGCAGAGAGTGATCGGTTTGCATTGCAGGCGGAGATAGAAGTACTAAACAGCGAGATAGATAAACTACCAAGTACTCCCCTAATTGTGAAGTATCGGGAAGAAATGATAGTTTGCTTAAAACGGGAGGAGGAAGTAATTAAAAAGCGCAAAACTTATAAGTTTCATCGAGATCGTTTGGACTATGAACATGGTCAAATATTTACGTTTGCCAAGAAGTATGACAACCTTAAGGCAAATAAAAAAACATTCACTAGCACTATCACTTCGAAACTATCAGTTGGTGCTGAAGCACCAGAGGTCTCATCGGCTTCGGATTTAAGTTCTAATATAGATAGCGAATCAGATAATGAATTACAAAGGTCACAGAGGCTGGGGTTTCGCAAATTTACTTTGGCGCAGGAGCTCGAAGTGGTCCAACAAGATCGGAGACAGACCTTGCGCTCCGGTGCACGAGGTGCAAATATAAACAAAGCGGCAACTACAAACGGAGTGCAAGGAGGAGATGCAACAAATAACGGAGGCTCAATCAACAAAACATCGATAAAAAAAAACTCGGAGACATTGGAAACGCAAGTAAGTCTCACGCAAGAAGATGCGCAAACCGTTGTGAATTTGACTGAGTTGCCATTGACCCCCAACGAAAATAGAATTCTAACACTGGGTTTATCTTACAGTGCTAAAAGTAATTTTGACTATGCTGGTGCCAAAATTGAGTTGTTCAAATATGTGCGCAAGCTCAAACTGCGCAAATATCATCTCTTACACAAAACTGCACATGCTGTACCAGCTATCATGCAGGTTTTGAACTCACTACCGCTAACTCCGCCTGACTCTAATTTGCTGCATGAACTACTCAAAATGCAAAACGAACCTGATTTAACATCATCTAGCACTAGTAGAGGTCTGGATACCTTGACAGTTCCCGAAGTCTACTTTCTGTCCCCTAATGCTAAAAGACAATATTGATATGTTTCACGACAAGGTGTCTCTCGAACTTAGGGCACTATACCTAAAACGAACAAAATTTTCCCAAAAACATCATTATCGTGACTTTGAATACCATAAATTGATCAAGAAATTACAAAACAACGAAAACATTATCATCAGCCAATCGGATAAGGGCGGTAATGTGGTGCTTTGGCCGAGACAAATGTATATGGAAGAAGCCCTTGGCCAACACAATGATAGAGATTGCTACAGGAGGATCAATTTGAGTGAGGTGCAGCAGGCGTGGAATGGCATCTATACGAACGTGATGGGGTGGAGCAGCATGGGCCTAATTTCAATGGAGGAATTCAAGTTTATGAAAAAAGATCATCCGGTCATGCCCATTATTTATTTCATTCAAAAGATACACAAGAACTGTACCAAGCCACCCGGTCGTCCTATAATTTCCGCCTGTAATAGTATCCTAGAAAATGTCTGCAAATATGTAGATTTCTTTCTTCAAGAATATGTTAACAATCTGCTATCCTTTGTTCTAGATACAGGGGATTTACTGAGGAAATTTGCTGATTTTACATGACAACCTAGCTATTTACTGATATCCTTAGACGTCACCTCCTTGTACACAAGCATTTATCACAGGGATGGTTTGAAAACTGTACATCACTATTTAAGTATGAGACCCTCCTGCTTGAATGAACATAGCAAAATGATTTTTTCTATGATCAATTTATGATTAGAGAATAACTTCTTTCTGTTCGCAAACCAACTGTTTCAGCAAGTCAGGGGTGTGGCTATGAGGGCCTGTTTTTCTTCCAGTTATGCCTGTCTCCATATGGGATACTGGGAGGAACAGGTCCTCATACCCACTTACACAACCATCATGGGTTCAAAAGTTGTTAAATGGATGAGATACATTAGCGATCTTTTGATTGTCTGGGATGGTTTGGAAAGTGAAGCAGTTGAATTCATTGAAAATCTCAGTGACAATAATCTGAATCTAGGGTTCACTAGTCAGATTAGCATTACTTCAATATGTTTTTGGGATGTTGAGGTTTTCATTCGCAATGGTAAATTAGAAACAAAACTGTTCCGAAAGCCCACAGCTGGCAATGCCGTGCTCCATGCTTCTAGTCACCATTCTACTCATCTCATATGAAGCATCCCATATGGCGAGATGCTTCGTATCAGGGGAATCTGCAGCACAGACATTGATTGTAGAGAAGCTCAAATAGCGTGCAGGGCCAGATTTCTGAGAAGAGGCTATAAAATGGATGTCTGAGATAAAGCAATGAGTAGAGCAAATTCTCATGGTAGACTGCAGCTATTGGCTAATAGTGCTTACAGCCCAAGTAGCGCAGTTAGTGTTGAACAGAATGAGACCAAGTTGAGCTTCACGTACAGTAAGCAACATCAAACCATTCACAGGATTGTGAAAAAGAACTGGGCACTAATTACTAGTGACCCAGTTCTGGGTAATCAGGTCACCAGCTCTCCCAGTATTGCTTACAAGAGAGCTAGATCTATGAATAACTGTTTGGTTTCTAGCAGCCCAGAAGTGAGATCTACAGGTTCTTGGCTCAACAGCAGTAAAGGTGTCCTCAAATGTTCTTCATGTAAGGCATGCAGGAATGGAATCAGTAATACTGAATATAAGACTCCTTTCAGTGATAAACCTGTATCCATTAAACATAAACTGACATGTAGAACAGAGAACGCGGTGTATGTACTGGAATGTCCCTGTGGCCTGCGTTATGTGGGAAGTATCAGACCACATGTGAATAAAACAATACTCCAGCACATGCGCGCCATTAACAACGGTGACACCGCGTATCCAGTAGCACGCCATTTTGAGGAAAAACATAATAAGAACCCAATAGACCTCAGGTATTTTGTAATCGACACGGCCCCCCCGCAGAGGAGAGGTGGCGACCGTGAGGCACTATTAAGGAAATTAGAGACCAGACACATTATTCTCTTGGATACTAAGACTCCCAATGGTTTGAACCTTAGTGAGGATTGTTTTACTTATCTTTGAATTGCAAATAACTTTAGCCTGTCACAATGTACATAGTTATGAGCTGCTTTCTCATTAGACCAATTTTGGTCTATTTTTTTAACATTGAATGTGTATTATACTTGTCACTTTATTAGGGTTGCACTATATATATTTTTTCATGACTATTTATTTGCAAAATTTGCACATTTGTCAACAAACACCAATATGGCGACTGGCATTTGCACACTTGGGCTTTATTGCACATTGTTCTCCTTATATTTAGAGGGAACACAGTGGTTTTAGACCGACCTGTTGCACAACGTAAATGCACTGTCTGAGAGAAACAAGTTTGAGTGATGTCAGTAGATCCTAATTATTTAATGATTTTAACAGGATTTTATTAACTTTACTGTCTCTTAGATATATGGCTTCTGTTGGTTTTATCGCCTGAATGGTTTTTAACAGCAATGTTGAGGAATATTTATATTTTAGACATATTTATTTATTTATTTATATGTTTTATATTCATTCTAAATTGCTGCTATTTGTGCTATTACTCACCCAAACCCATGGCTATTTGATTAACCAACTGTTTAAATCAAATTGATAATGAGAGGGGTTGGCCTAACGGCTAAGGCGCTCGACCTCGGACCTGGGGATCTGGGTTCGAGTCTCGGCAATGACGCCAAAAACCCCCTGTGATTCTGGGCAAATCACTTAATCTCCTCGAGCCTAAAATGAAAGTGTGTCCTCATGTAACGTAACTGGTGCTATGTAAAGCGCTCTGATAACCGATTCGGTTCTAGTTCGCGCTATATAAAACTCTGCAAAAAAAAAAATGCACATTTTGTTATACACAAGTATGCAATGCAGTATGTTTTCTATGTTTATGATTAAAACTGCTGCAATTATTGGTCATGTTCCACTTGAAAAGGAGTATCCCGCCCTTCCAAACGCTGTCATGTGATCAAGGCCTCGTTAGGCTGAAACGCGTTATGGCGGTTTTGGTGTTGGGCACTGAATAAAATTACGATGCACCAGTTCTTGGGTTCGCCTCGTCTTTGCTGTCAATGCTGTTGAAGACGACTTTCAGCCACATTATATATATATATATATATATTACCTACTGGCGGTCGCCAGTAGGTATATATAGTTAGGATTTTTTCTCTATGGGTTTTTTTAAAATTCTATGTCTAATAACTTTGGCGTTTGTGGACGGAATTGGCTGAAATTTTCAGGAAAATGGCACATTTTGTTTCTGAGCAGCCCCTGAAAATTTTGGGGGGGTTCGTCAAGGGGGGGCCGAGAAAAAAGGGGGGTCCCAAAACGTGTTTTTAACATTGAGTTTTCCATAGGGCGGTTGGCCTCACTTTTAGCCCGAACGGCTGAATGGATTTGCACGAAACTTGGCAAAATTGTAGGGACTGGTAGCCCGATGTGCCTTTTGTAGGTCTCAATATATGTGCTCCAGTGGATTTTGAGAAATTAACGTTTAAAAAAATATATATATCTGTAACAGCGGACCGGGCAGCGCTCTGGTTCGCGGACTTTTCGCGCAACGGAGCTTTGTGAAGCGAAGCTGATTGGTTCTCCGGCGTCTGTCAACATTCCAAACAGTCCGTAGCGGCCGCCATCTTGTCTCTCGGTAGGATCGAGAGACAAGAGGAGGCCGAAGCGAAGGGGCAAATGACCATAAGGGGGCATAGTACATTGTCGCTCACCCCCTAGGTTTGATGTGGAGGTTTTAAAAGGGCCCCGCGGGGCAAAAAAAAATAAAAATAATAATAATCGAACAGCTGAATGGATTTGCACGAAAGTTGGCAAAATTGTAGGGACTGGTAGCCCGATGTGCCTTTGCTAGATCTCAATATATGTGCTCCAGTGGATTTTGAGAAATTAACGTTCAAAAAAAGATATATATCTGTAACAGCGCACCGCTTCGCGTACTTTTCGCGTTACGGAGCTTTGCGAAGCGAAGCTGATTGGCTCTCCGGCGTCTGTAAACATTCCAAACAGTCCGTAGCGGCCGCCATCTTGTCTCTCGGTAGGATCAAGAGACAAGAGGAGGCCAAAGCGAAGGGGCAAATGACCATAAGGGGGAATAGTAGATCGTCGGTGACCCCCTACGTTTGATGTGGAGGTTTTAAAAGGGCACCGCGGGGCAAAAAAAATAATAATAATAATAATCGAACGGCTGAATGGATTTGCACGAAACTTGGCAAAATTGTAGGGACTGGTAGCCCGATGTGCCTTTGCTAGGTCTCAATATATGTGCTCTAGTGGATTTTGAGAAATTAACGTTCAAAAAAAGATATATATCTGTAACAGCGCTCCGCTTCTCGTACTTTTCGCGTTACGGAGGTTTGCGAAGCTGATTGGTTTTTCGGCGTCTGTAAACATTCCAAACAGTCCGTAGCGGCCGCCATCTTGTCTCTCGGTAGGATCGAGAGACAAGAGGAGGCCAAAGCGAAGGGGCAAATGACCATAAGGGGGCATAGTAGATCCTCCCTGACCCCCTAGGTTTGATGTGGAGGCTTTGAAAGGGTCTCGCAGGGCAAAAAAAAAATATACAGTTTTTTTAGTTTTTTTGCGTGGAGTGCGCCCGGTTCGCGAACCGGGAAGCGGTCTGGGGAGCGTACTTTCTTGAAAATTAGTGAAAAAAGTTAGAGTAAAATAATAATTGTGAGTGATCAGATGTAGGGTAGCTCTGAGAAGAGCTTTTGGGTTTATGGTACATTTAGGTACTTATAAGTAGGTACCAATGCACAGTCTTAAATTCAGAGTGAAAACTCTGTTGCCCTCATCTGAGAAGTGAACTCCATCTGCTCTGTAGATATCTTGCATGTAGTAACGCAAGTTATTGTTGTACAGGGAGCCCATTCCATGGTCTCTCATGTAAGCTGAAACAGATTTGTTTACATGCTTCCTCGATTTCTCAATTTGTGGACAAAATTGGTTCGACCACCTCCATTTCTGTCTTTGGCATATATTTGAATATACCAAGGCAGTCTGAGGAAAAAGTGCCATCAATTGCTCAAAGGTGTCCTTTAAAAGCATTTCCAGACCTACCCCAGTCAAAGTGCCCAAATCATTACCTCCACAGTGCACAATTAACAGGTCAGGTTTTGGCAAATGCATAAAGGTTTTCACCAATGGTATCAATTGGTGACATTTTAATCCTCTGTGGCCAAACCACTTAATTTCCACATCTTGTAAATTGAGGTTAGGTAAATTCCTGTTTTCAGCGTACCTTTGAGCCCAATAGATGTAGCTATGTCCAACAATCCAGACAGAAAACATGGCGAGAGAAGGTTCTCCTGCAGTCAGATGAAGTGTGGCAATGAAATGGCAGTTGAAAAAATGAGAGTGTAAAATGAAAAAAACTGAGGAGTTTCTGTGTTAATGAAGCAGTAAGAGTGATTGGTGGATTTTGATTGCTGAAAACAGAAAGTTAGTGTGCATGGATGAGTTCGTTGAAAGATGTATTTTGAGTGGCGAAGAAAAAATCATTAAATGAAAGAATGCTTTGGATATGCAGGTGCACTGAGAGTTCAGAGTTCAATTGCAACATTGTTGTGTGAGAGGTCTTGCAAGAGGTGGTTGCTATGCAGAAAAAGCAGAGAGGGGGCAGAGGGGGGAAGGGTTTTGCTTTGAAAAAAAGTGAGGGAAGAGTTTTGATTGGGTGACATGAGAGATCTGTGTGAGAAATTACAGCATTTCTGTGCTTTTGATAGCTGCAGACTCTGGAGTGCATACCTTTTGCTCTGCTGAAGACAAATTGGTGTGTTTCTGAGACTGTTTTGAAACTCAAAGTATTTGCTAAGGTGAGAAAAAATTTCTTTAATTTAGATAGAAAATAGTGTGCTTTAAGGAGAAAATTATTAAGAAAGTTGTGTTTTTCAAATGTTGCTTTGTCTCAAGTGTTTCACAAATAGATTTTGTTTCTTTGAGAAATTGTAATTGGAGAAAATGTGAAGTATTAGTACTGACAGGGCTTTTATGTGCATAGGAGCTGTGGAGTGTTTTCAAATTATGACTTGTAAATCGTTTTTGAGAAAAAGCAATGGTTTTAATATTGATGAGAAGGACATTTCGAGCTCTCCCTGTGTGAGCACCAGGGCTGCGAGCTATTCTGAGACCAGATTCCTTCATTGCTGTATTTTAAATGTGATTGCACTCGTTTTATATTTCATTTTAAATTGTGCTGAAAACTCTTCTGGGGGCATTTTAATTCTACTAGATTAACTGGGAATCAGTTAGAGGCACTCTAACACCCCTTTCCACGCTATCTCACCTTTCTTTCGCCTGCCTTGCTGCTTCATTGATTGCAGGTGCCGGCGGGCGCCATCTTGGGTGTGGGCTGGGGCTGCGCTCTAGTCGCGCTGGCCTCCCGCCCTCCCAGACTACTTAGCTGGCCGTTTTCAGTCGTTCGCTGCCTTTTCGAGCTCTCCCTGTGTGAGCACCAGGGCTGCGAGCTATTCTGAGACCAGATTCCTTCATTGCTGTATTTTAAATGTGATTGCACTCGTTTTATATTTCATTTTAAATTGTGCTGAAAACTCTTCTGGGGGCATTTTAATTCTACTAGATTAACTGGGAATCAGTTAGAGGCACTCTAACACCCCTTTCCACGCTATCTCACCTTTCTTTCGCCTGCCTTGCTGCTTCATTGATTGCAGGTGCCGGCGGGCGCCATCTTGGGTGTGGGCTGGGGCTGCGCTCTCGTTGCGCTGGCCTCCCGCCCTCCCAGACTACTTAGCTGGCCGTTTTCAGTCGTTCGCTGCCTTTTCGAGCTCTCCCTGTGTGAGCACCAGGGCTGCGAGCTATTCTGAGACCAGATTCCTTCATTGCTGTATTTTAAATGTGATTGCACTCGTTTTATATTTCATTTTAAATTGTGCTGAAAACTCTTCTGGGGGCATTTTAATTCTACTAGATTAACTGGGAATCAGTTAGAGGCATTCTAACACCCCTTTCCACGCTATCTCACCTTTCTTTCGCCTGCCTTGCTGCTTCATTGATTGCAGGTGCCGGCGGGCGCCATCTTGGGTGTGGGCTGGGGCTGCGCTCTAGTCGCGCTGGCCTCCCACCCTCCTCACACCCAATAAATGAGCACTAACAACAGACGGCGCAGCGGGCTGGCGCAGCGGGCGCGCGCCGAAGCCGCGCCAAATCCAAGCCCGTCTGCGCCCGTCCGCGGCCAGACACGGCCTAGGGCCATAACCCCTGGTCCCCGACTGCTGTACTCATCCCTGCACCTAAGAGAGCTGAATCCTGGTAACACCCATCAGGATTGTACCCTCGCCTCTCTTACTGTTGGGAGGGATACTAGCCCCCCCCCTTGTCCAGGCTGTGGCTACCAACTTCCTCATTCCCACCCTCTAGCCCATCTAGATCCTAATTATGTCTTACCCTACGCTGCTGACAATGCTCCCCCGCATGGCTGTCGAGCTGCGCTTATCAACACGCGCTCACTCCCTTGCCACAGTTTTCACATCAAGGAGTTCATTATCGCTCATAATCTAGATCTACTGTTCGCTACTGAGACATGGGCAGATGCCGGCTCAGGTCCGGATTTTTGCAACGCTATCCCAGATGGTTATAGCGCTGCTAGACATGATAGGCCCATTGGAAGAGGTGGTGGTCTCGCTATTATCTACAAGGATAAATACCGGACAACACTCGACCCTATAAATTCTGTTAATTGTGAGTCAGCTGCCTTTGCGATTAACATTAACTCCAAGCAAGCCCTAAAGGGTATAATATTATACAGACCCCCAGGTCCTCGTAGCGCCTTTCTCTCCACTCTTTCCGACCTAAATGACAATGTTGTCGGCTCAGAAAACTACACGATACTTGGAGATTTTAATTTCCATCTGGAAGAGAAGGATAATTTTGATACTATTCAGCTAACGACTGACTTCTCCAATATAGGACTTCACCAATTAGTTAAGGGCACAACACATCAAGCTGGACACACCCTTGATGGTCTGTTCACTAATGATCCTGACATCTCGGTACTGGACATTATTCCCATCACGTGGTCAGACCACAGGGCTATTATATTTCAACAAAACATACGACCCTCACATCCTTCATTTCCGAGACCCCGAACTAGGATGGGGACGCGTGCTTGGAAAAACGCGGACATTCCTCAGATGCTAGATTCCCTTGCCTCCTCCCTTCCTCAAGGAGGAAATTCTTCAGCATTATCAGCTACAGATTTTCAAGGTTGGATCCGAAGTGCCGCCGATCTAGTGGCCCCGGAGAAACTCTCAAGACCTAACAGAGCATCGCCTTCGGCTGCCTGGTATAATGAAGATTTAAGACTTCATCGCCAACATTGTAGAAATCTAGAGAGGCGCTGGAGAAAATCTTACTGCCCCATAGCCAGACAAATTTATAAAGATGCCCTTACGATTTACAAAAAGGCAATAGTGGCCCGGAAAACGGTCTTTTTTACGGCACAAATCGAAACCGCTGCCAACTCCGCCAGAGAGCTGTTCTCCGTTGTTACGACCTTGTCCACCCCCCCCTCTGGCCCTGGGGTAGAGCCCTCACAGACCTTTTGTAACGATTTATCCACCTTCTTCACCACCAAGGTGGCAGATATATATGCTTCATTTGAAGGGGATACCAAAACTGAACACAGAGGTGGTAGGGTGAAAGAGGTATTTTCTCATCATAATGATGACTCTTTTTTATGTTTCTCACCTGCCTCTCTTGATGACGTCATCACTCTCATCTCATCTACTAAATCTGGTTCCCCTCTGGACCCTTGCCCCCCTTCTGTGATGCAAAAACTCACTGAGGTGATCTCACGCCCCCTCATGCAAATTTGCAACACTGCATTTCAGACAGGCCAATTTCCAAGCATATGGAAGAAGGCTGTTATAAAACCCCTTCTGAAGAAACCCTCCCTAGACCCCACAGCCGCCGTCAGCTATAGACCCATTGCCTGTCTACCCTTCGCCGCCAAAGTATGCGAATCCGTTATGAACAGACAGCTTTCAGAGTTCGTTGAGACCCACCAACTTCTCGACGAAACGCAGTTTGGCTTCAGGAAAGGGCATGGGACAGAGACCGCCCTGATTAAGGCCTCTGACGAGATCAGGGCAATCATGGATCAGGGGGGGGCGGCTGTCCTCATCCTTTTGGATTTGTCAGCGGCCTTTGACACGGTCGACCATGCCACCTTAGTCGACCGTGTCACAGCTCTAGGCATAAACGGTCCGGCCAAGGATCTCATTTCATCTTTCCTGGCAGACCGTACCCAGACTGTAAGGCTGGGAGATTTCTATTCACCCATCTCTGCACTTCCTTGTGGAGTCCCACAAGGTTCCTCGCTAAGTCCCATGTTATTTAACATCTATGTAGCGGACTTAGCGAGGGTAATAAAGGAATATGGAATACGGTTAACATCTTATGCAGATGATACCCAGCTGGTCCTGGGCATTCACAAGGACGGCTGCACAGTGGCAGCCAACTTTCAGAAAGCTATGCTTGAGGTCAGTACCTGGATGGCCTCTAACTGTCTTAGACTCAACTCGGACAAGACCGAGGTTATGACCTTTGGAAAACTTTCTCCAGAATGGTCGACTAACTGGTGGCCGGAAAAGCTCGGCCACCCACCTGTCCCAGTGGAAAAAGCCAGAAACCTGGGAGTCATTTTTGACAGCAAGATGGTCTTCGACCTGCATACAAACAAGGTTGTGTCGTCTTCATTCTTTATCCTGAAAAAGATAAAGAAGCTGCTGCCTTATCTCCCTCCCTCAGCTGGGAAGACTTTGGTTTCTACCTTAGTCTTCTCCAAAATGGATTACGGAAACGCTCTCCTTCTCCACACCCAGAAGCGAGTCATAACAAAGCTGCAATCCATTCAGAATGCGGCAGCCAGGATTCTCCTGAGCATTCCTCGCCGCAATTCTACCACTCTTGGCATTCGTCAACTCCACTGGCTGAGAGTTGAGAGCCGCATCAAATTCAAGGCACTCTGTATTGCATATAAGGCAGTACACAACATAGGACCCAGGTTCCTGACGGAAGCCTTTCAGCCATATATTCCTAGACGGCAATTAAGATCGGCCAATACCAACCTTCTCACTGTGCCACGTACAAGAACCGCCACCTGGGGAGATAGACGTTTCTTGGTGGCCACCCCAAAACTCTGGAATCTTTTGCCACAGTCCATCAAATCTGCCCCTAACCTGATGAGCTTCCGCAGGCTCCTAAAAACGTGGTTATTTAACCAGTAATAGGATCACTGACCCCAGTAGCTCCACAGCGCCGAGACACCCCAGGGTATTTGTTGCGCTATAAAAATTACGAAAATAAATAAAATAAATAAATAAATAAATAATGGTGTCTGCTTCTTTATAAGGTAATTGAGAGTCTCTGATGTTATTTTTCCCATTTCAATGTAAGAAGTTTGTGTGTGGAGCAAATTGCTTGTAAATATGCTCCCACCTGTGCATGGCAAATTTAGATTTTGAATGTTTCCGTTACATAGGCATGTTAAAGGTGACTGAAACATGCTGCAAAGGCAATCAAAAAATGCTTTTATGTGTCTTAAGGACATTTTAAGTCATTTCCCCATGTGCAGTGTTTTCAAATTATGAGTTGAAAATCGTTTTTGAGGTAAAGGAATGTTTTCAAAATTTATGTGCGCCATATGACCCCAAATTTTTTTTTCAGGGGTGCAGCAGGGTGTTCTTGAGACACCCCTGCACCGTCGGAAAAATTCGTAATTTGCGATGAGGTAATTGCTAATCGCAAATTGCACCTTCATTCCTATGGGCCTCCTGCTGCATGGAAATGAATGGGTAATCTTGCTGAAATGCAAAGTCGAATCTGTATTTAAAAGGGTCTGCACCTCTGTACGGGTGTTCGCTATGTGAAGCACGAAAGTTTCACGGGCCGAACTCAAGGCCACCTCTCTCTGAGACAAAAGAGCTCTTATTCTTGCCATGCTGTTGAAATGTGCTCCCAAGGTTGGTATTTGTGGCCAGATTGAAAACTCCCTATGTTCATGTGTGGGAGGAAATAGAACATTTCTGCAGCAAATAACCCGTTCATTTACTGTTACGATAAAATGAATACTTTTAATTAACCCAGAACAATCTTCATTATTGAGCATCAAATAACTACCATTTTCCAAGAACTTGAACGTGGGGATGATAGCAGGAACTGGCGTGCCTTGCAACACGCAAGCCATATTTGGTCGGTGTTTGTTGCATGAACCGTGTAACTGTATGTGCCTACACATTAGTGAATGATCTGGCGTCTCAGTGCATTCCTCTCCATTCAGATAAAGGTCTTGATCATCTTTGAAAATCTGTATGTGTATGGAAGCGACCAGACCTCATGAAGAACACCACTACCTAAAGGTTAATAACGACCTATTGGTATATATTTCATACAATTTGAAAACTTATATAAAGCAAAAGGCAGCGTTATTAAACCGTGGATAAGGCACGTTGCCAAAGCAGTGAACCTTTTGGATTTATACTGGAAATGTTAAAGGAAGAATTACGGAGTAGGGCCTGTAAATCTTTAATGGACAACGAGTAAAATTACTCCAACCATCATATTCCTCTAACTCCGGGATAGTAGGGGTGTTTAATTTTTTAGAAGTAGCCAATCCAAAGCATTTGGTCTGGGAAATTGTTTCATTCACAAACAACATATGATTTGGGATGAGACATGCACGGTGGAAAGCCTCAGTGCCTTGTACCTGCCAGGTTCGTGAACCCCAAACTGATGTAGATCCTGGATATTTTTACACTGTGTTACGTTAGCATGGGCTCATTACTGGTTTCAACGCCATTTTTCCTTTTTTGTAACTTCTGCACACGATACTTAGTTGTTGCTTTAGCTTTCAGCCTACCTGCGTCAAGATCTATGCCTGCTTCAAGCAGGCGCAGGGTTTTGATGTAGCTTTGTCCTATCTGATTGTAAATGCGGCACACCGTGGGTGGCAGAGCAGCGGTGCACGTTAACTGGTGCATCCCTGGGGATGTGCTAGTTAATATAAATCTGCCCCTTTACATTTAATTATGTGCAGGGGACACAGAGTAGGTGAGGTTTATCCAAGGTTAAGAAGAGATGAGTCCTGTTCAGTGAAAAATTGGAGATAGGCTTCAGTATATTATATACTTAAGTAGTGTGTTAAGTTTTTGATGACTGTTATTAATTTACTGTTGGGTAATAGTGGTTAATAACATTTTTTATTATATTTTACCACAGATTCAACTGCAGATTATTTCAAGATTTTAGGATGCCTAGCAAAGAAAGAGTAAGAAAGGCTGCAAAACGTCAAAGACAGCAGGACCATGGAAGAATGCAGCAGTCCTCTAACAAAAAGATTTGTCAAGTCACCAAGAAAGCACCGGGTAAGAGTCGAAAAACAGTCATAAGAAATATGTGTAGTAAAAAAAATATTACTACAGAAAATGTTTCACTCCAGAAAAGGAGACAGAATTCAAATGGTAAGGAAAGGCCAATGAGAAATGTTACTGCTAGAGTAAGAGATAACTCTATGCATGAAAGTAGAAGGAAACAAGAGTTTAGGGATATTCGTAAACGAATGTTCCGCAACAGGATAATTGGGAATTTGTTAAAAAATATTAAGAAAGGTCAGCAGAAAGTGGTTTTTTATAAGAGAAAAAAAATTGTTGAGAAAGTTATTGATCAGGCATTTGAAATTAAACGTAAGTTATTTATTTTGACAATCAATAGAATTCGGAAGCTAAACAAGGTAATTTATGATTTCAAAAGAAATAGTAGATGGAAGAGAATAGTTAATCGTAGTAATTTTTGTGAAGTTTTTTCTGGAGAATGGATGCATAGTTCCAGCTCTGAGGCATTTTTTAATGAGGAGAGTTATTTCCAGGATAATGATTTGGTGCATGCAGTTGACACCAGTGGTCGAGCTTATGAAGTGAAAGATGGTTGTCCAGTTGAAAAAGAAAAACTTGTGACAACAGAGATAGAAGAGGTGTTAGGTAATGAGGTTTTAGGGAGACGTCCTAAGGGTCCTGTGTACACCTGGAAGTGTAGTAGTATTTGCAGTGTACGACAGGATTCCATCAATTTGCTTTGTGATTTTATACGGTCATTTAGTAAGAACAGTTTGAAGCAGAAAATGAAGTTGTTGCAAGAATTAGATCCTTGCAGAGTGAGAGAAGTGATAGGTTTGCATGGTCATTCACTGGCTTGTCTTTCCAGGAGAGTATGCCAGAGTGTTTTTCATCATTTCAGGATGCTAGCAGTGCATCATAATAAAGTGAGGAAATTAGTTAGAATGTTGTATTATGCTAAGAGTCCAGCAATTATGCTTAAACAATTATGCGCTGCTCTTTTGCATGGTTCTGAAATAGATGTGAAGAATATATGTGAAGAAATTGAGTTTTGTTACTTTGGAAGTAAAGAGGAGAATGTTGAAATTGACCAAGAAGAAGAGAGTAATGTGGAAGATAGTGTACAGGTTTCCAGTACAGATAATTTCCAGAGGGAAATTGCGACGTTTGAGGTGAAATCAAGTGAGAGGCCAAATTTCACTTGTGTGTGTTGTCGACGCACTTATTATAAGAATCAGACTAAGTTAGTGGATTTATATGGAAAAAGTGAAAGGGAAAATAATAGTGAATGGAAGGATTTTACAACATACTTGATGGTAGAAAATTGTTTTGATTTGGGATTGGATCAACGTGTGTGTACTTATTGTTGTAACAAATTAAATCAAAACCAGATGCCTGCCAGAGCAGTTCATAATAATCTGGAATTGGTTGAGATTCCTTCTGAATTGAAGGATTTAAATACTTATGAATCTATTTTGATTCAAAGTATCCATCCCTTTCAGGCTATTGTAAGAATGGAGCCAAAGACAGGGAAATTGCCTCCATCAGATTTACAGAGAGGATTAAAGGGAAGAGTTGTTTATTTGCCTCTAGATTTGAAGAAAAACATTAACACAATTGGAGTAGAAAAAGTGGAAGAGGAACCTCTTGTTATCTTAGTTAATGGGGTTCCGACAAAGAATAAGAAAATATGGCAAGATTTAGTAGATGTTAGGAAAGTCAAAAGGGCAACATTGTATTTGAAAAAATATAATAAGTACTATAAAAATGTATATGTTGCAGAAGAGGAAGTAAGTGAGGAAGAGGATAGCGATTTGTGTGCTGGTCAAATTGAGAAAGTAGAACCCTGTACTAGTGAAGAAATATATGAACATTATAGTGTTCATCCTTTGCATTCCAAGGAAGTCATGGGGAATGCTATTGAGTTGTTTCAAATGAAACAAGCGAAAGGGAGTCCCATTAGTGTTTGGGAGGAAAGTTTGGAAGCTCGGTGTTTCCCACAGCTTTTTCCAACAGGTCAGGGAGGAAGATATGATGAGCGACCTCATCAAATTCCTGCTTCTGAATACCGGACTTTGCGATTGTATGCAGGAGATCCTAGGTTTCGACAATGCATTCCTTATTTGTTTCATCTCCTGTTTGAAAGCGATCTGTCTGGACTGTCATATGCAGTGAACCACATCTTGAAAAGTGGTATACACATGCAAAACATCTCGGCAAGTGACTTTATGGATAAAGTCAATGTCCAAGACAGTATTTTGGATTCTCACCTGATTAATCTCATGGCGTGTCAGCGTGGTACTAATGAGTACTGGTACCGTCGTCATGGTGATTTAAAATGTATGCTAAGGAACTTAGGAACTCCCACATGGTTCCTCACTTTGAGCTGTGCTGAGTATGGCTGGGAAGACTTACTTGAATTTCTACGAGAGGCAAATGCTAACGTAGAAAACATCGAATTCAAGACACCCGGAGAACTGTGCTCTTTGGATCCAGTCAATGTATGTAGGTACTTCAATCATAGATTTGAAGGTATGATGTCTTTCATCATGAATAAGAAGAATCCACCTCTTGGAGAGGTGTTGGATTTCTTCTGGAGGAAGGAGTACCAAGCAAGAGGTGCTCCTCATATACATATGTTGCTGTGGATCAAGGATGCACCTAAATTTGGAACGGATGCAGAAGACTCAGCGATGAGTTTCATAGAACAGTATTCTACGTGTGCTGTTCCAAACGCAAAGGAGAAAAAAAGCCTACGAGAAAAAGTTCTACGTTTCCAAAGCCATCGATGTGGAAAGTACTGTCGTCGTAAATTCCGGAACAAAGACAAGTTCTACACCAAATGACGTTTCGGCTTTCCACGACCGGTGATTTCTAAAGGAAGAGTGAACAGTTTGATGTCTTCGCTGCGACATAATGTGATGAAGAAATCACCTAAAAACACATACAATTTGAAGAGGAACGAAGAGTCTAAGTACATTAACGACTACAACCCGGTGATTTTGTCCATGTGGAATGCTAACATGGATATACAGTTTGTGGCTGATAACTGTATGGCTGTGGCTCGGTATGTGACATCTTACATCACCAAAAAAGAGAAGACAGAATTGAAGGATATGTGGGAGGACATTTCCCATGAAAAGATCCTCAGCAAGAAGTTGTACAGTTTCAGTCTGAAGATGTTGTCGCATCGAGAAATCGGAGCTTACGAATGTTCTGACCGGTTGTCTTCAGCAAGTCTCTATGCCAAGTCCAGGAGTATCGTTTGGGCGAGTGTTGGTCTTGCTGCAATGCGTAATCGAGTTCTGAAACCTGTGCGGGAAATTGAGTATTTGGCGGAAAAGGAGCCAAACAGTACCGACATTTTGAAGAGCAACATGTTGGATACATATTATCCAAATCGAAGCAGTCACCTCGAGAATGTTTGTCTGTATGAGGTTCTGCAAAATTACATATTCAAGAGGAACATCAAAGAAGATACTGAGAAAGGAGTGTATGCTGTAATAGGAAGTGAGGGATGTCTGGTCAAGCAAAGAAAATGCCACTTGATAAACCATCGAAAATTGAGTGGCGAATCTCCTGAAAAAAAGGAGTTTTTCTATTTAGCACTTTTGCAACTTTTTAAGCCTTGGCGTGCAGAAGAGGAACTGCTTGGAGATTTCCTTTGTTACGAAGACTCATTCAATGCTGCCAAGGAGACCATAGAATGTCCTGCTTTTCCCAAATATGTAGAAATGTTGAATGTGGAAATTGAGCAGGAAGCAACGATTGCAGCCGAGATTGCCAGAGACAGTTCTCAGGACAGTCAGAGTTCTGCTTCATTGAGTCAGGATCCACTAGGAGGACCTCTTATCGAAAATGAAGCTGCCACTGCTATGAATGAAGTGGAAAGAGCCATGGCACATGCTCAGGAGGATGCGGTTAACTTAGAAGAGTTGGAAAGACAACTCAACGTTGAGCAGAGGAAAATATATGACGAACTTACCATGCAAATTGATCATGGATTAAGTCATGACAAGAAAGAGTGCTCATGTACGTCGTTGAAGCCTGTCCGACTGTACGTGAGTGGAGAAGCGGGAACTGGGAAAAGTTTCCTTATTAAAGCAATTTCATGTTATTTGCAGGAAAGGACAGAGTCATCGCTGTCTTGTGTTGTCACCGCTCCAACTGGACTGGCAGCACATAACATTAAAGGGATTACTTTACATCGTTTACTGATGCTGCCAGTGGAGCATGACAACAAATTAGAATATCACAAGCTATCTGGAGATGCTTGTTTTGAAGTTTCAAGAGTCTTGAGGAAAATGAAACTTCTTATCATTGACGAAGTGAGCATGGTTTCCAATGTCATGCTTGCCTTTGTGCATTTGAGAATGCAAGAAGTTCTCAAAACAGAGTATGATGTGTTATTTGGTGGCAAACACATCATTGTTTTCGGAGATCTTCTGCAGCTGACACCAGTGAAAGGGCAACCTGTGTTCAAAATGCTCACGCATGAAGATACCAGGAAGTGCTTAGGGAGTATTGGCAACGTCAATATATGGTTAAACTTCAATTATGCTGAACTGCATGAAAATATGCGTCAGGCAAAGGATGAAGTTTACAAGACTATTCTACAAGATGTTAGAATTGGAAAAGTGACCGAGCATGGGAAAGAAGCTTTACATGCACGATTACTGACAAATTTATATCCAGACGAAGATGTTGTGCCTGAGAATATTTTTCAGAAAGTTACTGAGAAAAAATCTGGAATATGTTTGATGCCAACTCTTGCAGAATGTGCCAAATTCAACAACAAAATGTTGCATTTAGAAAAGCAAGAGATTGTGAAATTGGAAGCTATTGACAGAGTAGAGCATATGGGATCAACAATTATTTTGTCTGAGAATCTGAAAACAAAATTGGATTCATTAGAGAAGAGTATATCTAAAACTGCGGGTTTTGAAAAGACTCTGAATGTGTGCTTGAACTGCCGTATAATTTTAAGAAGGAATTTACATGTTGAAAGAGGTCTGGTAAATGGATCAATGGGTAATGTTGTTGATTTTGTGAAATACAGAAATAGAGATGGAATTGAATTTTTAAAAATTAAATTTGATGGCATTGAGGAAGTACAGCTAATTGCTCGTTGTTCTGCTAGATTTTTGCTTGTAAAAGACTTATATGTTCGTCGTAAGCAGTTTCCTGTTTGCTTGGCATATGCGGTGACAATTCATAAATCGCAAGGTTTAAGTGTAGACTGTGCATTGGTGAATATTGGCAGTTCTGTGTTCAAGGAGGGTATGGCATATGTGGCATTGTCACGAGTTAGGACTTTATCGGGATTGTACTTGATTGAGTGTGATGTCACAAACATTTGTGCGGATCTAGATTGTGTTAAGGAATACAATAGGTTGAGAAGAGAGTATGCGCCACATTTGCCTCAGTATCCTTTGTTTGAGAAACGTGTGGTAGGCCGGAAACGAAGAAATGTGACCAATACTGGGGAGGTTGTAGCAAAAAGACGAAAAGTCGATGAACCTGAAATTACAAGCAGAAACAAAAAGGATTCTGTTGAAGATGTTGTTGGTTTTCAATTTGAAAACAGTTCTGGTGTCAACTGCTATGCTAATGTAGTAGTTAATGTTTTGTTTTCTCTAGAAAATGTAAAAGAAGAGATTGTGGTCAATTCTGATCAAAGATTTTGCAGTTTGTTAAATTCTGTGTTAGAGAAATGTAGCACTGATAGAACAAACATAGAAAGTGTGTCTGAAATTCGAAATCTGTTAGACAGATGTTCAGGCCAAACACAATTCTCTCAAAATAGTCAGCAAGATTGTCAGGAGTTTTTAATGTACATGCTTGATGTATTGCATGATGAAGGTGTAGATGTAGATCACCTGTTTGGGCTTTCTTATCAATGGCAGCATGACTGCGAGAACTGTAGGGTATCAAGTACTACTAGTGTAGACTCAGAAAGATTTATATATTTAACTTTGCCAGACAGTAAATCAGTCTCTTTTAATAAGCTAGTAAAAGCAGCTGATCACAACATGGAGTGTAGCCAATGTAAATCTGAAATGATGTCCACATTATTTATACGAACATATGGCCAGTATGTCATTTTAATGTTCCAACGATGTAGGCCTGATGGAACAAAATTGACAACTTTAATTAAAAATTTTGTGGCTTCACAGTTGTCAATATCAGGAAGGACTTTTGTAACTGTAGCAATTATATATCATGATGGTCCTTCAATAACATCAGGACATTATACAGCTTATTTAAAGTGTAGAAATGGCTGGTCATTCTGCAATGATTCTGTTTTAATTTTCAAAAAAAAATTGCCGTTTGACCTTAAAAACTCCTACCTGGTGTTTTTAAAACCAAAATTTTAGGGAAAGAATCTCGGGATGTGCTCTGAGGAATTTCAAGAAGTTCTCATGGCTCCTACACGATTTGGCCTTGAGGATAAGTGTAGTACAGAGACATAACTTCTTACCATAACACTGGACTTTATGGAGAAATACGTGCACTTTGAATGAGTTCAGAAAAACTGTTTCTTTTTATAAGCTAATTGAAGCAGCCAATCAAAACATGGAGTAGAGGGAATGTAAGTCTGCAATGCTGTCTACTGTTTTACATTGCTTTGTGATTAAAAGTGATGTAGAGAATTAAATAATTGTACTAGTCATAAAGGTAGTGTAAGTCTGCTTCATAGTAAGCAGTATCAGTGTGATAGGAAATGTAGAACATGATTGAGGAAGAAGGGGAAGATATTACTAGTCCAGGATTGTGTAAATGATCTTCAACATTTTAATTCTGAAAGTTGTGGAAATGCGAAAAGACGGGATTGGCTAACAAGAAATCCAAGAGTTATACATGGCTCTGACAAGATTTGGCCTTGTGGAATCTTGTGGTAGAGAGCAAGAAGTCATTTATTGTATGTAACATGTTTTTGAAAACGATGGAGGTTTTCTTTCAGAAAGTGGCGGGTTGAAAGTAATAACAGCACAACAGAGTGTAAGCTGTTCATAGGACATCCTTGGCCGTCATGGAAAGTAAGTTAACTTTAAGGAGTTCTGAATTCTGATTTGTAATGTTGTATGGGTTTTTTAAACACAATCATTTTGATTGTGTTTTTTTTTCCCCGCTGTTATATGATGAATACCTTCAAGTCACTGTTTTAGTGAAATTTGATACATTCTGAGAACAGCAAAAATAAACCATTTAACATGTATAATTAATTCTGTTCTGTTTGCATTTATGATGTACATGTAGAACTGTGTAGGAGGCATGGAGAAGGTGAGGCTTCTGTAAGTGTCAAAGTTGTTGCATACAGTCCTCATATTCTACGTAGTCTTTTATATTTCATTACTTTCACTGTTTCTGACTGATCTAAAAAATTTTTTTTAAAAAGAACAGTAAGTATAAGGGAAGGAAACAGACAGTTATGTTAAAAGAAACACAGCTATAGGGAATAAACTAGGGATACTGATACCCGCAATCCTCTGCTGATGATGTCACTGAGCATGTCATGAATGATGTAATATGTGACATCATCAGCAGTGGATTACGGGTAATAGTATCTCTAGTTTACTCCCTTATAGCTGTCTTTCTTTTAACATAAGTGTCTGTTTCCTTCCCTTATACTTACTGTTCTTTTTTTTTAAAAAAAAATTTTGGGTTCGCTTCCGGTTCGCGTACCGGGGAGCGAACTGGGAAGCGAACTAAGAGAAATAGAGGTTGGCACAGTTGCAAATATTGTACCAATTTTTTAATAACGGGGAGGTAGTTCTGAAAAGAACTTTTTTTTAAATTGTTTTTGTTGTTTTATATTTTTTTTATTATTTTTCTGAACATTTTTTTACTTTTTTTGAATTTTTCTGAACAGTTTTATAATTTTTTTATTTTTTTTTCGGAGGGGGCAACGAAAACGATTCATTGTAAAGGGCTCAACAGGAGCAAGAAAACAAAAAAAAAGAATTTATTGTTTGGGGAGTTTCGGACAAACATGAGCATGATTGTCAATAGCTCTGTTGATCAGAGTGATGCTACTTTCTGCGTAGCAAATGAATCCACTGCAATGTAGGCAGACTTGTTTTACTTCACGAAATCTCGTTTGTATATTTGGCACCATCTCCCTGCCCTCTGGTCCCGTTACTTCCGGTACAACAGATCTTCTGGCCATAATAGGGAGATTATCTAGGTCGTCCTGTTCCTCTTCTTCGTCTTCTTGCTGAATTATAACTTTAGCAGGTGGTCCACTCTTCCTTGGATGTGGTGGAGGTGGTGGGGAAGCACCAGCTGAAGCTAGTAAAGAAGCCATTGCTCACTGGTAACAAAGGGTCTTTCTCTCACAATGATGAAAGTCAGAGTGAGGAAAGAAGGAGGGATTTTCACCATTTGGGAAAAAAAAATAGTTCTCAACCAATGAAAAGTGTTCATTTTAGATCATATGACCTAGTCTTACATCATTAGGAAACCGAAAGTGAAATGAACCAATGAGAAGTGTTATTACCAAGTCACATGACCTGCTGTGTGTATGTTACGCGCTTTGCAGGGCCTCCCGGTTTGCTTCCAGAAACCTGTGCTTTGCGACTCGGTAAGCGTACGAGTTCGCTAACGTAGCACGTCATATGACGTATCACGCGACAACGCGAAACGTCATGCGGACGGGAGGCGTCACGATGTTGTTTTCTAACGCGGCAGTTGCGGTAAAGAAACGTTTACCGGCTCGTGGTCTATTTCGCGGCATCAAGGTCAGCTAACGGGAAGCTTCCCGATTCGCGAAGCGGGAACGAAGAAAAAAAAATATTAAAAAAAAAAGTTATTAATAAACATATAAAATATATTTTTGGATTTAAAGAAGAATACATTTTACAGCTACAGATATTAGCTGTTAAAAAACCAATGAAATTCACTGAAAAAACCATAGGTTATAGACCATATATAGTTAGGAATTTGCATTTACAAAACCTTGAAAATTCACTGAAAAAACCATAGGTTAGAGACCATATATAGTTAGCTGGACATTTTATTGACATAAAACCAATGAAATTCCATATATAGTTAGTTGCACTAACTATATATCGTGCACCCGCAATCCACTGCTGATGATGTCACATATTACATCATTCATGACATGGTCAGTGACATCACTGATGACATCACTGATGACATCTCAAATGACATCACTGATGACATCACTGATGACATCTCAAATGACATCAATGATGACATCATGACACACCAATACCAGTTACTACATACGCACTCACTGATTCCTACGTCTACACACAC
Organism: Lissotriton helveticus; assembly: GCF_964261635.1. Taxonomy (NCBI): domain Eukaryota; kingdom Metazoa; phylum Chordata; class Amphibia; order Caudata; family Salamandridae; genus Lissotriton; species Lissotriton helveticus. The sequence continues at coordinate 1,035,563,911 of NC_136070.1, forward strand.
ATTCACTCATTCACCCATACAATCACTCATACATACAGTCACTCATTATTACAACACTATCATATGCACTCATACACCTATGCAGACACTCACACACTGCCACTCATCCATTACTCACACACATAGTCAGTCCTGTAAAGAATCAATCACACTTCCATTTCCTCATCTATACAGTTAAACACAGAACACCATACTTCAGTGACATCACTGATGACATCACTGATGACATCTCAAATGACATCACTGATGACATCTCAAATGACATCACTGATGACATCATGAAACACCAATACCAGTTACTACATACGCACTCACTGATTCCTACGTCTACACACACATTCACTCATTCACCCATACAATCACTCATACATACAGTCACTCATTATTACAACACTATCATATGCACTCATACACCTAGTCAGTCCTGTGAAGAATCAATCACACTTCGATTTCCTCATCTATACAGTTAAACACAGACCACCATACTTTTTCACACATATACTAACACATACTTACTCTCTTATACAATCACTGATACAAGTACACATTGATATGCACAGAGTCACACACCTCCCAGCCAGCCACACACACACTCAGTCTTCCATACATCCACTCATTCTTCAATATGTAAAACATATTTAAACTTTACAAAAACACAGACACTAGATGATGTCATCAGTGATGTCATTTGAGATGTCATCAGTGATGTCATCAGTGATGTCATTTGAGATGTCATCAGTGATGTCATCAGTGATGTCACTGACCATGTCATGAATGATGTAATATGTGACATCATCAGCAGTGGATTGCGGGTGCACGATATATAGTTAGTGCAACTAACTATATATGGAATTTCATTGGTTTTATGTCAATAAAATGTCCAGCTAACTATATATGGTCTCTAACCTATGGTTTTTTCAGTGAATATATATATATATATATATATTACCTACTGGCGGTCGCCAGTAGGTATATATAGTTAGGATTTTTTCTCTATGGGATTTTTGAAAATTCTATGTCTAATAACTTTGGCGTTTGTGGACGGAATTGGCTGAAATTATCTGGAAAATGGAACATTTTGTTTCTGAGCAGCCCCTGAAAATTTGGGGGGGGTTCGTCAAGGGGGGGGCCGAGAAAAAAGGGGGGTCCCAAAACGCGTTTTTCCCATGTTAATTTCCATAGGGCGGTTGGCCTCACTTTTAGCCCGAACGGCTGAATGGATTTGCACGAAACTTGGCAAAATTGTAGGGACTGGTAGCCCGATGTGCCTTTGCTAGGTCTCAATATATGTGCTCCAGTGGATATTGAGAAATTAACGTTCAAAAAAAGATATATATCTGTGACAGCGTCCCGGGTAGCGCTCCGTTTCGCGTACTTTTCGCGTTACGGAGCTTTGCGAAGCGAAGCTGATTGGCTCTCCGGTGTCTGTAAACATTCCAAACAGTACGGAGCGGCCGCCATCTTGTCTCTCGGTAGGATCGAGAGACAAGAGGAGGCCAAAGCGAAGGGGCAAATGACCATAAGGGGGCATAGTAGATCCTCCCTGACCCCCTAGGTTTGATGTGGAGGTTTTAAAAGGGCCCCGCGTGGCAAAAAAAAAAAAAAAAAAAATCGAACGGCTGAATGGATTTGCATGAAACTTGGCAAAATTGTAGGGACCGGTAGCCCGATGTGCCTTTGCTGGGTCTCAATATATGTGCTGCAGTGGATTTTGAGAAATTAACGTTCAAAAAAAGATATATATCTGTGACAGCGTCCCGGGTAGCGCTCCGTTTCGCGTACTTTTCGCGTTACGGAGCTTTGCGAAGCGAAGCTGATTGGCTCTCCGGTGTCTGTAAACATTCCAAACAGTACGGAGCGGCCGCCATCTTGTCTCTCGGTAGGATCGAGAGACAAGAGGAGGCCAAAGCGAAGGGGCAAATGACCATAAGGGGGCATAGTAGATCCTCCCTGACCCCCTAGGTTTGATGTGGAGGCTTTAAAAGGGCTCCGCGGGGCAAAAAAAAACAAAAAACGTTTTTTTTTGGTGGGGTGCGCCCTGTTCGCGTAACGGGAAGCGGACTGGGGAGCGTAATACAAGGAAACAAGAATGATTGACTTTGAACTTATTGTATGTTTATAGACTTTTTTTTTTCTTTTTTTTCTGCTGAGTGACGTCTCGGCCTATGTCCACGGGATGCAGTCCCTACCATCTCGGCGTTTAAGCCCAGGGGGACCGGTAGTGTGGGAGAGATAACGTCTGTTAACGTTCGATTCGAAGGAAATCAGGAAGTGTTGATAAACATTGTCTGCGCCATTTTGCCTTTTTTCAAATGCCACACTTTTGTCGTGCACGGCAGCCATTTTAGATGCCTTGACCAGACCCACTCTCTGCACGCTGTCGATCCTTAGCATGGCTCCCCACCCTCACAAGCATCTCCCCCAGGCACTGGTCACCCCGCTCTCTGTCTTATGCATGGGCAATAAACCTCCCCCCATCTGCGCTGCTCTTCCCTGAGAATCACACCCTGTGCCCGCCCGACACCTCCCTTTCGCCCTATTCACTACCGCACCCTCTGACACTCCTCTTCCTCTGTGTCCGATTGTCCAGGCCGGTCCCAGGCTATCAGGTAGCCCTGCAGATGTAGTTTATGGCCCCAGCTGTAAAGAATCACCCCTCTTCAAAGGAGTTACAGTAGATCAAGGCCCCCAACCGATGAGATCCGTCACACCACACGCGTTCCTACTATCTGAAAACCATCCTGTATTGTGATTGGGGAGGGGACCGAGCCTGAAGCGGAAGATTCCAGGGATGCCTCTTTGTACATCAAAGTTTTTACAATTATGTGTCACATTAAAAATATATAGCACTCCAACAAAGTAGTAGGATTATAAAACTTTAATAACTTATAAATATATACAACGCAACAAAAACAGTAAAAACATTTAAACATTTTTAGGAAAAAAGAAGCAACAATGGTCAGTAGCTGTGTTTTGTGCGAATAGTTCCAAGGCAGCACAACGTGCTGAGTTCTGGATGGCACCCAGGTGGTGTTGCCTGGGTGCCGCACTGGTTTTGGGTATCCTACAATGCTGCTCCGAATAACGGCGTGGGGCGTCCCGGGGGGTGGCTCGTCAGTAGCGGTCTGTTGTGCGAATAGTCCCAAGGCAGCAGAACGCGCTGAGATGTGGATGGCACCCAGGTGATGTCAAGTAAGTTGCCGCACTGGTTTTGGTATCCTACAATGCTGCTCCGATTCCGCCCGCTTTTGGTACACTGTGCCAAAATCCGCCATTCAGCTGAGTTGCGCCCACTCTTGCGGTGCAGCGATAGGCGGCTGCCACAGGACTCTCAAAATGGCGGCAGGCTCTTTCCTTTTTGGGCACGGCGTGGGGCGCCCCGGGGAGGGGCGGGGGGGGGGTGAGGCGGCGTGAACGGGCCTCCCCAGGTGGAGGCTCGTCTGCTGTAGTGGGGCGCCCCTTTACCGTTTCAGTTGCCATTCCGCCCGCTTTTGGTACACTGTGCCAAAATCCGCCATTCAGCTGAGTTGCACCCACTCTTGCGGTGCAGCGATAGGCGGCTGCCACAGGACTCGCAAAATGGCGGCAGGCTCTTTCCTTTTTGGGCCTGGTCCACTGAAATGGCCCTGGGACACCTTGGAAATCGGACGCTTGTCTGCTAGGTCTTGGACCCCATTCTCGAAAGCGTCCCCTCAGCCTTGAGGATTCTACAAAAGTCTTGGGGGCCCCCGACTCCTGCAGGCTTCCGGTGGGGAGCGGCTGCCATGATTGCTCGCGGAATGACCACGACGGGGCCACGAGATGGTGGTGCTTTCATGCTGACGCCAGCTTCAGTCTGAAACATCCAGAAACAAGGTGGGGCTTTCATCGTTTGGGAAAAAAAAAAGTTTTCATCCAATGAAAAGTGTTATTTTTAGGTCATATGATCAAGCCTTCCATCATTAGGAAACCAAAAGTAAAATGAACCAATGAAAAGTTTTATAAACAAGTCACATGACCTGTTATGCGGCATAGGGTATAAAAAGCGTAGAAAATCCATTGGCACATGAGGCGGCGTCAGTAGCGGACCGATGTGCGAATAGGCCGAAGGCAGCACAACGCGCCAAGATCCGGATGGCACCGAGGTGGTGTCCACCAAGTTGCCGCACTGGTGTGGCCATCCTACAATGCTGCGCCGAAAGTCGGCGTGGGGTGCCCCGTTGGCCTGTGAGGCGGCGTCAGTAGCGGACCGATGTGTGAATAGGCCGAAGGCAGCACAACGCGCCAAGATCTGGATGGCACCGAGGTGGGGTCCAGCAAGTTGCCGCACTGGTGTGGCCATCCTACAATGCTGCGCCGAAAGTCGGCGTGGGGCGCCCCGTTGGCCTGTGAGTTCGCGTCAGTAGCGGACCGATGTGCGAATAGGCCGAAGGCAGCACAACGCGCCAAGATCCGGATGGCACCGAGGTGGTGTCCAGCAAGTTGCCGCACTGGTGTGGCCATCCTACAATGCTGCGCCGAAAGTCGGCGTGGGGCGCTCCGTTGGCCTGTGAGTTCGCGTCAGTCAGTGGGGGTTGTTTGAGGATCTGACTGCATTGGAAAGCAATGTGATGCTGTGCGTCGCCCCCAAGATGAAGGTTCCTCGGCTGCAGTGGGGCGCCCCTTGGTGTTTCACTCGCTATGCAGCTGAGTTGCGTGCGCACTTGCGGCGAATAGGCCGAAGGCAGCACAACAATATTTTCGGAATGGAAGACAACACAAGGCGCTGAGATTCGGTTGGCACCGAGGTGGTGTCTAGCAAGTTGCCGCACTGGTGTGGCCATCCTACAATGCTGCTCCGAATAACGGCGTGGGGTGCCCGAAGGGGGGGGGAGGCAGCGTGAACGGGCCTCCCCAGGTGGAGGCTCGTCTGCTGTAGTGGGGCGCCCCTTTACCGTTTAAGTTGCCATTCAGCTGAGTTTCGGCCGCTCTTGATGCTACAGCGACAGGCGGCTGCAACAGGACTCTCAAAATGGCAGCCTGTTCTTTGGATTTGGGCCTGGTCCACTAAAATGGCCCTGGGACACCTTAGAACTCGGACGCGCGATTTTTTTTTCCTTTCCTCTACATGCAAAAAAGGTAAATGCCTGGTACGTTACCTGCCTCATCTGCCACGATGTACTCTCCAGAGGAACCGAAAAAAAATATAGTTATGGTAACTATACCATGCATCGTCATATGGAGAGGTGGCACCGATTAATTATAGTGCTGCACAAAAGAGAGATTTGGAGGAGAACCCCCGACCTGCCAGTACATTCACCAAAGAAGTGGCACTGACAGCATCAGAGGCAAGGGAAACGGTCCCAAATATTTAGAAGAACTTTGGAAAGATTAAAATGACATGTTTAGATTGTGGCAAATTAATTTCATGTGGACAGATGAGTGTTACTCTAATAAATACAGCATATGAACATCATCATAGTCGATGGTTGGTGGAGACATTTTGACTATATCCTGGACCTGCCCGTCCTCGCCCAAAATGGCGCCGGAATAAATGGGACTCGTAACTCCTTGTTGTGTACTGGTTGCAGAACCTTGATATCACGAGATACGTATGCAGTTTTGAAGCACATGGAGGGCGGGGACGAGAATTGATTGAATATTTCGACATCCCTATTGATATTAAGTTCTGATGTGTTATTGATTACTGTACTATTGAAAGTTCGAATTAACGTCACCCATGGTACTTGCCCGCAAATGTATATCTAGATAATTTTATTGTAACTGGCCCTGTCGTATTTTAATTATAAAATGTACGTCCACCGATTCCGCAACTGTTAGACACCTTAGTTCTTGCAACCTAATGGCCCGCCCGTTACGTTCCTCTACAGTGTAAATGTCTACTCATCATATACGATTACAGTTTGCTCCGTGGCCGGCCCACGTGGTTATAGGCCCGTATTTGTATACTGACATTTTCACAATAAAGGTTTTTAAAAGAAAACATGGTAGTAGTATTTACATTGGTAAAGTTTTTAATAATAGTCACTGTTTTAGAATCAGTAAAAGGCAAGTGAAATAAAGCAGTCCAATTACATGAAGGGTAAAAGGTATAATACGCAGGAACGCAGTAAAGATAAATGGTCAAGGGCTGTTGTGTTTTCTACTCCTGCAACATAAAGTGATCGATAAGAATCTGATATTCAGGCGTATCGGCGACTAAGACAGCAGGCCGAGCCTCTTTTGCTCAACGGCTCCGTCATGGGACGAAGAAACGCCCTTTTTCTCGAAAAAGGAATATATTTTACTTGCAGGACAGTTGTAAATTTTCCGGGAAAGTACATTAGCCTGGAACATTATAACATATGTTTAAGAAAAAATAATGTTCGAAAGTAATAAAAAGCGTAATTTTTAGGTTATATGACCAAGCCTTTCATCATTAGAATAAGAAAAGTAAAATGAACCAGTGAAAAGTTTTATTAACAAGTCACATGACCTGTTATGCTTACGTTACGCGCTGCGCGCCGCGCCCCGGATCGCTTCCGGGAAGCTGCGCTTCGCGCACCGGAGCACTTCCGGATGCGCTAACGCGGCGCGTCATATGACGCATTACACGACAACGCAGGTCCAGAATATAGTCAAAATGTCTCCACCAACCAGCGGTTGGAACACAACCCCTTTCAGCAGGTTAAATAGTTCTGTTAAATGACAACAGAAGGGACAGGCAACAAGAACCATCAGTCAAAGAGGGGAGGGCAAGTTCTTCTCTACCGGGTCACGTTGGGGCGCTACCGGAACCGATCGAATTGGTAGTCTACAGTGTTTCTGGATGTTTCAGACTGAAGCTGGCGTCAGCATGAGAGCACCACCATCTCGTAGCTCCGTCGTGGCCATTCCACGAGCAATCATGGCAGCCGCTCCCCACCAGAAGCCTGCGGGAGTCGGGGCCCCCCAAGACTTTTGTAGAATCTTCAAGGCTGAGGGGACGCTTTCGAGAATGGAGCCCAAGCTCTAGCAGACAAGCGTCCGAGTTCCAAGGTGTCGCAGGGCCATTTTAGTGGACCACGCCCAAATCTGAAGAGCCGGCCGCCATTTTGAGAGTCCTGTGGCAGCCGCCTATCGCTGCACCGCAAAAGCGGGAGCAACTCAAGTACATGGTGAGCGAGACGCTGTAGTCGAAAGAGCGGGCGGTAAACAGCTGAATAGCGGAAGAGGCACAGTGTAGCAAAAGCGGGCGGAATGGCAACTGAAACGGTAAAGGGGCGCCCCACTACAGCGTGTCTTTAGGTGAAACGGATTGTGGGACAAGGTCAAGAATGGAAGAGTCACCAAAAGGCAAAAAATTCCGCTTGACCCCGGGAGCCGGCCACCTATGTCGGGGGCGATCTCAGGCCAGGGCAACACGACTTGGGGAGGGGGCCGGAGCCAAGCGCCCCTCCGAGTCCGCGCCATCACACCGTCCCTCGGGGGCCTCCGTCAAGCGGTTCAGGGTGGCACCGCATCACATTGTTTTCAAATGCAGTCACGTCCTCAAACAGCCCCCACTTACATTGAGAATAGTGAAGCTGTAGCAAGTGCAAATAGGCTTCAGACAGTGTTACAAGCACTCCTCAAAACTTTGAACTATCAGAGTGCATGAGTTTCATGCTCGATCGATTGAGCTAGCCGGATCGGGCAACAAAAAGTATAAAATAGTTATGTAAATAGTTATTTAATAAAATGTTTTACCCTGTTACTTTGCTGGTGTGTTGTATATATTTGTAATATTTGCATAGAGTTTATCGTTATTTTGGGCGGGGTGGGTGGCGGAGCCGAGCTGTCTTGCAGCCATCATGGTGTGGAGTTCAGTACATCTCACTAGTTTCGTATTTCTCATGAGGGGTTGTTCCTAATGTTTCTATTTTAGCGAGGTCAAAAAGAGATCCCATTAGTGGCCTACTGATTTTGCTCGATTCCTTTTGTTTTTTACACGATTTTTCGCTATCTGCAAAGACTAAACAGAGTATTGCGACTCTGTGCTTGTTTGTAAATAGAGAATGAACCAAAGAGAACCAATTCTAAAACAGTAAATGCTTGGATAACAATCAATCAAATGGAGAGAGAAGCAGGCACGACGGATTACAACGGGGGCAAAGGCCTGCGTTAACTACCCTTCACTATCTGCAAAGAGAGAGTACTCCTAATAGAAATGAGGGGGGGGCAGCATTCAAAGCAGATCAGTGTGCATAAACACGAAAATGTTTTTACTTACCACGTACTTGACATTCGACAGTTTATGATATTTGCTATTAAAAAACCATTGAAATTCACTGAAAAAACCATAGGTTAGAGACCATATATAGTTAGGAATTAGCATTTAAAAAACCTTGAAAATTCACTGAAAAAACCATAGGTTATGACCATATATATTTAGGAATTAGCATTTAAAAAACCTTATTTTACTCACACAAAACCATTGAAATTCCATATATAGTTAGTTGCACTAACTATATATCGCGCACCCGCAATCCACTGCTGATGATGTCACATATTACATCATTCATGACATGGTCAGTGACATCACTGATGACATCACTGATGACATCTCAAATGACATCACTGATGACATCACTGATGATATCTCATTTGACATCAATGGTCACATCAATCATGATATCATTAATGTGACAATACAATGCATCTCCTCACACTTTAATATAACCTCTGTTACACCGAGTGTTAAATACAGAATATAATTTTTGAAACCATTGACACACCAATACTAGTTACTACATACGCACTCACTGATTCTTACGTCTACACACACATTCACTCATTCACCCATACAATCATTCATACATACAATCACTCATCTTTACAATACTATCATATGCACTCATACACCTATACAGACACTCACACTCTGCCACTCATCCATGGAGTTACTCACACACCTAGTCAGTCCTGTAAAGAATCAATCACACTTCCATTTTCTAATCTATACAGTTAAACATAGAGCACCTTACATTTTCAAACATATACTAACACATACTTACTCTCTTATACAATCATTGATACAAGTACACATTGATCTGCACAGAGTCACACACCTCCCAGCCAGCCACACACACACTCAGTCTCCCATACAAATACTTGGACAATCAATCAATAACCCATATAGTTACTCATATAGCTACTGATCAACACATGCAGCAGTTTACAGAACAACAGACATAATGATGCACAAATTAAGACAGTTTAGTCACTAACCCATGCACTCAGTGAGACACATTTAATCACTCACTCATACAGTCAGTCATGCACCTACTAAATCCTTCGTCCAGACACTTATACATCCACTCATTCTTCAATATGTAAGACATATTTAAACTTTACAGAAACATAAAATCACTGGATGTTGTTATCAGTGATGTCATCAGTGATGTCATTTGAGATGTCATCAGTGATGTCATCAGTGATGTCACTGACCATGTCATGAATGATGTAATATGTGACATCATCAGCAGTGGATTGCGGGTGCGCGATGTATAGTTAGTGCAACTAACTATATATGGAATTTCAATGGTTTTGTGTGAGTAAAATAAGGTTTTTTAAATGCTAATTCCTAAATATATATGGTCTATAACCTATGGTTTTTTCAGTGAATTTTCAAGGTTTTTTAAATGCTAATTCCTAACTATATATGGTCTCTAACCTATGGTTTTTTCAGTGAATATATATTGTATTGTATTGTATTGTGGCATACTTATATAGCGCAACCTGTCACCACCAAGGGCATCCTGGCGCTTTGACCCGTACTCAATGAAACAGTAGCTCAGCCTGTCCTGGGAAAAAGATGAGTTTTTAGAGCCTTTCTGAAACATAAAAGATCTCCAAGGCTTCTCAGGGATAAGGGCAGAGAGTTCCAGAGTTTGGCTGCCGCGACTCTAAAAGAGCGGCCCCCCATCCTCACTCTCTGAAATCGTGGAACTACCAGTAGCCTGGATGACGAGGAGCGTAAAGCTCTAGATGGGCAGTACCAGGCAAACATTCGTCGCAAAGGAATGGGGCCTAGATCGTGGATGGCTCTAAACACAATACATGCTGCTTTATAGCGCACCCGTAGATGAACTGGCAGCCAATGAAGTTCTCGCAATGCTGCCGTAGAAGAACTATGGTAGGGGCGAGAAAGGGCGAGTTTAGCAGCGATATTTTGCACCCTTTGCAACTTGCCCAAGAGTGTTACCGGAGCCTCCAGAAGTAGTGCGTTACAATAGTCAAGTCGACTTAGGATGGTACAACGCACTACTTCTGGTCTGGCTTGCGCAGGGAGGAGAGGAAGGACCTTGCGCAACATACGAATTAGCATCATACATGTTGAGGAGGTCTTATTCACATGTAGATCCAACTGCAGGTTAGGCCCGAAAGTGACGCCTAAATTGCGCGCTGATTGTGCCGCAGACACCGTCTCTGAGAAGGACGGAGGCCAGAAGTCAGCTGGGAGATCACGAGGAACTCGATCAGTGGAGCAGTATAGGACCTCCGTCTTCGTTCCGTTGAACTGTAGCGAGTTCAACCGGAGCCAGTCCGCTGTCGCCTGCATGCACCGGTGAAAGGTCTCCAGTGTGACTGCGTCCTGACCCTCCAGCGAGAAGACCAGCTGGGTATCATCCGCATAATTAAATGCGGAGATACCAAAGGTTTTAATGAGCTGGACTAGGGGGCGGAGGTAGACATTAAAGAGTATGGGGCTGATGGCCGAGCCCTGAGGTACTCCTTGACCCACTCTCCGCTCCTCTGAACTGAAGGGGGGTAACGAGACCCGTTGCTGACGACAGTCCAAGTAGGAGATTAACCAATCCCTGGCCTTGTCACTGACCCCGCATTCCTCCAGCCTAGAAATCAGGGTGGGATGGCTGACCGTGTCGAACGCGGCCGACATGTCGAGCAGCACCAAAAATGCTGCCCGACCACTGTCGACTCGCGCCCGTAGATTGTCTAGCACGGTCACCAGCGCGGATTCCGTCCCATGTGCTGGGCGAAAGCCGAATTGCGTCTCATCCAACCAGCTGTTCCCTTCTAGGAAGCTGGACAGAGCACGGGTGACCAGCTTTTCCATAATTTTAACCGGAAAAGGGAGCAGGGAAATTGGCCGGTAATTAAAGAGGCAGGCAGGGTCGAGCGTAGGTTTTTTCAAAAGCGGGGATACCACTGCCTTCTTCCAGCAGCTTGGAACAGTAGCCGTCTCAAAAGACTGACAGCAGATGGCGTGCAGGGGCTGGAAGAGGTCCTCTTGAAACACCTTCCATAATCTCGGAGGGAGAGGATCCAAAGGCGAACCAGAAGAAATCGTCAGAGCTAGGTCGCCGAACTCCTTCAAGGATGGAAGGGGAAAGCTACTCAGCTGGGGTCGACTGGCCCAGCTGAGTAGTATATATATGAATTTATGCATTACTACACCATTCATCCGATCGCCATGAAACTTTGGGAAGTTGTTGAGTACACTCCCGCGAAGGTTTCTGGCATATGCATTACTACACCATTCATCCGATCACCATGAAACTTTGGGAAGTTGTTAAGTACACTCCCACAAAGGTTTCTGGCATATGCATTACTACACCATTCATCCGATCGCCATGAAACTTTGGGAAGTTGTTGAGTACACTCCCGCGAAGGTTTCTGGCATAAAATTATTTGAAATATCGGCCCCCCCAGGGCCCTCATAATCTTGCGAATACTGAATTTTTCCATTTAAGGAATACCAGGTGAAGCAACAACGTATAAGTCCATCGATACTGTGATGAATCAAGACGAAGTTGTCAATTACCCAATGGAATTCTTGAAAGCACTGGATTTGCCAGGTATGCCACCGCACATTTTAACATTGAAAATTGGTGTGCCGATCATTCTTCTCCGAAACATCAATCCACCACGACTTTGCAACGGTACAAGAATTTCGGTGAAAAAGATGATGAACAATGTCATCGAAGCTACAATTTTGAATGGGAAATTCAAGGGGGAAGATGTACTGTTGCCACGTATTCAAACTGTGATGAATCAAGACGAAGTTGTCAATTACCCAATGGAATTCTTGAATTCACTGGATTTGCCAGGTATGCCACCGCACAGTTTAACATTGAAAATTGGCGTGCCGATCATTCTTCTCAGAAACATCAATCCACCACGACTTTGCAACGGTACAAGACTTTCGGTGAAAAAGATGATGAACAATGTCATCGAAGCTACAATTTTGAATGGGAAATTCAAGGGGGAAGATGTACTGTTACCACATATTTCAATGATGCCAACAGATATGCCTTTTGAATTCAAACGTTTACAGTTTCCGGTGCGACTCGCTTTTGCAATGACCATCAAAAAAGCGCAAGGACAATCTCTGCAAGTTATGTTATGTTATGTTAAGGCCGTACTTTTAGAGCGCACGGCTACCCCAGGGGGTGTCCCGGCGCTTTGGCAAAGAGGCCTAAGATCCAAAAACACAAAGGAAGAAACGCTACAGTCACAGTGATTACACGGAAAAGAGCATGGTCTTCAGCTCTTTCCTGAAAACTAGGAGGCTATTGGCTTTGCGGAGGGAGAGAGGGAGCTCATTCCAAAGGCACGCTGCCATATATTGGAAGGACCGTCCTCCCATCCGAACTCGTTTGACAGTGGGCACCTCCATTTTAGCCAAATCGGCTGACCGCAACATCCTCCGTGGCACATAGAAAGCAGTACGCTTTCTAATGTAGTTAGGACCAACATAGTGAAGGGCTTTGAACGCCAGCGTGAGAATTTTAAACCTGATTCTTTTAGAAATAGGTAACCAATGCAACCTATTTAAAAGCAGAGAAGCACTGGCTCTCCTTGGCAGGCCAAATATGGCTCTGGCCGCCGAGTTTTGGACAATTTGCAGTCTAGCCAGAAGATACTTGGGCAAACCTGCAAAAAGCGCGTTCGCGTAATCTAACCGTGACCCCACTAGCGCCTGGACTACAGTCTTTCGATATTGCAGGGAAAGCAGTGGAAGAAATTTCCTCAGCATTTTAAGGATGCCGAAGCATTTCCCTGCTAGCCCCATAATATGGGGTCGGAAAGATAGGTCGTCATCAAATACCACCCCAAGATTTTTCACTTGGGAGGATGACCTCTCAGGAGGGAACATGTCCTGGGGCCACCATGACTTCCAGCTCGGATCAGGGGCACAGCCAAAGAAAAGCAACTCAGACTTATCCGAGTTGCATTTCAGGCTGTGCTGCTGAAACCACGCAAAGACTGCACTCAGACAGTCTTTGATCCTGTCGCCGTCAAAGACCTCTCCTTTGCTGCACGTAAACAAGAGCTGGGTGTCATCAGCGTATGAGATGACCCGGGCCCCATAAGCCTCCGCTACCATCACCAGAGGGGCCATATAGATGTTAAAAATGGTGGGGCTCAGGATGGACCCTTGAGGAACCCCGACCTCTAGCGATGGCATTTCAGCGGAGAACGGTGGAGCCCAGATCACCTGTCGGCGGCCCGATAGGAAGGATGGAAACCAATCCAACACCGTCCCCCGCAGTCCGATCTCCCTGAGTCTTAAAAGGAGACCATCATGAGGGACGGTGTCGAAAGCCGCCGACAAGTCCAGCATGACTAACATCGCCTTTCCCCCTCGATCGAGCGTCTCCCTGATGGCGTCGGTCACCTCCACAAGGGCTGTCTCCGTGCTATAATTAGCACGGAAACCCGATTGAGAATCATGGAGAATGTTGTTATTCTCAATAAAGGTGGTAAGTGTATACTGAACATGCTTCTCAACCACCTTCGCCAGAGCAGGGAGGAGGGAGATCGGTCTGTAGTTAGCCAGCAGCAAAGGATCTAACAGAGGTTTTTTGATCAGCGGCAGAATGAGTGCGTGTTTCCATTCCCTGGGCACCACTCCAGAGCTCAAAGACAAATTGAGCAGGGGGTTCAGCAAGCTGTTTACTGCCGATGCCACCTTGCATAAACACTTTGCTGGACATGCATCCAGGGGTGAGCCAGATTGAAGCCGAGACAGTAGCTCCAGCGACGTTCCACAGGACATCTGCGGAAAGACCGATAATGTAGGTCTGGGCTCTGCCTCTAAGGATGGTACCGGGCTCCATATACGACCTAAGTCGTCAGCATCAGTGGCAGAATCCACGGGGGGGAAGGAATCTTGAATAGTTTTAATTTTTGTGACAAAAAAGTCAGCCAGCTGCCTAATCCACCCTTCTGTATGAGAGTGTGAGAGGGCACCTGCGGCAGGATCAACAAACTCTTTAACAATTCTGAAAAGTTCCCTACTCATGTTGTCCGCCCGGTCTATTCTATGCTCAAGATATTCCTTTTTGGCATCGGAGATGTGTTTGTGGTACTGTTTTATGGCATCACGGTACTTTAATTTCTCCACTGGGTCGTATTTGCGACGCCAGAGTCTTTCCGCCTTTTTGCAGTCTTGGCGCATTTTCCGTAGTGTGGAGGTAAACCAAGGAGCGGAATCATGGCAGGGGGCTGTTCTAGTTGACTTCCCTGGAGCAAGCTCCTCAAATCTTGTTTGCAGCCATTTCTGAACCAAAGTCAGATCAGCCTCTAAGTTCCCTATAAGTTTACACGGGTGTTGGCAGAGAGCATCCGATAGCATATCTGCTGTCACTAAATGAAACGCTCTGGACTGATGAAACACATCCTTCTGTGTTCTATGGCTAGTCCTAAACTCATATGAGATAGCAAAATGTATTAAAAAATGATCAGACCAAAGGACTGGAAGCGGCAGGGACACCTCGATCGACACCGTAGAAAAGATTAGATCTAACGTGTGGCCTTTGACGTGGGTAGGACTGTCAATAAAAGGGGCAAGCCCCAACAGTGCAGTAATATCCCGCAACTTGGATGCATCAGCATCCAATATCGAGTCCATATGTAAATTTAGATCACCCAACAGCATACAGTGCGCTGATCGCATGCAGGGTACGGAAAGAGCCGCCTGCAGGTCTTCGAAAAAGGAACCAATGGGCCCAGGTGGTCTATAAACGAGAATCCCTGTGCATGTCTGAGAGGCAGAAAGACTAAGTGAAAAGCCTAAAGCTTCACATCCTGCAATGTTCTCCACCGGGAAAGAAGAACACCCCAAGGCCTTATCCACTATTAGGGCCACCCCTCCACCTCTGCCCCCAATTCTATCTTTCCTTAAGATGGTATAATTAGAGGGAAGGGCACAGGCAACATCCGGTTCAGAACCTGCCCCCAACCAAGTCTCAGTTAAAAATAGACATGATATATTGGAATCTGCAAGAAGATTCCAGATGTCCGTAGAGTGGCGGGCCAGGGACCTGGTGTTCAATAAGGCACAGTGATAGTGCTGAATGGGAGATGGGAGAGCAGGAGTTGGCGAGGCCGTTGGGCGCCAACCACACGCAGGACAGCCTTTTCCCAAAAGGCGTCCACCGGGGAAAAGGTATGTGCATCCCAAAGGATGAGACCGCAAAGCTAACAGAACATCCGCGCTGTAGGTAAACATCCCGGAAGGTAGCAAATAACACGAAGCTCCAAAAAAATGAAGCGCCCCTGGTCAGTATGTGAGCCGATTGCCAGAGTCCCGCCTCACACGCCTCCGAGACGCTGACGAGCGCAGACGGGCAGGACTCTGGCACGACTCAGGCGCAGGGAGGGCGCGACCGCTGCGCGTCACCGCTGCGCTCTACAGGCGAGCTTTAAGTAGCGTCGTCTCGGCGTCCCAGGCCACCTGGACGCTCCAAGATGGCGCTCGCGCTTCTACCCCAAGCCAAGATGGCGCTGACACCACAACCTCCCGGTAACCCGGACCCGCCAAACAGCGGTGGTGATTCCACAAATTACAGTGCAGGTGAGGGCCAGGACCCAGTTAAGACCAGGTGAGAAGGCAGTAATTAAAAATAAATTAAATCCAAAAACGGGGATTTTTAAAATTTACAAAGAGCAAACAAGCGCGCGACCAGTGCGACCAGCAGCGAGGCGCCGAAGTGATTCTCGGCCTCAGGAACCTAAACAGGCTCACCTCATGACCAGCTCGCCCTAAATAGCGTCGTCTCGGCGTCCCAGGTCACCTGGACGCTCCAAGATGGCGCTCGCGCTTCTACCCCAAGCCAAGATGGCGCTGACACCACAACCTCCTGGTAACCCGGACCCGCCAAACAGCGGTGGTGATTCCACAAATTACAGTGCAGGTGAGGGCCAGGACCCAGTTAAGACCAGAGGAGAAGGCAGTAATTAAAAATAAATTAAATCCAAAAACGGGGATTTTTAAAATTTAAAATGAGCAAACGAGTGCGCGACCAGCGCGACCAGCAGCAAGGCGCCGAAGTGATTCTCGGCCTCAGGAACCTAAACAGGCTCACCTCATGACCAGCTCGCCCTAAATAGCGTCGTCTCGGCGTCCCAGGTCACCTGGACGCCCCAAGATGGCGCTCGCGCTTCTACAACAAGCCAAGATGGCGCTGACACCACAACCTCCCGGTAACCCGGACCCGCCAAACAGCGGTGGTGATTCCACAAATTACAGTGCAGGTGAGGGCCAGGACCCAGTTAAGACCAGGGGAGAAGGCAGTAATTAAAAATAAATTAAATCCAAAAACGGGGATTTTTAAAATTTACAAAGAGCAAACGAGCGCGCGACCAGCGCGACCAGCAGCGAGGCGCCGAAGTGATTCTCGGCCTCAGGAACCTAAAACCTAAGTGTGTGGACTTGATTTGGAGAAATCCGTGCTTCTCACATGGACAACTGTATGTGGCCAGCTCACGCGAAGGAAAACCTTCTGATTTATTCGTGTACGCACCAGACGGAAAAACAAAAAATATCGTGTATCCACAAGCACTCGAATAAATAGAATTAAAACAACACTTTGAAATGTTTTCCATATTAAAATGAATACGTTTCAATAAAAATGACACAATGTAAATTGAATGTTATCATAACGAGTTTCCTTGAATTTCCTTTCTTTTGAGATCGCAGCAACGCGTGACGGGTAAGCTAGTATTATATATATATATAAGCTAGTATATATATATATATATATATATATGTGTAAACCATTAGGTTTGAAAATTTCATGAACATTCGTCGAACGGTGCCTAAAATATTGGCAAAAGAAAAAAACGCTTTCTGAATAGAAACAAGGTCCTAACTATAACTACTATATATATATATATATATATATATTCACTGAAAAAAACATAGGTTTCACACCAGTTATAGTTACCTGGAAATTTTACTGACATAAAACCATTGAAATTCCCACGTTATAGTTAGTTGGACTCACTATAACTCGCGCGCCCGCAATGCACTGCTGATGATGTCACATATTACATCATTCATGACATGGTTAGTGACATCACTGATGACTTCACTGATGATATCTCAAAGGACATCACTGATGACATCTCAAATGACATCACTGATGACATCACTGATGACATCATCCAGTGACTGTGTTTCTGTAAAGTTTAAATATGTTTTACATATTCAAGAATGAGTGGGTGTATAAGTGTCTGGATGAAGGATTTAGTTGGTGCATGACTGACTGTACAAGTGAGTGATTAAATGTGTCTTACTGAATGCATGGGTTAGTGACTAAACTGTCTGAATGTGTGCATCAGTATGTCTGTTGTTGTGTAAGCTGCTGCATGTGTTGATCAATAGCTATATGAGTCGCTATATGGTTTATTGATTGGTTGCCCAAGTATTTGTATGTGAGGCTGAGTGTGTATGTGTGTGGCTGGTAGGTGTGTGACTCTGTGCATAGATGTGTGACCAGTTGATTCACTAGCTGTATGGGTTCAAGAGTGCATGTGGAAACAGCTGTATGGGTGGTTGACTGTGTGCATGACTGTGTTGGTGAGTGAATGGATATCTCAGTGCTACATGTCCAAGTAAGTACATATGTAAAACACAGTGCATGTGAGAGTTGGCATATATAAATGACTATATATGAGAGCCAGTGATTGCGTGAGTGGCTGTATGGATCAATGTGTACTTGTATCAGTGATTGTAAAAGAGAGTAAGTATGTGTTAGTCTATTTTTGAATAATTAAGGTTTTGTGTGTATAAATGTATAGATGAGAAAATGGGAGTGTGATTGATTCTTTGCATGACTGACTAGGTGTGAGAATAACTCTGTGGATGAGTGTCAGCGTGTGAGTGTCTGTATAGGTGTATGAGTGGATATGATAGTGTTCTATTGATGATTGACTGTATGTATGAGTGATTGTATGTGTGAATGAGTGGATGTTTGTGTAGACCTAGAAATCAGTGAGTGCGTATGTAGTTACTGGTTTTGGTGTGTCAATAATTTCAGGAATGGTATTTTTTATTTAACAGTGGGTGTATTAAATGTTAGATTAGAGTGTGAGGAGGTGAATCGTATTATCACATGGATGATGTCATCAGTGATGTCATCAGTGATGTCATTTGAGATGTCATCAGTGATGTCATTTGAGATGTCATCAGTGATGTCATCAGTGATGTCACTAACCATGTCATGAATGATGTAATATGTGACATCATCAGCAGTGCATTGCGGGCGCGCGAGTTATAGTGAGTCCAACTAACTATAACGTGGGAATTTCAATGGTTTTATGTCAGTAAAATTTCCAGGTAACTATAACTGGTGTGAAATCTATGTTTTTTTCAGTGAATTTAATAGTTTTTTTTAATGCTAATTCCTAACTATAACTGTTCTGAAACCTATGGTTTTTTCAGTGAATTTCATAGGTTTTTTAATAGCTAATTTCTGTAGCTATTAAATATTTTACTTTTTTATAATGAATCCTATATTGTATATTTATGTAATACTATTTTTTTTTCTATAGTGATCATGTTTATTTTTTTTTTTTTGTGTTTTGCCATGGAGCGCTCACGGTGCGCTTCCAGGTAAGCGCCCCAGTAAGCGCCCCGATGCGCGTACCGGGGAGCGTCCCGTTAACTCTATTGCCGCAAATGAAAACAACATCGTGATGTATCGCGTAGCCGCGCGGTGCGTATGACGCCTGCGGCGTACATGTCCCCAGGCGCGCCCCGGGGCGCGCACCGTTGCGCGCCCCGGGGCGCGTAGCGTAAGCGCGTCGGGTCATGTGACCTGAAAATAAAACTTTTTATTGGTTCATTTCACTTTTGGTTTCCTAATGATGTAAGGCCAGGTCATGTGACCTAAAAATAACACTTTCCATTGGTTCAGAACAGTTTTCTTTTCCAAATGATGAAAGACCCCACCTTTTTTCCTCATTCTACCTTTGTGCTTTGAGAGAGGTAGACCTGCAGTTATTTCAGTAGAAAATGGCTACATTATCTGCAGCTGCTGGAGCTTCTGGACCACCACCACCACCACCACCACCACAAGGACCACCACAACTTCACAGTCGTGGAGATCAAGAAGAGGAGGAGGAGGAGGAGGAGAGGAGATTCCTCCCAGAGGACAATATTACCTACAAACCTAACGAGCACATCATCTGGCAGTTTTTTTCAATCCCCAAGGACAGGAAAAAAGTAAATGCGCCTAAGGCAACCTGCTTAATATGTCATCAGGAGCTGTCAAGGGGGAATCCCAACAAAAAATACTCCTTTGGCAACCACACCATGATCAGGCATATGCAACGCAAGCCAGAAACCCTGTCCAATCTTCTGCCAGCACCTCCCAAACTAATGTTCCCACCCCATCGGGACCGGAAGTTAGGGAGATGTGCTCCACCACACAAACAAAGTTTTCCAATTTTAAAATGGTTTGTATTTTTTGTGGTGAAACAATATGCTTTGGAGAGCAAAGCATCACACTTATTAACCGTGCTTGGGATAACCACAAGTGCCCAAGGAAACATACATTTTTTCCGCTTTTTTTTTTGCTCCTGTTGAGCCCTTTAGAATTCCCTGTTTTTTGTTTCTCCCCTTAAAAAATACAAAAAAATATAAAACTGTTCAGAAAAGTCAAAAAAAGTAAAAAATGTTCAAAAAAACAATAAAAAAATATAAAACAACAAAAAGAATAAAAAAACTGTTCTTTTTAGAACTACCTCCAATGTATAAAAAAAAGCAACTTTTTTGGGAAACTCTGTCATGCTTTTTTCTCCACGGTACGCTCCCCGATACGCGTACCGGGGCGCGTACCGGTCGCCCCCCCCCACTTTGTTTTCAGCGCCGGGGCCCTTTTATGTCCTCCACATCAAACCTAGGGGATCAGGGGGGTCTACCCTGCCCCCTTTTGGTTATTTCCCCCTTTGTTTTTGTTCCCTCTTGTGTCTCTATCCTACCGAGACATATATGTATAAATACCAGTTATAGTTAGAACCTTGTTTCTATTGTAACTAATATATATATATATATATATTACCTACTGGCGGTCGCCAGTAGGTAGTTATAGTTAGGATCGTTTTCCATAGGAAATCCGCAACATTCTATTGGGAATAACTTTGGCGCCGAATGAGGGATCTCCCTGTAATTTTCCTTAGCTTTGCGCTCCGCTCCTTCCCTGAAAGTTTCGGGGGGATCCGTCAAGCGGGGGGCGAGATAAAAGGGGGGTCCCAAAACGTGTTTTCCCCATGTTAATTTCCATAGGGCGGTCGGACTCACTTTTAGCCCGAACGGCTGAATGGATTTCCACCAAACTTGGCAAAATTGTAGGGACTGGTACCCCGATGTGCCTTTGCTATGTCTCAAGATATATGCCCCAGTGGTTTTTACGAAAATTAACTTTGAAAAAATATATATTGGGCTACATTGGGCTATATATATGTTAGAGCCCAAATGTAGCCCAATGTAGCCCAAAGATGGCCACCAGAGACAAAAAAAACAAATGTAGCCCAAATATCAGCCAGATGTAGCCCAACTATAGCCCAATGACAGAATGTCCCAGAGTATTCTAAAGAACAACTAGAACGCTAACAGTCTTATTTATGACAAAAGTATGGCACACCTGAAGTCATCTTGATTGGAATAAAGTGGTAACACTTAATACATTTAATTTGAAAAGGAACAAAATGAGGGGTTTCATTTTGCCATAGAAATTTTATATATATATATATATATTCACTGAAAAAACCATAGGTTAGAGACCATATATAGTTAGGAATTAGCATTTACAAAACTTTGAAAATTCACTTAAAAAACCATAGGTTATACACCATATATAGTTAGGAATTAGCATTTACAAAACCTTATTTTACTCACACAAAACCATTGAAATTCGCATATATAGTTAGTTGCACTAACTATATATCGCGCACCCGCAATCCACTGCTGATCATGTCACATATTACATCATTCATGACATGGTCAGTGACATCACTGATGACATCACTGATGTCATCTCAAATGCCATCACTGATGACATCACTGATGACATCTCAAATGACATCACTGATGTCACTTGTTATTTTTATACTTTCAATCTGTGAAAGAAAGAACACAAATTTGAAAAATATTGAAACATGTATTTAAAAATTAGAAAAGACAAGGGAAAAGATTGAAAATCATCCAATTTTACAAAGAAATAAAGTTAGAGATAAACATGCAGAAAAAAAAGAGAAAGAAACGGTGATAGACAGTCAGAGACAAAAAGAAATTGTAATTGAGTAAATTACTAATAGAAAAAAAAGGAAGATACTTTCAGTGACAGAAAAGAAGGATAGAAGAGAAAACTAAATTGAAGTTGTGTAAGCTACTAAAAGAAAGTGAGTAAGGTAAACTATATAAGGAAAGGGTGAATAAGGAAAAGAGAGTGAGGGAGAGAGGAGACAGAGGAAGTGAAGGAAAGAGTGTCAGATACAGACTGAGTGAGGCAACAAAGAAAGATAAATGAGTGAGGGTGAGTTATACTAACTGATTGCACCAAAAAAGGAGAACCCAAAAATATTTAATTTAGAAAACAAAGGGAGGAAAGATGGAAAAGACAAGCGAAGCAGAAGGTTTAAAAGCTGGAAAATGGTGCAAGGGAGAAAAGAAAAAAGCATAGTTGGAATAGGGAAACAAAGGTTGAAAGATAAGTTGAGTTAGAGAACAAGGGTGAAAGAGAATAAAACAAAAGGCAATGTGAGTATGTAAAGAGGATTGATAGAAAGTAGTAAAAGACGAGTGAGCATGAGACAAGATGAGTACAAATTAAAATTCACTATACAAAGTACAGAATTAATTATACATGTTAAATGGTTTATTTTTGCTGTTCTCGGAATATATCAAATTTCACTAAAAACAGTGAGTTGAAGGTATTCATCATATAACAGCGGGGGGAAAAAAACACAATCAAAATGATTGTGTTTAAAAAACCCATAAAACATAACCAATCAGAAATCAGAACTCCTCAAAAGTAACTTACTTTCTATGACGTCGAAGGATGTCCTATGAACAGCTTATACTCTGTTGTGCTGTTATTATTTTCTGCCCGCCACTTTCTGAAAGAAAAGCTCCATCGTTTTGACAAATATGTTACATACAATAAATGACTTCTCGCTCTCTACCGCACTTCTCCTCAAGGCCAAATAGTGTAAGAGCCATTTATAACTCTTGGAATTCTTCTAAGCAAATCCCGTCATTTTCATTTTCCACAACTTTCAGAAAGAAAACGTTCAAGATCACTTTCACAATCCTGTACTAGTAATATCTCACCCTTCTTGCTCACTCATGTTCCACATTTCCTATGACACTGATACTGCTTACTATGAGGCACAATACACTACCTCTATGACTACTACAATTATTTAATTCTCTTGATCACTGTTAATCACAAAGCAATTAAAAACAGTACATAAAATTATATAAATTCCTAGAATCATTATAGGCCAGTTACCTACCCTAAATTCTCTCTTCTGAAAACACAAAGTAAGAATATTTTAAGTCAAAAGGCAACATTGTTTCATAGTCAAATGGGAATCATTTCCGAAACACCAGCTTTTTTTACATTTTAAATAAGCTGTGTAATAAGCGGATGTTGTCAAAGGACCATCATGTCATATAATAGCTGCAGTTACAAATGTTCTTCCTAAAATCAACAACTGTGTAGCCACAACATTTGTAATTAAAGTTGGAAACTTACTTTCATCAGGTTTATATAGTTGGAATTTTAAAATGACATTATAACCAAAAGTTTGTACAAATAATGTGGACAACATTGCAGACTTACATTACCTCTACTCCATGTTTCCATTGGCTGCTTGAATTAGCTTATTAAAAGAAACAGTTTTTCTGAACTCATTCAAAGTGCAGTTATTTTTCCATGACGTCAAGTGTTATGGTAAGAACACCGTTTGCTTTGGGAAATACTCTGTTGTCCTTTAACTAATCCGTGCCCACCACTTTCTGTAAGAAAACCTTCTTTTTTTCAGGAACTACTTAAAACTCAAAAATAACTTTTCACTCTGTACTACACTTATCCTCAAGGCCAAATAGTGTAGGAGCCATTAGAACCTCTTGAAATTCCTCAGAACAAATCCCGAGATTCTTTCCCTAAAATTTTGGTTGTAAAAACACCAGGTAAGAGTTTTTAGGGTCAAAAGGCATTTTTTTTTTAAAGTTAAAACAGAATCATTGCAGAATGACCAGCCGTTTCTAGACTTCAAATAAGCTGTGTAATGTCCTGATGTTGTTGAAGGACCGTCATGATATATAATTGCTGCAGTTACAAAAGTCCTTCCTGATATTGACATCTGCAAAGCCACACATTTTTTAATTAAAGTTGTCAATTTTGTTCCATCAGGCCTACATCGTTGGAACATTAAAATGACATACTGGCCATATCTACGTATAAATAATGTGGACAGCATTGCAGACTTACATTGGCTACACTCCATGTTGTGATCGGCTGCTTTTACTAGCTTATTAAAGGACACTGATTTACTGTCCGGCAAAGTTAAATATATAAATCTTTCTGAGTCTACACTAGTAGTACTTGATACCCTACAGTTCTCGCAGTCATGCTGCCATTTATAAGAAAGGCCAAACAGATGATCTACATCTACACCTTCATCTTGCAATACATCAAGCATATACATTAAAAACTCCTGACAATCTTGCTGAATATTTTGAGAGAATTGCGTTTGACCTGAACATTTGTCTAACAGATTTCGAATTTCAGACACACTTTCTATTTTTGTTCTATCAGTGCTACATTTCTCTAACACAGAATTCAATAAACAGCAAAAACTTTGATCTGAATTGATCACAGTCTCTTCTTTTAAAGTTTCTAGAGAAAAGACAACATTAACCACTACATTAGCATAGCAGTTGACACCAGAACTATTTTCAAATTGAAAACCAACAACATCTTCAACAGAATCCATTTTCTTTCTGCTTATAATTTCGGGTTCATCGACTTTTCGTCTTTTTGCTACAACCTCCCTACTACTGGTCACATTTCTTCGTTTCCGGCCTACCACACGTTTCTCAAACAAAGAATATTGAGGCAAATGTGGCGCATACTCTCTTCTTAACCTATTGTATTCCTTAACACAATCTAGATCCGCACAAATGTTTGTGACATCACACTCAATCAAGTACAATCCCGATAAAGTTCTGACTCGTGACAATGCCACATATGCCATACCCTCCTTGAACACAGAACTGCCAATGTTCACCAATGCACTGTCTACACTTAAACCTTGCGATTTATGGATTGTCACCGCATATGCCAAGCAAACAGGAAACTGCTTATGGCGAACATATAAGTCTTTTACAAGCAAAAACCTAGCAGAGCAACGACCAATTAGCTGTACTTCCTCAATGCCATCAAATTTAATTTTTAAAAATTCAATTCCATCTCTATTTCTGTATTTCTCAAAATCAACAACATTACCCATTGATCCATTTACCAGACCTCTTTCAACATGTAAATTCCTTCTCAAAATGATACGGCAATTTAAGCACACATTCAGAGTCTTTTCAAAACCAGCAGTTTTAGATATAGTCTTCTCTAATGAATCCAATTTAGATTTCAAATTCTCAGACAAAATAATTGTTGCTCCCATATGTTCTATTCTGTCAATAGCTTCCAGTTTCACAATCTCTTGGTTTTCTAAATTCAACATTTTGTTGTTGAAGATGGCACATTCTGCAAGAGTTGGCCTCAAACATATTCCAGATTTCTTCTCAGTAATTTTCCGAAAAATATTCTCTGGCAGAACGTCTTCTTCTGGATACAAATTTGACAGTAATCGTGCATGTAAAGCTTCTTTCCCATGCTCGGTCACTTTTCCGATTCTAACTTCTTGTAGAATATTCTTGTAATCTTCATCCTTCGCTTGACGCATATTTTCACGCAGTTCAGCATAATTGAAGTTTAACCATATATTAACGTTGCCAATGCTCCCTAGGCACTTCCTGGTGTCTTCATGTGTAAGTAGTTTAAACACTGGTTGTCCTTTCACTGCTGTCAGCTGCAGAAGATCACCGAAAACAATGATGTGTTTGCCACCAAATAACACATCATACTCTGTTTTAAGAACTTCTTGCATTCTCAAATGCACAAAGGCAAGCATGACATTGGAAACCATGCTTACTTCGTCAATGATAAGAAGTTTCATTTTCCTCAAGACTCTTGAAACTTCACAACAAGCATCTCCAGATAACTTGTGGTATTGTAATTTGTTATCATGCTCCACTGGCAGCATCAGTAGACGATGCAAAGTAATACCTTTAATGTTATGTGCTGCCAGTCCAGTTGGAGCGGTGACAACACAAGACAGCGATGACTCAGTCCTTTTCTGCAAATAACATGAAATTGCTTTAATGAGGAAACTTTTTCCAGTTCCTGCTTCTCCACTCACGTACAGTCGGACAGGCTTCAACGACGTACATGAGCACTCTTTCTTCTCATGACTTAATCCATGATCAATTTGGTTGGTAACTTCGTCATATATTTTCCTCTGCTCAACGTTGAGTTGTCTTTCCAAATCTTTTAAGTTGACCGTATCCTCCTGAGCATGTGCCATGGCTCTTTCCACTTCAATCATGGCAGTGGCAGCTTAATTTTCGATAACTGGTCCTCCTAGTAGATCCTGACTCAATGAAACAGACCTCTGACTGTCCTGAGAACTGTCTCTAGCAATCTCGGCTGCAATTGTTGCTTCCTGCTCGATTTCCGCATTCAACATTTCTAGATATTTTGGAAAAACAGGACATTCTATGGTCTCCTTGGCTGCATTGAAAGAGTCTTCGTAACAGAGGAAATCTCCAAGCAGTTCCTCTTCTGCACGCCAAGCCTTGAAAAGTTGCAAAGGAGCTAAATAGAAAAACTCTTTTCTTTCAGGAGATTCGCCACTCAATTTTCGATGATTTACCAATTGGCATTTTCTTTGCTTGACCAGACATCCCTCACTTCCAATTACAGCATACACTCCTTTATCAATATCTTCTTTGATGTTCCTCTTGAATATGTAATTTTGTAGAACCTCATACAGACAAACATTCTCGAGGTGACTGCATCTATTTGGATAATATGTATCCAACATGTTGGTCTTCAAAATATCTGTACTGTTTGGCTCCTTTTTCACCAAATACTCAATTTCTCGTACAGGTTTCAGAACTCGATTACGCGTTGCAGCAAGACCAAGACTCGCCCAAATGATACTCCTAGATTTGGCATAGAGACTTGCTGAAGATAACCGGTCAGAACATTCGTAAGCTCCGATTTCTCGATGCGACAACATCTTCAGACTGAAACTGTACAACTTCTTACTGAGGCTCTTTTCATGAGAAATGTTCTCCCACATATCCTTCAATTCTGTCTTTTCTTTTTTTGTGATGTAAGATGTCACATACCGAGCCACAGCCATACAGTTATCAGTCACAAACTGTATATCCATGTTAGCATTCCACATGGACAAAATCACTGGGTTGTAGTCGTTGATGTACTTGGACTCTTCGTTTCTTTTCAAATTGTATGTATTTTTGGGTGATTTCCTCGTCACATTATGTCGCAGCGAAGACATCAAACTGTTCACTCTTCCTTTAGAAATCACCGGTCGTGGAAAGCTGAAACGACATTTTGTGTAGAACTTGTCCTTGTTTCTGAATTTACGACGACAATACTTTCCACAACGATGGCTTTGAAAGCGTAAAACTTGTTCTCTTAGGCTTTTGTCTTCCTTTGTCTTTGGAACAGCACATGTAGAATACTGTTCTATGAAACTCATCACTAAGTCATCCGGATCTGTTCCAAATTTGGGTGCATCTTTGATCCATAGCAGCATATGTATATGAGGAGCACCTCTTGCTTGATACTCCTTTCTCCAGAAGAAATCCAACACCTCTCCAAGAGGTGGATTTTTCTTGTTCATGATGAAAGACATCATAGCTTCAAATCTATGATTGAAGTACCTGCATACATTCACTGGATCCAAAGAGCACAGTTCTCCGGGTGTCTTGAATTCGATATTTTCAATGTTTCCATTTGCCTCTCGTAGAAATTCAAGTAAGTCTTCCCAGCCATACTCGGCACAGCTGAGAGTGAGGAACCATGTGGGAGTTCCTAAGTTCCTCAGCATACATTTTAAATCACCATGACGACGGTACCAGTACTCATTAGTACCACGCTGACATGCCATGAGATTAATCAGGTGAGAATCCAAAATACTGTCTTGCACATTGACTTTATCCATAAAGTCCCTTGCCGAGATATTTTGCATCTGTACACCACTTTTCAAGATGTGGTTCACTGCATATGACACTCCAGACAGATCACTTTCAAACAGTAGATGGAACAAATAGGGAATGCATTGACGAAACCTAGGATCTTCTGCATACAATCGTAAAGTCTGGTATTCAGAAGCAGGAATTTGATCAGGTCGCTCATCATATCTTCCTCCTTGACCTGTTGGAAATAGCTGTGGGAAACACCGAGCTTCCAAACTTTCCTCCCAAACACTAATGGGACTCCCTTTGGCTTGTTTCATTTAAAACAACTCAATAGCATTCCCCATGACTTCCTTGGAATGCAAAGGATGAACACTATAATGTTCATATATTTCTTCATTTTTAGAGGCTTCTACTTTCTCAATTTGTCCAGCACACAAATCGCTGTCCTCTTCTTCACTTACTTCCTCTTCTGCAACACATACATTCTTGTAGTACTCATTGTTTTTCATCAAATACAATGTTGCCTTTTTGACTTTCCTAACATCCACTAAATCTTGCCAGATTTTCTTACTCTTTGTCGGAACCCCATTAACTAAGATAACCAGAGGTTCCTCTTCCACTTTCTCTACTCCAATTGTATTAATGTTTTTCTTCAAATCTAGAGGCAAATAAACAACTCTTCCCTTTAATCCTCTCTGTAAATCTGATGGAGGCAATTTCCCTGTCTTTGGCTCCATTCGTACAATAGCCTGAAAGGGACTGACACTTTGAATCAAAATAGATTCATAAGTATTTAAATCCTTCAATTCAGAAGGAATGTCAACCAATTCCAGATTATTATGAACCGCTCTAGCAGGCATCCGATTTTTATTTAATTTGTTACAACAATAAGTACACACACGTTGATCCAATCCCAAATCAAAACAATTTTCTACCATCAAGTATGTTGCAAAATCCTTCCATTCACTATTATTTTCCCTTTCACTTTTTGCATATAAATCCACTAACTTAGTCTGATTCTTATAGTAAGTGCGTCGACAACACACACAAGTGAAATTAGGCCTCTCACTTGATTTCACCTGAAACGTGGCAATTTCCTTCTGAAAATTATCTGTACTGGAAACCTGTACACTCTCTTCCACATTACCTTCTTCTTCTGGGTCAATTTCAACATTCTCCTCTTTACTTGCAAAGTAACAAAACTCAATTTCTTCACAAATATTCTTCACATCTACATCAGAACCATGCAAAAGAGCACTGCTTAATTGTTTAAGCTTAATTGCTGGACTCTTAGCAAAATACAACATTCTCACTAATTCCTCACTTTATTATGATGGACTGCTAGCATACTGAAATGATGAAAAACACTCTGGCATACTCTCCTGGAAAGACAAGCCAGTGAATGACCATGCAAACCTGTCACTTCTCTCACTCTGCATGGATCTAATTCCTGCAACAACTTCATTTTCTGTTTTAAACTTTTCTTATTAAATGTCCGTACAAAATCACAAAGCAAATTGATGGTATCCTGTCGCACACTGCAAATACTACTACACTTCCAGGTGTACACTGGACCCTTAGCACGTCTCCCTAAAACTTCATCACCTAACACCTCTTCTGCCTCTGTTGACACAAGTTTTTATTTTTCAACCGGACAACCATCTTTCACCTCATATGCTCGACCACTGGTGTCAACTGCATGCACCAAATCATTATCCTGAAAACAACTCTCCTCATTAAAAAATGCCTCACAACTTGAACCATGCATCCATTCTCCAGAAAAAACTTCACAAAAATTACTACGATTAACTGTTCTCTTCCATCCACTATTTGATTTGAAATCATAAATTGCCTTGCTTAGTTTCCTAATTCTATTGATTATCAAAATAAATAACTTTCGCTTAATTTCGAAAGCCTGATCAATAATTTTCTCTACATTTTTTTTTCTCTTATAAAAAGCCACTTTCTGTTGACCTTTCTTAATATTTTTTAACAAATTGCCAATTATCCTGTTGCGGAACATTCGTCTACGAACGTCCCTAAACAGATTTTTCCTTCTACTACCATGCACAGAGTTATCTCCTGCTCTAGCAGTAACATTTTTGAGTGGCCTTTCCTTCCCATTTAAATTGGCTCTCTTCTTCTGGACTAAAACATGTTCTGTAGTGATACTTTTTCGTCTGCAAATGTTTCTTAAAAAAGATTTTGTTGTCTTACCCGGAGTTTTTCTGGTGACTTGACAAGTTTTTATTGTAGAGGACTGCTGCAAAGGTTTACCAAGGTGGGGTGTAAGTCGCTTTGCTTCTTTTCTTTTTCTTTGCCTTGAGGGCATTTTTGAATTTTTTAAAAGATCTTCAGTTGAATCTGTGGTAAATATTTTTTAAAAAAGGTATTAACCACTATTACCAAACAGTAAATCAATAACAGTCATCAAAAAATTAACACACTAGTTGTCAATTCTACATACAATAATTTTTAGTGCATTGACAAATTTAAAACTCACAAATAGTAGCAAAGAAATGGAATGCTTCTACATTTGACCTGTGCTCTTTTATATGTGAATCTGAACTAATTTTATTAGCATATTTCACTATTTTATTAAAGACACTTCACACAAGCTGTTTTTGAAGTTGTATTTAATTTTAAATAAAACGGTTAACATGGTTACTTTTCATTTCCAGTAACTTTTAAAAATAAGTCTTTATAGTTCCATAGGCTCGAGCAGGTCAGCTTCCCACCCTATGTCATACAATTCTGACAAATCGGCATCCTCATCATATTCTTCATCATCCACAGGATATAAATCATCTAAGGGATCTACTTCCACTGACGTTTCAATGACAAGTTCAATGATAAGATCAAGATCAACAGATTGCTCATTATCACTCATGGTTGATGTTGTCGTTATCTTTAAAGAAAGAGAACAACAATGAGATGTTGCAGAGTAAGAGACAAATCTCAGAGACTATAATAGTAAAATTGTTTAACAAGAGTAACATTTTGCAGATATTATTTAGCCATGTCCAGCGATGCTGAGGAGGTGAGGCCTATGTCCAAGTTTTCAGTGAACAGGACTCATCTCTTCTTAACCTTGGATAAGCCTCACCGACTCTGTGTCCCCTGCTCATACTTAAATGTAAAGGGGCAGATTTATGTTAACTGGCGCATCCCCAGGGATGCACCAGTTAACGTGCGCCGCTGCTCTGCCACCCATGGTGTGCCGCATTTACAATGCGGAGCACCATGGGGCAAAAACAGCACAGATGCGTCACGCATCTGTACCGCAAAAGCGGCGCATTGCAGAAATCACGTCGCAAGCGCGACATGACTACTGCAATGCACAGTGGCAAGCCACACATTGCATGGTGCATCACTCCTTATGCCTGTTTCAAACAGGCGTAAGGATTTGATTCAGCAATGCCATAAAGCTGACTCAGTGAAATCTTGTAAATTTCACTGTGTTAGTTTTACAGGGCTTTCATGCAAGTGAACGCCCACCCTGCAACAAAACGCCCACATGAAACCTGACGCAGGTTTCATGTGGCACAGGACTTTACAGCGTAACGCATCTGCCTAGATGCATCAAGTTGTAAATATGTCGTAACATAGCGCATCTTTTGCGCCGCCGCTGCGTCACAAAAGTGACGCAACGGCGGCGCAAAAGAGGCGCACGGCCATCATAAATCTGCCCCTAACATTTTAAATGATTGGTTCAGGATGCCGATAAGGTGTGGCCTATTCAGAGGTTTGTTTGAGGTGAGGCCTACTCAGGGTTGCAGATGAAATTTAGGCTTGTTGAAGAGTACAGAGGAGATAATACATGTGCAGGCCTACCAATGAAGTGAGTCATGTCCACTGCACTCTTGAACAAAGGCCAGACCTCCTCTGTCTCCCTGGACAGGCCTAAACCTCATCTGCACAATGTGATTCGTAATGTTAGGAAACACAGGTGATGTAATTGAAAAACGTGCAATTTTTTTGCTCATTTCACAATCACATCACCTGTGTTTCCTTTGCTTAGGTATCTCATTGTGCAGATGTAGTCTAGCATATCAAAGAGTACGCAGAAGATGAGCACTGTATGCAACAACTTTGACACTTACAGAAGCCTCAGCTTCTCCATGCTCCCTACACAGTCCTAAATATATACATTTTAAGCTGACGGTATCTTGTTGCAGATGAAGTGAGGCCTATCTTGCAACATGGTGCATCTTTTGCACCGCCGCTGAGTCACAAAAGTGACGCAACGGCGGAGCAAAAGAGGCGCACGGCCATCATAAATCTGCCCCTAACATTTTAAATGATAGGTTCAGAATGCCGATAAGGTATGGTCTATTCAGAGGTTTGTTTGAGGTAAGGCCTACTCAGGGTTGCAGATGAAATTTAGGCTTGTTGAAGAGAACAGAGGAGATAATACATGTGCAGGCCTACCAACGAAGTGAGTCATGTCCACTGCACTCTTGAACAAAGGCCAGACCTCCTCTGTCTCCCTGGACAGGCCTAAACCTCATCTGCACAATGTGATTCGTAATGTTAGGAAACACAGGTGATGTAATTGAAAAACGTGCAATTTTTTTTGCTCATTTCACAATCACATCACCTGTGTTTCCTTTGCATAGGTATCTCATTGTGCAGATGTAGTCTAGCATATCAAAGAGTACGCAGAAGATGAGCACTGTATGCAACAACTTTGACACTTACAGAAGCCTCAGCTTCTCCATGCCCCCTACACAGTCCTAAATATATACATTTTAAGCTGACGGTATCTTGTTGCAGATGAAGTGAGGCCTATCTTGCAACATGGTGCATCTTTTGCACCGCCGCTGCGTCACAAAAGTGACGCAACGGCGGCGCAAAAGAGGCGCACGGCCATCATAAATCTGCCCCTAACATTTTAAATGATTGGTTCAGAATGCCGATAAGGTATGGCCTATTCAGAGGTTTGTTTGAGGTGAGGCCTACTCAGGGTTGCAGATGAAATTTAGGCTTGTTGAAGAGAACAGAGGAGATAATACATGTACAGGCCTACCAACAAAGTGAGTCATGTCCACTGCACTCTTGAACAAAGGCCAGACCTCCTCTGCCTCCCTGGACAGGCCTAAACCTCATCTGCACAATGTGATTCGTAATGTTAGGAAACACAGGTGATATAATTGAAAAACGTGCAAATATTTTTGCTCATTTCACAATCACATCACCTGTATTTCCTCAGCTTAGGTATCTCATTGTGCAGATGTAGTCTAGCATATCCAAGAGTACGCAGAAGATGAGGACTGTATGCAACAGAGCAATGTACATTACTCACCTCCCTTGATATTTATTTAAAGAAGCAGACACCTTTTTGTCATTGTCATAAATGTAAAAACAATTCCTTTTCTTTATGAACCATTTTCATGTCATAATTTGAAAACACAGCACAACTCCTATGTACAAGTACACCCTGTCAGTACTTAAATTTGCCAAGCACACATGCGGGCGTATTTACAAGAGCCTTGCACCACGGAGAAATGACTTAAATTTACCAAGCACTCATGAGGGCTTATTTACAAGGACCTTGCACCACCTTTAAAGTCACTTTTAACGTGGGGAAAATAACGTGAATGTGGCTCATAAGCTTTGTAAATTTGCCCCCATGTTGACTATGAAACTCTTGCAGAACATATTGTGAAACCTTAATGACTTCAAGAAACGTGTTTTTAAACCGACAAACAAGGAAATTATTCTCCCATATTCATGGTGGAAAGTGAAATATTTATTTAAAGAAGCAGACACCATTTTGACCTTCTCATAAATGTAAAAAGCATTTCTTTTTAAAAAAAAACGATTTTCTGGTCATAATTTGAAAACACAACACAGCTCCTATGTACAAGCACACCCTGTCAGTACTTAACCTCTTCAGCGCGACCGCGATTCCCCCTCCGGTGCTGGGCCCTAATAAAAACGGGCGTGGTCATGACGGAACGGTTCCGTCATGAGCACAGCTCAACCGTAGCTCATGACGGCACCGTTCCGTCATGAGCATCGAAGGGGTTAAATTTGCCAAGCACACATGGGGGCGTATTTACAAGGACCTTGCACCACGGGGAAATGACTTAAATTTGCAAAGCACTCATGAGGGCGTATTTACAAGGACCTTGCACCACCTTTAAAGTCACTTTTAACATGGGGAAAATAACGTGAACGTGGCTCAAAGGCCTTGTAAATATGGCCCATGCTGACTATGAAACTCTATCAGTACATATCAAGTAACCTAAATGATTTCAAGAAACGTTCTTAAACACATCAAGTAACCAAATTATTCACCCAGATTCATTGTGAAGTGACTTAAAATGCCCTAACAGACATCGGGGCGTATTTACTAGGCCCTTGCACCACTTTTGCGTCACTATTAACATGGGGAAAATGACGTGAAAGTGACTCAAAGGCCTCGTAAATATGCCCCAAGCAGGCTATGAAACTCTAGCAGTACATATCAAGAAACCTAAATGATTTCAAAAAACTTTCTTAAACACATCAAGTAAGCAAATTATTCACCCAGATTCATGGTGAAGTGACTTAAAATGCCCTAACACACATGAGGTCATATTTTACAAGGCCCTTGCACCACTTTTGCGTCACTTTTAACATAGGGAAAATAACATGAAAATGGCTCAAACATGAGAGTGTATTTACAAGGCCCTTTCATCACTTTAGCGTCACCTTTAACATGGGGAAAATAACGTGAAAGTGGCTCAAAGTCCTTCTAAATATGCCCCATGCTGGCTATGAAACTCTAGCAGCACATATCAAGAAACCTAATTGACTTCAAGAAACGTTTTTAAACACATTAAGTAAGCAAATTTTTAACCCAGATTCATGGGGAAGTGACTTAAAATGCCCTAACACACATCAAAGCGTATTTTTAAGGCCCTTGCACCACTTTTGCGTCACTTTTAACATGGCTATGAAACTCAAAGAAACAAAATCTATTTGTAAAACACTTGACACAAAGCAACATTTTAAATACACAACTTTCTTCATAATTTTCTCCCTAAAGCATACTATTCTCTATCTAAATTAAATGAATCTTTTCTCACCTTAGCAAATACTTTTTGAGTTTCAAAACAGTCTCAGACACACACCAATTTTTCTTTAGCAGAGCAAAGGGTATGCACTCCAGAGGCTGCAACCAACAAAGGCACAGAAATGCTGTAATTCATCACACATATCTCTCATGTCACCCAATCAAAACTCTTCCCTCACTTTTTTCAAATCAACACCCTTCCCCCTCTGCCTTTTCTGCCTTTTTTCCATAGCAACCACCTCCTGAAAGACCTCTCATGTTTACAAGTTCACGCAACAATGTTTCAATTGAACTCTGAACTCTCAGTACACCTGCATATCCAGTGCAATCTTTCATAAAATGATTTTTTCTTGACCACTCAAATTACATCTTTCAAAGAACTCATCCATGCACCCTA
This sequence comes from Lissotriton helveticus, assembly GCF_964261635.1. Classification (NCBI taxonomy): domain Eukaryota; kingdom Metazoa; phylum Chordata; class Amphibia; order Caudata; family Salamandridae; genus Lissotriton; species Lissotriton helveticus. Next base: position 1,035,598,897 of record NC_136070.1, read on the forward strand.
ACTTTCTGTGTTCAGCAATCAAAATCCACCAATCACTGCTACTGAATCATTAGCACTGAAACTCTACAGTTTTTTTCATTACAAACTCCTACTGTTTCAACTGCCATTTCATTCCCACACTTCATCTGACTGCAGCAGAACCTCCTCTCACCATATTTTCTGTCTGGATTGTTGGACATAGTTACATCCACTGGGCTCAAAGGTATGCTGATAACAGAAATTTACACAACCTCAACTTACAAAATGTGGAAATCAACTGGATTGGCCACAGAGGATTAAGATGTCACCAATTGATACCATTGGTGAAAACCTTTTTGCATTTGCCAAACCCTGACCTGTTAATTGTGCACTGTGGAGGAAATGACTTGGGCACTTTGACTGGGGGAGGTCTGGAAATGCTTTTAAAGGACACCTTTGAGCAATTGATGGCACTTTTTCCTCAAACTGCCTTGGTTTATTCAAATATATGCCAAAGACAGAAATGTAGGTGGTCCAACCAATTTTGTCCACAAATTGAGAAATCGAGGAAGCATGTAAATAAGTCTGTTTCAGCTTACATGAGAGACCATGGAATGGGCTCCATCTACAACAATAACTTGCGTTACTACATGCAAGATATCTACAGAGGAGATGGAGTTCACTTCTCAGATGAGGGGAACAGAATTTTCATCCTGAATTTAAGACTATGTATTGGTACCTACTTATAAGTACCTAGAACTTACACAGAACCCAAAAGCACTTTTCAGAGCTACCTTAACTATGATTACTCTTTTAAAATTTCAAATGTACCTTTTTTCACTAATTTTCACTTTTGTTCGCTTCCCGGTTCGCTACCCGGTTCGCGTACCGGCAGCTAACCTCGCGAAAAATTCAATTTTTTTTTCTTTTTCGACATATATGAGCCTCCTCAGCCACCCTTAGAAAACCTAGGGGGTCAGGATACGTCTCCCGTGCCCCCTTATACCCTTTCCCAACATTCTTTATCCTCCATCTTGTGTCTAAATTCATCCGAAACACAAGATGGCGTACTCCCGTTACGCTATCGGTTAGCTTCCCGGTCCGCGAACTGGGGCGCGCAACGGCAAACGCAGTTAAAAAAAAAGGTGGGAAGTTAATTTACAAAGAAAGCACTGCAGACACTTTCACCAAATTTGAAATTGCTCCTAATGCATACCAGTCCCTACCATTTCCCCAAATTTGAATGAATTCCATCGAGCCATTCAGGCTCTAGCCCTGTCTAAATATCCTTAGGTAAATTACATGACAAAAACACATTGGAAAGAGTTGACATTTTCAACCAATGATAACATAACTTTCAAGTTGTATTTTTATGTGCTGTCATTTGATTGGTTTGGTACATGAATATATATAAAAAATAAGAGGGAATGACAGCCATTTTGACTGGAACTCCCTGAGGCACATTTAAAGAGCATTTCCTGGCAAAACCTTAGACACTTTTGTAAAGGTGAGTTAATAGTTTCTATGAGGAGATATGTTGTGCACCTAAAGTTAATTTTATAAAAACGTTTTCTGTTAGTTATTTACTGTCCCTCAGTTATAGTTATAGATTGACTTAGGCTTCTCTGTTGCAGTCATGGTTTGACTTAGACATGGTTTGAGTTAGAGTTTCTAAGGGGAAATATGTTGTGCACCTAAAGTTATTTTTATTAAAACGTTTTCTGTTAGTTATTTACTGTCACTCAGTTATAGTTATGGATTGACTTAGGCTTCTCTGTTGTAGTCATGGTTTGAGTTAGAGTTCATCACATGCTGTACTTTATATTTCTACTTCCTGCCTTGTACCATACACTGTCCAAACATAAATTCACTGTTAAAAACTCAGAACTATGTTGTACACGTTAATTAAAAAATAAAAATGTAGAAGTTTCTAACTTAAACTCTATTTGTCTCTCTCTTTTTATGCTACCTTAACAGCAATTATGGATAAAGAAGCTCAGGAAGCCAAACTTCAATCAGAAATTCAACAGGACATAGATGATTTTTATAATGAGGCTGTGGACAAACAACTTTTAGAATTCATGGACAATTTTGATAAAAAAGAGACAATTCATGAAAATAAAGATGAAGAAATTCCAGATGAACTTTTACTCGAAATTTCCACAATTTTTAAATTTAACATAAATAAAATGGTATTTATAAATTAAAAATTGTTTGAGAATTTTTTTTTTCCAAATATAAGATATAATAGTAGAGTAATTATTTAAAAAAGTCAGACTAATGGTTAAAGATTCAACATTTTAATATTACTATGTGCTCAGGGAGTGCTCAAAGGATCTGTTTCTGCTTTCCTGACAGACAATGTTATGGATTCCATATTAGAACATGCAAGACATCTACAGAGGAGACGGTGTACACTGAATTTTAGACTCTTCATTGGTACCTACATGTTGGTACTTTCATCACCCACACAACACAACAGCTCTATTCAGAGCTACCCTACCTCAAAGCACTCTAAATATATTATTTTACTGTTTCCCTTGGTTTTCCCCTTGTTACGCTATCCGGAACGCTACCCGGTACGCGAACCGGACGCTAACCGCGCGAAAATTTGAAAAAAATGTGGGGGGTTTTTTCCCGCATATATGGGCCTCCTCAGCCACCCTCAGAAAACCTAGGGGGTCAGGATAGGTCTCCCGTGCCCCCTTATACCCATTTCCCACATTGTTTTTCCTCCATCTTGTGATTAAATTCGACCGAAACACAAGATGGCGGACTCCCGTTACGCTACCGGTTAGCTACCCGGTTCGCGTACCGGGTAGCGCCTTTTTTTGCCCCGCGGGACCCTTTAATAGCCCCCTCATCAATCCTAGAGGGTCAGGAGGGGTCTACCTTGCCCCCTTTCATTAATTTCCCCCTTCGTTTTTCTTCACCTCTTGTCTCTCGATCCTACCGAGAGACAAGATGGCGGCCGCTCCGGACTGTTTAGAATGTTGACAGACACCGGAGAGCCAATCAGCTTCGCTTCGCGAAGTTCCGGTACGCGTCAGGTACGCGAACCGGGGCGCTAACCGGAGCGCTGTTACAGATATATATTTTTTTTTTTGCGTTAATTTATCAAAATCCACTGGAGCACATATATTGAGACCTAGCAAAGGCACATCGGGCAAACAATATCTACAATTTTGCCAAGTTTCGTGGAAATCCATTCAGCCGTTCGAGCTAAAAGTGAGTCCAACCGCCCTATGAAAAATTGCATGGGAAAAACGCGTTTTGGGACCCCCCTTTTTTCTCGGCCCCCCCTTGACGAAACCCCCCCAAATTTTCAGGGGCTGCTCAGAAACAAAATGTTCAATTTTCCTGAAAATTTCAGCCAATTCAACATAGAATTTTCAAAAATCCCATAGAGAAAAAATCCTAACTATATATACCTACTGGCGACCGCCAGTAGGTAATATATATATATAAATGACATCATCCAGTGAATGTGTATCTTTCTGAAAAATAAATATTTTAAATATATGTATATCTAAAGGTTGATGGAAGAATAAATGGGTAAATAAATGTCTAAATGGATGTTTTTTTGTGTAAAATTGATTGGTTAACTGACTTATTAAATGTATCTTAGTGAATACATATATTAGCGAGTAATGTTTAAATATTTAAATATCTGTATCTGTGTCTCACTTTGTGTATAAGTGGCTGCATGGGTTGGTGAGTAGCTACATGAGGGTGTATATGGGTTATTAGTTGTTTTTTGAGTATCAGTATCAGTGTCTGTATGGTTCGGTGGGGGATATTACTAAGAGCACAGATGCATGAATGAGTGACTCACTATTTGTATGTATTTTGAAGACAGCATGTGTGCAAGACTGTATGGGTGGATGATTGTGTGTATGGGTGAGTTAGTGAGTATGTGTTTTTATAATTGATTGTTTAAGAGAGTAAATATGTTTCAGTTTCTGTAGAAGTATGTGTAGTGGTGGGTATATAGCAGTATAATCAAGTAAATGTTTTTTTGATAGTTTATTTGCATGTGTGAATTTGTGTGTGAGTAACTATATGGATGAGTATTAGTGTGTAACAGGATGTATAGGTGTATGAGTACATATGATGAGTAAGTACATGCATGAGTGACTATATAGAACTGTTGGTGAATGAGTGGATGTGTATGTAGATGTTGGAATTACCTAATAAGTTGTTGTAATTGGTATTGGTTTCTCCTTTTTTAAGAAAATGTTAGTTTCTATTTTTGAATGTGTGTGTCAAAGGTTATTTTATGCTGATAGGAGGTCTGCCACTTTGTCACAAGGATGTTGTCATCAGTGATGTCATTTGAGATGTCATCAGTGATGTCATGAGTGATGTCACTGACCATGTCATGAGTGATGTAATATGTGACGTCATCAGCAGTGCATTGCACGCGCAAGTTATAGTGAGTCCAACTAACTATAACGTGGGAATTTCAATGGTTTTATGCGAGTAAAATTTCCACCTAACTATAACTGGTGTGAAACCTATGGTTTTTTCAGTGAATATATATATTATATATTATATATTATTCCGTTTTCCTTGAAATTGGTGAATATCACTTTAATTCACAAAGGATGTACCATTGATCATGTGACCATCCACACTACTTATGTCACTTCCTTTCTTTTCTACATGACATGTGATCAAGCCTCGGCTGAGGTGAAACGCGTCATGGCGACTGGTGGGCTGTTATTCACAAATAAATAACACTGGAAACGAGAGCACGAAGTCTGTGGCTTTTCTCAACTTTCGTTGTCAGCGTAAGCGGATGCTGAGTTGATTTTCGAACTTTTTGAATATATTTGTACCCGGAAGCTTCCAGGGTACGAGAGAAGCCCCTCCTCTGCAAGTGGCGAGAAGCGGCGGGAAGCAAGAGGTTCCGTGTTTCGGAGCCGGATTTTGTACTCCGGTGTGGAGGAAGCCGCGAGAAGCCCCTGCGAGACAAGCACACGGTGACTCTGGCTGGAGGAGCCGAGTATCGAAACAAAACAGAGGTACTTCGGCAGCCGGGTCGGGGGTCACCTGCTTAAGGAACGCGCAGTGAGGAGTGTGCACGTTCTCAGCCCATGATACAATTCTAAGTTTGTGGCTGAGTGCGTTTCGTTTCTGTGACAAGTTGATTTACGCCATATCTCACCATGTCGGCCACCGTGTTGTGAAGCAGGGAGCAGGCTGCCATATCAGTATTCGTCACCCCGGCTGGGGGGGGTGACAGCTCCAACTTCACTGGGAACCGCCGCAAGCACTACTAATCCTAATGCTCGCGACTTGTTTCGCAAATTGGAGAAACTGATGAAGAAAGAAATCTCCAAATGGTGGGAGAATAAATCTTTATCAATGTACTTGGAAGTTGGTCGCGTGCCACGTGGCCTCCGAATCACTCTCGCACCCAGCTATGATTGACCCGATCCGCTTATGCTTGAAAAATGGGCAGCGACTTATTTAGAATGCTCGGCAAAACTCATGGCGATTTTGGTGGAGTTTGCCGAGAGTGATCGAGCTAAGATTCAAAAAGAGGTTGAATCTGTGGAAGCGGAATTAGAAGAACTGGGGGAGAATGATGCGACCATGAAGAAGATGAGGGATGAGATGGAATCCCGGCTTGCTAAGGAGGAGGAAATCATAAAGAAACGCAAAGCCTTCAAATTTGAAAGAGACCGGTTGGATTATTTAAATGGCCACATTTTTACCTTTGCCCGAAAATTTGAAAATTCAGGAAGCCAGTCGGGCACTGGCAGCCTTGGAAATAAGATAAAGGGTGATGCGAGTTCAACCTCATCTATCAGTTTGAGTTCCACAGAGGGCAGTGATGCAGATGGGGAACAACGCAGCACTCCGGTGGGGTTTATCGCACTTACACCTGCACAGGAAGTGAGGCCAGACGAGAGACTCTAAGACCGAGAGTCAAATTTTCACAAGCAGGACAAATGCGAACCGCAAGCGGGCAGAGCGGCGACGATGCCACAAAAGGAAGTGGTGGGGTAAAGAAAAACCAACGGAAATGGCCGAACAAGAAGCGGGGGAACCAACAGGGTCCCCCTCAATAATCAACCTGACTAACACTGTCCTGAGTCCCAAAGAAACGAAAATCTTGAGCTTGGGACTCTCCTTTTGTCCGCCACGATCATTCGACTATGCGGGCACACGTATGGATGCCTACAGATTCGTCAGGAAATTGAAATTAACTAAATTTCACCGTCTCCGACCAAACAAGAAGGCCATTGAAAATACACCATTAAGTCCCCTACTATTATCAGCGGGAGACGCTTCCTCCTTCGAAGAAATTTGGGAACTACAGAATGAACAAGGTGAGACATCAACTTTCACTTTGTCAAATGCCATCACTGGGTCCAATGTGCCCCGGACACCGTTTAAGCCCAAATCCACCTTTAACCCCATTTCTCTTCATGATAATCTAGATATATACCAGGACCTAATAGCGGAGGATCTTAAAAAACTATATGTCAATACAAACAAAAAGAGCCAAGCCATTGCGAGACAGAACCAGTGCTACAATTTGTTGATTAAAAAATTGAAATCAAATGAAAATTTGGTGGTGAAGCAGGCCAACAAGGGGGGCAATATTGTCCTTTGGGGACGTGATAAGTACCTAGCGGAAGCGGAAAAACAATTGAGCGATGTAGCTTGCTACCGCAAAACAAACATCACCTTAATCAAAATGGCCTGGAATGATCTCAATGCTAAACTCATTGGCTGGCACAGTAGTGGGTTAATCACTTTGGATTAACTAAAGTTCCTGAAGAAAGAATTCCCTGTGATACCCACATTTTACCTTTTGCCAAAGGTCCATAAAGATTCTCTTGTTCCACCTGGGAGGCCAATAATATCGGCTATTAACAGTGCAACGGAAAACTTATCAAGGTACATTGATTTCTTTTTACAAGAATGGGTTACAGGATTGAACTCTTATATAAGAGACACGACTGACTTCTTGTGTAAATTGTCTCAGCTGTGCTGGAATGAGAACTACATATTGATGACATTGGACATATGTTCTCTTTATACCTCCATAAGGCACATGGATGGTTTAAAGGCGGTTCAATTCTTTCTAGATAAACGTCCCTTACATAATGCACAACATAACAGAATGCTTATGGGAATGTTAAAAATATGTTTGCAACAAAACTTTTTTACATTTGGTGGCCAAGCCTATCAACAACTTAGGGGGGTGGCCATGGGGTCTTGCTTCTCCCCCAGCTTCGCATGTCTACACATGGGGCTGTGGGAGGAGCAGACCCTTATGGGTCAACACAGAACAATTGTTGAACAACATGTAGTATTGTACCTCAGATATATAGACGATTTGTTTTTTGTCTGGAGGGGTTCAATGGAAAGTGCTATTGATTTTGTTGCTAAACTGAACATCAATGACGTAAACTTAGAATTTACTTCAACCATAAGTGATCGTTTAGTGCATTTTCTGGATGTAGAAGTGTATGTTGATAAAAACAAATTGGAGACTAAACTACACAGAAAGGGTACCGCTGGCAATACTCTGTTACATGCCTCCAGCAATCATCCGCGCCATTTAATTCGCAGCATCCCCTATGGGGAGATGCTGCGCATAAAACGTATATGCAGTACAGATCATGAATGCATATTAGCCCAAAATATGTGCAAATTGCGATTTTTGGAGAGAGGTTACAGCCAAAAGATGATAGATGAGGCTATAATTAAAACAACTAAATTAACTCGAGAACAATTATTGGGCAATTGTCAAGATATTGGCAGTACAGTTGATACCTCAGCTGCAACCAATGATAAAGTACAATGCAGGGCTATTGTCACCTATAGCCAACAGCACGCTGAGATTCGTAGGATCTTCTAAAAAAATGGAATTTGGTTAAAGGAGATCCTGTTATTGGGGATCTAGTGACAAATAGACCAGAGATCACCTTCAGGAAGTCTCTTGCATTAGGCAGTGCAATCGTGAACAACACCTTGGACGTTCCTAAGAAATGGTGGGAACGGATTACAGGTTTTAAAAAATGTCAGGTATGTAAGGCCTGTAAGCACGCCATCAACAAAACCCATTTTACAAGTCCCTTTCATGATACTCCGATTTCTATTAAACAGAAGCTGGGATGCAAAACTGAATTCGTGGTGTACATACTACTATGCCCATGTGGCTTACAGTATGTTGGGAGTACTCGTCTTCCTGCCCACAAGCGCATCTTACAGCATCTACGGGCAATCTCATGGAGAGATCAGTCTTATCCAGTAGCGAGACATTTTGAGAAATGTCACCAGAGCAACCCAGACGTGCTAAAATATTACCTGGCAGACTCGGTTCTACCATTGAGGAGGGGAGGAGACAGGGATGGAAAATTACGTCTCTTAAAAACACGGTACATCCTCGAACTCAACAGTAAGCAGCCTGGGGGACTTAATTGTAGTGAAGATCTCTACACATGCTTATGATCTGATGTTGAGATGTATGATATTCCTGCTGGCACCAGTGTAATGTGCGATGTGATATCTTTTCACATGTACATATTTGGCAGCTTGATCAATTTTGAAAATCTATTAACAAAAGACTAAATTTTAATGCACTGTCACTTTAAGTAATGTTCAAATTGACGACCCCCAAGGAAGTAAAAAGTAGAAAGTAATACAATGTATAGGAACCAGATCTTTGGATGGAGGTTATATATTGCCATTACCCACTGTGGTATGATTTTGCACTAAATCATGATTTAGACTCAAATACAATTCACTATCTTAGAAAGCTATGCATGGCAAATTCGTAGTGTTATTTAAAACTGTAATATACATAAGGTTAAACTTTGGGATGAAATAGGCCTGCTTTATGAGGTTTTTAATAAGAAAACTAATGGTATATAATACTCTGTGAATTTGCTGTAAATATATGAATTTTGAATGTGTTCTTAAAAAACTACATTTTTTTAGAATTATTCTTATATAATTTTGTATATATGCCTGCTTATAGCTCTAGAAACTAGCTGATAATAACGATAGTGAATATATGTACATAAATGATTTGGTACAATATGATTCGAGCACATAACTCAAGTTATGAACACTGTATTAAGATGGCACTATGCCTCCTATTCCGTTTTCCTTGAAATTGGTGAATATCACTTTAATTCACAAAGGATGTACCATTGATCATGTGACCATCCACACTACTTATGTCACTTCCTTTCTTTTCTACATGACATGTGATCAAGCCTCGGCTGAGGTGAAACGCGTCATGGCGACTGGTGGGCTGTTATTCACAAATAAATAACACTGGAAACGAGAGCACGAAGTCTGTGGCTTTTCTCAACTTTCGTTGTCAGCGTAAGCGGATGCTGAGTTGATTTTCGAACTTTTTAAATATATATATATATATATATATTTCAGTTCTTAACTAACTGACTGAGTTTTGTGTATATATATATATATATATATATATATATATATATATATATATATATATATATATTCACTGAAAAAACCATAGGTTTGAGATGTCATCAGTGATGTCATCAGTGATGTCACTGACCATGTCATGAATGATGTAATATGTGACATCACCAGCAGTGGATTGCGGGTGCGCGATATATAGTTAGTGCAACTAACTATATATGGAATTTCAATGGTTTTGTGTGGGTAAAATAAGGTTTTTTAAATGCTAATTCCTAACGATATATGGTCTATAACCTATAGTTTTTTCAGTGAATTTTCAAGGTTTTGTAAATGCTAATTCCTAACTATATATGGTCTATAACCTATGGTTTTTTCAGTGAATTTTCAAGGTTTTGTAAATGCTAATTCCTAACTATATATGGTCTATAACCTATGGTTTTTTCAGTGAATTTCAATGTTTTTTTAATAGCAAATATCATAAGCTGTCGAATGTCAAGTACGTGGTAAGTAAAAACATTTTCGTGTTTATGCACACTGATCTGCTTTGAATGCTGCCCCCCCCCTCATTTCTATTAGGAGTACTCTCTCTTTGCAGATAGTGAAAGGTAGTTAACGCAGGCCTTTGCCCCCGTTGTAATACGTCGTGCCTGCTTCTCTCTCCATTTGATTGATTGTTATCCAAGCATTTACTGTTTTAGAATTGGTTCTCTTTGGTTCATTCTCTATTTACAAACAAACACAGAGTCGCAATACTCTGTTTAGTCTTTGCAGATAACGAAAAATCGTGTAAAAAAACAAAAGGAATCGAGCAAAATCAGTAGGCCACTAATGGGATCTCTTTTTGACCTCGCTAAAATAGAAACATTAAGAACAACCCCTCATGACAAATACGAAACTAGTGAGATGAACTGAACTCCACACCATGATGGCTGCAATACAGCTCGGCTCCGCCACCCACCCCGCCCAAAATAACGATAAAGAGCGGCTGCCATGATTGCTCGCGGAATGACCACGACGGAGCTACGAAATGGTGGTGCTCTCATGCTAACCCCAGCTTCAGTCTGAAACATCCAGAAACACTGTAGACTACCAATTCGATCAGTTCCGGTAGCGCCCCAATGTAACCCGGTAGAGAAGAACTAGCCCTCCCCTCTTTGACTGATGGTTCTTGTTGCCTGTCCCTTCTGTTGTCATTTAAACACAGACTAGCGCAGCGGTGACGCGCAGCGGTAGCGCCGAATACGCGCCGAAGAGGCGCCAAAGAGTAGCCAGTCTGCGCCAGTCCGCGGCACGGAGGCGGACGGGGCCGGACGGCCTCCGTATATACCCTCTACCTGTGCTAGTGGCACTATGTGTCGCAGTATACTCACGTATTCCAGCCCCGAGCTACGCTCTTTCCGCCCCCCCCTGTGGTCGCTGCCATCATGTATTTCCGGGAGGGCGGGCTCTGAAGAAAGGGTGTAGTACATGTGGCTGGCGCCTTCCTGTTCGGAATTCTTTTACACAGGTTAGCCCACCCATTCAGCATAAATGTTTACTACTGAATACTAGATCCCTACCCGGCCACGCTCTAGACATTTGGAATATGCTACAGGATTCTAAGATATCCTGTTTGTTCCTTACGGAAACTTGGCTGTCTGAATCTTCCTCTCCCGATTTGGCAAATGCCGTACCTTCCGCCTATAATATTTATAGGAAAGATAGGGCATCTGGTAGAGGTGGTGGAGTGGCTATTATAGTTAATAAGAATATTGTATGCCATACGTTCTCAGTAGATAATATACAGGGCTGCGAAGCATTAGGCTTTACTCTCCAGCTCTCATCTTCCCAGGCCTGTACTGGTATCCTGGTCTACAGACCACCAGGTCCGGTGGGGCTGTTTTTGGAAGAACTACAGGCAGCCCTATCAATACCATGCCTTAGGTACAATCACTGCTTTTTATTAGGTGACTTAAATATCCACATGGACAATAGCTCGGATCCGGACACTCTAAAACTGTTAGATATTACTTCCGTGTTTGGCCTATCTCCTTATGTGGCAGGACCGTCTCATAATAAAGGCCACACGCTCGACCAGATTTTTTCTACTTTTCCTATCTGTGTTGACCCTCCCATGCCAGTTTTGTGGTCAGATCATTTTCTCATCACTTTTTCCATCTCTGTCATGGTTCCATCACGGTCCAAACCAGTAGGGTCGGTAAAGCATCTCTCTAAATCTTTCCATCTTTTTACTAGAGAGATGCTATCAAATGTTTTAACTAACTTCCCGTGTCCCACCTCTGACAATGTAGAGGATTACATCGATCTTTTTCATAATTGGTTCACAGACCGTCTAGAGAGCTTGGTTCCGGCCAAGAAACAAAATTCTGCAGACAAGAGAACATCTGCCCCTTGGTTTACCCCTCATCTAAAAAAAGCACGGCAAGATCTTAAGAAAGCAGAAAGAGCATGGAGGCGATCCTATGATCATTCTGAGAGGCTAAATTTTAAGACGCTGACTCGAGCCTACCATAAATTAATTTGGGATGGTAAAAAATCCTATCTAGAATAAATGAAGCGGAGCATTCTTGCAAGGAAATTTTCAGGGTGGTTAAAGATTTCACCTCTCCCTCTGCCTATACTCCGACCCATGCTCACTCCGAAACTTGGTTGAAGGAATTAGCTGTCTATTTTGTACAGAAAATTACCTCTATTCAATCATCCCTCCAGGCCACTTTCCAGCAGCATACGACAAGTCTGGGGTGTCCCTTGCCAGATCATGGCCCCTTTCTGTCCAATTTTCCCCCATTAGATCATGAGAGTTCTCTTGCTATTCTGACAAGTCTCAAATCCGGATCTCCACAGGATCCTTGCCCTGCCAAGTGTCTAGCAAATATGGCACCTGTTCTTAATGACTTGATAAATCCCATCTTGAATCTGTCACTCTCTTCTGGGGTAGTTCCCAAAGCTTGGAAGAGTGCCATGATCTTGCCACTCATTAAAAAACCAGCCCTCGACCCTTCAGTCCATGCAAATTACAGACCCATCTCCTTACTCCCTGCTCTGGCGAAAGTGACTTAGAGGTTTGCTCACAGATCTATTTCCAATTTCATCGAGGAAAGGGGTCTGTTGCATAATACTCAATCTGGCTTCCGTGCAAATTTCAGCACGGAGACCGCGCTCCTTGAAGTCACAGATGCCATCAGGGAGGAGTTGGATGTTGGTAAAAAAGTGGTACTGATTATGCTGGATCTGTCGGCGGCGTTCGACACCGTTCCCCACGCACTTCTTCTCTCCAGACTCTGGGACTTTGGTCTGCGGGGAACGGTGTGGAATTGGCTCAAATCCTTCTTAGCCGACCGCCGGCAGACAATCTGGGCGCCACCCTTCTCCGCTGAAATGTCACCACTTGAAGTAGGGGTCCCTCAAGGTTCCATCTTGAGCCCCCTCCTGTTTAACATCTTTATGGCCCCCCTGGCGGTGACAGCGGAGTCTTTCGGCGCTCGGATTGTCAGCTATGCTGACGATACCCAGCTCCTCTTTGTAAGCAACAGGGATGGTCAGTTTGATGGTGTCCAGGTCAACGGATGTTTGAGTGCTGTTTTTGAGTGGTTTGGGCGCCATGGGCTGAAGTGCAACGCCGACAAGTCGGAGTTGCTCTTCTTTGGCTGTACATCTGAGCCCGATTGGAAAACCTGGTGGCCGCAAGATATGTCTCCTCCCACTAGCTCGTCTGTGAAAGCCAAAAATTTGGGAGTGGTGATTGACAACAAGCTATCTTTCGGACCACATATCTCATCTCTCACTGGGAAATGTTTCGGCATCCTGCGGATGCTTCGCAAATTTCTCCCCCTAGTCTCTATCCAGCACAGAAAAATTATTGTCCAGGCACTGATTTGCTCCAGGCTGGATTATGCAAACATTTTGTTTCTGGGACTTCCCAAATACCTGGTCAGGCGTCTGCAAATCGCCCAGAATTCTGCAGCCCGAGCCATCTTTGGTCTTCCAAGGAAAGCCAGAGCCACGGATCTTCTCGCCACACTGCATTGGCTCCCAGTTGCAAAAAGGATTCTATTTAAAACTTTGACCACGACTTTCAAGGCCTTGCATGGCATAGGTCCCAAATATATCGCCAAACGACTGTCTTGGTATACCCCTCCCAGATCTCTCAGATCCTCGTCCCTATCAAAAATTAGTGTTCCCATTATCAAACGGGCAAGAGCAGGAGGACGGTCTTTTCGCTACTTAGCTCCTCATGCCTGGAATGATCTTCCAATCTCCTTAAGACAGACATCTAGTCTTCTGTCTTTCCGCAAGGCCCTTAAGACTTGGCTCTTCCCGTAATCTTGATGCTGTTTGTGTGTTTGTACGCCCTTTTGGTGTTATGTTTCTCCCCATCTTCGGTTGGGAGTTTTCGTTAAAGCGCCGGGATACTCCAGTGGAGTGGCCGTGCGCTATAGAAGTGTATAAATAACATAACATAACATTAACAGAACTATTTAGCCTGCTGAAAGGGGTTGTGTTCCGACCGCTGGTTGGTGGAGACATTTTGACTATATTCTGGACCTGCGTTGTCGCGTAATGCGTCATATGACGCGCCGCGTTAGCGCATCCGGAAGTCACCTGGGGCGCGACGCGCAGCGCGTAACGTAAGCATAACAGGTCATGTGACTTGTTAATAAAACTTTTCATTGGTTCATTTTACTTTTCTTATTCTAATGATGAAAGGCTTGGTCATATGACCTAAAAATTACGCTTTTTATTACTTCCGAACATTATTGTTTCTTAAATATATGTTATAATGTTCCAGGCTAATGTACTTTCCTGGAAAATTTACAACTGTCCTGCAAGTAAAATATATTCTTTTTTCGAGAAAAAGGGCGTTTCTTCGTCCCATGACGGAGCCGTTGAGCAAAAGAGGGTCGACCTGCTGTCTTAGTCGCCGATACGCCTGAATATGAGATTCTTATCGATCACTTTATGTTGCAGGAGTAGAAAACACAACAGCCCTTGACCATTTATCTTTACTGCGTTCCTGCGTATTATACCTTTTACCCTTCATGTAATTGGTCTGCTTTATTTCACTTGCCTTTTAATGATTCTAAAACAGTGACTATTATTAAAAACTTTACCAATGTATATACTACTACCATGTTTTCTTTTAAAAACCTTTATTGTGAAAATTTCATTATACAAATACGAGCCTATAACCACGTGGGCCGGCCACGGAGCAAACTGTAATCGTATATGATGAGTAGACATTTACACTGTAGAAGAACGTAACGGGCGGGCCATTAGGTTGCAAGAACTAAGGTGTCTAACAGTTGCGGAATCGGTGGACGTACATTTTATAATTAAAATACGACAGGGCCAGTTACAATAAAATTATCTAGATATACATTTGCGGGCAAGTACCATGCGTGACGTTAATTCGAACTTTCAATAGTACAGTAATCAATAACACATCAGAACTTAATATCAATAGGGATGTCGAAATACTCAATCAATTCTCGTCCCCGCCCGCCATGTGCTTCAAAACTGCATACGTATCTCGTGATTTCAAGGTTCTGCAACCAGTACACAACAAGGAGTTACGAGTCCCATTTATTCCGGCGCCATTTTGGGCGAGGACGGGCAGGTCCAGGATATAGTCAAAATGTCTCTACCAACCATCGACTATGATGATGTTCATATGCTGTATTTATAGAGTAACACTCATCTGTCCACATGAAATTAATTTGCCACAATCTAAACATGTCATTTTAATCTTTCCAAAGTTCTTCTAAATATTTGGGACCGTTTCCCTTGCCTCTGATGCTGTCAGTGCCACTTCTTTGATGAATGTACTGGCAGGTCGGGGGTTCTCCTTCAAATCTCTCTTTTATGCAGCACTATAATTAATTGGTGCCACCTCTCCATATGACGATGCATGGTATAGTTACCATAACTATATTTTTTTTCGGTTCCTCTGGAGAGTACATCGTGGCAGATGAAGCGTATAACGTACCGGGCATTTACCTTTTTTGCATGTAGAGGAAAGGAAAAAAAAATCGAGCGTCCGAGTTCTAAGGTGTCCCAGGGCCATTTTAGTGGACCAGGCCCAAATCCAAAGAACAGGCCGCCATTTTGAGAGTCCTGTTGCAGCCGCCTGTCGCTGTAGCATCAAGAGCGGCCGAAACTCAGCTGAATGGCAACTGAAACGGTAAAGGGGCGCCCCACTACAGCAGACGAGCCTCCACCTAGGAAGGCCCGTTCACGCCGCCTCCCCCCCCCTTCGGGCACCCCACGCAGTTATTCGGAGCAGTATTGTAGGATGGCCACACCAGTGCATCAACTTGCTAGACACCACCTCGGTGGTAACCGAATCTCAGCGCCTTGTGGTGTCTTCTATTCAGAAAACATTGTTGTGCTGCCTTCGACCTATTCGCCACAAGTGCGCACGCAACTCAGCTGCATAGCTTGCTAGACACCACCTCGGTGCTAACCGAATCTCAGCGCCTTGTGGTGTCTTCTATTCCAAAAATATTGTTGCGCTGCCTTTGGCCCCATTCGCACATCGGTCCGCTACTGCCGCCATCTCACAGGCCAACGGGGCGCCCCACGCCGACTTTCAGCATTGTAGGATGGCCACACCAGTGCACCTTACTCGACACCACCTCGGTGCCATCCGGATCTTGGCATCTCAGCGCCTTGTGGTGTCTTCTAATCAGAAAATATTGTTGCGCTGCCTTTGGCCCCATTCGCACATCAGTCCGCTACTGACGCCATCTCACAGGCTAATGGGGCGCCCCACGCTGAGTTTCAGCATTGTAGGATGGCCACACCAGTACAGCAACTTGCTAGACATCACCTCGGTGCCATCCGGATCTTGGCATCTCAGCACCTTGTGGTGTCTTCTAGTCAGAAAATATTGTTGCGCTGCCTTTGGCCCCATTCGCACATCGGTCCGCTACTGACACCATCTCACAGGCCAACAGGGCGCCCCACGCCGACTTTTACCATTGCAGGATGGCCACACCAGTGCCACAACTTGCTAGACACCACCTTGGTGCCATCCGGATCTTGGCATCTCAGAGCCTTGTGGTGTCTTCTATTCCGAAAATATTGTTGCGCTGCCTTTGGCCCCATTCGCACATCGGTCCGCTACTGACGCCATCTCACAGGCCAACGGGGCGCCCCACGCCGACTTTCAACATTGTAGGATGGCCACACCAGTGCGGCAACTTACTAGACACCACCTCGGTGCCATCCGGATCTTGGCGCGTTGTGCTGCCTTCGGCCTATTCGCACATCGGTCCGCTACTGACGCAAACTCACAGGCCAACGGGGCGCCCCACGCCGACTTTCAGCATTGTAGGATGGCCACACCAGTGCTGCAACTTGCTGGACACCACCTCGGTGCCATCCGGATCTTGGCGCGTTGTGTTGCCTTCGGCCTATTCGCACATCGGTCCGCTACTGACGCCGCCTTACGTGCCAACGTATTTTCTCCGCATTTTATACCCTATGCCGCATAACAGGTCATGTGACTTGTTTATAAAACTTTTCATTGGTTCATTTTACTTTTGGTTTCCTAATGATGGAAGGCTTGATCATATGACCTAAAAATAACACTTTTCATTGGATGAAAACTTTTTTTTTTCCCAAACGATGAAAGCCCCACCTTGTTTCTGGATGTTTCACACTGAAGCTGGCGTCACCATGAAAGCACCACCATCTCGTGGCTCCGTCGTGGTCATTCCGCGAGCAATCATGGCAGCCGCTCCCCACCAGAAGCCTGCAGGAGTCGGGGGCCCCCAAAACTTTTGTTGAATCCTCAAGGCGGAGGGGACGCTTTCGAGAATGGGGTCCAAGACCTAGCAGACAAGCGTCCGATTTCCAAGGTGTCCCAGGGCCATTTCAGTGGACCAGGCCCAAAAAGGAAAGAGCCTGCCGCCATTTTGAGAGTCCTGTGGCAGCCGCCTATCGCTGCACCGCAAGAGTGGGCGCAACTCAGCTGAATTGAGGCTTTTGACACAGTGGACCAAAAGCGGACGGAATGGCAACTGAAACGGTAAAGGGGCGCCCCACTACAACAGACGAGACTCCACCTGGAGAGGCCCGTTCACGCCGCCTCCCCCCCCCCCCGGGGCGCCCCACGCCGTTATTCGGAGCAGCATTGTAGGATACCAAAACCAGTGCGGCAACTTACTGGACATCACCTTGGTGCCATCGTTCTGCTGCCTTGGAACTATTCGCACAACAGTTTGCTACTGATGACCCACCCCCCGCGACGCCCCACGCCGGATGCCGAAATCAGTGCGGCACCCAGGCAACATCACCTGGGTGCCGTCCAGAAATCTGGACGTTGTGCTGCGTTGGGACTATTCGCACAGCCGACCGCTACTTCGTTGTTTTTCCCTAAAAATGTTTAAATGTTTTTACTGTTTTTGTTTTGTTGTATATATTTATAAGTTATTAAAGTTTTATAATCTTACTACTTTGTTGGAGTGCTATATATTTTTAATGTGACACATAATTGTAAAAACTTTGATGTACAAAGAGTCATCCCTGGAATCTTCCGCTTCAGGCTCGGTCCCCTCCCCAATCACAATACAGGATGGTTTTCAGATAGTAGGAACGCGTGTGCTGTGACGGATCTCATCGAGTGTGGGCCTTGATCTACTATAACTCCTTTGAAGAGGGGTGATTCTTTACAGCTGGGGCCATAAACTACATCTGCAGGGCTAGCTGATAGCCTAGGACCGGCCTGGACAACCGGACACAGAGGAAAAGGAGTGTCAGAGGGTGCGGTAGTGAATAGGGCGAAAGGGAAGTGTCGGGCGGGCACAGGGTGTGATTCTCAGGGAAGAGCAGCGCAGATGGGGGGAGGTTTATTACCCATGCATAAGACAGAGAACGGGGGTGACCAGTGCCTGGGGGAGATGCTTGCGAGGGTGGGGAGCCATGCTAAGGATCGACAGCGTGCAGAGAGTGGGTCTGGTCAAGGCATCTAAAATGACTGCCGTGCACGACAAAAGTGTGGCATTTAAAAAAAGGCAAGATGGCGCAGACAATGTTTTTCAACACTTCCTGATTTCCTTCGAATCGAACGTTAACAGACGTTGGGGCATATTACCAAAGTTAAGCGATATTTATCCCTAACGATGCTTAGCAACGAATTTTTTACCGCTAAGCATCGTCAGAAATTATCGCAGATAAACCTTGCTATTATCAAGGTTTATCGCAAATGCCATAAAAAACGACCGCAATGCATTAATATCGCTGAAAACTCAGCGATATTCATGCATTACCGAGCTAATGCTCTTAGCCATGTTATCCACCTCCCATTGGATAACATGGCTAAGAACTGCTCAGGGCAGGTGGTAGCTTTTGGAGATATTCGCGCTTAGCGCGAATATCTCCAAAAGTTGGTAATAGGAGATAGCGATGTTAGCGACTGTTTCCAGTCGCTAACATCTTGGCATGCCCACTTTGCATGTCATTAGTGATAAATATCACTGACATGCAAAGTGGGGCCCAAGATGGTCGCTATCTCCTACTAGCGGTCGCTAACTGGTGTTAGCAACAGCTAGGTAATACAGAGATAATTTTATCTCCGCGAAGCGGAGCGCTGTTACAGATATATATCTTTTTTTGAACGTTAATTTCTCAAAATCCACTGAAGCACATATATTGAGACCTAGCAAAGGCACATCGAGCTACCAGTCCCTACAATTTTGCCAAGTTTCGTGCAAATCCATTCAGCCGTTCGATTATTATTATTATTTTTTTTTTTGCCCCGCGGGGCCCTTTTAAAACCTCCACATCAAACCTAGGGGGTCAGGGAGGATCTACTATGCCCCCTTATGGTCATTTGCCCCTTCGCTTTGGCCTCCTCTTGTCTCTCGATCCTACCGAGAGACAAGATGGCGGCAGCTACGGACTGTTTGGAATGTTTACAGACGCCGGAGAACCAATCAGCTTCGCAAAGCTCCGTAACGCGAAAAGTACGCGAAGCGGAGCGCTGTTACAGATATATATCTCTTTTTGAACGTTAATTTCTCAAAATCCACTGGAGCACATATATTGAGACCTAGCAAAGGCACATCGGGCTACCAGTCCCTACAATTTTGCCAAGTTTCGTGCAAATCCATTCAGCCGTTCGGGCTAAAACTGAGGCCAACCGCCCTATGGAAAACTCAATGTTAAAAACACGTTTTGGGACCCCCCTTTTTTCTCGGCCCCCCCTTGACGAAACACCCCCAAATTTTCAGGAGCTGCTCAGAAACAAAATTTTCCATTTTCCTGAAAATTTCAGCCAATTCCGTCCACAAACGCCAAAGTTATTAGACATAGAATTTTCAAAAATCCCATAGAGAAAAAATCCTAACTATATATACCTACTGGCGACCGCCAGTAGGTAATATATATATATATATATATATATATATATATATTAGTTATAGTTAGGATCTTGTTTCTATTCAGAAAACATTTTTTCTTTTGGCAATATCTTAGGCATCGAACAGTTAGGACCTTGTTTCTATTCAGAAAGCGTTTTTTCTTTTGGCAATATCTTAGGCACCGTTCAACGAATGTTCAGGAAATTTTCAAACCTAATGGGGCGCTCCGGTCAGCTCCTGTCATGAAAGTTTCGTGGTGATTCATGAAGCAGGAGCTGAGAAGGGGGGTCCCAAAAACAAATTTTTCCTATATACATTTCCATAAGAAACTTTAGACATGGCTACAGCCCGAACTGCTAAATGGAATTACACCAAATTTGGCAAAAGGTTAGCTCTTTGTGCAAAAAGCACTCTTTATTTTTAAATGGTGTGAATCTGTTCAGTAGTTCCTGAGAAAGTAAAAAAAGAAAAATATCGATTGCTGAGCACCAAGGTGGGTTCGCGAACCCTCCCGGGCATGAGCTTCACTCTGATTGGTTGCCAACACTCTAAGCCAGAATGTGTTGGCAGCCATCTTTGTTGCTCGGTAACCGAGTCACAAGAAAAAGGGTGAAAAACATTTTTTTTAAAAGCACCCCGACCCCCTAGGCCTGCTCAGGAAAAAGCATTTTTTTTTTATAATTTCCCCCGAATTTGCACTGGGTTCGCAAATTCGGCTCAAATTATAAAAAGAGACAAAGCACGGGCTCCCGCGCTTCATTTGTTAAAAAGTCCCCGGGTGGGCCGGGTCCCGGGGACAATTCTAAATTGAGGTGTGGGGACCTATGAGGACCACCATCTCCCCGGGGCTTCATAATTTATGAACAGGTGTCACTTGGCCCCTGCAGCCCCGGGACAACCACCTCCCTGGGACTTTAATTAAATAAAGGGGGAGCCTGGCGGGCCCCCCAACCCCCGGGGAGGGGCTTTGTTAAAATTGGATGGGGGTCGTCATGGGCACCGCCAAGCCCCGTGGAACACCACCACCCTGGGGTATTTAATTATTGGGGAGCCTTGCTGTCCTCCCAAGCCCCACGGACCACCTCCTCCCCAGGGATACATTCAAAATTAAAGTGTGGGGGGCTCGAGCCCCCCACACTGACCCAGGGACCACCACCTCCCTGGGGCACTGTTTATTTAAATTCGGGCGTCCGTTAGGGACCCTCAGCCTCGGGGACCACCACCTACCTGGGGCTTTACAAATGCTGGGGTGGTACGCCCCCCTCCTGGAGCCCTCAATGGCCCCGCAGACCGCTACCCTCTAGGGCCGGCTCCTGCAATGTCCTGGGGCGCCCACCCCCGGGACATTGCTGTTTGCTATGGCAGGGCAGGAGCACGGCTCCTGCTCTGACATAGCAAACTTTGCTTTGGTTTTTGTGCAAGGGGAGCTGCATGTCAGCAGCTTCCCTTGTGCAAAAGCAATGCCGGCTCTCGCAGGAGGTGGGAGCCAGCAGGACTGTGGGGGCATTAGGGCTCCCCCTACGGTCCCCAACGGAGAGGCCAGGCCCCGGGGGATAGGGTCCCGGGGCCAGAAGTGGACTTGGAGGGGGCCACATGGCCCCCCCTCCTCTTTAATTATAATTTAAAAAAACAAAACAGAAAGGCCGGCCCCGGGGGATGTGGTCCCTAGGGCCATAATTGGCCTGAGGAGGGGGGCCCTGTGGCCCCCTCCCAAAAATTTAAATTAAAAATAAGGCTGACCAGGCCCCAGGGTATGGGGTCCCCAGGACCATAATTGGCCTCTGAAGGGGGCCCGCAGCCCCTCCACAAAAACATTAATTTAAATAAAACAAGGCTGCCAGGCCCCAGGGGATAGGGGTCCTCAGGGCCAAAAGTCGCCCAGGGAAGGGGGGGCACACAGAAGCCCTCTCAGAAAATAAGGAAAAAAGTAACCGGCAACTCGCCGGAGGCCCCGCCCACTCCCTGCAGGACTCTGCAAACGCACCCCCTGGCGCGTTATAATTTGGGAAATTAAGTCCCCTTGAATAGTGAGGGTCCTTGGGGGCCAACTAGCCCACCAGGTACCTTCAGTAAGTGCCACACAGCTGGATTGCAGAGAGGTGGTCAGATGCCACGCCCCTTTTTACACCACTCTGCAAACGCGCCTCTTGGCACACTGCTGGTGGGGAGATGAGGTCCTCTTGTGTCCTGAGGACCTCAGGACACAAGTGGACTTCATCCCCTGAGCAGAGTAATGGAGAAAGGAGGCGTCCACCTCTCAGCAATCCTACTGTGTGGGGCTTACTGAAGGTAAGAAGTAGGCTAGTTGACTTCAATATCCATCCAAGAGTGCACCAGGGAGCGCGTCTGCAGAGTGGTGGGCAAAGGGGGTGTAGCCTGTTATAAGAACTTAGCAATCCAGCTGTGTGGTACTTACTGGAGGTAATAGCAGAGGTAGGTGGCCCCAAGGATGTCCTTGGGGGCCAACTTCCCCTCTTGTGACCTCCAGTAAGTCCCACACAGTAGATTTGCTAAGACATCTTCATAGGCCATACCCCTTTTTCCAGCACTCTGCAAATGTGCCTCCTGTCAGACTACAGGATGGGGGATGAAGTCGACTTTACTCCTGAGGGACTTTGGTGATGAAGAAGCCCTTCTGGTACCTCCTATAAATCCTACGCAGCGGAATTCCTGAGCACTGGTCAGAGGCCCAGCACCCTTATTTCACCACTCTGCAAACTTGACTACTAGTTAAAGAAGTGTTTGCAATGTAATAGGTTTCACATTTGCGAGAGTTTGAATTATTGTTGTAAATGTAAAAGTTTTTTACTAATGTTTTCTGGAATGGAGTGGATGTATGTTGCGTGTAAGGCAATTATGTGGTATGTTGTGTAGTGAAATTATGTGGATAGAATGTATGTGATATTTAGTGTATAGGAATTATGAAGAGTGGGATTATGTGATATGGAGAGTAATTATGTGGATGGTAGTCTGTGTTGTGGAGTGGTAACATCAGGTTTAGTCTTCCTCGTTTCCGTAGTAGCTCAACTATGAACTCAGTGAGACAAAAAAGAAGGAATCACTGAGGAGCACTTGTGGACCTCGTCAGAGGTATGAGCAGGGCCACTGGAATTATGCGCCTTTTTGGCAACACTGACTTTCGCACAATTATACTTTTCCTGCATTAGCCATATAATTCATCATCTGCTCCCTAATCTGCAGATTTGAACAAAAAAAGCCTTGTTTCTCAAACGGCTCAAACGTTACCAAAAATGCAGCGACAAGTTTTACAGTGTGGTGGAAGGCCCTTTGCAACCCTAGAATGGTCACCTGTTACTGTATTGCTAAATGTGGGTGTTAAATTGGTACTAATCGTGTGCAAGCCACTGTTGCTTCCTTCTGCGCCTCTCTTACATCTTTCAGCAATTCTGTTGCTTCTTTCTGCACATTTCTTTCTTTTTCTGCACTTATCTTGCCTCTCTGTGAATCTCTTCTACTTTCCGCACCTCTCTTCACCCTTTCTGCACATCTGTTGCCTCTTTCTGCCCCTCATTTGCTTCTTTCTGTACACCTCTTGCTTCTTTCTGCACCCTTCTTCCCTCTTTCTGCACCTCTCTTGCCTTTTTCTGTATCCCTTTTTTTTTCTTTCTGTCCCCTTTTGCCTCTTTCTGCACCTGTTTCTTCTTTCTGCAGTTCTCTTCCTTCTTTCTATAACCTTGCTGCCTCTTCATGTACCTCTCTTGCCTCTTTCGGCACCCCTCCTATCTTTTTCTGCACCCCTCTTGCATATTTTTGCACCTCTGTTGGTTCTTTCTGTACTTCTCTTGCTTCTTTCATAAACCTCTGTGGCCTCTTTCTGCACTTGTCTTGCCTCTTTGTGCACCCTTCGTGCCTGTTTCAGCACCTCTGTTGCTTCTTTCTGCACTTCTCTTGGTGCTTTAAGCACTGCTCTTGTTAGTTTCTGCACCTCTCTTGCATCTTTCTGCACCTCTGTTGCCTCTTGCTGCACTTTACTTGCTTCTTTATGCACCTCGCTTGACTCTTTCAGCACCTCTGTTAAATCTTTCTGCACCCCTCCTGCCTCTTTCTATACCCCTCTTCCCTATTTGTGTAACTCTCTTGCCTCTTTCTACACCTCTCTTCCCTCTTTCTGCACCACTCTTGCATCTTTCTGTACCTCGGTTGCTTCTTTCTGCACTTCTCTTGCCTCTTTCTGCTCCCTTTGTACCTCTTTCAGCATCCCTGTTGTTTCTTTCTGTACTTCTCTTCCTTCTTTCTGCACCCCTTTTGCCTCTTTCAGCACCTCTGTTGCTTCTTTCAGCACTCCTCTTCCTTCTTTATGCACCCTTCGTGCCTCCTTCTGCACCTCTGTTCCCTCTTTCAGCACCTCTGTTGATTCTTAATGCACTTCTCTTGCCTCTTTCTGTACCTCACTTGCCTCTTTCTGCACTTCTCTTGCTTCTTTCTAAATCTCGGTTGCTTTTTTCAGCAATTCTCTTGCCTCTTTCTGCACTTCTGATGCTTGTTTCTGCACCTCTCTTACCTCTTTCTGTACCTCTGTTGCTTCTTTCTACACTTCTCTTGCCTCTTTCTGCAAACTTCATGCATCTTTCAGCACCCTGTTGCTTCTTTCTGTACTTCTCTTCCTTCTTTCTGTACCCCTCATGCATCTTTCTGTACCACTGTTGCTTCTTTCTGCATTTCTCTTTGTTCTTTCTGAACTTCTCTTGGATCTTTCTGTACCCTTCGTGCCTCTTTCAGCACCTCTGTTGCTTCTTTCTGCACTTCTCTTCCTTCTTTCTGCACTTCTCTTGCCTATTTCTGCACCGCTCTTGCTTCTTTCTGCAGTTCTATTGCCTCTTTCTGCACCGCTCTTGCTTCTTTCTGCAGTTCTATTGCCTCTTTCTGCACCTCTCTTGCTTCTTTCTGTACCTCATTTACCTATTTCAGCAGCTCTGTTTCTTTTTTCTGCACCTCACTTGCCTCTTTTTGCACTTCTCTTGGATCTTTCTGCACCCTTTGTGCCTCTTTCAGCACCTCTGTTGCTTTTTCTGCACTTCTCTTCCTTCTTTCTGCACCCCACTTGCCTCTTTCTGCACCTCTGCTGCTTCTTTCTGCAGTTCTATTGCCTCTTTCTGCACCTCTCCTGCTTCTTTCTGTACCTCACTTGCCTCTTTCAGCACCTCTGTTGCTTTTTTCTGCACTTCTCTTGCCTCTTTCTGCACTTCACTTGCTTCTTTCTGCACCTCTCTTGCCTCCTTCGGCACCTCCTTTGCTTCTTTATTTACCCCTGTTCCCTCTTTCTGCATCTCCGTTCCCTATTTCTCCAACTCTCTTGCCTCCTTCTGTACCTCTCTTCCCTATTTGTCCAACTCTCTTGCCTCTTTCTACACCTCTCTTCCCTCTTTCTGCACCACTCTTGCCTCTTTCCGTACCTCTGTTGCTTCTTTTTGCACTTCTCTTGCCTCTTTCTGCACCCTTCGTGCCTCTTTCAGCACCTCTGTTGCTTCTTTTGGCACTTCTCTTCCTTCTTTCTGCACCCCTCTTGCCTCTTTTTGCACCTCTATTGTTTCTTTCTGCACTTCTCTTGGTTCTTTCAGCACTAACTTACTGTTTTCTGCAACCCTGTTCCCTGTTTATGCCCATTTCCTTCCTGTTTATGCACCTCACTTGCCTCTTTCTGCACCTCTAAGTTAGAGGTAGTTTTAATCCCCCTGCCCTATTTTGTACTAGTGAGCAACAACACAGGGTCTAGACTCTTAACCAGTAAGGCTAAGTCAAATCAACGTAAACAACAACACAAATGCCAGTGCTGGACTACACTTAACACTTTTTATGTCAGACAATGGTACGAGCAAAACATACCACTCCGCTTTTACTTACGTCAGTAGTTTATTTTAGTCATTTATAGTCACTAGTTCAAATATTTTCATTTTTTCCAAGAAACAGTATTTTTGTGCATATATACATTATATACAAGGACATACAGTTTTTTTATAATTACACAGAATTCTTTTTACAAATTTACAATATAACAACACATACACATAATCCTTTCTCTCTCCAGACATTCGGCTTTCATACACAATCAAAAACTCTAAACCTTTGGAAATGTGGCCCTTTATCACAAAAATGTTAGGTCATATAAAGTCATAAGTCATATTTATCTAGTCATGGAATTAAATAACGTGAAGACAAGATCAGTCGGGGTTTAGTCCTATCTCATCCTAACAACGTTCTTAAACTATTAATAAATGACAAAGAGCCAGAAGTGGTTGACGCGTTTCGAATCCCCTATTGTGGGATTCTCCTCAGGACCAAATGGTTTCTATAAAGACAAAAATGAACAAGTCACGAACATTAGATACCCTAATATGTGGTATTTCGAGAACATAGCTGACCACCAACTCAAGCATGCCTACCTTTTTAATCCTGCAAAATTGGTATCTCGTGTGGGAAGTGTAGTGGTTATTTCAATAGTTCTGCAATTACAAACACAGTGATGATACACATGTTACAAACAAAACACCACTTGGTTTGTCCATGAGCTAGAGTGTGCTAAACAAATGCCGGTTGGACTGACCTGATAAACGTTGTGAACTGAAATGGAGGTTCCTGCAACAGGGTAATAATGCACTCGTCAGTTTACCTATTTTGTACATTTTGAGACGCATAAATAACAGAGTTTGCTGGCAATGGCGTCTTACCCGGTTTTCACTTTTATCGGCCTCCGCCGGGGGCTCGGTGTAAATTACACTGCGTCTAGACACGGGGGGGGCATCTCGCTTGTTCCTCATATAAATTCCTATTAGAAAAGTGAGTGACGGTCAGTTTTTAGTTTTTAAATATTCTGATCGACTTAAAACTACTGAGCGCAACTGAACAAGTTGTAAGACGGCTTACGTGTGAGACAGCGTCTCAGCTCATTCTCTCCCGTGGAGTGGCGTTTGGGGAAGCCGTCCTCGCTTTCTGATTCTAAACGCGGTCCCGTGACCACGATTTTTTTAGAAAAACGCAGAGGATTAGGAACTTGTCAGTCCTTTTAAAACTTTATCAAACAGGGTCAAAGGCTGTTCGGCGCTAGTTAATAAATGCTTGTCCTTGGATATAATCAGCTGATAGATGAGACAAGCATTTGTTCACCTATGGACAGACTCCTACTTTATTTGGTGAACATAGTACTTTATGGCATATGGAGTGATTCGGACAAACCTCACAAACTTTTTCAATATTTTCAGTCGTGTGATGAGGGATTGAAAAAAGTAACTAACCAATTACTATGTGTCCAGGAGGCAGATGGTTTGGCATATCCAGATAGGAGTACCCCTGAAAATTTCCGATATCTCATTGAGACCAGTCATAGCTGTATTATACTTCATTATTAACAACGCTTCATGTTGTGCCAGTCTGGCCTCTAAATTGCCTCCACGTGGGTCCTGTTAAATTTTTGAAATTATGGTCCATCATAGCTCGTTTTCTTTATGTTGGTGTGACTGCCAATGGTGGACTAATGGTGTATTGGGTACATGCCTTCGTATCCTTGACTTATGTTGCGTGATTCTCTGCCTAGCTTCCTGTGTTGTTTTGCCAATATATAGTTTCGGACAAGGGCACCAAATTCCATAGATAATATTTTTTGATTGACAATTCATAAACGTTTCATGCTTCCAATGAATTCTGTCAAAGGAAAAAACTGTCCCTTCCTCTGTTGTCTCGCAACAAGCACAATTCCCACACTTGTGGTGACCCACGACTGGGGGTAAGTTCATCATTCATCTTAATGTCATTTTCGGTTCAAGAGGCAGTACTGCCCTTACGATGTAATTTGCCACGCTTCTCTCCTTTTTATATGCAAAAAGAGGTGGTTCCCGTAGATCATCATGTAGGTCTTTGACCAAATGCCAATTTTGCATAACTATTTTCCGTAATTGGTGTGTATTAGGGCCAAAAGTAGTAACGCAAACAATCCTTTTTTGATCTTGTCTTGTTGTTTTCTGTAGTAATGTTTCTCTAGGGACCCACCACGCCCTTCTTAGAGAATGTTATAGGAGCTTTTTTGGATAGCCCCTTTCCAGAAGTCTTTCCATTAAGCCATTTGCATGAATAAAATATTCCTCCTTGTTAGAACGGTTTCTTCGTATCCTTAAAAACTGGCAAATTTAGTTTAAGGCTCCTAGGGTGATGACTCGTATAATGCAGGGCTTTATTTCTATCCGTTGGTTTACGAAAAAGCGGTGTGCTCTATGTCCCTTCTGTCGCATACACTAGAACATCCAAAAAGGTGATACTTTTGTTTGATGCCGTGTGGCTGAACTTTATATCCATTGACCTCACATTAAGCCAGGCCACAAATTCATTTAGCCTCTCCTGTGTCCCAGACCAAATGAAGAATACATCGTCAATATACCTCATGTATTTTGTGATGTGTTCAGCAAATGGATTATCATTGTGTATGAATCGTTTCTCATATAGACCCATAAACAATATGGCTAGCTCCGGAGCAAAGGGGCAGCCCATGGCTACCCCTTTGCTCTGATAGTAAAATTCGGTGTCAAATTGAAAGTAATTCTTCTGCAGAGCAAATTTGGCAAGTTTCATAATAAAATCTGTTGGAACTCTCGTTGGTTGATCCCTTTGGTCTAGAAAAAATGACAATGTTTCTAGTGCCTGGTCTTGAGGTATCTGCGTGTACAGAGACACGACGTCCATAGTTAGCATTAGTTGGTTAGTCTCATTGAATTCAATAGATGTTATTTTATTGATAAAAGCTGTTGTGTCTTTAAGATGTGCTGGAATTTTTTCAATGAATGGTTTCAAGAAATAGTCAATATACTTTGCAACAGGTTCTGTCACACCCAGATATAATAGGGCGGCCTGGAGGTTCATTTGGGTCCTTATGCATCTTCGGTAGGACATAGAATACCGGTGTCCTTCGGTTCTTGTTCTGAAGGAAGTCTAATTCCCTTGGTCCAAGGATCACTTGAAGGATATTGAAAAGTTAATTTTGTAGGCCTCTTATTGGATTATGGCTGATCTTTTTATAACAAGTAGAGTCATCAAGCTGACTCCTGACTTCCTTTTTGTACTTGTTGATGTCCCAGAGGACAACTGCTCCTCCTTTGTCCGCTTCTTTTATTATCAGTGACCTGTCATTTTTTAAGGTGAAGATGGCATCTTTCTCGTCTTTTGTTAAGTTAAACTTCACAAAATGTTTTTTCTTTTCCAAGGCTGTTATTCCTGATAATATCTCTCTTTCAAAAGTTATCGCCTCTTTAGGAGTTTTACAGGCAGGCGGGCAAAATGACGATTTTTTACGCAGTCCTGTTGCTTCAGTTATATTTAATTCAGGTATGTCTTTAAAAAACGTTTTTAGCGTATTTTGCGGCAAAATTCAATCGCTTCCAATTTCATTTTGACTAAATCAGTTGGTTTTACTGGGACGTAAGATAGTCCTTTTTCCAAAACTGCTATTTCTGACGGGGATAACACCCGATTTGATGAGTTGAAAACAGACGACGGGGTTAGCTTCTGTAATGTTGATGTCTGGTCCTCATTTCCCATGGTTGGTATCTGGGGAGGGATCAGCCCCTTGATCGTTGTTGGCCTCTGGCTAAAAAAGGCTGAGGATTTTGTTGCTGCTCCTGTACGTTACTCCTACTCCCTAAGTTGCTCCTAGAGTCACTTGTATCCTCCAGATGAAGAAGAGGTATCCGAAAATGTTAAGAATTTATTCCTGGATCTTCCTTGATTTTCCTGGAAAAACCTTCTCTGTGTTGGTCTACTGTAAAAATCGTGTTGTAGATATGGATAAACTGTTTCCAGTGAAAAGTTTTTTTTGTCCAATTCAAATTTGTTATTTTTTTGGGTAACCGTATAGTCCTTAAACTCCAGGATTTCCTTTTCAATATTCTCTAGAAGGCCTTTGGCGTCAGTAATTAATTGGTTATTCTGTATCTCTCTTTCTAGAATTGAAATTTCTTGCAGTTGTTTTTGCGAGATCCTATGTGCCGTTTCGACAGTAAGGACCATCAGGTCCCTACTGCACTTAGTCTCAATCCCACTAAATCCTTTTTTATATTCTGGATCGTAAATGAATACCATTGGGGTATTCTGGACCTGCAAACCTGAGGGAATTGTCCCCGCTTGTAGATGTTGAACGAGGAAGTGGCCGTGTAAATCCGTTCTTATCTGTTTTTTCCGTAGCCTAATTAGTTTATCCGATTCATTTTGGGTCTTGGCTGTAAGGCTTAAGGTGGCGGATGCAAAAACTGGTGGCGCTCTGATCAAATTTTGTATATGTTCTTCGCTATAGGTGAAAGTGGCTTTCTCAGACATACTATGTAGAGACACAGACAATGATGTACACTTAACAATGACACTTGGACTTGACAACACTTAGACAATATGCACCCCAACAAAGGACTCCACTTAGTGTAAAAATTACCCTAAATGTAAAGGTATGTTTCTACCTCTATAGACCTCACGAGCCAGTGCCCGCACTACAACTGAGCAACAACACAGGGTCTAGACCCTTAACCAGCAAGGCTAAGTCAAATCAACGTAAACAACAACACAAATGCCAGTGCTGGACTACAATTAACACTTTTTATGTCAGATAATGGTACGAGCAAAACATACCACTCCGCTTTTACTTACGTCAGTACTTTATTTTAGTCATTTATAGTCATATAACGGCCTTGGAAAAGAAAAAACATTTTGTGAAGTTTAACTTAACAAAAGACGAGAAAGATGCCATCTTCACCTTAAAAAATGACAGGTCACTGATAATAAAAGAAGCGGACAAAGGAGGAGCAGTTGTCCTCTGGGACATCAACAAGTACAAAAAGGAAGTCAGGCGTCAGCTTGATGACCCTACTTGTTATAAAAATATCAGCCATAATCCAATAATAGACCTACAAAATGAAATTTTCAATATCCTTCAAGTGGGCCATAAGTCCAAGATCCTTGGACCAAAGGAATTAGACTTCCTTCAGAACAAGAACCCAAGGACACCGGTATTTTATGTCCTACCGAAGATGCATGAGGATCCAAATGAACTTCCAGGCCGCCCTATTATATCTGGGTGTGACTCCTTGACAGAACCTGTTGCAAAGTATATTGACTATTTCCATTAAGCCATTTGCATGAATAAAATATTCCTCCTTGTTAGAACAGTTTCTTCGTATCCTTAAAAACTGTCCGAATGGCAAATTTTGTTTAAGGCTCCTAGGGTGATGACTCGTATAATGTAGGGCTTTATTTCTATCCGTTGGTTTACGAAAAAGCATTGTGCCCAATGTCCCTTCTGTCGCATACACTAGAACATCCAAAAAGGTGATACATTTGTTTGATGCCGTGTGGCTGAACTTTATATCCATTGACTTCACATTAAGCCAGGCCACAAATTCATTTAGCCTCTCCTGTGTCCCAGACCAAATGAAGAATACATCGTCAATATACCTCATGTATTTTGTGATGTGTTCAGCAAATGGATTATCATTGTGTATGAATCTATTCTCATATAGACCCATAAACAATATGGCTAGCTCCGGTGCAAAGGGGCAGCCTATGGCTGCCCCTTTGATCTGATAGTAAAATTCGGTGTCAAAT
Organism: Lissotriton helveticus; assembly: GCF_964261635.1. Taxonomy (NCBI): domain Eukaryota; kingdom Metazoa; phylum Chordata; class Amphibia; order Caudata; family Salamandridae; genus Lissotriton; species Lissotriton helveticus. Next base: position 1,035,630,234 of record NC_136070.1, read on the forward strand.
TGAAAGTAATTCTTCTGCAGAGCAAATTTGGCAAGTTTCATAATAAAATCCGTTGGAACTCTCGTTGGTGGATGTATGACATTACAAAGCCTACCTTTACAACGCCTACCTTTACATTGTAAGTTTTACAACGCATACCATTACAACGCATAATGCTTTTGGGCGCTGGATAGTGAATAGTTTAATTTACTATTCCAACTCCAGTCCCCGTGGATAGTAGGGAAGGTTATTGGATAGTAAATTAACCTATTCCCTATCCTAGAGCGCCCCCCAGAGCAATGCGTTGTAATAGTTTGCGTTGTAAAAGTTGCGTTGTAATGGTAGTTCGTTGTAAAAGTTTTGTTGTAAAGGTTGTATACCCTCGTTGGTTGATCCCTTTGGTCTAGAAAAAATGACAATGTTTCTAGTGCCTGGTCTTGAGGTATCTGCTTGTACAGAGACTTGACGTCCATAGTTACCATTAGTTGGTTAGTCTCATTGAATTCAATAGATGTTATTTTATTGATAAAAGCTGTCGTGTCTTTAAGATGTGATGGAATTTTTTCAATGAATGGTTTCAAGAAATAGTCATGTCATCAGTGATGTCACTGACCCTGTCATGAATGATGTAATATGTGACATCATCAGCAGTGGATTGCGGGTGCGCGAAATATAGTTAGTACAACTAACTATATACGAGCAATTTCAATGGTTTTGTATGAGTGAAATGTCCAGCTAACTATAACACCCCTAAAACGTATAGTTTTTTGAGTGAATTTCAAAGGTTTTTTAAATGCTAATTCCTAACTATATAAGGCCTGAAACCTATGGCTTTTTCAGTGAATTTCAAAGGTTTTTTAAATGCTAATTCCTAACTATATAAGGCCTGAAACCTATGGTTTTTTCAGTGAATTTGCAAGGTTTTTTAAATGCTAATTCCTAACTATATAAGGCCTGAAACCTATGTTTTTTTCAGTGAATTTCAAAGGTTTTTTTAATGCTAATTCCTAACTATATAAGACCTGAAAGCCCACCAGGAATCTCCAGTATGCGCCAGGGGACTGCATTGCAGAGAGGTGTAATGAACCCACGCCCCTTTTTACTCCTCTCTGCAACGCAGCCCCGTGCATGTTTGAAGAGGGGGAACTAATTCCCCTTGCATGCTGGGGGCCCCTGGGGGCCAACTAGCCCACCTTGAACCTCCAGTATGCGCCAGGGGGCTGCATTGCAGAGGTGTAATGAGGCTATGCCCCTTGTTACAGCTCTCTGCAATGCAGCCCCCTGGTGCGTTTGCAGAGGGGGAAATAATTCCCCTTGCATACTGGGGGTCCCTGGGGGCCAACTAGCCCACCAGGAGCCTCCAGTATGCGCCAGGGGGCTGCATTGCAGAGAGGTGTAATGAGGCCACGCCTTTTTTACACCTCTCTGCAACGCAGCCCCCGGGCATGTTTGAAGAGGGGGAACTAATTCCTCTTGCATACTGGGGGTCCCTGGGGGCCAACTAGCCCACCTGGAACCTCCAGTATGCGCCAGGGGGCCACATTGCACAGAGGTGTAATGAGGCTATGCCTCTTTTTGCACCTCTCTGCAACGCAGGCCACTGGCACGTTTGCAGAGGGGGGACTAATTCCCCTTGCAAACCCTGGGTCATATCTGCCCAAACGCCGAAATTCCGAACGATTGAAAATGACTTTTCTTGAGAAATATTTGGATTTGGATTATCATGTCCTATACTTTGGAATTTTTGAAAGACTGACTTTGATGATGCTATAAATTACTCAAGTCTGCCTGAATTGTGTGGGTAAAATTGATAACTAGTCACTTTGAATAAGAATGTACTTACGTCTCGTCTAACATTTGGAAGAAATATCTAGTTATATAACAACAGGATACTGACATAACTTGAAGGAAATAAGACCGCCCTGAAGAAGTTTTGTTGTACAGAACGAAACGTGTCAGCTGGCTGTGGTACATAAACTTAAGGAAAATAAAAGCATTTGAATATACACCAAGATTCAGCGCTTCAATAAGGACTCTAAGTGATATGATTTGATTGGACGTATTGTGCAAGTGGTGCTGTGCCAAACTTTGGAATATTCTCCACTACTCTCTACGACTTACTCTCTACTACTCCACTACTCTCTAATACTCACTCTCTACTACTCATTCTCTACTACTCTACTACTCTCTCTCTACTACTCACTCCCTACTACTCATTATCTACTAATCTCTACTACTCACTCTCTACTACTCTCTACTCTCTACTACTCTCTCTCTACTATTCACTCTTTACTACTCACTATCTACTACTCTCTACTACTCACTCTCTACTTCTCACTCTCTACTACTCTCTTCTACTCACTCTCTACTACTCTCTCTCTACTACTATCTACTACTCACTCTCTACTACTCTCTCCTACTCACTATCTACTACTCTCTACTACTCACTCTCTACTACTCTCTCTACTACTCTCTACTACTCACTCTACTACTCACTCTCTACTACTCTCTACTATTCTCTCTCTCTGCTACTCACTCTCTACTACTCACTCTTTACTACTCTCTACTACTCACTCTCTACTACTCTCTCTACTACTCTCTACTACTCACTCTACTACTCACTCTCTACTACTCTCTACTATTCTCTCTCTCTGCTACTCACTCTCTACTACTCACTACTACTCACTCTTTACTACTCTCTACTACTCACTCTCTACTGCTCTCTACTACTCACTCTACTACTTACTCTCTACTACTCTCTACTACTCACTCTCTACTACTCACTCTCTACTACTCTCTACTACTCACTCTACTATTCACTCTACTACTCTCTACTACTCACTCTCTGCTACTCTCTCTACTGCTCTCTACTACTCTCTACTACTCACTCTCTACTCTATTACTCACTCTCTTCTCTCTACCTCTCTACCTCTCTCTACTTCTCTCTCTACTAGTCTCTACCTCTCTACCTCTACCTCTCTACCTCTACACCTCTACCTCTCTACCTCTCTCTACTCCACACATATACACATATATATATATGCATATATATGCATATGCATTTATGTATGTGTATATATATATATATATATATATACATACATATAGAAACATATATAATCTGCATATCTATATAAATACAAATATAAATGCATGCATACATATACATATATGCATACATATGCATGTTATTTACATGAAAGTTTTAAAAACACTAATAAAAGCAAAGCTAAAAAGCCACCTCATTACAAACAGAATGGCTTTAACTTAAACGAGGGCGAGATCTATTGCATTTTCAATGCTTGTTTACTTTGGTTCCATCAAGAAGGCATTCAGATGTGTCACACATTTGCCATAAATTCTGAATGTTAGCACTCTAGTTGCTCATTAGATCACTGTAGTAAAGCTACTGCTCACCAGGGAAGTCTGCTGCTAATCATACTTTCTATGGTAAAATTAACCCCCTCATTTTGTTCCTTTTTAATTTAAATGTTTTCAGACTTACCACTTCATTCCAATCAAGATGGCTTCTGGTGTGCCATACTTTTGTCATAAGTAAGACTGTTAGCGCTCTAGTTGTTCTTTAGAACACTCTGGGACATTCTGTCTTTGGGCTATACTTGGGCTACATCTGGGTGATATTTGGGCTACATTTGGGCTCTTTTGTCTCTGGTGGCCATCTTGGGAGACTGCATGTCAGAATTTTTTAATGAAATAGAAGAGGATTTGGGAAGTCACTCAAAATGTGCCCTAATTTTTCTTTCTGCAGCACTAATCATACTTTCTATGGCAAAATATACCCCCTCATTTTGTTCCTTTTTAAATTAAATGTTTTAAGAGTTACCACTTTATTCCAATCAAGATGGCTTCAGGTGTGCCATACCTTTGTAATAAGTAGGACTGTTAGCGCTCTAGTAGTTCTTTAGAACACTCTAGGAGGCTGCAGTAGAACACAAAGGAATCAACTGACAGTCTCTGTCCTTGTTGGATGTACATGTTTTACTGAGAATGTCAGACTTCATGCTCACATGACTGAGAAAGATAATGTGAATTTACAGAAAATATGCTTTCAGTTTAGCTTATAGACCCCCTTCCAAACCACTGTGGGAAAAGCATGAGATAATAGTTTCCTTTCAAACATGATTCATGATATCCCAGCAGAAGGCTTTTTCACATGGTAAAATCACCTTAGAACACACCACAATTCCTAAAATGAGTATGGTACCATCAACAAATGATTTATAATGTAACTAACGTCCTAAAACCCTCTATTAACTACAATGCTTTTTAATGAGGTGCTATCATGTATATTGGTCCCAAGATGGCTGCCAACACTTCTTGGATGAAGTGCTGACAGCCAATCAGATCTCACGATGAGATGTGTGGTTAGGCTCCGCCCAGATATATATGTGTTTTCGAAGTTCATTTTCATAAAAACCACTGGAGCAATTTTCACCAAATAGAGCAAAGGCACTTCTGCGTACTAGTCCCTACAATTTTGCCAAGTTTGGTCTAATTCCGTTCAGCGGTTCGGGCTGTAGCATTGTCAGAACGTCCTATGGAAATTAACATAGGGAAAACACGTTTTGGGACCCCCCTTTTTTCTCAGCCCCCACTTCACAAATCCCCTCGAAACTTTCAGATAAGGAGCGCAGCGGAGCTGGCCAAAATTTTGGAAAATTACATGCAAATTCCTCAACCGGCGCCAAAGTTATTTCCAATAGAATGTTGCGGATTTCCTATGGCAGTTAGGTCCTAATTATATATACCTACTGGCTATCGCCAGTAGGTAATATATATATATATATATACATTTTCTCACAAATGCCCCAGCTTTGAGAGGTCACACGCACTGTTCCACCATCCGGCTATTCAAAGCAGCATGCCTTCTAGCTTTTGTTTTATTATATGTGCCAACGCGTTTCGCGGCTACACGCCGCTTCTTCCTGGGCTTGCAACATCAAAACGCTGAACGCACACCTGTAGAATTTTGCTTTTTATTGACATGCTCGCATAGGTGGGCGTTTGCTTACAAGTTCCGTTTCAGGTGCATGATGGACTTTATAGTCCTGTAGTTGTGAGTTCAGCGTCTAGAAGAAAGTTTTTAGCAAAATGTTAATTCCTTATAGTAAGGTTCAAAGCTTTTCAGCATGCCAATTATCGCTCCTTGAGCAGTGCACTTGAGTATTCACGAACAGTTCGCAAAACAAGCTTTCCCCTGCAGGACCTCATTTCATTACCTGCAAGGAACGGTGCTCCTCTCCACGGCAGGACGGCCGTGTTGTTTAACATTTTCTCACAAATGCCCCAGCTTTGAGAGGTCACACGCACTGTTCCACCATCCGGCTATTCAAAGCAGCCTGCCTTCCAGCTTTTGTTTTATTATATGTGCCAACGCGTTTCGCGGCTACACCCGCTTCTTCCTGGGCTTGCAACATCAAAACGCTGAACGCACACCTGTAGAATTTTGCTTTTTATTGACATGCTCGCATAGGTGTGCGTTTGCTTACAAGTTCCGTTTCAGGTGCATGATGGACTTTATAGTCCTGTAGTTGTGAGTTCAGCGTCTAGAAGAAAGTTTTTAGCAAAATGTTAATTCCTTATAGTAAGGTTCAAAGCTTTTCAGCATGCCAATTATCGCTCCTTGAGCAGTGCACTTGAGTATTCACGAACAGTTCGCAAAACAAGCTTTCCCCCGCAGGACCTCATTTCATTACCTGCAAGGGACGGTGCTCCTCTCCACGGCAGGACGGCCGTGTTGTTTAACATTTTCTCACAAATGCCCCAGCGTTTCGCGGCTACACGCCGCTTCTTCCTGGGCTTGCAACATCAAAACGCTGAACGCACACCTGTAGAATTTTGCTTTTTATTGACATGCTCGCAGGACTTTATAGTCCTGTAGTTGTGAGTTCAGCGTCTAGAAGTCCATCATGCACCTGAAACGGAACTTGTAAGCAAACGCCCACCTATGCGAGCATGTCAATAAAAAGCAAAATTCTACAGGTGTGCGTTCAGCGTTTTGATGTTGCAAGCCCAGGAAGAAGCGGCGTGTAGCCGCGAAACGCGTTGGCACATATAATAAAACAAAAGCTGGAAGGCAGGCTGCTTTGAATAGCCGGATGGTGGAACAGTGCGTGTGACCTCTCAAAGCTGGGGCATTTGTGAGAAAATATATATATACATATATACACATATATATATATATATTCACTACTCACTGAAAAAAACAAAGGTTACAGGGACATTATAGTTAGGCTCAGATTTCACTCCTACAAAAATTAAATGAAATTCAGCAGTTACAGTAACTAACTATAACTTATGCCTCCGCAATGCACTGCTTATGACCTCACATATTACATCACGCATGCCATAGTCAGTGACCTCACTGATGACATCTCAAATTACATCACTGATGACATCACTGATATCATCATCCAGTGATTGTAAGTGTTTTCTATAGGTTAAGAGTGTTAAACATAAATACTAAGGCACAACAAAGGCAAAATTAGTATACTTTGTGTACTACTAATTAATGATTCCATCCTTTAACATAGATTATGTGAGTGGCTGTGTGACTATGTCTATCTGTATGTGAGAATGTGTGTGTGTGTGTGGCTGTATGGGTGTGTGAGTGGCTGGATGGGTGAATAAGTGAGTGTGTAAGTAGCTGTATGGGTGAGTGATTGGCTGTGAGAGTAATTGTACTGGTGAGTGAGTGTGTGTGTGTGTGAGTGGCTATATGGTTAAGTGAGTAGCTGTGTGAGTGGATGTATGTGTACGTGAGTGACTGTGTGAGTAGCTGTACTATTGAGTGAGTGGGTATGCAAGTGGTTGTATGGGCAGATGAGTGAGTATGTGAATGGCTGTATGGGTGACTGAGGGGCTATGTGAATGACCGTGTGGGTGAGTAACTGGGTATCTAAGTGGCTGTATGAGTGAGGGAGAAGCTGTTTAAGTGTATGGATGAGTGAGAGGGTGTATCAGTGACTGTATGGGTAAGTGAGTGGCTGTATGGATGGCTGAGTGACTGTGAGTGTCTGTTGCGGTGAGTCAGTAGGTATGGCATTGGTATATGGATGAGTGAGTGGGTATGTAAGAAATTGTATAGCTGAGTGAGTGGGTGTGTGAGTGGCTATATGGGTGAGTGAGTACAAGACTGGTGTAAGGATGAGTAAGTGGGTATATGTGTATTGGTGAGTGTGACAGTGGCTGTATGGGGGTGTTCTTATCTCAGTGACTATATAGGTGAGTGAGTACATCTGTTAGTATCTATAAGTAAGTGAGAGGGTGTGTATCTGTATGGGTGAGTAATCAGCTTTGTGAGTGGCTGTATGAGTGAGTGAGTGGGCATGTGAGTAGCTGTATGGGTGAGTGAACCAGTGTCTGAGTGGATCTTGGGGTGTATGAGTGGGTATGTGAGTGTATGTCTGTATGACTGGGTGTGTGAGTGGCTGGTTTGGTGAGTCAGTGGGTGTATGAGTGGGTATATGGATGAGTCTGTGGCTCTGTCAGTGGCTGTATTTGAAAATAAATGAGGTTATGATTAGGGGGTAGGCGCAATTTGCATAGTCGCGCTATGCAAAGCTCTGCGAAATGGTAAAAAATCTCTGTGAGCAAGCAGAGGTCCACAAACACGCGGAATTGCTTGTCCTGCCCATTTGTGATGCTTTTTTCCTGTTCATGAATGCTGTTTGCGTGCTCGGGGAGAAATATCTCAAGAAAACACACATTTTGAAAGCGCGAAAAGCAAAACCTTCTGCGAAGCCATGGATCGCGGAATTTTTGGCACGAAATTACCCAGATTCTGCAAATTCCCTGAGCGGAATGGAATTTATCGCCCAGGCCTAGTTATGATACCTGTGTGGGTGATATAGTGGCTATGTGAATGGCTTTATGGGTGAATAGGTGGGTGTGTGATTGGTTGTATGGGTGATTGAGTGAGTGGTTGATTGTGTGAGTGCTGTATGAGTGAGTAAATGGGTATGTGAGTAGCTCCATGGTTGAGTCAGTGGGTGTGTGATTACTTGTATGGGTTTGTAAATGGTTATGTGAGTGGTTGTGTGGGTGTAGATGTAAGAGGTTGTATAGGGGTCTGAGTGGTGGTGTGAGTCCTTCTGTGGATGATGTAATCAGTGATGTCATTTGAGATGTCATCAGTGATGTCATTGACCATGTCTTCAGTGATGTAATATGTGATGTGCATTGTGGGGGCATAATGTTGTAGTTAGCTCAGCTAATTATAACTGCTGAATTTCTATGGTTTTGATGAGTGAAATCTGAGCCTAACTATAACGTCCCTGTAACCTTTGTTTTTTCAGTGAACTTTGACGTTTTTTTAATTCTGTTTTCTAACAATAACATCCCTTTAGTCTTTAGTTTGATTGAATTTACAATGTTTTTAAAGTTATTTCTTAACTATAATGCCCATGTAATGTTTGTTTTTTCCTATGAATTTTAATTTTTTTAAATTCTATTTCCTATTTGTAACATTCCTGTAATCTTTGGTTTTTTAAGTGAATTTCTAAGTTATTGTAAATGTTATTTGCTAAATGTTATCTGTAACCTTCCAGAGTGGCTGTTTGAGCACTCATATAGGTTGGTGAGTGAGGCTCTTGACTGCCTTAGTGCGTGTGTGAGTGGGAGTATAAGTGACTGTATGTGTGTGTGAGTGACTGTGTGAGTGTCTTTGTGGATACGATAAGAAAGAAACAACTAGTCTCAGACACTGTAGATCACATTCCACTCCAATGGATTTACATTGCGTTCACATTCAGCAAGGATTTCAGATTGTTTTTCATTGTGGAATATGGGAAGGAACGCAATTAGTTTGTCTTCACTAAGTGCAATAAATGTGAATCATTTGTGCCTCACAGAAGTACAGTTTCACCTGGGGCATATGCTATGTGTTTATTTGCACTTGTTCCCACTGATGTTTAATATGTGAGGAATAATGAATGCAGATTTTCTCCAAGAAGAGTCCACAGTTTCATTTGTACATTATAGCAGTACTTTCTACTACTTAATTTGTGAGTGCTACTGTGTTGGATATATTCCTAGTTCATACTCTACTCTACACTACAGGTGCCTGAGGTAATATCTGTAGCGACCTTATGTGCAATATTTTTTTTATTACATTTGTATGACGTCTAGAAATTTGAAAGATTTTTTATCGTTTAAAAAAAAATAATTTGGGCAAATAAACAAATTCTTCTCAAACTGTTCCGATACTTATTTTCCAGTACCGTGGGAACTTTATGAAACTAGCATGAGTTTTACAAACACTGAAAATGATAAATATATTTTTAAAAATCTGTTTGAGATAAGTAGTTTGCTAATAATATTTATTCATTTATGTAAGCATAAGTTATTTCATGTTATACGCATGTTTTACTATAGATTTAGCTGTTTGCGGTGATGTCACAATGTCATCACGAATACCAAGTGACACATGAATAAAGGAATATGATTGGTAGAAATTGTTTTCATTTCTCCAGAGGAAGTGACCTCCCACTTCTCTTTAGTACTGGGTGTAGCTATCTTGTTTCACGCCTTCATTTAGAGATGCTGCATCCCTATATTTTTGGGTGTATTTTTCCATCTTAAAAATAGAAGCTTTTACCTCTAGTGATGTCCAAGACTCATAGGAACATAAATCTATAGCAGAGGAAACAGAGCTTCCTAAAAAACAAATGAAAGTATTGCTTGGAATTTTTTTTACCATCCCTTCTGGTGAGAAACAATCTGTTCAAATATACTGCATAGAGGTACAGCAAAGAAATACATCAATGCTGAAGTATCTCCAAACCATTCATTCAACGGACCTCTTCACGGTGGAGAGGGAATAGGAGGTAGCAAGCGTGCCTGCTACAGGGGATTTAGCAGTTGAGAACACCACTGATGTCCCTGAAAGAGAAGCCTTTCCTGCAGTAATCCCTGAACTAAAAGATATGGGCACCTTTTGTAGGGAGTGCAACAAGGTAATGTCTGTGGGTGAGTAGTCACTGCAATTCTGGAAGCCAAATGGTGCCACAGATTGTAATTTCTTTTTTTAAACCTGTTGCACAATTTTTGTGAATAATGTGCTTTTTTGTTCTCTTTTTCAGTTGCCGTTCAAAAAAATGAAAACATACACCCAAAAATGTAAAATTTCAGAAACATCCCCAAAAACTTGTTCTAAAAAATTAGCCTTATCTTGTTCAAAGAAAAAATAATGATATGTTTTTGCATGTCATTGGATCATTGTATATGGGTCAGTGAGAGGAGCTAAATAAGTAGTTGTGTGACTGGGTGTATGGGGGAATCATGTATGAGTGGCTGCATGGGTGAGTGAGCTGGTGTGTCAGTGACTATATTGGTGGGTTACTGACTGCGTGACTGGCTCTATGTGTGATTAAGTGGCTGAGAGAGCTGTTCTATGGGTGCATGGTTGTGTGAGTATCTGTATAGGTCTGTTAGTGGGTGTGGCAGTGACTGCATGGGTCTGTGATTGAGTGTATCAGTAGCAGTATGTGTGAGTGAAGGGGTGTGTAAACAGTTGCATGGGTGGTGACTGACTGTGTGAGTTGCTATACGGCTAAGTGAGTGTTTGTGTCAGTGACTATATGGCTGGGAGAGGGACTGTGTGACTGAGTGGCTGAGAGAGTTGTTCTATGGGTACATGAGCATGTCAGTGGCTGTATGGCTCTGTTAGTGGGCGTGTCAGTGGCTGTATAGTAGGTGACTACTTGTGTGAGAGTATGTATATGTTGGTGACTGGGTGTGTGAGTGGGTGTATAGGTGATTGAGTCCATGAGTTAAAGGCTGCATGGATGAGTGAGTGCATATGTAATTGCTTCTATAGGTTAGTAAATGCAGGTGTGAGCGGCTGTATGGGCGTATGAGTGGGTGTGTTAGTGTGCATAGCTGTTTGAGTGGGTGTGTGAGTAGCTACATGGATGAGAGTGGGTGTGTAAGTGGCTGTATGGGTATGTGAGTGGGTGTGTTAGTAGCTGTATGGATGTGGATGGAAGTGGATGCATTACCAGAGAATGGGTGAGTGAGCTGGTATGTCAGTGGGCATATGGCTGAGTGAGTGACTGTATGAATGGATGTATGAGTGATTGGGTAACTGTGTGAATTGCTGCATGGCTAAATGAGAGTTTGTGACTGTGACTATATGGGTAGGAGAGTGACTGCGTGATTGGCTGTATGTGTGATTAAGTGGCTGAGAACTGTTCTATGGGTGCATGAGTGAGTGGCTGTATAGTTCTGTTAGTGGGTGTGGCAGTGACTGTATGGGTGTTTGACTGAGTGTATGAGTAGCTATATGGGTGAGTTAGTGGGTGTGTGAACGGTTGTATGGGTAGGTGAGTGACTGTGTGAGTTTCTGTACAGCTAAGTGAGTGCTTGTGTTAGTGACTATATGGCAGGGAGAGTGACTGTGTGACTGAGAGTTGTTCCATGTGTACATGAGTATGTGAGTGGCTGTATGGCTCTGTTAGTGGGTGTGTCAGAGGCTGTATAGTAAGTGACTACTTGTGTGAGAGTTTGTATATGTTAGTGACTGGGTGTGTGAATGGCTGTATAGGTGATTGAGTGCATGGGTTAGTGGCTGTGTGGATGAGTGAGTGCATGTGCAATTGCTTCTATAGGTTAGTGAATGCAGGTGAAAGTGGCTTTATAGGTGTATGAGTGGGTGTGTTAGTGTGTAGGGCTATTTGAGTGGGTATGTGAATGAGTGGGTGTGTTTGTAGTTATATGGATATGGATGGAAGTGGATGCATTAGTAGAGAATGGGTGAGTAAGTGGGTGTGTCAGTGACTGTATGGGGGAGTGAGTAGATGCATGAACAGCTGTGTAGGTGAGTGTATGGCTATCTGAGTGGCTGTATGAGTGAGTGAAAGGATGTATGAATGGCTGTATGAGTGAGTGAGTGAGTGAGTGTGTGAATTGCTGTATAGGTGGGTGAGTGGATGAGTGGGTCTGTCACTGGATGTGTCAGTAGCTGTCTGGGTGAGTGAGTAAGTGGCTGTATGGGTGGTTGCATAGGAAAATGAGTGGTTGTGTTAATGACTGTAAAAGGTGCCTGTATGAGTGAGTGATTGGGTACATGAGTGTGTATGTGTGAGTGAGTGGGTGTGTGAATGGGTGTATGAGAAAATATGTGGATATGCGAGTAGTTGTATGGGTGAGTAATTACCTGTGTGACTGACCTATGAGAGAGTGAATGGGTGCAGGAGTGCCTTAATGTGTTATTGAACTGGTGCATGACTGTCATATAAGTGACTAATTTGATGTGTCAGTGCTTGTATGGATGAGTGAGTGCTCATGTATGTGTTTCTATGGGTGTGTGAGTGATTGTGTGAATTGTTGCACAGTTTAGTCAGTGCCTCTGTACGAGTGACTGCATGACTGAATGAGTAAATGTCAGAGGCTGTATGTGTGAGTGAGACGGTGCACAAGTGGCTTCATGGGTGAGTGAGTGCGTTTGCAAGTAGGTGTATGGGTAAGTGAGAAGATGCATGAGTGGTGAATGGGTGATTGAGTGGAATGGTTTAGTGAGTGCCTGAGTGTGTGTGTCAGTGGCTGTATGGGTGAATGAGTATGTGTGTGAGTATATCGATAGGTGAGTCTGTGAGCAGCTATATGGATGGGCCAGTGGGTGTGTGAATGGCTGTATGGGTGAGTGAGTGGGTGTGTGAGTAGCTATATCGATAAGTTACTAGATGTGTGAGTAGCTGCATCGGTTAGTAAGGATCCTTTCCAATAGCACAGTAAAGCAGCAATCAATTGCATGTGAGTATTTTAGCATCCCCTCCTGGCAAAAGAAAGAGGGGCAAAGTATATGAAGTGGTCTTTATGCATGAAGACTCTCTCCACGAGTATGTCAACGAAGTATTTCTGTGACAATACAAGTATGTTGACCCATTTAAAAGCATATCAGTACAAACATTGTTGCAAAAGAAAAATAATAGAAATATGTTAGTTTTGGTTTTTATGAAATTTCATAAACATAACAGTACACGTTGCTTATGCTGTAACAGTATATTACAATGCAGTCAAACATTTCATTTTCCCTTTTTTTACTGTTCACTGCTTGTACTTGTTCACCATAAACAACCATAAAAAATGTGCTCTGTGAAGCTTCCTTGAACAGTGGGGAAACACAATTGTAAGGATTGCAAAAAAACCTGCACAGTATATCTCAAAAACTAAGTTACACTATGCATTGCACTGACTACAATTTGCTATTCAGTTGTTTTACATACACTTACTACATTCATGTAAACCAATATATTCTTAAACGGTTTTGTTTATAACTATACCTCGTACACTACTGCTAAAAAATGTACACCATCCTGGAATTTTGAAGATCCATTTCAAAACATCAACCCTAATAGGCTGAATGATGTCTAAAACACTGATGATCCATGTAGAAGAAATCCAACACATTATTGTTTTCCATACAACTTTGGTTGAAGAAAGAAACTGTGACAATTTTGTAGTTTGAAAGAGAGTTTTGTTTTCAATTTAAGGTTGCTGTGATTGCATTGTGTCCTTCCAGTTTCACTATTTAATTAGACAGTATAGTATCCAGATGTTATATTAACTCAATTGTAGAAGGAAGATAGAAAGACTCTGAAATGTTGGAGAACTGAAAGGCAAAATTATATCTAAAACACTGATGGTCCAAGTAGAAGAAACACTGTACATTACTTTTTTCCAGAAATACCCCTTAAAACTTTGGGTGAAGAAACACGAGGTAAGAATTTATTCGTTTGAAAGGCAGTTTTAGTTTGTATTTAATGTTGCTGTGATTGCATTCCATTCATCCAGTTTAACTCTTCAAATAGACAGTGTAGTGTCTAGATGTTACATTAACTCCTTTGTGAAAGATAATAGCCATTGTATAATAAGTTCTTCCAGGAATTGAACGTTCTCTAGTTTTGAAGTCTGTAAGTTAAGTTTCCAGTTTAGACCCATCTACTCTTACAACATTAACATAAGGTATTTCCCAGTTCTTTGTAGATGCAGCGTAGACATAAAATCTAATCTACAATTTGGAAGGACATATTTTTGTTTGCATTGATAATCAATCTCTCAAAAGGCACAGTTTTGCAAACTGGTAGCGTTAAATACAGAAACCACTCATTATTTATATGAGTGGTGGATGTAAATGAACAATCTTCACAGTAACAGTACCATTTGTAAGTCAGTCTAAATAAGTCATCAATATGTACTTAATCTTCTTCTATAACTCCAAGCATGGCCATTATGAATTATTGTGCGTCATGTTGAGTGTTGAGAGTAAATATTAGTGATCCACTATATATATATCCAAAAGGAGTTGAATGCCTGAAGCAGAATGTATTATAGTTCAGTCACTGAGTAAACGTTGGAGCGAATGATAGGGTGCAGCACACAATCTCTTACCTGGTTTTTGTTGAATTTGATTTATAAGATGTGGTAAATGAAACAGTACATTGAGAACAACATTTGCATAGCAGTTGACACTTGAACTGTTTTCCAACTGATATCCTACAATATCTCCCTAATTTTCCAGTTTTTCCTTCTTAACACCTTCTAGCTTGTCCTGGTTTCCTTTCTTTTCTTGAACATCAGTCAACTCTTTTGTACACTTCCGTTTTGGACAGATTACCCCTGTATCATACATAGGGTACTGACCTAAATGTGGTGCATATAGACTTTTTAACTGATTGCAATTTATAACACAGTTTCCATCAGTATTAACTTTCTTATCATCAAATTCAACTAAAAACAAACGGGACAATGTTCTAACTCGTGATAATGCTAAATATGACATCACTTCTTTAACTACTTTACTTCCAATTTTAATAAACGCTGTATCTGCATTTAAATCTTGAGATTTATGGATAGCTACAGCATATGCTAGAGACACTGGAAACTGTTGCATATGCACATGTAAGTCCTTTACAAGCAAAAAATATACAATACATCAGCCAATGTGCTTCATGCCATCAATATGATAAAATTGTATGGCTAGGAACTCAACCTCATCCCTATTTAGGAAGTCAATACCTTTACCCATAGCACCATTAACTAACCCTTACTCCACATTTAAATTACGTCGCAAAATTACTCTATACTTCTTGCACACACATAAACACTTTTGTAATTCTGTAGGTTTCAATACAGACTTCTCCAAAGAATCAATTTTTCCTTGTAGTTTCTCAGTTCGAAATATTGTTACTCCCTGGTGTTTCAGTGTATCGATAGCAGTACTTTGCAAAATATCTTCTTACTCCGGCTTCATTATTTGTTCATTGAAGTTGGAGCACTCTTGTAGTGTAGGGATTAAACAGACTATGGATTTGTCTTCTTCAATTAAATTGTAAAATAGTTGTGCTGCTGTGCTGTAAGATGAATATTATTTCTTGGTAAGTTGACTCTCTAAAGCACATTTCCTTCTTTTGTCAGAACTTTACTCTAAAGTCTTTAGGATATCTCTATATTCCACATCAGATGTTTGACACATATTCTTAACTAGTTCCTTGTATATAAAGTTTAACCAAATATTTACATTGCCAATACTTTCCAAAGAATTTCTTGTTTCAATATGTAAAAGTGTCTCAAAAATAAGCTGCCCTTTCAAAGGCGTGAGTTGCAGTAGGTCACCGAAGACAATTAAATGCTTTCCTCCAAACAGCTGTCATACTCTGTTTTTAAAATCTGCTGCATACTTAAGTGTATCAAGGCAAGCATTAAGTTTGAAACCATGCTCACCTCATTGATGATTCAAATCTTCAGTTTCTTCAACACTCTTGACACCTTATGACATGCTTCTTCAGATAGCTTCTGGTATTCCAGTTTATTGTCATGTTTAACAGGTAGCACAAGTAGTCAGTGTAAATTATTTCCTTTAATGTTGTGTGCAGCTAATCCAGTTGGTGCTGTTACTACACATGACAAATTTGATTCTTTAGTCCTCTGTAGATAAGCATTGAAAACTTTAATTAGAAGCTTTTCCCAGCGCCAGCTTGACCACTGTTATATTGTAGTATTGACTTAAATGAAGAGCATTCACATTCTGAGTCCTTGTGCAGAATTACGTTCTATTTTATATTTTACTTGGATTTAAATTTCTTTCTCTTCGTAGTTCAGTTGTGCTAATAAGTGTTTGAAATCAACACTTACCTCTTCTGCTTGTAGGATTTCAGTTTCAACTTAACTCATGGCTATGGCCGCTTACTTTTGAATAACTGATTGTCCAAGTGGATCTTGAATCAGTGGTCTAGAACTTTGGCTGCTTTGTGAACTCTCTTTAGCTACTTCAGCAGCAATGGTTTCTTCCTGGTCAATCTCACCTTTCAACATTTGCTAGTAGTTTGAAAAGACTAGACACAGAATGCTGTCCTTTACAGCCTTGAAAGAGTCTTCATAGCAGTTGTACTCTCCAATGAGTTCTTATTTAGCATTGCCAATGATTCAACAGTTGTGAAAGAGCCAATAGAAAAACTCTCCTCTGTCTGCAGTTTGGAAACTCAGTTTTCTGTGGTTAATCAAATTTCCTTTGCCCTTTCTCACAAAAAACTGTCACATCCAAAGACCCTTCTTCTTTGTTTCCAGTTACATTACTTTTATAGCTGTAGTGTTGAAGTATTTCATATAGGCACATGTTCTATAGGTGTCAACTCTTTCTGGGATAGTACATATACAAGATATTTGACTTCACAATATCTCTGCTTTCCAGATCAAACTCCGCTAGATACTGAATTTCTGAGAAAGAGTTCAACACTCTATTTTGGGGACTTACAAGGCCTAGACTTACCCAAATAATTCCTCTTGAGTTCAAGAACAAACTGGCCGAGTGCAAATGATCGGAGCACTCATAGGACCCATCTTTCTATGAGAAAGCATTTTCAAGCTGCGGCTGTACAATTTCTTGGTGAGACTCTTTTCTCCAGAAATCTCCTCCCACATCTCCTTCATCTCTGTCTTCTCTGATTTTGTAATATATGAAGTGACATAATGAGCAACATCAATAGAGTTGTCTGCAACAGACTGTATGTCAGCGTTCACATTCCACATTTTCAGAGTGACTGGTTTAAAGTTGTTAATATACTCAGGGACCTCTGCTCTTTTCAGATGGTATGTGTTTTTGATGTTTTTTGTGTTATTGTATGCCTAACTGCAGACAAAAGGAGGTTTACTCTTCCATATGAAATGACGGGTCATGGGAATCCAAAACATCTTGTATAACATTTTCCTTTTGATCTGTATTTTAGCAACAGTAGTTCCCACATCTATGACTTAGCTTCTTGTCTCAGGCTAGGTTCACCACTGTTTTTTTGGGGTGGCATATGTCATTTACTGTTCGATGAAAGACAAGATAGACTCATCACTGTTTCTTCCGAATTTAGGTGCATTCTTTATCCATAAAAGCATGTGAACATGAGTACCACCTCTTGCTTGGTACTCTTTTTGCCAAAAGAAATAAGTTACTTCACCAGGAAGAGGATTTTTTTGTTGCAGATAAAAGACATCACAGCTTGAAACCTGTGGTTGTAATATCTAAAAACATTAGCGAGATCCATGGAGCATAGTTCTCCGGCTGTCTTCACGCTGATGTTGATGGAAATATTTAATCCTCTACATATGTGACATCTTGAACAACATCACACTTTTGAAATAAACATTTCGTACCAGGTATAATGTTGCTTTTTTTACTTTACTAATATCCAATAACTCTAGCCAGATTTTCGTATTCTTTGTAGGCACACCAATTACTAGACTGACAGCTGGTTCAGGATACTCTCTGAGTACACCAACAGTTTCAATATTCTGTTTAAAATCTAAAGGTAAGTAGGCAACTCTTTCTTTAAAGGCCTTTCTGAAGATCAGTTGGTTGCAGCTTTCCTGTCTTAGGCTACATACAAACTATAGCCTGAAATGGGTGTATACATTGTATGAGAATGGATTCATGAACATTGAAATCTCATAGTTCTTGAGGAATAGATACTAATTCTGACTTGTTATTTGCTGCTCTAGCTGCCATTTTGTTATTCTCTGACTTATCGTAGCAGCGCTTACATATAACTTGCCGTGTGAACAAGTGAAACTGTTCCTCTACAAATAAATAAACAGCATATTATTGCTAGATGTAAGGGAAGGGTTTGCATTTGTGCGGTATGCGATGGCGCCTACTCATGTGCTATTCTGTGTGTATGTGCTGTTAGTGTCGTACAGTGCTACAGGCGAAGGGATGACCCTGAATCCCTTGACCAGACACAAGGCCCACAAATATATGTTACAAATGCCTGTGCACATGTTTTATAAATTGCAGAAACAGTACTGCATAACTTCAATTCATGCAAATTCAGGTAACACTCTACTATTCACAGGTCAATAAGTGAGATGACAGCAGAACACTCTGGGTGTTTCGTGTTCTTATTGTTTAATGAAGATTGATTACCCAGTCAACACGTGTTTCGTCAGGGTGTGAACCCACAACTTCTTCAGGGCTCTGTGGCAAATGAAGCTATCACTTCTTCAACATTTCAAGGTACCATGTCCTCTTTTGCAATAGGAGTCCCCTCCTTCATCTCATAATATCATCCAGTTGTTTCAACTGCATGAACTAATGTGTTCTCTTGCAAGTAGCTTACTTCCTTAAAGAAAACTGGAAGTATACTTCCAGTAACTACTAAAACTTTTGCAAAAGTTACTATTTACAGGCCTTTTGTTTTGGCTTCTTTTCCTGACAGACAGCACTATTTTATCCAGTGTTGTCATTCAGCTCAGACTCAAAACAAATAGCTTCCTCTTGATTACAAAGGCCTTATCAACTACAGCCTCAACAAGTTCCTTTCAGGGCCGGACTGGCTACCAAGCGTTTTTGTGTGCTGCCAAGCTGGAGACTGATTTCACTGCTGTGGGGACTGATTTCGTTGATGGGGACCCGCATGTGCTTCTAAATAAACAAAGCAAAATGAATGGTTTTAAGCACACGTATGTCCCCATCAACAAAATCAGGCCCCAGCTTAGCAGCGCACAAAAATGCCCGGTAGCCAGTCTGGCCCTGGTTCCTTTTGTTTGACTGCTTCTCTTCTTTTTTTATACTGCTTCATAGGTCTTATGATATTTTGAATTACCGAACTATGTAACATTCTGACTCCAATTTCCTTAAACTGCCTCCTTGTTAAACTATCTGCTTTATTATACGATTCTTTACTCTTAATGTCATGCACTTTTTGTCCTTTCTTAGCCGACTTGAAAGTTTGCTTTTCATTTACTTGCTTTTGTTCACTTTGTAGTTTTCCATGTACAATTTTAAGAAACTTTTTGTTTTTTTACCAGCAGCTTTTTTCCCTTTCACTAAATCCTCTCAATTTTGTCCGTTGTGTTTCTCAGTTGTGTGGAGATTGTATACTTACTTCTGTATCTTTCTTCTTTCAATTTTGGATGGTATTGTAATTAGGTTGTATGACTCTGCCTGTGTTAGCGTATCCATCATTTTATGCGTGGGTATACTACCGTATGCATCATTATAATCATTTTTTTATGGCATTGTAATTAGGTTATTTTAAGTGTAAGTAAATGTCTTCAAAGAGAAAAAAACAAATGAGCACATGTATGTTTTCTTTACACACTATTAAATATCATTTGTGTAACATTTAATAAACCTAAACAGTTATATTACAATTGTCGAGCCACTTTATCTCTATTTTTTCATATTTACATCTGTATGACTCTGCCTGTGATCATTGGTGTGTAAGTAAATGGGTTAGTGTGTGGCTGCCTTGTTAGTCTGTGCACTACGGTGTCGCAAAATATCTCAGTGTATGCATTAGTGTATCTGTAGCTGTGTCATTATATGCATCAGAGTGTAACTGGGTGTCTTAGTGTATGCTTAATTGTGTGCATGAATATATCAGTATAAACACCACTGTGTGCTTAGTATATACATCAGTGTGTGTCTGGCCATGTCAGTGTATGTATTACTGTGCGCCTGGGAATCTGATTGTATGGGTCAGTGTGTGACTAGGTGTGTTAGTGTGTGCATTAGTTTGTGTCTGGGTATGTCAGAATATGCACTAGTGTATGTCTGGGTATGTCACTATATGCATCAGAGTGTGCCTGAGTGTGTTAGTGTATGTATAAGTGTATGCCTGAGTATGTCAACGTATGCGTGAGTGTGTGTCTGCGTGTGTGACTGTATGCATAAATGTGTCCTTGGGTGTACTAGTGTATGCATGAGTGTGTCCCTGGGTGTGTCACTATATGCATCGGTGTGTGCCTGGGTGTCTTATTCGATACATGAGTGTTAGCTTTACTGTGTAGTATATGCATCATTATCTGTCTTGGTATGCTACTTTATGCATTAGAGCGTGTCTTGGTGCGTCATTGTATGTATCAGTGTATGTCTACTTATTACCTACTTTAGGGGTGACATATGTAGTAGAGGCAGATTTTAAGGATTGGCAAAGCGTTTTAAATGCCAAATCCACCTGGTAGTAAAAATGCACATACAGGCTCTGCAGCAGCAGGCCCATGTCTGTATGGGTAATACTTGGGCATTAACAAGGGTCCTGTGCAACGTCTGTATTTGGTGCAGAAGGCTGCAGCCAGACTGGTGATGAATTTTTCAAAATTTCATCCAGTCACAGCTACAATTAGGTCACTGCACTGTTTGCCTTTAGATCAAAGGATCCTTTTCAAGTCCCTCTGTCTGACTCATAAGGCCTATTATGGCTTAGGCCCTGATGGCATTAAGTCGATGTTTCAGCGATATGTTCTTAGTAGGGCTCTCCGCTCCTCTAATAAAAATCTGTTAGTGCTCCCTAAGTTTAGAAAATCCAGGTGGGGAGGTAGAGCCTTCTCGATGACTGCGGCAAGACTGTGGAACTCCCTCCCGGAAAAGCTCTCTGGTCAACCATCTCACTCCATCTCTCGCCGGAGCTTAAAAAACTGTTTTTTCTCACATAATTCAGTATGAGCATGCTGTCTACTCTGCTGCCTCTGTTAGCTGCATTTAGCGCCTTGACGCTCTTGGGCTTAGTTTGCGCTGTATAAGTTTAATACTTACTTACTACTTACTTACAGGACATAAGTACTTTAGTACATTTCTGAGTGAGTGTATCACGCCCTCTGTGTATGTATGACTGGATGTGTAAGTAACTACGCCGCTACATACCTGGCTCTCTTAGTTACTCTATAGGTCTCAAAATGTGTATATGAGTGGCTCTATGGATTGCTTACTGGCTGGGGTATGTAACGGTATATGCAACTGGATCTGTTATTCCTGAATGCAGAAATGCTGTGTGGTTGTGTGAGTGAATATGTAAGTGACTGTCACTGTGACTAAGTATATGAGTGGCTCCATGATTTTGTAAATAGGTAATTGAGTCAGCATGGGTAGGAGAGTGGATGTAAAACTGGTCATATAAGTCTCTAAGTGTGCATGTAACCCACTCAAACTTGAAATTACATATCTTTAAAGCTCATTGCTCACTCCCTAAGGTCTACCTATAGCCTATATAGGGGTGACTTATATGTAGTAGAAGAGGAGTTTAAAGCTTGGGAACATGTTTTGAATGTCAATTCGGGCTAGCAGGAAAATTGCATATACACGCACTACAGTAGCAGGACCAAGGCATGCTTAATAGCCTATTTGTCTGCGTGGATAAGTTGTCAGTGTCAGTTCTCCAGTACATATCTCAATGAGTTCCTCAGTTCCTATTTGGGTGCATCATTCGGCATTTAAGGAATTGTGTTGGTATATGACTGGCTCTCTGAGAGACAAAATGTGTATGTAAGGTTAGTGGCTGTATTACTGTGTATTGGGGTATGTACTTTTTTTGTAAATGCCTCCATTATGCCACATTACATAAGAGCTGTGTGTTTGTGTGAATGTTGAGGTGCCTCAATGACTGTCTGACTGGGTGTGTGAGTGACTCTATCCTTTTACACATTGGTACATGAGTTCCGGAATGGGTAGGAAACTTGATCTATAACTGGACATATCGGTCTGCAAGTGCGCATGTTACTCAGTTAAACTTGAAACAACATGTCTTATCCTTTAAGATCATAGCTCCTTGTCCTATCGCCCACCTACATCCTATTTTAAGGGCAACTTATATGTAGTAGAAGAGGAGTTTAAGGCATCGGAACATGTTTTAAATGTCAAGTCGGCCTAGCAGTAAAACTGCACACACAGACTTAACAGCAGCAGGCCCAAGATGTGTTGAAAGGCCTACTTGTCTAGATGGATGACTTATTCCTGTCAGTTCTTCAGTATATATCTGAATGAGGGTCTCAGGCCCTGTGTGGATGTGTCACTGGATATGTAAGTAAGTGTGTTGCCATATGTCTGACTCTCTTAGTTGCTCTATGGGTCTCTCAATGTGTATTTAATAATCTACTTGGAATGCTTACTGGTTGTGTAAGTGATTTTTGGGGTATTTAAATGTCTGTGCAAATTCCTCCATTACTGTTGGATACAAAGGAGCTATGTGTGTGTGTGTGTGATTCAATGTTTATGTTCCTCTGTCACTGTATAACTGAGTGCATTAGTCGCTCTATCCTTTTTCACTTAGGTATGTGAGTTCCAGTATGGTTAAGAAACTGGATCTATTACTGTACATATGGGTTTGCCAGTGCACATGTTACTCAATCAAACTTGAAACAAAATGTCTTTTCTTCTAAGCTCATAGCTTCCAGCACTATGGCTTAACCACAACCTTTGTCAGGAGTGACTTATATGTAGTAGAAGATGAGTTTAAGACTTAGCCAAATGTTTTGAATGTCAACACGGCCTACTGGGAAAACTACATATACATACTCTACTGTAGCAGGCCAGAGGCATGTTTAAAGACCTACTTGTCTGGATGGATGACTTGTTAGTGCCAGTTCTTCAGCATATACCTACATTAGTGTATCAGTGCCTATGTGGGTGTGTCATTGGATATGCAAGTAATTATGTTGATAGATGTGTCTCTTGATTACACTATGGGACTCTCAATCTGTATGTAAGGATCTGCATGAATTGCTTGAGGCTCTGTTAGTGATTATTGAGGTATATAACTGTGTGGGCAACTACCTCCATTACTGCTCGATACATGAGAGCTGACTGTGTGTGTGAGTGAATGTTTAAGTGCCTCTGTCACTGTGTGACTAGGTGTATTAGTGGCTCTATCCTTTTACACATAGGTATGTGAGTTCCAGTATGGGTAAGAGACTGGATCTATAACTGGACATATGGGTCTGCAAGTGTAACTCAATTAAACTTGAAACAACATGTCTTATCCTTCAAGCTCATAGCTCCTTATCCTATCACGGGCCTACAGTCTATCTCAGGAGTGACCTATATGTAGTATTAGAGGAGAGTAAGGCTTACCAACATATTTTGAATGTTAACTCGGATTAGGAGGAATCCTGCATATACACAATCTACTGTAGCGGACCTGACATTTGTTAAATGGCCCAGTTGTATGGATGAATGGCTTGTTAGTGTCAGTTCTTCAGTACATACCTAAACGAGTGTCTCAGTGCTTAAGTGAGTGTATAATTAGATATATAAATAAGTATGTTAATATATGTCTGAGTCTCTTAGTTATTCTATTGGACTCTGACGCTGTATGTAAAGAGCTGCATGGATTGTTTGCTGGCTGTGTAAGTGAATATTGGGATGTTTAATCGTGTGTGCAACTGTCTCCATTACTGCTGGCTACATAAGAGCTGTAACTATGTGTGAGTTAATGTTTAGGTCCCTCTGTCAATGTGTGACTAGATGTATTAGTAGCTCTATCATTTTACACACAGGTATGTGAGTTCCTGTACAGGTAGGAGACTAGATCTATACCTGGACATATGGACCTGCAACACAATCAAACTTGAAACAACATGTCTTATCTGTTAAGCTCATAGGGCCATATGTATCAAGGTACCCATTTGCGATTCTGAATTTGCGAATTTTTGAGAATCACAGATTCAGAATTGCAAATTGGTATGTATGTAACAAATCGCAATTAAATAGCAATTCAGAAAAAATCACTATTTAATTGCGAGATTCCCAAATGCGATTTCTTCACCTTAAGAAATCGCAATTTTGAGATCTCTTCACGGGAAAAATCGCAATTTTGCGAATTTCGCAAATCAGCCAATTGGAAACTCAGGTGCAGCTTGATGACATCACAACCAGGAAGTCAGTGACTACCCATGCTGCACCTGATTTGCTGAGTCAGAGTCAGAGTGAAGGAATTCTGGAGAGTGAACTTTGCTTTTTAATCAACATGGCTGAAACTGGAGACATGCCCAACCAGGAAACACAGCAGCAGCAGCAGGAGGGAGAATGTACAAGGAAGAGGAAACAGAAATTCTCTGAGGCTGAACTGGAGGCATTAATACAGGAAATGTTACCCATTCATGAGCTACTGTTTGGCAAGAAATCTTTGAAGGTGCCAGAGACCCGCAAAAGGCGCATTTGGGCTGACATACAGCAGAAAGTGAACGCAGAGGGGGTGACACACCAGAGTGTAGATGAACTACGATAGCGCTGGTATGACCTGCGCCAGCGCTCCAAAGAGAAGTTAGCTGCCAGGCTGGAACAGTCCAGGCACACCGGTGGAGGGACCTCAACAGTGTCGGACTGAACAACTCTGGAGGAACTGGTGGAGGGGACCCTGCAACCAGAAAGCGTAATGGGCGTGGCTGATCTAGACAGCTCCGATCAACATGCATCTGGACCAGGTAAGAAGCATGCCATCACACCCCTAACACCACCCAAACACCCCCCAGCAGCGACCTAGGGGCAGGAAAAAAGATTTGTAGTCCAGAGCAGGTACACAGGAAGACACAGCAATGCATTATGGGAGATGTAGTCACATGAAATTCAAAATTGTGCATTTTCAGCCAGCCACTCCCAAATAGCATGTGCAGTTCAGGAAAGGGAAATAATTAACAAATGTAATCCCAAACGGTGAAATTTATTATTTTCAAAGTGCAAGTGAGTACAGTTAATAAATGTGTGCTATTCTGTCCACAGCACCATCTACAACACAGCCTACAGGCAGTAGAACATTGATTGATCGTCCAAACTTAGGAGAGGCAGGGCATGAGGAGCACACAGATGGGGAGGACAGCCCTGTCATTCCTCAAAAGAAACCAAGGAGACACATAGTCAGACCACTACCGCCAATGGAGTACGAGGCAGAGGACAGCGATGAAAATGTGCACTCCGAAAGCACACAGCCACAGCAAGAAGTCCGTGCAGGAGACCACCAAGTCCCACAAGGCACAGCCAGGTGCAGATGTCGCACAACCAGCAATGATGAAGATCGGGGTGAGGGATCAGTGTTTGCCGGCATGGAAATGCATATGTTGCAGGTGCAGCGCCTGTAAGCAAAAAACATTAAATCATTACAAAGAGAGGTGAGGGAAGGCTTCAGGGGAATAGCGGGTGAACTGAGGGGTGCCATGGAGGCGCTTTGTGAAGAACTACGCGCAGACCATGCTGCTAGGTGCTGAGAGCTGCAGCGCCTGGATCTATATACACGGGCGATTACCCGCCTGGCCTCAGCCATAAACATCCTGTCCAGGTGCAGCATACACATGCAGCGGGAGTTGGCACATGGAAGCCAGGATATAGCTAGTGCACTTGTGCAGGTAACATCTGCTGTAGACGAGCTGCGGGCAGTTCGTACTGTTGGGCCTGGAGTCCTAACTCCCACTGAAGGGACGCACAGTCAGGGCGGAGCAGCAACACCCCACCACCCATCATGGAGAGGCGCGGTAGTGGCAGAAACAGTAGGTCTACGATGTCCAATGAGGATGACGCTGTGCAACAACCAACAGGGGCCTCAGCTAGGCTGCACCGCATATGAGGTGTTTAGTTTGATGCCACTGGGAGAGGGGAGCTACAGACTTGACTTTACACTCACTCCTGTTTTCTGTATTGCATTGTGAGGAAAACATGTCCAAGACAAATGGAGTGTGACTAGTTGGCATTAAGGATGTGTGACATAATTTCTCCTGCATTTAAGGAATAAAAACACAGTCACACACATAAGATATGGCATTGTGTCATTTTTTCTTACCTAGAAATAGTTGCGCGTAATCTCATCACGCCTCTGGCGCCCAGCTGCTGCACCAGCTACACCAGCTGCCATACGTCCTGGTCCAGGCCCCTCCACGTCAGAGGATTCTGATTCACTCAGCTCCACTGGTGTGCCTTTCCTGGAGGCGATGTTGTGCAGCATGGCACATGCTACCACTATCTTGCAACATGTATTTGGGCTGTATTGTAGTGCACCTCCACTTTTATGGAAGCTGCGGAATCTGCTCTTCAGTATCCCGAATGTGCGTTCAATGGTGCCTCTGGTTGCTATGTGTGCTCTGTTGTATCGCCGCTCCCCAGCATTGGCAGGATTCAGGTAGGGCGTCAAAATTAAATCCCGGACTGCATATGCACTGTCACCTGTGGGTTGAAATGTTAATGGTTAGTCACTGAACTGCACATGATAGTCAGTACAAATGTGCCCTATGTTTGAATGCATTTACCTAGTAGATATCCCTCGCCAAACTCCCCTCTTGAGAGTCTACGGTATATCCCACTGTGACGGAAGATGAAAGCATCATGTGTGCTGCCTGGATATTTTGCTACTATGTCAGTGATGATGTGTTTGGCATCACACACCACCTGTATGTTTAGTGAATGGTAGCATTTGCGGTTCCTGAACTCATTGTTTGAGGGGGGGATATTGCAACATGTGTCCCATCTATGCATCCTATCACGTGGGGGAATTGGGCAATTTGGTAAAAGTCCTGCTTGGTCTGGTCTAGTGTCTGTGGGGTGCTTGGGAAGTAAATGTGGTGTTTCATCCTCTGTACCATGGCATCAAGGAACGCATGAAAAAAGCACAAAAGTGCACTTTGTGACACCCCTCCTGCTGTGGCTATCACCCCCTGAAAACTACCTGAGGCCAACAGGTGTAGTGAACACAGGACCTGGATGTGAGTGGGGATGGCATGTGTCCTGCGCGTGGGGTGTTCAAGGAAGGGTCTGAGTTCCTCAATTAAATCATGGATACTATCTTCATCCAGTCTGTAGTGGGTGTAGATGTCCTCCTCAGTGCGCTGGTAGATTTTAATGCGCGCACGGAATATCCTCTCCTGGCGTCTCCTCCTCTGTGCAGCAGCTCTGAGTTGCATCCTCCTGGCTATCAAGTAAAGCTCCGCCATTGTGAAAAAAAGTCTGTTGCATTCTGGTACTCCTTAAATAGGTTGCACCTGGTTACCACCTGCTCCTACTTGGTGGTAATTGCGATTCTGTAAATTGCGAATTTCCGAAAATCGCAATTTGCGATTGTTTCATACATTCCATTGCGATTTCTTTTTTTGCGATTTTCCGTTTGCAAATTTCGCACACTGAGAAATCGCAAAGATAGGAAATTGCAGGAAATTCGCAAATTTTTCAATCTCGCAAATTAAGGAATCACATTTTATGCGATTTATTGTTTTGGGAGCCACTTTTGCTACATACATTCCGAATAGCGAATTTTCATTCGCAAACCGCTTGTTTTTGCGAATCGCAGCGTTTGCGAATGAAAATTTGCTTCATACATATGGCCCATAGCTCCTTGCGTATAGCCAACCTACAGTCTATCTTAGGGTTGACTTATATGTAGTAGAGGAGGAGTTTAAGGCTTAGTAACATGTTTTGAATATCAATTCTACCTAGGCGGAAAACTTATATACACGCTCTACCGTAGCAAGCCGAGACATGTTTAAAGGCCTACTTATCTGGATGGATGATTCGTTAGTGTCAGTATTTCAGTACATACCTAAATGAGTGTCTGAGTTCCTATGTGGATGTATCATAGGATATGTAAGGAAATATGTTAATATATATTGGGGTCTCTAAGTTACTCTATGGGACTGTCAATCTGTCTATAAGACCCTACTTGGATTGCTTGTTGGCTGTGTTAGTGAACATTGGGGTATCTAAATGCGTGTGCAACTGCCTTCATTACTGCTGAATACATAAGAGCTGTATGTGTGTGTGTGTGAGTGAATGTTTAAGTGCTTCTGTCACTGTGTGACTAGGTATATTAGTAGCTCTATCTTTTACACATAGGTATGAATGAATGAATGAATGAATACTTTCTTGTATAGCGCATGGCTACCCTAGAGCATCCCAGCGCTGTAAGACCAGAGGACGTTAAAAGGACATTATTGAAACAGAAATGTCTTTAGTTGCTTCCTGAAAGCCAGATGGTTAAATTCATGCCTGATGTTGTCTGGGAGTTTATTCCATCCTTTGGCTGCTTGGACAGAAAGCCGGCGGCCGCCCATCCGGGCCAACTTCACCCTGGGTACCACCAGCAGATTTCGTTGGTTGGATCTAAGAGATCTCACCGATTGATGGTGACAAAACAGGGACTCAAGAATAGACGGGCCAGCATTATGGATGGACTTATGTGCCAAACACAAGGTCTTGAACACAATCCTTTCCTGGATTGGTAGCCAATAAAGCAATCGAATTGAGGCCTTCGCCGAACATCGTTTGGGGACTTTCATAAGCAAGCGAGCTGCACAGTTCTGCACAGATTGCAGAATTTTTATGGTAGCTGCTGGTGCCCCCATATAGACGGCATTTGCATAGTCCAGTCGCGAAAGAATCAACGACTGGACCAACACGTGTTTGGCCTCAAATGGAAGAAGAGCTCGTATGTTAGTTCCAGTATGGATAGGAGACTGGCTTTATAACTGGAAGTGTGCATGTAAATCAATCAAACTTGAAACAACTTGTCTTATCTTTTAAGCTCATAGCTCCTTGCCATTTGGCTTGCCTATCTCAGGAGTGACTTATATGTAGTGGATGGGTTTAAGGCTTAGCAACATGCTTTCAATGAAAACTCACCCGGCAGGAAAACTGCCAGTAAAATCCTCATGCAAGCTCTGCGGTAGTGGGCCCAAGCCATAATTCAATGACTTCTTAGCTCAAAGGGAGTCTAGGTCTGACACCGTTTGGCTACATATCTGAATGAGTGTATCACTCCTTCTATAGGTATGCCATCAAATGTTGCAGTTAGAATAGTAGTATATCACTTACTGTATTAATTACTCTTTTGGTGTCTAAATGTGTATGTAAGTGTCTCTATGAAGTCTAAATGTGGATGTAAGTGTCTAGATGAAATACTTGCTGGCTATGTTAGTAAGTATAGGTGTATGTTTTGTGTCTGAACCTGGCTCTATTAGTGCTGGATACATGGTTACTGTGTGGGTTGTGTGAGTGAATTTATAAGTTACTCTGTCGCTGTTGCACTAGGTGTGTGAGTGGCTCTATGTTTTTTAAATACATATGTCTGTTCCAGTATTGATGGCAGATTTCTTGTATAACTGAGAATATGTATCTGCAAGTGCACATAAACTCTCTAAAACTTCAAAGTGCATGTCTTGTCTTCTAAGCAGATACCACCCTTCCTATGGCATAGATGCAGCCTACTTTACATGTGACTTATATGTAGTCGGGGTGAATTTTAAAGCTTGGCAAAAGGATTTGAAATGGCAAATTGACTGAGCAGTAAAGCTGCACACACAGGCTCTGTATTACAAGTCCCAAGATATGTTTAAAGATTGCCTTCTGTGGATAGGTGACTTCATTGTGTAAGTACTTCAGTACATATGTGACAGACTGCATCATCGCCGACTTTCTTGGTAACTCCACATGTTTCCAAAGCAATATGCAAATGGCTGTATAGATGGCTTACTTGCTGTATTATTGAGTTTAGGGATATGTAACTGTGTGTGCAAATGACTCAGTTATTGCTACATAGATAACTGGTGTGCCAGTGTGTGAGTAAATCTCTATCGACCTCTGTCACGGTATGACTGTGCTTCTGAGTGGCTGTATGCTTTTCTAACTAAGTATGTCTATGAGTACACCGACAAATGAGGGAATGTTAAATGGGATATACTCCCCCTGTAAATGTGTTTATAAGTCCCTGAAACATCTAATTACATATAACACACACCTTCCTCCCCTATTGGCAATGTACATTCCTACGTAGGTGTCTACAGTAAAGGCATAGGATCTGGACTGACACACCTCACGTATATTTGAAGGTCTACCTCAGTGGGTTAAACAGCTAGATGTAGAATGGGCTAGTTGTCATAACCCAGTATATAGTTATATAAACATTTTCCATATCCACCATTATCAACATACCTCTGTAATGGCTTTGATGTTCTGCAATTTGTAACACATTTTTACTTGGAATTTATAATAAAAAAAATGATAACTACTTCTCTTTGTGGAAACGAATCAGTAATGGCAATCTTCCCCACTCTGATGACCTTAACAAATCATAACCTTTCTTTTATCATCATCATAATAACTTTATTCGGAGTCTTAAAAGTACATACCGTCCACAAAGGTACATTAGATAAAAAATACATCATACATGACAATAAAACTCATTCAATCGATTGTTAAAACTTCATTAATAAAAGTCATCTTATTTTCTTAAAATGCAAAAAGCGTTATCAGTCTAAGCTCACCTATCAACCAACTTCGTAAGATAAATTGTCTAGAAATCCAAAAAAGTTCCTTCTATTCATAGCCCGGCTTATAAATCTAGATGCAGCTCAACATGTTAATTCATTATCAAGGGTACATATAAAATTCATAGCATCCGTGGAAAATAAAAGTTTCTTTGCCATAAAGATTGACTGTAAAAATATTCACCTTATATCTCCTTAAAACCTGTAGAACAGCATAAAGTGCATTGTGGACTGAGCGGGTTTTCCATCACATGGGCAACTGTGAACTATTTTCTACCATCATTCAAAAGCGGCGGCTACCTTTCGATAGTGTGTTCTTGGTAATATACGCAGATACGCGTTTAGCAGTAGCGTTGGGCAGTCTTTTTATTCTTTGTGTATTTATAACGAATCCTCTATTGGGGTTCTGGTTCGCCAGCCGCGCTAGGTGCTCCGACCGATTCTTTTAATCTGTTTATAAAATGTAATTTGTTTGGTGTTTACGGAACACGTTTAAGAGAAAGATTGTAAGAAAAGGAGACTAATAAGCAACCGTAAAATAGGAATCTTTTTTCACCAAGAAGGGACAATTGGAAATATAATCACAGTAGCGGCCCGTTACGGGAGTTCCATGGGGCGGAAAGACGGGGGGAGGGGATGGGCAGGGTGGGGGGTAGTAAACACCATATTATGGATGATCAGAGGTAAGTAAACAATTAAATAAATAAAACGAATTTCGTAGCGCGCACTGCATCACATTTTGAGATGCAGGGAGCGCAACAAAATTTGTTTTATTTATTTAATTCTTTACTTACCTCAGATCATCCATATTCCGGTGTTTACTACCCCTCACCCTGCTCCTCCACCAACCCCTCCCCCCGCTTCTCCGCCACACGGAACTCCCGTAATGGGCCGCTACTGTAGTGCACTGCACTTACATCATTTGTTGTATTTTGTTGGTTAATGCATGATTCTTTAAGATATCAAACCACCTAATTGCCTTGCCAGTCTTCCATTGCAGGGGAGGAACTCACATGTCTTACCAACAATGGCAGACACAGATTCACTTTCTTTAAGTTAGAAGCAATTTTGTTTAAATGAGTTAATTGATTATGCTGATTTTCATTGACTACAACATGGGCTTCTAGAATATGCTGAATAGTCTCATGTAAAAAATATAAAGCAGTAGAGGATTGGGGGTTCGCATTCTCACTCGACAATGCTGTATCGAGAGAGTTACCCCCTAAATTGCTTGTTGGATTATTAATTAAATGGAATAAACATGGACTCTCATTTAGGTTGTTACTTAAAGTTCAAGGTTCTTCTCCCTGCAGGTCCGTAATTAGGACAGTTTGCGGTGAAGCTTCAAGTAAGTGAACAGAAGATGATAATCAGTCATTATTTCCACCAGAAGAGCAAGGTTCACAAGAAAAACAAATATACCCCACAATTTTTTATACATTTGCATAGAGGGTTTTGTTTGAACACCTTCATTAGCTGAAGTTACCATCATAATCTTATTTATATTGCTTTTGAGAAACCAGCGAGATAATAAATGCTGGTCCACCATTATTTTGCAGGATGATTAAAGGGTGTTGTAACAAAATTCCTGCTGCCTTCATCCAACTTTATAAAGCAGTTGTTCTTCCACACAAATACAAATCCAACAGCAGCTTCAAGAAAGTTGCATATTTATTTATTTTTATTTTTATTTTTGGAGTTTTATATAGTGCTTACAAGACCCGGGGGTATCAGAGCGCTTTACAACATACATGAATAAAAAACATAAGCAATAGAGAACAGTGAGTATCATCTAGGATATTGGGGGCCAAAAAGATCGAGGTCATTGGCCAGATGCATAGAGATGACGGTTGAGAAGAAATTATTTTAGTTTTCTCTTGAAGATTGGGTAGGGAAAGAGGTACAGATTTGTGGGGCATTCCCAGAGAAAGAGCGGTAGAGGGCTTTTTGTTTATGTCTTTTTGGGGGATTAAGAGGAGCGAGTTGGAGCTTCTTAGGTTTCTTGATTGCCCAGCTTTTGTGAGTTTGGCAGCGAGGTAGTCCGGTTTGCCCGTGTGCAAGGCTTTATGGGTGCGACAGGCAGTTTTGAAGGCGCAGCGTGCTTTGTTGTGTAGCCTTTTAGGGCCTGTAATGCAGGGGTGATGTGGTCGTATTTCTTGGTACCTGAGACCATTCTTGCTGCTGAATTTAGGGTGGCTCTCATGGGGGCTGTGTGTATTTTACCTGTCCCGGTTAGTGTGGCATTCCCATAGTCAAGTCTGGACAGAACTAGAGATTGGGTTGCAATTTTTAGGTCATTGGGGGGTATGAAAGGTTTGATTTTGCTGAGGAGTTTTAGGTTGTAGAGGGCGCCTTTTGCTGTGGATTTGATGTGGGAGCTCATGTTGAGGCTTGGTTCCAGAGGGATGTATGACGTTATAACGCATACTATTACTCCGCAGACCATTACAACGCGACTTTTACTCCGCATACCGTTACAACGCATAGCGCCTTGGGGCGCTGGATAGTGGTAAGTATAATTTACTATTCTAACTCCAGTCCCCGTGGACCCTAGGGAAGGTGTTGGATAGTAAATTATACTTATTCCCTATCCTAGAGCGCCCCCCAGCGCAATGCGTTGTAATGGTATGCGGAGTAAAAGTCGCGTTGTAATGGTAGTGCGGAGTAAAAGATCCGTTGTAACGGGTGTATACCGTTCCAGAGAGATCCCTAGTGATTTGACTGAGTTTGCTGGAGTGAGTTTGCAGTTTAGGGAGTCAATGTTGTTTATCCATTCTTGGATCTGAGGGGGTTGTTCGTTATTGGAGAAGACAAGGATTTCGTTTTTTTCTTGGTTGAGTTTAAGGTGGTTGAGAGTTAGCCAATTTTCTACTATTGAAAGAGTGGAGCTAAGGCAGAGAATGTAATTGAGGGAGGAGATTTCGAGGTACAGCTGGGTGTCGTCAGCATAGAGGTGGTAGGCGATGCTTGCTTGTTTTAGAATGGTAGTGAGCGGTTCCATGTAAATGTTGAAGAGTGTGGGGGAGAGGACTGAGCCTTGAGGGACACCTCGAGTTGAGGGGGAGGTGTCGGACATTGAGTTTTTGATTGTTATGAGTTAGGAGCGCTTATGTAGAAATGAGGAGAACCATATTAGGACATTGCCATCTGCTCCGACACGTTTTTGTAGGGCGTCTCAGAGAAGGTTGAGTTCAACCGTGTCAAAAGCAGCTGATAGGTTGAGGAGGACAACTAGGCAGCATCTGTTGGAGTCAAGGGTGTTGTGAATGTTGTCCGTAATGCTCAGTATAGCGGCTTCTGTGTTGCATCCCTCCCTGAACCCGGATAGGTGTGAGTCAAGTAGGCTGTTAGATTGCAGGTGTTGGTTCAGTTGAGAGAGAACACATTTCTCCAGGATTTTGGCTAGGAAAGGAAGGTTGGTGATGGGCCTAAAGTTTTTGAGGTCATTTGGGTCAGCATCCATTTTTTTTATAAGGGGGTTACTTGGCCTTGTTTGAGGCAGTTGGGCATCAGTCCGTTGATTAGGGAGCTGTTGATAATCTTTGTCCACAGTGGGGTTGGGGTAAGGTTGAGGTTCTTAGCTAAGGAGGCGGGTACAGGGTCTGCATAGTGATTGGAGGGTTTGGAGTTGGCAATCACATTTGAAATGTCCTCTTTTCGGAGAGAGGATTGAAGTCTTTCCACCGCTTTGGGGAGGATGGGGGACTAGGGTGAGGGGTGACTTTGGGGGTCAACAGAGGAGCTTTCTTGGCTTCCGGGAGCATATTGTGAGCTGGGATGGGTGAGGTTTCATTATGGGTGTGGATTTGCCGTGTTGGGATTGAGGGTGGTGGTCTAGGGAGAGCTTGATATTGGAGATTTTGTCATTGAAGAATTTGGCCAGGTTGTTACACTGAAGTTTGGAAGCAGGGAGGTTAACTTTTGTGGGCTTGGAGGTCTGTTTCTGGATGAGGTTGAAAAGTTATTGGGGCGTTTTTTGGCTTTGCCTAGTGCGTTCCGGAAGAAGGAGGCTTTCTCCTTGATTATGTGTTTTTTGTAGTTACTGCATTCTTTCCTGAGTTGGGAGAGGTTGATTGTGGATGGGTTCCCTCTCCAGAGTCTCTCAGCGGTTCTTACTTTTCTTCGTTCGGAGTTGACGACATTATTGAACCAGGCCCGGGAGGGGATGTCTCTGGCTCTTTTAGGTTTTAGGGGGGGCTAGTTGGTCAAGGGCAGTTGTCATTGTCCTGTTGTACAGTGTAGTGAGCTCAACCGTGTTGAGGTTGTCTGTACAGGTTGGGAGCAGTGATGTTATGGTTTCTTGAAGGGCAGGGAGGGGGACGTCTTTTACTTTTCTGGTCCATTGGTGGGTGATTTGTGTTTTGATTGGTGGTGCTACTGTTTGATTGATGCTGAATATAATGCTGTGGTGGTCTGACCAGTCGATTGGGAGAATGTTATTTATGGGTATAGTTTCACTTTTGGCTATGATTGCATCTAAGGTAGAGCCCTTGTTGTGGGTTTGACCCTTGCAGTGTTGGGTGAGCTCATTTGTGAGAAGGAGTTCATTTAGGGACTGAATAACAGTGTCCTTTTCATTGTTCCAAGGGAGGTTGAAGTCACCCAGGATGATGTTGTCAGAGTTTGCTAGGGAGCACTGAGTTAGTAGGTCCGAGATTTGATCACTGAAAGCAGGAGAATTTTCCTGGGGGGTGGTAGATGAGATGGCATTTTGTTACTTTGTCGTTTAGGCGTGTTATGTTCATGATGTGGTATTCGAAGGTTGAGAAGGAGTGGGTTTTGATTTCAACTATATTGATGTTGTTCTTATGGATGATGACAATGCCTCCACCACGTTGGTCTATTCTGTCTTTTTTAATGATGGAGAAGAGAGGGGGACTAGGAGGTCAAGGAGCAGGCATGATGTTTCATTGAGCCAGGTTTTGGTGAGGAACGCAATGTCAGTGTTGTTACTCAGTATGGCATCAGCCATCTCTATTGCGTGCTTAGCTGCGGCTCTGCAGTTTATAAGCATGCAGTTTACCATGCCGCTGTTGGAATGGATTTGGGAGGAGGGAGGAACTTGGGGGATGGTTGTGCGTTGGGAGGGACGTTTTGTGGGCCTAGGGTGGTTGTTGTCTCTACCTATTCCGGTGATTACTTGGATGTTGGAAGGGGGGGTTTGGGTTTCTCTAGGGTCATAGGTTTTAGCTAGTGTCATTGCCTCTCTCAGAGACATATCAGGGATCGTTCTTTTTGCTCTGAGAGATTGGGTGTTGTGAGGGAAGGAGCGCCAGCTGGATGTCTGGAGATTAGGCTGTTGAGGTGGCTCACTGGTTTTTATGAGGGCGGGGAGTATTAAGTGTTTGGTGGGAAAGGAGGGCTCAGTGGGGTTGAGAAGGATTTTGTTGATGGCCTGGGTGATATTGTTGAATTGGCTGTGTAGTAGGGACAGGTATTCAGTTATAGTTATCAGGTGAGTCTGGGTCATAGGTAAGAGGGAGTTGTTTTTCTATGCATGTGAGGCGCTCAGTTATTACCTCCATTGTCTCCAGGTTAGGGGAAGAGGGAGGTGTGGGTTTAGGGGGCATATTCGACTGAGGCTGTTGGGTGCGACAGGAGCTTTGAGGGTTGTTAGGGTAAGGGGGAGGGGAGGGGTTAGGTGGCAGATTAGGTTGAGGGTTTAGGTTGGGACAGGGGGGTTCGAAGGTTGGAAGGGTTAGGGGAGGTAGAGAGGCATGCGTCTTCCAATAGGTGGTGGTGGGGGGGATTGTGGAGGGTATTTCTCGAGAGAACTGGTGTGGTTTTGTCTGAGGGTTGGGCGTAGGTTAGGCGGGTGCTTGTGTTAATGTGAGTAGGGGGATGGGGGAGGATGTTTTGGGGGGCTGAGGGGGTGGGGCAGGGAGCAGGTTCTTGGGGCGGGAGGTGTGGTTGGGGGGATGGGAGTGGGGGTAGAGGGCAATCTGGCATGGGGGTGGGGGGCAAGTCTGTGGAGTTAGGTAGTTGAGGGCTTGGGGTAGGATTAGCATCCGGTCTTTCTTGGGTTGAGGTCTGGGGGTCGAGGTGGGGAGGGGTGGGGCAGTTGGGTGGGGTCAGGATGGAGTTTCGCAGCTTGGGGAAGGTGAGTTCAAATTGGTGCAAGTTGAAGTTGTTGGCTTGGACCATGACTTTGCCATTTCTGTATAATGTTATGGTGGCGTTAACTGTGAATAGGGAAGACTTGGAGATAGTTAGTCTTTGGCCGTGAGGGATGTTGGTGGTTTGGTGGTATAGTTATCCTAGTTTCTTTTTTTCTATAGGGCGTCACTCAACAGAGACTTCTGTGGGTGATCTGGGACATCCAAACCCTGCTGCATGCCCTTCTTTATGTAAGGGAGAAGGAATAGCGACACTGGAATGACCTTGCAACTATTGAGGTCCCAAGTGTACCATCTCTGTCCTAAAAAATGCCAGACTCTGACTTTTGGCCAGCTGCGGCAAACATTGCACAATGTGTACTTTGTTAAGTGTAGGTCAAACAGGTGGAGAGATTAAGGAGTTTCCGGGGTTCGCCAGAGCACCACTGGTTTAGCATCTAAGAGAGCAGCTTACCATATATTGGTTTTGTAAGAATGATTAACCTGTATTGTTTTACCCATACTTTCCCTGCCCTGTGGTGAAAATCTCTGCTTTTATCTAAAAAGTTACTATTACTAACTTTACGCTTGTAAATCTGGTCTAAGTGAACTCTACCCTCTGATTTCAGGAGAAAGTGATATATAAGTCTAGACTAATGGCGAAAAAGCGTAGTTTTACACCAAGATGCATGACTAGATTTACATATGACTACATATAGACATGTTAATTTTACTTTGTGAACAAGGCCCATAATTTTCATAGTTTTCTTTCGTTCTTATTTTCAAATTACACATTTTGAAAGATTATTTGGAAATATAATATATTGATCTCCTGATGAAGCGCATATGCACTAAGTAAGACTAATGAATTGCTAAGTATACCATATGATATTGATTAATGTATGAACAAAATTCGATTGAGTTATGTGGATACATTAGAGATAGAAAAAGAAACATGAATTAACAAGAATTGCATTATTTAAGGTGTGTGACGAGTGACCCATCAACCAACAGTATTGCTAATGGGCAATATTTTTACGCATGGCATACATGAAGGTTACTTATTTTCCTTTGATGCAAAATTAATTTACTACACTTTAAATATTTCTGCTTTAAGAACTAATGTCTATAAAGCACATAGGAATAATATCTGAACAGACCATGTAAAAGTTGCACTTTAGCAAATAAATGGCTTTGCTGTGACATGGAAATGCTGATTCTACTGTATTGTGGGAACTTCTTAGATATTTGAAGAATTTAAAGATTGATATATTTGGGTTCGGGTACCAGGTCTGTTTTATGTTGGAAATTATTGTATTCTTTCCAGCCCTGTGTGGTCAGGTACATTCAAGAGTATGCTGCTGGACTTGCATAATGGAGGGCACTGCATTGACTTACAATTCATTTTCATTTTAATGAAACATACCAAACCCTTCCTTCTCTTTGTTTACTGATTTGTAGTATATAAAGATTTCTGTAACATGCTTAAACAGTGTTGTTGTTTATTTATTTATGACTTGGCTCCTACAGCCAGGCCAATTTCCTAGCTCAGGTCAGCCTAGTAGATGTTTGTTTTGCTCAAACAAATACATTAATAGGTACCCTGGAAGAAAGGGTGGGGGGGGGGGGGGTTGCTGATTGTCATTCAGTATAATTAATCTCCAGCCAATCATTCCAACTATCAAGAGTTCTCAGTATCTGACTCTATGCCCATCTATATCACTGAATCGAGGCATCTGTGTCCCCGTGGTCAAAGAATCTAGCATGCCCACGGGAAGGAAGGGCAGGGCTGATGCTTTCATAAATTGAGATGTGGTGGCAGTCGAGATATGGCACCAGCTTTAAAGTCCTAACCAGTGGTGATATCAAATGTCTACACACGGCTCTGATCAATATTTTTTTGTACAAGTGGGGCATTCCAGGAGGCAAAATGGTATTTTGCCTGCTGCTCTCATAATCCTCACCCCAGTAGTAGGGAAGAGAGCTGTCCACGGCAGGATCTGATTTTGTACAACTCGGCCATCTCCCATAGCACGCTAGTTTTCCAAGAGAATACTTGTTTAGTGTTTTATGCCTTGTTTAAAGAGGTGCTGTTTTTGTTTCACCCTCCTCAAAAGCTTTTGCAGTACTTTAGAATCGATCAGAAATGTAACCTAATTCTCAGTCACAAAAGAGTTCAAGAAATAAAGCAGCACACTTTATCGTTCAAACGACAGTGAGGAAAAAGTGAATTGTGCCATCCACGCCTCGCTCTGTAAGAACAGAGTTCTTGAACGCATGGTTAGGCAGATCAAACATTGTGCTGGTGGTTTCATTTCCGCTTTGACTCTTAAAATCAACAGTTATGTTGTGTTAAAGATTGTGAAATATAATGAATGCACACATTTCGGAAGATTAGCAGAAGGCGTGTTGTAAAATTGTTATCAAAAGGTCTTCCTTAGTAAGTTCCTGCCAGCTGGCAGACAAATGAACAACTTAAGAGAGGCACTGCAATCACTGTGCTAATTCGAAAGCAGAATGTTTTTTCATATATATATATATATATATATATATATATATATATATATATATATATATTAGAAGAAAAAACATCAAAATATGTTGATATTTTCTTACACGACTTTGTCAAATCCCTGCCTTCTTATGTCCATGACACCAGTGACTTCATAAGGAAAATCAATGATTTTGTGAGGCATGACAATGATTTGCTTATTGCATTAGGCGTAACTTCCTTGTACACTAGTATCAGACATGAGGACGGCTTGAATGCTATTGAATATTACCTGGCAAAGCGAGATCCCCAGTACAAAGGATATAATAACATGCTAGTGGAAATTGTGAAGTTCTGTCTGAACAATAACATATTCATGCTTAATAATTTGTTGTAAAAGCAGACAAGAAGGGTGGCAATGGGGGCCAGATTCTCTCCCAGCTATGCATGTCTACACATGGGCTGCTGGGAGGAGCTGTTCCTCAAAGCAGAACATGGCCATTTTGTGGATAGCAATATTAAAATATGGCTTTGTTAGATTGATGACCTTCTAGTGATATGGCAGGGAACAAGAGAACAGGCAGATGGATTTGTCAACACCATCACTCAAAACAACATTAATCTCCATTTTACAGCCGATATTACTGAGGTCTCAGTACATTTTCTAGACACACAAGTCTACATTCACAACAATAGGATTGCGACCCGCCTATTCAGAAAGGAGACAGCGGGTAACTCTACCTTACATGCTAGCAGTTTACACCCTAAACATCTGATTAATAGCATACCCTATGGGGAGATGTTGCGGCTCAGGCGCATCCGAGCTCAGGATAATAACAGATCCAGATTTCTGGAAAGGGACATTCCCAAACTTTTATCAACAAAGCCATATCAAAATCCATGCAGTTGTCTAGGGAGGTTCTTTTGAGAGACAGACAACTTGACATGATAGGATCAGGCACAGTAAGTGATGCAAACGAATTTAGGATCATCATGGGGTACAGCAGGCACCAGAAAACTATACAAAAGATCTTACAAACAAGCTAGTCATTGGTCTTAAATGACCCAGTATAGGACCCCTGCTACCGCAGAGGGTGTCCATCACCTACAGCAAAGCCCCATCCATGAGATATAGCCTAGTTAAAACCAACCCTGAGATCATAGAAAGTACCAACTGGCTCCAAACACACAATGGTTTTTTTTTAATGCAAAACATGCAAAGCATGTATACATGGTATTAACAAAAACACATATTCTACTCCTTTTAGTAATAGAGAATACAAGAGCCAAAGGTTATTGACATGCAAAACGAAATTTGCTGTATATTTGCTGTGGTGCCCATGTGGCCTCCAATATATAGGCAGCACAAAAATACAAGTACACAAACGGGTGCTGCAACATCTACGCACAATCACAAATCAAGACAACACTTATCCAGTTGCAAAACACTTTAGGGAGTTCCACAAATCTGACAACAGGGAACTCAGCCACTATGTGATTGACGCATTCCCCCATAGCAGAAGTGGTGGGGATAGGGAACACAAGCTTAGAAAATTGGAGACTAGATACATTCTAGAACTCGATACCAAACCGGAGGTGTCAATGTGACAGAGGATTTATATACATGCTTATAATGCATTACATATGGGTTTTTACAAACTGCTCTTATTTATTACAGCTGATAATATTTATAGGTATTACAGGTTTTAATGTCATTTTTTATAGACTGTATTGCTGTATAATATCATTTGTACATTCCGATGCTGCTATATATTTATATGTATATTTATACATTATATATTTATGTATTTATTTATGTAATCTGACATATTTTATGTGGATTTTATCAAATGCATCTTTGTACACAATTAGCAGATTTGTACAGGCCCATGTAGAACATTAGTAGTCAATACACCGGTATACCTCCTCGGAGATGGTTACCCCTTCTACTGATACTGCACATACAGTAGTATATACAGACATTAGCAAAATGTGCTTAAACTTTAATGAAGCCAGATTTTAAAGAACTAGAAAATCTATCACCACTCATAGTCCCAAAGGATCTCAAATAAATGGCTGTATATCGGGTAATTAAACCACGGGACAATAACCACCACCAGTAACCAGAAAGAAAAGAAATGAAAAACCATACTAAGTTCAAAATAGATATATTAACTGTGAAAACAGTATCACGGAGATTAAATATTGCTTTCAGAGTTCATACTTACATATTTATTTATCACCCTCTTGTTTCTTTTTTATTTTTTACACGTCACGTTAGCACTTCAGTACCACACAAAACAAACATACCACACATCCCAATGAGGCATACTTATACAGCATACAGATGCTGACATTGAGGATTTATCCTCATCATTCAAAAACAAATCTTGTTTCATTTCCTGCGTATGATATTTTATCTGTACTCAGCAGGAACTGTATGACCAAATGCGGTATGTAGGACATGTTGGGGTAATCGATTACACTTGGGATACACCGTAATTTATGTATTCAACATTAATTTGAAATGTGGCTTGAAACGAGATATTGAATATGATATAAGCAATATTCAATGGCCAAATTAATTTATTTGTTTTACGAATATTGTGTTTTTCAACATACAGTGCCCCATTATAGAGATTCATTGAGATTCATTGTTTTGACGCTTGCTTAACTTACTGGACCCCTCCTGAGGCGTGAGCCGGGAGGTAGATTACCGCTGAATTGTGTAACATTCCTGCTGATTACTAGCGCATGTATTTGTATTTTAGACGGCGAATTTTAAATACCATTTATTTTTGATTAGCACTTACCACAGCCCCCGCGAATCCCTTTCCCTGCACTCTGTCGGTCCAGCCGATCTTAGGGCTGTGTACTGAGTCGAAGGGGAAGACTCCCAACGGCAGCCATCTTGAGTGGGAGGCGGCAGCTGTAACAGCGCTCTAGCCATCCCTACAAAAGGAGCCCAGAGAGAGCAAGCGCGAGATTCATTGTTTTGACGCTTGCTTAACTTACTGGACCCCTCCTGAGGCGTGAGCCGGGAGGTAGATTACCGCTGAATTGTGTAACATTCCTGCTGATTACTAGCGCATGTATTTGTATTTTAGACGGCAAATTTTAAATACCATTTATTTTTGATTCGCACTTACCACAGCCCCCGCGAATCCCTTTCCCTGCACTCTGTCGGTTCCAGCCGATCCTAGGGCTGTGTACTGAGTCGAAGGGGAAGACTCCCAACGGCAGCCATCTTGAGTGGGAGGCGGCAGCTGTAACAGCGCTCCAACCATCCCTACAAAAGGAAACGGACGCTCTCCGCGTCAGCGGACGCGTACAGTGGACACGCCTCGCCAGCGCCGGAGTCACGCCAGAGTCAGCCCGTCTGCGCCCGTCCGCGCCTCGGACGCGCCCAAGGGCCATGGCGCTTCCACCATTATCCCATATTATTCACCTACAGGTACCATCAACAGTCAATGAGTCACTTGAGATGCCCGCCCCTATACGCACTAAATATACTATGGAACATTTGCAGTCTTTACGACCTACAAGACAACCCTCTTGCAGGCTGCTAAAGCCGGGTTGGGAGAAAGATGTCTGCCAATGCTGCCGATTCTCCATAGACCCTGTAGGAACAAGAGCAATACAGGCCAGAAAACTCAAGGATAATGGGATAACCAACTCAAAATCTTTTTCATTTCTTAGCATCAACTGTCGCTCATTACCCAAGCATAAAACCGAAATTTTCAACCTACTATTAGACGAGGCTCCTGACGCCATGTTCTTAACAGAAACATGGCTTCAAGAAAGCTCTGGTCCAGATCTAGCTATGGCACTTCCTGACATATATGCTATTGTTAGACTCGACCGCAAAAGGAAGCCTGGCGGAGGAATAGCAATTATTTTCAAAAACATTTACAGCTGTGAATTTAGCAAACTCCCGTGTGAAGGGTGTGAAGGAGCAATCTTTAAACTATCGCTATCACCTAGACCGCCGGGAACTGCCTCTAAATGGCTAACAAACCTGTTAGAACTTATGGGCCCTCTAGTAATGAAAACGGCTAGCTTCACAATTATAGGTGAC
This sequence comes from Lissotriton helveticus, assembly GCF_964261635.1. NCBI lineage: Eukaryota > Metazoa > Chordata > Amphibia > Caudata > Salamandridae > Lissotriton > Lissotriton helveticus. The sequence goes on from NC_136070.1 coordinate 1,035,673,399, forward strand.
ACGAACCTACATTTGGAAAACAAGGACTGTTTAATAGCTAATGATTTTATAACGGATTTAGCATCCCTTAATCTGACCCTAAAGAACTCGGGACCTACACATAGAGCTGGTCATTTGTTGGACCCCATCTTTTCCAAATTAAATGATATCTCCATGTACCCCGCTTTACCCGTACCCTGGTCAGATCATTTTCTGATTAAATTTTCCCTCCTGGTAAAACTCTCAAATAAAGATAATGCGGTACCTACCCAACTTGTCAGAAAATGGAAAAAGCTTGATATGGAGAATCTTAACTCCTTTCTAGAAGGCCATCTCCCCTGTACAAAGTCAACGGTACAAGACCTCCCGACAGCTGTCCAAAACTGGCTCACGGAAGCCATCGATTCCTCCCTGCCTAAAACAAAATTAAAACAAAACACTCACCGTCCTCCCGCCCCTTGGTTTAAGGAGACCCTAAAGCAGGAAAAAAGCAGCTGTAAAAACGCGGAACGTCAATGGAGGAAGACCTACTCTCCAGATGCCAAATTAGTTTATAAAACAAAATTAACGAACTATCAGAAGCTATGTGGTAGAGCTAAAGCTGAACATGCCTGCATTAAAATAACGGAAGCCCTAGACCAATCTAAAACACTTTTCAAAATAGTGAGAGAACGGGCTGGCTCTCTCACAATACAATCTCCGCCAGACCTCAACAAGTCACAATGCGACTCACTAGCGGCCTTCTTTGTCGACAAAGTGGACAAAATACATCAGGGCATCAACCAAGCCACAAATGACCATGATAAGACCCACCCGATCTTGCCCGTTATTCCACCAACTAATCCTAGCTATAAAGTCGACTCTTCAGGCTCCATCCCCTCTGCTGAGGCAGCTCCTCCCTTCTGCCCGTTCCCTCATGTCGAGACATCTTCTGCTACACTAAATAACTGGCCGAAGCTTAGCCTTGATATGGTTCGCAAATTACTAAACACTATTAAATCTGGCTCGCCCAAAGATCCACTGCCTTGCTCAGTCCTAAAAAAACTTAGCAATGGGGCCCTGGCCATTATCACCAATCTCCTCAATGCATCCTTGCAGGAAGAATTTGTGCCGGATGAGTGGAAGCACGCGATGATTCATCCGTTGCTTAAGAAAACGGGGGCAGATCCTAATTTGCCATCCAACTTCAGACCTATCTCCCTGCTGCCCACCTTTGCAAAAGTACTAGAAAAACATGTTCATAGGTCTCTCACTGATTTCATAACCACTCATGATCTACTACCCCCCATCAATCAGGATTTCGCACAGGTTTCTCCACGGAGACGACCTTGTTAGGCGTAACTGAAAACATCCGTCTTATGCTGGACCGAGGAGAAACTGTAGCTCTGGTGCTGCTCGACCTCAGTGCAGCATTTGACACTGTGTCACATGCCGTCCTTGCACAAACTCTTCATTCTATAGGCATCCGTGGCGCGGCCAGTAATTGGATTAAATCTTTGCTGGAACAGCGTACATTCCAAGTCTTCTCACAATCCGCTTGCTCTGACATCACGACTTTTAAACATGGAGTACCGCAGGGCTCTATTTTGAGCCCGCTACTTTTCAACATCTATATGAGCCCGCTGGCCAAAATAGTAGAAGAGACTGGTCTACTTATGTTCTCCTACGCTGATGATTCTCAGCTTCTCTTCTCTTTGTCATCCTCGGAGCCTGACAATCCCTCCTTATTAAAACTTGGATTAAGTAAAATTGCTGAGTGGATGAGAAAAAATGTTCTTAAACTCAACGGTGAGAAGACCGAGCTACTTGTCCTGGGTAAGAACAAAGAGCTTTGGGGACCCCAACACTGGCCAGCTGACATGGGTACCCCTCCGGTTCCAGTCAAATCTGCCCGTAACCTAGGTGTCATCATTGATGAGTCGCTCAATCTTAACCAGCAAGCTGTGAAGACTTCGGCCACATGCTTTGCAATATTAAAGTGGTTAAAAAAATCTGCTGGATGCTGCCCAAACATACTCAGAAAACAGTTATCAATGTCTTAATAACCTCCAGGCTTGATTATGGTAACGTGTTGTATTTAGGGGCTAATAAGACTACAACCCGCAGATTGCAGACAGTGCAAAATGCAGCAGCGAGACTACTGTGGAAAATTCCCATCTCCACACCAACCTCCAAGTATATCCGGGAGTTGCACTGGCTGAAAATTGAGAATCGGATTAAGTTTAAATCCCTATGCTTTATGCATAAGATCTCCACTAAGAATGCCCCAAAGTATCTACAAAATCTTGTACGTCCCTATCGTCCATCTCGAACTCTTCGATCAGCCACGGCTAACCATTTTGTGATTCCTAAAATTAGGTTGTCACGGATGGGCGGCAAATCCTTTTCATTTCTGGGACCCTCACTCTGGAACGCTCTTCCACCGACACTACGGAACGAAACAAGTTACATGAAATTCAGGAAAGCCTTAAAAACCTGGCTGTTTAACATCTAAAAGACCTGATTTAAATCAAACCATTGGATCTTTAGCGCCGGGAAACCCTTTGTTGGGTAGCTGTTGCGCTATACAAATGAACTAAATAAATAAATAAATAAATAAAATTATAGAAGCGTCTACCATTAGTTCTTCTATGTCCATGATTTTCTTGTCACGTGATGTTCACATATTATGCACTGTCACTTTAAAAATGCCAAATAAGCTTACATTGCCATTTCATGTGAACAAGGCTCGCGGGAGCCGAAACACCTTATGGCGGCAAAGGAATGAACAACTTTTTGCACTTAACTTTGCGCCCGTGTCCGTACTTGGAGCAATCCGATTGAAGGCGGAAGAAAGTGATATATATATATATATATTTTTTTTTTTACAAACAAACAAGGCCACTTTTTTCTCACTTTTGCGTTCATAAATCGAGAAAATAGTGGCAGAAATGGAGTGTTAGAGTGTAGAAATGCCCACTGTGTTTCTGAACACCCACCAGATCATGCAAAATCCAATCTCTGACCTCTATACACCCAGGAAAGAGATTTATGGATTTGATTCTGCTTTTAGCAAGAGTAAATCTACAATCTAGTTCCACCTACATTGGAAAGAGGGTAACAACACTCTCCAAAACAAGGGATAATGAGAAATAACGAGTAAACGTGCATTTTCCATTACTCAGTTTTTTTGCAATGAAAACTTACGCCAGTATGTTGCCATATGTAGAAAACAAATTTTGCAGGAGTCCACCTGCCAGTTTTCTTAGAAAAATTGATGTGAGGCATGGTCTAACATGAATACCACATAGAGTTAAATAGGAAAATAAAGGTAAAAATATTTTGCTGCTAAATACCGGATATGGTTGTTGACATGGTTGCAGACTGCGAGCAGAAGGACAATCCCCTACAGTCCGCTCTTAGGCCATCCCTATACATATCAAAGTACTGGCTGCACTCCATTTCCTTGCCACTGGAGCTTTTCAGAAGGCCAGTGGGGACACGAAGTAGCATCCCATAGGTAGGCTTAATGCAATGCATGTGACAGATACTGAGATGCGTCACCAATGGACTGCAACAGTTTATTGTTATGCCACAGTCGCTGATGGTAAGTCAGTGATTTCCAAGAGAATTATATGGCACTTCCGACTCTCCTTGGGTTTTAGGTGCCACTGATTGCAGTCATGTGGTACCCCATTCCCGCCTCCACAGGGAACATCATTTCTGCAACATACTCTGCCTGCACTTTGGTTAGATTATGTTTTCTTTAATACATGTAACAATTGATGTTTTTTTATAAAAACGATATTAACATCTAGTGTATCTTATTAATCACAGTCAGACTTTGTAGAAACTGACAGCCTGAGTTTAGAAGCTTCTAGGGCAAATTAGTTTTCTTTATGATATTTTAATGGATTGCCACATTTATTATGTTATACTAAATATACGTTTTACACAAAGAAGTGGGCATATGAACTCGTGATTATTTGTGTCTTCATTTGCTTTTCAGAAGGCTGTCACAGGGAACGCAATGAACAGTAGGCACAGGGGGTCTAGAAGGGGAACCTCAGTTGCAAGATGGGACAGGTGAAAGAAGACAGAATGCACCTGTCTGGGCAATCACTAGACCCCAAGCAAAAAGAAGGGACAGGTGAGCAAGACAGAATGCACCTGCCTGGACAATCACTAGACCCCAAGCAAAATGAACCAGGCAAAGGTGGGTCAGACCACTGGAGGGGATGGATGATCTGTACCGGAGGAGGGAGATGATGGTGCTCCTCCCAACCAACAAGAAAACCATATGTTATGTACCAGGAGCAGGCCCGTCATCATCCAGCCTGCAGCATCCACCAGATAAGAGCTGCCCACAACAAAGGGGGCTCCATCCACACCCGCTGCTGCCCCTTCTACACCTGCAAGTGCTGGATCTGAGGATCAGTGGCCCTGGGGGAGTTTCCCCCCTGAAACACTTAGGCCTTCGCATTCCACCACCGCCCATTATTACATGACCATGGTAGCTTTTCAGGAGGTCATGAAGCAGGTACTTGTTGGTCAGCAGTTGAAATCTTGGGGCCTTCTTGTGTTAGCACCGGAGGTGAAGGCACATTGAGAGATGCAGACTGTCCAGCACAGAGAGCTGCCTCCTGTCCTTGTAGTCTGCAACCATATCCACAAATGTATTTTCTCAACCTCCCCCTACTGATTCATTGTCTCTCCGAAAAAATCTTGGCCCATCCATAAACTCACCTCAGTGTCTGCAGATCCTCAGGTAGTTTCTGGTCCCAACACTCTACCCCAAGTGCCTGTATCTTTGGAAGAGGCGCAGGAGGCTCTGGTCTCTCAAAAAAGAACTAGACAGCCAAGAATGCTGTCCACCAGTCCAGGAAAACAGTCCAAGCACTCCAACTGAATTGGACTTTTTGACTAATACGTAGAACATGAGCATTACTTTAGGACTTTTGAACTCTTATTTGAACAGTGTAATTTTTGAGCATGCAATAGTTTTTGCACAGTTTTTCCCCACAAAAATCAAATGTAATGTTTTAGTTGCCCCCTTTTAACTTGGATTTACCACATGAATTCATGCTGTAGTACATGATTCACTATGACAGGTTAAAAGTTTAATAAGCAAAGGCTTGAAGATTTATTTTCCACGTATATGAACATATATATATTTTTTTCCATTAGAAACCTTTATATTTTTAGATTAAAAAGTAGTTGTGTGCTTACTTTTCTATGTGTGTTTTGGGAAGCAATGAAATGAAATGAAATGAGGGCATTTATAAAGCGCACAGCTACCTCACCCGAGGTGTCCCGGCGCTGTCCATATACCGCTTAGGAACCCTTCCTGGCTTTATCCCTGTGAAAATGTCCAATCCTGGGCATCCCCAAGGTGAAGCCAGGCATCCCAGCGCTGTTGGGGCCGTTGTGGAGATTAAGCAAGCTATTGCCCAGAATTGCAGAGTGGGACCCATGATTAGAATAGGCACCGAGGCGAGAATAATCAGGTCAGAGGAAATTGAGCCCAGGACCCGCCGAGGCGGGTATTGAACCCTGGTCCCGGACCAGACCTCTGCATCAGGGTCTGCCGCTCTATCCATTGAGCCACACTTCTCCAGGGATACCTATAGATTGTTGATGAGTGTCACAGCAGGTAGGTCAAGGCGCTGCATTCTAAAAGAAATAAGAAATATGGATGGTAATTGATTTGGATACCAGTAATTATGAGCTGGAGTTGACAGGGAAAAGAGGTACCCCGTACAAATCAGGACACTTTACTTGCCATCTGACAAGCAATCCATTCATAATCAAGGGGTGGATGAATGCTCAGTATATTTGTTTGCCCTGCTTTTAGAAACATGTATTTGCCCTGAAAAACCTACAGCAACAATGCCTTTACCGTTCAAACTAACAGGACGTTTGAATACAACAGTTGTTGAGACAGTTTGAACAGTATTGTGACTAACAGCTGATTAAAAAAAATCAGAAGAAAAAAGAAAAGTATGATGTGGCATCAGAGCAAGTCTTATTTAAGGTATTCACCAACTGTAACTGCAGGTTACTGAGAAAATGTGCATGTATTTTATTGTGTTTATTTGGAGCTCTGTCATAAAAAAACAAGCACTGGCAAGGACAATGGGTCTGTCCTTGACAAAGTGGTAAAATGGCTAATTGTTTATAACTTTTTTGAAAGTATATGCCACAAAAATAAAGACAATGCAAAAAAAGAAAGCATGCAATCACTTAAACAGTCCAGGCATATGCATGCATTAAAATAATTTAGATTTAAAAAAAGAAAATAAATATTGCATATCATTTTATCAGAAGAGGAAGGGTTCTTCTAAAAAATTAGGTGCACTTAGAAGAGGTAAAGAAAACCTTTACAGTTTAACGAACATCACACACAAATGTGTATAAATTGCCTCTGAATTGGGGTAACCTGACGAATTAGTTTAAACATGGAAGGATAACAAAAACAATTAAATAAAGAATGCTAAACGAAAATGAATTAGCAAAATAAAGCCCCTGCACTGAAGAGCAGTTATTTCTAGGCAAATGATCACATGTGATCAGACCAAATGCCGTCAGTCACAGTGTAAAAGAGTCAATGGCTGAGATGGGCTGTCCTACTGTCTTACACTGTATGCTGTAGTTGGCGGAAGCAAAAAGTGAATGACAGCAGAACAGACCAACGGATGTACAGGACTGACCCAATGCCTCTCTATGTATGTTTTTTATTTTATTTCTTTAACACGTGGATGTCAAAAATACCTAAAACTGTCCCTACACCTGACCTAAAAGTTAGATTAATTTAGCTATTGCAATTGCGATGGCGCTGGGACCGCCACCATCAGGCAATCGGTTGCGGTCCCACCACCATTGGACCCTGCTGGACCGCCGGCCGCATTATGATGGCGGGTGGATGGAAGGCGGGCGGAGAGACTGATCGCCACGCTTCCGACGGTCTGCAATCCCTGCAATGGTGGTGGTGTCTGCTCAGACACTGCTGTAGGGAATGCAATGTCCCTTTCTGCCAGCAGTTTCATGGCGATTAACCAGTCAAGAAAATGCTGGCAGAAAGTGACTTTGGGGGCCTCTAGCGGGCCCCCTTGCCCCTACATATTCCTGCACCATATGGCAGGCACCACATAGTGCAGGGATATGTAAATGTTTATTTTGTACTGCGGCGTGTGCTGCAGCACATGCCGCCAAACAAAATATAAACATTGCAATCGCCTTGAAGGCATTCGTATCCACTGGCGTAACGAAAAGTGAGGGGGCCTCCCTGCACGGTACTTAGGGGGCCCCCTCCGGGCTCAATCAGGAGCTCTCCCGGCCAGAGTTCAGTGCCGAGGGGGCCCCTTGGAGCTAGGAGCCTCCCCGCACCGCGTGGGCTGCGGGGGCCTGTGTTACGCCCCTGTTCGTATTGTAATGTGGACAGTGGGACTGCCGACTACTAATCGGGCGGTCCTGCTTCTGAACGGCATCGTAATGAGGCTCTAAGTAAGTGCCTATAAACAGAAGCAGATTCACACTGTTTATACCCACAAAAGATTGCTAATTTATTGCTACAGTTGCTTGCGTCTTGTTTCCACTGTTGCTTAGAACACCCTTATCAGAGCCTATTGCTATTCAAAACATACAGTCTTATCAGCCAGCTGGGTTTTGTTATAATAAAATGCGAGAAAAAGTTAACTTTAGTTCAATTAAAATGAAAATATTTAAAGACAAAAACAACCAGGTGCAGCTAATATTTTTATTAGGAAGAAAGCACTATGTTCATTTTCCCTTCTGACGACATCAGACACCTAGTTCATGCTTCTCACATGAGTGATGCTGTGACTAACGCTCATATCTTTCATCAATCCATACCTTGTCTTGGGGAGGCTGCAAACCATAAAGCCACAGACATACACACGTGTATGCACGTTTACAGCCCACAATTCTCCAAAGCCAGGTCCCTGCCAACGTCCTTGCAGCCGGTGGTAGCCAGGCCACAAAGTTCAAGTCAACTGCAGCGCGCTGCTACCCTCAACATCTGCTCATGAATGAATGAATTGCTCACAAAATCTCAACACCGGGCAGCTGATGAAAAATTCACAATTTTCCGTGTTGGCACAGTTGTTTTTGTGAATTCTCAAGAGATTCCTGAATTATATTAAGAACATTTCACTGCAGCAGCCTATATCTGTGGGAACAGCTGGTGCTGAAAGGGATCTTCTACGTGCGCGTTCTCTCTCTGCTGTGGGACTGTATTTTGGATCAAGCTACCTTCACTACACGTGTCCTTGAAAACTTGGAGCTCATTGTCATGGTACTCATGAAACAAATGGGGTCGTATGAAGGAAACTGTTTTGTGTCGGGGATAATCGAAACTGTAGGCGATATTGCGATACATCGTAAACAGGTTTCTGCAAGCAGTATTTTTAATTTTTGTACAAAATTTTGTTGATATAAATATTGGCGGCATGGAGGAAAATTAATGACATGGTCGAAAATGGTGCTAATGTCAAGCATTGAACAAATGACTGCTAGCTAGTTTTAAAAACATGGACAGCTTTCACAAATTCAAAGTGTCTGTCGTACAATGCAGCAGTCTGATTTTTTTTTTTAAAGCCACACATTTATAAAAGTCACTAGTGCCATCGCGGAAGTGTATCTGGAGTTCAACCAGCAAGAGAAATATTATCTGAAAGCATCCTTTCTGTACCTGAAATCATAATTTGTAGAATATGAGGTACACTAGAAAAGCTTATTTGGAAAATCCCTTATTTCAGCAACATCACTGAACAAATCCCTAACATGTCAATGTGCTGTAAGAGGAAATGTTAAATTTGCCGTATTGCTGATTTCAGCAGATGATGGCCGGCACCAGTCTTTCAAGTTCTACACATCATTTCTAACTTCACAATTGACACCCGTGCAGTGATATGCCTCATTTGTAAAGAGGAAGTGGTAGAGTTAAGTCACCGCTAAATATAGACCACTATCAGTACAGCATAAATTTCACTTCTGTGTACTGATGCTAACTTGCATATTTCGCCATGGCAACTATGTAACAAAACCATGATTAGAATAGCATTAAAAACATCCTGTTAGGCCACCTGCTGTAATGAGAGTAAACTAAAACAACTAAAGTTCTCAATTTGGTTTATTCTTTTTGAAAAATAAAAAATGTCTGTTCTCTTTCTCAGTTACCTTATATGTGCTTCTACATCACTAATTTGAGCCTGCGAGGCTCTACAAGAACGCTGATTCTATGTTCCCAAAAGTGAACGCTGAGATATCTAGACACAACTGACCCATGACTATTAATGATCGTGCAATTGCAAATATCAGCAAAACGAGTTAGCACCAAATGTCAAGTTTATTTGGATTATAGTCAATAAAATATCACAATATAAAAGACAATGCGATAATCCATAAAACCATTTATATAAATACAATACAACCCTACTTAGATAAGATCTATTGCAGATTGCCTCAACAAAGTTGAATATTTTATAAACAATTATTTGTAAAAGTCTTTTATTAATTTTAAAAAAACATAGAAAGTCAATTATTACATGGACTACACTACACTTGTCATTGAATTGACAGGGGCATAGCCCATGCCTGGCCTGGACCTTGGCACTCTGGTAAGTCATGGATTTGATTACATCCTAAATGGCACTTTAACAACTCCAAACTAACTTAGGGTCTGCTAACTCATAAATATATGGGAACAATATTTATCTGCCCAAAGTCTTCACCGTTAAATAAAAGAGGGCTTTTATGGTAAATATATTACATCTTTTTCCAAAGAGATGTTTTTCTGTTGATTGTTTTAATTTTCTTTTTGACTGGAACGGTTTCCATGATGTTACATTACCAAAGAGAATATATACTTAAATGTTTTCAAGATCTTTAATAATAATGTAGCCAAAATTCTCTAGCCAGTTTAGGCTTCTTTCCAAACAAAAACAGGACATTTTATTCCACTCTTCAATTATGAGGAGTTTATTCATAAACCTTTGCACACCAATACCCACCATAATCCACGATGTTAGGCTGAATTCACATTGTATGCTCTGAAGCATTGATTCTTTTGGCAGATTTAATATTCGTTTTAAACAGACACTCTCTATGTGTTCCCAAGTAATATTTGGGTCTAAAAACAGTACTTCAGGACAATATAACACTATTGGTGGAATTTTGGTGAAATAAGTTTTAAGCCCCATATTAGTGGTTACTAAAACCTGTCCATTCAATATTACCAAGATCTTTATGAGTTAAGATGTTCTTTCCAAATTAGGTGTCAGGGAAATAATAAGCCCAACTATCTATCGGAGTTAACCTCATGCACTATCTTGTTTTTTTTATTAATTTTAAAGCAGCAATAAAACTTTACATCATAATACAAACATAGCAGCAGGAGTAAAACCTCCGATTTGCAAAGTACTTTAATTCTGAAATAACAATGAAGTGCTTAAGTCTTGATTAGGACCTTGATAATCATATACAGTAGACCGTTCTAGAGCATAAAAAAGACAGACAAAGAGATACATTCTTTAGGGGGGTAGACAAAAGAGACAATAAGTGTGCTCCCCGGACCGTACAATTCACATAATATTAACAGCAAATACATTTGATGAATTATGAAATAGGAGTTAATAATTCAATACATGGTCTCTATAAGAGTCTAGATCACCCGTCAGTTAGAATTCATATGGCCTTAGCAACAAGTCTAATTAGCATAAATGTGCATAGTAATAAAGTGCATAGATAAGTGCAGAGGCTCATTTGAAATTCCAGATGGCCTATCCAGTTATAATTGATATAACATTAGCAGCTAGACTGTGTAACATGACATTTCATATGTTCCATAGGATCAAGTGCAAATGCTTGATTGTTACCCAGATTAACAACAGAGGGAAAAGAAACATAGACATCACCTTCACACCCCTACATTTGCAGAGCAATACAATTTATAGAAAGGTCATAAGCTCATTTAAAAATCCAGATTGCCTATCCAGATAAAATGTGTTAATAATTGGGTTTCTGGCTGGCAGAAGTATGCACCATGTCCAAGAAGGAACCACAATCCCAGTCAGGGTAAGTGTAGTACACACTAAGGGCAAATCCAAAAGTTCAGTCTGACCGTGACAGAGCATGGGACGATACAGGAGTCACGCAGACCCAATGACAGTATCTTGGATGCATTGATGCTCAGGGACAATGCTTGAAATACAGAGGTGATTCATCGCTGTCGCAGGTGATGAGGCCATTTCCAAGTCGCGCAAAGTCGTTGATGCATTGGTGTCAAGAGCAATGTGCATCAGTTCCAGGGCGTCGATGTTGAACCGCTGGGCTGAAGGCGATGCGCCAGCTAGAAGTCATGCAGGGCCAGGAATGCATCAGAGTCAAGGACAGGGTGCTGCAGATGTTGGCGATGTGGTGTCTGAGACTCATGCAGCAGGGATGATTTGGAAGCACTGCATTGGAAAAGTCAGGGCTGCGTTGTAAGTCAAGATGGTTGCATCAAGCACTCGGTAAGTGTGTCCACGGCTTCAGTGCAGGCAGCAGCAATGCGTTGATTTCACAGGGAATGCAATCCAAATAACATGTCGGTGTCAATGTGTTGGTTACCTGGGTTGCAGTACCAAACACTCGCTTCCAATGGTCCAGGACTGGATTTGGCACAACTTGGCAGAGCAGAACTCATAGAAGATGAGCTCAGGTGCTGGTAGCAAGATGTAGGTGAAGTCTTTGAAATCCGTGAGATTTCACTACCGAGCCAAAACAAGCCCTTGCATAACCTTTAGAGATGCAGGATATAGAAAGTAAAGTCCAGTCCTCTCACACCCAGGCAAGAAACAGCAGGCAGCAGGCCAACACATCAAGCAAGCAGCAAAGTGGCTGTCCCTCCTGACAGCACAAAGGCTCTTCTTCCTGGCAGAATGTCTTCAGTTCAGAAGTGTTCTGAGCATATGGTGCTAGAGGTTCAGTACTTATACCCATTTTAGCCTTTGAAGTAGGTAGACTTCAAATAAAGGTCTTTGTAGTTTCTGGCCCTGGCTCCAGACCTGCTACGGGGGTATGCAGCTCTTTGTGTGGGGGCAGCCACAGCCCTATTTAGGTTCAAATGTCAGCCATTCCCTCTCACTCTAGCCCAAGAAGATCCATCAACCTGGTAATGGGATATCAGGATATGCAGGGTACACCTCAGCTTCTTGGTGTGTGACTGTCTAGTGGGAATGCACAAACCCAGAGGTGTATTCTAGGGACAGGCAGAGACACAGAATGGTTAACGTATGAAAATGGGAAGTTTCTAAAAGTGGCATTTTCAGACCTTCAATTTAAAAACCTACTTCACTTAAATGTGTGTTTTTATATTGTCAGTCTAGAGATACCAACCTCCTCTTCCTATCTTTTCCCAATTGGAAGTTACACTTGTGAAGTGTTACAAGGCAGCTCCAATGCTAACATATGGAGGAGACAGGCCTTGCTGTAGTGAAAACGAATATAGCAGTTTTTTACTACCAGGATACGTGAACTCCAATGTATATGTCCTACCTTTTATATGCACTGCACCCTGCCCCAGGGGCTACCTAGGGCCTACCTTAGGGATGACTTGTATGTAATTAAAAAAAAGGAAGAGTTGGGCCTGGAAAGTAGGTGGACTTGCCATGTTGAAAATGGCAGTTTAAAACTGCACACAAAGGCTCTGCAATGGCTGGCCGAGACATGCTTGAAAGGCTACTCATGTGGGTGGCACAATCAGTGCTGCAGGCCCACTAGTACCATTTGATTTACATGTAGTGTACTGTACTAGGGAATTATCGGTAAATGAAATATGACAATCATGGAGAATCCAAAAACCATTACATTTTTGACACAGAGCACAAGCTCTTCAGCAGTGATAAAGTGCCCAGAGTCCTAAAAGTCCTAAAACCAGTAAAAACAAGGTTCAGCACTTAGTCAAAACAGGAGTTCCGAAGACAAAACATCAGAGTAAATCATGCGAGGTCTAACATATTTCATATAGCATGAGCAGCAAGAGTATTTACCAAGACGTTTCTAAATTTCCATAGGATAAAAATGTGTATACTTGATTGTTACCCACCAGCTGAGGGTAAAGAAAGAGAGACACCACATTCACACCCTAGCACAAGCGGCTTCTCTCCGTGTCCTATGCCCACATGTAGTGCACTGTACTAGGGACTTATCAGTAAATTATATATGCCAATCATGGTTAAACCAAATGCTGTTACATTTTAGACACAGAGCACATGCAGTTTGGCATTGATCAGCAGTAAAAAAGTGCCCAGACTCCTAAAACCAGCAAAAACGAACTTAACTTCAGCAAACAACCAAAATAGGAGGTTAGGAAGCAAAAAAAACAGGGGAAACATAATTCATATACTATTAGCAGCACGAATATTTAACATGATGTTTCAGATTTTCCATAGGATAAAGTGCATATACTTGATTGCTAACCAGATTACTGGCTGAGGGGAAAGAAAGAGAATACCACATTCACATGTCTCCATGTCCTATGCCCTCAGTTCGATCAGACAATGAGGACCATATCAAGATTCAGCGTTTCTGCAACTTCCAGCCTTTGCTTTCATATAAACTCTTCTCCATATTATGCATTAATAGAAGCCAGGTTCTCCATTCTTGAAAAGTAGGAGAATCTGTACTCAGCCAAGCTGACACAATGCACAAGAGGGCTTTTGTCATAGCCACAAATATAAAATATACATGCCTTTTCGGGCACCCTGCCCCTTCGTTGACCCCTATGAGCATTAACTGCGAGGTTCTCTCCATTTGAAGATGTAATACCATGCTAATGAAAGCCCTTAGTTCTTCAATAAACAAATTTAGCCTTGGGCATTTACAAAACATATGTAAACCTGCATATTCAATAAAACCCTGATCGCTAACAAGTTAAGATGTTCTTTCCAAAGTTAGGGGTAGATGTCTCCAACATGGATGTATGACGTTACAATGCATACTTTTACAACGCCTACCTTTACATTGCAAGTTTTACAACGCATACCATTACAACGCATAATGCTTTTGGGCGCTGGGTAGTGAATAGTTTAATTTACTATTCCAACTCCAGTCCCCGTGGATAGTAGGGAAGGTGTTGGATAGTACATTAAACCTATTCCCTATCCTAGAGCGCCCCCCAGCGCAATGCGTTGTAATGGTTTGCGTTGTAAAAGTTGCGTCGTAATGGTAGTGCGTTGTAAAAGTTTTGTTGTAAAGGATGTTTCCCCTCCAACATACCCCTTTGCGATTTCTAAATAGCGATTTTTAGGGAATCGCTATTTAGAAATCGCAAAATGGGATGCATGTAAAAAAAACGCTATTTTTTTAGCGATTTCTTAATCTTCCTTATTTGCGATTTCGCAATTTGCGAATTCGCAAATAAGGAATAATTTCCCATTCATTCCTATGGGCCAGGAGGCCCATAGTAATGATTGTGAAATTAATCTCAATTTGCGATTCGCAATTTGCTAATCGCAAATTGAGAATAATTTCAAGGGTGCAGGGGTGTCTCAAGGACACCCTGCTGCACCCCTGAAATGTACATGTGTGTGCATACGGCGCACATACATGCCCTATGGGCATGTGTGTGCGTCACATGCCACCTTCAAAAAGGCCAAATTGTGCATTTTTTAAAAGGATTCGCAAATTAACATCAACTACAAGTTGGTGGTAATTTGCGATTTCTTAACCAAAATTCGCATTTGAAAAATGCTACATACATAGCATTTAAGGAATCGCAAAATTGCAATTCCTTATATGCTATGGCAAAATAAGGAATCGCAAATTTTTGCAATTCCTTAATTTGTGAATTTTTGATGCATGCCAAAACATGCAAATAGACCGTTTGCGATTCGCAAAGGGCTTGATACATCTAGGCCTTAGTTTCCAGTAAATAATAAGCCCAGGTAGCTATTGGAGTTAACCTCCTGCACTATCTTGTTTTCAAGATACCGTTTAAACTTAAATTCTTTCTTACCACATACTAATATTTAGGTTTTTTCAATATCTTAATTAAAAATATAAATTTACAATATTTTAGTAAGATATCCACCTTTCTTTATATGCCTATTGCTTTATAATCCAACAGTATTACATCATCAGCATAGAGAAGTAAGCAAAAAGTCCATTTCACATTGCTTTTACAAAACTGATCACTTTCCCTTTAAGCTTTCTGAAGGGCTGGTGGTGTGGTTTGGGCAAATAACAAAAATATCGATTCCAAAATATTGTGGCACAGATATTGTGTCAAAAATATTGTCAATCTCCAAATACAGGGGAAGAGAATATCAAAGAGTGACAATATCATTTTTTAGTATATAATGTTGATTTTAAAAATGTAGTTGTATTTAATATTGTTTACCTAAAATGATTGGTATAAAAATCATGTGAGCATTAATTTATTATATATTAGTTAGTATATTCATTTTAGTTGTTAGTATTGTTAGTATAATTGTCATTAATCTTTTAATATGTCTTTTGTAATCAGTGGAGGCTGCCCCCGGGGAAGCAGCAGTGGGCCTGGGAGAGGGGGTAGAGAGGGAGGAGGGGGGGGTAAAAAAAATCACTTACCTGTAACGCAGCCTGGGTGGAGAAAATGTATGCGTGCTTACATAATGCCCACCACTCCTCCCCCTGTTCTGAAAGAAGAACAGATCCGCCTACCCCATGCTGATTTATTATCATTTTATTTTACCTTTTTTTCACTGCGAAAAGCAGTGGGGCGACACTCCTCCACCTTAGCAGAGGAGCCGCCACTGTTTGTAATTTTTAAAAGCGTAATTCATTTGATTACATTTGATTAGTATTTTTTACGCAATAGTGGGTTTATATAGAGTAGGCAGTTAAATTATAATTTATTTAATTGTGATGTTAATTAATTTTTTATTATACATTTAATATCTAATTGATAACTAATTATGTGCATTGTTTAACTGTTATTTTATCTATTTAAGTTTATTAGTTAATTGTAATGTATATTTAATGTTCTATGATTTTGCTAGGAATTTATATTTTAGAAGCCGGCTGTTGGCTATGTAAGGCAATAGAGTGGGAAGGTAATTACATTATAATTAATACAATTTTGATGGTAATAGATTTTTTGGAGTAAAAGTAAAATATCTAACTGAGTAATAATTATTAAAATTGTTTCATTATTCAACTATTTAATTGTTTTCATCTTAAATTATCCATTTTAATGTAAAATAATGTATAGTTTTGTAGGAATGTATATTTTAGTAGTGAGGTATTGTTTTTGTATGGCAATAGGGTGGGAAGTACTTAAAATTAAATCATTTTTAGAAAAAATAATTCATAATTTTAATTACTTGATTACTTGAGAAGTATGTATTTTTTCAATTGTCTATTATGTAAATACTTTGTTAATGTTCAATCATTTATTAATTTATTGCTATGGGACTTATTATGAAGGTTCATCAGTCTGCCATTGTAACGGGATGGAGACCGGGCTCCGCCCACCAGTTTATGATGTGACCGCCAGATAGCCAGTCGGAAACATTCTTTTTTCTCTCGTGGATTGTGCTGCCAACCGGAAAAGGGCTGCAGCATAAACTGCAATTGAAGAAGGGATGTTTTTAACATCCATGCACCCGGTGCATGGATGTTTGGGGGGGCACCACATGTGCCACCCTGGCCACATAGTGGAGGCCCATGATGGCCGGAGTCCCTGCTAGTGGTGCCTAAAGTCCCTTCCCACAGCCTTTTCATGGCGGTGGGACAGCTGTGAAAAGTCTGTGGGAATTAGACATTGTAATCCCTATGGCAGTGCCTCTGCAGGCACGGCCCCCATTGTATGGATTACGGTCCGACCTTCATCATATTCCTGTGGTCCATCTGACATCATAATGAGGGCCTATGTGTTTCAATAATAGTTGCAAAATGTATTTTTATTTATCATTTTTTTTGTTTTATTTGCTTTGTTCAAATTGTTTTATTTTTTTGAATATTTATTTAGTTGGGCTTCACGGATGGTAGTGAATTTAGTTTTCCTTACTTTTAATATTTTTAAATATTGTGTATTTTTTATTTATTTATCTTTTTAGTCTATTTAGTATGCCTTTTTATTTAAAATATGGTTTAGTAAATTTTTCTAGTTAGGTATTTCAATATTTTGTAAAAAAATGATTATGAGTAGGAATAGTAAATCTAACCACTTAAAAGTCCAACACTTTCTTCACTGTTGGTTAGATGGTTAGAGTGGTGTGGGAATAGTAAATCTAACCCTTCTGAAGTGCAAAATATTCCCTATGGTTCTTAGGTTGGAGTGGGAGTATTAAATCTAACCCCTTTTAAGTTCAGCGCATTCCCTACTATTGCTTAACTTGGAGTGGACATTTTCTAACTAATCCCTGCAAAGTCCAACACATTCACTAATATTGGTTAAACTGGATTTATAATATTTTAAGTTTTATATTGTTGTCTAATTGAAATGTTTTTAAATATTTATTTTACATAGTATTATTATGTTTTGAAATATATATCTGTGATTCATTTGTTTATATTTATTATATTACTTTAAGTAGTATGTTTTACAATATATATAATTATACTTATTTTTGTTATGGTTAATACATTTTTAAGGTGTTAAATTCTAAGTTTAGCTTGCTGTTAATATTTTAATTTCAATGTATGAGTTTAAAAAAATATAATATATGTTATATATATATATATATATATATATATATATATATATATATATATATATATATATATATATATATATATATATATATATATATATATTACCTACTGGCGGTCGCCAGTAGGTATATATAGATTTATAGTATATATAGATTTTTTCTCTATGGGTTTTTTGAAAATTCTATGTCTAATAACTTTGCCGTTTGTGGACGGAATTGGCTGAAATTTTCAGGAAAATGGCACATTTTGTTTCTGAGCAGCCTTTGAAAATTTGGGGGGGGTTCGTCAAGGGGGGGCCGAGAAAAAAGGGGGGTCCCAAAACGCGTTTTTCCCATGTTAATTTCCATAGGGCGGTTGGCCTCACTTTTAGCCCGAACGGCTGAATGGATTTGCACGAAACTTGGCAAAATTGTAGGGACTGGTAGCCCGATGTGCCTTTTGTAGGTCTCAATATATGTGCTCCAGTGGATTTTGAGAAATTAACGTTTAAAAAAAGATATATATCTGTAAGCGCGGACCAGGCAGCGCACTGGTTCGCGGACTTTTCGCGCAACGGAGCTTTGTGAAGCGAAGCTGATTGGTTCTCCGGCGTCTGTCAACATTCCAAACAGTCCGTAGCGGCCGCCATCTTGTCTCTCGGTAGGATCGAGAGACAAGAGGAGGTCAAAACAAAGGGGGAAATAACTATAAGGGGGCATAGTAGATCCTCGCTGACCCCCTAGGTTTGATGTGGAGGTTTTAAAAGGGCCCCGCGGGGCAAAAAAAAATAATAATAATAATAATCGAACGGCTGAATGGATTTGCACGAAACTTGGCAAAATTGTAGGGACTGGTAGCCCGATGTGCCTTTGCTAGGTCTCAATATATGTGCTCCAGTGGATTTTGAGAAATTAACGTTAAAAAAAAGTATATATCTGTAACAGCGCACCGCTTCGCGTACTTTTCGCGTTACGGAGCTTTGCGAAGCGAAGCTGATTGGCTCTCCGGTGTCTGTAAACATTCCAAACAGTCCGTAGCGGCCGCCATCTTGTCTCTCGGTAGGATCGAACAGCTGAATGGATTTGCACGAAACTTGGAAAAATTGTAGGGACTGGTAGCCCGATGTGCCTTTGCTAGGTCTCAATATATGTGCTTCAGTGCATTTTGAGAAATTAACGTTCAGAAACAAGATATATATCTGTAACAGCACTCCGCTTCGCGGAGATAAAATTATATGTGTATTACCTAGCTGTTGCTTTTGTTGATTATTTTTTTATTTTTTTTATTTTTTAAGGATTGTTTATTGTGTTTCATAATTTATTAAACTTTCTAACGCGGCGCGTCATATGACGCATTACGCGACAACGCAGGTCCAGAATATAGTCAAAATGTCTCCACCAACCAGCGGACGGCACACAACCCCTTTCAGCAGGCTAAATAGTTCTGTTAAATGACAACAGAAGGGACAGGCAACAAGAACCATCAGTCAAAGAGGGGAGGGCAAGTTCTTCTCTACCGGGTGACGTTGGAGCGCTACCGGAACTGATCGAATTGGTAGTCTACAGTGTTTCTGGATGTTTCAGACTGAAGCTGGCGTTAGCATGAGAGCACCACCATTTCGTAGCTCCGTCGTGGCCATTCCACGAGCAATCATGCTAGGCGCTCCCCACCAGAAGCCTGCGGGAGTCGGGGGCCCCCAAGACTTTTGTAGAATCTTCAAGGATGAGGGGACGCTTTCGAGAATGGAGCCCAAGCTCTAGCAGACAAGCGTCCGAGTTCCAAGGTGTCGCAGGCCCATTTAGTGGACCACGCCCAAATCTGAAGAGATGGCCGCCATTTTGAGAGTCCTGTGGCAGCCGCCTATCGCTGCACCGCAAGAGCGGGAGCAACTCAAGTACATGGTGAGCGAGACGCTGTAGTCGAAAGAGCGGGCGGTAAACAGCTGAATAGCGGAAGAGGCACAGTGTAGCAAAAGCGGGCTGAATGGCAAATGAAACGGAAAAGGGGTGCCCCACTACAGCGTGTCTTTAGGTGAAACGGATTGTGGGACAAGGTGAAGAATGGAAGAGTCACCAAAAGGAAAAAAGTTCCGCTTGACCCCGGGAGCCGGCCACCTATGTCGGGGGCGATCTCAGGCAAAACCAGGGCAACACGACTTGGGGAGGGGGCCGGAGCCAAGCGCCCCCTCCGAGTCCGCGACATGACACCGTCCCTCGGGGGCCTCCGTCAAGCGGTTCAGGGTGGCACCGCATCACAACAGCCCCCACTTACTTTAAGAATAGTGAAGATGAAGCAATTGCAAATAGGCTTCAGACAATGTTACAAGCACTCCTCAAAACTTTGAACTTTCAGAGTGCATGAGTTGGGACAGCGAGGGGTGATTTGGTTTCTCGGACTGTTTTTCTGGTCTCTCACCACTGGCATACTTTAACGTTTTCTTGTTTCTAGGACATTAATAGGTTTTATCATTACGTTATGTTATCGTTTCTTTGTTTGTTGTTTAATAAAAGTTCATGTTCATCAGTGGCCTACTGATTTTCGTTTTCCTATTTTTTTCTTTCCAGGTTGTTTCATGGTAAAGTTTCTGTTAACAGGATACAGTGATCACTTCGTTATTATTGCATATGTCCTTTTCACTAGGGGTGCTCTCTGGTCGGGCCAGATGACGTATCTCTAGTAAATGGTCCGGGTGAAAAAGGTGCATCAATCAGTGGGGAGTAGATAGGCATGACAGATTACAACGGGGTAGAAAGGTCCGCATTACGTACCCTTTCACTACTTGCAAAGATTTTCCTACGTTTATTTGCAAACAGGGAATACCTCCAAAAAGAACTAATTCCCAAACAGTCAATGTTCGGACAATCAATCAATCAATGAGGAATGAAATAGGTACGACGTGTTAAAGGCTTGCGTTACCTACCCTTCACTATCTGCAAAGGGAGATAGAATATTCCTATTCTTCCTCGTTTGCAGGTAGAGAAGATCCTTAAGAGAATTAACTTCGAACAATTCAATGCTCGATTGAAACAATCAACAAGGGGTACTGTGAACACAAATGAACGCCGCTTATATACATACGCATTGCTATTTTCAACAGGTTGTTCCTAATGTTTCTATTTTAGCGAGGTCAAAAGAGATCCCATTAGTGGCCTACTGATTTTGCTCGATTCCTTTTGTTTTTTTACACGATTTTTCGCTATCTGCAAAGACTAAACAGAGTATTGCGACTCTGTGCTTGTTTGTAAATAGAGAATGAACCAAAGAGAACAATCAATCAAATGGAGAGAGAAGCAGGCACGACGGATTACAAAGGGGGAAAGGGCTGCGTTAACTACCCTTCACTATCTGCAAAGAGAGAGTACTCCTAATAGAAATGAGGGGTGGGGGGCAGCAATCAAAGCAGATCAGTGTGCATAAACACGAAGAAAAAAATTTCTTACCACGTACTTGACATTCGACAGCTTATGATATTTGCTATTAAAAAACCATTGAAATTCACTGAAAAAACCATAGGTTATAGACCATATATAGTTAGGAATTAGCATTTACAAAACCTTGAAAATTCACTGAAAAAACCATAGGTTATAGACCATATATAGTTAGGAATTAGCATTTAAAAAACCTTATTTTACTCACACAAAACCATTGAAATTCCATATATAGTTAGTTGCACTAACTATATATTGCGCACCCGCAATCCACTGCTGATGATGTCACATATTACATCATTCATGACATGGTCAGTGACATCACTGATGACATCACTGATGACATCTCAAATGACATCACTGATGACATCACTGATGACATCTCATTTGACATCAATGACCACATCACTGATGATATCATTCATGTGACAATACAATGCATCTCCTCACATTTTAATATAACCTCTGTTTCACCCAGTGTTAAAAACAGAGTATAATTTTTGAAACCATTGACACACCAATACTAGTTACTACATACGTACTCACTGATTCCTACGTCTACACACACATTCACTCATTCACCCATACAATCATTCATACATACAATCACTCATCTTTACAACACTATCATATGCACTCATAAACCTATACAGACACTCACACTCTGCCACTCATCCATGGAGTTACTCACACACCTAGTCAGTCCTGTAAAGAATCAATCACACTTCCATTTTCTTGTCTATACAGTTAAACATAGAGCACCTTACATTTTCAAACATATAGTAACACATACTTACTTTCTTATACAATCATTGATACTGATCTGCACAGAGTCACACACCTCCCAGCCAGCCACACACACACTCAGTCTCCCATACAAATACTTGGACAATCAATCAATAACCCATATAGTTAATCATATAGCTACTGATCAACACATGCAGTAGTTTACAGAACAACAGACATAATGATGCACAAATTAAGACAGTTTAGTCACTAACCCATGCACTCAGTGAGACACATTTAATCACTCACTCATACATTCAGTCATGCACCTACTAAATCCTTCGTCCAGACAGTTATACATCTACTCATTCTTCAATATCTAAAACATATTTAAACTTTACAGAAACACACAGTCACTGGATGATGTCATCAGTGATGTCATTTGAGATGTCATCAGTGATGTCATCAGTGATGTCACTGACCATGTCATGAATGATGTAATATGTGACATCATCAGCAGTGGATTGCGGGTGCGCAATATATAGTTAGTGCAACTAACTATATATGGAATTTCAATGGTTTTGTGTGAGTAAAATAAGGTTTTTTAAATGCTAATTCCTAACTATATATGGTCTATAACCTATGGTTTTTTCAGTGAATATATATATATATATATATATCCAACAAATAACCAATTAGTTCATAATGCGCTCTCAGGCAGAGAAGACAAGAGGACCCAAATTATTGGATGCAGTTTATTTACACAACACGTTTGAGCTCTACAGCCTTGTTCACGTGTAACCAAACACACCAAAAGCCGGCATTGATAAAGTTTTTTTCGGTCTCTACAAAAATCATGAACATAGAAAGAGGACATGAAAATAATGGGAATGGCAGACATGTTGGAATGATCTATGTGCATAGAAATGAATCTCATCTAGTATATAGAATATAAAATATAAAAACAATATCTATACATGTATCTATAGCCATTATAGCTTATTTCTATGTAAACCAAAGAAAATGACATGCATCTCGAAATTTTCAGAACATGTCAAATTATGTATCAAATAATATGACAACTCAGAATAGTATCCTGATACAGTTTTCACGCTTGTAACATTATTTGCAAGTGCACTAATTAATACAGATATTGACATCGTCTACTGGTGATCCTAGTTAAGTGTCTTTGGTGTTAGTCCGATATATATCGTTCTGGTGATTTAGGATGCATGTCAAGTAAGGGATAGTTTCCAAAGTCAATCATTGTAGGACACATTACCTTTCACCCAGCATAACCATAAAGTGACAAAGAGGTGATCAGGAGTTAAGGAGTGCAAATGGTAGGTACGCCCGTGTAGATGAATCTTGGTGATGGGGCCCTTTCCTTTCCTCCTACAAATATTAAAAAACAAAATGATTAGTTTAAAATCTAAATTCTCATATGTTACAGAAGAAGAAAAACATAATAATGACATTAAATGGTGTTGCAGATTATTCTTAGATATTATTGGAAATGTCTTTTAGGATTGTTTTATAGAAAAAACCAGGGTGGTGGACAATTGCCCATCATAAAATGAGAGAATCAGGGATCACTCTCTAATATGACTTGCAAGTTCCTCATCCATATTCAGACCTCCCGGAAATCTGTTCTGGAACTCTATGATATACCTCGATTCTCTCTGTCTGAGGCTGAGTAATCTATCTCCGCCTCTGGGATGTCTAGGGACATGTTCCAGAATGAAAAAATTCAAGTCGACAGTATTAGAAAAATGATGTTGCTCGAAATGGCGTGCAACAGGGTACTTGGGGTCATGGTTGGTAATGGCCCTGAGATGTTCTAAGATTCTCTTTTTCGCAACACAGCTGGTGCTGCCGATATACCATAGTTTGCAAGTGCATTCTATGGCATATATTACGAAAGTGGTGCCACATGTGAGGAATTGTGTCCGTTTTTTGGTAATTCCTCTGTACTCTAGAAGCCCTCTGTATTTTCTATGTTTGCATGCTTTGCAATGACCGCATGGGTAGAAGCCAACTAAGCCATGCTGTGTGTTACTCGGATATTTAGTGATATCATTTCTGATCACCAAATCACAGATATTCCTGTTTCTTCTGTAGGTGATAGTGGGCCTATCCTGTATACTGCCTCCTGGAATGGTATCTGTCTTGAGAATGTCCCAATTTTTTATCAGGATCTGTTTGACCTTATCTGCCTCTGAATTAAATGTGAATATCATCCTTGTGGGCTCATCCTCTTCAGTGGTGCTATCTGCTAGAGTGTCACGTAGGGTCTGTGCTCTCTCAATCCCCTCTGCTCTCTCTTTGGCTTTTGTCAAAACCCAGTTAGGGTATCCCCTGCTCTTGAATCTCGCTATGATGTTGTTTTGCTCCTCCGTATATGAGTTATTGTTGTTGCAGTTTCTTTTGGCCCTCAGCAGCTCACCATAGGGAATACTCCATTTGAGTGCCTCAGGGTGACTGCTGAGGGCATGCAGGACACTATTACCAGCTGTGGCTTTACGGTACAGGGAGGTGCAGATATTGTTGTCTTTGATCTCCAATGCTACATCTAGAAACTCAGTTTGTTTACTGCTGATGTTTCCAGTCAAGAAAATGTTATACTTGTTGGTATTGAGCTTGGAGATAAAGTTTTCTGCATCTTCCCTAGATCCTCTCCATATGATAAAGAGGTCATCAATGTAGCGAAGCCACATGATGACCTTCTGAAAATCTCCTGCTAAGGTGGTGCTAGCAAACATTTCTTGCTCCCAATATCCCATGAACAGATTCGCAAAACTTGGGGCAAAGCAAGACCCCATTGCAGTACCAATAATCTGCCTGTAGAGGGCGCCATTGCAGGAAAATTTTTTGTTAGTTAGACAGTATTCCATCATTTCCATTATCATTTTTGTATGCTTACGATATCTCAATGGTCTATTCTTTAGAAAATGTTCACATGCTTCCAAGCCTTGTTGGTGATTAATTATCGTATACAATGAATGTACATCTACTAATACAATAAACAGAAAATCAGGATCCCATGTGAAATTCTCAATGTGACAAAGAAAATATTTTGTGTCTCTAATATAACTCGGCAGTTCACTAACAAAGTCACGGAGAAAATGGTCAGCGTATTTGGAGATGTGTTCGCTGACACTACCTATGGAGGATACGATGGGTCGACCCGGTGGTTTAGTATCATCTATGTGTAGTTTAGGAAGTAGGTATAAAATCGGAAGTTTAGGAAAGTCTTTTTTTAAATAACAGTATTCTTCCCAGACAAGGAGCCCCTTATCCTTCCATGTCATCAGCTTGTCCCAAATGTCAGTAATACTGTGATTATATACCTCGATGGTGACAGGTGTGTAGAAGTTAGTATCATTCAATTGTCTAAGTCCCTCATTGATGTAATCTTCCCTGTCAAGTATTACAATAATGCCCCCCTTGTCGGCTGGACGAATTACGATATCATTATCTTCATATAATGATTTGAGGGCTTGTCTTTGGGCAAATGACAAGTTGTTTCTGTAACCTCTTCGTGTGTGTTTGCTCTTGTCTCTTAGGTCCATCAACCCCTTAATAGTACAGTCATGAAATGTGTCTATGTTATCATGAGGAAGAACAGGCATAAAGATGGATTTTGCCCTGAAGGCAGTTCTGGCCGCTGCGTCTTGTACCATATCCATGCTTTCAAGTATTTGGGTATTAGTAGGTAATGGGTCTTCTGTCATGTTGTCACTATTGAGATCAGCCATAGCTAGGAGAGTATCAACATCTCCTATCACCAAGTTGTCTGTGTTGGATCTGGTATTGCTAGTGTTTTTACAATTTTGACCCAGTCTTTTAAGTTTGTGCCATTTTTTCAATTTTAATTTGCGCACAAATTTAAAAACATCTATTCTAGTGTCAGTATAGATAAAACCGATAGTAGGACAAAATGAGAGACCTAGGCTTAAAGTTCTTTTCTCAGAATCAGAAATGGATCTTTTAGATAAATTGATAACTGTTTTATTTACCGATTGTGTATCCATTAATAGTTCTTGTTTGAGCGAGTCTTTCGATTTCCCACAGCACCCTTTCCTTTGTCGGTATTCCCAATGTTGTCTGAGTCTTTTTTTGCGGTTTCTCCGTTTCCCCGGCCTCTGCCTCTTCCTCGTCCTCGTCCTCTCGGCTTCGGAGAGGCGTATTCTCTCAGGTTCTGTCTGTCTTTTTGGCGATCTTTCTGCATCACACGAAATTCGTCTAAAAAATTCATTTTGCGAATTCCTTCCTCACTCGAAGTGCTTGCCACTGTGATGTCTGATTCTGTGTTGCTGATAACTTGGTTCTCCATTCCTATGTTGCTGGTATTGGCAATTGTAGATGGAATAGTTTGGGTTTTATATAGGTGGTCATATTTTCGGCTAAAGGTTAGTATTCACCCGCATTCATAGTCTGCATAATCTCGATTCATTTTTCATTGTTTCCGTGTCTTGATTTCATCCTCGTACTTTATGAGGCGTTCTTTCATTGTCTCCAATACTTTCGTTAGTTTATCATCCTCCATTATCGTGGACAAGTCTGAAATTAGATCACCAATTTCCTTCAGTATTGCCTCTCTATCAATCCATGCATACTTAATTAGAATTTCCATCATCTTTCTTGAACTTGCAGCCGAATTTTCCGACCACTCTTTAAGCATTGCAGGATTCAGCGTTTCGTATGTTGGTGTGATAAATATACGTAGACCTTTTGGTGCCATTGCTTGATCTACATAGTTTTGAAGTGAGATGGCTTCCCACCACTTTGATATTTCGTAGCGTTTCATTTTTTCCAGTCTTTTGATTTTATCTTCCAATGATTGATTTTTTGGATCTGGAGCTTTTGTATTCCCGGCGTTTGTCATTCCACCTGGTTTTCTAGAAAAGAGAGTGTACGAACAGCCGCTCTTCTCTCAATTTCTATATATACTTATACCAAGGTATGTATATATACATGTGAGACAGTGAGACCGAAATACGTAGGGAAAGCTCATGGTCCCTGAAATATGATTGTTTGATATCATGGAGTAAAAGAATAAAGGAATTGTTTACTCTCATTCGTGAGTGCGATCCAACTTTTTTTGAAGTGCTGATGCTGATGTCGATATGGCGTGACTCTCCCATTGTAACGGACCCGCACCGTCACAGACGCGCCAATTATATCTAGCCAAGGGGAACCATTTTTGTTGTGGATATCTTATAGATTCATATATATATATATAAAAACAAATGTATGTCTGTCTGTCTGTTTTTCCTTTATGCATTACTACACCATTCATCCGATCGCCATGAAACTTTGGGAAGTTGTTGAGTACCTTCCCGCAAAGGTTTCTGGCATGTGCATTACTACACCATTCATCCGATCGCCATGAAACTTTGGGCAGTTGTTGAGTACACTCCCGCGAAGGTTTCTGGCATAAAAAAATTGGAAATATCGGCCCCCCAAGGGCCCTCATAATCTTTCGAATACTGAATTTTTCCATTTACGGAATACCAGGCGAAGCGACAACCTATAAGTCCATCGATACTGTGATGAATCAAGACGAAGTTGTCAATTACCCAACGGAATTCTTGAAAGCACTGAATTTGCCAGGTATGCCACTGCACATTTTAACATTGAAAATTAGCATGCCGATCATTCTTCTCCGAAACATCAATCGACCACGACTTTGCAATGGTACAAGACTTTCAGTGAAAAAGATGATGAACAATGTCATCGAAGCTACAATTTTGAATGGGAAATTTAAGGGGGAAGATGTACTGTTGCCACATATTCCAACTGTGATGAATCAAGACGAAGTTGTCAATTACCCAACGGAATTCTTGAATTCACTGGATTTGCCAGGTATGCCACCGCACATTTTAACATTGAAAATTGGCGTGCCAATCATTCTTCTCCGAAACATCAATCCACCATGACTTTGCAACGGTACAAGACTTTCATTGAAAAAGATGATGAACAATGTCATCGAAGCTACAATTTTGAATGGGAAATTCAAGGGGGAAGATGTACTGTTGCCATGTATTCCAATGATCCCAACAGATATGCCTTTTGAATTCAAACGTTTACAGTTTCTGGTGCGACTCGCTTTTGCAATGACCATCAACAAAGAACAAGGACAATCGCTGCAAGTGTGTGGACTAGATTTGGAGAATCCGTGCTTCTCACATGGACAACTGTATGTGGCCAGCTCACGTGAAGGAAAACCTTCTGATTTATTCATGTACGCACCAGACGGAAAAACAAAAAATATTGTGTATCCACAAGCACTCGAATAAATAAATAGAATTAAAACAACACTTTGAAATGTTTTCCATATTAAAATGAATAGGTTTCAATAAAAATGACACAATGTAAATTGAATGTTATCATAACAAGTTTTCTTGAATTTCCTTTCTTATGAGATCGCAGCAACGCGCGACGGGTAAGCTAGTATTATATATATAAAGAGAAGGATGTGAGGCTAATCCTCTTAACATCACTGATGACACACCTAGACTAATTACAACATATAGTTGACAAGAAAGAAAAATACGGTCCATAATTAACAAAAACTAGCCTATAGTGCTTACTGACAATGTTTTGAGCAGTAGACGCCCATCTAAACCGACCGTCATGTTTAGAAAAACACAAAGCATGGGGGCAATGCTAACAAAGAATAGTCCTGAGATAGCAGTAAGGGAAACTTGGCTTAAACTCAGACAAGGCTTCTTTGAATGTAAATCTTGTCATGCGTGTAAATTTGGAGTAAATACATCAGAGTACAAGACTCCATTTAGAGAAAATGAGGTAAAGATCAAAGGCAATTACAAATGCCAGACGGATCACACAGTCTATGTTCTCACATGCATCTGTGGGCTTAGGTACGTGGGAAGCACGAAGCTGCCGTTGCACCTGAGAATACTGCAACATCTACGTGCAATTGTGAACAGTGATCCGACTTACCCTGTCGCTCGACATTTTAAAGAAGCACACAACAATGATGTTAACTGTCTAACATACTTTGTCATTGACTCTGTACCGGCCCCTCGTAGAGGTGGCAATCGGGAAAAATTGCTTAAACAAAGAGAAACAAGGTTTATTTTAAAACTTGATAGCAAATTCCCAAACTGGCTTAACAATGCAGAGGACATGCACACTTTTCCATAGTTGTCTAGTTTTATGCCGTATTTATTACTGTCTAGATGTATGCCTTTTCTGTGTTTTACCAATTTTTTATGTATTATTTTAGGACATTTTAACCTTGTGAGGTTGAGATAGCCTGGATATATTTGAACACATAGGGGTTTATTAGGATCGCCCGCCACCCTTTCGGTAATGTGGACCGCCCGCCTACAGGACGGGGGTCCCGATATTGGCATTAGGATGCGCCCGCCACACAGGTGGGCGCATCCTGTATATTTACCATTGCGGCGGGCAGAGCTGAAATCTCCGCCCGCCGCAATGCTTAAATGTGTAACAATTCCTTGCTGCTTAAACTACAAGTAGTTGTATTTCTTCACTTTTTATTCATGTATCATGTGATTAGTGATGTCACTAAGAGTGGGTGTCAACATGGTTGAGTAAATATAAAACAAGCATCTCATGTGTGGTAACGTTGCAGTGTGAACAAGGGCGAGTTAGCCTGAAACGCGTAACTGTTCTCTGTGTGGTTGCTACAATAAATCACCTTTGCTGATTCCTGTGGTCCGTCTCCCTCGTTTGCCGGCGTGCGCTGCTGCCTGAAACGCTGTGAAATCTGAGGAGGAGCTTGTATTTTATATATATATATATATATATATATATATATATATATATATATATATATATATATATATATATATATATATATATATATATATATATATATATATATATATAATATATATTCACTGAAAACAACAGTGTATGTATGGCTCTATGGGTGAGTGAGTGGATGTTTTTAAGATTGAGACATTTACGGATTTTGTTGTATACTTTGATGGTTTAATAAAAAAATAAAAAACAACCGTATAAAGTTTATTGATGATGAGTGAGTGAATGTGTAAGTGGTTTATGGGTGAGTAACTGGGTATGTGAAAGGCAGCATAGGTGAGTGATGGGGTATACAAGTGACTGTATGGGTGAGTGAGTGAATGTGAGAGTGGATGTATGGGTGTGTGTGTGCTTGTGTCAGTAACTGTGTAGGTGAGTGAGTATGTGTTAGTGTATGAATAAGTAAGTGGGTGTGTGTGAGTATCTCTATGGATGACTGACTCAGTGTGTGCGTGGCCGTATGGGTATATGAGTCGATATGTCAGTGGCTGTATTAGTGAGTGAGTGTATGTATAAATGGCTGTGTAGGTGAGTGAGTGG
Source organism: Lissotriton helveticus (assembly GCF_964261635.1). Taxonomy (NCBI): domain Eukaryota; kingdom Metazoa; phylum Chordata; class Amphibia; order Caudata; family Salamandridae; genus Lissotriton; species Lissotriton helveticus. The sequence continues at coordinate 1,035,703,545 of NC_136070.1, forward strand.
ATGTGTGTGTAGATCTTTGAATCAGTGAGAGGGTGTGCAAGTACTGGTATGGGTCTGTGAATGGGTTTGTGAATGGTTGTGTGGGAGAGGGTGTAAGAAATGTTCTATGGGGGTGTGAGTAGATGCGTTAGTCATTTTCTGTATGATGTAGTCAGTGATGTTATTTGAAATGTCATCAGTGATGTCCCTGACCAAGTCATGAGTGATGTAATATGTGAGGTCATAAGCAGTGTATTCCGGGGGCGTGTGGTATAGTTAGCTTAGTTAGCTATATCTGCTGAAGTTCACTGGTTTTGTACGAGTGAAACCTGAGCCTAAATATAACGTCTCTGTAACCTTTTGTTTTTTCAGTGAATTTCTAGGGATTTTTAAATTCTATTTCCTAACTGTAACAGCCCTGTAACCTTTGCTTTTTTTCAGTGAATTTCTATGGCTTTTTATGTAGTAGTCATGTTTGCACAATGGTGGAGAAAGGAGGCTGGGCCTCCTACCAGCTCTCTAAAATCCCGCTGTGTAGGACTAACAGGAGTTACCAGGAGGGCTTCTTGGTCCCCAGGGTCCCTCAGGAGTAAAGTGAACTTCATCCCTCAACCAGCAGTGCACCAGGAGGAGCGTTTGCAGAGGGGTGGAAAAAAAGGACATGGCCTCTGAAGACCTCTTAGCAATCCCGCTGTGTGGGACTTACTGAAGGTAACAGGAGGAGCAGTTGGCCCCAAGGATGTGTCCTAGGTGGCCAACTACCCATCCTGTCACCTCAAATAAGCCCCTCACAGCAGGATTGCTTAGAGGTTGTCAGAGGCCACACACCCTCACTCCACCACTCTGCAAAACCACCTCCTGGTGCTATTCTTGTAGGGGGGTTATGGGCCCTTGGCTATTGAGGGTCTTTGAGGGCCAACTACCCCTCCTATTTCCTTCAGTAAGTCCCACACAGTGGGTTTGCTGAGAGGTCATCAGATGACAGGTCCCCTTTCTCGACCACTCTGCAAATGTGCCTCTTGGCACACTACTCGTTTAGGAAGAAGTCAACTTTAGTCCTGAGGCCCTCTGGAGTAAAGTGGAATTAATTCTCCAACCTGCAGCATGCCAGGAGGCACGTTTGCAGAGTGGTGGAGAAAGTGGGTGTGGCGCAAAAGTCCTCTCAGTAATCCCACTGTCTGGGACTTACTGGAGGTAACAGAAGGTGTGCCTGAACCCCAAGGACCCTCAGCATACAAGATGACTTTATCCCCCAACCACCACTGTGCCAGGCACATTTGCACTGATGGTGAAGGGAGTTTTTAAAATCTTTTTTCAAAACTTTAAATAGGAGGTGGCAGCCACCCCCGGGGCCAGGTCTCTTTTCATTGGGTGAGGGGAGCCACCTCACTCCCTGGGGTCCAGTCTTTTCTATGTTTTATATAGATATAATTTAAAGGGAGGGAGTCTGAGCAACAGCCTTCTTGAGCCAATTCCGGCCATGCAGCCCCTCTCCTGGGCTGATTTTGGCCCTGGGGACTCCATCCTCCTGGGCCCGACATCTTGTATGGGTGCCTTGGTCCCACCTAGGTCACCCCCTGCCACTGATGGGGACTGATAGGGAACCTTAAGGCCCCTGCTGTTCCTACTGGCTCCCTGCATCCTGTGGGAGCTGGCATTGCTTTTACACATAGGGAGCTGCTAACATGCAGCTCCCTGTGTGTAAAAGCAACTTGTGCTCTGCTTTAAGCAAGCAAGAGCACAATGCTCTTGCTTAATTTGAGTCTGTGGTTTCCGGTGTACAGCACCAGCACTTAATTGTCAACACCAGGACTTATTGCAGGCAGCCACATCCGGCACTTTTTGCCTAATTTTGTGATGAGCACAACAACAGTTGTTTAATAATTCTAAGACTGATACCACTCCGAGTCCTGACACCTAAATGTAACACAGTACCTGTGCTGCTCAACTTGCTGGTTCGCTTTAATGGTCCGCCCTCCGTCCTCAGTTCTCTGACTCCACCACCCCTGCGGGGAGTGGCCGCACTGTCCAGTAGTGGTCCGGGGAAAGCCCGGAGGTCCCGGTGTGGTCCGCTGAGGGAGGCGCTGCGGGGCGGCCATTGCGGCTTCCCCTTTCCGGCAGGACCCGCCCAAACTGGAGGTCCTCTCCCGCCTGCCCACCCGCTTCCGTTCCACCGTGGTCCGAGGTCCGAGTGCAGCAGAATGATCGGGAGCTGGCTGGGTGCTCTTGTTTCGTCCCCCCTGCCGCTATCATTTGCAGCACTGCCCTCGCCCTCTGGGACCCTGCGCCTCAACCTCCCTCGGTCCCGCCCTGCTACTGCGGTCCTGGGGAGTGGACTAAGCAGAAAGAGCGGAGCGGAGCTCCCAGGAACATCCACTGGTCCACAGAACGCAGGTAGAACACTGGCAACTACGGGGCGGAGGGGCAGAGGAGCAGCGGATTTGCATGAGACTGTTGGGCAGGGGTGCACTGCAGGAGTGTGTGGCGGGCAGTAAGCTGTGTGGGGCTTTGTGACTTTGTGACTTGGTGCCACGTGAGCTGGCAGCCTCTGTTAGTGGATTCAGGGACTCACCGTGGACCTCTACAACCATCGACATTAAACATAAGGCACCCAGTCCAAGACTGTGGCCAAGCGTCTCTCAGCAAACGCACCGGAACCTTCACACTACGAGCTGCCAGAAACTTTGTTCCAAAACTTAATCCATTTAACCCAACTTAACCCAACAGCGACAATCCGACATCCAAATTAAGTCAACTGTCAATAACAAAGATTTACATAGGGAGACAAAACTAGTCGCCAAAGCCAGCACTTAATCCGAGCATACCAATTAGGGAAACATGAGGTCCGGCAGAGTGAGAAAATATCCACCCATTCCTAAGTCTACGCAAAAAACAACGAAACCAACAAAAAGGAAAAAAAGTCTGACAACGAGAGCAACGGGAACAGGGTCGAGGACTCCCTCGGCTCTGATTCAGACACTCAGAAAGTCAAATGTGGAAAGCTTGAGGGAAATAGCCACATATTATCGCTTGAAGAGCGTAACAGTGCTATAACAACCACCTCAGCCAATAGTCCAGTAAACAACAGCCCACGTCAAACTCCTTACACCGTCTCCCCAACGCAGGCCAGGACACCATTAAAAGTAACGACTAAAGCAACCAAGTTAAATCCAGTGGCCACCCCAAGGCCGACTCCAGGAACTAAAAACTTAATTATAATAGAGGGCTCCTCCAAACGGAAGAGCCCATATTCCTTCCAACCCAAGATCTACACCAAATTTGCTTTTTTGAAAGACTCGGGCACTATAATATGCTCAAAAACTAGCGGCATTAAAGGATTGCAAACTCCCCTGCAACCAAGCAATTTTCATTTTCCCACTAGACCGACACAAAACCAAACGCAAAACAAACAGTGGTAAAAATCCACACAATGGAGCCACAAAAACATATCAAAAACAACAACCAGAGTTAAATGGATCAAGCAACAGGTACTTAATTAACATCATGACCACTAAAGAGCACGAACCTAAAGACAACTCAGAAAGGATAACGGACTTAGACCTGCACCTAGAAAACGCTGCGGAACCAGGCCCCACTAATCAAAAAGTGGAACTGGGGGACCCCGCTAAGCACATTGATATAGAAAACGTACGAATACAATACCCAACACTTTTATACTCACAGGCAGGTAAAGGGCCCATTAAGTCCCCCCCAACAAATCTGCCCAACTCCCTCAGATCGCGACAAGCAGAGAATTCGAGCTAGCCATGCAACCATCACTACAGCAAGAACCACAAGTAAAGGCTACAACAACTATACTTCAACAGTACTTCCAGTCAACACCCTTAACCCAGAACTACTAGGACCAACTCTAACGGTCCGCTCAAACATCAACCAGGTGTGCCTAAACAACACAGTACCGAAATCACCTAGCATGCAAATTACCAGCGGCTCTTCTCAATATCGGCCAACTACTCATGAGAATGAAGCACGAACAACTGATGAAAACATCACGCCAGGGCTCAGTCAAGTGCAAATTCCTAGTGACTCTTCTCAAAATTGGCCAATTACTCAAGAAAACGAAGCACGAACAAACAATGAAAACATCACATCAGGCCACAGTCAGGTGCAAATTATCAGCGGTTCTCCTCAACACCGTCCAATTACTCAAGGGAACGAAGTACGAGTACTTGATGAAAACATCCTGCCGGGGTACAGTCAGGTGACCCACCACAATTCCAACTGCGACATGTCTTTTCTAGCTTCCCAAGAATGGGAGGAGCTAGTGGCCTCATACAGCAATGATGCTCAAAACAAATAGCGTAAAGACAGAAGTTAGTGATAAAAACAAACTAACCAAAGACGTTTTTTGAGAAACAGTACTTAGCACGATGCAATATTCAACAGCAGCGCTACAATATCAATCCTGTAAAATGGATTTACAATTGACAGTGCTTCAAACCCTGGCAGATTTCACATCCGCAATTGACAGGAAGCTGGCCGGCCTAAATGGACTGATAAAAAGAGGACAGGAAGCTGCCCTCAATGCAAATTACTTCAGCAAGATTGTACCTGTGCCCCAATTATAGACAAACTATCCATGCCACCATCACTACTGGGTGACCTACTATCTATTGCAACAACTGTAACCAAAACAGCAGGAAGCCCGGACTTACCAGCAATGGGGGAACAAAACCAGAATCCGAACACACTGAGAAGTTATCTCCAATTGGGACTGAAGAAATAGGAGAGAGCAGGGACCTGCAACATCGAGAGGCGGCCACCCCAGAAAAAGTAGTAATAGAATCATCTGAATTAAGCAAAAAAATTACACCAACGAATATCGGTCGCAGAAACAAAAGGAAGGGGAGGAAAAAGAAAATCACAGCCCAGGCCCCAAACCTGTCTAATTGGTTAGTACGGCAACCAGCGGATATGAATCCCAAAGCTATAAATAATCAACGTTTCCCAGGTTCACTACCAGAAGAAGGCACCACAGGCGACCTTACACAATTGCAAAAAACGCCGCAAGGTGATTCGCACTCTTTACCAAAAGTAAAGCAAATGGAGCCAAGTGCGGCAGGAATGGAAACAAACAATCCCAGCAGCCAACAAGAAATACAGTAAACATTCAACGCCCAGGAGTCCTCACATATGATAAAAGCCCCAGTCAAGCTATCACTGGCTCAAAACCTAGAAACGGATAACGAGAGACTATTAACATCAGAACTTGTGACCAGAGAATTACGTCATGTACTACCAAAAAACTCACCGCTAACTAAAGGCCTGGAAGAAAAAACCTGGGATTGCCAAAGCCATCTACCAACTACTAACAATAGCACCAGAAGTAACACCTTCGTCCCTGACATCTCCACTCTACATCAGGTTGGAAGCGCCACTAGTCACTACTCTGCGCATCCAACCCAGGAATTCGCCCAAGAGGAGGAATCTGACATGCTCCTCTTCGCTCCCCTATAAAAGTCACGAGGCCGTATAGATATCTTAAACAGAGGGCACATACTACGACTTCTGCAGGCCATCCCAAAGTTAGCTAACATTCACAGCTCTGACCTACTGTACATTGAGTTTTTACCACACAATGGTTTGCCAAACCCTGAAGCCTTCAAAACTAGATGGAAAACACCGGAGATAGCTAGCAGAATTACTCAAGAAAGCAAAAAATTCCAAAATTGGGGGATCACACTAAAATCGGTGCTTAAACCACAATACCCAGGTCCATTTCTAATTACAGACAGTCTACCTCAATCAGCGTTTACAGTCCTAAGGGGAGCAAGGGGTGGAACATCAACAGCCAGTCAGTCCCCCCCAAAGGAACCCTTGTTTATGAATGGAAGGCAAGGGCTACAACGCTCCATCCTCCTAACGCACCCAAATTGACACAGGACGCCGTCTTCACCATCCCCTCGATTAGGCTCCGACAAAGTCAAAATCTGCACCTGGAATATTAACGGCTTAAACTCCAAGCTAAGCGACCGTGACTTTCTGAACTACCTTAAAACCTTCAACATCATTTTTCTCCAGGAGACCTGGGAAGATAAACCCTTCGACCTACAGGGATCACCTCCAGCTTCACCCCAGCTACTAAAGGCTCCATATTTGGACGCCGTTCAGGGGGTTTACTCCTCCTCTCCTCTATAACAAAAATAGGTGAAATGTATCCTATAAAAACACATATCACCTCTCCAAGCTGTATCCAGGCTTCAATGGTCAAGTTGCTCCTTAATCAGACAGCACAACAGGTAATACTGATAAACATCTACCTTCATCCTAAACACAAACTACAAACATCCAAGGAAGTGATTAAAGAAGTAACAAGAATAACAGAAGAGGAGGATACAGACAAAGTCATCCTGGCAGGAGACTTCAATATGCACCTTTTAGGGAATAGCCAAGAAGACAACCTTATACAGGATCTAACTGGCATATGGGGTATCCCGACTCAGGGCCCCTCAACGGTAATTAAACCAACAAAGAGTTCAAGCTATCTACTTTCAGAACTAGAGCACCTGAAGTTGAGGGTAGTTAACGGCCATTTCAAGGAAGATAACCCCCCGGCACCTGCATATCACTCGCCCAAAGTATCCTCCTACCTTGACTTCACTTTTACAACACTATCCATGTTTGACAGGATAGCCTCATTTCAAATAGGCAACAATACACTTAGCGATCACATGCCACAAGAAATGACACTTCATTTTACATCAACATTATCTCAGGAGGCCAACAATTCCATCGTTTTGGTAGGAACAACAAACCTTCATCGCATTAGGTGCAACTTAACAAACATAGAAACAGTAGCAATAGTAGCAAAAGAAGTGTTCAAGGAAGTACAGGACATCTTAGGTCACCCGTTGGAAACTTGGGAAAAATTCATCTGCACCCTTGGCAACAAATTTCCCACCAATAAAGCCCCAAAATGAAAGAGCGTAAATGATCCGCCAATTTCGATTGTAATGAGCCCTGTCTCCAAGAAAATGAAAACAACAATAAACCAATTACTACGACAACTCCAGAGAGCACCTGTAAATCAAAATTTGTAGCACTCTCTACGTGTTTCAAAGGCCCTTCTTAAGAGAAGAAGATGGGCCAGGAAAATGACCGCGAATAGCGACTTTTGGGCTCAACTGCTTCATGATGCTAAACAGAAAAACAGCGCCAAATTTTGGCAATCGGTAAATAAAACACACCTTAAGAGGTTTGGACAGTCTTCCCCTTTAATCATTTTAATGACAAAGAAGAAACAGTTATACACCCCAAATGCTTAGGGCCTGAGAGTTTCAGCAGGGCCGTAAAGGAGCCAGTACCACTATGCCAAGCTTCTACTGAGGATATCAACAGATTAGTACTAAATCTCAAACAAAGGGTATCAACAGTAACCCCTGCTCAAAATACCGAACGGAGATTAAAGGGGGGGCATATCATCCAACCAATCAAACAGATAACAAAACAAATAGCAAGGGGTTGACTGGCAGGAGCCCCCGGTCCCAACGGCATTCCTCCAATGCTGTTCAAAAACGACCCGGACTACTTGAGCAACGCACTTGAACCTGTTTTCAAGCATGCAGTTAGAAATTCTACAATTCCCGAGTCGTGGAGAGGCTCTATCATAAGCCCAATCTACAAACAAGGAGCAAGGGCCGTGCTGAAAAACTATCACCTAATAACTCTGATCGACATCGAGGCTAAATATTTTGCAGGGCTCCTCCTAAATGATATAACCACTTGGGCTGAAGAGAATCAAACACTACCACTGACACAAACTGGATTTCAGAAAGGGCAAGGATCAATAACCAACATAATGGCACTGACCCTGCTCATGGATACAGCAAAACAGGGAAAATATCCGCTCTTTCTCTGTTTCATAGACTTTGTTGCAGCATTTGATAACGTAGATCGCACAAAAGTTTGGCAAAAGTTAGATGGCTGGGGGATCCCTTCAAACCTTTCACACCAATTAAGGAATTTACACACCAAAACATGGGTCAGGATAAAGCTTGGTGAGGGTCGACAAATATAAAAAAAAATTCCCACATCAAAAGGACTTAAACAAGGGTGTGTTCTAGCCCCTATGGTATTCAATCTCTTCCTAGAGGACTTACCGGAGAAGCTGAATAGCTGTGCAGCCCACGCACCAAAACTAGGGAACGCCACTCTGTCAAACCTGCTATACGCGGATGACCTAGTTCTGATAAACGGGACCCCAATTGGCCTCCAGCATTTATTGAATGTTACCCACAAATTTTCACAAGAAAACGCACTAAAAATAAACTACAATAAAACAAAAATAATGGTAGTTAATTACTGTAAGAAGAAACATCTTAGCTGGTTCCTTGATGGTCATCGTTTGGAACAAGGAGTAAGCTATAAATACCTAGGGGTAATACTGGACCAAAACAACTCATCAAAACCGCAATTAGAAGCCCTGCTGAGAAAGGGGGTAACGACCTACTTAGCCATAAAGCCCCTAAAGAAGCTTTTATAGGACCTGATGTTTGACCCTTTGCTAAGGGTTTTGCAAGCTAAACTCCAGCAAACTATGACTTACGGGAGCGAAGCGTTGAAGGGAAAAGATGCAACAACTATTGATAATATAATATCCAAATCATACTGTGCAATCTTCCAACTCCCCAGAATGGTCTCCCCAGCCCAAATGCGACTGGAATTTGGGCTCCAAAAACAGTCCCTTGAACGCATGGGAACATACGCGAAATGCTGGCATAAAATTATAGGCGACGAAAAGGGAACCCTGAACGACCAACTGTGGACGGAACTTTCCCATCCAGGAAAATCACCAGCAAGTCTTTATCTCCAGGAATCTATCACACACCTAGGTTTAACAGAGCTGTGGGATGTCCAGGTAAACCATCTAACATTAAAAAAAAACTGTGACAAAGGTAACTTGTTTACTATCCGTAATAGAGGACAAAAAAACATTAGTCAAACAATCGCACGGCTGGATGGTTTTACATACATACAAAGAGCTAAAACCCCAGTTCTACCTGAAAATGGGATTAAAAATTAACATCAAGGAAAAATTCCTAAGACTCCGACTGGGGGTTGGCCCCTTAAATCAATTTCTGCCGCCTTGGGAGAGAAAGGGGAAGCCCAGCTGTGTTGTTTATGCGGAAGCGGCGTGGAGGACGCAATTCATGTTATATGCATCTGCAATATGTTAAAAGACATACGGGCTACTCTGCTAAAGCCAGCGTTCAAACAGTACGGAGCCAGATCATGCAGACAAGCGTTAATATTGTGCTTCAATCCCGAGTTGGTTCGGTTAAATTGCCGGCTAATTAAATTCCTCAACATAACCGCAAAAAGAATGAAGCACTGGACCGAGGCGCAAAAAGACTATTCATTATAAGAAATGACTGGAACTTTATAAGAATAGCTACAGTTGAAATAATAGTAACAGTCAACACGGCTAAAGAACAGAATGTTTTAATAATTTGAGCTCTCTTTTAACGTGATGTAAAGCCTTTTATTATATAACGATTTTATCAAAAACCGTGAGAAATGTTATCTTTTGTATGCAATTGTTTTAATTAATCAAGCATAATAAAATAAACTTCAAACTACATAAATTAGGAAAGACTAATACCTGCCACACAAAGCTACTACAAATAGCTTGGGTGGGCAGGTATTAGTCATTTCGAATATATCAAAAGTCTGAGTAGTGCAATGGGGTGGTGAAAGGTGCAGTGGACAAGGTACCTGGCACTCATTTTTTTACAAATGAAGTACTGACAAACATGTGAAAAATATAAGAACTGAAACTACCCCAACAAAATCACTAAACAGGTACTTCAGAAAGTGACTGAATTGAGGGGACAAATTGTCTGAGCCATGTCAACTTTCCACACTAAAGGAAGGGGATATACTATTGCATACTGATGGGTGATGTCGGAAGTAGCTAACGGGTATGGTATGATTGGGCTGGGGCTTTTAAACTGCTATTTCGCTATGCTATGACAAAGCACCAGTGTCTGCCATAATAGGCAGATGTCTCTAAAAGGACTGTCCCACAGCCACCAAACCCGAATTAAGCATTTGGCTCTCCCTATAAGTGGCCTCGTGATTCCAATGGGAACAGTAAGAGCACTTACTGACCCCATTGAAATGATAGGTTTTCTAAACGTTCACATGGAGATTTCGATTGCTGAAAACAGATGAAATCTCCCTACAAATGTATGGGGAAATAATTGCCAGGAAAATCAGGCGGAAATACCGATTCTTGCGGTATTTCCTCAATTTTTACAGAACCCAACTCATAATGAGCTTTGATTCCCCACCCCTGGAAGTACTGAAGCCCCCGGTATTGTAAACTTCGAGGGAGGAGAAAATCGGTGAATTTTCCAGGACACTGGTCATCAGGGAATTAGTCTCCACATGTTTATGACTGTCATTGTGGATGGCCAGGCTTGGTTTCCGTTAGCCGAGCAGAATTATTAAGCCAAACCATGCTTGGATGGATTTCACCCCTCCCTTGCCACCTGGGTAAGGTTTATCGCTTCGAACAAAGCAGGCAGTGTGTTTAGTAAGTTTCTGTTTCGCACAATTTTAAAATATTTCAAACTTTTGCCACCGGGAAGAAAATAAAATGCTAGTGACCTTAAATTAATTTACTGCGAGCTCGGGTACAAATTACCATGACATTCAGTAAGTGTGGATATGTCACAGTTATTTTTTAAATGAAAAAATTGACTTCCATCACAGACAAAATTAAAGACACACGCACACTGTGTCCTGAAATGCTAAAATGAAGGTACAGGGATATTTTTATATTTAGTTGTAAATCATAAACGTTGATTTGAATATTAATCATTCTCTGCCATGGAATAATGCCCTGTATTTCAATACTGAAACCTACTTCAAGTAGATTTATAATCACAATAGGTCAGGTTTGGTGTGAAATACATGACTGACATATAAAATGGTCTATTTCCAGAAATGCCTCATATTAAGACTTTATTATCATAAAATATTGATCAGATTTGTTGTCACCTGATTTTCCCATGAGGTAACGTCTGAGATAGGATCTCTTCACTTCCCTTTGCATAATAAAATTCTCGCATAACATTGGTAAAAAATCGTCTTTATTCGAACTGTATCTGCTCATCCCAGAAGCTATGAGCAAAGTACTGTGGGTACTAATTAAATAAAGGACTGCTATAAAAGTATTATGTTTAATGTACATTTTAGGAATGTTATAAAACTCAAGCATATATAAACCTTTGCTACACAATGGCAGTTACATATTTTAATGGGTGCATTGAATCAGGGCGGATGGCAGATATAAACAACCCCAGCAGCTATAAGGGTTCCTCGATTGTTGTAATCATTACTACCCTTTGCTGACATGTATTGTGACATTTCTTAGCTCCTACCGACCATATTTATATTCATATAGAAACCTACTGCAACATCATACACAATGTACTTGTCCATATTGGCTTGGATAATGTGTCTTTCTTTGGTCTAAAAGGAAACTCGCATGTTTTCCAGTAAAGATGTGTCCTGCCTTCTGTTCATATACCATTCTTCATCTCCAAAAATGTAGTTCTTAGTTGCTCTTCTCGAGTGGAATTCAGAATGCCAGAGACATATTGGTGTACAATTAAAGTGCTTTTGTGTAACCTCTGCTCAACGTGGAAAAATCATGAATCACCTTGTACTCTTCAAAATATCAATTATGACAGCTGATGGCACATATGTGTTTCTTACAAAGGCTTTGTTCTACATTAGGCCCTGAATGGTGAAAAAGATGTTTAGTGATTAGGCCATTATTCCCAAATGACAAATAGGAAATCTGTATTTCCAATGTATGAAGTACTTTTATTCCCAAATTGCGAATCCTAGCAGGTGGGAAATCGACCTACCTCATGAATATTAATGAGGTAAGTCACAATATGCGACCCATGAGGAATCGCAGTCATCACAGGGATGGTGGCCTGCTGGAGTCAGCAGACCACAATGTTTGTGGTTGCTTTTTATTAAAGCAATCTTAGTTTTTTTTTTTTAATGCAGTCCATTCTCCTTAAAGGAAAACACGATGTGTTTAAAAAGAGAAAAATGAAACTTTCCTTGAAGTTTAATTTTTTAAGAGTAGGCAGTGGTCAGTAAAAACACTACCTACTATTAAAAAATGTTTTTCTAAACATTTTTGATGGGGAAGGTGTCCCCAGCGGAATGGGCTATCACCAATTTTACACTGGTGGTACAGTATTACTGTTTTGCAACTGGAATTCAGTCACAAAATAGTAATACATACCATATAGATTCCGTATTTGGAGAGGATTCACAAAACATGCACCTTCTAAATACCTAACCGAATTTTGCATTTTGTACATTTGAAAAAGCATTTCTACAATAACAAACAGCCCAATTCTGTGGACTGTGAAATGCTTTGTACATCTAGCATAAGTCACCAACTTGAATTGTAAAAACATGCATGGATCTGTCCTGATTAGAGACAAGTTAATCCTAAGAAATTTGCCTCTTTCCACCATCTTGACCTTCTCCAAAATATGTTGCCACTTATGATCTAAAAAAATGCTCATGTTGCTCTAATGGAATGGGGATCAACACCAGAAAGGGCTGCAATGCCACTAGAGCATTCACTTGGGGGCCTATCATCTGGTTTTTCATCAGTTCATTCACTAGATCAGATAGCTTCATAAAAATCAAAAATAGATATCTGTTCTATTCAGTGTCTTGTGAATGTCTATTGGTTGCACCACCTAATACAGGAAATGTAAATGACCCTGTTTTTCGGTCCACAGCCAGGCTACTAATCCAATGCTGACTTCCACAGCACATCTACTTATAAAAAGCAAACAGACTCAGTAACTAACAAAACACCCAGGGCCCGCTTCTTAAAGGTAAAGCAAGACCAAAAGTCTAACTTTACTACTGTTTAGTATTCACAAAGGGACTTATGAGTAGTATCTTTGCGCCTGCGGAAGTTCCGCACTCAGGGCAGTTTCCGAAGTGAGTGTACAATCTCCGCACTTGGGGCGGAACTTCCACACTCAGAAGGAACCTCTGCACTCGGGCTGGAACCTCTGCACTTGGGGTGGAACCTCTGCATTTGGCAGTGGGAAAGTGTAATTTATACATCTGCAGACAATTAATGTCACCTGCAAACTATGCACTGCAAACCACATAAAAGCAGCACACATCACATTTTTTACCTAGCTACTCTGCACCTGGCTTGTCTAGCACATATGCCAAGTGATAGCATGTTGAATGTCAGGAGGACGAAATATTTTGGAGGAGACCCAAATGATAGTGAAATTTGTAGTGCAGAACTACAAAAAGCTCTATGTTCTACCTCCATACCTCAACAGTGCAACACAGAAGGCAGCCCTATGGCAGCAGCTGTCCAATGCAGTCAGTGCATTGGGGAGGATGTCAGACCATCACTGACATCAAAAAGAAGTGGCAGTATGAGAGGAGATATGAGAGGAGACAGGTGTAGAAGTTCAGCAGAATATAGGTGGCCAATATCGGTGGCCAGAGCACGCCATGGTGGAAAATCTGGAATCCGTCTCACCACTTGAAGAGGATATCCACTCCACCATGCACCCCATCTGCTGCATGGGCTGCCTATGACTGATGACCTTATTGTGCTGATAGGTAAGATCAGATGGTTATACAAAGGGCCCAATTGACAAAGAGCTTCAGGAGTCGTAGTGCAAGCTACACACTTGTGGCAGAATCTCTTCAATGAGAAACTTCAGTAAGGAAATTCCGCAACAAGTGTGGAACCTCCACCACGACTGATGAGGCTCCTTGTGAATATGGCCCAATAACGTCATTAGAAAAATGTTTAATATGCAGTGCACTTGTGACAATGGAAGTCACTTCAAGTTTGTGCAAATATTCATGGTGAATTCTTCTCTCATGTGTTTTATTTTGTCCATTACACTACAAGTCTCAGAATCCTAAGTACTGCAAATTTAATTTTCCAATTTCTTCCTCAGAAACAGTTGGCCGTCTCTGCTGGTGATTTCTTTGAAGTTCTGTAGCTGGCACATGAAATTGTGCTAGAATTTGCAAACATCTTTGCATTGTAAATGTAATCAAGTAACTATGTTAAAAGTTATACACAATCATCAGTTGTTGTGTTTGTATGTTAACTTCGTCACACAATTTCCACATACATATGGAGTAAATCCACCCACTGGATTGCAGGTTCCTGCACTTAATGGAAAGCCAACATCATGGGGGAGATCAACCACTACAACCTGCACAAACTAGTACATAAATATGCCCAGAAATGGACAAACTATAGATATTGTTCCTAAACTCCATAATTTGCTTCACACATGTAATCTTAACTGGTGTATGTTGGTTTTATCATGTGTCAACTAAAAGGATGACATTATACTTACATCCTTTTAGGCCCTGTGATGTTGGCGAGAACAACACATGTTACAGTGACCTCTGCTCCATATATGGGAGTCACAAATGGTTAGGCACCACACACTACATGAATGGTAGAGCCTGGTAAGGACACATATATAATTTTATATAACACTCATCGCCAGGAAACCTATGGTGACAGAGCGCTATATAAGTCTCCCCTAAGATAAGATAAGATAAGTCACTTTTTCGAAGTATCAAATGTTGGTGTGTGATAAATTCTCAACATAGTCCGTGATGTCTGTTTTTCTTTTGCATGTTCACTTATTATTCATGTGGAACATTAATTAAGGTGTCACCTCTTTCTGAAGCTGTTGGATCGAGAATCATGTCTTCCACCATAAAATCAAGGAGCCAGGTACAGCAGGAACCAGGTTCAGCAGCTTACATCCTCGGAGATATCAATGCCACACATCTGTAGCTTGATGTGGTGAGTGCGATTTTCCATTTGACATGTTCATTGAATAGCTCAATGCTACTGTTTGAGCTGTTACATGCAGCCTCTGTCTTTCAAGTGCTGGGAACAATGAGTCACTTGATGAAGCTGAATCCCCCACTCCTGGAGGGGGGGGGGGGCAATCAAAGTAGAGACCTTGATCCTCCTCCAAGCATTGTACCACCCACTTCCCTTCTCAGGATTGTCTGCTCCCAGCAGTTAGCCACCAGCCGCAGAGTTCACCTCCCCAACATAACCATCACCTTCTCACAACCATTACACCCAAGGTCAATGTATTGAATCTCCTGCTCCCTCTTCTCCTAACAGTGCATCCCAGGCCTACACTAAAGCATTTGAAGGACATAACACTCCAGGTGAGGAACAGGTATCCCCTAGGCATGAATTTCCTCCCCACAGCCTCCCACATGCTATCCCTCTCCGTGCTGGTGGATCTGACGGTCATATCAGAGGGTGTCCCATATGGATGGGCATGGCAGATGCTCACGTTGGCCAACGGGAGGAAGATCTTTTTCCAACAACATTCTGATGTGAGACAGGACATTCACGCAACAGGGGAAACTCTGTTGGACCTTTCATACTCACTACAGGAAATCCTTCAGATGACTGACAAGCAAAACCGAACCTTGGACAGTATTGTGAAATGATGCCAAGACATGTTTAGGATGCACTATTACCAAAAAACAATGTATAGGGAAGAGAGTGAAAGACACCATTCCTTTTTTTGTTTTCCTGTTGTAGTTTTTTTTTTTTTTTTTTAAATTTTTATTGTTCATCAGAGAAAAAAACTGTTTAAACCATTAATCAATTCGATATATATATCTAATACAACAAATATTCTTCAATTAAGACTTAGTATCTTAAAACAAACAACGAGATGCTAAAAAAGAAAAATAATATGAAAATAATATTCAAAAAAGAAAAGTTGAGAGATCTAAAGAAGAAAAGCATAAAAGTGGGGATCAAACAATATCAGCACACCCAACTATAATCCCATCTAAATGAGCATGTCCCTCCCCCCCTGTTGAGTTAATCATCTAGCTTTAATTTCCATTTTTCAATTGGGGCCCAAACCCGTTTACCAAGCTGCCTTGCCCTCGCACCTTTTTTTTCGTGTTTGAGAGCCATTGTTGAAATGATGGAGGATTAGGGTCTTTCCATACCATTGCAATACATATCCGGCTCAACGTCTTTGCAATAAGCATGAATTCTTGATGGGGTACATCCTTGCCCTCCTTTGACACCCCAAGAACCATGATCTCATTAGATAACTTAATAAAGATCCCCAATTCATCCTTAAAGAATTTCTCCAAAGCTTGTTTAAAGGGATTTAGATTAGGACAAGATGCAAACATGTGTATCGTGTCTGCCTGTAAACTTTGACATCTTGGACAAGAAATCCCATTCGTACCCCCCCAACTGGCTATTCTTTGCAGAGTATAGTATAATTCGTACATGGTCTTATAGTGTTGTGCCTGCAGGTTTGCAACCTTTAAGAAAGTATTTCCAAGCATAAGTGATTTTTCGCTCTCATTCTCACTTAATTTAGTTCTCCATTTATCAAATACCTTTACTCTATCATCCTCATTATACTGACATAATGCACCATAAAGTTGAGAAATTGAACATCCCTCTTCATCTCGAACAAGTTCCATCAAATCCACCCTAATAAACTTACAATTACCTGCTTGTTTTTTCTGCAAACACACCATTCCTTGGCCAATTAAGAAAATGGAGGGCATGTTGAAAATGTTTCAAAGTCTTCCTTTATGGTCAACACATGGAAGGAACCTAACATACCAACCTGCACCCAACCTCACCCTATCATCCGTATCACCACCTGTACAGGCACCCCCACCCACCTGCTCAGGTAGCTCCCCTGCCTACACAGGCACCCCCCACCCGTCCAGGTACCCCTCAACTGTACAGGCACCCCCACCTATACAGATACCCCCTACCAGTACAGGTACCCCACAACAGTACAGGTACCACCCTACCTGTACAGGCACCCCCCAACTGTACAGGCACTACTAACTGTACAATCCCCACTCTTCTCAGTTGAGTAAACTAGCCCACCAGCACAGGCAGATGCCATTCACACATCAGCACAATCATAGAATGTGCAGTAACTCACAGAGATGCTCACACCCACATTTGCATAGTCGCAAGAGATAACCCCTGTGACAACTATAAACATGTATTCACCCAAAAGATATGTAAATAAACTTAATAATGTTTATCATACAATACTTTTATTCTGAGTTGATTTATATTTGATTATGTTCAAATGGTTACTCTGGTTGTAGAACATAGTACTGACTATAGATGTGTGTGAGGAGTACATGTTGATTTGTACAACCATCCGTGTTACAAGGTATCAAGTTGAAAGTACAGCAAAACACCCACAGATGTAAACTTAACCACTTTGAACTCAACATATGTAATGCAAAACACAAGACAGAGAGATGATTAATGAAAAATATTTCTTAATTAATACTGTTCAATGGAAAAGGAGACAGAAAAAAAAATATTTCAGCAGACTAGGCAAGGGAACTTGGAGAGCGCTGGACAACATAATAAACATAATAAAAACATGTCAGGAAGCAACAGGGTCACGAGTATATGTACAAGGGCTAAATAAAATAAAGTCCGCAGTCAAAACATTGCTCTAACATAAAAATCCATGGTCAACATACAAAATAACACCAGCCCCCTCCCCCAAACCACATGTAGTTTTACTATGAGTGTCCAGGCTTGGAATGACACAGTCACTGGCAATCCTTACTGTCCTCTTTAATGAAAATGATGAGGTCCTCCGCACATGTGGACTCATTGTGGCTGGCTGATGCAGGACCAGACACCACATGGGAGGATAATTTACGAGGGGTAACAGTGGAAACAGAGAGGGAAGACACACTTGGGGACACAATAATAGTGGTCTGGGTGGGTCTTTGGACAACGCAGACAGTATTGCTGCATCCAAGGAAGTGATGGAGGCATTTATGTTCTCCAAAAACCTGGACTGTGACTCTCGGAACAAACAGAGCTCATCTCTCCTGTAAGCCTCAAGAGAACATAGACCGGACATCATTATCTGTCTCCATCACCCTCTGGGTTGCAGCCACATGATCAAACACACATGGATGGGTTTATGTTGAACATGAGATATGTGGGTTCTTGGAGTGCAGATGTCTCCCTCAGCTAATCTTGGCAGGCACTTAGAGGGGGAAGAGGTGCAGCTGGAGGCCCCAATAGAATGGAGCTTAAGGAGTTAGGGAGGGGACGTGGAAAGCCCAGATGGTGTTGGGGCCTCCTCATGGGACTCCATCTCCATTTCAAGATTTTGTGGGCCAGGGGCAGACCCAAATTTATCATCCCCCTGGATAGTGGTGTCCCTCTTGATCTCCTCCATTTAGCCTTCTCAGCCTCCATTTGGGCTGTTGAAGTAGACTGTACCCCTGCTTGGTGCTTGGTCTCCTCCTCCTGCTGACTAGTGATATCTAGAGGACGTGCCAGCCGACGAGCTGGGGATGTGCTGGTCCTGTCCAATTGATCCTTTGCCAGCCCAGTCCACTGACCATTAAAAAGAATAATTATGAATGAGGTGTACAATCTCTAATAAGGATAGCGACAACTTAAAGCATGTGCTGACACCATAAATCCTTGAGCTCACTAAGTAATAATATGTGGTTTGAAATAAAAAGTAGGTGTGCTGTCACTGAAATGTCAATAACTTAATTTTAAAAAGAAACAACTCCAATTTGGTCAGTATAATCTTCAGTATTTACCAACCTCTCCTTCAGCTTTAGTGTAATATGAGGTTCCTAATATTTTCCACATAGTAATCCTCCAATTTTATTTTACAGGTGGAAATAGTAAACAATCAGGATGTAGATATTCACACCTAAAAGTGGATCAAGGTTTATCCTTCTATGGCTTGAATTCTCAGCCTTGAATGCAGTCTAAATAGTCTTACACTTATTATCAACTTTCACCTGTTGAGTAACATAGCAAAACACACAGTCCAGTCTAATTTGTTTTGTACCTATGCAAACAAGTCCTTGGAGATAACCTTTACAAAGATCTGATCCAAAATGTTTGTTTATTACTTGGAAACATCGGACACAATGTCAGCCTTCAGTTTATTTTATAATACATGTTAGTAGTTATGACAAACAACACATACAAATACCATGCATGATACAACATACAATACACAGGCTCCCACAAGAGCAAGACTATGAGGGCACCTCCGGCATCAGAGGAAACATCGGTTCAAGGCAGGCCATGGCTAGTCGCCAGTGTAGGGCCACCGGCCCGAGCATCGACACTGCAAAGCCCTGCATCACAGAGGGCTGATAGGTCCACACCAGAGGCACGGGCAGCTACGGCATCTGAAGAGGCATTGGGACAAGGTCTGGTGCTACTAGTGGCAGCAGAAGGTAGCTGACCCCCACATTGTCGCCGCAAAGCCCAGTGCTCCACAGGGGCAGGCAGGATTGCATCGGAGAGAAGCCATCGGACCAAGGTACCTGTTTGATTCCCTCCCCCAGTCACTCACCTCACGGGAGACTCACTGTCTCCACTCCGCACCTCGCTGGAGGAAGCCTGGTCTCCTCCATGCCCATCACTTTGCTAAGTCAAACTGAACACTGGATCAGGCGGACTCAAGATGAGAATGCGTATCAGGTGATTCATGGCCCCTGTTGATGTTGCAGCAGAGCGTAATGCTGCCAGAGCGAGGTTCTTGGTTTCTCATCCACTTAATTTATCATTTAACCATTGGCTGTTTGAATCACCTGAACTTCCTCTCTCTGCCATTTGGTCCCCCACTGTGAAGCAGCTGAACTCCCACATGCTGCTTTTCGCTCTCCCACTGCACACTTTTTTTTGTGCCTCTCTTCTCACTGTAGATCATTTAGTCCAGCTGATGTTCCACTCATTGCCGTTTTCTCCCCCACTACACAGCGATGTTGTGCCTCTCACTTGGATCGAGAAGAGGCACTCTAAGTCTGGTGGTTAAGGACTGTGCTGGTGTCATCAGAAATAGAAGATTCATTTCCCTAGTCCTGAATCTACCCGGAGAGACTTTTTTTCTCTCTTAAGCCTTACTAAGAGGCTCTTACGCTCTAGCTCTGGTGCCTATTTCATTTATTGGAATGAACCCTACGATGGAAGTGACCATGAGGTCTAGGAGTCCTAGAGATGTTCATTACCTTTGAGCTCCCTTCGAGGCTTTCCTCTACCAGCTTGCCTATTTATTTGCTTGCCGCCATATTAATCCTGGGCGATCACTACCTGTTCCTCCATTCTACCATATAGTCCCCATGTTCTTGACACTCATGGATTCGCCCTAGCAGGTTCTCGTGGTACAAAGAGCTCTGCTCTAATTTTTCACCTGACCCCATGACCCCAGTTGGTCTAAGCCTGATGATGGATCCTAAAGTCTGTACTCCTATCCTCTCGAATTTGGAGTCTTCGGGAAACAATGCCTACTCAATGAATTACCTGCCTAAACATAGAAAAAACACATTCCAAAACTTTAAACACAGACTCCTAAAAATGCACCCAGAAACCCTCTTCTCGGATCCCTATTTTTGCATAAATAAAGGTGCGGTTATAAGTGACCTTATCTTCTGCACAAAAAGACGGACTAAATGGAGGCTGGCATTCTACTCAATGCTAAAAATTGTCACCCCCAAGAAGACCCCTCTCGGGCTCAGACTTACAGTTGCCCCCTATCTCTCCTACGAAATTGAAGCAACCATCTCCCTCTACAACAATGGGACTATCCTCATACAATCATCTGACCGCAACCTGGGCCTCTTCGACAACATCTTTCACATCATCAAGCACACTTTGTCTAAATACAAACCTTCACCCTCCCAATGTCTCCCTTTCCCCACTGGCAACCCCCTTAATCCTCAGCTGGTGCATTCTCACAGTCCTGACACCCCATGCGACTCTACCCCTCTCCTACATAGCTCCGCTATAGGGACCTGCATACTAAATAGCAACTCTTCCAAGGCTATAGACAGGCCAGATAACATCTCCCACTCCTCCCCAACTTGCCAACAGGATCCCCTCTGCCTAAGCTCCTTGGGGCAGAAACACCGAAAGCAATAAGGCAAACCACCCTTGCTCTTACTTCCCCATCCTCCTTGCTCAATCCTAGAGTACACACAACTCCCCCTATTACCACACCGGTTTCACACCCACTTTCATATCTCCATAACCAGGGCACCAACATGAAGCATAATCCCCAGGTACCTCTTCACAACCAGTTACCTCCCCTACCACCGCATGATGCATCTCATATATCAATCCCGACTATGAACCTCTCTAACTCTCCCCCCTCATAGCCCCGTGCTCCATCTCATCTCCAGTCCCCAAGAATCTAGGCTGGATGATATCTTAATTACCTTCAACAACTCAAGGCAGCTGTTCTAAGCCTCTATCTCCTCACATCAGAGCTATTGGTTATTAAGAAGTCTAGGGGTTTTTCGAAGACTGTGCCACACATCTACACACATCCCTCAAATTTCAGGGCTAGACTGTCTGTATATTCCATACCAACTATGACCTCACCTCTAGGAGATCCTACTCACCAAAGTTGGAAAACATTACCCTTCCCTAATGACCCCTCTCAGCCTTGAAGAACTAAAGTCCCATTCCAAGACTCAGATATTAGAACCCTTCTTCTCTCTTATGACCCATCATTTGCTTCGAACACAGATATGGTGTGCCAAATAGAAGCAATCCACTCAGACCGTCTAGAGATCCTATGGCTAACTCTAGATCATCAAATAATAACAACCTCACCATAGTCCCCATCACTATTCTTTCCTCAGATGATACCAAATCACAGCTTAAATGCATGCTTCTCAACTGCAGATCTGCAGTTCGCCACGCTGCAGACATCGCTGCCCTCACCCTGGCAAATGATCCAGGCATTTTAGTGCTGATGGAAACTTGACTTAACAAATCTTCTGTACCGATAAACAACATTCTAGTGCCTCCTAACTATATCATCATCAGGCTTGATAGATTTGGTGGGCTAGGTGGAAGCATTGCATGCATTCATCATATCAATTTATCAGTTAGACAACTTTTTTCTGATTCCCTGTCATCGTGTGAATACCCGTGCTTTAAGGTCTTGTGGTAAATAAATAAATAATACCCTATTTTTGACTAGACATATAGCATAACAGATAGCTCAATAAATAAGAGTCAAGATTCGAGGTAGTAGGAGTTTCTGCAGGTTTATTACAGCATAAGGACAGGATCAGGACAACCTGCATAGGAATAGGACAATAAGGCCCGGCAGCTGCCGGGGCTGGGTCTGGGATGAGCGCGCTAACTTTTAATAACAATACATCAACTTATATACATAGCGCAAACACATAGCATTACATTGCAGTAGGCGTAACAGTGGGTGGAGCAGAAGGCGTGACGCGTAGCAGTCGCGAGAGATAACAGTAAAAGTAGGTGTAACTGGGAGTATACATAGACATGTGATGCAAACGTAACAGAATATGTCATGAATGGGCGGAATCATTGGAGGGGGCTACCTAAGGAGCCGGGACCTCTAACCTAATGGTGCGCGTAAACTGGCAATGACGTGTTACTAGGAGAAGCTGGGGGCTACGAACTCTGTGCTAGGAGCAGAGACTAGAGTCTGGAGGGTCGGAGCGACATGTACCTAAACCCTATCTAGTATCTGATGTTTAGGGAACATGTTGATATAAACTAGAAGTCATGAGGGGAAAAGCTAACTTGATTCTAAGACTGGACCATGCATTATTCTACATGTAGTGCGTGATGAAGAATATTAAATGACCATTAAATACAGTATTTCTCTTAACGTGGAGACGAGAAGGCTAGACAATGACGGAAACTATTGATGCAGTTCAGTAGCTTAGGAATGCAGAGAAGGAGGACTGAACTGATAACTGGAACTATAACATACTTTTGGCAGACTCAGAGGCAGAGCCAAGCTGCACCGGGCACTGCGAGGCAGGAAGTAAGTGAAGGGTCGAGGATACAGGTGGGGGCTGTATCGCTCCTCAGCGAGGCTTTCAGGAGACAGGAGCTGAATCTGATGTCCGGGCCCTTTTGAGGCCTAGAAACGGGGACTTTATAATGGAATAACGTGCACACTGGGAAACGTGGCAACGTAACTTTACATAGGCCTGATATTCGTAGTATTCACGAGGACTGGGAAAGGACATACCAGAGGTGGACACAACTGTAATTGCGTCTTTAATCGGACATGGGGAATAACATATGCATATTGGTCATGCACACATAACATATGATGGATGAGGCGTAGGGACACAGAACATGGCAAAATTTACTTTTCCACATTCCCTCCTTGTCACTACGTTTCCATCAGGAAACATCAATATTCATGATACCATCTATCATTTCATACAGTACCATTTGTTCGTCTCGAATTGTCTTGGAACGGGATTTAGAACGGGGCTTGGGACTAGGAATACAAGAGGTAGCACACATGCTGCAAATCGCAGGGCCACATTGTATACAGAGGCAGCAGCTAAATATGATCGCTACTGCTATACTTAGAAAGGACAGGACTTTCCATCCCCATGCGGAAATTATATTCCAGAACCAACCGGACCAGGTCCAGGTGCCTGGGTCTTGATGTAACAGATGGGCAATTTTATGGAGTCTGGTTATAGCTGAATAAACAGACGGCGCGTTATTTGGAATGAAAATGCAGCAACTAGATCCGAGAACTCTACAGGCCCCGCCCCTATCGGCCAGTATGACATCAAGGACGAGACGATTCTGTAAAACGACAATTCTCATAAAGGATTGCTCTTCGGTTAGGTTACCTAGAGCGGAGGCAGTCTCATCTACTACTGCTTCAAGGGTTCTTGTTAACCTACGGATTAGTTTACTATTTACAACTGTACCTAAATAAGGGAAAACACCTTTATCTATATCAATGAATTGTTCTGCGGCGGTTTCAGTATAATCGACAATCGGGAGATTTCTCTTGTGTCTAGTATGTACTAGGAAGGAATTCCTATGGTAGTCAGGTGGGGCTAGGAAAACAGGTGGCAGTAGGAAGGCAATGTAACAGGTTCCCTCCCAATCGAGGGGCAGACGAACATATGCGGTTTGACCACAAACAAAATAAGAATGACGTGAAGCTTTGAAAACAGATTTCCCACTGTCACTATACTTGATAACAGTAGTACATTCACTATGTCCTACGTGTACAGAACCATAACTACGGACACATAATTCGCCTTTGACTGGTAGTACTGAAATAGCAGGTGAGTCTGGAGTGGTATCAGACTGAACATTCAGGACCATGAAATTCGACGAATAATTACCTAAATTATAAACTTCATTTTCTAGATCTAAACCTGTTCTGTGGGGGAAACCTTGCTTATCTGGAAAACATGTACTATTAAGAAAAGACATATCTGTTGCGGATGACGTTAACGTGGACCATGCTCCACACGAACCATTATGTGAGAATGGATAAGGAAAGAGTGGCAGAACTCCCTTCGGTGTCTGGAAAGGGGGGAGTCGACCACACACCCAACAATTAGTGGCATTGCTGGTCTGGTGTGAGTAATGTAGCATACGGATAAATGAGTTGTTGCGCATAGCGAGGCGGTAAGAATATTCGTGAGGAGGCAGATCACTAAACGTGTGCTCTACTGTAGCATTAGCAGACATATTTACATGAGGAACTAGAAAATACAGATAGAACGCATAGCTGATGCAGGAAATCATAATGCTGATGAATAATATGAAACTTAGAAAAACGATACATCTGATTGAACTTTGACTGACTCTCTCACTATGGGGGTCTATTTTATACATATCAGAAACAGTCTAACCGTTTCACCTAGGGGAGGACTTATACAATCAAACTGACTGACTTATTTTGCTAGACCTGAGCTTTAACTTATACTCCTGTTGCGGAGTTTTCTCTAACAAGGGAGGGGTTGTAATAATGTCTTTTGCGGGACAGTCCTTTAAAACAATGTCTTGACAGTTTTTAAAATCCTGGGAATCCTGGGAAATGTTCTTGGAGACGGGTTTCAATCCATTGAAAAGTTTTACATGAGAAAGATGGACCCACCCCTTCCTGCCTTCCAACTTGACGGCAGTACGGGTGGTCAAGAGGACCTGACGTGGCTCCTTCCAACGTGGTTCCAGCGGACTTGATCTGTCGAAATTCCGGACCATCACTAGGGAGCCTGGAACGATTTCGTGCGGTGCCACCTCGGTATTGTCTGGAAATGCGGCGGCAACCTGTGAACGACATGAGTTGAGGGCAGACATCAAGGAAGCTAGGTAATCTGTCAGCATATTACATGAAACATCGGTAATACTTCGGGGTCTAGGAGTACCCCACATGTTAGGGGGGCGGCCGAATACGACCTCATACGGGGACAGACCTGATCTGGAATGTGCGACCATGCGCATATAAAATAAAGCGACTGGCAGAGCTACTAGCCAGTCCACACCTTTGTCTTTACAAACTTTTGCGATACGGATTTTCAGAGTCTGATTATGTCTCTCGACCAGACCGGCTGCTTCAGGATGGCGTACACAATGAAACTTCCACTGGTACCCTAACAAAAGGGAAACGTGCTTCATGAGTTCAGATGAGAATGGCTGACCGTTATCAGAATATACGACTCTAGGGAGTCCGTATCTAGGGAAAAATTCACGAACCAACTGCTTGGCAGTGGTCGCGGCTGTGTAATCTGGGACTGGATATGCTTCTGTCCACCTGGACAAAGCGCATACTACTACAAGGACATACTTGAAGCCTCGACATCGCTCCATCTGAATATAATCCATCTGGAGGACCTCAAAAGGGTGGTCAGGGGGCTGGAAACCACCTTGTTCCACCGGGACACTTTTACCTGGATTAAACTGACAACATATCATACAGGTACGGACTTTCTGCTTGGCTGCAGCTCGTAAATGCTTGTTGAACCAAATGTTCTGAATACTGTCTAACATAGCTTTTTCTCCTAAATGTGCTGGACTATGTGCGGTATTGATAATGACTTGAACCATAGAGTCGGGGAGAAACCATGTGGCTCTACCCTTCGTTAACCATCCTTGATCTGTCTGGACCCCTCCTTGTTCAGACCATTTCTTGATTTCATCGGGAGTAGCATGTAACTGGATATCTATGACATCTTGTGTAGGGTCCTTAACTGTCATACATGTAATCGGATCTGGAGTATGTGTCATGTTAACTGGAATGTCTGGAGTCTGTGCTGTAAGCTTGGCTGTGCGATCTGCTAGATCGTTACCTTGGGAAATAATGTCAGTAACTTTCGTATGTGCTTTGCATTTCATGATAGCAATGGATGTCGGTAAATGGATGGCATCTAACAGGGCTTGAATAAGGAGACCATGCTGAATCTTGGTTCCATGAGAAGTCATGAAACCTCTCTCCTGCCAGAGCACTCCGAAGTCGTGTACAACTCCAAATGCGTAACGTGAATCTGTGTAAACATTAACTTTCAGGTTCTTGGCGTGTATACAGGCTTGTGTCAGAGCGACTAGCTCTGCTGCCTGAGCGGACAGGGTATCAATACGGTGTGTTTCAATAACTTCAGTGTCAGTAGTTACTGCATACGCGGCGACTAGTTCTCCTGTACTAGTTCTCATACATGAACCATCCACATAAAGTGTCAGGTCGGGATCTGGTAACGGAATGTCTGTCAGGTCTTGTCTTGGCTTTGTCGTAATGTTAATTACTTCCACACAGTCATGTGGGTCAGAATTTGAACTAACTGATGGTAACAGTGTAGCAGGATTCAGAACGTTGCAGCGTCTAATTCCTATGTGTGGCTGGAACAGTGTCAATTCATAACCTGTTAAACGTGCAATTGTCAAGTGCTGAGTTTGTGTTCGGTTTAAAAGAACTTCTACGGAGTGTGGAACTTGTACTGTCAGGGAATGTCCTAAAACTATGGAATCACTTTGTCTGATAGCTAGTGCTGTGGCTGCAACTGACTTGAGGCACACAGGCAACGCCTGGGCGACTGGATCTAATGTGCTAGAAAAATAAGCACAGGGCTTGTATTGTCCTGCTTGATCTTGTGTAAGAACAGATAATGCTGTACCTTCACGTTCAGTAACGAAAAGTGTAAAAGGCTTACTGTAGTTCGGTGTAGCTAGAACTGGAGCTTGGCATAGGGCTTTCTTTAACTCGTTGAAACTAAGTGTATGGTCAGATGTCCAAGGGAGGACAGTCGATACGGCTGCCTCCTGTGTCGTTAACTGTATCAGTGGCTTGGCTAGAAATGCATACTGAGGAATCCATTGTCTACAATAAGAAGTAAGGCCGATAAAGGCACGTACCTCCTTCTGGGTTCTGGGCTGGGGAAGACTCGCTATTAACTGGATACGGTCGGGTGTCAACTGCCTACCCCTCTTGGACAGCAAGTGTCCTAAGTATACCACTTGCTGGACACAGAATTGAAGCTTCGAAGGTGACACCTTGTGCCCCATCTCGGCAAGGAAATACAGAACTGTAAGTGACGCTCGTTCGCAGTCACGTTCAGAACGGGCTGTGATCAGTAGATCATCGACATACTGGAGCAGGGCAGTGTCAGTTGGCATGTGAATGTTGTCTAGTTGTCTCTTAAGTGCTTGACTGTAAATACTAGGGCTTTCTGTGAAACCTTGAGGAGCGTGTGTGAACATATAGCTCCTTCCATTAAAACAAAATCCGAAAAGAAACTGGCTGTCTGGATGAATTGGAACACTAAAAAATGCATTCTTGAGGTCTATGACAGTGAAGAACGTGGCTTCAGAATCAATGGCTGTTAATAGGGAAGAGATATCTGGGACTACTGGGTACTGAGGAATAATACATTTATTAAGCTCTCGTAAATCAATCACTAATCGATATACTGGGGGTGCATTTGGATCAGTACGTTTCATGACTGGAATGATCGGAGAATTACATACATTGGAGTCAGTTTCTACAACTACTCCTTGAACCATGAGCTCGTCAATAATTTTGGATAAGGCTGCTACAGCCTCGGGTGGCAATCTGTACTGTCGGATTCGTGGTAACACTACACCTGGCTTGAGAGTCACACGATAGGGTGTGATTTGCATATAACCTACATCAGTTGGACCTTGCGCCCATAAGTGCTGCGGGACATTAGACAGTCTCGAATCAAAATCTCGTAGTACATAGTGACCCTTGAAGTCACGTAGGAACAGACGTATTCCCTCCGGGGAACAGCAAATAACTGCACCTAATTCTTTCAGTGTTTTAATGCCTAACAAATTTTCTGGGCATGACTTAGTAAGTAACAGATCAGTAGTGCGGGACAATGGACCTACTTCTAGAGTAACTGGCTTAGATATCTCATTTACTATTGGCTTTCCTGAAAATCCAAGGGAAACATTTCTTGAGCCTGAGAGCGGAGCCCCTGGAACTTCGGCATGACTAATTGTGGTCCTACTTGCCCCTGTATCGATCAAAAACTTTCTGTCTTTCCCTAATACTTGACTGTGAACATAGGGACCTTCTTGATCTACAGGTATCTCGATGAGAGGCAAGCCTACCTCCCTCTCTAGGCTGTTTCATGAATATGGCTGGTACTCTGGATACTCAGACTGTGCATACTGGTACATCTGCGATGTAACGTGCTGTGTTGCAGCAATGGGCTGCGGTGCGGGAACTGTCTGTTGTGCATTCTGTGACTGAGGAATCTGTGAGACTTGTTCTTGTCTCGGCGGACGTGGTCTTTCTTTAGTCTTACCAGTAGCTATGTTGTGTTTCAGAACTGCACACTCGTTTATAAAATGACCTGGCTGTTTACAATAATTGCAGTTCCCTTTAACGGGAGCTGCAGGATGACTGGCTTGATTCGGACCCCTCTTCTGACTGTCTTGAGGAATAGATTGTGCAACTAGCACTTTCATTTTCGTGTCTTTCATACGTTTTCTCTCGTGTTCTTGCTCTTCCCTGATTCTATTCTGGTGATACTGAAGCATCTGGAGCATTTGGGACGGAGTATTTGCTTGCCAGGTGCTTTCGACTTTCAAGACTCGATTTTTAATTTGTGGACTTGAATTCTCGACTAATTTGGTAACAAAAAGGTGAGGGTATGACTCACTACTTGTCTTGAGACCACTGTTAATACTGAAACATTTCTCAAATCTAGAATAAAAATCACTAATATCTTCATCTTGTTTCTGTTTACAGGCTGAGATTGCATCCCAGTCTTCTTTTCTCGTTGTCAATAATCTGGGTAAAACTTGAATCAATAATTCTGGTAATTCTTTACATTTATCTCCGAGACCGGTACCTGGTACTCGTGCCTTGTCTTCAGCTTCTAGAGCTGTCCAATCGATCTTTTTCTCTCCCACCTCCCATTCTTTTTCCTTTAACTTTTCATACACCCCTGCGGGTAACAGGACCTTTAACATTTTAATGATATCTGGGTAAGTGTATTCTCCCATACGGAGCATGTCCTTTAATTCTCTATGGAACCCTGCTGGATCTTTGTCATGACAGGGAATTAATTTCTTCATTTCAAGAAGTTCCATCTTTGAAATCGGAGTGTATACAAACACTCGTTGCATTTCGCCACCCGCCCCTTGGACTGGGTGGACTTCTCGTAACGGATTCTGTCTGTCTATGTAGAATGGCTTATTTTCTGGGGGTGAGACATGAACAAAATGCGGGTTCAAGAACGTTCTATATTTGTGACGCTGTTCTAGAATGACACTAATTAAATCGGTACCTAGACCTCTCCATTTGTACTGGAGTAACTCGTTCAGAATATCATGTAACGGACCTGGATCAGAGTGTTGACCCTCATACAGAGTAATGAGGTGCTGAATCATATACATACCCACCAGTCGTTGCTCGGCTGGGGGCAGTTTCAGAAACATTTGTGCCACTATTTCGTCTGGAAAAGTGGTAGAATCAGTAATCCATCGGACTGCTGATCGAGCTAGTTCTTGTTCATGCATAGTACTTAACTCACTGTAACCGATTCGTGATTTCAGAATGTGATCGGTAGCTTGAAATACTTGTTCTAGAGAACCTTGTTCTGGTGCTGAATGATGAAAAATAAACTTGGGTTCTAGGCGTAAATGGCGATCTGGAAATCTAGATTTTCCTACATACGCTATTCTGGCGGGATTCTCGTCGTCTACCTCTTCAGTATCAGAGTTACTTTCTTTCTCACTTACTTGTGCTGCTTTACGTTGTTCGTGTATCTTTATTATTTCTTTACGGATTTTCTTGTACATACTCTCCATAGCACCGACGGTCTTGTGCTTACCCTCGGCTATATTATCACTCCACCTTGTCAGGATTCTCATTTCGGCGGGATCTTTAGACGGGTAATCTTGTTCTCTTATTAGACAATTGATCAGGAACTTTAATATCATGAGCTGGATCTCGGCTTTCCTTTGGGACATAATCTCGCCAATACTTTCTGGATCATCCCCTGTACGGATGAAACGATATATTCTGTCTAGATCTTCTTTCATATTCGGTAAGGTGACTAGATACTCTGTCACCCTCCTTACGCGTACGGAATATAAAACCATATTATACTCGCCTGGAACTGCGTCATAGACACATTCGCCAAGGGCTTGTCTGATTTCTGTGACAGACTTATTACTTTTAGGAGTACGCTGTGATGCTTGAGCATGTAATTCGAGTGCCGATAAACGCTTGTGTGGCGGCGGGGTTTGAGGAGTAGCTCCTCCTGCGGCCCCTAGACTGGAGTCGTCTACTGAGGCTCTACGTCCTGGCAGAGTGGGAAATGGAACTGTAAGCTGGACCGGGGGTACCGTAACAGGTACTCCGGTGTCTGGAGGAGCGGGAAGTGCCTGATTTGCAGGGACTGGCGGAGCGCGAACAGGATTTGCATATTCGGGGACTGTGTCGTCCAGATAGGACGAAATAAAAATATCAGCTGCGGTCGGTTTGTGACGTAGCTTGGTCGGAACTAATGGTGGCGGGAAATTACTAGATGCCTCTGGGGTCGCTTTTGGCAAGCCTTCGGCAAGGAGAGGATACATACCCTTTATAAGGGCATGCCTCTGTCTGTCTGACTGTTCGGCTTTGACTCGTTCACCTATCTCGATTAATTCTCTTTCATGGGCTCGTTCCTGGGATTCTCTACTTAACTCTGACTTTCTGACTTCCTTTTCCGTTCTTTTATGAGCTTCTTTACGCCATAACTCGATGGCATCTTTCTGTGACTGTCTGGCTTTCTTTTTCCATAATGCTTCTTCTACTCGCATGATACATTCGGCATCCCATGTACCCGATACGGGCCATCTATACTTTTCTTCTAACTGTTTGGTATACTCTACCCATAAATCTAGATATAATATGGCGCTTATGCCATGTTTCTGATACATAAAGTGACCTGGACTGTCCCTGGGCGGGACAGGAACCGCTTCCTCTAACAGACCCTTTCTAGTTTTTATCTGACGTAACTTGGAGAAGAGCGGCATGACTGAACTGTAATCTGGACACAATACAATACACAATGAAAACACAAAATCACATCACACTCATACCACAACATTAAAATACATAAAGAACATTATGAATAACAGTTCGAACAGAATATTACCTGAAATACTGAGAACAGAAATACAAGAATTTTCTCGAGAACGGAACAGACTAGAGTTACTGGATGCACTGCTATAACAGTACGGAACATACCGGTCCCATAAAGGGACACATCAAGACCCGTATCCACCTAGGTGAACACTTCGTTTGTGAGTCTGGGCACCACCAACCCACGGACCAGGAGTCAATTTAGATTGGTCCTGTCTAGATACTACCCCAGCAATGGTACTCACCGGGCAGCACGGAACGGAAGGCCTCGGACTGGACTGGATTTCTACGACGACGAACTTCGGACTTCAGTTACGGGTGGGCCTCCGGATACCTCGGACCTTGGACTCTTGGCTTGGGCTCTGGTCGGGACTCGCCGCGTTCCTCCACCGTCTCGTTCGGATGCTGGACCGCCTCCTCCGTCTCCTCCGTGGGCCTGAGGGATACTTGAGCAGAAATATCTGCCACTGCGCAGAAGAGTTCCGTCACGACTGCAGAGGGTCAGGGGGTCGGCATGGCTTCACCGACGCGTGGGGAAAGGGCAAGTCCCTATTCGGGCGCCATTATGTGGTAAATAAATAAATAATACCCTATTTTTGACTAGACATATAGCATAACAGATAGCTCAATAAATAAGAGTCAAGATTCGAGGTAGTAGGAGTTTCTGCAGGTTTATTACAGCATAAGGACAGGATCAGGACAACCTGCATAGGAATAGGACAATAAGGCCCGGCAGCTGCCGGGGCTGGGTCTGGGATGAGCGCGCTAACTTTTAATAACAATACATCAACTTATATACATAGCGCAAACACATAGCATTACATTGCAGTAGGCGTAACAGTGGGTGGAGCAGAAGGCGTGACGCGTAGCAGTCGCGAGAGATAACAGTAAAAGTAGGTGTAACTGGGAGTATACATAGACATGTGATGCAAACGTAACAGAATATGTCATGAATGGGCGGAATCATTGGAGGGGGCTACCTAAGGAGCCGGGACCTCTAACCTAATGGTGCGCGTAAACTGGCAATGACGTGTTACTAGGAGAAGCTGGGGGCTACGAACTCTGTGCTAGGAGCAGAGACTAGAGTCTGGAGGGTCGGAGCGACATGTACCTAAACCCTATCTAGTATCTGATGTTTAGGGAACATGTTGATATAAACTAGAAGTCATGAGGGGAAAAGCTAACTTGATTCTAAGACTGGACCATGCATTATTCTACATGTAGTGCGTGATGAAGAATATTAAATGACCATTAAATACAGTATTTCTCTTAACGTGGAGACGAGAAGGCTAGACAATGACGGAAACTATTGATGCAGTTCAGTAGCTTAGGAATGCAGAGAAGGAGGACTGAACTGATAACTGGAACTATAACATACTTTTGGCAGACTCAGAGGCAGAGCCAAGCTGCACCGGGCACTGCGAGGCAGGAAGTAAGTGAAGGGTCGAGGATACAGGTGGGGGCTGTATCGCTCCTCAGCGAGGCTTTCAGGAGACAGGAGCTGAATCTGATGTCCGGGCCCTTTTGAGGCCTAGAAACGGGGACTTTATAATGGAATAACGTGCACACTGGGAAACGTGGCAACGTAACTTTACATAGGCCTGATATTCGTAGTATTCACGAGGACTGGGAAAGGACATACCAGAGGTGGACACAACTGTAATTGCGTCTTTAATCGGACATGGGGAATAACATATGCATATTGGTCATGCACACATAACATATGATGGATGAGGCGTAGGGACACAGAACATGGCAAAATTTACTTTTCCACAGTCTCATGCAACAAGCATTCTTGCAAATTCCACAAGCTCTACCACCCTCCAGGAGACAATGCCCCTTTTATAGAACAGATCATGGAAATCATCTCAATGAATGTGGACTCTCATGGCACCCAGCTCTTCCTGGGGGACTTTAACCTGCATTGGAATGACCTAAATGACTTGTCAGTCAGTATCCTTAAATCCTTCATATTAGACCTCAACCTCACTCAAATATGTGATAGCCCTACGCACATCAAGGCACCTATCATAGATCTGGTCATTGGCAAGAGCAGCACCATTCAACTTGAATCTATCGCTCCATGTGACTGGACGGACCACCATTGCATCTCCTACCTCATCTCAGAACTGGTGAGGATAATTAAATCTCAGCAGAAGAAACCTAGACTGTGGCAATGAAATCTAGGAAACATTAACCTATATGATGTGTCCTGCCACACAGACAGCATCCTGCCTCCTCCTCAGGACATGTTTACTGTTGGTGACCTCACAGACCACAACAATCACTCGATGTCTAACATACTAGACTCTATGGCACCACTACAACTGAAAAAAATACCCTCCAAAATCTCCAAACCTTGGTATAACAGGAGCATAAATACGCAGAGAAGAAATCTGAGACAAGCAGAACATATCTGGATATCCTCTCTCTCCGTGGACCCTCTTACTCAGCTGAGATCTCTCAGAAACTTATATAACATGCATTAGATGCTCTAAAGCTAGCTACTTCAGGGAACAACTACATCAAGCTAAGAATCGACCAAAAAAACAGTTTGAACTCATCAAGCTTCAATCTAACAACCCACCTATTCCTCCCTGTTTAGGACCCTGTCAGCAGTTAAACTGTGAAGAGTTTGCTTCCTTCTCACGTGATGAATAAACAAAGATTGAACAGTAACTACTGGCAGCCCATTAGAATCTACCTGCCAACTTTACATCCTCTGGGTTGGATGTGCTCCCACAACGTCTGATTCTCCCACCCAAAAACAATGCCACTTGGAGAGAGCCTATTCCAAACCGTTGATGAGATAAGCATTCAAAATATTCTGGCTTCTCTGAAACCTTCCAACCATTTTAGTAACCCTGTACCACCAAACCTCTTCAAGGAGATCAGATCATCTATACTCCCTCTCTGGACGAAGATAGTAAATGCCTCTCTGCTCCAAGGGTCAATCCCGGATTGCCTAAAGTCAGGGCAGGTCACCCCATCCTAAACAAATCTTCACCATTCCTACGTGGGCAAAACCCCTCAAGAAATGCATTCACACCCAACTATGTAGCCATATTGAACAATTCCAACTTCTCGACAAATTTCAATCCGGCTTCAGCCAAGGTCATAGCATGGAATTCGCTTTTACTCACATTGTAGATGATGCACTACGTAAGCTGGACCAAAATGAGTCATTCCTTTTGGTCATCCTTGACCTTTCATCCGCTTTTAACACAGTCAAATATGATACCCTCATCGGTCTACTGGAGCACAGGATGGGGTTATTAGCGATGGTGCTTAACTGTTTTTCTTCTTTTCTACACAATAGAGCCCAAAGGTTGAAGGTTAACCAGTCCCTGTCCAACCCCTCTCTGCTCACTCTGGGGGTACTGCAGGGGTCCAATCTTTCACCCACTCTCTTCAACCTGTTCAGGCAGCCTCTAACAGAAATCCTGAAACTGTTCAACATCCATTATCACATATATGCCAATGACACACAACTGTACCTTAAAATCTCCTCCCCAGTGGATATCAGGTCTCTCAACTGACAGCCCTCAATTGCACTCCAAACATCATTGATTCTATGAGCTCACTCGGAATAATACTGGACAGACATCTGAAAGTGCAGAATCACATTAGTGCTCTCACCAAAGTAGCAAACTTCCATTTAAGCATCCTAAGGAAAATAAAACCGCTCCTTCCCCACAACTACCTCAAGACCGTGGTGCAATCATTAGCGATCTCTAAACTGAATTATGGTAGTGCAACCCTTTGTGAACTTCTGAGTTCAAAGATGGCTCCACTTAAGGCCTCTCTCAATTCTGCTGCAGGGCTCATTACAGGCTCCAACCGTTATCATCATATCTCGCCTGAGTTAAAATCTCTTAAATGGCCCCCATTTGAAGCAAGGAAACATCTAAAAATGGCTGGCCTGACCCACAAAGCCCTACACTTCAACACCCCACTATTATTTACACAAAAACTTAAGCTCTCAGGAGGCTCAAGATCCTCTAGGGGCTCCAGTACCTTACTACTTAAACCACAGAAATTCCATAAAAAGAAAACGTACAATCTAGTATTCTCAGGTATTGCACCTAGAATTTGGAACTCCTTACCACCTGAAATAAGACTGAATAATTCCACAGCTTCCTTCAAAAGGGATGTCAAACAGATTCTGATTAATACATTTTTGGACTAGTCCCTTAGCCCACCTCAGGACTCGCTATATTGCTCCTGTCTTGAGCAAACTGCTAAGATTGTTATTATCTGTTTTGCCCCTTTCCTGTTCGGTTGTGATATTAACTATTGCTCCCTTCTTAAAAAAGTCAAAGGGATCTGCTGAAGAAATCACTGGACAGTCTTACCCTAGGATTTGCTTTCTTAGTCTTCCCTTTTCTGGTCCGGTCTGTGCTACTGTAGTTGTTTCTTGTACCCTTAACTATCCTTCTATAAGGCACTCTGATAGCCCCTGTGGTCTTCTCTGCGCTATATAAAACTCTTTAAATAAATAAATAAACACAAATACTAACATACCAACAATGGGCATTGGCGAATCCATTCATTTACCATAGCACACAACAGGTATAAGGTCCTTAGTTCACTAGTCATGTTTATGCAAATGCATTCTATCTTAAAAATGCAACTGTAATGAAATTCTACTCATTTGTGATTTGAAAACTACAAGCCACTGAATTCCTTTAGAAAACAGCATTCCAATAGCTCCACTGATGCATAGACTTTATAATCTTTGCAGCCATTACTCAGATAAAGTGAAAAGTGACAAACAACACATGATAGTACATTTCTTTCAACACTCACATCATGCTTAAATACACATAATGCAGTCCATGCCGTTACCAGCTCTCTGCTGCTTAAAGTCCTCCAGCTGAGCATGGATGGTTGGCCAGGCTGTTTTCATGACCCTCCTATAGAGTGGGCTCATGCAGAGAAATTGTGAATGTGGTTGGAGGACATGTCCATGGTATCCTGGGCCTTGATGCAGGCCCAGCATCGCAGGTCCTCCCAGTGCAGTGGCACATCTTGCCCCGCTGCTGGCACACATCC
This sequence comes from Lissotriton helveticus, assembly GCF_964261635.1. Classification (NCBI taxonomy): domain Eukaryota; kingdom Metazoa; phylum Chordata; class Amphibia; order Caudata; family Salamandridae; genus Lissotriton; species Lissotriton helveticus. The sequence continues at coordinate 1,035,740,105 of NC_136070.1, forward strand.
ACTGCATTGCAGTGTGTAGCGATATCATGCAAGATTTGCAAATGAATTGAATTACTCAACTGTCTATCTAGGCCCCCATAAAGCTGAGGGTACTTATCAAGCACCCCCTAGGTAAGATGCTTAATTCAGACTCACTGAAGGGGGGTGTCTTGTCATCAAGTCCCTCAGTCATGTTGGGGGCAGGATAGATATACAGAGCAGCAGGATAGCATGGTGGAGGATATTGCTCTGAGATGAGGATGGCACAGAATGAACACAAAATGGCTGACTTCAACTTTCGGTATGTAATTTCCTGTATGTAACTGCCTGTGTATTTACGTTGGTTTCCGTCCCGATCATGGGCTCTCCGCCCCAGGTGTGGAACCTCTGGCCTGAGTGCGGAATTTCCACCCTGAGTGCAGAGCAAGAGCTATGCAAATGGGCGGAGACCCAACGATCAGGCCAGAAATTTATAACACAGGAAGTGGCATGCAGGAAATTACATTTAGTTTGTGTGAGCTCACCATTTACATCTCAAATAGCGCCATTAAACACATAAATCTAATCAACCTTCTACTTTCTAGTTGGGCACATGAAGGAGTCTCTTTTTGAGCAGAGATAATCCAGTTCATTTCTCAGGTACACATGTATCAAGGTATATGTTTGACAGACATTTAGCTACATTGCCAAATGAGTGGCGGCACTTACAGATAGAATATACATTTCCCTAACTGTACATTCATGTGTTTAATGTTATGATTCCTAAACACAACTGCACACAGATACTTACCATAATGTATTCTGTCTGAATACATTACATATGCAACTGGGAGCGTTCATTAGTAAGTAGCATGTTACTATAGCATCATGCTACCCCATCATGATGCAATGTTGGTAAACAGTAGATCATGCCCTCTAAATTTCTAAACATGTCTCAACTCGCTAAGTCTGCAGCATGGGCTACTGTGTAGAACCAACATTATGTCAAAAAAAGTCATTACCAGTATGTAGTTTGTGACATTTTGATCATTAGTTTTTCCTCAAGTATACAGTCCGTAGACTAACAACATGTCATCAGTGCCCATAACCCCCATATAATATATGATAGTACGGGCCATTATAAAGCATGGCACATAAAAAAGCCATAGGGAAGGCATGATTGTTTGCAGTATGTGAAACACAAATTCGAAAGATGACTCCTTTAATCTATATATGTAATCTCATCTATTTCACATAAACCTGTAGCTTTCCAACTTGTACACAATGCCAATCCTCACTCACTCTATGCATAGACATCATTCATTGTGACACATGGTGCAGACAAATTTTCTGATGTCCATTGTCCGGGGAAAATATCACACTTGCAGTGACATTTACTCCTCTAGGACAAAGGAGTCCTTTGAGCCTTTGCCCACACTAATTAAAATCATACGCAAGAAATGTATTGTATGGTGTATCTTTCGACTCTTGACAACAGCTGTTGTTTACATAGATTGTGTATGGCTTACAGAGTAGTCTCAGAATGGAATTTATGGACAGAGTGCTAAATCTCCACCAATTATCATTGAAAACAGACTGTAAAACAACATAAAGGCCGTAACACAACTGATGGTTCAAGAGAAAAAAGCATCAACCAGCTGATTAGGCACCTACATACCCTGCCCTCTCTTTGGGACAATGACCGGGTTCCCTGGATTCAGACCTTGGTGAGAGTTCAGAGGTATGTGTAAGTCTTGATGTACAGCAAAGTTTTACAAGACACAACAGGCTACTGTTATCTTGCATACAACTTCTGGGGGAGGACAGCAGCGCACCCCCCTCCGTATGGTCAAGATATTTGAATTGTGACTTTAGGAGAGCAAAAATGCACTCTATGTGGAATGGGGGACACCCAAGAGTGGTACTGCAGACATTACAACTCAATCAATATAACAGGGGAATAGCTCTTCCAGACATACGGCATATTACTGGGTGGCACATTTAAAAGTGGTCAACCACTGGGGCCATTCACCTGGAGGTTAGCCATTTTACGTATTAGAGAGAACTAAGGAAGATGTTGCCGGCTACTCAGATGAACATAAAAGCCTAGAAAGGGGCAGAGCAGTAGATTAGACGGGATGCCCGGGTTACTCGAGAACCCACACTATGGGGAGGAACGCTCCTGAAGGAAATTGGGAGACTAAAGGGATTCAGGCTATGGGACACTATCAGGATTTCCAAGCTGGGGGATTTCCTGGAGGGAGGAGCACTGGTCTCATTCAACTCCCTCCAAAGAAACTACCTACTGAATAAGTCACAACACTTTAAATACCTACAACTTAAACACGCCTAGAGGGCAGAGAAACTTGACGTAGCAGACATCCCTGAATATACACCAGAAGAGAGGAGACTGCTCCAGGGAGAGATAGAGGAGAAAACAGTCCCCTGGGCTTATAAGATAATTAATAACCACATTCCTGACTCATTAAAGAAACTGTGAGCTAGATGGGAAAGCGAAATGGGAGAACTGGATGACACAGAATGGGAGGCGGTTTGATGCACCTGAGAGAGGTCGCAATCAAATCCACCCTAAGGCTAATTCAACTTAAGACTAAGAGCCTTAAGAAGATGTACTACGACAGGGCCTGCTTGCATACGTTTTGTAGGGCAGAGTCTCCAAGATGTTTGCGGTGTGGGACAGAAAGGGGGTCATCCATACATTCACTATGGGAGTGCCCTAGAATATAATGATATTGGGCTGTCATTTTTGAGGAGTTGAACACAGTGCTCGGAGAAAAACTTCCAATGGATCAAAAGTTCGTCCTGTTAGGTATACCCACAGAAGCGGATGCCCCTCGAACCAAGCTCCTTTTCAGTAATCTGGGACTAATAGTGTTAAAAACAGATGTGGCTAAGTATTGGCGTGCCTCAGAGCTGCCAACCCTCTGGGAACGGAAAACAGGGAAGGACCTCTACATCGCTACTGCAAAGGTCACCTACAAGGCCGGAGGGTGCCTGAAGCAGTTTTACAAGGTATGGGGTCCCTGGTTAAAAACTCTATGGCATAGATATGGGGGAAAGTGGGGCACTGCCCCATCCAACGCAACCCCCATGAAGTGATAGACCACCATGTAATGTATTATACTGTTTGATGTATGACCAATGTTAATGTATTGATAACATACTGAACTATTGCAAATTTGAACAAACGTGCGTTCAATCCCATGTAAATGTGGTTATTCGTGCATTGAGCATCATATATTCTTTGCAGAAAACTCAAATAAAAATATTTATGAAACCACTCTATGATTGTCTGTGTACAAATGTGTGCCCAATTGTACCTATGTTGCAGAACAGTAATTGCACAATTGTATGTTATGAGAAGATGAGGTGCAGATGCAGCATCGCCTGAGGAGGAAAATGACTAAAGTATTTGTACATGTCCCTCTTGCATCTGTGGAGTTCAACATATAAGGAATAGTACATGCGGTGTCATGTATGTGTCATTAGAATTAGTCATTTGTAATGGTTGTGTCTATTCATACAACATTTATACAAATCAGACTTGTAGGGTGCTTGAGTACTTACCCAGAAGCCACATGTTGCCAATGATGCTGAATATGTAGCTGTCATGTGTACTGCCTGGGAACACTGCATACACATCAGTAAAGCAGTCACTGGCATCACACACACACCCTGCACGTTGATGGAGTGCCAGCAGTGTCTGTTGCACAAGATGTTAACATTATGGTGAGATGGCTAAAGTGCCACCTGAGTGTAATCAATTGCAGCTATCACATGCGGGTACCAGGAAAAGAGGCAGAAAGCCCAAGCAATCCTTTGCCTTACTGCCAGTGTATGTGGCATAACTATGTAGAGATGTACTCACCTATTAGTGCAGCTCAGAACCTCATGCAAGCACCTTTTCTTTTGCCTGTCCCCAGCACTAATGTCCCTTCTGTCCTCAGTCGTTATAGCGCCCAGACGCCTTCGGCAGGAGCTGCACTTTATAAATCCGATTTACAATTCCAATTACAATTACAATTACCTAGATTGGCTTTCCTCAGAAATGCCCACAATGTCACTGGGCACACTCTGGAATGACCCAGTACCAAAGAAATGTAGAGCTGCTAGGATCTTGACATAGGCTGGGATGGCATGCGAGCAGCATGTAGCAGAATCAAGCTCCTGCTCCCACTCAGAACCATGTCCAAGATGACATCAGGTTGAAAATGGAATTTGGAGGCTGTGGTTAATTTGTCCAAAAAAAAGTAAGTGCTGGGGCTCTTGTCAGGAGGCAGCTTGCATCAGCCCATTTCTCCTGTTATCACGGCCTAGGACAGAAACAACTGCTAAGCATGGAAGTGGGGAGAGGATGTGGCATAATTGCCAAAGCTGCTGACTTCGGAGCTGGGAACCAGGTTCGAGTCTTGGCATCAGCTCAACAGCCTGTGATTCTGGGAAAATCGCTTAATCTCCCCTTAAATTGATGTGTCCTTAACTAGTGCTCATGAAAAGCGTCATGTTGATGATCAAGTGCTGGTGTTGAGCACCGGAAACCACTGGCTAAAATTAAGCACTGTATGGATGTAACATCTTGGCTGGACATCGGAAAGAGGTTAAGCCTTTGTCTGAAGATCCTCTCGGCTCTCTTCCTCCTCCTCAAATCATTCTCCCTTGCTACAAGGGGCAAACCAATAAACACATTCAGCAATATGTTGTAACGTCTGAAAGGGTTTGTGGCTGCTTATATTTTATGTATGCAGCCAAACTGTGATTGGCTGTTGGGCTAACAACAGTCCTGTGGACCTGGATGAGGGGAGGTTAAGCACAGACACAGGCATGCTTGTTTGTGTTTAGTGTTTGGGAAAACCTTGGAAATCTTAGGTTTGATTAGAGGTTTTGACCTGTGTATAACATTCACATTTGAACTGATTGTGGAAGACATTGCATGCCAGCTAAGTAAGTGTTAAATGTTCAATTGAAGAAGAGATGTTGTAACAAATATACTTGTGATGTTCTAGTTGTCACTTTAAGGGTCACATGGATATGTTTAGGTATTTTATATTACTTGATATATCTACACTATTGTAGAGGTGTGTGTTGGACAATTACCCCTCCAATACACTCCCTTTATAGCTAACTGGTCCTACTCCCATCACATTTGTTCAACAGCTTTTGTTTTTTTTACCTCCAAGTGACGTGTGTCCCTTGCTCACTGTGCAATTCAATGTTTAGTAACATGTTATCATACTCTACTCTTACCTACATGTGTATGTCCTACACATACACATATGTAAAATATACAACATATAGCCGTTTCATTTTTAAGTGAGGCATTTTAGACTATGTTGGTTGTGCAACTAGATGTCATATATCTCATGATATGTGAATCTAGGCATATGAGTTGCATTGATACATACACCAATGTTTGCCCTCCTATTTCATTGTGTTGTGGTCTGCCCTAAGTGCAGAAACTCCGCCCAAGTGTAGAAAGTCTGTAGGCATAAAGATACTACTTGTAAGTCCCTTTGTGAATACCAAAAAGTAGTAAAGTTAAACTTTTGGTCTAAATTAGACTTTTCATCTAACTTTACCTGTGTATAATGACAAAAACCAAATATAGCCACCAGATCTGGAACATCTGTAGATGTGTGCCTACGGTAAAAAAAGGGCATGGATGATCTTCAGCTCTTCACACAAAAATAAACCAAAAGTTAATGTTAAAGTATTGGAAAATGATTCACTATTGACTAGATCTTTGCCATTATCTAAAACCCTCATCCCCCTCAAAGACCCATCTTGATTGAAACAATTTGTTTTCTATGTCTTTTGCAGCATAACCAACTGAGCAATATGCCAGCTGTTGCAACTAGGGAAATATCGGGTGGCAAAGTCTATAAATTAAGGGGGGACAGGAAATTTAACATGAGAGGAATATATCTGTGTAGCTTCATCATCCATTTTGGCTTAACATGGTGGATTAATAGGTTTACCCTTGTGCTGGTTAGGATCACATAATTATTAAATCTGTTTTAATGAGCGTTTTGTAATATTGAACTTAACAAATTAGAACAAAACTTTAAATCCATATGATAAGGCTTGTGGACCAGGATTAGAAGGAGTCCAGCCGACCTCCTTCAACCCATTTGGTACTCTCTCCTTGGGTTATTCACTAAACAGTTCACCTTGTAAACAAACCTCACTGTGCTAGGTAGCATTAAGGAACATCGAAACTAGGATAAGTCATCCTCCATGACTGACCCATACTTTTGAGGGCATCCCATTGTCTTATAGATTAGTTCTTCAGCCTGCATGCACCAGTCCATGTTGGATGCCCATATTCTCACTTCCGTGGTTTTTGCCCTCCCCGGACATCATAATATGCCTCACCTGTTACACAAAAGGTGCAAGTATCTTTTCAGGGACAGCCCTCCGCCTATATTCTCAGTGTAACCACCTGAGGGGTAAGCTCAATTGATTTGCCTAGAGCTGATGATAGTCTACGCTGTACATTTGTTCAGAATGCAACAACCCTCGGACATTCCTAACCTGTATACAGTACTGTGTGGCTTTGATTGTATCCTCTCAAACACTTCTCAGATTCTATGCTGCCCATAGAAAATAACATAATCCTGGAGTAATACACTCTGTGAAACAATGTCAAATGAACCAGCTGGAATCTGGCTGAAATTGTTAACTACCCTGCATATAAACATACTGTGCCCCAGTTGTCATCTTCCAATCTTCCCAGGTCACATTCCCATTCCTCTCTTAGGGCAATTAATGGGGGGTAAATCTTATTAGAAGGATGGTATAGATTTGCGATGTGACATGTTTGGCAGGCCCTCCCCCAGGACTATTAATTAAAATGGATTCTCTTCCACTATATACTGAGATGGGCCGATGCGGCTCACAACAGCATCTCTAATATTAAATTATCTTTCCAACCAAACCAAACTCCATGTCCTACTCACAATTGCCCATGGGGTCGAGAGATCCTTTAGTCTCCACCTACCATTCAGTTGCCTGACATACCCCTTGGGTCCATAGCCCTTCTGTCTGCCATCAAGGATGGTTCTATGATCTGCGAATGGCCTTTCGCTAGCTACCAGCAATTGGGTCTCTCATTAGTGCAGGCATAGGTCAGGGAAGGCTACTCCCCCTTGAATTGTCTTCTGGTCAAGGTAGATAAAGCTATTCTTGGCAAACCTCCATCCCACAGTAACAATCACATTTTAGCCTTTACTTACCTGGGACTTCATGTTATAGAAAGCAGCTCTTCCTAACAATGATAGAGGGAGCCAATGTTAGTTAGTGTCCCATGTCCAGTTTATAGTCTTCCAATATTCCTCCAGGATTCCGGACGTGGGAATATTTATGGTCAGGGGCTACATTGACCCGCTAGGTAGGTACATTCCCTCTCTTCCCAGAGTAAGGGACAGGTCCATCCCTCCCTGGATTGCCATTTCGAATGCAGGTATCCAATGTATTTCCTCCTATTATTGAGAATGCCTGTGAAATTCCCAAAGATTCTAAGGATCTTTGAACCATCTGAATGTAGTTATTCAGGTATGCTAGGTATAAGAGGATGTGATCCACATACAGCGAAATACCATCCTCAAACTCAAAGTCCCATTGCAGTACCCGGATCAGGGCATCACAGCGAAACCAACCGACCAGTAGCTCCATTGCCACCGCAAACAGCAGTCAGGACAGGGGGTATCCATATCGAGTTCCACTGCCCAACTGAAAATCCACTTAAACAGTGCCATTCACCCAGACTAAGGCCATCGGTTTGAAGTAGAGAAGACATACTCAGGCCAGAAAGGAAAGACCAAATTTTATCAGCTGCATCTGTGCCAGCAGGTAGGGCCACTTCAGAGTTGGACACTTTCTCAGCAGCCAACGCTAAGAGCACTGCTGGTTCCATCACATCTCCACTGTGAGCCAGGCTGCCATACAAATGCTGAAAGTTTATGTCTAGTTGATCTGTATGGCAAAAGCCAGAGTGATCTGGAGGATTAATAAGGTCTATAACCTGCATCAGGAAATGCGCCAATACTTTGGTCAATACCTTTGTTTCTGTATTTGCGAGGCCGAGCGGTCTATATGAAGCACTGTCTTCCAGAGTCTTTCACTGTTTGTAAAAGAGGGCAATAGTAGCCTAAGATCTCTTGGGAGATCGCCCCCAGTCCTTGACTTATACAAGATAACACAAAGTGGTTGCACCATCCAACTCCTCACCCATTTATAAGTTTCCAGAGGCAGGCAACTAGGATCTAATTACTAGTGACTGGGAATTAGGGGAAAAAAACATTTGCTACATGCTATCCCTCAAAAAAAGGGATAGTCACCTTGTGCATCACTATAATAATCTTACTGAACATCATCTCAATGTGAACATTTTAACAGCATCTGTTAGTATCATTCCTTGTGCTTCTGCATAGCCTACTGGTCAATCTTTGGAGTAATACATGAGATGAGGAACCAACAATAAACTATACACTAAGTGAATTACCATTATTTGATTACTGAAATCTGAATTTCTAGGTGAAATGTTTGAGAAATTAAGCAGTTACACACACATTCTAGCAGTGTATAAGGGAACCATCCTCTTTTTTGAGGTGCTAACAATTACTATGTGAGTGAGTATGGCCTAGGGATACTCCTTTGGAACATGCTGATACTTTTTCATAAACTGAATAATTATGTAAAGAGTTTTCAATACACAGTTGTGCAGAACAGGAACCCTTCTTCGTGTTTCCAAACTAACCATTGCCATCATGTCCTGGAAAGTGACTGGTTAGATAGCAAATATAGATTACACTGACTGTGAGGGCACTATATTCAGCTTTGATATTTCAAGGCAATAGATCTGATCTGTTTATTATGAAAGGTTATGATAAAGGCTGTCAGTCTGACATATTTCATGGAAAAAGCATATTTTAAATTCAACAGGAATTTAAGAGTGGGCTGGTATTACTCCATAGTAAACCCTACAGAGATATATTTTGTTAAATTAAAGGATAGCAGATTTGCCCTGTGATAATCCATGTTAGGCCCTCTTAGGAAAGAGAGTATTTTGCTTTGCCACATTTTTTTGTGACTGAATGTTTGATGGTTGCCTTGTTTGAAAATTTTTGCTCAGTGCAGTAGGCCTGATTTTTTCAAGGTGAGAAGCAAATGATGACAGGGTAGTGACCTGATTGGTTCACTGGAAAATGTTATGTTTGATGCCATTGGTCTTAACTGTCTAGTTAGAAAGTTATTATAAAGGAAGGAGGCTTTTAATGTGAGAAGCTTATATTTTCTCCATAGATCACAAAAGTTAGATTATTATAACTCTGTATTAAAGCCTGCAAAGAGGTATTTTGTTAAATGGAATCTCACCGATTACAATAGTAGGCAAGTGTTTTCCTATTGATGATGTACTTGAACAAACTGTGGTGAAAGAACATTTGCACTGTGATAATCCTTAGTAGGCCCACACTAAATGCGATTCTATATAGTTTTGACAACTGTAAATGTTTACATATTTGTAATTTTAATATGGTATACGTGATGGCTACCTTGTAGGATAGCGTATATCCTATAATGTAGGTCTTAGTTGTTAATGCTAACTGGCTAAAGATAAAGGCTATGGCCAACATGCATCAACAGTGCCATTTGCGATTCCTTATTAGCGAAAAATAAGGATTCACTAATAAGGAATAGCAAAAGGCTATGCATGAAGAAATCGTTAAAAAAATTGCGATTTCTTAATATTCCTTAATTGCGACTCACAAATTGCGAGTCGCAATTAAGGAATACGTCCCCATTCATTCCTATGGGCCTAATGAATGGGAAGACATTCTCAATTTGCGAATCGCAATTAGCGAATCGCAAATTTAGACTGCAATTTCAAGGGTGCAGGGGTGTCCAAAGGGCACCCTGTTGCACCCCTGAAATTGATCTGTGCACATATGTTGCGCACACACATGCCCTTAGGGCATGAGTGTGCGCAACATGAAACTTTGAAAAATGCACAAAAGTGCATTTTTCAACGTTTTTGCAAATTACCATGAAGTTGAACTTCATGGTAATTTGCTACTCCTATTAGCCAAATCGCTATTTTTTTTACTTTGATGCATTGCATTTAGGGAATCTCAATTTGGGATTCCTTAAATGCAATCGCAAATTAAGGAATCTCAATTTAGAGATTCCTTAAATTGAGATTTTTGCATTTGGGATGATGCATCCCAAATGCAAAATACCGGTCGCAAAGGGGCAGATTCTGAGAATCTGCCTGTTTGCGATCGGTTTTTAGCTTGATGCATGTGGCTGTATATGCCTGATTGGTTCAAAATAATATTTCATGTCTAAAATATTTTATCATGAAAAGTTACCATGAAAACAGTAGGCTGATTTATTTTGAAACACATATTTAAAGCCAGTGGGCCTTTAAGGATTGATTGTTTTTGCACTAAGTTAAAATGTAATTTGATAAATGAAAACGAATAGATTACCATTATAACCAAGAATGTTGGTGTTGTTTACACAGTTTGACAAACTGTAGGAGATGAAGACTTGCACTGTAGCTGTTCTATTGATATCCTTTGGGTAGCTCAGCCCACTTCTGCCTTTGGTCTGCATGATGTCATATGTCATTTATACTCTGCTTCCATCCAGGATAGTATACAGCATGGGGCAATTGGTTAGCCCACAGCAGCCATTGGCGCTTTTACATTGTGGATGATGGCGTTTGTCTGATCACATGTGCCTATCTCTTTTAAAATTAGTGTGCTTCCGTGCCAGAGTTGGTTGGTTGTCACTGTGTTGTCCATTTTCTTCTTTTATAGATTCCCTTTCTTTCTCCTCTATTTTTATTTTGATATAATACCACAGCTCCAAAGTCTGTGCTAACAGTTGATTTGCCGGCTGATCATTCTATTTGCGGTGCACTGCATCCTACGCAGCCAGTGCCTCTTAACCAGGTGACCATCAGAGAATGATGTTGCCCATAGTGTATCATTGTTTTACCATTCCAAGATGGCCAACATATAAGGTGTACGATCAAACTTTAAAACAATCATACACTATGTTCAATGCCATTGTAAGACCGCCGCCGCTTCGATGTTTAGGTGGCAGCATATGTTTTTTTTTTCTTTTAGTTTATCTTGCATATGTTGTTGAGTTTGTAGTTTTTGTTGTGGATGAATACAATAATAAGACACTGGGTTGATGGTTGGATGCATGAGTTCAATGATGAGTGTCAGAGTGCATGCGGAATTACTTATTCAGTGCCTAGACCCATTGGTCACTGAAGAGGCACCTTCATATATGAGCCAGACCTGTTGGCATTACTAACACTTGGTAATGCTTGGTTATGGAACCAGCTTCCCCCTGAAGTGAGATATGCTCCTCCTCTTTCATCTTTTAATCATATCATATTATATCAAATAGTATTTGTATAGCATGACGTATCACCCTGGGGTGTATCCAAGCACTGTGCTGCAGGTCTCAGTCGAAGAACTAGGTCTTGAGTACCTTTCTGAACTGGTTGAGTGAGGGAGAGGTGACAGGTGGAGAGGGAGGTTCTTCCAAGCTTTGGTGGTGAGGTGAGAGGAGGAGCATCCTCCGGTGCGGCTACGGCAGATTTGCAGTGTTCGTGCGAGGGCAAGGCATAGGTTTCTGGATGGTTGGTGGATGGTCAGGCAGTGGTTCATGTAGTGTGGTGCTAGGTTGTGGAGGGCTTTGTAGGCGTGGGTCAGGAGCTTGAACTGGCATCTCTTCTGGATGAGGAGACAGTGGAGGTCCAGCAGGTGCTGGGTGATGTGTGTTCTTTTGGGTAGGTTGAGGATCAGTCTGGCTGCTGCATTCTGGATTGTCTCGAGTCTTTGCATGAGTCTAGCATACAGGGCATCACAGTAGTTAAGACGGCTGATGATGAGGGACTGCGTCACTATTTTCCTGGTTCTGATGTGGAGCTACCTGAAGATTTTTTGGACCATGCACTTCATGTGGAAGCATGCTGAGGCAACGGCGTTGACTTGGCATTTCATGGAGAGTTTGCTTTCTAGTACGATGCCAAGGTTACGGGCGTGGTCTTTTGGTATGGAGCTCCGTCAGCCACAAGGAGTCGTTACAGAGGGCGGTGTGTCTGCCAAAGATCAGGACTTCCATATTGTCTGTGTTCAGTTTTAGGCAGTTGTCTCTCATCCATGTTCACTATGTTTTCCAAGTAGTTGTGGATCGGTGCAGAGATGATGTTGATATTGTGTGATCTGATGATGTCTGCGCATGGTGCCATGTAGATGTTGAAGAGGGTGGAGCTGAGGGATGAGCCTTTGGGTACTCCACAGATGGTGTGTTTGGGGTACGAAGTAAAGGGGGAGACAGACTCTCCGGTTGCATCTGTGAGGAAGCATCCTCTGAGCGCATCATCTGTGATTACGATCTGGGAAGTCGCTGGAGTGTGTGGTGGGAGGCGGTGTAGAAGGCTGCAGAGAGGTCTAGGAAGATGAGAGCAGCAGTTTCTCATCTGTCGAATAGAGCTCAGATGCCATCTGTTGCAGCGATGAGGACTGTCTCAGTGCTATAGTTGGCTGTGACGCCTGATTGGGATAGCTTATTTTTCTGCAGATCGTCGATGAGTTGGAGGTTGACGACCTTTCACAGGATGGGGAACGGGAGGAGGGGGACGGGAGGGTAGTTCTGGAGATCTCCGGGGTCTGCTGACAGTTTCTTGAGGACACGCATGACCTCCACATGTTTCCATGCATCTGGGAAGATGGATATCATTATGGATGCATTGAAGATAATGGTGAGCGGGTGGCTCATCTCGTTGCTTCCAAGGTTGAACAGTCAATGGGGGCAGGGTTTGGTGGGTGAACCGAGTGAATGGATTTCATCAGGGTGGTGCTAGTTATAGTGCTGAGTTGTTCCGAAGTGATGAGCGAGTTTTTGTTGGTTGTGGTCAATGGGTTGCTGTGGTTGTTGGAGGGTTGGGGTGCGAAGTTTGTGTAGATGGTTGCTGTCTTGTGGTGGAAGTGGTTGGCGAGGGAGTCCCAGAGTTCTTGTGATGGAGGGATTGTGTTTTCTGTTGCTGAGTGGCAGGAAAATTCGAATGGTGATGGTGAAGAGTTCTTTAGTTTGGTTGGCACCGGTTTTGATGCAGCATGTGAGGGCCTCCTTTTTTGCGGCTTTGAGCTAGCGGTGGTAGTTGCTGAGGGTTGCTTTGTAGGCGGCTCGAAAGGTGTTGTCCTTGCTGGTTCTCCATCTTCTTTCTTTTTGCTTACACTTATTTTTAGCCAAAAGGCGTTCCAGCCTGTACAAGCTGGTTCGTTTGGTGGTTCTGTGTGTCTAAGGTGGCTTGATTGGCAGCGTTGGTGATCCAGGCGTTGAAGCTCTCTACTAATTGGTCCAGATCGGCAGTGATGTCGGGCTGGGAGGTGCTGAGTGCGTCGGTCCCTTTTTGCTGAGTTAACTTTAGTCCAGCTGTTGTAGGGAGCACAGTCTGGGATGTGAGTGGAGTGCGGTGCGCCGGAGAGGGTGAAGTGTACGATGGCATGGTCCGTCCAGGTGAGTTCTGATGTTTGGCTGTATCTGATAAAATCTCTGGATGTGAATACAGCATCTGGTGTGTGTCCTGCTCTATGTGTGGAGTTGTGATTATCTGCTTTAGGCCATCCTGGTCAAAGTTGAGGTCCCAAAGGGAGACTTAGTGTTTGGATTCAACAGTGAGAGCGGTGATGAATTCAGCGATGGCGTTACTAAGGCCGACTCGTGGTCCTGGAGGTCTGTATGCCAGGGTACCTCTGATGTTTTAGCAGCGTGTGGAGCTGGAAATTCATGTGTTCCATGGTAGGTGTTGTGTCGTCCTTGGTGATGGTGCAGGTGATTGATTCCTTGTGATGTCTGTTGGTATAGTCTCAGTGTTTCATCTTGTACCCAGTGGGGATTGAAGTGGCGATGATGGGGGCAGACGTGGGAGTGAGCCAGGCTTTGGTGATGAAGGTCACATCAGGGCAATGGTGGAGATTTCGGTGGCGTGTTTGCAGAGTGATTCGGCATGATCAGGAGGCAGCTGACTTGATCCGGTGGATTGTTGCCAACTACAGCTGGCGTGGTGTTGTTCAATGGTGTGGTGGTCAGTGATGGGGTGGCAATGAAACTACAGTGGATGTGGGTCAAAGGTCCCTCTGTGGAACGTGGTGAATTGTGGCAGCAGTTGTTGTTGCATGCGTAGTCCAGGGCATAGAGCTCTGTGGCAGAGCACCTGAGAGAGAGCTTCGGACCAGGTTCTTGGCACTGGGCGCGGTCCAGACGCAGACGGGCACAGACGGGTTCGCCTTTGGCATGGCCGTGCTGCAGCCTCCATTAAGTATCCCTGGGAGGTGGGAGGCGTTTTCCGAGAGTTGGGAGGGAAAGGGGCTTGAGTGTTGGTGGGAAGAGACAGTGCTTAATCCAGAGTGAACTGGAAGGGGAGAAAAGGAACAGAGAACAATTCAAGAGCAGAAAGAGCAGGAAAACAAACTTTCTCACCAACAGAGAAAAACAATATTGTCACAGTCCTTTAAAACAATCCTTGCCACACAAAAAACATGTAATGCACAACATTTCCAACAATACTTGTTAAGCAAAAAACACATAATTCACAGGGCATACATCAGGGGAAACAGGGCTCGAACTGCAGCAGTGGTGGCAGGAGGACCGGGAGGGTGCCTCTGGCCCAAGGGAGCTGCTACCGGGGAGGCGGCGAGCAAGACCAAGGTGGTTGTGGGCTCTGCAGAAACAACGCATTCTGGCTGGCTGCTTTCTCTCTTAGCTTTGGCTGAAGATATATTTTTCTGTACTCTACTCTCAAGTACTGTTCTGTATATTATTTTGTACTCTACTTTGTAAAGTTACTATTTGTACAGCACTTTGGATAAAAGCGTTATAATCAAAAAAAGATGTAAAGTAAAGAATCTCAACTGTATTTAAGCTAGCAGACATATCATCACACATATTTTACACAAAATGTGGCAATTAGATCTTTTTTGTTTTGGGTGACTGTTACAATCAATTTGAACCTACTGCACACCAAATTTAAAGTGATGCAGCATGCGGTGGTCCAGGCTTATTCAGTATACAATTAATCGCTTAGCTGCAGTGGTCTGTCAAGTTACTGAATCTAACACTAGTTGGGGGGAGGCCGAGAGGGAGATTTACGGTAGGATCAGATAAATCATTAATACTAATAATAATTTGCATATCCAAATTCTCAACTTGAATGGTATGGCCAATCACTTGCCTATATAAAAGTGATTTACAGAGGGAAAGCAAAAAGATATCACCCAAAGATATCACCCCTATCCTTCACAGGACGAATAATGCCTTATGTCTGTGCAAAGTATGTTTATTGGGTAATGGCCGATTCAGAATATGTTAAGGAGCAGCTCCTCCAATAAGGTCGAGGAGCGTCGCCCCACTGCTATTTGAGCAGGTAAAATAAAATGATAATATCGTAGTTATTATCATTTTATTTTTTGCAGGTTCGGGGCTGGGTTATGGCGGGTCAGGGCTGGGCTGGAGGCACAGGGAGGAGAGTGGTTTGCACACTCCAAGTGTGCTTCACTGCTTGGCCGGCAGTCTTGGGCCGGCCAAACAGTCATGCACATTTTGCATGTTCTCCCCCAGGCTCCATTACACTGCCTGGTGGGCAACATGCACTGGCCCCCAGCCCCCATCTGAGCGCTGAATAATTCATTGCAGGGTTGTGATTGGCTTAGGGGAGCATCATAATCACAACCCTATATTGCAGCATTGTGATTGGCTATGGGGAACCTGGGTGCTTCCTGGCTGAGGGACGGAGAAGCGGTGGAAAGATGTGGAAAAAGTAAGTGGTATGTTTATTTAGTTTGTCGTCGTCCCCCTGCCCCTCCACTTTCATTCCCTACCAGCCACTACTCAACATGTGCTGGCACGAGCTTAGCAGCACATAATTGCTTCTAGACCTCAATGAACCAAAGTAATTCCCATAAAATTAACTGCAGCAAAAAGCACGACCAAAAACTGTACAACCCATATGTAGAAACAAGAAGAAATTATTAAACAAGATTGTTTTTGTGCCTCTGATCAATCACAAGGAATTACTGGTTCAATTAGAAAAAAAGTGGAATAAAAATAGCTCTGCACGTAAATGTACAACTAAACAACTATTCTTATTGCTTCAAAAGATGTGAGTGAAAAAGAACAACAGATGCCTAGCATGGTAAAGAATGTTTAAAGTCACGAATTCCAATGAATTCCTCCAAGGGCTATGTACATTATTTAATTCCTGTGGAAAACAATGTGAACATCTTTAACGTCATACATTTTCATCATTGCAGAATATGTAATCCAATGCATCATAAGGTATGGATGAAGCCGGGGAAAGGGTAGCCACATATAATTTGAAAATTCGGGGTCCGTTGATGACATCATCAATTTATACTGAAACATTATAAATTGGATGAAATACCATTGGAGGAGTACGAGAGAGGTCACCACCTACTGAGCAGCACAGAGTGGGAAGCAGTAATGACATGCATAGCTCAGACCTTGAAAGTTTCAATGTAAAGCACGCGTAATTAATATCACCATTGTCACAGTAACCTATTTTTTGAAGCGCTGCACGTTAGCCATGTTCGATAATGTTACTGACCATATCGAACGACCCATTATTGCAATGTGCACTGTGGTATTGATAAATGATTAAAATCAATGTGAGGTATGTAACTTTCCAATGTTACCTGATCAGATAATTTGATCGGCTGCTAACTGGATGGGGGCAGGCAAGTAACAATCAAACTGGGCCCAACTCAGCAAGATTTTTCTGTGAGTGGTTGTGTCTTTTTCCAGACTTGTGGCTCAATTGTGAATTTTAAGCAAGAAGGCTTGCTTACTCATGAGAAAAGCCTTGTCAATCAGGCTTGCCGTCTTCAATCTAATCATGCAAACATTTACAGTATACGAATCCTAAAGTTTGATTTGAACTGTTTATGAATTATTTATTGTAATTATTATGAATTGACATTAGCCAATTATGTATCTTTTCTTGCTCAACATAAGGAATAATTGTCACTCATATAATAGAGTAACAATGGCTATCGGTCATAATATCAAAAGAATTGTATTATTGTTACAAGCAGGAACAGGCTTGTTAAGAAAGTTTTGGCAAAGGAAAGAATGGGTGCAGTAGAAGACAGACCAGCACACAGGGGCTTCCAGATATTAGGCACTATTTAATATAACTAATACCAAACCTGGACAGCTTCCCAATTAACATAGTTTTTTCCCCACAAGAGGTCGAGCAAGCTATACATGAGAGCGCCAATTCAAAAGCCCCAGGGCCAGATGGAATTCCCATCGATCTATTCAAAGAAAATACTGAACTCTGGGCCCCACTTCTCACAAACGTACTAAATGCTTACAGTCAACTAGGTTTCCCTGACACATGGCACGAAGCCATTGTAATTTATATCTTTAAAAAAGGCGATAGGCAGGACCCAAAATGCTACCGACCTATTTCCTTGCTTGATACCCTGATGAAAGTAGCAGCTAGAGTCCTACTCACAAAATTGCAATCCTGGGCCAAAACTAACGGGGTTCTCTCTAAATTCCAATATGGATTTAAGAGTGGTCTGGGCACAGTCGAGCAGGGACTCAATTTGACACTAATAATGAATAAATACATGGTAGCAAAAAAAGGGAACCTGTTTCTGATGTTTTTCGATCTAAGCTCGGCCTTCGATTGCTTGGATCACAAAGTGTTATGGAACACCCTGACTAAGATGGGGATAGACCCACACGTTTTAACTTTTATAAAGGAACTTTATAGAGATGCCGGAGCAACGGTCCGTTACGGCAAAAACGGAGAACGTACTAGAAAATTTCCCATAGAAAAGGGTGTCCGACAGGGCTGTATCCTCACCCCTTTCCTTTTTAACTTATATATCAATGAAGTGGCAGTTTTTTTAACTGACCTGGAAGTCGACTATCCCAAAATAAACGGCCTGTCGGTACCACTATTATTATATGCCGACGACGCCGTGATTATGTCACGAACTCAGATAGGCCTTCAGAAGGCTTTAACAGGATTCTCGACTTTCATGAGTATCAGAGGTCTGAAGATCAACGTGGGAAAAACTTTCACCATGTGCTGCATCTCAAAAAATAATCTTAGAGCAGACTGCAAAACCTTCATCAATCAAACAAAGATAGGCTTGACTAAAACCTTTTCATACTTAGGTATCACTTTTAATAATAGGGGAACATGGACTACAGCCATCACTACTCGCAATTTGGCCTTCTCCCGCACCATAGGTGCAGTAAAACAATTTGCCAAGAGACTGGGAGGAAAACCCATAGATATCCTGCTTAAGATCTACGCAGCTAAATGTGTCTCTACTGCGACATATGGTGCTGGCATTTGAGGGATGGCAGACTGCACACAAATCCAACTAGTGGAAAATGCTTTTTTCAGGTTCTTGCTGGCAGTTCCAAGATCGATTTCTACGACCATATGCCACAAAGAATTAGACCGAGTTCATATCACAGATATAATAAAGATAACTTCAGTCATGTTGTGGCACAAGATATGGTCCTCTAAGGACACAGCTTTTAGTAGGGAAGTAATCCAAGATTGCATGAATCAATCAGCTGCCAGCAAGTTCACATGGCTATCTTACGTTAAAAGAATTTTTGTATTCCATTGGCCATCCAGAATTTTACTTAACCCCTAGCTCATGTGCACTAATGTCTAAAAAAGCCCTAAAAGAAGCTTGCTTTGAGTTACTAGAAGATAGGCGGTGGTATCTGGATGGCAATAAGTCCACAATTATTTCCCACCGTCATATTCTTCATGGTCCTGGCCTACATCCTTATTTGGCCCCGGCTTTTTCTAGCTACCATAGAATGCTACTGACACGGATGAGGACTGATTGTTTTTACAGGCTGATATCATTCCCCGCCCCAAATGACTGGTCTGCCAAATTAATAAATTGCCCTTGTGACGATTTATCCACTCAGTCAAACATTCATTGTATCTTCTTTTGTAAATACTATGAGTGGGGCAGAAAGAGTTACTTGCTACCCATTCTAAAGCTATGGGGTTTGAGGCAATGCAAACCAGCCTTGATTAGACTGTACATGTTGCAAGATGAATCCACTATGAATGCAGCTGTTAAATTCCTGAAATACGCTGTAAGATGCAGAGGGACGATGGCTTAACGATTTACGATTTGTATGACTGTATTATATTGTACATTATTACATTCAATAGTACATTACAATTCATTCAAGGTCCTTTTTATAGCACTGTATGAACTGTACATGTTGCAAGATGAATCCACTATGAATGCAGCTGTTAAATTCCTGAAATACGCTGTAAGATGCAGAGGGACGATGGCTTAACGATTTACGATTTGTATGACTGTATTATATTGTACATTATTACATTCAATAGTACATTACAATTCATTCAAGGTCCTTTTTATAGCACTGTATGAACTGTCTCCAAACGTGTTTTATCTATTCATTAATTAATTATTGTCATCAGCGTATCAACTTGAACAACTTGAACAATTGTATGTTATGTATGATATGTTTTTATATTTTTATGTGCTTTTATGGTTTTTTTATAAACACCGAATAAAGCTATCTTTGACTTGACTTGAATATAACTAATAGTAGTTAGTAATAGCTATGTCTATGAGCCTACAGAAAAAGGGGCAGGTCAGTCATGCAAGCCTTTTTCTCTCCCAGCCTATTGATTCTCCAGATGACCTCAATCTTTCCATGCCCAATTGACGGCTGCTGGGCCATGACATTGTGCCACAAAGGTAGAGGCCAGGTAATAATGTTCAGGGGTAGGGGGGAGACGGGAGACTTCAAGCTGATTTGTTTGCATAGTTACTAAAATCCATTGGAATAAAACACTAGAGGATAAAAACCCAATTACATACACAAAACCATGTTACACACGTAAAGAAATAAAATTGTTCTCGTGAACAAGGGCCAACTAAAACTATTAAAAGGCCATTGCCATAGTAGTACTTGACCTAAACTCTAAAAGTCTGCTCCAACATATTACACAAATGTGAAGGTAAAGGTCATATTCATAAGCAAATTGATGCGTAAAAACTTTAAGTATATTCAAACCAGTTTGCAATGTTAAGAATCAGTCTCATGAGCAGATTTTGCCTCAAGCAAGATTAATGAAACCCTGGACATTGACAAAACACCCTCATTGTCCGAACCACCATGCTTGACCAGGACCAGTGCAGGATCATATGATCACCATTCCAGTTCATAGGAGCCTGGATAGAGGCAGCACAATGATACTATTCAGAGCTCCTTTTTCTTTTCTCTGGCCGAAGTGCAAAGTTAACTGCTAAGTATGCCCCTTGTAACTGCTTTCCATAAACTGGGGACACACACCCCCACTCTACACCCCACCTCGGGGCACAAGTGTTAAAGTGTTAAGTACATGGGTCAGAAGTGCCCCTTGAGGCTGCATAGAGTGCCAAGTGCAGGGGATCATGATCCCAAAAGTGTCAAGTGCAAGAGTGTTGCTTCTGTATCAGCGATGGGGCTACAACCAAGGTGGCCAAGATAAGAAACCGGGAAAGTCCTTCAATGTAGGTGCTTTCCAAATGGATGGGAATCAAAGACCCTTATTTCAAAATGGATGGGAACCAAACACCCTTACTAGCACCTAGATTTAGGGCCCAAGTTCAGATAGTGCTAAGAAGGGAAAGGATAGAAGGGGAGGGGGTAAGGTCAGCCCTGTAACGGGCCCCAAAATACTAACCATCTCATTGTCCCATTGTAACTCTCTACCTCCAGTAATTGCAATTGGGAAAACAAGACTAGAAGGGATATGCAATGAACAAATAATCAATTAAATGACCTTGATGAATGTATTAAAATGCTACTGCAATATCTGAAAAGCATATTATCTATATTTTACATGTACATGATGAAGATGATATATTATTAGTATTGAAGTAATAACATGTGCAAGTCTAAAATATCATATCAAGCAATACCTTTTCCAGCTCCCAAAAACACATTGAGCCCTTCCTAAACCTGCCTGAACTTTGAAATTGTTTTGCACTCTACCTATAGGTGAGCATCGTTTGGCATTTTGAATTTACAGAGATTTAGATGCATGTTATTTATAATGCAACACATGTCAGCCATATTTTAAGCACGAACATGTTTGGCTTTTAGTAAAAAAAAAAAAAGTAAAATCCTAATAGGAATCTATCCTCAATAAAACTTGTAAAACAGATTTATTAATAAACAACCAATCACTTATGTAGCGCTTAATGTAGACACTGCCTAGCTAAGTGCATTACAAATGGGCTAAAGTACCCCGTCATACAATATAACATATTGCAAGTCACAGAGGAGTTCCATGACCATCTGAAGAAACAAGACCAAAGGTGGTAGGTGGTTATGGTGGTCACTTCACTGGCTGAACACAATTGCCTAGTAGAAAGGTACAACATGGTTTGCTTCTGCCTTTACTCCTGGCCTTTTTTGCAGAATATTCCCTGCATTCTTGGTACCTTGTTAGGCTCAAGAGACCACAAAGCAAATGTCCAATCACAAAATGGCTAGGGTTGGTTTTAATTAGCCACTCTTGAGATTTCTTTTAAGGAGGCGCCAAACTGCAGACCATTGATAGTTGCAAGTTGGCTATGCTACGAAAACATTTGTTGGGGATATAAATTGAGGGTTTCAATATAAGATAAATCTTAGAATGCCGATGGAAAAAGTGTAGTTTAGAGATTCTATTAAGTTGTTTATTATGTTCCTTTAGATGTTGCTAATATTTTATTCAACAATGTATCTGAGCTTTTCATAGTGTTTTACCGTTACACATTGGGCACTTCACTTAGTTTATACTGGTTACCTAACTTGCAGAAGAAGTTAAATGTTTCCATGATTCACTGGTTGCCTCACTGATGTTACAACAGTAATATGCCTTTTTTTATACTGTCTGTTCCTCTATCTGCCCTCTCCTGTATACCTTGCATCAGATCTTGTTATATGACCCTGGTTCTGCAGCCCAATTCATTCCTGGTTCCTCACCATCCTCTATATAATGGCAAAATCCTTGTTGTACCGCTTATTGTTTGACTTTTTCTCTTTTAGACAGGGCAACTGCTTTCTTTGGACAGAGTAGTACGTGTTCTCAAATCAAGTGTTTATCCAGAGGTGTGCCATCTGATTGCCCTGTTAGGAGGATGGAAAAGAAACAGAGAAGTGTGTCACATCATGGTATTAATGACACGAGTGACAAATTCATTTGTATATGTGATGACTAATTATAGGATTAATTCGTTGTAACCTTGACCAGCTATAGAATATACCAGTTCTAGGGAAGATTAGTTTTGTGTTGTGTGTATAAGGAACTTGGCTGATCTCGGAATTTTGTTTTTCGGTTACTCATTGACAAGTTAAAGTTCTCCTCTGGAGTATCTCACGAACTAATATAAGTTAGGGAGGTGTGAGCTCAAATCCTCACCCAAGAAGAACTTGTAATAAGCAGGGGTGTGACACATGGCTGTAATGATATAGGATGTATGAATACTAGTTTATGGTGTATCGAGTCATATGTGTATGGAATGAGACCAACATTTATTGGTAAAACCATTATCAAGTTAAAAAGACCCATCAGTAACATCTTTAGAAACCAATGTCTGCTAGTGACGTGAGCTTAAAGGGAGCATTCAAGAAAGGACTTCTCATCAACTGTATTCAACAGATTACTTCAATGACGGAGGACTTATTTGTGTTCATTATGCACTTTGAGGCTATGCCTTCAAAGACTTTTTAGGAATTTAGGTGCATTTGGAAGCATGGCTGTTCCTTGGTGAATACTACTACCACCTCCCTTCTCACCATGTCCCTGCTTGTATGCATTATAATATAACCCCATGGGACCAACTCATTCACAAAGGTCACTGAATCATAGCTGAATACCGTGTCTACAGGGACTAATTTATCACATAATTTTCTCCTGGTTTCTTGGTGTTGAGTTAGTGCTGGGTGTTTTGTTGATCTGGTCTCATTCAATTCCTGTTACTTGACTACAATGTTAGACCAAGACTATTGTAATTTCTTAAAAGGGGCACACATCCAAAACTGTTTGTTTTTCCATAGACCCCAAATACATCTGTATTAGCATGAATTATAACTTTCTTTAAATCCTATATGTGCATCTACATTTGACATTGTTGACAATAAGATTATTGCCAACAGTGAAACCTTTAAACATTGTTGTTAAAATCAACCCATTGCTGGGTAAATTGGATAACATGATATAATAAAGAATGATCTTTAACGACTTTTATATTCATGAGCTATTTTTCAGTTTTGGAGCACAAAATGATAATCGTAGCTATATGCATTGATTTAAATTTATGCCCACTTAAACCTTAATATATATGCTTTCAAAGTATTGTAATTCTTGCTTATGTGCGAAATATCGAACACCGCTGTGCTGCTTAGGAGTCAATACATTGTTTTCAAGCATATACTTGACTGGCTAAATCTCATTTAATCTTTTATATACGATTTACATTGAAATAAAAAGTGAGCACAACAATAACACATGCAGCTAATTTGTCATGCTCTTATGAGCAACTATGTCACTCACACCAAGAGGTGTTGGGAGCTTTTCGTTCCGTTTCACATCACTCAATTGAGCCTTCTGCAGAAAAGCTTTTAACAACCACATCTGGTCTTTAATAAATCACTGCACTTTGTCTTCCTGCCAAAACTCCTCCTTTATCTAACTTACATCTTCATGATGAGATAGGAAATCACACATTATGCTGGTGACAAACAATTGTAATTATGTCATTAGTAGCCATTTAGTCTACAAAGGTTCTCAAAAAGGAAATATAATGTACAATAAGAAATATAGGATAATACATTGATCGCAGCTCTAATCCCCTTTTACTTGGCAAGTGTAAAAAGCTGGCATAATTCATTAGCACAGCAGGCAGTAATAGCAGACCACTCTGAACTCTGTAGCTATTTTATTCTTCCATCTACTTAAAAATAAAAAAATAAAACATTTAATAGCTTGCTTGAGTTATTTGTGTCGCTTTCTGATTATAATATTGGCTTTTAGACTTTTGTAAAAGTGATGTTCCCTGTAATGTACGATAAATGTCTGAGGCATGGGTTTGTGCTGAAGTCCTTTTCAAGGGCCTTCATAAAATGCCCTGGCTGGCGCTCATTGTTCTGGCTGGAGGCCATGTTTAGTCACCGCATATCGAGTGCGGCAAGGCCTGGTCCTTCCGGCCCTGGAGTGGGAAGGCTGCTAGGATACATATCAATGTGTTGATCTGCAGGGATCGCTGCTCCTGATTGCAAACATGTCCTTTTGAGGGCAAGGTGCGGGTATTCTCATGTCTGTGCCCACAGTTACAGAGTTTCACGTTGTAAGGTGCGCTGTTTCAGGTGTACAAAGATATATTTTGTTTGAACTCATTGGAGCCTATTCCCAAATACATTTTGTAATAAGCAAAGTAATACTGTTGTATTACTCTTTAGCACATTCGTACGGAATTCACCCCAAAGCATCCAACATGGGAATACAATAAAATCAGTTACAACAACCATAAAGGAGTGCGTCCCCTTTGCACTTTTACTAACTGGGAGTTGGACGTTTCGGGGTGCAAAAGAGCACTCCTGTAGTACTACTTTGCAAACTTATAAATGCATTTGTGAATAGGCCTCAATGTCTTTATGGGAAAGCTATATAACGTTCAGCCTTCTTTTCAGAAATTGTTTAAAATAACTACAGCATTTGCATACTGTAAAGCCACTGGTGCTCTAAGCAGTAGTGTAACTCAAAACAATGCCCCCCCCCCCTTGCACAATGTGATGAGGGGCATCTAAGTCTTATCAAGCTCAAAAATATTCATGGACCTTGGGTAGAATGGGGATTGCTCGAATGGTTGGGGGCCCCCCTGCGCCGCAGGGGATGTAGGGGACTACGTTATGCCCCCTGCTCGAAGTTCATAAAAGCATAAAGATAAACTGGCAGATGCATCAACGTAGCCTTTTGCTATTCCTAAATAGCGATTTTTAAGGAATAGCTATTTAGGAATAGCAAAAGCCTATGCATGTAGGAATCGCTATTAAAATAGCGATTCCTTAACCTTCCTTAATTAACGAATGCTTTCCCATTCATTCCTATGGGCCTACAGGCCCATAGGAATGTATTGGAGATTGCATGAGCAATTTGCGAGTACCAGTAGGTACTCGCAAATTGCTCATGCAATTTCAAGGGTGCAAGGATGTCAAAATGACAGCCTGTTGCACCCCTAAAATTGATCTATGTACATATGTTGCACACACACATGCCCTAAGGGCATGTGTGTGCGCAACATGAAGCTTTGATAATTGCACAAAAGTGTTTTTTTCAAAGTTTTAGCAAATTACCATGAAGTCCAACTTCATGGTAATTTGCTCCCCCCTATTAGCGAATTCGCTATTTTTTTTACTTTCATGCATTGCATTTAAGGAATCTCAATTTGGGATTCCTTAAATGCAAGCACAATTTAAGGAATCTCAATTTAGAGATTCCTTAAATTGCGATTTTTGCATTTGGGATGATGCATCCCAAATGCAAAAATACCGGGAGCAAAGGGGCAGATTCTGAGAATCTGCCCATTTGCTCCCGGTATTTAATTTGATGCATCTGCCAGAAAATCTTGTAATAATTCACTTTCACCCAAATTCATGAATGCTAAATTTCAAAAGCAATTGTTGTTTAGTTTATATTTAACGGTAGAGTTTAGAAAGATACACATGTACAAATGCGAATCCAATACCTTTGGGAAAATGTTGTGACAACTGCACTTTTATAGGTGAACCAATCTTTCCTCTGATATGCTGATTAATTAATAAAATCTTGCACTCAACATACAGTAACCAACACACCCACACTGTGTCAGTCTGTGACAATGCAAGGAGAAGAAGTAAGATAAAACAGCAAGATAGGGAAAAAAGATTTGCGAAAAGGTTGTGTTTATAAATACTAAGGCGTGAGTTCTGGTTGTGTAACAAGGTGACCTAATTCTATGCATTGTATCAGTATGAATATGAACACATGCAATGTGTTAGTTCTGTCTAAAAACCAGCTCATTGCAAAAATACTGTCAGCTGTTTTCCAAAACGTGGCTACACAGTTGAAGGAACAGCACATCTATGAGTGTTCTTCAGCATTTAATTAGGTAGCCTATAGTTCTGAAATTGGTGGGAGCTTTTCAAGGTAACCACCTCCTCCAGGAGGCCTTCAGGCCACCCCTCAAAGGGTGGTTGCCTGCACACATATTATCAGTGAGACAATAGGACACACTCTCAGAATCTTGCCCCCAACTTCACGGTTGGACACCATATGTCCACCACCCCTCAGTGGTGGTCATGCAACAGTGTAGGAAAGTAGGATCTTCTTTCATGGTTACCCCCACTTTTTGCTGGTGTCAGTATGTTTTTTTGACTAGTCTGACTGCCATTCTGATAATCAGGCTCCCAGTCACTGTGCTTCCTCTCTAAATTTGACATGGTAAGCACTTTGGTACCTCCACAATTGGCTACTGGTGTTCCCCTGTAAGTCCCTAGTACATGGTACTGAGGTACCCAGGGCATAGGCACACCTGGGGTCTCCCATGGGCTGCTGCATGTATAATGCCACCCATGAGAGACTACTGAAACTGTGACTACAGGCCTATCCTTGCAGCCTATGTAAGTTGGTTTTAGCATCACTTACAACAGATATATGTTTTCTTATATCTGAGGTTACTACAGTCACTAAGTCACCCCTTTAGGCAGAGCTGTCAATCCTGAAGGCAGGATGCTGGGTTATAAGTGTGAAGGTGCCCCTGCATTAGCAGGACATCCCTACAACCCCGAGAGTCGATTTTCCAAGCTTTGTAAGTGCTGTCAGCCATTTTGATACATATAGTGGCCATCCGTTACTACGGGATGGCTAACTATATAGTGGCTGTGCCGAACCTAGGCATGTTTGGTATCAAACATGTTGAAATGATACCCAAACAATGTTACCAGTGTTGGAGGTATGTTTCCATGCACTGAGGAGCTCCTCTGGGAAGCCATCATTACTCCTGGTAACAGCCTTCCAGGGTCTGCTAGCTAGCCAGTGCTGCTGCCAACCCCAGGCATAATTCTGCCCTCCTGCTGCTGACCTGAGCTTGAACAGGGAATGGTAGAACAGTAGGTTTTGTGTCACAGTGAGGTGTGACCACCACCAAGACAGGACTTGTGTATTGGGCTGCGTGCGCTTGCCAGCACCATCAGACTGCTTTGAAGGGTGCATTTGGTGCCCTCCTAGCATACTCCAGTTGGAACAAGTTCTGGGGGCCTTTGGCTCCCCCTCTGGTGCAAAACTGGACAAAGGACATGGGAGTAGCCTCCCCTCTGTCCACCCCCTCCTCTGAAAGGGACCCCTGATTCATTCTAACCCCTTTCTTAGGGTATAAAAGGGCTTACCTGTGGGTCGGGCCTCAGATTCATCATGGGATAAGACTGAAGCCTGAACCCACGTCACTCTTTGACCGTCTGGACACTTGGACTTCACCTAGAACCGAGACTTCACATGGGAAGACTCCTGTTGCTCCTGGTATCGCTGTTCTGTAAGTCTTCTTCTTCATCTGTGTCAGCGTTTCTTCCAGGATCTTCACCAGACATGTGGGCATCAAGGACATCTGAAGTAATCTCCCATGGAGTGAAGGAGTCACTCCCCTGCATCTGCAGGCACCGCAACAAAGCTGACCAGTCTGCTACTCCCACAGACTTCGAGAGGCTCAGAAACACAAGAGTTAGTTCTGCAACTCTCTTGATGCCTGACTTGTCCTCTCTGTAATATTGTGGCCAGTATCCCTTGTCGGAACCGCTGTGACCAAACCCCTGTGCACAGTGTTGACTTGCCGTTGCCAAGGCTTGTTGGCTTTGCACTTTAGATCTTTGGGTTTCAAGAAGCTCCAGCCTCCAGCATCTCTTCCTGCCAAGATCAGCGTCCTCATCATATCCTCTGCATCATGGGCCTTCATCTTTGGTGAGCTGCTCGAGGTCCTCTTGCAACTGTTGTACCTTCAGGATGTGGGTCCTCTCAAGGGTCTTTCCCTGATCCAGTGGGCTTTCCTGCTTGTTTGGGGCATGCTCTGACTCTCCTACACTTGGTGAATCCCTTGGACCTTGCTTGTTCCAACGTTGCTCCTTCCTCGCTTTCCACGCCTGTTTCAGCTACCAAGGCTTTTTGGTCGTCCCACCAGACACTGACCCCCTGGTTTTCCACTTCCAATGTGGGACAGCTCATGCACAGCTCCTGGTCTTCCTCAGCATCATCTGGTCCTCACAGCTGATGGACAAGGCACCATCATCACTTCTGCATCATCCACATTGGAGGGTATTGCTCTTCTGTGCCTCCTGGTCACCTCCAAATGGCATAGACTCTGTCCCCTATGCTTGCAGGTTCTTCTCTTCTAGAATACCCCTTTGGATCCCACCGGACTCTCGCACACTCTTCGCCAGCGGGATTTTACTGAAGTCCTTCACTGTTGTCTTCAGCGGTTTCCGACGTCACCTCACACCTATGCACCCAGCTTCCCTAGTGTAAATATCCTGGTTCCTGGGGTATCAATGGGTGGTGTGACTCTCCAACCTTCTGTCTTCCACCAGGTGTCTTCAGGGTCCCTCTTCTTCAAAACTGCAACCACGACTTTCCCGTTGACTTCTATTGAGTACGCTCCTGTGTTTCTACTCTTTTCACAGCCTCCGTGTGGTTTGTGGGTACTACCTTGGGTGTTTCTTTGGGTCCCCAGGTCATCTGGGTCTCCTGGTCCAAGTCCTGATTTCGGTCGCAGTTCACATTCCACTTTCTTAGTATATGGTTTGGGCCCCCCTGGACACTACTGTGTATTGTGCTTACTTACCTCTTGTAATTTAAGTATTCTTGTGTATTTGTGTTCATATCTCCGGGTAGGAGATATACCAATGTGTTAGTGAGTGTTGTGTAATAAACAGACATATTTTTATAACTACACTGTGTGGTTCTTTTTCGTTTAACCTACACCACATGATTCGATCCGGTAAAACAAGTTGTTTAACACTCCTTCTGGACTAAGCTGAAGGCTGCGCTCCACAGCTGCCACTTAACTAGCTTTTTAAGGGTTCCTAAGGCCACTAAAACCTCCATAAGGGTTGTCTGGATTAGTGCAATGTGCTTCATTTAGATAAGTGTGCTCCATATACTAAGCCAACCTCCTACAACCGGTCTCTCAGTGGGCCAGTTTGCTTCTGCGTAAGCTTCTGTATTGACAAAAGTGCTTTACAGTGGAAAAGGGCTCCCTCAATTACACAGAGAACACAGGTATGAAAATGAGGGAATGCCCTGATTAAAAGGCATATGAACTGAAACATCACTGATTAATTTGCTATTGTCATTTCTGTAGTGCCTAATGCACACAAAAAATGTATTTCTTCCGGCAACCATATTGGAGTAATAATGCCCAGGTATCCTATCAAAGTATTAGAAACTACTGTACCAAAGGAATATATACTCTGTTTAAAGTAACAAATGATTTTTTAAAAGAAGTTTAAGAACCACAGTCTCTACAATAAAAGTCAAAGAGGTGAGTGAAATATACTGCAAAATGACACATGAGAACCATTCATTTCAGCCGGTAAAACTCACTGTAAATTGATGAGAACCATTCATTTCAGCGGGTAAAACTCACTGTAAATTGATGGTTGCAAAATTGTAGACAACATTTTGCCATTGCTCTTTAATAACTAGACAGCTTACTGGTACCTGGGCTTATTTTTCTGCCAGTCTTGAACTAAAATAAAGTCTTCCATGAGTCTCAAGGGAACTCCATTTTAAAAGTGAACTATAATCATTTTATATTGAAATATACCACTCTGAACTGTCATTTATGCGCTAAATTGTGTATGCTATTTTCCTGTCGGAATCGTTTGATGTAAGACGTATGTTGTTTTTACTGTTGCCTAAGTAAACACAAGCAAGTAAAAGCAGACAATTTCAGAGTGACTGTCATTATAGAAAACAATTCACTCAGAATGGATATAAAAAACAACAAACAAACAGGCATATGACATAAGGAATATTTTAAAGCTAGCTTTTGGAGACAGCTACTGCAATAATGTACTTTTTCATGGCATATAATTGAAAAACTAATTTCTATGCTGGAAGTACTACAGTTATGTCATGCAAATTAGTTCTAACCTATACACCTGAAAGGTGCAGCATATTGGTTTGCTGCTATCTATACCTATTTGCTCCTACATTGTGTTTTTTTAAAAGGTTTCCTTTCTGGGAAAATCGCGAAATGCACATTACCTAGTAAGTGCATAGGTCAAATCAACAAGGTTTTTAGGAATGCTATAGCGCTAACGGGGTCCGAACTAAAATCTGAGATGTTTCCATGTAAAATACCCTTTATTTGGGCGGGCCTTCTTCGCCTAATAACCTGAAAAGATGAGGCATTGAATGTGCTTTAAAAAGTTAAGACGTTAAAAGAAAAAAATGAAATAAGTCAGCGATATATGAAAAATCAGAGAGGGGTATTAAACAAATGACAACAAAGCTGATATAATAGCTTTTGTGTTGTGTATGTACTAAGAAGAACAACCCTTGCAGATGCAGAGCAAACATTGATGCAGACACTTGCCCATTCAGGTCCTCCTTAGGACTTGCCCACGTGTTTCCAGTCCATGCACACATAGAAGTTGTATCATTAGTTTCACTAAAATTACTTCATCCTCCCTATTTACTCCAAGTGACTTTCAGAATGCCAAACTTGCCAAAATTTACCAGTGGACATTTTCCAGTACATTTCGGTATGTGCAAATTTTGGTGTGAAAAGCACGAAAACCTTCAAATTTTATACGATTTTAATAGGGGAAACCTGTGATGGAAGTTAATTATCGGCCTTGATAATTACCGATTCCTGGGGTATCCTTTTTTATCAAAGCTCATAAATAACATGTCGTCACATATAATAAGGGCCTTAGATGAATACATGGAGATGGAGCAATCCATGTAAAGGCATAGCAAATTCACAGGCAACTGATGCAAAACCAACAAAGCATGCAAACAGGTAAACACACAGGCATGTAGTAAAATACAATTACAAACATTCATTTAGCAGCCTTCTAGATCATTACAGCAGAGACCCCTCCATTAGGGTGCAGGAGCGCCAACTGTAAGCGCCTTGAAGTATACATGTTTTTAAAACATGAGGCCTGTCTCAACTCTCAGCCATTCTATTTCTTCCAAGAACATAACCAGAAGAGAAATACCCATGTGTGACTGGTTTAATGGAGCAATCTATTTATTGTCATAGGGTAACGAGACAAATGCGGCTTATGACAGAAAACAATTTCTGAACGTTTTTGAACTAGGCACTTCTCTAGTTTACAAACAGCAAGTTCAACAATTGCCTGACACAATGATGCACACTGAAAACAAACAGACTTGATTCATGCACTTATTACTTCAGCAATTCCCATACTAATGCAGTAATGGTTGAACTCTGCACACAAGTATGACACTTACATTCCACTTAAAGGATCAACTACGATGCCTACAATTTTGAGGTTGAATGTCAGAATGTAGAGGAAATACATATCGAGCCACAAGAATATTGACTACAACAATATTAATATACATATTGTCAAGGTACATTCATTTGAAGTTTTTTAAATCCAGGTCTTTTCCCTTATTATATGCTACATATTTGGCTTGAATGATGCCCAGGTACCACTGAAGCATAAAAGGCTCAGATTCATCAGGGAGTGCAATTTTAAACTTGAAAGAAGTCATTATCACTTTAATTATGTTTGTTGTCTGCTGCATTAAGCATAAACTCAATTTCCCACTGCCAGATAGTAAGACCAGCTCATCTAATCGTAAAATACATAGGGCCATATGTAAGAAGCCTAATTGCGCTTGCAAATATTTCAGCATTTGCGATCGCAATTAGGGCAGTGTGCTATGTAGCACACAAAAACCCACATGCAAAATAAGGAATCGCAAAATTTGCGATTCCTTCTTTTGCTATTGCATTTAAGGAATTGCAAATTGCGGTTCCTTAAATGCAATGTAGGAAGCATCCAAGGTGTGCGACTTTTGGCTTAAGGAATCGCAAAATACCACCAACTTCAGGTTGGTGGTACTTTGCGATTTCTTTGAAAAATTCACTTTTTGGCATTTTTCAAAGTGCCCTGTGGGTCACACACATGCCCTTAGGGCATGTATGTGGGCCACATGTGCACACATGTCAATTTCAGGGGTGCAAAAGGGTGTCCTATTGACACCCTTACAACCCTGAAATTGCATTCTCAATTTGCGATTCTCTAATTGAGAATCGCAAATTGAGAATGTCTTCCCACTCATTCCTATGGGCCTTCTAGCCCATAGGAATGAATGAGAAGGTATTCCTTATTTGCGAATCACAATTTGTGATTCGCAAATAAGGAATAAGTGGGATTCGCAATAAAATTTGCTAATTCTACCTACATTTCGTTTTGCAATTCTCTAATTGCGATTCCCTAAAAATCGCAATTTGAGAATCGCAAAATGAAAATTACCTACATATGCCCCTTACTTTCCAATTTGCAGTTCCACCTCACTTACTGATATTTGTGACCTTTCACACAAAACAATGACTGGAATTACAAGAAAAGAGCTCTAGATGGAAGAAAGACCACATTGTTTAGCATGTATACAGATATTTACTAACAATACTAGTGCCCTTGCAAAATAATTTTTACAAAATGACATATATTAATGTGCAGGCAGACACAGTACAGTTATACTTCTTCAGAGCCAAGAATAAGGGGGGACTGGTTAAATGTTCTTTAACAGGGTTGCCCACTAAATGCACCATGTGTTCTCAGCTGAGGAAACAGCTATAATGCAACCAACATACTTAATGACGATTTGAATTGACAAACAGCTTGTTTCTTAGAAGGTCCCAAGACCCATAGCCCATCATTACACTTTTCCCCAATGTACACATATACTAATCATTTTTCCTTAGCATCACACAAGTTCAGCTGCAGGTATTGTAAAACAGTGTTAGTTATGTATCCAAAAAGTGTCAGTGACATATAGGTATTCCACCTTAATACCGTTTCTAGAATATCATGCTACCAAAATACCAGAAAATTCTGAATAAATATTGAGGACCTAAATATTGGCAAGGCAACTATATATGTGTAAGCATAGATTAGTTTAGTTTAGTTTTAATTTCATACAACGCGTGGTTACCATTGGTATCCTGGTGCTATACTAAAAAACAGCAGAGAAGAGGCAAACTACTATAGGAATAGATATGTTTTCAAAATTTTGCAAAAAAATAAATGGTTGGATTCTGCACAAATAGAGGAAGGTAGGCTATCGACCGCTTAGCAGTAAAAACTGGTCTTTGGTTCTACTAATAGGATTCTTGTGGTTTTGGTGTCAAATAATTGATTAAATGTTTCCAAAATGGTGGGATTTTTCCTGTCTTGTGTTTTCACTTTATTACTTTTTGTGAGCTGCAATAGTGCTTTACACATTGCCTGTAAATTATGCCTGACTGTGTATATATATATATATATGTATATATATATATATATATATATCAACTACTCGCATTCACGGAACGATTTCCCATTCAAATCCGTCCCAGAATAAACGAAAGGCAGACCCAAATTGCTGTGCAAAAACGGGTTTATTTGGCAACCGCCCGCACTTCCACCATGACGCGTTTCAGACTCGTCCGAGTCCTTGATCACATGATGCTATCCTCTGCCATTTTTTTGTTTTTAAAGTGCTATTGCATCACACAGAGTCACGTGGGTGAGACAGGCAAGCTGACGACAATACAGTTCGTGTTGGTTGTAAATAGCCCTCATAGTGAGGCATTAAAACACAACTGGAAAAACACTGCTGTACATATATCACAGAGTTAAAAGCATAATGCAATGCTTCAGTCAATGTCCGTAAACAATTTGTAAATAAAAAACTATTTTAATAAATAGATAAATACATATTTGCATACATGTAATTAAATACCATCAAGGTGTATAATCACATAGGGACTTAAAAACAATATTATAAATACAATATGTTAAAACCATTGTAATAGACGGAAGTCCTTGTATAAAACAAATCCTGAAGTATAACCCTTTGCATAAATTGATAAGGTGAATTTCCGTCAGCAGTGATTGAGAATAAAACTCATGTGAGCAATGGCCAACCAGACTCTGCCCATGTGAAAACTCATTAAATATAGAAATGTGTAAACTAATGGTCCCCCTAGTGCAGCTATACAATGGCTTACTATTAATTAATTGACAGCCGTCAATAATAAAATTCTTTTAAATAGTAAAACCATATCTAAAACTAATACAAAAAAGTAGTAAAATTTAATACATTTCATAAGGAAAATTTACATATTAACTATTAGAGGTGGGCAAGATGCCGGCTTCGGGGCAGCAATATCTAAGGGCAGTTAAGAAATCTATTAACAAGTGGTTAAAGGCAGGTATAGAAATCCTCACTCATGTTCAGGCCATTCGGGGTTTTGCTATTCAATTCTAGGATGTATTTTGTCTCCAGTCTTCTCAAGAGCTGTTCCCTGTTACCACCTCTTCGTAGGGGCGGGATGGTATTGATTACAAAATACCTCAAAGAATTAATGTTACTTTGATGACTGTCCTCAAAGTGTCTCGCCACCGGGTAAGCCTGGTCCTTGTTGGCGATGGCCCGCATGTGCTGGAGTATCCGTTCGTGGACCTGCAATTTGGTACGCCCAACATATTGCAGGCCACATGGACACTCCAGCACATATATGGCGTATTCAGTTTTGCAGTTCAGAAATTTTCTGATAGGGACTGGTTTGGGTTTAAAGGGTGAGATGAATGCCTTTGTGTTAATCCCCTGCTTGCATGCTTTGCAGCTAGCGCATTTATAAAAGCCTTCTCTGCTGGCTAGCCAGTTGGGTGAATTCCCAATTTCAGGACTATTTTTAACTAAGGCATTGCCCATGGAGGGTGCCTTCCTGTAGGTGATATTTGGGGATTTGGTTAAACCACTACCCAACACTGGATCATGCAATACAAGTGGCCAGTTTCTATTGATGATCTTTCGAACCGATTGGTGCTGTCGATTATATGTAAGCACCATTCTGGTTGGTTCTGACATTGGATCTGAATTGCTCGGCTGAGGAATAGGTTTGTTGGCCAATATTGATTGTCTTTCCGCAACATTTGATTTACTCATGGCTGTGTTGATAGTTTTTCTAGAGTAACCCCTTGCCAGAAATCTCTCTCTGCTCTCTTTTTGGGCCTGTATGCACTCAATTTCAGAGCTACATATTCTCTTGATCCTCAGCATCTCCCCATAGGGGATGCTGTTGATCAGGTGCGAGGGGTGGTGGCTGGAGGCATGTAGGACTGTGTTGCCTGATGTGGGCTTTCTATGTAGATGGGATTCAAGCTTGTTATTTTCTACATATATCTCCACATCCAAAAATACAATACTTGTTTTACTGGCTTTTACCATAAACTCTAAATTGAGATCGTTTATGTTTAGTTCAGATACAAATGCCAGTGCCTCAGATTCACAGCCCTTCCAGATGACAAACAAATCGTCGATGAATCTATACCAGCATATGACATGCTTGTCAAGGGTGCTCTTGTGTTTAGCCATGAGGACCTGCTCCTCCCACATGCCCATGTGAAGGCAGGCATAGCTGGGAGAAAAGCAGGCCCCCATGGATACCCCCCTGATCTGTTGGAAAATTTGATTTAAGAATAAAAAATAATCATTCTCCAAACATACAGTAATCATGTCAATCAACATCTTATTGTGGGCAGAGTGGTGCAATCTCCTTTTGCTCAGATAAAACTCTACTGCCTTAATGCCATCACAATTATGGATGCTGGTATAAAGTGACGTGACGTCCATTGCAATCAACACACAATCATTTTCCCATTTGATCAGTTCTAACTTGCGTAGGAAATCCCCTGTGTCCAATATAAATGAGGGCAAACTTCTAACGTATTCCTGCAGAAACAAATCCACATATTTAGAAGTGTTTTCCAACAGGCTGCCTATGGCCGATATAATTGGCCTACCAGGGGGTTTCAGGAGGTTTTTATGGACCTTCGGGATGATGTAAATAGCGGGTATAACCGGGTAATCGGTCTTTAAGTATTTGAACTCGTCCATACTTAAAAGTCCTGCCGATTTCCATGCCAAAAGTTTGTTGTTAAAATCACCCCAAAATGTTTTGACTGCTGGCATGGTACTTCTCTTGTAGCAACTACGATCATTCAATTGTGAGAGAGCCTCCTCCATGTAGAGCTCTCGTGGCTACATCACCAAATTGCCTCCCTTATCCGATTGTCTGATAATAATGTTATTATCTCTTTGTAATTTGCTGATCAGTTGGGAATATACATAATCCTGTTTAGAGTGCTTAATTTTTGTCCTTGAGATGGAACAATAAAGTTTATATATATATATATATATGTATATGTATATATATATATATATATATATATATATATATATATATATATATATATATATATATATATATATATATATATATATATATGTATATGTGTGTGTGTGTGTCTAGTGTCTGGTGTCTGAATAAAAATAAAGCACTATCAAGCATCTCGCTGTTGGTGTGCAATTTCCATGGGAGTTTGTTCACTGACTCTCGTAAGGAGAAGAGTTGTGCTATATATATACATATATATTCCTAACTCTTCTTTCCCTGTGTGTGTGTATGTATGTATATAAATATATAAATATATAAAAAAAAAATATATATATATATATATATATATATATAAATATATATATATATATACATATATATATTTTTTTATATATTTATATATTTATATACATACATACACACACACAGGGAAAGAGAGAGGAGTTAGGAATAGTACATTGATACTAATGTATCATACCTTCTAAAGATAGGTGGCACTCAAAATATTGCAGATTATATTCCTTTACTTGAAAGTGTAGCAACAGGTGCACAATAACCAAAACGATGTATTTAAACATACCACACTACAAGGTCTGACTTCAGCACCTGCATGTCCAACATAGCAATCTGGATGAAACAGAATTGTCTCAAGATCAACACAGATAAAACTGAAGTCCTGATCTTTGGGAACAAGAGCTCTCCATGGGAGTCTTCCTGGTCGCCATCAGACCTGGCACCTACACTGCGCCCACCGTGCATGCCAAAAACCTCGGCATCATTGTGGACGACAAACTCTCAATGGGCAAACATGTGAACTTCATCACCTCCTCCTGCTTCTCAACCCTATGTATGCTCTGCAGAATATACCATTGGCTCTCCACCAGCACCAGACGAACGGTCATGCAGGCCCTGATCACCAGCAGACTAGATTATGACAACGCACTCTTTATCTGTATCACCAATCAACTCTTACAAAGGCTCCAGACCACCCTGTACCCCACTGCCAGATTCATCTTCAACATCTCCCACAAGGAACACACCACACCCCACTTCAGAGAGCTACACTTGCTAAGAATCCAGAAACAACGGCAATTCAAATTGCTCACTCACGCAGACAGAGCCCTCCACTACGCTATTCGACTAGGAGCTCGATCATCCTCCTCACCTATTACAGTGCCTGGCTACTCCTCGGGTGATAAGTGTGCGACATAAATCCTCCTAACATAACATAACATAACATGGCTTCAACTACAGACATTAGAAGAGAAACTCTTTGATCCTGATATGAGTTCATACCTGAGGTACGCAGACTTGGATCACAAACGGATTTCACTGTACCAACAGATTATGACGAACATTACAATGGTATGCATGTTTCGTACCATATAGTTTATTTGGGCAGCAAGTATAAAGGTACTCACAACTCAAGCCATTCTGTTTCAAATTTAACATTAATACTGAATAGACATATGCAGCCTATTTACAGAATTAAAGTAAATCATAATTTCTTTTTTATAGCTTTTTTTCATTATGAATGTATACATATAGCTGCACTTGTTAAATTCATCCACGAGGCAAAGAGGATTGAGAAATAGTACAAAAACACCCAGCTCTCAATTTCTGCACCATTATCAACATTCACAACAAAGTCTATGTTTACTGAGGCAATTGTATTCAGGCGCAAGTGGTGATTTCCCTTCTACATAATAATTTGGTTACGTATGTTTTATAGAGTGACAAATTCCTCACACACTACACAACTGTCTATAGTAACTACACACCAAATAACATTGAACGAAATCTGCAATCGAGTATAACAGATAAAACAACACACCCTGGGTTCTATGTCCTGTCAAGACCCACATAGATGTCTCAATCAAGATATTGATGACAAAAGGATTTAGAACCCAATTCAACAAATGTGCAGAGGCAAAAGTTTCAAGGAGCGGCAACGGGTACATATGACCACAATTTACACGTTTTCAAATTATATTTTTGCATGTTTGTAATATCAAAGTTTTGCTTCTTGTATTACATAAACTGTCAGGACAGCATTACACCAATGAAAATTGTGCTCTTAGTATATCAAAATATGTGTCGCATGTTAAATTAACTGCAATAATTGCAAGCTTATTCTCAGCATTTCAAGCTTGTTCAAAGTGTTCTAATTACATGTCACAGGTACACGTTCAAATAATCAGATCAATTATGAAATATATTTTCTCTAGCATGCTGCACAACCTGTTTACAAAGGAACAGATGTGGAGAATTACTAAACATCTCCAGGTGTTTGAGGTATTAAGAAAAGCCAACAACCATGCAAACACATGTACAGCTTCACTGCATGTAAATCAAGTTTAGTGAAATGTGCATTACTCGATTAGAGTACAGGTTCGCAGAGAAAGAGACAAATACGATGTCTTGTAGAAAAATACGTTTCTTGTTTGTTTCAAAACAGGCATGGGGTAGTTGAGAGGTTTAAAGAACTCCACCCAAACACTTCATTAACCTACAGTTGATTTATGCAATAGAAATAGCATATGTTGCCAGTATTCTGCCTGCCATGAATGGCCTGCTCTAAACACTGGCACAAATAATTTCTCGTTTTGTACAGCTTATCGTAATAACCTTTAGGAAAAAAGGCTCATGGTGACATTGTGCAAACGTGAAATGCACGCACACATATACATAGAGACAGACGGACACAAAATGAACACAATTAACATTAATCGGACTCTGTAAGCTGCATTAAGAGATATAACAACACATTCAGAGTTTCATTTCAGCTCAAGAGCCATGTGGATGTGACCAAAGTATCTCAATCTAGATATTCATGATGGAGAATTCCAAAAACAAATGTAAGAAAAGTACAGACAAGCGGACCTTATGTACGAACATTTATTCCTACAGAAAGTGGCATCACTTCCTGTTCTCAGCATCCATCTCTAAAGGTACTGACATCACTGCTCATCACATGAAACCTCTTGTCTCCTGAATTATCTCTATCAACTCCCCAGGGCGTCCCATTCCCAGGCTGCCCCAAGCTAGATCCAAACACAGAGAGGGGTGCTACCTATTTAGGTCTGTTAGAGTTTAAAGGGCCAGAACCCTGTTCTTCTAGAAACTTGGCACATTGCCTCTGTGTGGTGATCTTTGGCGGCTCCTCCACTAAGGCTGAGTAGTCGCCCCCCGCCAGCAGAAGCAGCTGTAAAACTTGAAAAATAAAAAATAATAAAGCATCTTTATTATTGCATTTTTCTTTCTCCATAGCATTGAGTCTAGGGGGTGGGGCCATGGGGATGACAGGCACAAGGGGGAGTGGTAGACGCAGTTATCAGTGCGCTTCTCGGTTTGGCCAGCCGTCTCAGGATGGCCAAACCGACGTGCATTGAAGCTGTCTCCAATCTGAGCTGTATTGCTGGGTTGGAGACAGCAGGCAGCAGGCACAGGCTACCCGTCTCTCTGGAGCAAAAATCCAGCAAAAATCCAGGCCACTCAGGCCAATCCTGACACAGCTCTTATGCATGAGAGCAGCATTAGAATTGGTCGCAGGGTAGTCTGGGAGCCTGTGCCTGCAGTGGAGCCAAAAGAGCGATGATAAGGTAATGCAGCGAGCATTCAGGTAAGCTTGTTTTATTTGCTCTTTTTTGTTTTGTCCACCCTCCCCCCACCTCACCACTTTGCCCCGACACCAGCCACGACTAATGGGAATTCCCACACAGGGACAGTGATAGTGCACTGGTCTTTGTACAAAGAGCGGCTTCTTTGGTTCCCGTAGTTGAGTTATCAATCAACTGCGGTCCTTCCATTAATACCCACACCTGAGTGATTTAAACAAGTTGGCAAGTGCAAGCCCGACAACATACGGGGGGGCATACATTCTTTCTGCTGGCTCTCCAATTAAGAAGTCTGCAGTGCATTTCTTGTGAAGTTATCTACATAAACCTTTAATAGTAAGGTCATTCTGACTACCCGAGTAAGTACCATTTTAATTCCTATCACATCACACCAAGTGCCAAAGAAATGGACACAAGACTGTGTTCTTATCACCCGCTGTCCTTATGAACATGTAATACTTCAAATGAGTGTGAAATGCTGTTGTCCCCATTATACACAAACTAAATAGGTTTAATTAAATTGCCAATATAAGGCACCATAGTAAAATGTAAAGTACTTGTTTATGTATAGCACTATCATTGTCTTATTTTTATGTGTTTTTGCACGGGAAAACATGCACCAATTTTGTGTTTTTTTGTGTAACGGGAACTGTATACAATCCATACACCATCTGAACAACTGCTTCTGTTTTTGTCTATTGTGTGTATATTAAAATCGCATATCAGGATAGACTACAATCATGTCTTTTTCATTAATTGTATGCATTTAATTACATTTCTGCCAAACAATAATTTTACTGTTTCGTATGAACCACTGTTTTTGATATGGCACGTGCCTAAGTTCCCACTAGCGTAAGGGTCGCTCTTGTTTCTTGTACTCCTTCAAGAAAATCAATCACTACATCAACCCCAAGCCTACCTCTCAAATCCCGCATTTCACAGGAAAGTGCAATGCCATTGTCCTCTTCTTCAGTGAACAAATCAAGAAGAATTGACAGCACACTCCCAATACCATGCATACTTCTCTGCCACCCCAACCGCTGATGGACATCCCCTGTGTCTTGCAATTATTGCCAATATTCACAAGTCCCTCAAAGCCGAATCTTGTGAAGATGACGTCTTAACTTCATCCATCCTTCATTAAAGCATTCACTGGAGAAGCTCTTGCATTCTTAAACACCATCATTAATGACTAATACACTCAAGGAATCTTCGAAGAAGCACAGAAAATAGTGCATATACTACCATTCCAGAAGAAACCCTCATCAAACTGATGACTTTGCCA
The DNA here is from genome assembly GCF_964261635.1 of Lissotriton helveticus. Taxonomy (NCBI): domain Eukaryota; kingdom Metazoa; phylum Chordata; class Amphibia; order Caudata; family Salamandridae; genus Lissotriton; species Lissotriton helveticus. The sequence goes on from NC_136070.1 coordinate 1,035,781,543, forward strand.
ACTACCAGCCCATCACTCACCTACTCTTCATCAACAAGCTAATTGAAAAAGCAATTTAAGCACAACATCAAGACTAAATCAATGCCGATCATCTCCTGCATGATTAATCATCTGGATTCAGATCATGCTGCAGTTTGGAGACAGCTACTTTACAAATCATAGATAATGCCTTCTTGACTATAGAGAAAGTTGACAGCTACCTACTGATTGTGCTGGACCTCTCAGCCACATTTGATCAAGTTATTACCACTCCTGCATCCAAACCCTGAAGTCCTGAATTGCTTAAATTAACAACATCCTTCAGTGGTTGTCCTCCTCCCTATTTAACCAACACCAGCGTGTTTCCATAGGCACTTTCAGGGCTCAGAAGAATTCCACCTAGTAACCAAATCAAAATTCACCAATAGCCCAACAACACACAACTGTCCAACAATCCAGAAATCCCGTGCCTCAAACACAGCCAGCACCTCATCAAGACCTGGATATCTAGCATCTACCTTAAGTTTAACCGCACCAAGACAGAATTCACACTATTTGCCAAGAACATGAAGCAATGACTAGTACAAACCTGTCTCAAAAAAATGAACATGAATGGGCTAGAAACCCAGCTTCAAGGAACACACTGCAAGGAAAAACAGTTAAACCAAGGAACACACTGCAAGGAAAAACAGTTAAACCATTCCCCTCAGAAGTCTACTTATTAACAGCTCCCATACTCTCATATCTGGAAGGCAGCAGGGCCCTGCTACATGGCCTACCAGACGCCAAAATGGCCCGGCTAAGGGCAACCTACATGCCGCAGCATGCGTCATCAAGGGCTTGAAGAAATATGATAACAATAACACAACGCAAATGGAACTCCTCTGGCTCCCCTTGTCAGGCCACACCATATTCATAACCACCCGACTCGTCCACAAAGTTATTACAAGTGCCCTTTCCCATCTATTTGGCTGGCAAACATAAGAACTCTAGTGAATCTCAATACACCCACAACCAAAATACCATCAGGCTAGAGTTGAAGAAGTTCATTTATTCAACCAGGATCAAGAAAAAATCACTCAGTACATAAGGCCTGCCAGAACCCTGCCCTAATTCATGAAAAGCTATAGAAATACACCTTGAAGGAACACTGTGTCAGAATGAAATTCACTCTCAGAACCAAGCTTCTGCTCCAATCAATGACTGACTGTGTATTAACCTGCACAGTACTATTCAGGTTTTCTTTAGGTTTGTGCTACACAATACCACATAAATACATACATTCTTGGCAATATGTTCTACAATTTGTTATCCTTACTTGTGGATCCATCTAGAGTGTATTGCCTTTGTAGTACATCAGTGCAATGTTGACATAATTCTGCCTTGATAAGACTATAGCTTAGGGAGGTTATTTGTTCTGATTCCAGGTGTGGTTTGACATTGTTAATTAAGTTGGTGGTTACATTTATTCACACCTTGTTTTACTTTGAACATAAATGTCATTTACTCCTCAAATGCAATTCCTAAGTTAGTTTCTTTACTAATCGTAAAAGAAATTAACCCTAAGTATGAGGGCGATGGAAATAAAATACTTCCTCACCCTTCTCCCTTCCCATCATAATGTGTGTTTTTGACGCATTTAGCACAATCTATTTATAATCTTAGACTGAATTTCTGATAATTGGTTAAAGTTGTAGATTTGCATCTCCATATGCCCTGTTTTTGTCACCTTCTTTTCCTTTTTTCTTTGCCTGAACTCTAGATGTCATTCAATACACATAAGCACACATAGGCATACATGTGCTATCCCTGTATGGCAGGGTGGTGTCTGCTAGTAGTCTTTTGTGCAGGCTGAACATCAAAGGCTGCCTTGAGTAGTCTTGAGGAATAACTGAAGAAAGGATTATTATGGCGGATGCGAAGTTTCTAACATAAGCCTACTGAGATTGGTTCACCAAGAATGATTTGTGTCAACCTATCAATAAGCCATTTATGAGAAATCTATTTGCTTTCATGCACTTAAAATATTACTTAAGATAGTATTTACCTTCATTATATAAGTAAAACTTGTATTGCACTTTAACCACCAGATGGTAGAGTTCTATATCAATACTGACATCTGAAATCTCGCAATCAGCTCATATGCATGATCAGTTACTTTGAATCCAGTTCTTTCTTGTTGACATAAATGGTACTAGATAATATAAGATGAAACAAAAGTTACTAGATAAGGTATTTGTTGACTTTTCAACTGCATTCAATAGAGTCGACAGACCAACACTCTGGAAGAAACTCAGAAATCTGGGAATCCCGGAAACTCTTCTCTACCTTATTATTTCATTGCACTCTGAAACGTGGTGCCAGGTACAACTGGGACAAGAAAACGGTATCACCAGCTGAATCGCAACATCCAACGGTCTCAGGCAAGGCTGCCTTCTGGCTCCCCTACTTTTTTCATTAAACCTTAGTGATCTTCCAGACAGTTTTCTACAGGTTATAAATTTCCCCCCGAAGAGAGTATCTTATAGCATACACACCATGATGTACAGCGAAAACATTGTAATCTTTGATCTTACCCCTTTCGAATTACAAAGGAATCTAGATGTACTAACTAGATATACAGAGGAAAATTTGCTGGTTCCAAACATAACCAAAACAAAAATAGTCCCCTTTAGAGGGAGAAAACATTACACAACTTATAACTGGACACTAGGAGGAGAAACGCTAGAAGTGGTAAAAGAATATACTTATTTGGGTCGGATCTTTAATCAATCACTAGGAAACTCTAGGCACCTGAAGCTTCTAAATCAAAAAGCAGATACTCACGTGGGTGCGCTCTAACGATTATACTCCTCTTCTGGGCAACGACACTTCATTCCCTACTTCAGGTTTACAGCTTCAAGATCCCTCCGATTCTATCATATGCTCTGGAATATATTCCAATTGCCCAGTGGCAACAAATTCTAACAAAAAAGTGAAAATCCTTCGTAAACTGGCTAAGGTCCAAAATGCCGTCCCTGAACAAGCTCTGCGTTTAGAATTCTCCTTAGTTAGTTCTTTTGCCAGAGCAATTACAAATCTACTAAGATGAGCGTACAATCTTCTACACACAGACCAAGGCACCTTAAGATTCTTACTAAAAAAAGAGCCAGAATGTCACATTGTGCATTGAAAAGCACAACATGCATTTAATGTTAAAAATGCGGGATGCGCCCAGCATTGCGAGCGGTCCCATTTCCCACTGGTACGCCATACTAATGTGCCCCTAAGTCCGAATGCAGTAATCTTCACTACGGCTTCGACCCAAGGCTATCAGGCGATGATGTCCCCTCTTCGGGAACCTCCTGCAACCTTGCCCCTCTTTACTTTACCTTCCCAGAATATTTTTCTTGAAAATCTTTCTAAATCGGCAGAAAGCCCAATCCACTTCTTTTGTCCAAAACGTGCCCCAACCCCGTTGGCCATATTTTTTTTACTATGACCCGGTCTCGTGCAACTAGATGTTGGCGGTTGGTGCTTTAAACTTTTATGCGCTAGTTCTGACTACAAATTTTAAAAATTCATAACTCCAGTTCTACTGATTGGATGTGTGTTGCTTTGGTGTTAAATACATTTTTTAAATTTACTTAATTTTTCTGAATTGGTTTGGGAATTTTCATGTGTAATGTTTTCACTTTATTACTGTTTTGTGTGCTGTATAAATACTTTACACATTCCTTCTCAGTTAAGCCTGACCGTTTTTTGTGGCAAGCGACTCAGGCTTAAGCACAGGATAAATTAGTGACTTTTTGTGGATCACCCTGCAGGGGATTGTAGCTGTTGCTTGACCAGGCCTCACCCTCCAGTCAACAAACAACCCAATGTCTCACAGATACCATAAACCTTGCCTAGATAGCAATAAAAACAGTCAGTAGTTTCTAGAGTGAACATGTCTGAACCACAAAATGCGATGAATTTCTAGTAATCATGCAGTACCAACACCACAAGGTTAAGGGATGGCAAATGGAAGACTGACGTACTGTGTCACATAAAAGAAAGGCATTACATGTCTGGGTAGAAATTGTGATCAGGCAGTTAGTATTTATTTCATTTAATGAGTGTGAATCCCCATTTTAAACCAAGAGATCTATTAGTAGTGGGTACAATATAAAGGTTAGGAAAGATTAATTGACTATTGCTTTTACTATTGATATACAACACTTAAAGATTTTTAAAACACTCTCTCCAGGACAGATGATCTGTCACTATTGGAAACACCTACAAGAACCAGTGCATGATTACTCAAAATTGTGAATAATACACACTGTGTAAAAGTGCATTCTTCCTGCAACAAACACCCTGAACACATATGAACTGTGATGACGGCAAAGCTAATTTTGTTTATAATAATTAAACACCTCAACAATGACTCACACTTTTACAAGCCTGTCTGCCATGTACTAAATTATTCCAGTGGGATCTTGGCTCAATGAATACGAGACAAATATTCTAATAATGACAATAGTTTGAATCCAATATTTACCGTTTATATAACAAAATTGTTTGGTTTGCTGTTCTACATACACCGTCTTCTTCTAAAGGAAAATGTTTGTTTCTCAAAGTCTCTCTGTTTGGTAAAGTCTCACATCTTGGCATATTTCTTCTTTGTATTTTTCGGCTTAATCCACTGACAGCTATGATTAATAAATTAAGATTTTTGTAAGTGCTTAGTAAAGCACAGTATCTCTGTGAATAAGCAGGGTCTAAGGAGATTGCAGTTAAAATAAATAATTAACACACTGTTCCTACATAATAAGAGAAGAATGCTTAAACGTATTTTTATACAAATTACATAATGCACGTGCATTAAGGTGCCTGGGGGTGCCTCACTACAAGTGTCTTAGTTTTTATTCCGTTAGCCTCCCCCATATTACTGAGGTTACCATTGCCTCTGATATTGTAAACTTTAGCGTTGGCAGGAATTAAGAAATAGTTATGCGGTGTACACTGGGAATACCCTCAGCAATTAGATATCAGTGGAGCAATCTAAAATAACGTACTTAATTTTCTCAATAAATCCCCATTTCTCCATAGATTATCACCTTAAGATTTATGCCCATCAGGTATCCACAAAAGGATACCTGGCAGGTATAAATGCATTAATCACTGCATAATTGTACATCACATCTGAATACAATTTCTCAATAGTAAATCCCATACAAGGTTTGAGGGCTAGGCTGATCAAGGAATGGTTTGCCTAGAGAAGTTGTGAATAACCCCATATGTGTTGGAGGTGCAAGGGAAGTTTCTTTACAGGGAAACACGTTTTTTTCATGGTGAAATGAAACACCAAAAAGTGCCCAAATATACAGTGGGGCTGCCTTTGCCCAACACATAATTGTATCTTTACTATAATCATGCACTGGGGAAATAGTAACTCCTAAAAATATCACAAGCTTGGAAACCAGTGACTGTTGTACCAGGCAAGAGAAAATGTTTAGACATCAGAAAGGTCAATTTTATTTGTAGAAAAACACCACAGACCTTTTTCTGCTATTTAAATTTTTTACCGAAAACAAAAAATCGGTAAAATCCACATTGCAAAGTATAAGCTCTACTCAATAACAAGGAGGAGAATATGTGCACTATTATTCATAAAATACTATGGAAAATTCTAATAGCCCAGTTCTCATCTGCAAACTACATGAATTAGCAAACATGGAGGATTACTATAAGTATTATGACATAAGGTCTCTTTAAATTGCCATACCGCATAATGACGCTCAAGCTGCAGGAGAACATTAGTTTCTGAAATTAGAGGTAATGGTAGTTAACTTTTTCTTTTTATTGCAGGACCAATATTTCATTTTATATTCTAATTACTTAAGAACCAGTGGAAAATACTATGGTCAAATATCTGAAACCTCAACGAGGTAAAGGTTTTATGATAGCATACAAGAGGAGTTCATTCTCCACAAGAAACGAATGACTTGAAGATATTGTAATAAATTATTTCAACATATATGATACCTTTCGTGTTTAGAAAGGCACAGCAAAGAAACCTACAATACAAAAATGTAATATTGAACAACAGGCACAATTAATAAAATTAATCCACACAATAAGTTATACAATGTTAAATTTTGCAGATATTATCGAGCATGAAAGCAAGTGGATAAGGTCTTTATAAAAAAAAGTCTACCTACTGTAGTAACTTACAATATTATCAAGATTTTTACCCACAACTGTTACTAGAGTATGTACCTTATCCTCCAATGCTAAGAGTTAAAAGAGACATTTTAATAGTGGACAAAATAGAACTAAACAGAAAATAATGGCTAACTGATCTGAGATTAGAAAATGCCGTCTTGAAAACAAAAGATTAAATATTGCCTTCAGAAGAAGAATAAGTAATAAGAGGTTGGTATTTGCTCATAAATATTCAATTAAAGAATCAAAAGAATAATAACAAAATTGACATTCGTCCAACAAGACAAAAGTAATTTTTGTCTATAAACGAGGACATAACTTTGGGGAAATTAGAACAACTGGTTTTATGCGATTTCAGATTCAGTTTGAATGACTTCATCAGGCTAGTCCACATCTCACTTTCACGTTGCACAAATTATTGTTAGCACCTTGGATGGGCTTGTTTTCCCATTTCCCTTGCATCCTTATGTTCCTTATGTGACCTGTGCCCCTACTCCATTATCCATGTGCCAAATACCCTGTACATTGTTCATCTCTTTATTGGGCTTCTTTTGTTTTGCTTTTCTTTTTTAACTGTGTTGTTCCTGTGTGGTCTCAAGTCACCCACCCACAACCTTCTTTTAACTTTTGTGGATGATTCCTCCAATTCTCTGTTCCCCTTTATTTGCTTACTCAAGTTTTTAGGAACACTTTGTAGCTACTTTCTCCTTTCTTATGCCCTGCACTTCCATTGCCCACCCATTCGACCCTGTGTCCCCATAACCCTGTACCCTATTTATTTAAATACATTTCTTTATTATTTAGTTCTTAGTAACTAAAGTATTTCTTTAAAAGAGGAATTCATTGTTTTAGGTACAATTATATTATTTCAGTGCTTGTTTTTGTCAGAATGAGGTAGCACCATAACAACAGCTGAAAGAATACCAGAAGAAGAATTTTTGAGTAACAAAAAAGACAACCCTCTAAACAGTGTACACATTGTTCAAATTATAACAAAATACTACGCATGTAATAAAATGCACTTCTGGAATGGCACGTGACAGAAAACCACTCCAATCAAAGATCCTTTATTTGAATGAATGATGGGATTTCTAAAGCATGTCGCTACTTCGAGGAGTGTCCAGGCGCTACATGGGAAATAAGAGTGATAAGATTAGGAGAAGAACTCATTAAAAAGTGAAAAGTCAAGTCTTAAGCTGCTTTCTAAATGACTGTTCATTGTTCACTTAGCGAAGTTCAACAAGCATTTTGTTCAAGGCTTGAGGGCCCAAAAGAGAAAAAGATTTGCCTCCGATTTTAGCTCGCTGTACCTTCGGAAGTTTGGTCAAGTGGCCATGAGAAGAATAAGAATAACTTGAAGCATAAGAGGAATGTTAGACAAAGGATGTGAAGTCCCTGGTAGCAACACATTTCACAAAGAAACAGTACAACAGCAATCAAATATGTTTTAAATTATTGAGCATATCAAAAGTCCATACAGATAAGGCACACGTAATCGCAGACTAGCAACAGACATTTGGGATAAAGTATTTGGGAATGAGTACATCAGTAGGGATAGAATGTCAGACTTGATTTGACATACTGTACCTAGAAACTAAACTGGCTTTGACTAGCCACTAAGTGTAAATCATGTGTTGATTGGATATACCAATTAGGGAGTAGGGAAGTGGCTAAGGGCCTGATTTATATTTCGGCGGATAGGTTACTCCGTCACAACGGTGACCCTGTCCGACAAAATATAAATCCTATTGGATATAATGGAGTTTATTTTTCTGTGGTTATTAACAGATGAAGGATATCTGGTTGGATTCATAGGGCTGATTATAAGTCTGGCGGTTGGACTCGTGGTGGCGCAGCAGTGGCAGTGTGCCATTTTGCAGATTATGACATTCACCGTTCCATCAGCAGTGGACTGCCTGCAACATCAGGGAACAGTCGTTCCCTGGCGGTGGCGCAGTTGCGTCACAACACAATATGGTGAGCGGGGACTGGCGCAGTCCTGCACAGCATGTAACGGGTTCCTGCGCACAAGCCATTTCATGGCAGCGCCCCTCCATGAAAAGCCTGGCGGTGCAGGAACAAAGGGGGCCCTACAGGGCCCCCATGTCCACCCCACTCCGGGAATACATTCAGGGGGCACAACATGTGCACCCCTCTCTATATTCCCACAAAGTTCCAACATGGCATGGATGTCCATGTCCATGCTGTGCTGGAACTTTTTTTGCCTCTCCCATTGCAGTGCCTATTTTCCAGGCACCACCAGAGGAAGGGCAATATTACAAGTTGAACTCATTGAACTCGTCAAAGGGTGGGAGATCCTTGCGCCGGTTTGGCGCAGCGGTGCCGGGGAAGAGTCGGAGCAACTGTGTCAAACTCATATTTAGGCCCATAGTTACTTAATAATCCTGGAAATTGACACACAAATTAGAATAATTTTGTGCAAATGTGGTTTGCAAACTTTTCTTTGCAAGTTAATGGTATTAGGTGGACATGGTTTTAACCTTAGCCTCCTTTAAAAATGCATTTACAGATTCAGATTCTCAGTAGAGCTCAGTCAAAAGCTGCAAGTCATGGAGAGTTCATCAGCTAAGTGCGCAGCAAGGTTTTTAATGCCCCCGTAGGGATAACATAAATGCAGAGTATAGTTTATGAAAAATGAAAGTTTGCAACACAGTGGTAAGCCATAAAATATCAAAGTTAGGGAGAAGGATCCTTTAAACTAGATTCATACTCCATACCAATGAAAGCAAAATATTGCCCCCCTTTTCAATCAACGTAATGCATATATTAACAGTCTTCTTACATTTGGCCTGGAAAATTGGAACATAATTCAGAAGTGTGATCTATAAACGGTACTGTTGGGCTGACACAAGGGCCACTGCACACATGGTTGATAGTGAATAGGACTTGTGTCTTAGCTCGCTCCTGCAGGAAGATAATATTGCATATCACCCTGTAGTCATTCTTAATACCAATAATGTGTTTGACACAGATCCTGGCTGATACTTAAAAAAATCACCAGAGTAAAAATGGACTTCTGACACTGAGAGTACAAACTTTCTAGAGCACACCTGCATGGACTGCTAATCTTACCAGCTGAGCCTTCTAATAATAATAATAATAATAAATCATTTTTAAAGCGCCTGGCTACACAATACTGTGTGTCCCCGCGCTAACTGCTAAAATACAGAGATCCAGAGGCAGCTGTTAAGAGAAAAAGCTCAGGAGGGGTTACGTGTTGGGAAACAGGAGAGTTTTCAGTTTACCCCGAAATCTCAGTTCAGATGGCTCCATTCGCAGATGGAGCGGGAGCGCATTCCAGTGTTTGGAGGCTAAATACCTAAAAGAGGTTCCTCCCATTTTAGCCCTGAAAATTCGAGGGATTTCAAATAGCATCATACCAGATGACCTAAGGTTACGGGTCAGGCGATGTATAGTAAGGAGATTTTTTAAATATTCAGGGCCTTTATCCTGAGCAATGCGATGAGCATAGCAGAGGGTCTTAAATTTGATCCTCTCCCTGACCAGAAGCCAGTGGAGTTTGGCCAAGGCAGTTTTTGCGGAGGATCTCCGCGATAGGCCGAGCACAAGGCGTGCGGCGGCGTTCTGTACACATTGCAGTTGGTGTAAGCCCTTCTGACTGAGCCCAATAAGGAGGGCATTCCCATAGTCCAGATGGGGAGTCACGAATGCATGGACATTGGTTTTTCTGGCCTCGATAGGAAGGAGATCTACTACTTTGCGAAGGACCTTTAAAATACCAAAGCATCTTCCTGTTACCCTGTTGACATGGGTCTTGCCGGAGAGGTCTGAATCCAGCATGACACCCAGGTTTCTTATCGACTCCATGGGAATGGGCAAGTTGCCTAATTCAGTAGGCCACCATTCTCGGGACCAGGCAGAGGATGTTCTCCCGATCAGCAGTTGTTCGGTCTTTTCGCCATTCAGACGAAGACAGTTGTTATTCATCCAGACCGCTACTGCCGACATACAATCTGAGAAATTGGTGGCATTCTCTCTTCGGTCAGGGGTTAGCTTAAACACCAACTGGGTGTCGTCCGCCTAGCTAACCATGCCCACCCCAAAACCATCTACAATGTGTGCCAGGGGTTCCATGTATATGTTGAATAATGTAGGGCTCAAGCTTGAGCCCTGTGGAACCCCATGTCTTATCTTCCGAGGAGATGATCTGAAGGGTGGGCAGTGCAGCTGGAAGCTTCTGTCAGCCAGAAAGGAGGGCAGCCACGCAAATGCTGGCCCCGTTACCCCCATGTCCGAAAGGCGAGACAGCAACGTTGAGTGCAGCACGGTATCGAATGCTGCACTGAGGTCCAGCAGGACCAACGCCGCCGTCTCCCCTTCGTCCACTATCTGCCGAAGACATTCCATCGAGTATAGAACTGCCGACTCCGTCGAGTAGCCTGTTCTAAAACCCGACTGAGAGGGGTGGAGGAGAGCTTCTGCTTCCAAATACTCCATGAGCTGTCTGTTCGTGATTTTTTCTATTATTTTAGCACAGAATGGGAGAAGGGAAATGGGGCGGAGGTTTTGGAACTGAGAGATGGGAATGTTTGGCTTTTTCTTCAACGGTATGACTTGAGCAGTTTTCCATTCCTTTGGAACATGGCATTCCTGAAAAAAGAGTGTGACCATGTGACTGATATAGTCAATTAATGTACTTTCCATAACTCCCTTGCACCGGTTCGGTGGATAGGCGTCAGTGGGGGAGCCGGACTGTATCCCATTGATAATACTTAAAAGTTCATATTTGTTAGGGGTTTTAAAAGTGGTCAACTGGGATTTGTGTGTAGAAATAGGTCTAGTGTCCACATTGATATTTGAGAGGATTTTTTTATCTACAAAGGTAGCACGAATTTTATCTACCTTATCAACGAAGAAGTCAGCTATCTGATCACATATCTCAACTGAGTGTGTGTCTTGAGTTTCGAGTCTCGAGGGAATTGTGAGTTCCTTGTAGATGCTAAATAATTCTTTTGTGGGGTTGTCTGCTTCCTTAATTCTGTTTTTGAGATGGAGCCTTTTCTCTGATCTAACCAATTTCTTGTACTTTTTTTACTCAGTTTTGTAGCGTGTTTTGAGTTCAGGAGCGTAGCTTTTTCTCCAGCTCCGTTCTATAGTTTTGCATTGGGCTTTGGCCATTCTGAGTTTCTCTGAGAACCACGGCGCTGCTTTAGATTGTCGTGCCGGTGGTTTGGATGTCCAAGGGGCAACCTTATCTAAAGCTTTCGACATCCACAGCTCATAGCTATCCCAGGCCTCCTGTAAGGTGTTACCTAATGTAGGGGGATGCTCAGCTAATATACTAGAAAAGAGTTCAGGAGTGAATTTTTTCCAGATGCGGCGTTTCTGTGAAAAATGTTTTATAGGTATAAATCCTGAGGGTTCTTTTTGTAGCTCAAAGGGAACAATGCTGTGATCCGACCAAATCAGTGGGATTGGGGGTAGGACCTTAATGCCTTGCCAATTCCCAAAAATGGGGTCCAGAAGATGGCCTAGCTGGTGGGTGGGGGCTGTGGAGAGAAGTTTGATGCCAACAGAATTTTGAGCGGCCGCTATCATTTGCGCCTCCCTGTCGTTTATATCTTCAAAATGAAGATTTAAATCGCCTAATATAATGAGTTTTTTATATCTGACTCCTAGCTGGGTAGCTGATTCAATGAGTTGGCTTCCAAACTGGGCAGCTGCACCTGGGGAGCGATATATTAATAGGCCAGTAATTACATTATTGGGGTTAATTCTTATAGTAAATAGGCCACATTCACTAGTAGGTAGAGTAGTTTTGAGAAGAGTGCAGTCTAATTCGGATTTATAGATTAGTGCTAGCCCTCCTCCCCGTTGTTTTTGTCTATCAAGTCTCAAAATACTGTAGTTGGGGGGAATCGCATCAAGAATATCCGGGGAGGATGTATCTTCTAACCATGTCTCGGTAAGGAACATGGCGTCCAGATCTCTGTCAGCCAATAAGTCGTAAATCTCAGTTTTATGTTTGGCCAAAGACCTGCAATTAAGCAGTATCATGTTAAGCTTAGCTTCTATTTTAGGTATTTTACTTGCTACAGGAAACACCTGATTGCATACCTCACAGAGCAGAGGCATATGCTCAGGACTTAACGTATGTAAGCAGCTATATGTCCGCATTTGACCAAACATCATTAAATCAGCTTTAGAGTAGCGAAGTAGGGGGCTAGTGCTATTTGGAGCACCCGCTACGTTGGTGTGGCCAGGGGGTTCTGCCCCGCGCCCCGGTCGATCGCGGACGGGCGCAGTCGGGCAGGACTCTGGCTTGACTCTGGCACGCGATCGTCGCGCCCGCAATGCGCGTCCGGTGCGCGGAGCCATGACCGTATGGTTTTATACCGTCGTTCGTGCGACGGGAGAGGTGAGCCCTCACTAAGATGGCCGCCACTATTTTCCCTGCCGGTCCCCGAAGATGACGGCCCCAGACTCGGCCACTTACTAGGGGGGGTAGGCACGCAGTCTGTCAACAAACAGAGAAAATACAGGTAAGATCTCATTACCTTAGCCCAGCACCCTAAATCGGTGCGAGGTCAGTTCCAGCCAAGGTGGTGACAGCGCGAGTGTAAAGCGCTAAATGCCAGAGGGAGGGGGGAAGGACACACACGGCAAATATTCAGCAATTTAAAACAAGGTAATTTTTAAAAGCGAAAATAAGCGACCTCCCGGCTCACGCCGCAGGAGTCAATGAATAGCAGTCTCCTGTCACAGTGCTTCTGCTGGTTTTATACCGTCGTTCGTGCGACAGGAGAGGTGAGCCCTCACTAAGATGGCCGCCACTATTTTCCCTGCCGGTCCCCGAAGATGACGGCCCCAAACTCGGCCACTTACTAGGGGGGGTAGGCACGTAGTCTGCCAACAAACAGAGAAAATACAGGTAAGATCTTATTACCTTAGCCCAGCACCCTAAATCGGTGCGAGGTCAGTTCCAGCCAAGGTGGTGACAGCGCGAGTGTAAAGCGCTAAATGCCAGAGGGAGGGGGTAGGACACACAGGGTAAATATTCAGCAATTTAAAACAAGGTAATTTTTAAAAGCGAAAATAAGCGACCTCCCGGCTCACGCCTCAGGAGTCAATGAATAGCATTCTCTTCTCTCATTCTATCACTGGATATTTATTGGGAGGTGATGGACTTAGCCCTTTTTGCAGGGTCATCCCTGAACTTTTTGCCTTTCTCCTAGCCTTTTTTCTGATGGTTTTATGACTCTGGGCACTTTAGCACTGCTGTCCAGTGTAAAGTGTGTGTGCTCTCAAATTCAAATTCAAATTTATTTATTTGATTTAGTTCTCTACTGAGAACAACAAATAAGATGATTAAAAACGATAAGATTACATTTATAGTTATACAAATTTTGAACATTCATCCTAATACAAATGTATTAAAAATTTTTTTAAATTTAAACAGATTATAACATACAAATTCTTTGGGAGGTGACTGAAGAAGAGAAAGCAAACTCTGTACACTTATTGAATTGCACTTTGTTTGAATTGGTTTTAAAAACCGCTTTCTAGCAACAACTGCTGTGGAATTAGGACAGACAAACAAAACGTGCATCAGGTCTTGAATTCCTCCTTTACAGAGGTCAAATAAACTATTGGCATGATTGTTATTTGTCCATTTACAAGTAAGAGATTTGAAAGGGAGGATCCCAAACCGAAGTAAAATCATGCATCGCCGGGCGCCATGTCGTAAAGTAAAAGTAAGATATTGTTGCCTTTGTTTAAATTCAATTGACTCAGCATATACCTTATAACATTGCAGTTTTGTACAGTGCTGGAAGTCAAGATCGTAGCTTATCCATGGAGTCAAATGTTTTAGAAAGAGTTTCAAATGTGCCGGGGTCCAGGATTTCAGCAGATCAACTGTACATTCTGACAACTTCAGTGCAAATGCTAAGTTTCGCTTAAAAACGTATTTTGACGATCCTTGGTCAAAGTTTTCCGATCTTAACAGAGCTCTTAGAGTACGTTGTTCAGCGTGTAAGATATTGTATGCCCATTGAATAATGCTCGTGATTCCCCAGGCATATGTTATGTTATGCTATAAATGATTTATAGCGCACACAAATACTCTGGAGTGTCCTGGCGGGTAAGCAGACTGTGCCCTAGAGAGTAAAGATTAATTAATTGGGTTGATTGAAAAGGTGAGTTTTATGTAGTTTCTTAAAAATACGGAAGTCCTGGGTGTGCCATAGCTCGTCAGGAAGATTGTTCCATAAGATGGATGCTTTTTACCGAAAGAGACTGGCCCCCCAGCCTAGTGCGATGAAACCGCGGAGTAGTCATCCTGCAAAGAGAAGCAGAACGCAGAGAACGGCTGGGATTATAGAAAGCAAAGCGCTTCCTGATGTAAGACGGCCCCAGGTCATGCAGGGCTCTATGGGCAAGGGTGAGAGCCTTAAACTGCACCCGGTGAGCCACAGGAAGCCAGTGCAGATCACGCAAGTGCAACCTCACACCAGATCTCTTAGAGATATTAAATAAGAGTCTGGCCACCGCATTCTGAATCATTTGTAGTTTATTAATCAGATAGCCGGGGATGCCGATGAACAATGCGTTGGCATAATAGAGCCAGGAGAGGATAAGGGCCCGAGCAACCATTTCCATAGCTGGCTGTGGCAGAAAATGGAAAAACCTTCTAAGGGTCTTAAGTAAGTATGGGCGAAATTTGCGAATTCGCGCTCCGCGAATTTGTGCGAAATTGCAAAAAAAGTCAGCGAGTTTGCAAATTTGCACAAATATATGACCACGTGTGCCTGTAACTTTGCCAGTGTGCTAAAAGGCGCCGAGGTCCCTTGAGTGAGCTGGCCATTATAGTGGGGACGGGCGGGAAGACGTTTCATACCGCTAGTGTGTGGTGGATGGGGCCAAACGGGCGGGGCTTCTATGCGAGTTCACATGCATCTTGTTTATAAAGGTTCAGAGACTGAGCAGAGCAGCAGATGAGGAGAAAACAGCCTCCTGGTCACAGGAGCTACACGGGGATGGCGCTCGGGAAACTCATGGATGCAAAAATACGTTTGGCACAAGTCCCCAGAATCCTTCAGATGTCCAAGATAGCTCTGCTGCGCATGTTGGTACAAAGCCATTCTGATCCTGCTCAGTGGGTTCAGGCGCATGCACCTGCTGCTGCTGGACAATGTCCCATATCATACTAAACTGACCCGTACAGGCATATGCTGTCGCTGGGCAGTAGGGTGCAGTGGCATGCGGGTGCTCCATGCCTGGTACATGCGCATATTGGTGCCAGGGGGGACACGTGTTTATTGGTGCTGTGTAGTAAGTTATGACTTTACATTTTGACTGCACCAGACGATGGTACCACCTACATGGATCAGGAGCATCCAGGCACCAGACTTCATGGTGCAAAAGCATAATGGTGCTGTGCGGTACGGGTATATATGTACTGAGGGCAGGGGGACACTTAGCACAATGTGTGCTCACACCCAGAGGGCTCCCAGGCAATTGAGCACGAAAGATGTTCACACTAAGAGGGCTCCGGGGCAGTTCAGCAGCACGGGGGCTCACACCCACTCGCCCCTGGGGCAGTTCAGTAGTGCGTGGGCTCACAACCCCTGGGCAGCTCAGCAGCACAGGGGCTCACACCCACAGGGCTCCCGGGCAGTTTAGCAGCGCCACCCTCTGGTTCATCACTGCCACCCTCTGGTTCATCACTGCCACCCTCTGGTTCACCACTGCCACCCTCTGATTCATCACTGCCACCCTCTGGTTCACCACTGCCACCCTCTGGTTCACCACTGTCACCCTCTGGTTCATCACTGTCACCCTCTGGTTCATCACTGCCACCCTCTGGTTCATCACAGCACCCTCTGGTTCACCACTGCCACCCTCTGGTTCATCACTGTCACCCTCTGGTTCATCACAGCCACCCTCTGGTTCATCACAGCACCCTCTAGTTCACCACTGCCACCCTCTGGTTCATCACTGTCACCCTCTGATTAATCACAGCCACCATCTGGTTCATCACAGCACCCTCTGGTTCACCACTGCCACCCTCTGGTTCATCAATGCCACCCTCTGGTTCATCACTGTCACCCTCTGGTTCATCACTGCCACCCTCTGGTTCATCACTGTAACCCCCTGGTTCATCACAGCCACCCTCTGGTTCATCACAGCACCCTCTAGTTCACCACTGCCACCCTCTGGTTCATCACTGTCACCGTCTGGTTCATCACAGCCACCCTCTGGTTCATCACAGCACCCTCTGGTTCACCATAGCCACCCTCTGGTTCATCACTGCCACCCTCTGGTTCATCACTGTCACCCTCTGGTTCACCACTGCCACCCTCTGGTTCATCACTGTCACCCTCTGGTTCAGCACTGCCACCCTCTGGTTCATCACAGCACCCTCTGGTTCACCACTGCCACCCTCTGCTTCATCACTGCCACCCTATGGTTCATCACTGCCAGCCTCTGGTTCATTACTGCCACCCTCTGGTTTGCCACTGCCACCCTCTGGATCATCACTGCCACCCTCTGGTTCATCACTGCCACCCTCTGGTTTGCCACCGCCACCCTCTGGATCATCACTGTCACCCTCTGGTTCATCACTGCTACCCTCTGCTCCATCACAGCACCCTCTGGTTCACCAGTGCCACCCTCTGGTTCATCACTGCCACCCTCTGGTTCACCACTGCCACCCTCTGGTTCATCACTGTCACCCTCTGGTTCACCACTGCCACCCTCTGGTTCATCACTGCCACCCTCTTGTTCACCACTGCAACCCTCTGGTTCATCACTGTCACCCTCTGGTTCACCACTGCCACCCTCTGGTTCATCACTGCCACCCTCTGGATCACCACTGCCACCCTCTGGTTCATCACTGCCACCCTCTGGTTCACCACTGCCACCCTCTGGTTCATCACAGCACCCTCTGGTTCACAACTGCACCTTCTGGTTCATCACAGCACCCTCTGGTTCACCACTGTAGATTATGGGGAGAAAGCACACCTGCCCAGCCTCAACCGGGGGCTGGTTAATGTGTTACTGAATTTGAGCTTCAAGTCCGGCACCTGCTTCCTTATCTGTAAGTGCTTCCTGTCGTGGTTTAATTTTTGTGACAGCCTGTAGCATTGTGCCATACTTGTAACTATTCTCTGACCCTGCTTCGAGGGTCAGAGCAGGGTCAGAGAATAGTTGTAAGTAGGCAACAACTCTGGAGGTGCCGCTCAGGAAGCACTTACAGGGTTACAGCAGGTGCCCAAGTTGAAGTTAATTTCTTTGTAACCATTTTGTAAATGGTTACAAAGAAATTAGCTTCAATTTGGGCACCTGCTGTAACCCTGTAAGTGCTTCATGTACTTCAGTTTTTGAAAATCCATCCCGAACGCGATTTCGCTGATTTTTCTGCAATTTCGCGAGATTCGCGGACCACGAAATTGCAGAAAATCCGCAAATTCCGCGAACGGAACGGATTTTTCGCCCATGCTTAGTCTTAAGGGTGCCGAATCAGACACCGGTGAGTTTTTTTATGTGATCTGAAAACCGAAGATCATCTCTGAATCATACCCCTAAGTTCTTCGCTGGGTCACCTTCAGAGCAGGGACATGGGAAATCCGGAGACCACAGTGCTTCTCTAAAAAAGGGAGTTAACTGGCCATACAAAAGTACCTCAGACTCCTCCTCATTGCACTTGAGTTGGGCCCGTGCCAGCCATGTAAAAACAGCTGATAGGCACCTCTGGGCAATGCCAGTGTCCAGGTCAGAGCCTTTCCAAGTAAATAGTAGCTGGGTGTCATCAGCGTAAGCCAAGATTTTAGCACCCAGCTCCTCTGCTAGGGTGATCAGGGGGGTCAGATAGATATTAAAAAGCAAAGGACTCAGAGTGTAGCCCTGAGGGACCCCGGTCAATAGCTTCCTAGCAGAGGATGAGAAGTGGGGCATCCAGACCTGCTGGGTGCGCTCATCCAAAAAGGATTTTAACCAATCCCAAATGGAACCAGCAATGCCAATGGATGAGAGTCAGGCGAGAAGGAGCTGATGAGGCACCGTATCGAAGGCGGCAGAGAGGTCCAACAAAATCAGGGCCGCTCTGCTGCCCCGTTCAAGCAGTCTCTAATCGCCTCTGCCTTTTCCACCAGCTCAGTCTCTGTGCTGTAAGATGTTCTTCTAAACCTGGATTGGGCTGGATGAAGAGCCCCAGAGGTTTCTACAAAGGCCTCATGCTGGCGGAAGACCATCTTTTCGCACACTTTAGCCCAGGCCGGCAACAGAGAAATTGGGCGATATTTGGTGGGTACAGAGGGATCTGCGGTAGGTTTTTTGAGGAGAGGAAGAGGTTTTGCCTGTTTCCATTGCACTAGAACAGTAGCAGACTGAAGAGATAAATTAATAATAGCAGCAGCTTCTGAATACACAATCTCAGCAACCCCCGCTAAAGCTCTAGCTGGGCACGGGTCAGAGGGGGAGCCAGACTTAAGAGATTTAAGAATGGCTAGAATGTCAGGCACGTATGCCGGCAGAAACTGAGAGAATGAAGGGCTTATGAACTCTCAAGGCAGGGGAGATGAAAAGGAAGAGATCCTCTGCTCCTCCGAGAGCGTTCCTAAACTGTTCTGAATGGACTGTATTTTATTAATAAAAAAGGAGGATAGCTCCTCAAACCATTGGGTGGAAACTGGAAAAGTCTTTTGTTCAGCACAGGGGGACAAAAAGCTTCTAACAATAGAAAATATCTCCTTACTATTATTGTTGGCTTTCGGGATTCGTTCGGCATTAAAATCACTCTTAGCTTTTCTAACAGCTACATAGTAATCTCTCTGGGCAGAGCGAAGTGCAGATTTAGCAGCAGGACAATACGCCACACGCCAATGATGTTCCAGTTTTTTACAACCCTGTTTCAACTCCTTCCAAATCGTTGAAAACCAGGGGTTAGAAGGAAAGGATCGATGATGACTATAAGCAGGGGGTTTGGAAGAAGAGTCAACCCAATGACTAACCCAGGCATTGAACCAATCCACCCCCCCCCCCCCGAGATCATAAACAGGAGCCGGGTGCGTGTGTAACAGAGCCTTAGTTAGCGACGGAATGTTGATCTTCTGGGAGGGCGGGCTATGAGTCGAGGCCGAGGTAGAAAAAAGCTTCCCCATGGCCCACGGAAACCTTAGCAGAAAATGATCAGACCATGTAACTGGTAGAGAATCCATGACAGAAACATCAAAATTAGAGCACACCAGATCGATCAGGTGGCCCCCGTATGTGACGGCAACTTAACCCACTGTGTCAACTGTGTCAAATAAAATAGATCCAACAGAGCTGCGGAATCCGGAGCCTCTGCTGTATCTAGATGAATATTAAAATCACCCAGAAGTAAAAACTTGGGGAAGAGAAGAACACAGGAGCAATGGCATCATCCAGTGTCTTCAGGAAAGCTCCAGGAGGGCCGGGAGGGCAATACACCAGCGTGCCCCCCAACGTAAAGTGGGGTGACAAGGTAAAGGTAAAATCCAGGGCCTCCCCCTCCACCAACTCCTTAGATGTCTCACTCGTAAAAGACCGTTCCTCCCTGAATACCACTGCAGTGCCTCCCCCTCTCCCGGTTAAGCGATCGGCACAAGCTATACAGTATCCCCGCGGGACGGCAAGCTCGACCACCGGAGCACAAGACTCACTTAGCCAGGTTTCAGTGATAAATAGAGCGTCTAACTTATCATCCAGGATTAGCTCATAGATATTAAGAGCATGTTTAACCATAGAACGTGCATTGATAAGTGCTGCAGAGATTCTATGCTCCCTGACAACTTGAGGAACCGGGCAGCGCCGTTTAGTGTTAAAACAGAAATAGCAAGCAGCACAAGTTCTAGAAAGATTGTGGACGGCCCACTGTTTGTTTCCAACACAGGGCGGTGAATCTAGAGCCAAAAGTTCATCACGGCTATAGAACCGCCTGCTACCCAAGTCTGCTGGCACTAAACCGGCAGCATGACTGGCACTTGGCGCTCCCGGGGCGCGGACGGGCGCAGACGGGCTTACCTCTGGTGTGCCCGCTGCACGCGCCCACTGCGCACGTCCGCTGCGCGTCTGAGGGAGCATGTGCGTTTTAGGCATTTTCCTTCCCCCAGCTAGACCCCTAACTTGCGACCCACCGGGATCCGGGACTCCCAAGATGGCGTCCTGCCCTCCACTCAATTGGCACTAGGAGCCGCGGTGGACCGGGGCAGGGACAGCACACCTCCCTGGCCTAAAACCGGGTAAGTGTGGGCCAAAACAAATGAGCGCAAAAAGAAATAAGAGCAGCAGTGGAGAGTACGTTTTTTAAAAAGCAGAACACTTTAAAAAACTAGTAAAATAAAGATCACTAGATAGAGCTACAATGCACAGTTTAACAAATAATTAATCATTACAGACAGCCTGAGTCCAAAACGGTTCAAGCAGGGACTGCTACTACCCGCTCTAGCTGCCGCAAACCCAGCACTGCCGGTCGTTTTATGCGTTTTTCCTCCCCCAGCTAGACCGCTAACTTGCGTCCCACCGGGATCCGGGACTCCCAAGATGGCGCCCTGCCCTCCACTCGGTCAGCACTAGGAGCCGGGGTGGACCAGAGTAGGGACAGCACACCTCCCTGGCCTAAAACCGGGTAAGTGCGGGCCAAAACAAATGAGTGCAAAAAGAAATCATAGCAGCAGTGGAGAGTGCGTTTTTTAAAAATCAGAGCTGGGATTGATCCAGTTGAAAAGGCCCACTCTTTAAGATGTTCCAAAACACTGGCTGCGAAGATCTTTCCTATCGCGTCAAGCAGGGCGATCTGTCGGTAGATGCCAGGGGACAGTCGAGAGCCCTTCTTATGTATTGGAATAATTATATTTCACCAGTAGTGAAACAGTGGGAAAAGAGGGGGGCTAAAATAGGCTTCACTCCTTTGGATTCTTTTGGAGCACCTTTACAGGAATCTGATGTAAGATTGTAAGATTAAGAATTGCGTGGTCGCTTCCCTGGTTGAAGTTGATGCTTAGGTATTCTATCATCCTGAACAAAGCCGGACTACATATCATGTAATCTAGTAATGAGGAGTTTAAAATACCTTTTCTTGTACTTGTTGCCGGTATGTCTACTTCTATGTTACCGTTTAAGATTACTCCATTAAAAGCTGGTAGCGAGGAGATTATTATTTTCCCCCGTTTATCTGCTTTGATCCCTGGAGGAAAAGTTGGTGTTGAAATTGACAGGGCCTCGTCCTGTAGTCCGCATTCCCATTTCTCCAGTAAATCATTGGAAATGTTCCCGTTGAAGTCTCCTGTTAGGAGGACTAACGGGAATCCTTGGCTTTCTTCCACCACTTCCAATTCCTCAAATATTTCACACATAAGGACATCCGATTTGGAGCCAGGCAGAATATATAAGTTGAAAATAAGTAAGTCTTTTGGACTGTCTGCTGGCTCCTTCCGACACTTAACCTTAATACATTGACTATTCATTGATTTCATGGGGATGATTTCCTGATCCCAGAAGGAATCTTCGCTTAGAAGTAGTGCGATTCCGCCTTTGGCGTGTTCCCCGCTGACTGGTTCCGCTGGGATGTCGTATACAATGTATTTGTCTAGATAAAAAGTTGTAGTTGACCAGGTTTCCTGAAGTGCCACAATCCCCGGGTCATCTTCCAGGATCTTTGCGACTTTCTCCTGGCATTTCCCTGTGATATTCTAGGAGGTAATGGTCAGGCCTTGGTTAAAAAGGGAGTATGTTTGCTCTTCCCTGTTTATTTCCATTTATATTCTCCAAGATCCAGGACCAGTGCTTTACATCTGTTTTTATCTCCTCCCTGGGAATGAGTTTATTCCAAATCCATCTTTCACCATTCCTAATTGAGATGGTTAAGTTTTCTTTAGTAATGTTAATCGAGTCAGTGTGACCGCTATGGCCTTGTGGGAGTAAGTGATTTTTCATATCTTTGATCTCTTTGGGGTTGTTCCGAGTGTGGAATGCCTTATGGTCAACTGCTACAACATCGTATCCATTTTTAAACCGAATTTCTCTTTCCTTCAAAACAATTACCGTAATCACTGGAGACACCGAAACCCCACTACAGCCACCGTGATTTTAGACTTTAGCAGAAAGATTACTAATTTCATCTCTGAACTTGAAAAAGTGTGTAACAAGTGTATCGTTTGAATAAGATTCGTAATTCTCTCCCGGTTGAGTGGGTCATTCCCTGATGGGAATAGATCTGTGAACACCAAAATACTTGAGTGAGTCTGCAGTTCGTGAGGGGTCCAAGGCTGTTTTGTCGATTGAGTGAACACTGGATAGGAAAGTTTAATGCAACTTAAGGCAGTTGAAAAGCTAACTGCCAGGGGGTTGAAGACGTTAATGATCTCTTTTGATTGTGTGTCAATCTGCTCTGTGATATTCTGATTTGAGTTATTTTTCAGGGATTTGTCTTGTTCGGAATTTGAAGTTCGGGAGATGAAGATTTTGGAAACTTTAGCATTTGTGGTTTTTGATTGGTGAGTCTCCTTGTTATTCTTTTCTTCTGCCTTTTCCTTTTGTTCTTATTGGTTATCCTTTCCTTTTTAGATAAGGCCGTATCTGAAAGGAGTGGGGCTGGAGATTGGGAAGATTTTCTTCTTTTTTTGATTTCAGTGGTGAACGAATTATTAGTTTGGTCGGCTGCGACTTTGGAATTGGTCCGATTGAAAATTGGATAGTATGCACTGACCTGGTTTGAAACTTTATTGGTATCTGATCCCTTAAAAAGTTTGCTAAGCAAAAATATTTGATTGTTCTCTGACTTTTTCTGAGATACTTTTTGCGTACTCTTCCCCGTTTGGGTTGATGTATGCTTCGTCTTGAGTAATGCATCTTCGTTTGAAGGAGTATCTTTGTGGTTGGGGAGGTTAGCCTCGATTTTTCTTACTCCTTTTTGAGGTGGTGACTGGCAGATACATTGCTGTTTCCTTTTTTCATCTATGAGATATTGCAACATACCTATTTGTGTGTCCAACATCTGATCTGAGATATCCATCATATTCCCCAAGAGAGTAAGGATTGATTCTAAAAAAAATTGTAGAGTAAATAAAGATTTAGATACTGGTGGATGGCCATTTGGAGATTGTGAATGCATTGTAGAGAGACATTCTGGTGATAGAGAGAGATTCCATGGTGAAATTGATATTTTTTGGGGGGTACTATTTACAATTGTCAAGTAATCCTTCATCTCTCTAGGCACTTGGCTCGAGAGAGAAATATTAATGTCTGGTAGAGTAAAATCTGCTGCAGAAATTTGATGTACTTTGTGTTCCAGTAAAAATGTAGATGTTATTCCCTGATCCTGCAGTGCTTCTGTATTTACCATTTCTTGAACAGTGGAGTTACTGACTTTATTTCCCTTAAGGTCAGGTGCACTTCATTGATGTTTCTGACGTTCTGCGCAAGATCATTAGGGTCAATCCTTTGTTCAATTATGACTTATTTTTGGAAAGAATTCCGTTATTTCAATGTTCCCCGCCATGTGTCCTATATGGACCTTCTTGTCTGCATTTTTGCGTATGGTTTGCTGTGTTCGGAGTCTTTTCATAAAGATTGTACGAGATCTTAACTTTTTGTAAGCCATTCTAGGTTGAGTGATTGCAGTAACTAGTTATTAGGGGCTTGAGATACTTAGCGGTCCTTTAACTGATAATAGGCGCAATGGTTGAACTAGTTATTAAACTTGGTAGAGAGTAACCCTAGGGAGGATGATTGGCGGTTCAGCTCGCAGTCGCTCTGCTCTCCTCCGCTATGCTGCCACTCTGCTCCGTGCTCCGCTCACGTGACTCAGGAGAACCAATCTCTCTGCTCTCTGTGGTAAACATGGTAAGATTAGTCTACACCTGTTTGGCATATATAATTTACCTGTCAGTCCCTTGTAAAGTGGTATCTCAGATACCCGGGCTGGTAAATTAAATGCTACTGGTGGACTTGCAGCGCAGATTGTGCCACCCACCAAAGTAGCCTTTCAAACCTGTCTCAGGCCACTGCCATTGCAGGGCCTGTGCATCCAATGTTACTGCTGCTGTGACGTGGCACCTAAAGTGTGTGCCATGTCTGTGACCCCCCTTTTACTGCATGAAAGTCACCCCTAAGGTAGGCCCTAGCTAGCCCTATGGGCAGGGTGCATTGAAGGTAGGACATGTACCTTAAGTGTGTGACATGTTCTGGTAGTGACAAGAAGCCATTTTGGTTTCTCACTGCTGTGAGGCTGCCCTCCCATAGGAATGCATTTAGGATTCCCTGATAAGTGTTTCAGTGGTAATGTAATGTAATGTAATTGTGCTTTTCTATAGCGCAGCTATCACTCCAGGGAGCATCTTGGCGCTGTAGCCCGCAGCCAGATGGAAACAGGCCGGAAAACTACTCAAGCATGGGGCCCTGCATACTTATACCAAGGCTTTGCACGCGGTGTCCGTAAGATTAAAAATCCAGGTTTTCAAAGCTTTCCTAAATAGGTTCTTGCTCTTAGCGGGGATTTGCCGCAATTGCGGCAGGAGCTTGTTCCACGACCTGGAACCTATCACTCCAAGAGATTTCCCTCCCTTCGTGACAAGCCTAAATTTGGGAATCAACAACAGATTCATATTTGAAGACCTAAGGTTACGGGATGGCACGTAGCGTCTGAAGCGATTCAAAAAGTATTTTGGCCCTCGCTGATGGTATGCTCTGAATGTGATAACTAGTATTTTAAACAGGATGCGCTTATGAATTGGCAGCCATTGGAGGGCCTTAAGCGCCGCCGAGGCGGACGACTTCCTCGGCCAGCCCAGGACTAGGCGGGCGGCTGCATGCTGGACCATCTGCAGCCTGTGCAGGACCGATTTATTTATTCCTGCATACAGGCTGTTGCAGTATTCCAGTCGAGATGATATAAGTGCAACCGCCACCGTTTTCCTGGCTGCGAGTGGAAGAAAATCAAAAAATTTCCTTAGGCCTCTAATGGTGTTAAAGCAGGTGCCGGCCACAACCACAGCCACTGCCTGTTGTTTAAATGACAATGACTCATCGAACTTGATACCCAAGTTACGGGCCGTGTCAATGGTGTTAGGAGGGACTTCTGCCTCTTACGGCCACCATAGTTTGGGGGAGAACAGATTTTTCTGTCCAAAAGGCAGGATTTCGGTTTTGCCCGAATTGCACTTGAGATGGTTATTCCTCATCCAGTTAAAGGTGGCTGCGAGGCAGTTTCTAAGATTTTCTTCTGCTCCTGACACCTCGCCATCCAGTACTAGGATGAGCTGAGTATCATCAGCGTACGATATAGTGCTGATCTGAAAGGATGAGATCAGCTCGATCAGGTGGACTATGTACAGATTGAAAAGTACGGGGCTCAAGCTGGAGCCCTGCGACACCCCTGTCGTCATCGCTTTCTCCTCCGAACAAAACTCTCCCAATACCGTGACTTGGCGCCTATGACTGAGGAAGTTTTTTCAGCCACTTAAGTACAACTCCTGCTATCCCTGATGTTACTAGGCGGCCAATCAATATGGAGTGTGAGCCCGTATTGAAGGCCGCCGATAGATCTAGTAAAATCAGTACAGCCTTCTTCCCCTGGTCCATGGCGGTCCTCATGGTCTCCACAGTAAACAACAAGGCGGACTCCCTAGAGTGCATAGCCCTAAACCCGGACTGGTTAGTGGTAATTCCTGTATAAGAGGAATAGCGTGGTCAAGTTTGGTATGGTTGGAATAGTAATAAAAAATGCTGCACAAAAGTTATTATCACTATTTTAGAAATGCCACTTTTAGAAGTTGGCTTTTTGTGTTCTATATGTCTGCCTGCCTGATGTGGATTGCATGTCTGGCTGTGGAGTGACAGGGGCTGGTGAGGTGTGTGTGGCTTCAGGGAGGGCAAGGTGATTCAGCGCTAGGCTGAATAGGAGATCTGCATTTTGAGTAGTGGGAGGAGTAGTCCCCTGACCCTGAATAGGCCTGTGCCTGCCTGGGTGAATGCTGGCTCCGCCCCCATGTGGTGGTCTGATGGCCGACCCCCGACCTGACAAAGGGGAAGAGGAGCCCTGTAAACAGAGTACTCCAAAAACCCCAGAACCAGTTCAGGCTGGTTCCCCCGAGCCCTGTGCCAAGGGCAGACAAAGGAAAAGGTACTATAAATATTTGGGCTGTGACCCCATGAAAATGTTGTGCTTCATGGTAACTTGCTGCTGCTGGGCTCCAGGAGTAACTGCCACGAGGGACTGCCTCCCTGCTGGAGGGCCCTGTAAGCTGGCCTGCCTGGGCCCAGCCTTTCCCCTTGACCTGTGGGGTCCCACCGCCTTGTGAGCGCTGCATCTTTATTTTTATGCTCCAGGACTAGGGGAGTGTTATGTTTTAATTTGCAGCGATGGGCTGCGACGTATTTAGAGGGAATCCCGGTGTGGGGATTCCCCCACATTGATGCCTACTAGCGGGAGCCTACCCCACATTTTGGTGCACTCTTGACGGGAGCCCACCCCACATGGATGTTTATTTAGCAGCAGGAGCCCAACCCGCATTTTTGTGCTACTAGTAGCGGGAGTCCACCCCGCATTTGCCAAGAATCACTGCCGTGGCTCAACCTGAAACAAAGAGAGAGCCGCCGCAACACGGCCCGGAAGCCAAAGCTCAGAGACACTACTGCCAAACCTGAAGTCCAGGTGAGGGCCTCCCCCGTGCTGGTGAATCCCTGGAGAAGCTGGAGACTTCGCTCCAGCTCCCAGGTGGCGCAGAAGGTGGTGTGGCTGCCCAAGGAGACCGGAGGAGTCTGCAGAGACCGTCCCGGTGAGTGGGGCTTAAGTCTGTGCACATTTGTGGTGCCGATCGAGGGCACCGGAAGAGTCCCAGAGGAAGGGGCTTGCGGGGTACAGTGTCTGGAAGGCCTAAAAGGCGGCTTTAAAGGCACAGTAGTGCCAGTGAAAATTATTTTTGGGTGCAGTGCAGTGCCTGTTGGTGCCAGTCGCTACAGCTGCACTGCGAGAGACAGCGTGCAGCTGCAACATGGGGCATTTTTCATTTCTGAAGATGAAGGAGTGAGATACATCCCTCTGCCTCAGTGCATTGCGCATTGCGCACTTTGCTTTTGCGGCAGTGGCAGCCAAAGGGGCCAGTGGTAGGCCCCAGTTACAAACCCTAACATTATGGACAAAGGGCATTTGAGCCCCACAGTAGGCCAGTTGGCCTGGGTTCAGCTTTATGGTGTTGATAGGGCGCGAGGCCCAAAGGCGATGTATGCACCTGGGGAGTGTCACTAAAGTGCCCTCCTAATTGTGAGTTATTGCCGAATATGTTTATGCTTATGATGCCTATGCATAATGTGTTTATGCCTCCAGATGTTCTGTAATGTTCCGAAGTTGGTTTGATTGCCCCTTTTTCATAATATCGCATTTTTTAATTTTCTTTGAAGATTTTTGCCAACCTTATTTTTCTGATTTATTGATATGTCAATTCGGATTTGGGCTACATCCATTCGACCAATGGGGCAAAAATTCAAGCCCCGCTTTAATAATGATATTTCCGCCTCAGATACCATTCTTTTTGATAAGTTTACAATTGTCTTTAACTTCACTTATTGTGTTTGTTTCTGTTTCATACTCCTGGTTTGAGTACCCACTTTTTCTTGCCCCTCTGCTCCTTTTTCCCCTCGACGTCTGTTTCCTCAATGTCCCCATGGTTGGCACCTTCCTCTTCCTCGATAGGTTTGAGGTTGGCTGTTCATATTTTGCTCCCACTGTCGCTGTTGAAGCACCAACCGCATATCCCCTAAAAAAGTTCTTTTAGATCTTTCCACATTTTGGTCCAATTCCCCTTCACTTCTGTCTGTTGACGTCAGGGAGGATAAACTTGTGGAGGTATTTGCTTCACCCTCAGCTTTCTCACGCTGTTTTAACATGTCATATTTTTTGGCATACTTAAAGGTGCTTCCTTCTAGGTAATCCTCTTTATCTCGTTGGAACTTTGGTTGTTTTCGTGCTAGGTAATCCTCTTTATCTCGTTGGAACTTTGGATGTTTTCGTTCTTTCACACTTCCTTCATGTTCCTCAATTTGTTTTTCTAGGTCCTCTTTGAACTTTTCCATATCCGCATTTAGATCCATAGTTGCTATTTCCCTTTCAAGAACTTTTAACTGTTCTTTCATTTTCTCCAATGCGATTTCCAGATGTTTCACGAAGATTTCCAGTAATCCCATAGATGATTTTAGGATATAATCACCCCATTCCTGGAGTAGTTCATTGCTTGTATCCTGATGGCTTGGTATTAATGTTATCCTCAAGCCTCTTGGCACTCGTTGTACCTCCAGGTCTTTTTTAAGGAAAACTACTTCCCACCATTTATTCATCTCTTTCTTAGATAACTTTACCCAACAGCCTTAGCTTGCTATTTGTATCCGTTTTTTATGGGATGATTTTGATTCCAATCCCTTTGTACTACTGATCTTCATTTTTCTTCACTATCGCACATGAAAGCAGATTCAAATACTTAATTTAGAATGCAAGCTGTACATAAACATATATAATACTAGACTATTATGTTTCTCTATTAGAATCTGGGCCACATATATGGTTCAGATGCCTACTGTCTTGTCTCTTAGTTAACCAAAGGCACTGTCACCCCTGAACCGGTCTCCTAAATGACCAGTTTGCTTCACTTGCTCGCAATAATTCATTTATTGCTCTTATGCCTCACCATTTTCAAATTCCACCAGCCGCCACGGGTCACATCACCCATGTTTTTTTTAAGTGTGCACTCCCTGTCCAGTGTGTTCTTTCCCATTTTATTGAAACCAAGATGCATACCATAAAAGAGCCTTGTCAGTGCTTTCCTACCTAAGTTCTAACAGGCTCTGCAGCTAGGACACTGTGAGATTGAACTTTCCAGAAAGAAATGTGTTTCGCTATCACTTGAGAGAAAAGCACAGTCGCAGGGATATTGGGAATCGTTGCCTACTTTCATGGGCCAAAATGTCATAATTGTCCTTAACAGTGCATGTGTTAGCAAACATATGCATATCCCTAAATCGTAAAATACACACAGCACATTTAACCACTGTAAAAGCATTGATTAAAGTTGAATGGTAATAAAAAAAAATCCCAACATTTTTGGAGGAACTTCTAAACTGGAAGGAGAGTCCACATGTGGATGGGAATGCTATAATGGAGAAAATTATTTTGTAGACTAAACACTTCTTCCAGTGCTCACTTTCTGTAAGTACCGATCTCTTAATGAGGTCCTACGTCTGAATGTGCTTCTGCGTGTTTTCACACTGGGCGCTATGCTCAAAAGCCATCTATTTCTGCATGGCAAGTAATCTCTAAACAAAAAAAACAGAAATACAAAAACTTCCACTTCCTCCTGCCTATCTAATTTTTAACGCAACCAATAAAGTGTAATAATATAATGTACTGAGTTGGGTAGCTGTGCCAAACCTTCAAATAAATATGCTGGCATTTCGACATGCAGAACGTTAAGTTCTTCCTTCTGCATCTGTTTCAGCTGGCATCTGATCCAAGCCTGCTAATCATGCATTGCCTTTATTATTCGAAAACACTTTCTTAGCTCTTCTCTACCCCCTCCCCCTCCCCCTCTAAACAAATAAACAAGAGAGAGAGAGCGTGAACGAGTGATGCTTGCTCGCCCACTCATCTGGTGGGAATAATTGCAGACTGAGAAGTGTTTTAATAAGGTGATTACGCTTAAACTAATCCAATTTTTCTTACTGTAGTAAAGAACCCAAAGGAAGTTACTGTTCACTGACAGGGTTAGCTGCAAAAATAAGAAAAAAAACAAAAAAAGGTTGACAAATAAAGGTGATGTTGTGGTGATTCTGAGTGATAATGAAGTGCTGCTTAGTGATACTGAGGTGGTGCTGCTGAGCTGGTGCTCTGGTGGTGATGAGTGATGCTGAGTTGGTGTTGTGCCGAGATGATGCTGATGTGGTGCTGTGTTGTGTTGAATTGCTGCTGAGGTGGGGCTGCGCTGGTGCTGCGGTGAGTCTGTGCTGGTGCTGAGGTGGTGCTGCACTGGTGCTGAGGTGGTGCTGCACTGGTGGTGTTGCACTGATGAGGATGTGGTGCTGATGCTGTGATGGTGTTGTGCTGATGCTGATGTGGTGTGCGGATGCTGAGTGATACTGAGGTGGTGCTGAGTGATCTTGAGGTGGTGCTGAGTGCTAATGAGGTGGTGCTGCTCTTGTGCTTAGGTGGTGCTCAGTGATGCTGAGTTGGGGCTGTGCTGAGGTGATGCTGATGTGGTGCTGTGCTGATGCTGAAGTGGTGCTCCTTTGGTGCTAATTGCTGCTTTGTTGGGTTTGCATTGTTGTTGAGGTGGGGTTGCACTGGTGCTGAGGTGGAGCTGCAGTGATGCTGAGTTGGTGGTACACTGGTGGTGGTAAACTGATGAGGATGTGATGATGTGCTGATGCGGAGATGGTGCTGTGTTGTTGCTGAGTGATACTGAGATGGTGGTGCTATGTTGGAGCTCAGGTGTAGTAGAGAGATGTTGAGATGCAGGATATACGGTGCTAAATAAAACACAGGTTATAATTGGCAATACGAATTTGCATAAGAAGATTTTTAGTTCCGATACCAGAGCAGGTGTTCTGGTTAAAGGGAAAAACTTAATCTCTTCCAAAAACGACATTGTTGCAGGGACCTTGAAAAGTGACCCTGAGTGTGGTTCGAAGTGATGGGCCTGCAAGACTAACCTCTGAAATATGAAAGATATTTACTACTTCTTTAACAGCTTTCACTTTCCATGTGCTTGCATACTGTGGCATGCTCTTGTGGTAGGCCTCCTTCGGGCCTTCAGTAGGCTTAAAACATCATGCAAGAGGCCTAACTCTACCACTTTGAATTAACATCCTCAGTATTCTAGCTTAACCCCAGCTGCCGCTGCCCTCGTGAGCAGGGAAAGGGAAACTCCAGGAAACTTCACTGGAGATTGCACTGTTTTTTAGAAAGCAATGCATATTCTTTCAAGTGTATTTTCAGCACCCATTGGTCTGGTGGTATTTAATTACACCAACTCATTTTTAACTGAGCACAACAACACAAGAAAACTAGGGGCTGTATGTACCGTTGAAATGTGGCATGGTAACTCTGTGTTCTTCTCCACAAACGTCTGCGCTTCTATAACCATCTTTTTGTTTGGTGGCTCAACTGTTTCGCTACTCCAGGTCTGTCAACAGCATTACAAGAATAGAGGCAGAAAAGAAAATAAAAGGGGTGAAGGATAGAAATAGCAGCCCTGAGAAGAAGAGATACGGAAAAGAGAGAGAGAGAGGTAGTGGTTGCCCTTTTGGGACTTTTGGACTCCACTCCATAAGAAACAGCCCCTTCTCCACCGCCCCCTCAACCCCAGATGGCTACCGGGACTACACTGTGACTCTTATGCAGGCTGGCTAACAGAAAGACAGGGCAGTCTACAGCACTGCGATGACTGGGAGATGAAGAAACCAGGCCACTCCAACTAGCAGTTCCACAAAGCTGTGCATGGACAAGGCTCAGGAAGAAGGTCGCTACGTGGGTGGCCTGCCTCTCAAACAAAACCGGCCACATACAGTAAGGATAGGCTGCCAACTGCTACCTAGTGTTCCCAGGTGTCCAAGCTAGTCCTGAAACCGCACTGGCTGCATTGAGCACAACCTTTCCAAGCTAGGTTCGCCCTCTGGAAATATTTATACATACATACATACAAACATACATACATAGATACATGGATATATGTGTGAGAGGGATGATCACTTACCATGTAGTCTTTTCCCTTCCTGTTGTGTGGACTTCCTTATCGGCATGTGTGATAACGTGTCAGAGTTAACACTAAATAAGAGGCCAGTTAAGCTTTGAGGCCAACCCCATTGCACCGAAACTCCTCCATATGATGTCATAAACAGAACATGCATTGTGCCCTTGGGAATACCCTTTCTGACGTCACACGCAGCAAACAGGATGTAAACAAAGCAATGAATGGCCGATTAAATAACAGACCCAGAGGGTTTTAAGGCATGTAATGAGCGGTCCACACTATAGAGAAACTGTGGTTCTTTACAAAGCATCTTGGCATTGCCGCCTCAGTCTCCCACTCACTGAGTGCTCCTCTCACATGCAGCCACTCACGAGGGGCAATCTGCTAAAAAACACCCATGAAGGCTCCTGCCCCAACATCAGAGAGGTTTCCAACAGAGTTGCTTGACGTGGAGCGGTGGCAGGACACATCTGAGGAGGATTGGCCAGCCTAAAGTAAAAAAAAAAAAAAAGAGTACGCCAAAAACACCATAAGCAGGCCAAATAGTATGGGGACAGCAACAGGGGCATTCTCCTGGGAGGGCTGAAAGACCAAAAGGTGGGACTAATTAAGCATGTCCACCAATGACAATCAGGCATTTATTGAACGACACTAACAAAAGCCAATTGAAAAGATGGGAGGTCCTTGAAGCCATATAAGCACTACAGCATGCCTCACAGAGCAGTGCATACGCACTGACTCTAGGCCCAACCTAATGAAAGGTGACTGCATTGATATATTGTCATGATGATCTTATAAACTAACTGCAGCTAAATGGCCTAGTCCTGTTTGATTATCTCATATTCTTTTCTGCTCACACAAACCCGGAATAGTAAATTGGACGTTTGGGTACCGCTCTACGCAAACAAAGTACAGGTGTGACATGGAATCATATTGGAACATTTACCTCTGAGGTACTTCACACAAAGTACTTGGATATGACATACAGTATATTTGATTAAATACTACCGTCACTACAAGTAAGCGGTTTGCTTCTTATTCTCTTGCCTAATTGAGAGGTGCTTCGCTGCCCTTCCAAGTTTGGTGTTATCTATACAAAAATACAAATAAATAATATATACTCAACAAATTGCAGACAGTGGTTTTCTTTATAACTCTGCGAGGATTCTACATGAGAACATAATTCACCTGAATGTTGATTTCAGAAGTTGATTAATAAATCAAATGGTACTAAGGAGCATTAATGTTGCCATTGCCGCTAAATTACTAGCTGGGTTGCAGCGCAACTCACAGCATCGGAGCTGTGGTCCAGCCAAGTCTTAGCACTGCACCAAGTGTCTCAACCCAGCAACTCACAGGTGAGTAGTTCAGAAGGACTTGCAGAAACTATGCCTTATCAGTATTCCCAAGGCATGATATTTTATTGTGGATTCTTGCCAGCAGTTGAAAATGCAGAGCTTTAAGCCTGCAAGCGAGAACTGAACCCCATGTCAACATTTGCTCTTGCAATGTTTCATCATTGTGATCCCTGTGCCTTAAATGAGCACAGAACGTAATGACAACAAGGGTGTCATCACAAAAGCGGAATGTTTTGAAGCATGCAATGACCGCGGCCTGCCCTAATGCACCTAGTAGTCAGTTGCACAATTTAAGTTAAACGTCACACACTGCTGCCTCTTTGTGAATTATTGCGGATTGGCGGTTAGTCACTAGCTTTTCAATGCTTTCCAAATTGCTGGAACAGTTGCAAAGCACTGAAATATCCTTGCACGTATCAAGGAATGCGATAAAGTGGCTTTGCTGCCCCTTTGACCAGCAATTGACAATATGTGGCTTTGTCCCTCGCAGAACCTGCCGCTTCCTACAACAGAGACTCTGACCATGAGGGTCATTAAAAACAATGAACCTTACATTACTTTCATCCATAACAGTTAATATTTAATATTAGATGAGCGCGCCATATGCATGCACCAATAGCACCAAACCCCCCAATTAATAACATTTTCTTTTGCATGACAAGGACTTGCTTCAAAAGGCATACCGAGGACCCTAAGAGGCTGAGATGGATACCAGTCACCTCCCTAGCAGCCTTTACAAGCCTCCTCTAGGGTATCTCAGTCTGGGTGTTGAGTCCAAGGGCTGAGAGGACAAGTGCATTGCCTTTTTAGGCTGGTTAGAGATGCTGCCCCTTTCACAATCTACCTCTACACTCTCAGAAACAGCCACAAACACAGCCATGCACAAACTTACAACAAACACACTCCACTCTCTATCAACAAACAAGGGTAATCCACTTTCCACTCACTCGCCAAACTCTACCCACTTGTATAACACATTTCTACATACCATTCTAACCCTACACCTACACAAACCACATCTCTGTACTACAACAGAAACAAACACACATTTTGGTTAGATACCAATAAAGCACACGCCTCACGCATTTAATCTCACAAAACCCACCCTTTCCTAAAAAACAAACACTTACACTACCCTCTGCCTACTCCTAGAAATGCCCTTGCCACCCCTCTGAACCCTTACTTCAACCATCTATCATACCGCTTTTATCACACAACGAAGGACAATGCTAGTTCAACACTTTCCTCCACCAACACTGCAAAATCATCCCACTACTCAGCATACAGCCATCTCTAAAAACGAATACCTTCCCACTCTCACACTAAACAGACTCTACTCTCACACACAATCTCACCCCCTTCTCCTTCAACATACACAACTCACCTGTCCTTCACGCTCAATTCCTATACCTTAAGTCACTACCATAATACCAGATAGTTCTGCCCCACAAAAACAAAAACAAACATACAAAATGTATATGAACAAAATGTCAAACATCCAAAAACTCCACACAATCCCAACATACATATGTGCATCCACTCTTTTCTGAATACCAGTATAAATAACACACATTTAAATCAATCTATAACTCACACTCTTCATGCAACAAATACATTAATCACTCAGTTCCACTAACACATAACAACCATCTTGCACATGTCTTATCCTTTGCTTAATTCACAGCCATACAACATGACCCTCAAGCTCTAGAACCACCCCTCAGCAATTCACCTTTCACCTGTTCGGGGTTAGATAATGAAACAAAAACAACACGTTATCTGTCCTCCAAAAGATAACACCACCAATAGCACATCACCCACAACTTCAAAGAACAATACTCACTCTCCTGCAGCACAAACTCCCATCACCTCCAAAATAGGTTTATTACATTGCCTACTGATAAATGCTGGCTAGATTTCAATAAACAAGTACCAAATATTCGACCTCATAATGTGACTTACTTTTCTTAACTGAATCATGGCTGTGGGAAGATACAGCACCGAAATTGCATAAAGCTGTTCCACCAGGATATCATCAAACTGTAACACAAAATTGCATAGGCAAAAGAGGAGGCGGCTTAGCTTACATATCTAGAGACACAACAAATCTCATCAAAGCTGAGGATGTTACTTTACAAGGTTGTGCGGTCTTCTTTGCCAGATGATACCCTAACCAAACATTGTCATATCATTTTCTCCTGCTCTACAGACCACCACATAGCAATGAAACATTCCCAGACACATCAGACTCAATCTCTAACCTTCTTCAAATATACTCAAACTTATGCACCCTTGGTGACCTCAACTTAAAGAGTCAAAAATCTAATATGCCACACCTCAGAACCATCCTCGCACACACAACCTACAACAGATAATTTCCAATTTCACACATATAACTGGACACCCATTAGATATCATCTTCACCAACCCACACCTAGTCATTCGCTAAAGCATTACTCCTGTCACCTGGTCGGATCACTACCTCATTGTCTTCCAGCACAAGACACCATAACTGACCTCAACTAAAACCATCTT
This sequence comes from Lissotriton helveticus, assembly GCF_964261635.1. NCBI lineage: Eukaryota > Metazoa > Chordata > Amphibia > Caudata > Salamandridae > Lissotriton > Lissotriton helveticus. The sequence continues at coordinate 1,035,817,343 of NC_136070.1, forward strand.
TCACTCATCTACATATTGACCATGGAACAAGCTCAATTTGGAGAAACTACAAAACCTGCTTACCTTAAACATTGATCTTGGCACAATTAATTCTGTACAAATATGCTCTTGATGTCTTAATATCTCTGAAAACATCTACACATAACATAAGAAAACATGGATATAACAATTAAAAAGGGAAAAGGGAAAGCTATTTAAGACAAATCCACAATGAAAAGTGTGCCAATAAAGACATTTATGAAATACTCACAGAATTCGGTAAGCAAAAATGCACAGAAGCTACCAATACCTTTTCTCAAGCAGTTTGTGACAAACTGGCAAATCATTCCACAACTAAATCAAACATGTTGGATTCTTACTTTAACATAAAAAATAACAACCACCACCCCAAACCATTTCTGATAAAAATATCCAGGGAAAGGGAATGGCAAACACAGCCTCTGCGCTCATTAAGAGACCTATCCCCGACTGAATTTCTGGATCTTATCAAAGAACACAAGCCAGTCACCTGCCCCTAAGACTTTTGTCCACCTCAAATCTTCAAAAATATTCTACCATCAACTTCAGATGCCATTCCAGTAAGAACACTCATCAACAACTCCTTAACGACAGGAGTTTTCCCAGAAAACTTAAAAAATACATACATATGCCCAATATTACAAAAACCTAACCTGGACATTCAAGATCCTGACAGCTACAGACCCATAGCAAATAGACCATTTCTTGACAAACTTATTGAAAGAGCAGCTTTCGCTCAGATGTCATAGATCATTGAAGAAAATTCCATACTTTATTAATTCCAAACTGTATTTCGTCCAGGAAGAGACACTCAATTGACCCTAATCTCTATCTCCCATGACCTTAAAAACACAGTTGACCAGAACGGGGTTGCTCCCCTTCTTCTCTTGGACCTTCCATCCGCCTTTGACACAGTGAATCATGACACAATAATCAAAGACTTGAAAAAGCCGGAGCAGAGGGCACAGCGCTCACTAGGATCACGTCTTAGCTACATTCTCCTTAATTCTCTTTTAAACCATACAGCATTAGAGCAGGAGTCCCTCATGGCTCAATCATCTAACTCATGCTTTTCAACATTTACATAAAATCATTACCAGATCTGTTCAATGGTATGGACTTCCCTCCAATAACTATGCAGATGCCATGCAGATACTTCTGAAATTGGAAAGCCCAAAGGACATTGGAACATAAAAAAATCTTCATTTGGTTCCAGGCCTTTGACCAAGGGATGACATGGAGCCACCTCAAATTGAATGTTTCCAAAATCGAATTACTCACCTGTGGCAACTGGAAAACCTATGACCCTCTCTGCGCCTGGACAGATGTCTTAGAACCACCAACAAAAATATCTAAGGAGGTAAGAAACTTCACAATTACCTCGGATGCCAAGCTGTCAATGAATGCACAGGTGGATAAGGTGGCCAGATCAAGCTTTTTCACAGTGAAAACACTGGGATGCATCTTCAAACAATTAGGATTCCTATACAAGGTTCAAACTAACAGGCACATGCATCATCCATATTTGCGAGCGCAAACTGTGCGATTCGCAAAAATCATCCGTTTGCGCCCGCAAAAAAGGGCATTTGCGATGCATCAAGGTTCAAGGCACTCGCAAATTGAGAATTCGCAAATATTTGCGATTTCTCAAATTGCAATTCCTTAAATGCAATGCAAGAATCACTTTAAAATAGCGATTTTGCTATTAGGGGGCGCACATTACCATGAAGTTGAACTTGATGGCAATTTGCAACAACTTTGAAAAATGCACTAAAGTACATTTTTCAAAGTTGTTGGTTACACACACATACGCCCTCGGGGCACGTGTGTGCGCAACATGTGTGCACAGAGCAATTTCAGGGGTACAACAGGGTGTCCTTAGGACACCCTTGCACCCTTGAAATTGCATGCGCAATTTACGATACCTATTGGTACTCGCAAATTGCACATGCAATCTCCCATTCATGCCTATGGGCCTGTAGGACCAGAGGAATGAATGGGAAGGCATTTCTTAATTGCTGTTCGCAATTTGCGAGTAGCAATTAAGGAACGTTTAGAAATCGCTATTTTAATAGTGATTCCTACATGCAAAGGCTTTTGAAAGTCCTTAATTGCGATTATTAAGGAAAAAGCTTTTCTTGATGCATGTGCCTGGAAATGTTTTCTTGTCCTGTCAAAGCTGGATTACACTAATGGCCTGAATCCTGACTCCCCTTTGTGCATTATGTGGAGATTACAGAGGATTCAGGATGCTACCGCTAGACTCCTTTTCCATGTAAAGCCACAAGCACCATTCTCCTTTGCCTTGAGGATCTACATTGGTTACCAGTTGCCAGAAGATCCGCCTTCAAACTTCTTTTGTACCACGCATGAAGCAATGCATGGCAAAACGCCACTCTTAATCAGGATGAAAATCAGCAAATACGTACAACAGAAGAACCTATGCTCGAGAATGGCTCCTTGCCGCAAAATTCCTTCGTATAAGAAAAAAACATAGGTGGAACATCCTTCTCTGTTGAAGCAGCTAAATTATGGAATCTGCTACCCACAAACATAAGTTCCACTGACAACCATCTCAGTTTCCGAAGATTGGTCAAGAGCTGGTCTTCCCCACCTGACGAATAAAGAACCTACGCTCGAGAATGGCTCCCTGACTCAAAATTCCTACATACAAGAAATAAAACATGGGTAGACCATCTTTCTCTGTTCAAGCGGCCAAACTATGGAATTCACAACCCATAAATATAGGGTCCACTGACAACCATCTCAGCTTCCGAAGATTAACCAAAACACAACACTGTACCACTACAGTATACTTACACATGAGAAACTATGCTTCTCACGGTTGTCGTTATACATTTCATTGTACATTGAACTTTGCTTCCTGTTATAAGTAGATACATTTAAATATGGGAAATAAATGTTTATTAAATCACACGATACATGTGTATATCAGATCTTGTCGTACTTGCTATTTCTATATACATATAGATGCATATATAGATGGGGTTATGCCTGCTACTAAAACATTAAGAAATGCCTTGTGTATATGTCTATATAAGTTAATTATAGTTATTTGAAAACAAATTTGTATACTTCACTAGAAGCTCATGTAAATATTGCTCTTTCTATGTACATATGGGTATTTATAAGAGTGGTTTACCTCAACCACCAAAACTTTACCAAGTGTCATGTGTAGATATGTATGTATAAGTTAATATCAGTTTTGCTACATAAAAATAACCTCTTCAACCTTTGTCCCATCCCTCCTCTCTCCGAATCATCCTAAATCTTGCTAACCTCAATTAAGTATCAAACATCCTTCTCAAAGTTCCCGCTCCATTTTTTAGCCATGTCATTCAACTAACAGGCACACACAATCCCTACTTATAGAAACAACTTACAACTTTCCCTTTCAAATCCATTCTTATCATAGTCCTACTCTAAACTCTACTAAATACACAAGAAAGCAAGAGCACAAACCCAACACAACTAAAGCACAAGGAAAAGCACACGTATTACTAATCTACTAACTATTAAACTCTAATCTTTGGATCCGGAATAGTGCGCTACTCACCTTAAAGTGCTTGTCAGGGTTTAAAAAAAATGATTTATAGAGGCGGAAGAAATCCCATTAGGGAAAAGAGCATACATTTTCCATCATTCCATACATATGTAATAAATGATTCAACCCAAACTAATAAGTCAGTAAGTCCATAAGCAATAGATTGTCTGTTGAAAATACACACACAATTGGTTATTACACCAGAAATCATCAATCTATAAATTAATCCATGCCGCACTGCTACTAAAAGGCTGTGACCTCAACAAAGAGGAGAACAAAAGGGAGAGCATGTTTATTTAGCTGATTCACTATCTGCCATGGTGCTCCTAGTTATAAAGCTGTGTTGCCTATAAATCATCCGGGTGCCGAAAGATGTCAAAGACCACTTAGCCACCTGCAACCCAGACAACAGTTCCCTCACCCTTGCCCCCTGCCTTTACATGATAGAGACTTTCCTCAAAAAAATACATTGACAACAGTGTGGATAACCAATGATGAAAGGGAGGGAGGGTCCTGGTTCAGCCACACAATACAGATTTGAGCTACCCCCCAAGCACCAAATAAAGGATATAATTTACGTATATCATTATTAGAATAAGCCCCTAATAGAATCCGCTGTGACATGATCCAGATCTGAGTGGTCATGATCATACTCAAATACTCGCAAATTTTATTCTGAAGTGGTAATAACTTTATGCTGGTATACAATGTGGACTGTATCAGCCTCGTTGTCCCCACAACATGGACAGTTTGAACCAATTTAACATAAGTTTGACATCATCTTATAATGTTGACTTCTTAACCTGACACATAACAATATCTCTCGCCCTAGGTTCAAAGATTGCTGAAAGAAGATGTTATCTGGAGTAGTGTCTACCCTTTTACCCCATTTCTCTTGTTGGGTATTTAGAACAGCTGAGTTAAGATCAATAAGCAACTTATATACTATTTTGATTTTGGGGAACCGGAGGGTTCAAGGACTGAACAACCGCTTTCTGCTCTAGTGAATTTTCACCATTATCAAGTTTATGAAGGAAATCTCTTACTTGCAGATATTTAAATAAACATTGCTTAAGCAGTCCATCCTTCTGCTTCAAATACACAAAGGAACAAATGTGACCATGAAAAACAATATCCCCTATTTCCTTATGTCAGTCTTCACCCAAACCAGACAATATGTATTGCTAAATATTGAGGGCAACAGGGTAGAATGCCAGAGGGAGTATGAAACTATATTGGGCCATGCCCAATTTGCCCCTCAGCCGTATGCACATTTTGTTAGCAATTGTCTTAAACCTAGGTTTTTGGAAATGGGTAGGTTCCAGAATTCTTACAAAACACCTCTTGCTTCTATACCCAAGGTTAGTTCTTTAATACTTGAATAAATCTCTGATCCAGGATAAGTATCACAAGAACCAACAATTAACAGTTCCATATGTTGCAACATGGATGCCCAGTAGTAGTATTTAAAAGTTAGGTGCAGCCTAGCCACCTTCTAATTTCATAACTAGGTATTCAAAGTTATTCCTGCCCCTTTATAGTCCCAGATGACGTTGTTACAAATACTGTCCAGTTTCTTCAACCAATCCTGCCCTTTCTCCAAAGGGATGATTGGTCTAAATAGGTAAAGAACATTACGAAGCACCAACATTTTAATAATATTGCCTCGCCCAATAATTGGTAAATAGTCAGTGTTTACACATGCCAGATCTCTCTTCATTTCATACAATGTAGGATTGTCATAGTTTAATGAAATTACATTCTCCACCTTAGAGGTTATGTTAAATCCCAGGTAGACAGCATTATAAATCTTCTGACAATCATGACAGCAATTATTATTGCACACAATTTGGGTCTTGCACCTATTTAAGAAGTGACCTGAGATCTAGCCAAAGCTAGCACCTTCCACTTCTACTTCCTGGGTGCCTCCATCAGGATCTGTAATAAAAATCACAACATCATAGGGCATATGCTAGCATCTTAGTAACAAAGCCATTATTCATCATGAGGCTTAGAGCTATGTTATTCATATGTTTTAGCAAAAAGGCATTGATGTGGAAAGCAAATAAAAGAAGGCAGCAGGGACACCCATGCCTTGTCCCCCGGTAATCTTGATAATATCGATTACCCCTGCAACCGGTTTGAACTGACGTATGCACAGGGACACCAAGTGTGCCCACAGCACTGTCTGAAAAGCATTCACTGAATGCACCCGCCCAGCCCCAATACACTAAAGCCTGTCTGGGGAGGTGGTTACACCTCCCTGTGACAGAAAACCTATTGTCCAGGCCTCCCCTGCAGGAGTTTCGTCCAGCAGCAGGATGTCAGACTTGTGTCTGTAGCAGCAGCATCCATTTTGTGATGCTGGGCTCTTTTAAACTATTACCGGTCAGGTAAGTGTGTACATGTCTTCTCCCTCTAGAAAGGTGGAATTCTACCCCCGCTGCCAGAACTGGCGGGGTGGGGGTAGGATTCCAAAGTGTCTGACACCGAATACGACATGTTTTGATGCAGCCATTCCAAAGTTAGCATTTACCGCGAGGTTATAATGCACTTAAGAGTATATGGTATGGCTATATCACACAACAGCTACAGAGAAGTGATTCGGAAAGCTGCAGAGGGGCTGAGCTCATGCTTGGGCACCCTCGCATATAAAACCAAGCACTCTGCCTTCAGGATTGTTAAGGCCTGCCATTGGAGGGACTTATAGTTTTATATGTGTCAGTATTTAAAGGTAGATATAGGTAGCCTATATCTTAGTAAGGGGTGCAAGCACCACCTTACCAAGGCTGCAGTAGCAGACCTGTGGTGCCATTTTAGAAGGCTTCCTAGGGGTGGCATAATACTGCTTCAGCCCCTGGTAGGCCTCTGGGGTACCTATGCCCTTGGTACTTAAGGTACCATATTCTAGGGACTCACAAGGGTAACCCAGTAACCAATCTGGAGTGTACCTAAAGTACATGCAATCAATTTAGAGAGGAAGCAGCTAGGCTGGGGTCCTGGTTAGCAGGGCCCCAGCAAGACCAAAGTAGAAAAACAGTGAAACACCGGCTAAAAGTGGGGGTAACCATAGTAAGTAGATCCTACTACACAGGTGCCCCAAAAAAATTCATCAAGCGAGACCATTGCCAATGGGGCCCTCCTAGTCTCCTCTCTATCAAATAGCTTTATTACCCACCTAATATGGTCTGTCATGCTCCGACCTGGGCAAACCCATGCTGCCGCGGAGGGACCAATTTGGCAATTTTGGTTGCTAGCAGCTTTAAATAGATTTAGGTGTCACTATTAAAAAGTGAAATCGCCCTATACAGTCCAAGATTAAGCTTTGGTTTCCGTTTTTAAAGAAAACCACCATATTGGTGATTGCCCATGATTCAGGAGCAGATGTCCGTGCTCAACCTCCAAGAAAGTGGGTACCATACTGGCAGAAAGCACAGAGAAAAAAATACAATGGCATTTTAAGGGAATAATATCTGGCCCTGCAGTTTTCCCAAGTGCCAAAGAGCCCAAAGCCTCTTTGAATTCATCTAGAGTACCGGAGAGCCAAGGTCTAACCTGTCTTCATCGCCTATGTTATAACACCAGCTTGCTCCAGGCATTGCTTGATAGCATCTGGCAAAGCAGCAAGAGCTTATTGATAGAGAGTTCTATAAAAATCTGCTAATACCCTAGTAATGTCGTCTAGACTATTAACTATCTGACCTTGACTATTGCCATTTTAATAACAACGTAGGAGTGTCACTACTGAGAAATGACTACAAATTGTCGCAAGCAAGAAGTCTGGCATATAGTCTAAGTTGCTTGTGAAAAAACCTCAATAGGTTTATTTGAAAGCCCTCACTCACCGACCTGGTCAGTGACATGCTTCATCATCTGGTCCCATCGAGAGTGGCTGAGTGCCACCCTGGTGTGCTGCAATGCCAGATTACTGCGGAGCTGTTTTTTTGTGATTGTGAAGTGGTAGATAAAATGGCCAATTGAGTCAAAAACATTTTTTATTAGTTTCGCCAATTGGTCAGGAATAAAAAAATGTTATGCAGGATAACGGACCAAATTAAAAGTCCATTGTTATCACAGCGTGCGGTTGGTCAACATGTTTCTGCCTATGTGAAATGTTATATCGGGCATTCGTCAGGACCAGTGAATTTAAAATAAGGAAGTGTATGTATGTGTATCACGACCCCGGTGGTATGGGCGCGCTAAGGCCCACCCTAGCCTGAGGTCAGATATGTGAAAATACAATTGTGTATAGGATTCCAAAAAGTTGGAGTGGAACCGAGTTTATTGGGGGGCGCTTCAACTTAGAGCGCCATGGGTCTCGGGAGGGGGGTGGTAGCAATTAGCACTAAATTGCAGGACCCTGGGGTCCGTCGATCGAGGGCATTGCAGGTGCCAAGCAGGTGCCTAGCATTTAGGGCGTAGTGCCAATTGCTACCACCTCCCTCCCGAGACACATGGCGCTCTAAGTTGAAGCAACCCCCCCCCAATAAACTCAGTTCCACTCCAACTTTTTGGAATTCTATACACAATTGTATTTTCACATATCTGACCTCAGGCTAGGGTGGGCCTTAGCGCGCCCATATCACCGGGGTCGTGATACACATACATACACTTCCTTATTTTAAATTCACTGGTCCTGACGAATGCCCGATATAACATTTCACATAGGCAGAAACATGTTGACCAACCGCACGCTGTGATAACAATGGACTTTTAATTTGGTCCATTATCCTGCATAACATTTTTTTATTCCTGACCAATAGGCGAAACTAATAAAAACATTTTTTGACTCAATTGGCCATTTTATCTATCACTTCACAATCACAAAAAACCAGCTCCGCAGTAATCTGGCGTTGCAGCACACCAGGGTGGCACTCGGCCACTCCCGGTGGGGCCCAATGATGAAGCATGTCACCGACCAGGTCGGTGAGTGAGGGCTTTCAAATAAACCTATTGAGGTTTTTTCACAAGCAACTTAGACTATATGCCAGACTTCTTGCTTGCGACAATTTGTAGTAATTTCTCAGTAGTGACACTCCTACGTTGGTATTGTATATCTTAAACCAAGGGGAACAAGAGTGGTCTCTCTTTCTCCCTTCCTCTCTCGTTACGAGTTAATGCCATTTTAAACCTCCTTTTGTCTTGCTCCAAAAAGCCACAGCTTCCCTACACTGGCGCTATATTGATAACTTTCTGCCTTATGTAGCTGGTAGTTGTCTACGGTCCTTCTAGCATATAGGCTGTTAATGCCCACCTTGAAAGCTGTGATCTTGTGAAGGGTTTAGTGACCTGCATACCCCTTCATAACTATCCTCACGTGGAGTGATTCCAAGCTAGTCCGTTAATCACACTGTTCCTTAATTTTATTGGCTCTGGTTCTCTGATTATGAATACTAAAGCTGGGTGTTTCTCCTTTGATCCCCACTTTCAGGGCATCCCATACCACCCCTAATGGAGCGCCAGCTCTGTTTCTATTTAGAAAAACCATCAACCACTCCTTTATATGGCTGATATAATCGGGATTCAGCGGTAACGGCCAATCAACGGTCCATGAGTGTCGTGGCCTTACCCTTACAAGATAGCCTAATTCACAAATCAGAGGGTTATGATCAGAGATGACCCTGTGCCTCACAAAAGATAGTAAGCGCTATTAAATACAACTTACAATTTATAATTTACATACCAGAGCGAGGCTGGACAATGAGACTAACAGTGTCTCTTATACTTATCCAACATGGTGCCACATTGGAAAGTCTTTGAAATCGTAAAAGTAGAAGCAAACACCAAACTCATTTATGAAGTATTTTTGGAATTCACTAAGACTGTATATAATTAATTTTACAACATTAATACCTCACTGAAGAAAGTGCAACAAAAACTACAAAAGAGAGTAAAAATATGTATTTTCTAAACTGTCTACATGTGGGGATATTTTATAAATAAATATAGATTATCTTCAGAATCCTACTCAGTATGAATGAGATAATTTTCCCATATGAAAGTCAGACATAAGGACCACTTGTCAGTCTAATGTGAACCGAAGAAAATGCTATGACTTCTGACAAGATTGCTCTCTCTTCTCACCCTTTAATGCTTTAGCATGACAGATTTGCATTTCATTTTAGAAAAACAAATTAATTAATTTAACTGTGTTGCAGCTTGTGTTGTCTGTTGTGTTATGAACCATCTGGAAAGATACAGATCTTACAAGAAACTTAATAAATGCTACATATAATCTATTTAGCAGTGCCTTAAAAGGAGTAAAAAAAACAGGGGGTGGGTGGTGTTGAGGGCTGATCTCTGAGATATTGCGGTGTAGCAGGGGCACAGGAATTCAGCTTTGTATGCAGAGAAATATGTAGCTGTGAAATTCAAGACACTCTGAGCCAGATTCTCAAAGCTATTTGTAAGTGTGCATTTACCTTAGACCTGGAATTTGACTTTTCACAAGTGTAAAATAACATTTGCTATTCACAAACCATGGTTTATACTCATACAAAATGCGATCACAGAAACAACTTCGAATTTGTAACTGTGGTACGCCCACCGATGTACATGTTTGTAGGTATTAGCATACTTTATGAAACCCAATCACTCTATAGAAACAGCCAAAGATTTACTCCTATCAAAAGCAGGAGTAAATCTCTTTCAATGGAGGAAATGGGATGGGAACACCCCCAAAATTGTCACAGGTGAGGGGGAGGAGTGTTTTTTAAAAGAAAATAAATGTTTTCCTGTTTGAAAAAAAGAATAGAAAAGTGTGCAATTGCACATATGGGAAGGCTTGTGTCATTGTAAGTGTACATTTTATATACACTTATTCATGTGGAAATGCTTCTACATAGTCATATGTCAGAACTGAAAAAGCACTTCCAGGAATATATTTATAACTGTTCCAGGTGTTCTCTTCAAAATCTTTGTGAATTCCAGAAATTCTGAAATCTCGATCTACACAATGTTCTAAACTAAACAGTGCAGATTTAAATTTTTTTCAAAATTCAAAAAGAATTATGCTGTGTTCTTGGAAACTTGGTGCCGTATCATGAGCACTGCCCATGGGTACAGAATGGACCACTTTGTCTGCCGTGCATACACTTAACATAGAAATTCTGGTTATATATGATTTCCTAGAAAAATTATTTCATGGAATACCATTTCTGAGAAACCATTTTATCTAAACTGTTTAATGGACATTTTCAGAATGAATGGTATTTACCTTTTCATAGAAACCAATTCATAGAATGTCTTTTTGGTTAGGATTGGCTTTTGAATGCTTATTCTTTAGTGTAAATACAATAGTTGGGGGTCTTACTTTCAGAAACAGTTTTGTCGGAGATATTTATTTTAGTGATTTAACTTCAGGGGACAAGATTTGATATACATTTGAGTGAATGTCTAATGTTTCCTTACACAATTTGTCTGGATAAACCTATGATTTAAACCTGAAACCAGAACCTGCCCTAATTAGGCAGCATTGACCATCACTAGACTGCGAGGGGAATTGCTTAGTGTCCGCCATGAACGTTGAAAAAAATTACCTGTGGATTGCAGTCGTTGAGTTTTGTTTTTATTTTTCAAGAATTAAGGGTATTTGTAAAGCACAACCACCTGTTAGGGTCTCACGGTGCTGGGGGAGGGGGAGGTTCTGCAGTTCAGTCGAAAAGCCAGGTCTTGAGGTACATCCTTAATTGACACAGTGATGGTGATTGCCTGAGATGCAGAGGCAGGGAGTTTCAGGTCTTTGAGGCGAGGTAGGAGAAGGCTCTTCCTCCAGCTGAGGTCTTGCGCATCTGTGGGATACTGGCCAGTGCCAGTTGGGCAGAGTGGAGATATCTGGTGGGTGTGTAGAAGGAGAGGGGTGGTTGAGGTATGCAGGTTCAGAGTTGTGGAGGACTTTGTAGGTGTGTGTGAGGAGCTAGAACATGATTCTTTTGTTGATTGGGAGCCAGTAATGGCCTCTCAGGTGACTGGAGATGTGGCTGCAGCGGGGAACTCTGGTGTGTTGTAATTCTTAAAAAACAAAAAACATTGCCAAGAGGGTATTTCATGCATGGTGTCCAGTTGGCAAGGCTTCACTGTCTGCAACAGAGCTACCACAGCAGAGACTTCACCTTGTGGGTATTTCTAAATCATTGCTCGTTCCCCACCAGGGGAGCAGAGACCACAGATGCTGTTGACCTGGTGGACTAGTGGTTTGCCACCATACTCTCATTCAGTCGCTCATTTTTTGGATACTGAACAGGACAATATCATCCTCATAGCACTCTGCCCTTTACCCTGTCCAAACATGAGAAAATGCCTGAATTTATACACCAAATAATATAAATCAACATAGAGGGGACAGAATTCCATTACCTTTTACATAATTATATCTAGAAGGATAAAACATAAAATGAATAATAAAGAAACTTTAGAATTTATACAAAAGTTTAAGATTACAGTATTTGTACTGTGCTTCTACAACCATACACAAGCAACACAATGGAAATCAACTTGATTTTCAAAGAGTTTCGTCTTTAGTTGGCGAGTTTCTGTGTGTCATTGTGAGGAAGAATGTGCAAGGATGATGAATGAGTGCCTGGTTAGACGAAATGAATTAATGGCTCTGTGAACAGGTGAAAGAATGAGTGAGACAGCACATGGACGGATGGACAGATGGATGAAGGTCATCCACAGTTGGATTGCTGACACATGGGGGATGGCCTGTAAACAGAGTCTGCTTCTCACAGCTAATGGTCACACACAGCTTGTTCGTAGCATGGGAACTGCCTGATATAGGTGACCCTACAGGGGTGGAAGCAATTGGGGGTGAAGCAATGGGGGAATGGAAGCAAAACATTGAGGGGGGAATCACAGAAGCAACACGCGGAGGGTGGGTGATGCAAAAGCAAAACGGTAGAGAGCAGGGAACATGGAAGCAACACAGGAGATGGCAGGGGGCCACGAAAGAAGCACAGGAGAGGGTGGGCATAAATGCAATACAGAAAATCATACAGGTAGGCAAAACAGGGAGGAGGACGGGCTGGAGCACATAGGGGCAGGCCACAGCACAAGTGAGGAGATAAGTACACATGGAAGAGAGCTTGAAAACACATACACTCTCTGGAGTACCTACACAAAAAGAAAAAAGTTGTTCCCTGACATCGGACACAAGCACCAGGCAAAAACACACATGGTAAAGTGGCAGTTATAGTTAGAATGTAGTTTCTATAGGAAGAGCGTTTTTTGTTTTCCCAATAACTTTGGTATCTTTCGACGAATCCTCGCGAAAGTTTAAAAACTAGTTTGACGCTTCCTTCTGCTGCTGTTTTGGAAGTTTCCGAGTGATCCGTCAAGCGGGAGCGGAGTAAAAAGGGGGGTGTCCTAAAACGCGTTTTGCCCATGTTAATTTCCATAGACACTTTAAACACAGTTACAGCCCGAACTGCTGCATGGAATTCCACCACATTTGGCAGGAAGGTAGATGTTGGTCCGGGCATTTGGTGTAAATCCGTTCAGTAGTTGTAGGGTTATTCAAAGAAATTTCCAGTTGTATATCTGGGGATGCAAAGAGTTTGCGACTCTGGTGTGTTGCTATGCGAAGCCACACAACAGGAGGAGTGCTCTAATTGGTTGGACGTAAGCTGTGGAAAATGTTGTTGTCACCATTTCGTGAAGTGCGTCTGTCCTGGGGGATTGTTTAAAGGGTTAATAAGGTATAGAAGGGTCAGTGTAGGAGTACCTTGACCCCATAGATGTATTGTAGGGGTGTTATGGAGATCTCTTTTGAGTTTTAGAATAGTAAGATAATTTCTTTTTTCATGATTGGTGGGTCACGACTCCAACACGGTGCTCAGCATGGCCTCTGTGTAAGAACGCGGTGGAGTCATGCACCCCACCAGAATAAATTTAAAACAAAGAAAAGGCAGCCATTTATGCAGCCGGTGCAGTATTCGGGGGATATATTGGAGTGATAATAAGGATAGAAGGGGTCAGGGTAGGGGTACTCTGACTCCAGTATTGTATTGTAGGGGTTTCAAAGGCCTCCCTTACAAGTTGTGAAATGGGGTACTTCGCTTTTGTTTACGCTTGTGGAGTCGCAGCCCCATTGCGGTGTTCAGCTCAGCCCCCCAATGAAACATTGCGATGGAGTCACGAACCGCACTGAAATAAATGAAAAATATATACGTTCAAACACTCACTCATGCATTAATGCATTCACTCACAGAATCACCCAGACAGTCACACATCCGCACACTCATGCTCCCACTTATATACTTACTCAGACACTCATGCACCCACCCACATACCCACTCAGAGATTTTTCTCGTTAGTCTCACATTCACTTAGAAATTGACATATGCACTTCCGGACTTAGTCAGACTTATCCAGCCACTTACTCACACAGTTAGACACTTACAAAATCGCTTACAAAGGGTTTGTAATGTAAATGTTACATTTGTTGTTGTGCATAGAATTTGTGGGTTTGGTTTGTGGAGCCACAACAGATCCCACCACAGTCCCAAGGGCCGCCTCCCCGGGGCTTTTGCTAAAATGAATGCGAAGGGACCGCACGGCCCTCCCATAGCCCCGGGGAGCACCACCTACCCGGGTCATAATTCAATCAAGGAGAGGGCCCCCAATAATGGCCCTGGAGACCGCCACCCCCATGGGCCAGCTCTTGCTATATCCCGTGGTGCCCTCCCCCAGGACATAGCTATTTGCTATGGCTTAGCGGGAGCTTTGCTGCTTCCACCAAGCCATAGCAAACTGTGCTCTGCTTCTAGAAAGTGAGAGCAGAAGAAAATGCTCTTGCTTACTAGAAGTGAAGCACAATTGCTTTGACAGACAGGGAGCTGCATGTTCAGCAGCTCCCTATCTGTCAAAGCATGCCAGCTCCTGCAGGAGGAGGGAGCCGGCAGGGACTGCCGAGGCCTTCAGGTCACTGACCATGTCATGAGTGATGTAATATGTAAGGTCATAAGCAGTGCAGTGCAGGGCGTAAGTTATAGTTAGCACAGGTAAATATAACTGCCAAATTTCACTGGTTTTCTACAAGTGAAATCTGGGCCTCGCTATAACATCCCTGGAACCTTTGGTTTTTGAAGTCAATATATATCTGTATTAGGATTTTTGTATATATTTTTGTGTGAAATAAATGTTTTAAATATTTGTGTACTTACCCTTACAAGGATTGTTGATTCCAATATTGTGTCAGTGATCCGACAATACATTGACAAGGAGGAAGTACGGAACTCAGGTGTAGTTAATATCCCAATCCCAGAGTTAGTTTTGAGCATGATAATTTATCCTGTCTGAAGCATGTCATTATCATTCACAGAACTTGTAAACGTGTAAATTAATATAAACAATGACTTTGCCAACGTTAGGTGACACAAGTCTGCTACAAGCTCCCTGTTATCTATAGGACAATGAATAGGCAAAATAAGCATGTAGTCTGAGTTGGTGCATTTTCATCATGCTGGTTTATATCGGTTATGTCTTGAGTTAATGGAAGGTCCCCTAATATAGAGGGAAAGTCAGTGATCAACCCTATATATACACCTCATGAACTGACCACTGGAGCAGAGAGGTCTTTGCCCCAGGTTATCACAAAAAGTTCTACCAGACTGCTGCAGCATCCATTTCTATGCTGAGAGATGACACAGAGAGGAGATGAGCTGAGGCAAGCTAAATTGTGCTTTCCTTCCCAGGGAGCACTCTCTCCTGGTCGAAGTCTGATAATCACAGCTTCTCCACTGTGAGCAGGCATGCAGTCTGCTGAATCCAAAGAAACACTAGAAGCAAGGTAGCTAATTCTTGCTCTCGTAGTGCAGCGCATATAAGTATTCTTTAGGGTGTTAGGCTGATAAGAACATTCTAATTATGTTAGTAATGTGCATATTATTCTTGAGTCTTGTAACAATTATTGTAACAATTATTAGTACTGTTCTAATTACAGTCTATGTGTTTATTACTCATGTACTAAACAACAGGATGAGATTGTTGAAATAAACACTTTTATTTATTTATTTTTTTAATTGTTTTTTCCCATTTTATGCAAGGAATGTAAAGTTCAGTTTACACAAAAGAAAATCAGGAAACATACTAAGCAGCAAGGAAAATACAGGAGCAAAATACAAGCATTAAAAAAGACAAAGAACAAACAATATGAATCAGAGTAGCCCAAGACGAAATAGTAAATAAGATTTCAACAAAAAATTTCTACCAGAAACTAGCCCCTATTAACACTTAAATCCAGTCAGTGATAGCGGCCCAAATCTTGTCACCCATTGCACTCTTCCTCCTCCCCTTAGTCTTGTATATTGCTAATTCCAAATTATACATGGCTAGTAATCTTGATCAACAGCACAAACATTTCGGCAGGTTGGGGCTGATCCAATCCTTGGTAACACAGGCCCGTACCACTGCCATACAAAAAAGATACCATTGCACTTGATCTTGTATGTGCATAGTTGTCCGTGCTGACACCAATCAGAAACAATTCCCCGTTATACACACAGGTGATCCCATTATTATTCCTAAAAATTGATCAATTGAACTGAATAATTCCCCTAATTTGGGACACCCAAAAATATATGGACTGCATCTGCAGCAAATAAACCACATCTATTACATTTGGTCCCATCAGATGTCCTCCATTTTGAGATCTTACTTGGGGAGTAATACATATCATATATAGCTATATAATGCTGAGTACGCATCCTCCCAGTCATCAAAACTTGGTTCGCAAGCCTTAAGGATTCCATGATATTAACACCCTCTTGCCCCAGCTTCATTACCCATTTTCCTTGACACATTACTACATCATCTGGAAGTATCTCAATTAATTGTGCATAGAATTGGCCAATGGATGTTTTTTTCATCATTCTTTCGATAAGGGGTATCTTTCCCAATTGACGTTCAAAATCGGAACCTAACATGTTATGATGATAACTACGTATTTGCAGATATTTAAAAAATTCATGTTTGGCCAAACCAAACTTTGCTTGCAGTTCAGCAAATGTTGCCAACTGTCCATCATCACACAGATCCCCTAAACAGTGAATTCCTTTTAGACGCCATCTATTAGATATTTGATCACGAAAGATTATTGGGAGTAGCCCGAGAGCTGATAATGGAGTATATGCATTCAGATTGGGAACCCCAAGTTGCTGCTTAACCTGTTTCCAGACAGAATATGCAGCGTTAAGTATTTTAAATTTAGTTTTCTTAAAATAGCTGGGTTCTATTGTTTTGACAAAGCATTCACTAGCCTCATTCCCTAACCCAATTTCATAAAATGGTGGACTATGGCAGGGCACAATTTTGGCCCTGTCCCCAACTACAAGAGGACTGATGAATTGCAGGACCGCTGCCCAGTAATACAGCATATAATATGGCATGCCCCAGCCACCACAATTGTTTGGCAGCACCATCTTCTTATAGGCCCTTCTCTGCCGCCTATAGCCCCACAGGAATCTATAACTAATCCTCTCTAACCTCTTAAAACATGTAACTGGAAATTCAAGTGGGATTGTTCTGAACATATATAAAAATGTAGGTAATACCATCTTTTTTAATACATTTGATCTACCATAGAGAGATAAATGTAGGTGATCCAGTCTCTCCAACATTGAATTGACCTTAGTAAGTGCAGGATTCATATTTAACTCTGGGATCTTACTAACTGGCAAAGAGATTTTAATTCCCAAATAAGCAACTTCTGGAAACGTTATTACATTTTCAGGAGGTTCCCCACCAATATAGAGCACCTGTGTTTTGGAAATATTTAATTTATACCCAGAGAAGCGCCCAAACTGAGATGCCAATTTATCTAGTACTGGTAAAGCAGTGACAATATCCCTAGCATATGCCAGTGCTCTATAATCCATATGCCGCAATTGAACAGGTTTGATGTCTTTTACCTGATTTAACTTGTAAAAAAACAAAATCGATATATAATGCAAATAATAAAGGTGAACACGGGCATCCTTGCTGTGTACCTCGACCAATTGTAAACAAGCCCGACTCTTGGCCAGAAATTTGAATACAAGCTTCTGGAGTCGTATATAATGTCTTCAGTGCTTGCCGGATCGCAGGGCCCAATCCCTTCAGTCTTAAAACCTCCCACATGTATGGCCAAGAAACCCTGTCGAATGCCTTCTCGGCATCCAACAGGGTTACCCCCATTGTGGAATTGGTTACTTGTGCCCAGTCCACAAATGATATTAGACGCCGCACATGGTCTGCTGTGTCCCGACCAGGAATAAACCTGTGTTGGAAATTTGAAACCAGCGCTGAGATGATACCGGCTAGGCGCGTTGCTATAATCTTAGAATAGATTTTGCTATTGGAATCGATTAATGAAATAGGTCTGTATGCCGACAGCAGTAAGTCAGGTTTGTCCTTTTTAAAAAAAACTATAATAATAGACTTTCGCCAGGACAGTGGTGCAATCCCCTTTTGCGCGGCCAGGAATAGAGACATAAATTCTACTTTCAAAGCATGCCGAAAAGTCCTATAAAATTCAAGCGGGATGCCATCAGGTCCCACCACCTTACCAGCAGCTAATGATGCCTCCACTTCCTCCCAGGTAACATCGGCATCTAACTCTTCCATTTAGTCGTATGTCAGTTTGGGAATTTCAATCTCAGCATAGAACTCAGCCAATTTACCTTCAACTCCAGTAATATCATCATCAGTATACAATTGATTACAAAATGTACCAAACACTTCCAGCTGGCGTATCACAAATCTGTCCCAGATCATCCTGAATCTTATTAATCCTATTGGCAACCTCTTTCTGGTGCAATCTTTTGGCCAATATTCGGCCAAAGTCCCCCCCACCCCCCCACACCACCCTCTCGTACACTTCAGACCTAAATACTGCAATTTTGGCTGCCAGATTTATGGCAAAATTCTGATATAGCCTTATTTTTTGGACAGCTATATCCATTAAGATTTGATCAGTATCTTTACCGTTAGTGACAGCCCCCATAAGCTCATTTTCTAGAAGCCATAATTTGTTCATCTCATCCAACAATTCACCCCGTAATTTTCGCTGTTTATTAATGGAGTAGCTTAAGGCTTCTCCACGGACCCCCGCCTTAAATGTGTCCCACACAGTAGGGCCAGAAGCAGATCCTCGATTATTTAAAAAAAATTCTACCATCCATTTACAAATTTGTTCATAATGTAACGGATCAACCAATAGTTTGCGTTGAAAAGTCCAAGCTCTTAAGGATGATCTGTAACTAATATCTAATTCTAACACAATGGGGTTATGATCTGATTTTATCTTGGGCTGAGTATCAACCCTGGCCTTGTTAGCTTGCTCTGCTGTTATAAAAAAATAATCCAGGCACAGATATTTTTTGTGAGGTGCAGAATAAAAGGTATTCCCTGGAGCTCCCTTTCCTTTCGCCCACCATACATCCACCAACCCAAATTCTTTAACTAGCCCTCTGGTGGTTTTAAAAACCTTATTTTTATTCCCATCATAAAGATGCTCGCTTGTTATGTCAAAACTGTCCGCCAAATGAAGATTGAAATCCCCACAAAGGATTAATGGAGATGGCGAAGCAGCTAACTCAATGCTCAGGCCATTAATCATCCAGGTTGGGACCATAAATTGAGCAGATCATCATTGAGACACCCTCTATCCATAACTCAATGATCACCTATCGACCACAAAGATCTTCCTTTACGCGTTTACACTACCCCCACCCAAATCTTTTCAAAATTGCCACCCCTCTCGTTGTTGACCCTTGCCGAGTACAGCCAGGAGCTCCATGCCCAGATCCTTTAGCCACCTCCTGTTGTTCCAAACAATATGAGTCTCTTGTACACAGCGGTACAAAAGGGGGTGGTGATGGACGGAGCATCTGAATCAATCAAACACTCACACCCAGTCAAAAGATCTGGGTTTAATCCATCACCGTTCTTTAGCCCACTCTCCCACCCCAGATCAGACATGGCTATATGCAAATCAGTCTGACCCTGTGCCTCATGGGAACAGTCCAGCCCGAACTGCCAAGCCATGTCTTCCCTGGACCGTAAACAAGCCTCCGAGGACCGGTTTCTGGCATTCCAGCCGTCTTCAGCCCGGCTTGCTTGAATCCAGTGGCAAAGTGAGCAAGGGACTCACGTCTGAGCATACCCTGCCACACTTATGGCGGCCAAAAGCGGTACAAAAGGGGGTGGTGATGGACGGAGCATCCGAATCAATCAAACACTCACACCCAGTCAAAAGATCTGGGTTTAATCCATCACCGTTCTTTAGCCCACTCTGCCACCCCAGATCAGAAATGGCTATATGCAAATCAGTCTGACCCTGTGCCTCATGGGAACAGTCCAGCCCGAACTGACAAGCCATGTCTTCCCTGGACCGGAAACAAGCCTCCGAGGACCGGTTTCTGGCATTCCAGCCGTCTTCAGCCCGGCTTGCTTGAATCCAGTGGCAAAGTGAGCAAGGGACTCACGTCTGAGCATACCCTGGCACACTTATGGCGGCCAAAAGCGGTACAAAAGGGGGTGGTGATGGACGGAGCATCCGAATCAATCAAACACTCACACCCAGTCAAAAGATCTGGGTTTAATCCATCACCGTTCTTTAGCCCACTCTGCCACCCCAGATCAGACATGGCTATATGCAATCAGTCTGACCCTGTGCCTCATGGGAACAGTCCAGCCCAAACTGCCAAGCCATGTCTTCCCTGGACCGGAAACAAGCCTCCGAGGACCGGTTTCTGGCATTCCAGCTGTCTTCAGCCCGGCCTGCTTGAATCCAGTGGCAAAGTGAGCAAGGGACTCACGTCTGAGCATACCCTGCCACACTTATGGCGGCCAAAAGCGGTACAAAAGGGGGTGGTGATGGACGGAGCATCCGAATCAATCAAACACTCACACCCAATCAAAAGATCTGGGTTTAATCCATCACCGTTCTTTAGCCCACTCTGCCACCCCAGATCAGACATGGCTATATGCAAATCAGTCTGACCCTGTGCCTCATGGGAACAGTCCTGCCCGAACTGCCAAGCCATGTCTTCCCTGGACTGGAAACAAGCCTCCGAGGACCGGTTTCTGGCATTCCAGCCGTCTTCAGCCCGGCTTGCTTGAATCCAGTGGCAAAGTGGGCAAGGGACTCTCGTCTGAGCATACCCTGCCACACTTATGGCGGCCAAAAGCGGTACAAAAGGGGGTGGCGATGGGCGGAGCATCCGAATCAATCAAACACTCACACCCAGTCAAAAGATCTGGGTTTAATCCATCACCGTTCTTTAGCCCACTCTGCCACCCCAGATCAGACATGGCTATATGCAAATCAGTCTGACCCTGTGCCTCATGGGAACAGTCCAGCCCGAACTGCCACGCCATGTCTTCCCTGGACCGGAAACAAGCCTCACTTGTACACAGAGCAGATCCACCCTCATAGAATTAAGAATCTGGGCCATGATCCCTCTTTTTTCTATTGTTCAGGCCACAAATATTCCATGAACATACGGAACTTTTTGCCAGAAACCGGTCCCAGGATGCTTGTTTCCGGTCCAGGGAAGACATGGCTTGGCAGTTCGGGCTGGACTGTTTCCATGAGGCCCAGGGTCAGACTAATTTGCATATGGCCATGTGTGAACTGGGGTGGTGGAGTGAGCTAAAGAATGATGAAGTGATTAAACTCAGATTATTTGACTGGGGGTGAGTGCTTGCATTGTTCAACACTCCATCCATCATACCCTTTGGTTTTGCTCTATCTGTCACCGTAGCAGATTTTGGGTAAACACCCACAATACACTCCCCAGGGAGCAGGAGGGCAGAAAGACTTATGCACCTATTCTGGGGTTGGAGTTAGGCATGATACCTGGGTGAGCTACCCCTCACACTCTTTTTTTTTACCAAACAAAAAAGGTGTGGGGTATCTCACCTATGCATCATGCACAGAAAGGCCATTAGAAAACTGGGGAATAATAGTCCAAAACAAACAAAGGGGATGGTATCTTGCTCATGCACCACGCCTTGCCCCAGTCCAGAATCAGCACAACAGTTTTTCTGAATTTTTGGGCAGATTGTGGATAGCCCCTCTCCAACCCCTTTTTAATATGGCACAGAAAACCTCCCTGGTGTCTAGTGGACGTGTTTCGCTTACTGTGGGCATATTGTGAATAAAAACCTCCTATCTGCCACCCAGAGGGGAAGAATGACTGTTGGGCTATTTTGGGGGGGTTGGAGCTCAGCATGCTGTATGGGTGGACCACCCCACCCTATACCCACCCCACCCCTTTTGCTCTTGAAGATTAAGTCTTGTATCTAGTAGGCTACCTGCCTTCCGTTGGGGGCGGATTTGGGGTAAAGGCCCCCATCTGCCCTTGGGAGGCAGAAAGATGACCAATGTAATTTTGGGGTTAGAGGCTTGGCTTAATGTCTGGGTAGGCCACTCCTGCCATTTGCAGAACCTCAAACGGTGCAGTTGGTATTACGAATCCTCCTGTTGGAGTTCGCATTCCCTTTCCAGGATTATACTGGAGACAAATCAGACAATACTGGACTATCTTATTTAGCTGTGCCGGCAATATCTGGATGATCCCAAACCTGCATAAGTAGCTTTGCTATTGAGGATGCTCCAACATGTGCCGGCCCATGTGCCATGTGAATCATGGGATGTAAGTAGACTGTGGGCAATTTCCACTTGGTCATGTCTTTATTCCTCCAACAGCCCGTCATGTCTTTAGTCCTCCAACAGCCCTCATCATCGAATGTTTCCTCCTTAGACCATTGGTCTAATTCATCAGCAGAGGCTGATCGCTGCATGTCCAATACCTCTTGCCTGGCATCAAACCAACGTTCAGCCTGCGACTCAACCACATACAAAGATGTAGTGCTTTGCTGCATTGCAGTCTCACAGGCTGTGTGATCCGCAAAGGCATTGCCCTGCCCGATTTTATCAGTCACTTTCTTGTGTGAGCTACATTTAACAATCGCTATTTTCTTAGGCTATGTCAAAGCAGTAAGGAGATTATGTACTCATTCCCCATGCACTATTTGCATCCAGTATGATGTAAGGAAGACTCTTTCCTTCCAAAGGAGCCCAAAATCGTGAGCCACTCCAAAAGCATATCGGCTGTCGGCATGGATGTTAACAAACAGATCAGTGCTAAGCTCACATCACATCAGTGAGCGCTATCAATTCAGCATTGGAAGACACTGCCCCTTTCCCTTTGGGTAGAGTGGCGATGTCCAAAATGATACAAAAGGGGATGATGGACGGAGCGTTTGAGCAAATCAAACACTCACGCCCAGTCAACTGATCTGGGTTTAATCCATCACCATTCTTTAGCTCACTCCACCACCCCAGTTCAGACATGGCCATATGCAAATCAGTCTGACCCTGTACCTCATGGGAACAGTCCAGCCCGAACTGCCAAGCCATGTCTTCCCTGGACCGGAAACAAGCATCCTGGGACCGGTTTCTGGCATTTCAGCCGTCATCAGCCAGGCTAGCTTGAATCCAGTGGCAAAGTGAGCAAGGGACTCACGTCTGAGCATACCCTGCCAACTTAGGGCGAACACAGCGATACAAAAGGAGATGATGGACGGAGCGTTTGAGAAAATCAAACACTCACCCCAAGTCAACTGATCTGGGTTTAATCCATCACCATTCTTTAGCTCACTCCGCCACCCCAGGTCAGACATGGCCATATGCAAATCAGTCTGACCCTGTGCCTCATGGGAACAGTCCAGCCCGAACTGTAATTGGTATGTCAAGGTATTTTTCAGTAAGATGGAGGCCTCGCTCTAACTACTACTCTGAAATACTGGCCCACCCTGAATAGCTCTTCAAAAGTTAATGCTCTGAGTATTTGATGGGGGGGGAATGTGCCTGCCTAACATACAAAAAGACTATTTGGCCATTCAGCTAGCGGTGGTTAATGACTGCGTCTTCGCTACGTCGGAGGACCCGGTGTTCAGGCTGTAGAGACTGGCTGGGAGACAGCAGGGGTCTCTGGAGGTGCTACACAGATCTTCCACCTCAAGACTAATACTGCCGCATATCCAACAGTGGCGCACACTTAGAGGGAGGATACCGCCTTTTTGGATGAAAGGGGAAACCAATGGAAATGACTCCCATGCTGGTCCAGAGACATTCTAAAGGAGATGCGGAGGTTACGGGGATTCACAAAGTAGAACCTAATAGGTATATCCATACTCGAGGACGCATGGAAGGGAAACTCCATGCTCACACTAACTAAAATGCAAGAGCGGTACAAGCTGATGCCCTCGGACACATACATCCAGCTTCAACAAGCGTCAGCGATACATATCCTCAAAACCCCCCTGCTCAAAGACTCCTCGCCCTTAAAAGAATGCACATAAAGGTGCGTCCTCCCTAATGTACAACAAATTGAATAATAACTCCTCAGATATCCTGAAAAAGCTTAAGACTAAATGGAAAGCTGTGGTTGGCGACTTTAAGGAGGGTGAATGGGAAGAGGCCACGGGTACCTTCAGAGAGATTGGTATTAAAACAGGAATTAGAATAGTCCAACTGCACATCCTGCAGCGATCCTACTATTCCTGCATGACTTTGCCCACAATGGGCAGATGTCACGCAAATCTTCGCCTCCGGGATGTGGGGAAGCAGGTACATTCCTTCATACAATATGGTCTTGTCCAGAGAAACGATCCTACTGGTCAGTGCTTTGAACACCATCCACTCCGGATCTCCGACTGACCCCTGCCCCCACCACGTCTTCAACAAGGCCGACTCCACCATCGCACCCCAACTCCGAGACATCATCAACACCTCCTTCGACACCGCCACTTCCCCGGAGAGCTTGAAGCATGCCGAGCTCAGCGCCCTACTGAAGAAACCAACAGCGGACCCCACCGACCTCAAAAACTTCCGCCCCATCTCGCTCCTCCCTTTTCCTGCCAAAGTCATCGAGAAGATCGCCAACAAGCAGCTTGCCGCCTTCCTCGAGACGAATGGATCCCTCGCAATCCCGCTTCAGAGCCAACCACAGCACCGAGACCGCCCTCATCGCAGCCACCGATGACATCCGAGCCCTTCTCGACAACGGGGAAACAGCGGCACTCATCCTCCTGGACCTCTCCGCCGCGTTCGACACTGTCTGCCACCGCACCCTAGTGCAACGCCTCAGCAACACCGGCATCCAAGAGAAGGCATTGAAGTGGATCATCTCGTTCCTCGCCGGAAGAACACAGAGAGTCCGCCTCCCCCGTTTCGCTCCAAGGCCACCGAAGTCATCTGCGGCGTCCCGCAAGGATCATCACTCAGCCCCACCCTCTTCAACGTCTACATGAGACCTCTCGCAGACATCGCACGCCAACACAACCTCAACATCATCTCCTACGCCGACGACACCCAGCTGATCCTCTCCCTCACCAGAGACCCCGACACCGCCAGAACCAGCCTCCACGAAGGGATGAAAGACGTCACCGAGTGGATGAAGAACAGCCGCTTGAAACTGAACTCAGACAAGACGGAAGTCCTCATCCTTGGACCATCACCCTCCGCCTGGGACGACTCCTGGTGGCCCCCTGCCCTGGGCACTGCCCCCAAGCCGACAGACTACGCACGCAACCTGGGCTTCATCCTAGACTCCTCCCTCTCGATGACCAGACAAGTCAACGCCGTCTCCTCTTCATGCTTTCACACCCTCCGCATGCTCCGCAAGATCTTCCGATGGATCCCGATCGAAACCAGAAAGTCGGTCACCCAGGCCCTCGTCACCAGCCGGCTGGACTACGGAAACACCCTCTACGCCGGAACCACAGCCAAGCTACAAAAAAGACTCCAACGCATCCAGAACGCCTCCGCCCGACTCATCCTGGACATCCCTCGACGCAGCCACATCTCCGGCCACCTGAGGAACCTGCACTGGCTCCCTATCAACAAGAGGATCACGTTCAGGCTCCTCACCCACGCACACAAATCTCTCCACAACCTGGGCCCCAAGTACCTCAACGACCGCCTGACCTTCCACACGCCCACCCGCCAGCTACGGTCCGCTAGCCTCGCCCTCGCCACCGTACCACGCATCCGAAGAGCCACCGCCGGAGGCAGATCCTTCTCCTACCTGGCGGCCAAGACATGGAACTCCCTCCCCATCCACCTTCGGCTGACCCAGGACCACCTCGCCTTCAGGAGACAACTCAAGACATGGCTGTTCGAGCAGTAGCGGCCCCCTTCCCCCAAGCGCCTTGAGACCCTTCCGGGTGAGTAGCGCGCTATACAAGTGTGATGATTGATTGATTGATTGCTTTGAGGAATCATTAGAGAGGTCCTGGGCACAGCAGTCCCTGACACGGCCAAATGCTGTATCCTGCATATTTAGGAAGCCTATCCCCCACCTAGATGTGGTAAGCTCTGGTTGTCCCTTGGTCTGGGGGTGGCCAAGTGGAACACAGCTCAAATGTGGGGAGTGAGAAGGGCACCGTAGGTGAAAAATTGGGAGAAATAAATAGATCTGTGCATGTTAGCAGAACAAAAGACATATACTGGCTGAGGATGCCCAAGAAAAGGGGTAAAAATCTGGTCCCTATGGCAGGAATTATAAAGGAATGCTGAAGCCTATAGCCTCCACAGAAGGTGTCCGGCAGGGATGTATTTCAGCCCCTTTTCTTTTTCTAAGTGATACAAATGGACTAAAGACCCTTTTAATAAAGAAATTCACGGTCCACGAATTGGGGGTACACGGGTCACGCTACTTTCATAAGCGGACGACACCGTGTTAATGGCCCTGACAGCTAACAGCCTTTAAAAATGACTTAATGCATTCACATATTGTATGCTGGCACCTCATTTAAAAGTTCATTTTATTAAATCATATATTATGGTGTGTGGACCTAAAATGACCAAAACTAGGAAATTTGATGTTGGAGATAAGAGTATTGATAAACTGAATAATTAGAATTATCTAGGGAATATTGTCAACAACAAGATGAGTTGGGAATTGCTTGTTACTGCAAGGGTGCAGCAAATGGGCAGAGTTTTTGAAGGGATTTTTTGCTTTGCTTGTAAGCTGGGCCATAAACCAGGGACTGAGCTGGTCACACTTTATAAAGCCAAATGTGTGCCTTTTGCAACATATGGAGCAGGTGTGTGGGGATACCATAACAGCCGCCAGTTACAGATTATGGAAAATACATTCATAAAGAGGTTACTAATGGCTGCAAATGGTGCCCCACAATGTTTTATCATCATGAATTGGGGCTTGACTTTGTAGAGGATCGTATAGATATTGCCCCTCTGCTATTATGGGCCAAAATTTGGCTGACTGAGGAGTTAGGGTTTTCCAGAGAGATCATCAAAGATTGTACTAATCTTGATGGAGCACTAACTATCCCTTAGGCTCCGTTTTGTAAGGGATGGCCTCAATAAGTTAGGTCTGGGGCACTATTTTGATTGTCCAGCTGGTATCTATGAAAATGCAAAAAATATAATAAAAGAGGCACATTCTACAGGGGTGAACATACGCCGTTTTCAGCCCGAGGCAATAGGCCTCCCTCGCTTAGCCCCTGTCCATCAGCAATTTTACTTTACATTCTCCATAAATGTACAGAAACGATTTTATCTAACAAGATTTTGTTTACTTACCCTGCAGTTTTTTAGTGGCATTCCCAAAACAATTGGGGCGGGTAGCTAAACTGGAGCCCTGCCCCTGTGATAATTTGACAGCTCAAAGCACTTTGCACGTTATGCTAATTTGCCCCCTCTATAAAGAGCCAAGAGGAAATCTTCTTGTTCTGATTTTAAAAGTAATCAGGCCATGTTCCTATATTGAAGGTTTTAACCACATATACTATTTGGCTACTTATGATATATGCACTAGGTTTCCAACTACATTAGTGACACAATGGCTATTAGGAAATGGTATTAATTATTGTAGTTGAACCTGAATAGTGCAATTTCTTTTAATACAAAATACAAGTTCTGGTGTATTTTTATGGAGGGAGCTGTACATTGTCATGGCACTAAGCACTTTGTAATATAGAACACATTTTTATCAACGATTGATTTTAATGATTGCATTGCTTTTTCTTATTCCTTTTAAATAATTTGAATTGTATGAATTAGCCCTTGTGCCGCTATCTAAATTGACCATTGGAATCGCAAACAGTAATGTTGATGTTGATTTTATAAACTATTATGGTTTTCTTCTGAAACCGAAAAAAGTTCTTTTGAATTGAATTGAATGGATTGCTGAATTACCATTAGTGGGACTCCCATGCTGATTGGATGGGCCTAATGGGCTTGTATGTCTTTGTTCCCAGTTATTCATTGTCTCTGATGATTTGCCTTGCCTATGCCTCATTGACCAGTTTGGCTGTGTACTGTCCTAAACCTGCCATTGGTTCACACTGTACTGCCTTCTTATGTTTTAAAAACTCAATAAAAAGATTTTTTTTTAAAGAAGGAAATAATATGAACTACAGCCTTACACCAAAGAATAAATACTTATGCCTGGTGAACCCAATGCATAGGTATGTTAACAAAAATAAAAGTTCTCCTAAGATCCTCAGCCTGGTTTATTTTGATGTTATCATGTGGGGAGCATGACAAATTCTAACAAGTTTTCTCTACTAAGTAAGTGTACATTAGGAATCTTCATGGAGGTTCAATCGATTTTAAGTGCAACATTTTTGACACTCCTGGGTCAAAATTAAGGGGCATTTTCCCAAGTTTAATGATTCAACAAATTGGTGGGATGGAGGTGGAAGGGCCTGTAGCAGTGGCTCCTGATTCTCATGCAATATGAACCAAGTCCAATCCCATGTATGTTGGCATTTCATTTGTACTTGAATAAAGGAGGACCAATCTCAAATGCTTATTTAATAATGGAACTGGCCTATTCAAAGACCATTTGTATAACCAAGGAGACAACATTTGCTTCCCAAACTTTCTAGAGCCATGGTCCCATTTTCAGAATGACACATTGGTGACCCACCTAGTTTTAATGGACATTCACGGGGGTTAACAAAAGCATTGTGTGGTAGAGCACTGTCAATTACAGACTGTACATTTTCATTTGAAATGGCCATTAAATTTGCACAGACATACTTTTTACTGATAATACTACATTGAACACAAATGATGATGTGTGGAAATCGGGATTCAGTGAATATTTCCATTTGTGCATCACCAAGTAAAATGTATTGATATGTTTTGAACCTATTAAAATGTTTGTTTCCATCCCACTTCAGAACTACAAACAAATGTGCCTTCCTCTTCTTTTCTATCTGCTGAATGTATACTGTTCATTTACAAGTATTTACATTTTGCTGTGTGTTACATAACAAATGATGAAGTGACAAGGGTTCACAAACACCAACCCCATTGTAAACAAATATGCAGCAATTTGTCAGAAGACACAGCCTGGCATTTGACCTCTGTTTTTGGAGCATAGCAATTGTGACAAGATAAATACAGAATTTAAATGCATCTTTACTTATTACTTGGACTTTCGAGACACATCAAAAATTGGTTTGCAACCCAATGACACACAGTTTGTGAAACATTATGCCATGGGTTCCTTAGATGGTAAACAGCCATTACCACGTGGCTGTTACCCCGCAAGTCATTACATCACATGCGTTACAATGCATGAGATGTAACAACCCGTAGCCATTACTTCGCATACCAATACATCGCATGCGCTTTTACAACGCATGCGATTTAATGGCTATCCACATCGTTGTGAGGAATCTGAAGCTGTTCCATTTCCTCACGACGTGCACCGCCCCTCCGACGACGCTGGAACCAGGAGAGAGGAACCACGAGGAGAAAGAGGTAAGGGGGATTGTGCTTGGGGTGGGGGCTACTTTTTTAGGGTTTAGGGTAGTGTTGAAGTAGTGTTGTAATGTTTGTGTAGTGTAGGGTTCTGTATTAGAATTTAGGGTAGTGTCGGGGGTCGTGCAGGGTAGTGTTTGACTGTAGGGCTCGGACTGGGGTTAGGGGGAAGGTTATGCTGGGGTAGTGTTTTAGGGTTTAGGGTAGTGCTGTGCTGTTTGTGTAGGGTAGGGTTGTGTTTTAGTGGTAGTGTTTTAGTGTAGGGACCGGACTGGGGAGCGGGGGAAGGTCATGCTGGGGGTAGTGTTTTAGGGTTTAGGGTAGTGTTCTGGTGTTTGTGTAGTGTAGTGTTTTAGGGTAGTGCCTGGGTCATGCAGGGTAGTGTTTGAGTTTGGGACCGGGCTGGGGTAGGGGGAGGGTTGTGCTGGGGTAGTGTTTTAGGGTTTAGGGTAGTGTTGTGGTGTTTGTGTAGTGTAGGGTAGTGTTTTAGGATTAAGGGTAGTGTCTGGGGTCGTGGAGGGTAGTGTTAGAGTGTAGGGATCAGACTTGGCGGTAGATGTAGGGTCTTGCTGGGGGTAGTGTTTGAGGGTTTAGGGTAGTGCACTGGTGTTTGTGTAGTGTAGGGTTGTGTTTTAAGTTAGTGTCTGGGGGTAGGGGGCGGGTCGTGCTGGGGGTAGTGCTTTAGGCTTTAGGGTAGTGTCGGGGGTCATGCAGGGTAGTGTTTCAGTGTAGGGACCGGACTGGGGGCGGGGGAGGGTTGTGCTGGGGGTAGTGTTTTAGGGTAGTGTTGTGGTGTTTGTGTAGTGTAAGGTAGTGTTTTAGGGTGTAGGGTAGTGTCGGAGGTCGTGCAGGTCGTGCAGGGTAGTGTTTGACTGTAGGGACCGGACTGGGGGTAGGGGGAGGGTCATGCTGGGGGTAGTGTTTTAGGGTTTAGGATAGTGTTGTGGCATTCGTATAGTGTAGGGTAGTGTTTTAGGGTTTAGGGTAGTGTCGGTGGTCGTGTAGGATAGTGCTTCAGTGTAGGGACCGGACTGGGAGGGCGGGGGAGGGTCATGCTGGGGGTAGTGTTTTAAGGCTTTGGGTAGTGTTGTGGTGTTTGTGTAGTGTAGGGTAGGGCTTTAGGGTAGTGTTGGGGTCGAGCAGGGTAGTGTTTAAAGAGTGTAGGGACTGGACAGGGGAGGGGGAGGGTTGTGCTGGGGCAGTGTTTTGGGTTTTAGGGTAGTGTTGTGGTGTTTGTGTGGTGTAGGGTAGTGTTTTAAGATTCATGGTAGTGTTGGGGTTTGTACAGGGTAGTGTTTTATCGAAGGGACTGGACTGGGGGTACGGTGAGGGTCGTTCTGGGGGGTGGTGTTTTAGGGTACTGTTGTGGTGTTCCTAGAGTGTAGGGTAGTGTTTTAGGGTAGTGTCGGGGGGTCATGCAGGGTAGTGTTTCAGTGTAGGTAGCGGACTGGGGGGCGAGGGAGGGTCATACTGGGGGTAGCATTTTAGGGTTTAGGGTAGTGTTGTGGTGTTTGTGTAGTGTAGGGTAGTACTTTAGGCTTTAGGGTAGTGTCGGGGTGGTGCAGGGTAGTGTTTGAGTGTAGGGACCGGACTGGGGATAGGGGGAGGATTGTGCTGGGGTAGTGTTTTAGGGTTTAGGGTAGTGTTGTGGTGTTTGTGTAGGGTAGTGTTTTAGGATTTAGGATAGTGTCGGGGGTTGTGCAGGGTAGTGTTAGAGTGTAGGGACCAGACTGGGGGGCATGCGTGGTAAAGCAGAGTCGTGGTAAATGTTTGCATTGTAATGGTATGTCGTAATTGACATCGCGTAGTAATACCTGCGTTGCAATGGCATGCGTGGTATTGCTATGCGATGTAATGAGTCATATTCCCTTAGATACGTGTTGATAGTGAAAGTATCGCTAGCTATATATTTGCTGGCAGATATAATTGTCAGCAGTGCAGTAACAGACAGGTTGTCTAACATGCATAGCAGAGATGGCATTTTGCGGGTTCAGAAGATGGACTACAGTCTAGGGAACTGCTGCATTTGGATGTTTCGGAGTTCATTTGACATTACTCTTTCATGATGTCTAATGTTTTAGTTTAACTCTGCTGCTTTGCCACACGGTGAGATCTTGTGAGTGAGGGGCACAAAGAAAGTTGTTACTTCATCTTCCTGGATCTCAGTCCCATTATCTGCCATGTAAGGAAGAAGCTTATACACTGGCTGAACACCAGTAGCAAGCACTTTATGGACAAGCATTAGCAAAGCCAACAGATCTCAACTATAGCAGACCAAGCTATTTGTATTGCCAATGCGTTTTGCCAACCACATGTGAACATACTCATTAGGAGGCATGTAAATGAATGGCAGGCTTTCTTGGGGAAAAACAATTCCAAAATGGCTGCCAACACATCTGCATCCATCTTGTTACTTGTGCATGCATGTCTTGTGATGCATGGAGGCCATTATTAATTTACCGTTTTAGAATGGATAATGGCCACGATATACCAGTGAATAAAAATGAAAGGCATTTAAAAAGTGTTCACAAAGAGCAAAAAAAAAGTGAGCGGCCCAGTAATACTTTGCAGCTGCCCAGACATCGTAGAATGTACCAATGAAAAAAATATTACAAATTTAACATGGAAGTGGGATGGGGAGCAGCTAGGGGAACATCGGGGGAAGGGGTAGGAGGGACTGAAAATAAGAGTGCATGTGGGGAAGCAGAACAAAAAGCAGGAGAGTGAGGCAAGAAAACATATGTACTCTCTGAGTGCTCAATACAAAAGAAGAGGCCCTTCAAGTATGTACTGGAAGGGTATCACTCATTTAATCAGAACATTGTCAAGCTGACATGCTACTGGTTGGGACAATCGCAAGAACGGGGAGGAAATCCACTGAATTAGAACACCTATCTAAGGTATAAAGGCATTCAAATATGAGCTAGGAGCTAGCCCAAAGTCCACTCTATGTATATGTTATGTATTGAAAATAATAGGTCTGTCTACGAATGGCTAGAGCTGTCTGTTGCTGAGATGTACAAACTGGATATTTTCATTATTACTACTATGCAACTAGGTGTTGTGGTTTAGATTCAAGTTGTTAGCATGTCCTTCACACATCATTTCTTTTTGCCATTCCTATCACCCATCTGCACATGAAGTGACATCACTGGATTTCTCATCATTCATCTGCACAGGAAGTGACATCACTGGAATTCCCATAATCCATCGGCACAGCAAGTGACATCTCTGGTTTTCACCAAAATCATCTTTAAAAGAAGAAGTCAAGCAAGAGGACTTAATATCCCATCACCTATATGCATAGGAGGTGATATTACTAGATTTCTCATCATCCATCTACACAGGAAGTGACATTACTGGCTTCCTGCTCATGGCACATTGCGCTCCTCCTCCAGGACCCCCTCTATGGCTGCTGCAGCATGGAAGTGCAGCAGGCGCACTATGGGTGCTCCAAAGGCAGGCTTGTCTGCATCTCTCTCCACCTGTCTGCACATTGACCGATCCCAGCACCAGGAACCCCAGCTGCGGCACTACCCACTGCATGCCTGCTGTTCTCCTACATGCTCTCATTCCGGTTGAAACTTACTGCACTAAGCCAACCACACCACACAACATGAATGGAGCATTCACATGCACCTCCTGCAAGTTCTCTTGCACTCTCCCACACTCTACACTCACCACTCATACACCAACAGCACCCACTCATTCACTCTCACACAAACCAGCCTCTCTTTCACAGAAACCAAACACCACCCACACAACATGCCATGCTCGAATGTGTGCTCTTCAAAACAACAGAGAGAAATGGGACTTACTGCACCGCCATGCTCTTCCACATGGAAACATGGCTAAATCCAACCTGTGTCTTGCTACAGCCTCCTCACCAGCTACAAGATCACCAGGCAAGACCATCAGCATAAGCCTGGAGGGGGAGTTACCATCATATTCAAAGATACCATCAGCGACACTACATACGACACCCCCACCAGCTAGATGGAACACCTCACATTCAAGATATGTATCACAGCCAATATGTCCCTGGATGAAACACTCATATACAGACCACCAGGAGCTTGCACCAATTTCACCAGCAATATTACAGACTTTGTCGCACCCCTTATCATCAGCGCCAGCACCTTCAGGCTCCTAATGGACTTAACTGTGCTCTAGAAAACCACACCAACCCAAACTCTATGGCCCTTCTAAAAAACCTCAGAAACCTTGGCCTCAATCAGCACGTTGCCGAACTCACTCACACCACCGAACTCCGATTTTCTCATCAACCAGGAACATCCAGTCAACAAGCCAGCAAATATGACCTAGATAGACCACACCCTATTTAGTGTGAGCATACCCATCCTACACCAACACAGACCTACCACCACCAGAACCACCGTCTGCAGAAGGGAAAGTATCACAGAAGAGGACTGGGTTTCCCCCTTCATCGCGCACTGGCCTGATCACACCAGCAACTTCCCAAAAGCCATCAAGAACTTCAACAGCTGGAGTGACACCTGCACTGACACTTTGGCTCCCCTCAAGAGCAACCCAATCGCAAGAGCTCGACTACAGGCCAGCTGGTACACAGAGGAACCTAGGCTGATGAAATTCCACTGCAATCAACTGGAACGCAAATGGAGAACAAGTCATGATACTCCTAGAGAAGTTTTAGGTCTGGGAGAAAAGGGGGACAACTAACACCAAACAAACTATCAAAAAGCTCCCACCTGACCTAGATTTCTTTCCTATAGGGCACGATGGGCTCCAATGGGTTATTGACATTCAATCTGAGACATGATGCATGCAACAATTGCTATTTTATCAAAATATTTGTATTCATTTTTTAGCATTATATTTTTAATTGTTTGTATCAAAAAAGTTAAAAACCATACATTATATTAATAATGTTTTTCCATTTTTCTTTTTTTTACAAATGTGTTGTACAATTCCTAAATATTTTTGCACACAAATGATATTTTCTTTATCAAACCCCTACAGATCCACCACACACTCGTATTGACCTCTCGCATACAAACTCATACTTGCTCATTCCACCCACACTATCAACCAACCCAAGAAAACATACACATGAGACAGACTTAAGACAGACATAAGATAGACTTAAGACAGTCTTAAAAAAACTTAAGACAAACTTAGGACAGACTTAATACAGACTTAAGACAAACTTAAGACAAACTTAAGACAGACTTAAGACAGACTTAAGACAGACTTAAGACAGACTTAAGACAAAATCCTAACTTTACTACTACTAAATGCCTTCTGTGAATACCAAAAGTAGTAAGTTTAGGATTTTGTCTTAAGTTAGTTCTGTGAATCCGGCCCAAACTGTATAAAATCTCTATTTTACAAACCAAGACTACTTATTTTTCCCATAAAATATTAAGTTCCACAAACAAATCTAAAGAAATATTTGCTGTTTGCTATTTTTGATGAGCTATCTAACCCAGATAGAGTCGTGGTTAAACCTGCTCCGACTCTGGCACTTTGTGACTCACCGAATACCTTTTTCATTGACAAAATCAACACCATGAAGACCAGTATGCATGCTAACTCCCCTCCTGAAGCTCAGCCAGCTTCGCTCAGGAATCCTCACTCCTTGTGCCAGTTCCCCATTATCAGCAGAGATGTTTTTTTGAACCTTCTAACGAAAGTCAGATCTGGATCTCTAATGGACTGCTGTCCCCCGCACTTCTTGAGGGACGCTTTTTTCACATGTCCCGATCCCCTCTCTCTGTACTGAATAACTCCCTTATTAAAGGGGTGGTCCCTAAAACGTTTGAAGAATCTGAAATAGTGCCAATCATGAAGAAATTAGGGGCAGACCCTCTATCCCTTACAAACTATTGTACCATCTCTCTGCTTCCCTTTTGTAGCCAAGGTTCTGGAAGCTTATGTTGCTAATTGTCTCTTTTCCTTCATTGAACAGTCTCATTTCCTTGACCCCCAGCAGGCGGACTCCCGACCTTCTCATTCAATAGAGACAGTTATTCTGACTGTATTAGATGGCTTAAGGAAAGAGGCAGGCAAGGACACCACTCAGGCCTGATGCTGCTCAACCTCTCCGCTGCCTTCGACACGGTCGACCATAAACTACTGGTTGACCGAGTCGGGGACGCAGGGATCTAGGGCATGGCCCTTAAGTGGCTCATGACTTTTTTAGATGATCGATCTCAATCCGTACGTCTCCCCCAATTCACTGCTCCTAAAGTCAAATTGAATTGTGATGAGCCACAGTGATCTTCCCTGTCTCTGCACCTCTTCGATTTGTAGTTATTTCCATTAATTCAATCCTTAGGTGAAAAGAATGTATGCACTTTCAATTACGCTGATGATCTTTAACTGATCTTTACCACTGATAAGTCTGCCCCCTCCGTCACTAACTTTCAAACAACCATGTGACATATAAGCAGCTAGAGGAACAGTAATCAGCTGAAGTTAAACCCAGACAAAACAGAACTGATCTTAATTGGGGAGCCCCTAAATCCCTGGAATTCGAACTTCTGGCCAACTGAGTTGGGAAATCCACCCCTACGCTCAAGATCGACCAAAAGCCGTGGTATCACAATTGATTGTGACCTATCCATGAAATCCCGGATTGGGACGGTGGTTTTGGCCTGTTTCTTTCAGATCAGGAAGATCAGCAGACTTCTCACTCCTGAAGCCCTTACCCAGGATGTGTTGGACTTAGTGATCTAAAGTCTAAAACAAGGGGACACTGTTCCTAGGGAGGTGTGCAGAGTGCCAATCGCTCCGTTGAAAGAAGGTGAAGGAAAAGAGGTGAGGACCCTAGGCCTAGCACTCACTGGTCCCTGGGAAGAACAAGTCTTGTCCCTTGTTGCCCTCGCACACCCCGAAGGACGCCATGCTTCATCATCGGCAGTTGCTCCTCGTCGGGCCGGCGCTGCTATGCCCTACGGGTTCCCCGAAGGCCTTAGTGATCTCTGATATTGACTGTGCCAACTCATTCTACTTTGGCCTACCAACATATTTATTAAAAAGACTGCAACTGGTGCAAAACCAGGCTGCAAGATTAATCTATCGTCAGCCGAGATGGCATCATGTTACCCCCATAATGAAGAAGTTACATTTGCTCCCTGTAGCCGAACACTGCGCATTCAAGATGAGATGTCTCATCTTCAAAGCTCTCCAGGGTAATTGCCCAGAATTTGTATCTACTCGGGTTCAGAGATATGTTTCCACTCGGGATCTCAGGTCTTCTCACCTTAACCTCGTGGTTACCCCCTCTTTTAAACTTAAGAAATTAGGGGGACTAAGATTTGCAGTTCTGGCTCCTCAATTCTGGAACTCTCTCCCTCTGAACATCAGATCTACAACATTTTATTCTCAATTTTGGAAACTATTAAAACGCTGGTTATTCCACCAGGCCTATGATTGAATGAATTACTTAATAGTAAGCTCCCTAGACCTCAGTGACAAGAAACAGTGTGGTGTACATGCGCTTTACAAGTATTTTTAACGTAACATAACAAGAGCCTGCTGAAAAAGAAATTGAGACTTTGCTAAAACATTATATCATTGAGCGCTCACCATGCGTTTTGCCGATAGAGGTGGTACCTCAAAAAGAACAGTGGAGGGGCTGTGTGAATTAGTGTTGACATGCTTCAAGCAAATAAGGAAATTAACAGAGATTGGCATCCAGGTCCACATATTGCCAAAATGATTACCCAGTTCAACGATGCCAATGTCTTTTCACGCCTTGATCTGAAAAAAGGATACCATCACCTCGAATTGGAAGAAAAATGCAGGTACAATACTACCTTTTCAACTTATGTCGGTTTGTTCAGGTACAAAAGATTAAGTTTCGGAGAGTTCTAAGCACCCAAACTTTTTCAAGACGTGATTCATCGCATTATATAACCTGTCACGCATGCTTCCATTTACAGTGATGATATACTAGTATTTGGGGCCACACAAAAGGCACATGATAGGGCCCTTACACAAGTGTACCATCTACTTGTAGATGCAGGCCTTACGTTGAATGCTAAAAAATGAGTTTCACAAACTGAAAATAAAATTCTTTGGGCATGTTTTCTCAGATGGTGGATTGACTCCAGATCCAGCCAATGTTCAAGCTTTGTCAACTACCTCCCCTCCACAAGATGTAACCATGCTGTGTTCTTTCTTGGTATGGCCAGCTACTGTTCCAGGTACATACGTAACTTTGCCACTATGAGTGCCCCATTGAGAGAATTAACAGAATAGCATATTTAATTTCAGTGGTTACAGGTGTGTGATCAAAGTTTCAAGACGACCAAGCATGCAATTGAAAATTATACTGAAATGGCTTACTTTGATATGAAATTACATGCAGTGATTATTGTGAATGCCAGCCCAGTGGGTGGGCATGATTCTTGCTCAACATAGTGGACATGCAAATGCACAAAGGTGTATTGTAGCATATGCTAGCCGATGTTTGTCACAGACTAAAGAAGCTTACTTGGAACCTGAGAAACAAAACCTAGCTGTTTTGTGGGCTTGCGAACACTTTCATGTGTCTCTGTATGGGAAACATTTTACGTTTGATCCTGATCACCAAGAACTACTCACTATTTTTGGCAATCCAAAGCCCAAAATGCCCCCTCACATTGAGAGGTAGTGCCTGCAACAACAAGAGGATGACTACAACATTGTGCACCAGCCAGGAAGACATAAAATCTGTCCAAAATATTTTTTCAATGCCCACACAGTGTCAGGGTACCTCTTCTTAAGTTGCCAAGGCCTACATTAACTTCATTTTGAGAACCAGCACTCTTGCAGCTGTGTCTGTGTCTGTGGAGCAAATAAGTGCTGATACCAATGCCAATAGGAATATGCTCATCCTCAAAGACATTATTATGCATCAATCCTGGAGAACACATGCTAGGCCTCTTGATAACGATGGCGAGTATCAGAAATTCAAGAATGTGTGTGATCAACTGTCAGTTACACAAGAAGGGATTATCTTGCGAGGGTCGTGAATTGTCACTCCTGAAAGTCTTTGACAGCATGTCATTGAAGTGGCACATGAGGGACATTGTGGAATTGCCGCCACAAAGTGAGCTCTCCGGACTGTGCTTAGTTACCTCATCTTGATGAGCAAGTTGAGAGAGAGCTCCAGGCTTTTCATTTGTGTAGCTGCTTATCTCCCAAAACAACACATCATCCTTTGAACATGTTGGTTGCACCAAAACACGCCTGGAAGCAAATTGCAGTTGACTTCTTTGGCTTCCTTGAAAATGGTCATTACCTCACAGTAATCATAGATGAGTATTCCTGGTTTCCTCTGGTGGAAAACCTTTTGTCAATCACTCATGATTGAGTAGTTGAAAGACTCAAAGGCATATTTGCAACCTGGGGTGTTCTGTTCATTCTAAAGTATAACAATGGCCCGCGATTCAATGGACGGGAATTCAAAGACTTTCTTACTCATTTGAAAATCAGGCATCAGAAAAACATACCTCTCTGGCCACAGGCTAATGGCGTTGTTGATCATTTTATGAGCATGCTTAAGAAATATGTTAAACATGCGGCACTAGAGGGACTTGAGCTCAAGTCAGTTCTTCATTCTACTCTTCGTGCCTACAGATCTACCCCCCCATTCCACCACCGGTAAAAGCCCAGCCACCCTGATTTTAGGAAGAGCAATGGGTACCAAGCTGCTCCAGTGGACCATCAAAAAAATAATTGATGCCAAGAAAGTTTCAACTCGCTGATTCAGTTCACAGGTCCAGACTGAAGACTTATGCAGACAAGCTTCGATATGTTCGGGACATTTGGTTTCACAAATGAGATCATGTCTTTGTCAGACAGAGGCAAAAACGTGAATCTGATTCTCCATTTGATGCCAATCCATTGCAAGTTGTGACTAGTAAGGAACACAACTGCTCACTGTCCCAGAAAGTCCAAAACGAGGGATTCCTCACATTTCAAGCACCTGCCTCAGAGTCTGTCAGCTCCAGACATTCGGAATGAGACTTTGTCATCAAGGGCCAGCAGAGCCCTAGGAATGCATCAGTGTCTGGACCACCAGTGCCTGCTGCGGTTGTTCCTCCTGTGTCTCCTCAGCCTTACACCAGGAGATCTGGAAAAGTGATTTGAGCGCCTCGACGACTCATTGAGAAACTTTGATGTATATATGTTTTTTTGTATCTGCTTTTTATTTATCAAAGGGGGAGATGTATGTCGTGTGTATTATAGAGCGTGGGAGCCCTATAGTCCCTTAAGGATTCCATA
Source organism: Lissotriton helveticus (assembly GCF_964261635.1). Classification (NCBI taxonomy): domain Eukaryota; kingdom Metazoa; phylum Chordata; class Amphibia; order Caudata; family Salamandridae; genus Lissotriton; species Lissotriton helveticus. The sequence goes on from NC_136070.1 coordinate 1,035,856,972, forward strand.
GTCTAGTCGTAAGTGATTGAGTGTTGTTAATAAAATTCATGCTACAGTACGTGTCAGTTACCGGTTACACTCTGAGAAATAAAGATGTGTAATACCGAGCACATGTGTGGCGTAATTCATTACATGCTACGGGGCCTGGGGAGGATGCTGCAATGCAGACGACATGCAGCTCATACTCTCCCTCTTGGAAAAGACCCCCAGCACAAGAAACAGGTTAATCGCCTCTATGATCAAAGTTGCGAACTGCATCAAAGCCAATTTTCTCAAGATCAACACCGACAAGAGTTAAGTAGTGATCTTCAGCAAGAAGACTTCATCATGAGGCTCGAAAATAGTGGACGACTGAACTTGGACCCATACCCACATTCAGCACCCACACCTAGAAACTCAGAATAACCAACATCAAACTGAACGAGATCTCACAAGTCGACGCTGTCACTGTATCCTGCTTTCCCACCCTAAAGATGCTGAGGAAACAAACAACACAAGAAAAACTGTCACTCACACTCTAGTCACCGCAAGTTGGACTATGGGAATACACTATACACCATGTTCACCAACCAACTCACCAATAGACTCCAAACCATCCAAAACTCTGAAGCGAGACACATCCTCAACCTCCCACAAAAATCAAATCACACCACTCATCTGGGAGCTCCACTGGCTCCTGATACACAAATGCACTTATTTCAAACTCCTAACACATTCAAGGCACTACACTACTTAGTCCCCGCCTACCTGATCAGATGTATCTCCTTCCACCAACCACCCCTAAACTGGCACTCTGAGGACTCCTACTTGCACATATTCTACGCATACACAGAACCACATCAGGACAGGTATCCTCTTACATCACTCCAAAAGTGTGAAACGGCCTCCCACTCCACGTCAGAGCCTCCTCCACTCTTCTTGAATTCCACAAGAAGCTGAAGACCTGGCTTTTCAATTCACCAATCTACCATAGGCAGGGCTAGGCACACACACTAGTTCATGGCCAGGTTGCCTTTGAAGGTGATGTTCGCTTTACAAATATACAAAACATAACGGATGCAATAAACTTTTCCTTCTTTGTTGGTGGTGCTTAAAAGTCTGAATTGATATTGAGTAATTTGGCCTTTGTTACTGAACGTAAGGGTTTTTTGGGTGGTCTGCAGGTATGCTTCATGCGACAATGCTGGGGAACTCATATTCACAATGTCTTTGGGTCGTGATTTTTGAGAACTTTGATATCATCATCAAATAAATCTAGAAGCACTATAGGGAGCCGGACGACTGTCTGAGTAGCTGAGTGCTCGCTGCTGACAACTACGGTGTTGTGGAGGCCCTGAGTTCGAAACCCAGCTTGGCCAACTCAGCCTTCCATCCTTCCGAGGTGTGTGAATTGAGTCATATGATGGGCCAAACAAAATACATTAGAATTAAAATGAGGGAATTTTATCCCACTTTCAGATTAAAAAGAAAAAGCATGACTGAATTCACGATTCATATATTTATTATTCATTTATTTATTTAAGAGTTTTATATAGCGCTAGCTAGACCTGAGGGTATCAGAGCGCTTTACAGCATTGTCACACGAAAGATAAATGTACACAGTAATATGTACAGTAAGTCAGGGCGTATCGCAGAGTATCTTCGAAAAAGAGCCCCATTGTCCTTCATAAGATATGTTAGCATAGTAGGGTGTCCGGTGTCTTATGACGCTTCACAGAAGTGCCGTCAAAGAAAGCACTGTGGCTCTAGGCGAGATTAATTAGGTACGGTCTTAGTGTCAGAGAGTCTGAGTACTCCTATGGGCAGGCTTCGATTATTTAGGCTTTAGCTATCCATTCGTGAGAGATCGAATAAGGAGGAGGTCCTTGAGCTGCCTTTTGAAAATTGGGAAGGAGGGATTGGTCCTGATATGGATTGGAATGGAATAACTTCTCCACCCTTTAAAAAATTGCAATGGTAGCAACCCGCTAGCAAACTCTGGACAGCATCGCAGTGAGCACTGCTGCGCCGATTATGGGACAGCGCGCGCCGCGCATCCAACACATGCCGCTTTACAGGGGCTTTCCTCGCCCTGGGGTAGAATTCAGTATGTCCATTCTACTGCACCTAATTACAGAACCAATAAAACATCTCTTTGAAACTCCCTGGACTAGAGCCGACATGTGCAGCCAGTAGTCAAGCTGACATTTGTTTCCGTTACTACTGCCGTAAGCTTTCTGAAAAGCAAGACATCAAAACATACTTTTAGGCTGAAAATAAAAGAGCAAAATTGACGTTTTCGCAAGAACATGATGGTAGACTTTTTCCGACGCAGACACATAAAAAGTTGGCAAAACACACACAAGAGGCTACATGTTGCTTTCAGGAACGGAAGCGAAATAAGATAATATTTTTGTGGGGCTGGAAAGATTGAAGAATAGTGTTCCTTGTTACCAATCACGAGTAATTAAAAAAATGACAGAGGAAGTTTTTTAAAAAATTTAACAACTAGCTACATACTCTTAAATATCTATTATTCCACCCATACATATGTTGGGCGTGTGCATCAAGTAATAGATTAACTGAAATACTTCTTTTGTTGAGCGGGCAAAAAATTCATATTGTGCGTACACAAGAATAAAAAAACCTGCAAGATGCGGTGTACGAAATTCAAAAAAGGCACCTGCAGCTGCACATCCGGAGACACGAAACCAAAAGTTGTGCAAACTGCTCTACATGCACATTTCAGCAAAGAGAAATTGAACAATAGGTGGTCTGCTCCACTGGTATGCTTTACTAATTTACATATGGAAGGCAGCCCCAGTGGCAAGTATTCGAATGTGCTAGGTAAGAATTCCTCGCAGGTAAATGTTTAATGTTCGCAGAGATCACTTCCGTTCAATGTGCACATCCTTTGCAGGGGTCACTTCCGGTCCACGTGCACCTTTTCACTCCACAATATTGCACCTCTTGCATTATGCATATAATGAAGGCTGTCATAATGAAATCATTTACACTCCTTTGGCATGATATTGCCTTCTTCAAGTTAAATAGAGGAGATCTTTGAATGAATGCTATCATGTGCCAGGAACACAGACCTACTGTCAGGTGCATGGCTCTGCTTCTGCTCTAAACTAGGTGAAAGAGCCAATGAACGTGCCAAGTATGCACCCTACCCTTTCATCTTCTTGGGCCAACAGGCTGTTTGGAAGCAGTACTGACCTCGCAACCATACCACAAAATGCAGAATTGAGTGCACATGGCTTTTAAGGTTGAACTATATACTTTATTGAATGTTGGTCTGCGCACATACCACCGCCTACATCCAAACTGCTGGTGCAAAACAGTCAGAACAAGCTGTAACCAAGACTAGTAAAGTAATAACTGCCCAACATCCTAACCACCCCCCTTTACCTGCAACCCACCTGGTGTTAGCTTTATGATCAGTGTAAGTAGTCCAATGTCTGGGAAACTGGGAAGACGGCCTGGGTACTCGCTAGGAATAGGCGGGCCTGCATACTCTGCATGGAGAGAAGCTTTGGTACGTCCTCTGGGATAAGTCAGAACGATTTAAAATATCATGGACATTTGAGCTCCTAACATTTCGTGGGATAAAACTTGAATAAAAGGGTCCCAGGTAACCTCATAAAAGGCAAGGTTATGTTGAATCGCCATCACTATCTTTTCCACGGCTAACGTCCAAACAAGAAATGTGGGTGTAGCTGTCTTTCCCCATACATTCAGCACAATTTTGGGGATCTCTGTAGGGGTTACGGGTGACTGACGAGGACAACTGTAGGCACTTGTGGGACCTTTGGTACAAAATCTATTTCAGTAAATACATCCACTATTTAGTGAGCTTGGGCAAATGCACCAGGGTTCCTGTCGTGCCATAACTTCTCCAACAGCTATAAGATTTTGTCGCAATCCATTGTGCTATCTTTTGAATATGCCAAGAGGTTAAGATTTTGTATTGAGTCTTGCGCTGTAATAAATCTGTAGCAAATCTACACCCTGTATCATAGTTCTTCTCCCATTCCTTTGGTGTCATTTCGTGGCCCAGTTCCCTTCCCATCACCGCTGAACTGGCGTTTTGTCAGTTTTAGGGTAATCTACCAAGAATCGGTGGAGAATGGAGATCAGGGCCCTGCCATGAGGGCATATTTAAGTCATTTTAAATGCCTAGTGAACAGCCTACCAGCACTCTCCCACATTGGGGAATGGGGGGCCCAGTGTCCGAGTTGGGTGTATGCAAACCTTTCAGCCTCTGGGGTTCTAAAATTCTATTTAATGTCTATCTGTAAACATCAAGAGAGGGAAGGAAGAGGGAAATGGAGGTTGTGACCCATCCTCATCATATACAGTGTTACAATCAAGAGTCAACCTTGAGTCATCCAAGGTGGGCCCACTGGATGTAGGGCAAAGACATGTTTCTTAAAGGAACTCTCACTCACTGAGCGTTAGCCAGTGACATGCTTCATCATCAAGTACTTCCCGACTCGATGAGGTGTGAACCATGTAGGTGTGTAGCATGGTATGAATGATTAAATAAACAACCAGCCAGTATTTCCCAAAAGGGTATTAATAGGGACATACTGATCCTGATGAAAGCCACTCAATTAGGGTACAGGGTAGAAACAAGTTCACCATACTAAAGGGCCAAGGAGCGATAGTAACTCCAACTAGCCGGTTTTACTCCGTTTTTAACCTTTTCAGACCGGCCCATAAATAAATACTGATTTGAGCACTGCCTAGGCATTTTTAAAGTTTACTTCATATAGATCCCACACCTTTATTTCTTAAACACACCTAACAAAAACTACAGATGCTCAAAATAATCACTAGCACCTTAGCCAATTAAGGGACCCAGCCACAATGCCATTATGGAGTATTTAAAGTAGTCCTCCTGTATCACTCTTTTATGTACTCTCACATGCCTTTGTGAACTGGCCCCCAACAAATTCTATAATGGGAATATAATGGGAATTTACAGGGTATATTCACATACATCTTGTACAGATAGAAAGCAATGTACTCTCCCTGCACTTTTACTAATAGGGAGTTGGATGCTTTAGGGCTGATTTACAAAGCATTGCAAGAGTACATAACAGAGTAGTCCTGTAGTACTAATTCCTTTACTCCTAAGTGCATTTGCGAATCGGGCCCTTTGTCTCTCCAGCTATTAGACACTGTGTTTCATGTGTAATTATATTTCCAGCATAGTTTCTTTAATTCTGAAGTACTTTTTGGGCATAACAATTCATTGCCAATGATATCATTATTTAAGCCTACTTTATTGATATATCTCATAATTTATTATAGACTCCAGCATGCCACATAGCACACGCCACAGCCGCATCTCACAATGATTTCCTGCGAGGTAGTGATTATGGATCTTCACACCATTTATTACAGTAAATAACTAACTAGTCACAGTAGCTCCAATACCTGAGCTCCTTACTGCTCTCACTGCAACCTCATTAACTCAAGTTCATTTGTATAGCTATTAGGCAGCGTTGTAGAAGACCATAATCCTATTACAACCTACAGCATACCAAAAGTGAGGTTTTTCACACCCATTGATCAAAGCATATTGGGTCTCTACCGGTATACCAATGTTACCGATATAAAACTGACAACATCTACCTCTTCCCCTACATAAAACAATGGTAAAAGATTGACATAGTAATTGTACTAAAATCTACATTATGATTCCATGAATGATGAAAATGAGTTCAAGGTTGTGAGATTGTTTTTTGGGATTATGAATGTATATGAATATAAGGTGATGCTTTTAAATCAGTCCTGATGTAGGGTGTGCAATTCAAAGTAAAATAAATTTATATTAGTGGATTTCTGGTAATTAGCCCTTAGCAGAGGCCAGTTAAAATTGTGGTTCAACACAAAGACAAAATATCAGATATATGATCTAGAGGCTTCAGAAGGGGGGCTTTTTCCAAATGGAAATAAATGCATCCACGAAGAGCAGTTCAGGGGAGCATTGTATTATCATTGATTCAGACCTAAAAAAAAAAAATACAATCTTTTTTTACCATCTTCTGACCAATAGTAAATCCACACTTAGTGGCTTGTGTGGCCAGGCCCCAAACAAGATGGCCAAATGAATTAAATGCGTCAGTGCTACAGAGAGATAAATGCCACAATTGGTTGTTGTAGCGTCTTTCCCATCCTGGATACCCAACTGCGACTACACCACACATGGAAATTAATATTACACGTGTTTATTCAACTCTGTGTAACTGCAGTCTCAACATTCTAAAACAAACGTTCATGGCATTGCGCTCTGACACTTACATCACAGCTTTATGGAGTCTATTAGGAGTCAAATGGGTTTCATAATAAAACATTACAAAACACTGTATCTCCCCCTCTGTTTAATTAAAAATTTTAAAAAATTACAAATCAGTATACATAGACATACATTTACAGGTCTTCAAACACCCCTCTTGGTGCTTTAATTATTCAACCTGACCTTGTTACTGGAAGTAGGTAGCTGTCATCTTCCCTGTCAGAGATTTGCATAGATGGTGAAAAGTAACAGTAGTCACAGAGTTTTCAGGTTCAGTCTTTCCTTCACCATCGCGATCAGAAGACCAATTAATCAAATGCTGTAAGTGAGAGGAATCTATGGTAACAGACTTTCCAGGACGCTGGCCAATCACCATATGTCCCTTGGTTTACACTACGTGGAAAGGCTCAGCATCATATGGAGCATCAGATTTCCTTCTATGCATTTGGACAATCACTAGATCTCGTCTCTTAAACTCTATGTTCTGTGCATGTCGCCTCTTGTCTAAGTAGGCTTTTATTCTTCCCTTGTTAACGAAGTCCTTCGTATGAGTCGAAGTCTCTTTTCCTTCTCTTTTGTTGGTCCATTGAGGTAACTTGAAGTAACTTGGTTGTCATTTCTCTCCCGAATATCAAAGTTGCAGGACATTCACCTGTAGTCAAGTGAGGTGTTGAGTGATAGGCTGGTAGGGTGGAATTCAATACAGTTTTTTAAATGAGCCTCTCAAGAGTTTCACACTGTACTGCTTTCTTTAATGTACTCATAAAACACTCAACAAGTCCATTAGCCTGCAGCCAAAAAGGTGTACTCTTCTGATGCTTTATGTTCAGATGCTCCAGGAAATTCTTGAATTCTTGTCTGTTAAATGGTGGGTCATTATCAGACTTCAAAATGGCTGACACGCCCCATGTCACAGCGATGCCATCTGATCTCTCAATTAAAGCTTGTGAGTTGTGTAAGAGAGATCCTCTATTAATGGTAAGTGTAGGTACTCATCCACAATTACAATCAGATGATGTTCATTATCGAGTGGATCAAATAAATCGATGGCTATTCTCTTACATGCATGCTTAGGGAATTCTGACATGCTAAAAGTATGTTGAGCAATCTTTGTAGAAAGGCACTTATATAGATCACAGGTCTTGAGTTGAATTTCAACCCTCCAATCTAAATATGGAAATCAGACTTCGTCTCGGAGAGATCTTTTTGTGGGAACAATACCACAATGTCCTTTGTGAGTCCCTTCAATTATTTTCTGTCTCACACTCTCTGGAAATAGGATTCTCGACCCTCATAGTGTAACTCCTTCCTGAGTTAAAGGCAATTCATCTTATCATTTTTGTACTTTTTGTAGTCACCATCACTGGTGAGAGGTTGAGTGTGTTGATTCCATGACTGATGTGTAATTATATCTTTCAACTTCAGCATGTCACTATCATGACTCATGGTAGTGATGATCTAGGCCACCGATATGGCAGCTGGCATATTTGATTTTTCAATGAAAACAATGTAGGCTTCAGCTATCTTAGATTGAGTATCCTGACCTTGTGTAGGCACTCTGGGAAAGTAGTCAGCAGGGTTTTGATCCTTCCTTGGATGATGCACAATGGTGTACTCATACTATTATAATCGTAGTCCCTACCATTCAATGTGAGGCGGCATCTTGGCTTTTGGATTGCCAAAGATAAATGTTGATGATCAGTTACCTGCATTAAAGGCTTTCTATACAGGATTACATTGAAATGTTCACTAGCCCATACCAAGGCCAAACTTTCTTTCTCAAGTTGTGAGTAAGCACGTTCTGCCTGGGACAAACTTATATTGTCATATGCCACAATATGCCTTCGGGCATGGGGTTACCCACTGTGCTGTGCAAGGATAGCGTCTAACACAACTGGGCTAGAATCAACAACAACCTCTGTATTAAGTTTTTGATTGAAGAAGCATATTTCAGCTGAAGTTTCAATGGCTTGTTTGATTTTCTTGACACTTCTCTCACATTCTGGTGACCACATGAATAAAAAGAATTTCTTCGTTAACTCTTGTAAGGGAGTATTTATAGTAGCAAAGTCTCATATGTACCTTAAACAGTAACCGGCCATGCCAAGAAATGAAAGTATTATAGGAACATCTTTTGGGGATCAGTATTTGACAGGGCTTGTACTTTGGCAGGATCAGGTGTCATACCCCCATGTGAAAGGATATGCCCAAAGAAATTTAACTTGATCTTGTGGAACTCGCACTTGTCTGCATTCCAAGTCAAGCCTGCATTTTTAAGTAAACAACAAATTGCGTGAGAGCTTTATCATACTTTTTCTGTGTAGTGCTCTGTGTAGTGCTGACAATCAATCTATCATCGTTATAATTGAATGCATTCACAACCACTGTATGGCATGTCAAGTGACGTCTTGGAAAGGCTGTGCACCAGATGACACACCAAAACAGAGTCTCTTATATCGAAACAGACTGACGTGTAGAAAATGTTGTAATATACCTGCAATCATCTTCAAGTTCCAATTGATGATAACCTTTATTTAAATCAAGGCGAGAGAAGATCTTTGCACTATTTAATTGCGTTATCATGTCAGCAATATGTGGATCTGCCTGAATGTCTTTCTTGCTTAATGGTCCGGTTTGCTTGACGCATATGCATACCGCTCCTTTACTGTCCTTTTTGAGGACTACTACTATGAGAGAAGACCATGGCATTGGACCAGTTGAATGATCAATAAAGTAAATGAAAAGCAACTCATCTATGTCTCTGAGCAACAGGACAAACATCTTCATTAATATGTAACTTTAGTTGTAAGCTTTACCAAACCATGAAACAATGAAGGAAATTGACATAATATTTTGTGGTGAGAATTTATGTTGTAATTCACAGAAATCAGACCATATCAGCTGCGATACTGAAACTGTGCGGACAGGCACTTGGCGCTGTAGTAAGAAATTATGCGTGTCCTCCCATTTTAGTAAACCGAAACACATTCTTTTCATTATTTGTCATTTATTCTTTTATTTTTCTATTAACTTTTCATTAATACAGCAAATTTGACATATACCACGTAATGTACAAACAGCCAACATGTGTTTCGCGCCCTGTGGCTTATGAGCCTGGGACTTTTTGAAGGCTCATTCTCTACTACTGAAGGATGAGTAGCAGATTGGGATTTGACCCAGGACTAGAGGTAACCTACCATGAGAAAATAAAAAAAGGAAACCAAATGTGTATCTTTGAACCCTATCAATTAGCCTTGAGAAAAAGTCATTGAAAAATAAAAATAATAAATGACAAAAAAATGAAAAGAATGCATTTTGGTTTATTTAAATGAGTGGACACATCTAATTCTTTTCTTACTACTATTACATTGGTGAACAGAAGGTCCAAACTAAGGCTGGGCCTATTTGGCGTAGCGGGGCTACATGGAGCGCCACGGACCTGAGAAAAGAATCTGTGGCGCTCCGCGTAGCTCTGCTACGCCACCCGCCTCCCACCTGCGGGCACCCGGCATGCGTAGTTTTCACCAAGAACGCGATGAAGACGAGGAGGGCTGCTCGGGGATGCCTCAGCTTAAGGTAAGGTTCTTTTTATTTATTTTAAAGCTGTTTTTGAAAAGTTGCATTCATTGTAAATAGGGCGGGTGGGAGGCGGGGGCGGGCCAGCTCCTTTCCGCTGCGGAGTGTGCAGAGATTTGCCTACTCCGCATTCCCGCGGAACGCGGAGTAGGTGAATCTCTGCACAGTCCACGGGCAGAGCCGAGCTCTCCGCCCATGGTTAGTCCGAACCCCTTAGAGTGGTCCACCTGCACTAAGTTTGGGTATCCTAACAACAGGCAGAGAGTGCTGGACCTTGCACTTTACCACTACAACAGGCACTTGACGCTGTACTTTGAAGCACATGAATGGGTGCTTGCACTTCCATTTTCTTGTGCTTCAGTGTCGCTACAGTGAACCTTGACTTTTTATGGGCGTCACTGAGGCCCAGGTATACCCTTTGGTTTTTAATTGGGAAGTCGGGGCAACGGAGATAATTCATTGTAATTCTTTTCTGGCATTATGTTTATCAATGCACTACTGTCAATAATGAAAGGTATTGAGCAATCATTAATTTTCAATGTGATTTTCAGAAAATGTTTGTATGAATTCAGTACGTTTCCTCACATGTAGCCAATCCAAAATGCGCACGTTTCTCTGAGGTAAACATTGACATGACACAACCATCTTTCTCACTTCACTTGATATTAAGGCAGACAAACTGTTTGACAATGATTTAGATGAAGACCAACTTCGTTCAGTGTCTATTTGACCCCATTGATGTATGCTCTTGGCCTTGTGGGTGTGTGTCTAATGTTGCTTCTGGAATGTTCTGGCGTCCATTTTGTCTTCACGTCATCAACACTCACTCCAGTATAAGAGTTTCTCTCAGCATTTGTTGTCTGAATGAATCAGACAAGCATTCAGCAATAACTCCAAGTTGCATTGCTTCACATCATTAAATTAATTTAACTTACAGTGTTTAATGAGCATATCGAATCTCTCCACAAATTCATCAATACTTTTTCCAACTTTTCGGAATTCTTGACTGAAAATTTATCTTTTGTAATCAGCGTTTGGTACTAGATTGAACTTGAGATTCAGCATTTCTTTAATCTGAAAATATGTAATTTCTTTGTTAGTGTGTAGCATTTTCTTTTTACTTCTTTCACACCATCACCAGAAAGACGTTTGAGATACTTGATAATCTTTTCTCATCGGTCTCTTCAAGTGAAACAATGAAATCATCAAAGGTCTCTATCTAAATAGTCCATCTATCACCAATATTTTGCTTTTTTGCAATATCAAAAAATGGTGTTGGTTTCAGGAACACAACAGTATTGTAGAGCAGTTTGGAACATACTGACACTGCGGGTGGATCCCTATGACTTGGTTTAGGATACTCATCCATGAGACGTTGCGATGTGCTGGCCTCTGGCTCAACTTTAATGATAGCTGGAAACGTCACTTTCTTCACTGCCATCTGAGAAATTTCGCTATTCCGAGAGTAGCTCTTGGTTACTTAATTTCCAAACAACCTGTGAAATTGCTCTGAGCCCCACTTGGCACCTTTGCGAATGACCCTCTTTCGTTATGGATGGCTCCGTAAGCACAAAATCAAACACTTCTCCTTGAGCCAACTTCACAGAGTGCTGTGGCCCAATGACTCTCTTTTGTGTATTTAGTAAGGTATTTATTTCTTTTTTCTAACTGTCAATCTGCATTTTCTAACACCTGGTTGATCTGCACCTTGCAGCACTTCTCTTCGCAGCGTTATTTTGCAAGTTATGACAATCAGAAGCTGCTCTTCGTACACCAGGTTGAATCTACTTTCAGCATTAACACTCTATAATGACACCTTTATCTTTTGTAGCAGTGCTATACCTTTATGTATGACTTGTCCAGAAGATTCTCGACCATCAACAAATAGATTCTTTACAACACTTCTGTTGTTTTCACCTGCTTTACAGTGGCTGCAGTTGCACTGTGACTCCACATGCATGAAGCGTTGATTCCGTTCTTCGAAGCGACACGTGTGGCATGCACAAGCAGTTTGCTTGGACCACTGCAAATTCTCTGGGAGAGCATGGTCATTCTTCCAGTTATTTAACCCATCCTCATCACCATTTGAAGCATCTTCCCCAGCCCGGGTGCCCGCCAATTACTACACCAGACGCAGAGCTTAGTATTATATGTCGTTATTCTGCTGCGTGTAACTGGGAACTCAACATTCTAAAAAAAGCTTTCATGGCATTGCACTCTGATGCTTATGTCACAGCTCTACGGAGTCCTTTAGGAATAAAAGGGTTCCATTGTAAAACATTGCAAGATACTATATAGGTGAGTCACTAACAGTGGTCAGACATGTTGCCTTATCTGGCTCCAACAACGGTCTTCTGTGCCAATTGGTCACTAGAACATTCTACTGTTTCAAGAGGGTGGAAAAAGACTCTGTTGCCCTACGGCTGCCTCTAACAAACTTGTGACAACACCTAGGTAGCAAGAAAAGCATAGGATCGTCTTCCAACATAGGCCCGAGAACCAACAGCAGGATGCAGCTCCAAAGGGTGACTTGTCATGACAAGTCACTCTTTGGAGCTGCTCACTGCTGTTGGCTAAATGGGATTGGTGGATCTTGAGTGAACTGGGTGACTCAGCAAAGGATACAAGTATGAATTTGGTGAGTCCAAAAGAGGCTGTTCAGCCCTCCTCCCAACAATCATGCACAGAGGAATAATCCTAGGCAGCCATGCAGGTAAAGGAATTGGATTTTGGGAGGATTTGGGAGGGTGTGTGGTAGACAGCCTTCAGGTAATATGCTCCAGTGATGAAGGGTAATGGTAGCTGCAACCCATCCCATCCTGCATTTGCAGCAACATGAGTGGTGCCCTCTCTGGGCTTGTCAGTGTGTTGACATGGGCTTGGAGGACAGGCGCAGATCAGCAGCATTGCTCCAAGGATAGAATGTCAGGTCTGTGGTTTGGTCCATTCACAAGGAGCATCTTAGATCCCCACACAATGGCTTGCAGTGACACTTGCTGCTCCTGATGGAGATAATGTCACATAGAAAGAAAGATAACCCTCCTGGTTGCCTCCCATAAATCATAGCATGAACCTGAAGTGGTGTCACCCTCTGTGAAGATAGCGCACAGCAGAGGGTGCAGTAGTGCACACAAATATATGAGCCAGCCAATTGAGTAAAAGAACAGTGACAGAGCTGTGCACATACCAAACAATAATCACCCACTAAATGGAGGTTGGGATAGAAAGAGCAGTCAGAGTAAATCAGTAAGGAGTGTAACGGCATGGCGGCTTTGGCAACCAGGACCCAGATATTTGCTTACGTGAGGTGGGATGATCCATTCAAGATTGACTGTGAAATACAAAAGGGATCACTTATGGATCAAGGACAGCAGGTTTGCATAAAGCTGTCAGGTTGCTGCAGAACAATGCCTGAAAATTCTGAACGTTAGTGTGATTTCTTCTGGTTGAAAAGTTCATACACCAGGCTTTTTTGCTCCAGCACATATGCTATTGCTAAGCCACATGTGGACAGTGAAAAAGGATATAGAGTGCTGATCACCTTGAATAAACTGTTACCTTAAGACTGAATCGTTTTTTGAGCTAAATACTTTTCTCTGTTTGTTACAGTTTCTCAAAATGTCACTGGTACACACTATTACAGGAGGTGACCAATAAAAAAAAATATATATCCATTTGAAGAGTTATTTCTCTTCTTTTATTTCTCTTTTATGCTCATTTCTTTATGAAGAGAGCAGCAAGAGAGCCAACACTTTTTTTTGCCATTACTTGGCATGCAGGGCTGAGGCTTTTTCAAGGCTCTTGACACAATTGTAAAACAAAAGTGCAGAAAAGTGGTTTCCCAAATGACCATTACATTTATGCTGTCTAAATCCATACTGTATAAAAAAAAGTGGTCATTCTGTATGCAAAGACCAGCGACGAGCCCTATCATGTCTTCTTGGCTTGTCAGGAGCAGGGTTCATGTTTTTTTTAAAACACTGATTGGAAAACCCACAAGCATACTATCATAACTGACCTTAACTGATTCTGGTGCACCCAGATGTTGTATGGATTTTACTTGCCATTCATCAACATTTATTCCCCTATTGTGTTTTTATCCAGGAGTCAGTAAATTACCGATTCCTTAAAATACTGATTCGATAAATTACCGAATCCTTAATGTAGGGAGCACTCAAGTGAGTGCATTTCTGAGTTAAGGATTCAGTATTTACCACCAACTAAAAGTTGGTGCTAAATATCGAAAACCTTTGAAAAGGCAAATTTGTGCTTTTCCAAAGTGCCATGTGGTAGAGACATGCATGTGCACCCTTGCACTATTCAGGGGTGCAACAGGGTGTCAATGTGACACACTGCCACCCTTGTAAGTCTTCCCCCTATTACCGATTCGGTATTTACCGAATCGGTTTACCGAATCAGTAAATATTTACCAAATTTTACCGAATCAATACCTACATACCATTTACCGATTCTGAAATACCGAATCGGTAACATTCGGTATTTTAGAATCTGTAAATTTGGATTACCTACATATGGCCCTAAATGCCATAAACATCAGGGCACAGGCATTCTCTGGCCTTAATCTATGTTTTATTAAACCAAGTCAAAATATCCTCCATCTTTTCTAAGTTATCGACATTGTGCATACTATTTAGGTCACATTAAAGTTTAATATGAGTGGAAGATGTCTTTAAATGTTTGATAATGGTACTGTGAAAATCCTGTGATGCTGTTCACGGTATGCAATGCCCCATCCATCTTCCAGCACTTTGTTCACAACATATTTAGAGATGCTTTAGACAGTGGGAAAAGCTTGTGAATATCCTGTTTTTACTCAAACGAGTAAGATTTACACCCAGAATAAATGAAGATAGGGTGAGCAGATTATGAAAACTTTGTCTGTTTGCCAAATTAGGAAATTGTGAGTTCAAGGTGACCATCTTGTACCTGGATTTAGGTATCTCCAAAAAAGGGAATAGCATTGAGCCCGCCAAAATCAATGCAGGGAAAAATGTCATGCATCTTTTACTGTGAAGGAGATTTAGGTATTTGCCCATGATTACAAACAATTTTTATGTGATGTTTCTGCCATTAGCTACCCGTACACTTACACAGAGTCCTGTTTCAGAGGAGTCAGCCAAAAAGGAGTCATACCAAAATTTTAAGAAATATTTACCATCGCTCTCATCTGCAGAACTCCAGATACAGAAGTGCTCAATATAATTAAAACGGATGCCTCATCATTTGCCGTTGCTGAGATCTTGTCTCAGTGGGGCACAAAGACCAAAATGCTTCATCCAGTTGCATATAAGTCTCAAATACTCACAGAAAAAATAAAATTGTTACAGATGTAGGGCTCAGTTTACTGTAAGATTTTAGGATAAACTCTTATCATATTTGGGTATATATAACTTCTAATCAATGAGTTACAATCTACAGACGGATGGGTAAACAAAGCATTCAAATCAGGCACTAGTACAGTATTTCTGTGGCTTCCTTATGACTCAGCAACAAGAACAACCTGGTTTGTAATCTACTGCTAAATCAATTTGCAAGTAAAAAAATAATTGTACAGTTCCTCAAGGTTCTCACCACTATATTGTAATTATTGTTTCCATCATTTTATGTTCCGTTCTAGTTTTCACATATGACTAGATCCTCTGATAGAACAATTACTTTCATTACAGCAAGTGAACTGTTGAGTTGAGTCCCATTTAATTAAGGTGAAAGCCATATGCAAAGGGCTTCTAGACCACAAGTGTTCTCCTGCTTCTAATTTGCAGGGGGGTGACAATGTATGTATGTATGTATGTATTTGGTATTTGTAAGGCGCGTAAATCACCCGTAGGCTTCATAGCGCCAGCAGATACTCAGGGGGGATAGAAAAGTGGCCAGGCAGAGCTAGAAAAGCCAGGTTTTTAGGTTTCTTCAGAACTTCTGGTGATTTGGTTCCATCCTGATGAATAGAGGCAGAGTGTTCCAAGTTTCTGGGGCCATTCCTAACTGTGCAGACTTTGGGAACGGTTAGGAGATGCTTGCTGGTGGATCGGAGGGTTCTAGCCGGACGATAGTCCGTCAGCTTTTTTGCTAGGTATTTTGGCCCCTGACCGTTAAGGGTCTTATGGACTAGACAACACAGTTTGAACTTGATAAGTTTTTTTTTATGGGGAGCCAGTGTAATGTCCTAAGACTGGGCGCAGAGGGGATGCGGAGGGGAGTTTAAGGACCATCCTGGCCACTGTGTTTTGCAAGACCTGAAGTTTTGTCAGAACGTTCTCGTTTATGGAGGCGAGCAGTGCGTTGCCATAATCCAGACGGCTTACGATTAGTCCCTCCACTAGGGGCATGCGGGATGGTAGGGGGATCCATTTGAAGATTTTCTTAAGATTGCTCATAAGCCCGAAACTGGTGCGCATTACCTTGTTAATATGGTCAACCATGGAAAGTTTGTTGTCTATTGTTATCCCCAGGTTCCGGGCTGCAGACTTAGGTGGGGGTGAGGTTCCGTGAATTCTGAACCCGTTCCATAAAGGTCATGGTTTCGTTATGAATTTGATATTAGCGAACCGTAACTAGTTAGTGCGGCAAGTATGAGTGTTTTCGTCATGTTAGACTGATGGATTCACTACGTATTTAGGGATTTCGTTCTGAACCCTTGGGTTCCATTTTGTGTATGGCAGCCATTTTGTGGTTGCCCTCACATAGGCCGATGACTGTGGCTGAACAAGTCCTTTAAGTACATGTACCTCCAGTTCGTGCTGACTCCTGTTTGACCTGAGTGAACTGACCCTGTTGCCTGAAGCTAACCTTGTTAAAGCAGTTCCTGCCCTTTAGCTGATCAAGATTAAGGATCAGAGCACAGGACATCGTAAAACCTTTATTGCACACAAATATGCCTTATCCTACTCACACCTGTTTCTACTCCTTTCTTTATGGTCTATTTACGATGGGGATGTGCCCTTTTTTATTATGGGTTCGTTCAACCTGTCTTAAGAAGAATGTTGGGTTTGACCAATGATTGATCATGGGCCGGGTAACAGAAAAGTGGGTTTTACCGTCATGCGATAATTTGGGTGTGGATACATGTGATTGGACAGTTTGTAAATGTTAGGTATTTGTCTGGAATATGATTTTTGGCATAAAAAGTGATGACTTGCTTTGTAAAATTGAGCAGTCTCCTGAGAACTCATACCGTGTTGACTTCTAGGACTTCTGTTACTGGCTGCAGCCAATAAATTCGATCTTTGACGCCACCAAGAAGTTTCCGTGTCTCTGTGTTCTAAGACAGGTGATACCCGAAGACTTTGGGCGTGCCCCTGGCGCCACTGGGTCTTAAATAACCCGGTTCTTCAGTTGGCGCCCAACATGGAGCGACTTCAGCGGTACCGGTCCAAACCTGAAGATCGTGAGGAGCTTCGAGAGGAAATTCTGGAGGACGGCCACCACTTCATCGACCCCGGCATGTCGAATGTGGACTGAAGGTCTTTTCTGCGAGGCTTCCCGCTTTCCTGATGGCTACGAAGGACTGCTGCCCTGACTGTCGCCCTGTCTTGGACCCATTTGTGATACTTTGTACGGCGAGACGATAGACGGATCTTCCGGTGGCGTGACTGATACCTCAGTTAAGTATAAGTGGGTCGCTCCCAGTCCTTAGTTTTTGGTCCTTTGGTTCTTAGTTTGTTTGGTCCTTGTTTTTGATTTGAAAATTGCAATTTCCAAAGCCGAGGGTCTTGTATATTTACGAGTGTATCGGTAGAGATAATCCCTTGAAGTTTGAAGCTCGATTAGTG
Source organism: Lissotriton helveticus (assembly GCF_964261635.1). Classification (NCBI taxonomy): domain Eukaryota; kingdom Metazoa; phylum Chordata; class Amphibia; order Caudata; family Salamandridae; genus Lissotriton; species Lissotriton helveticus. The sequence goes on from NC_136070.1 coordinate 1,035,874,618, forward strand.
AGCGAAGATGCCTAATCGTAGCAAATTTGGTACTTGGTTTGGTTGTGGTTGCAACAGGGATTCCCGATTGGAGGATTCGTGTCCGATACCTCCGGTTGGAACTCCGACTTATGAGCTCTATTCTAAACATGGCGTGGGCCCCATTATGTTTAATGAAGTATGGGTCTGTTACACTAGGAAAGACGGTGTTTTAAATTGGCCACATCATGGTAGCTATGACACAGACATTCTAGATAATTTGGAAGGTAAACTATTTAAGAAGAAAGCCCGGCTGGCAATGTTTGACTTGTGGCGTAAAGAGGCCAAACAGAGAGAAATTAAACAAGCTAAACGAGATAGGAAAGATAAGAATATGTCAGTACTACAAGCTGCTAGGCAGTATAGGGATGATGGAGAGGAGCGAGCGAGTGAAGTTTCAGATAGGCAGCGTTGTATGGCCATAGATAAATGTTATCCGGCCTTGCCGTCTCCTCCTCCAAAAGTGACTGAAGATCTCGAAAAAGATCCCTTGATGTCTCATTTACTGAGATTACCACCTCCTTATGTGAAGGGTGCTACTGCGCCTCTATTACCTCCGGTTGTTCCACCCTTTGTTGTTCAACCTCTTGCTGTTGCTCAGCCACCTGGTACTCCACAGGTGGTTTTACCTCCTCCTGCGCAACCCGCTCTAGGGTCGCAGGCTTTGCTACCAGCTTTGCCTCAAACTCCTTTGCCTTCCGTTTCGGCATCTGAGACTCCTACTGTTCTTGTTCCTACACCTTCCTTGCCTCAAAACACTTATTCTCCTGTTCTTATGACTGCTTCTTCTCCTTCTGTTCGAAAACGAATGACAGAGACTGTTTCTAATCTCTTGTCGCCATTGTTTGGGTCATTGAATATGACCCCTGTTTCGGAACGTAAACAGAGTCGTAGTCAGCTTCCTGGTTCCGAGGAACGGGCTGTGTTGGATTTGTTGGCCCGTAAATGGATTATAAATGCCTCAAGGTATAGTTTGCCAGCGGTTATGGATGTTTTCTTTCAGTGGGAACCGCCTAAGCAGAGGTATGTTTTTAATGTGATGTGTATGTTTTTGCGTCAGGAATGGGAAGATAATGATTTGGGTTGGATTCCGCAGGAACTACTTAATGTTCAGTCGGATTTTGCTAAAGGGATGATAGTGGAATCTGATATTACAGATGCCGTAGAGATGATACTGGCTTTTAGATCTAGCCTTCCGCCTCAGACATTGTACGAACCTGATTCCTCTGTTAGAAGGAAAGCGAGACAGTATCCCATGAGAGAAGTTCCCCCAGTATGGAAGGAAGGGGACCCAAGCGCTAATCCAGTTGTTCTGCCTCACTTTCAAAGAGTATGGGTACATGTGCCATGGAAGAGAGCAGAGGTCTTGGCTCTTAAGCAGACCTTACCTGATCCCCGTAAGAATCCTGCTGGCTATTACAAAGAATTGTCCCAGACAGTTGACGCATGCATCATGAATTTGGCAGACATAGATATGCTGTTGGGTAATGTAGTACCTCAACCTCTATGGGCAAAGATTCGTCATGAGAATCATGCGGTAGAATTAGGAGATACTTCGGCGAATATTATTGCTGCGGAGGGTAGACAACAGGGAGGTGCTAAACCTGAACCTTTGGTTACGGACTTACCAGGTAGAATCATTAATTTGATGAAGACGATGATGCCTGCTTTCCGAGTAAATTGGGACAAGTTAGCAGCATGTAAGCAGAAGAAAGACGAGAGTGTGTCTGACTTCTTCACTAGGTTCGAAGAGACGTTTATAGATCATAGTGGTCAGGACATTAGTACGGAGGGTGGGCAAAGATTATTTGTGGACAAATTTGTCTTTAATTTGCTTCCTGAACTGTGTAATAAATTGAAAGATTCTGAAAGTTCTTGGGCTGTATCTTCGTCGGCCCAGATATTGGCGTCTGCACAGTACTATGAGAATAGGGATAAGGACGAAAAAGATAGAGTAGAGAAAAAGACTAAAGACTTAAAGACAAAGGTTCTTTTGCAGCAGGCGTATCCGCCTCGCTCGAATCAGCAAGAGTCACAGCAACGCCCACAATTTCAGCAACCTCCACAGTTTCAGAGGCCGCAACAGAACGTTGGGTATTTTCCTCCAAGACCACCCTTGGGTTTGAATCAGTGTGCGTATTGTAAGGAGGAAGGTCATTATAAAAATTAGTGCCCTGTTTTACGGCAAAGTGCGAGTGGTATGCCGGCCCCGAGAGGTCGTGGTGGTTTTCAGCAAGTGTCTAGGGGTAGAGGACGTGGTGCGTTTCCTCAGAACGAACGTTCCTTTCCCCCCGCAGAATTCTATGAATTGCTTTGATCAACAGAAAATGACATCTGGTCGGTCGACTCAGTACTATGCTGATGACTATTATGTCGAAAGTGAGAATGCTGACTATAATGATTGCTAGGACAGCCATAGACAAAGAGAGGGAGTAGTGTCGGTTCCAGTAGATCAGAGTGGGCCTTATGTTGCAGTAGCCACATCGGGTGTGGTAGAGCCTTTTCTTTTGGATACTGGTGCAGCGAAGAGTTCTATCATGCACTCTAAACTCCCTGGCGCACCTTTGTCTGGCTTAACGAATGTTTCGGTAGGATTCTCTGGCTCCCCAGTTCGTAATCCAGTTTCTAGTCCTTTGTCTCTTTCTATAGGGCCTTGTGAACTGAAAGCACCCCTCATTTTAACGACAGGTTGTGGTGAGAATTTGTTGGGCTTGGATTTGTTGAAAAGGTTGAATGCGACATTGCATTGTTCTCCTTCGGGAGTACAGCTTACATTGGGTAAGAAAGTGATCTCTCCGATGTATTTGTCTAAAGATCGGCTTCCACCGGAATTGCGTTCTCTCCCTGATACTCTTTGGGCTACTGGTCCTAATGATGTGGGTCTTTTGGAGATCCCACCTTATGTTGTAACGCTTAAAGCAAATGTTAAAATACCGCGTATTCCCCAATATCGGATTTCTAGAGATGGTGAAAGAACGCTTTTAGCAATCATCTATGATTTGATTGAGAAAGATGTGATTGAAGAAACGAGAGGTAATGTGTGTAACAGTCCCGTTTTGCCAGTCCTGAAGCGCACTGACTCTACTCAGCCACCTGTTTATAGGTTTGTGATCAATCTTAGAGAGGTCAACAAGATTGTCGTGCCACAGTTTCCAGTTGTCCCGGATATTACTACTTTGCTGACTTTGATTCCTGCTTCAGCTGCCTGGTTTTCGGTTATAGATATGAAGAATGCTTTCTTCAGCATTCCAATTGCCGAGGAAAGTAGAGATATTTTTGGCTTCTCTTTAGGAGGCCGAAGCTTCCGGTTCAAGAGAGCTCCCCAAGGCTATTGCGAAAGTCCTTCTATTTAAAGCCAGGCTTTGAAAACTCAACTTGATACTCTTGTGTTGCCTGGTGGTGCTGCTCTTATTCAGTATGTGGATGATCTGTTAGTGGCTGCTGATGATGAGAAAACTTGTATAGAAGCTACTCTTTCTTTGTTGCGACATTTGTCGGACTTGCATCATAAAGTGTCACCTTCTAAGTTGCAGTATTGTTGCCAAGAAGTGACCTACTTAGGTCATCTCTTGTCAAAGGAGGGAAGAAGGTTGACCCCAGAACGAATTCAAGCGATTGCGTGAATGACTGTGCCAAATACGGGGGGCGTGGCTGACCACGCAATGAGAGCGGACGTCTCAGGGTAGAGCTCCGTGAGAAGCTCCCCCGCCGCAGGCCAATTATCCGGATAAAAGCATGCAAATGATGCCGGACTGTCAACGGAGGTACCTGTAAGGTATATCTTCCTCCTGGGAAAATTTGAGGCGATTTGACAGCACGGTGTCACGATCCTTCGTGAGCCTTCCTGCAGCACCCGGACTGAGCTCGCTTCCGGTCGGCCACCACGATTAATAGAGGCCGGGGATCCGGCTCGCGCGCTGGGCCGCATCCGACCTTGGCACCAGTCGCCCTCTGCTTTGAGACGCCGGCTCGGGCGAGCCAGGGACGCGGCACTGCTTCCCACCATCGACTGACCTGCGCGACGGGCATTGACCCAGCTGATGGAAGGTGAGCGGGGACGGACTGGGCCCAGCCCCGACTGCTGCTCGGCCCCACTTGCCACTGAGAGCCTGACGCTCATACGGAGCAACAACGGTTGCCTGCAACGCGGCGCTCCTCGCTTCAGCAGGCGGAATGCGCCGCCTGGGGACACGGCGTTGTTCTACGCCCACGGCTGCGCCGACCTGGGGGTCTCTGTTCTATGGGTCACAAATATACGGGGAAGGGCCCTCGCCGCAACATAACCAGAGACTTTCAAAATGGCGGCGCCCAACTGAAGAGAAGCGCGACGAGTGGGGACGGAAGGGCACGCTGAAGCTTACAAACCTGGCGTTGGAGACACGGAGCGGCTGGGACCTGCGACTGGGGAACTGTGAGGAGCATGCCACTATTTTGTCGCTGGGTGCTCATTGCCTCTAATCCGCCTACAATGCAGCCGGCCCTCTGACTCCTGAGCGGTGGGCGCCACACGGCGAGGCATTCCTTACCTGGGGACAGCCGTTTCTAGGCGGGCGCCACTGGCGGTGGTGCGCCTACTCTCCGAAACTGGAGACGCCGCCCTCCAGGCTGAAGCTGCGTATACTGCGGACACGTCGCTGAGCCCTCTAAACAGATCCCACAACAGCCTCGTTGGGGCAGGAGTGCACCTACCCCCCACATAGGCCTGCATAGCCGTAACTTCGGGCGCTTAGCCCCTAGACGCTGGACATTTACTGCACCAACCGGTGGCCCCAAACAGTGGGACCCGGAGCACGCTGGGCGTCACACGGTACATCCCAGGACCTGGTGAGCTCCGCTGAGGGGCCCTGAGGGGCGGAGGCGACCGTCGGGACGCTACCCAGCAACGGGATTGCCCTGACAACACACCCCGGTGCCCCTCCACCCAACTCTTGCTGTGCCCAGGCTTCTGCTGCATCTCCCATGTCGGGAGGGACCAGGATGAGAATGGGTACCGGTGGTCCACAGAATAAGGGGAAGATGGCGAAGCAGGTTGATTCAGATCAGACTGCCTCCAAACTTGTTACGATGCTGGCGGCGATGGAGAGATTGGAAGAGTATATGCAGCTAGCCCGCACTTCATTGGAGACAAAGATTGACGGTGTGGCTATCGATTTGACGCATCTCCGAGCCGACCTCAAGAAACTGGCTGAGAGGACTACTGCCCTGGAAACCACTGTCGCAGTTATATCGCCCAAAGTTACGCAAATCGACAAACAAGTGCGTGACCTTCTCAACAGGGTGGAGTTTTTAGAACATAGGGCGGAAGATGCGGAAGGACGCGCGAGAAGAAATAACGTGCGCATAGTGGGCCTGCCGGAGCGCTGGGAACGCAGGGACACGGCGGAGCATATGGAAGACTGGCTTCGGGAGCTGTTACCGGAGGGCACCCTGTCGCAACACTTTGTAGTGAGGAGAGAGCCCATCGTGTGCCATCCCGCCCTCCATCTTCAGGATCTAACCCCAGACCTATGCTCCTGCGAATCCTGAACTACCGAGACCGTGATGCAATATTACGCGAAGCCAGGAAACTGTCGGATATCAGGATAGACAACGCGAAAATCATGTTCTTCCCTGACTATACAATTCATGTACAGCGGCAGCGACATTCCTTCATGGCAGTCAAACAGAGACTCAGACGCCTGGCCTTCAAGTACTCGTTGCTATTTCCGGCTCGCTTGCGCGTGGCAACCCAGGATAAAACGCACTTCTTCGACACACCAGAGGACGCCGAGGCCTGGCTCGACTCCGGAGTGGATGCGGAACCCAGGGAGAGGCCGCCTAAACCACGCAGGGATCGTGGAACCCGACGACGCAGGCACAGGAGAACGTCGCCGGTGAAATCACCACAAACAGAGATGGAAATGGGACCCGCTCCTGACCTCATGCAGAGTGAATACCTGGAAGCCCTTCGCATGGTGGCGGAGATAAGTGGCTCGCAATCTCCGGGCCCAGCTGTTAGCAACAGCCCCGATAACCGGGGAAGTGACGATGAATATCTTTACGGCCTACCAGACACTCAAGTATCGGACGGACTACCCGATGTCACACCACAGACGGCAGACTTGATCATCTGACTGCGGCCACAAGCTCCAACTCAACGTTTGCAACTGGCCTGTCGCCCCCACTGAGACGCCAGGCGCTGCAGCTTTCACAGCCACTCACTTGTTGCAGTGTCTGCCTCTGTTGCCTACCCTGGGACTTGGGAAGGCGCCGGGTTGCGGCAGGGGGCGGAACCCTCACAAGCAACAGGAGGACAGAGATACAATGATGGTGGGGTGGCCGGACCCCTAGAGGTGAGTGGCCTGCTGAGAGTACATGGACGTGGCTCCTGCAGGAGGAAATCCTTACCAGACAGTCACGGACGAGCCAGAAACTATACACTGACGTTGGCAACTGGCAGCCATGTAGTCACTGCCTGCGGTGGGGAGAAACCACTCCTCACCTGGTATCATGAAACACTAAGCGAAACAGGTCTGATAACCTCAGCAACTCCCCCCATTGAACTTAAGTACACTTTGAGCTCACTAGAGCGTTTGGACGACAACATGTTCCGTTGTCGACCTTTTGGAATTATGGTTATGGTTATGTTGTTTATGAGACTAGTACCTACACTTCTTTACCCGACAGTGCACTGAAACTAACGTGTGCCTGTGTGGCCGGGTGGCTGGGGCGGGCGAGGGGTGATGAGGGCTTCAACAGATATCATGGCTGCAGTTAAATTCTGTACCTGGAATGTGCGTGGCATGCATACGCCCTCGCGTAGATATCAGGTATATTCCTATCTCAGGCGTCACCAGGTTCAGATTGCCCTCCTACAGGAGACCCATCTGACTGGCGCAGAGGCGCTCACACTTCGCCGTAGATGGAGGGGGCAGCTATATGCAACAGGATTTTCTGCGTTCATACGCGGGACCCTGATTTGGATACGCCCTGGGGTTCCATTTGCACTAACACACAGTACCATAGATCCTGAGGGACGATATGTGTTTGTTTGGGGCAGATTAGATGGGCAACCGATAGGCGGGACTGCGCAAGCAGGTTGAGAAAGACCTGATGAAAGTGGAGACCGTCCCAATGGAGCGTGAGCAGGAGGCGGTGGGAGGTGATGATACGCCACTGGTGACGGCCAGGGAAGAACACGCTCGGCTACTGGATAGGTTGAAAAATCGTAATTATGCTGCGCATTCGGCACGTACTCACCACACAGGGGACAAGCCGGGCAGACTGCTCTCCTGGTTGATACGGCGCGACACCCAAACGGCTCCGGTCCTCTCCGTCCGTACACCTGGGGGCGTGGAAGTCTATACACAGGGAGCCATACACGAGACGTTCACGGCCCACTATACATCTTTGTACAGCTCCCGCTCGCGGGTTACCGACGACGACATAGCGGAGTATCTCTCGCTATTGCGCCTGCCCTCAGCCACCGACGCTCAGGGTGGGGGAATTGGGAGAGACACTTACGGAGGAAGAGCTACGTGCTGTTATATTTTCTCTCTCCAATGGCAAAACACCGGGTCTAGATGGACTACCGGCGGAGTTTTATAAAGCCTACTCTACCATTCTAATTCCTGAATTGCTTCGGATGTATGGGGCAGCTCTAGAAGATGCCATGCTTGCGCCATCTCTGAATGAGGCTAATGTGATCTCTCTACTGAAGCCGGGTAGGGATGCGCTTGACCTAGGATCGTATAGACCACTTGCACTGCTCAACACGGATTATAAAAATCCTTGCGGCAGCACTGGCCCAGAGGTTAGCACCCTTGGTCCCTACCCTGGTACATGCAGACCAGAACGGCTTTGTACCGATTAACATCCGACGGCTGTTCCAGGTTCAACGATATGCCGCATCTAGGTGGCCCCGCTCGGGTTGCGTGATACTCGACCTGGAAAAGGCGTTCGACTCGGTGGAGTAGCCCTATTTATTGCGGGTGTTAGAGAAATTTGGCCTCAGCGATACATATATTCAAATGGTGGAGCTGCTGTACTGCGCACCTGAGGTACGAATTCGCACGGGGAGGCTACTCTCTGATAGAGTGCGGATTCGCAGAGGCACCAGACAGGGTTGCCCCCTGTCCCCACTGATATTTGCGCTTATGATGGAACCTTTGGCGGAGCAGCTCCGAGTTTCCGGAGAAGATTGGGGCATCCCACTGGCAGACGGGGTGCTGACGATTTGTTTCTCTATGTCAGAGACTTAACTTGCATACCGCGCAATCTCACCGACATCTTCAGAACGTTCGGTGACATGTCGTGTTTGCGCGTGAATTGTGTGAAATCCGGTGTGTATTCGTTTGCAGCTGCCATGCCGGAGTGCGATGTTGAGGTGATGGGGGAGAGGCTCATATGGTACCCGACTGTCTTTCGATACTTGGGGATCCGGATTTACCGTGACCCGCTTGACTTGCTAGAGGGCAACCTGGTCAGGGCCATCTCGGCGCTGTCGGCTCAGGTCACATTCTGGAACTCTCTCCCGCTACTTGTCCCAGTCCGAGTCACACTCACAAAAATGATTGTGTTACCGAAACTGCTATACTATTATGCGAATCTACCAGTGTACGTACCAACCCGTATCTTTCAAGAACTTGAAACCCTAACCAGACGCCTAATTTGGAACAAGGGGCGCCCTCGGGTAGCGTTAAAAACCCTCTATGCGGCTGCGGGAGCTGGTGGGTTGGCAGTCCCTAACCAGGAATTGTATTATTTAGCGGCACAACTGCAATGGGTCGCCTACTGGCTAAGCGGCAGGAACTTAAACAACCTGGCCACAATGGATTCAGTGATGACTGTGCCGCAGGTACATGCGCTGTTCCATCCTTTAGCCAAGGGCCGCTGCCCCGACCAACTACACTTAGCGGTGGTGAGGAAATGCTTTGTGAGGAGCCTTAAACTCACGAATTCTGTAAAGCCCTATGCCCCGAATCTGCCACTCTTGGGTACGCCCTGGGAGGGAGGAACATTAACGGAGACTGCACTGAACTGCTGGACGTCTGTGGACCTGGAGGGCCTGGGAGATCTGTACGAGGAAGGTGCCCTTCTCTCCTTCGAAACCCTGGCAGCTAATACTGACTTGCCGCCAGGACAATTCCTGGTCCACGCAAAACTCCTTTACATACTGACAAGGGCCTGGGGCGACCTCTCTGAGGAGCTGCCCACGCACCTACTGGTGCAATATCTGCATGTGATGGGAAACGGTTCCCATATAGTGCACTGCCTAGCCCAAGCGCTGCACTTCCACACGCAATTTTCATCCCAAAAACTGAGAGACAAGTGAAAGGCGGATAGGGGTCACGACTGGTCCGATAAGCAGTGGGCAAGGATACTAGCTGGGGCGGGCAACGTCCCGCGCAACTCACGGTTTAGTTTAATCCAATATTATATAGTACACTGGGCATATCTGACTCCGGATAAGCTCAATCGCTATTTCGGCCTCACCACCTCGGCATGTCCCAGGTGTGGACTATTGGATGCGAATCTGTTGCATGTCCTCTGAGGGTGCCCTCCCCTCTGTAGCTACTGGGTAGCGGTGTCGACCTCATTGTCGGCAGCGACGGGGGGCTCCCTGCCTCACACATGGGAAGCCTGTCTTCTGGGACTATTTCGGCGAACTAAACAAACGAAAGTTCAGGAGCGATTCTGGGACCTGGGACTGATAACAGCGAAGCGCCTCATCACCAAGCGCTGGAAGAATAATGCCTCCCCCCGAGCGGTAGACTGGCGCAATTCCTTTAATAACTGGGCCGGTGCGGAGAGTGTGGCGCTACATAGAGAAGAAACAGCGGGGCTCCGCATGTACCCTATAGCGCAGGACTGGGACGCTGCCCTAGCCGCACACCACCAATCGTGTCAGCTACTGGGCATTACTTAGACGCCCAACTGACGTTGAACACTCTGTCGCCAGTGACCTCCCCACGGACCCCACCGTCCCCCCCAGAGCCCCTTTTCCCTCTCCCCCCCTCTCCCTCCCCGTTGTCCTCCCCTCTGCCCTCACTCTTGCTATGCCCCCCCTCTCCCCCCCCTCCCCCCCTCTGCTCCGCGCTGGCCCCCCGCTCCCCCCGACACATTTCCCATAGGCAATTCCGATCCCCCCTCGCGCTGGCATACTACCGGACACGCTTGCTTCCACCGCCCCAAACCGCCTATCCTTGGAGTGGTGCATGTACACATATACTCTGTTTCTTTGTGGGCACATGGTCTCCTGTTTCTATGTCTCTAAGATTTGTTAAATATTGTCACTCATTGTTTTATTGAGTCTAGGAGTAAGATTTGAATATGTATAATAACAAGTGTATATGCGTGAAACTTTGCTATTACCTGTATGATGTAACGAGTGCTCTCACGATGCCACTCCGGAGAAGAGATATGTAGAAGCAGTTAATAGTTCCTGTAGACAAGCGACCACTGTTGCTTCTGTTATCCGTTGTAATATGGACTGTACCTGTAACTATTGCCAAGTAGACTCCTTTGATCTGTTATTACGTCAGATATGACTGTTGTTTCTTCCACAGTATGCATATCCAAGAGAACGGACATGAAACATGCTCAGTTGAGTTGCCTAGTCACCATACGTGCATTGTCTAATGGCTTGATGTCTGCATTTTGTAACAATAAAAATATTCAAACAAAAATGACTGTGCCAAATACGCAGAGAGAGGTGCGCGCTTTCCTGGGTATCACGTCATATTGTAGACAGTGGATACCGAATTTTTCTTTGCTGGCCAAACCTCTGTTGGCATTGACTTGTAAAGATACACCGAATCCTCTCCCGTGGTCTGATGATTGTCAGAAAAGTTTTTCGGAATTACGTGATGCATTGTGTTCGGCTCCTGTGTTGGGTACTCCAGACTATAGCAAGCCTTTCACGTTGTATGTACACGAGAGAGAGGGATGTGCGTTGTCAGTGTTGACACAATCTTTTGGGGACAAGCAGCGTCCATGCGCATATTTCTCATCAACGTTAGATCCAGTTGCTAAAGCATTGCCGAGTTGTTTGAGAGCTACAGCCGCAGCTGCCGTTTCTATTCGACAGTCTGCTGGTTTGGTGTTGGATAATACGCTGATTGTGATGGTTCCACATGCAGTGGATACCTTATTAAACAGGACTAAGACACAGCACCTTACTAGTGCACGTCTTTCAGGTTACGAGTTGACACTGTTGGCTAGCCACGTCCACATCAGAAGATGTAACATGTTGAATCCAGCTACGTTATTGCCGATCTCTACAGAGACGGATGCTCAAGAACAGCATGATTGTTTTCTTCATACAGAGGAAGAAACAAAAGCTAGAGTGGATCTAAAAGACACTCCTTTTGAGAATGTGGATGGTATGCTGTGGGTTGATGGTTCGTGTTTTAAGCTTCCGAATGGTGAGACGACTGCAGCGTATGCTATCACAACTTTAAATACAGTTGTTGAGACAGCACGTATACCACAGAATTCTGCGCAAGCAGCAGAGTTGATTGCACAGAGCGTGTGTTTTGTCTGAAGGAAAGAGAGTGAATGTGTAAACCGATAGTCAGTATGCGTTTGGTGTTGCCCATAGTTTCGGACGTTTGTGGAAAGAAAGGGGATTCCTCACATCCCATGGGACTAAGATTCAGCATTGACAGTTGGTGAATGAACTTCTCGAGTCACTTACTTTGCCGAAGCAAGTTGCAATTGTGAAGTGTAGTGCTCATCGGAAGGTTACAGATGATGTTGGCCGTGGTAATGCGTTTGCGGATGAAGATGCGAAAGACACAGCAAGAAATCTGATGAGTCGAATGTATGTGGCAGGCCCTGCGAGATGGATTGGTGATGTTGGAATGTGCGAAGATACGATTGAAAGTGTGAAATCGATACAGGCTGAAGCTACTGAAAGTGAGAAGAATGTTTGGAGAGAAACTACGGGTAGATTGGATTCGACTGGTTGTTGGGTTGAATTGTCAGAACACCAAAGATGGATGTTGCCAGATGCGTACGTGCTTGTAGTGGTTACTATGGCACATGGTTTGTCTCACATCAGTGTCAAAGGAATTTGTAAGTTGTTGGCTCCAGTATGGCAGAATGCTGGAATTCCCAAATGTGCGGAGAATGTGGTCAAGAATTGCATGGTGTGTTTGATGTATAATCCTGGCAAGGGAACTCCAACACCAGCTGGTCACTTTGCGCCTCCGACGTATCCGTTTGAGGTTCTGCAATTGGATTTTATCCACATGGAAAGGTGTAACAACCTGAAATATGTCCTTGTAGTTGTTTGTGCCTTTTCTAGATGGGTAGAGGCATACCCCCTAAAAGACAATACTGCCTCGTCCACAGCCAAAGTCTTGCTCAAAGACTATTTCCCTAGGTTTGGGTTGCCAAGGATGGTGTGGAGTGATAATGGGAGTGAATTCGTGGGGAAGGTTATGAAGAGAGTGTGTGAAGGGTTGGGAATACGACAGAAATTTCACGCTGCAAATCACCCCCAATCAGCTGGACTAGTGGAATGTTACAATGGCACTCTGAAGCTAAAATTAGCCAAAATTCAGGCGAGTTCTGGTCTTCAATGGCCAGATGCTTTGCCGTTGGCACTTTTGTCAACTAGAACTACAGTACATTCCCGGATTGGCCTTAGTCCCTATGAAATTGTTTTTGGCCGTCCGGCGAATGTGTGGGGAGTGCCGAGGCCAGTGAAGTTTAGTGACATCGAATATCCTGTGTTGGTGGACTATTTGTATGATTTGACGGCTAAATTGCGTGTCTTGCATCAACAGGTTCATGATAACTTGCCACCAGCATCTGTGGATCCAGGTCACACCATCAATCCCGGTGACTGGGTCCTAGTGAGGAATTTTCAGCGGACCAAAAATGAGCAGCCCCGCTGGACCGGCCCCCACCAAGTGCTCCTGTCCACAAGAACTTCGGTGAAGGTCTTCGGGAAGAAAAATTGGATTCACGGCGTACATTGTAAGAGGGTGCCTTTACCTCTGCCCTACGACCGGTGGGTCCCGAAGGGTATTCCTGATTCAGAAACTGACACTGTGCCTCGTTTTCTGCCTTTTTAGCGATGCACGTTTAATTGGGACGAGTTCTAAGCGTGAAAGAGACGATCTTCTGCAAGAAGCTGTGCCACCGTCAGTTCGACTGGACACTACTGGGCCTGAACTTTTGTTTCGTGATCAGACATTGCCTGATAAAGACCGTTATAATTTACGACCGAGAAACAATTGACAATTAAAGTTACATTTTTTTCCTCCTTTTGCTTTTGGAGAAGTGCTCTCTCTCATCCAAGAAACTGATTTGGCCTTTTTTTCTTTTTCGAGCTGCCATCCGAGCTCAGCTGTAGGGTCGCGGTATAAAGACTTGGGGTTGCAGGCCATAGACACAAGGTCGACGGTTCTTGTTGGTTTCAGGGCGTTCCCTGGACTGACAGACGCATTCCTTAGCACGGAAGAACCAACTGCCGCGAACAGCACGGTTAGAGGATGGAGTTTCCTGGGACAGAGAGAGCTGCTGAGAGAAAAAACTCTAAAATGAAACTGTGTAAATTAATGTACAGCAAATGTTTTCTGATAACATGTGTCCTGATGTTTTTAAGCATGACGTTAGCATTGGCGGGTGGGATTGTTTTCGCTACCCAATTGACTTCTGCACCCACCTCCCAGCCTATGTCTTTTTCTACTGCTACTTCTGTGCATTCTTTTCATGTCCTACCTGAACACGAGCAGATTAGAAGGTGAGAATTTGTACATAACACATTCATACAGCTACTACACCAGCATCAGTTGGTAGTGAACATTACTAATTGCTGGGTGTATGGTCTTATGCCACATACTACAGGTAGAGTTGTTCCTTATCTGATTTTACCGTTTAGTCAGAATGGGTCGATATGGGTTTTTCAGACTATGTTCATTTACGCCCTGGAAGTTTATCCCCTACATTTCATGAGAGATAACTTAAGTAATCAAGCTTTGGTGAAGGGAGTTATGAATATGAGCAGAGATATCGACACGTATAGGACTATTCCTAAGGAAGAGTTAGCGGCTGGATGGAACACGACTGGTTACAGTGTCAGTCTGAGTGAAAGGCAGAAACGAAAGAGGTCACCTCCGATTTGGGTCGTACCCCACCGAGGTCAATTTTGTCTGCAAGGTATTGGCAAAAATCCGAAAGCTCAGCTGGGGAAGAGTGTTTGTACTCAGACGTACGTTTTTACGTCTCAATCTTCCCCGCCGTTTTTGGCAGCTAAGGGCACATATTTTGTTTGTTACAACAGAGCATATACATGGTTGCCCCCTGATTTTTTCGGGAACGTGTTATGTTGGATACTTGTTGCCTCCTACGTATACTGTTGCCTCAGATTACCACAAGACGAGAGTTGTTAGAGGTGTCTTCGATCAGGAAGATACTGCTGGACAAGAAGTGGGAGACTTCTTTAAGGGTTTCTTACCGTTTTGGGGACCTATGGCTAACAGTAGAGGTTTACGACAATTGACGAGAGTTGTTGAATCCACCATAAACGAAACTGCTGGTGCCCTTAGTAATCTGACAGCTGAGCTTCAAGCGGATCGCCTTATGATGTTACAAAATCGTATGGTTTTAGACGTCATACTCGCAGATCGAGGTGGAGTATGTAAAGTGATCCAATCGAGTTGCTGCGTTTTTATCCCAGATAATGCTCCGACAGTTTACGAGGCCATTTCCAGGTTACATAAGATCTCCGAGTCTATACATGTGGACAAAGGAGATTGGTCGTTGATTGGATGGTTTTGGGAACTGTTATCGACCTGGGGATGGAAGATTCTGACGATCATTGGTGTGGCTTTAGCAATTCTTTTCTCGTGTTGTCTTTGTATACAGTGCGGTCCCGCCATATGTGGCCTTTGTGCTGCTATGTGTGTCAGGGGATCGCCTGCCTCGAGAGATACACAGAGGAACAAGATAATGCTTCAACAGCATCTTGATGATCTAATGAATATAGACCTGGACTTAGATTGACGTGAGTTTAGGTTATTGCCTATGTAAGGGCAAAAGGAGGGTCTGAGGTTCCGTGAATTCTTAACCCGTTCCATAAAGGTCATGGTTTCGTTATGAATTTGATATTAGCGAACCGTAACTAGTTAGTGCGGCAAGTATGACTGTTTTCGTCATGTTAGACTGATGGATTCACTACGTATTTAGGGATTTCGTTCTGAACCCTTGGGTTCCATTTTGTGTATGGCAGCCATTTTGTGGTTGCCCTCACATAGGCCGATGACTGTGGCTGAACAAGTCCTTTAAGTACATGTACCTCCAGTTCATGCTGACTCCTGTTTGACCTGAGTGAACTGACCCTGTTGCCTGAAGCTGACCTTGTTAAACCAGTTCCTGCCCTTTAGCTGATCAAGATTAAGGATCAGAGCACAGGACATCGTAAAACCTTTATTGCACACAAATATGCCTTATCCTACTCACACCTGTTTCTGCTCCTTTCTTTATGGTCTATTTACGATGGGGATGTGCCCTTTTTTATTATGGGTTCCTTCAACCTGTCTTAAGAAGAATGTTGGGTTTGACCAATGATTGATCATGGGCCGGGTAACTGAAAATTGGGTTTTACCGTCATGCGATACTTTGGGTGTGGATACATGTGATTGGACAGTTTGTAAATGTTAGGTATTTGTCTGGAATGTGATTTTTGGCATAAAAAGGGATGACTTGCTTTGTAAAATTGAGCAGTCTCCTGAGAACTCATACCGTGTTGACTTCTAGGACTTCTGTTACTGGCTGCAGCCAATAAATTCGATCTTTGACACCACCAAGACGTTTCCGTGTCTCTGTGTCTCAAGACAGGTGATACCCGAAGTCTTTGGGCGTGCCCCTGGCGCCACTGGGTCTTAAATAACCCGGTTCTTCAGGGGCAGAGACCCAAGGCCGGCGGCTACCATTCGTCTGTCCAATGTTTGTGTGCATTTCCAAAGAGCAGTATCTCTGTTTTGCTGGCGTTGAGTAACAAATAATTGTTAGTCATCCAATCCTTTATTGCCAGCATACATTGTTGGAACCTAAATTTGTTGTCAGTGGGGCCAGGTCCTAGGGTAATTAGCAGCTGTGTGTCGTCTGCTTAAGACACGGTTTCAAAACCATGTGCTCTAATTACCTTTGCTAGTAGGTACACATATAAATTAAAGAGTGTATGACTTAGAATTGATCCCTGGGGGACACCCTTGTCGGTATCCTGTTTTTTTTAGGAGAATGTTCCTATTTGGACCTTTGAGAGCCCTCCAGTCAGGTAGCTCTTGATCCAAAGTATCGCTGAACCTTCGACACCAACCTCAGCTAGGCGTTCTAAGAGAATGCTGTGTGAGACGGTGTCGAAGGCAGCCAACAGGTCAAGTAAAATCAGGATGGCGGATTGCCTTGAATCAAGGGCCAGCCTTATATTGTCCACAATCTCAAGTAAGGCTGTTTCAGTGCTGTGAAATGCTCTGAATCCTGATTAGGATGTATCTAGCAACTTGTTGTCTTCTAGATGTTTATATAGTTGGTTATTTATCAAGGATTCCATGACCTTTCTGAACAGTGGCAGGAGGGAGATTGGGCGATAATTGAGAAGCTGTTTGGGGTCGGCAGTGTTTTTTTTTAAGATCGGTCTGATTATGGCCTCTCTCCAGTGAGAAGGTACAGTAGAATGAGATATTGAGAGGTTAAGGATTTTGGTCGGGGAGCAGAGCGGCGCAATTTCAGATAAAGTTTGAGAGGAGGCTGGGTCGGCTGGGATCCTGATTTAATTCTGTTTATTGAAGGGCTACTTCTTCCTCTGTAAATGTGTGAAACTCCTTAACAACAGTGATGTGGGAGAGAGAAGACTTGTTGATTGTCTGCTCGGGTGGTAGGTCAGTTAAGGTCGTGTCAGTTGGTTGGGGAATAGTTTATGGATATCGTTAATTTTGTTATTAAAAAAGGATGAGAGAGCGTTGACACATTCTTGGGTCTCAGTGAGTGGGGGCTGACATGTTTTATGTTTTAACATGCTTTCTGAACTTATTGGGCTCTCACCCTAATTGTATGCCTCACTCTGTAAATCACGTTCCTGTGTTAAAAATGGTGGGTCAGGTAAATCTTAAACTATGACTGCCAGCTCACTAGAGAATCCATAGTGTATACAGTTTATGTTGTCCTTAACTCCTGTGTCTAATGATGACAATTGCAGTATTTGTTCAACTGCATGCTCCTATTGGTAGCCTTCTTTTATAGACATTTTCTAAATATGCTGTCTCCCTGTTCCCTTGTGTTGGGATGGAACTGGCCCTTACATGGTAAGCAGATGTGGTCTTCTGCCCTGAGTGCCCGACTGCATATATATTTGGTATCCTGACTTTTATTTTGGCACTGGAATCATCCTAATCCAGTGTGTGAGCAGATACCTAGGCCTGTCCCTGACTATGTGCAGTCCTAGACCTGTCCTGTGACATGGTGTGGCGGGTTCTCGTTGCTGACAGTGGATTACTGTCTCTGTATTGAGTATAGCACATAAGGATAAAGTACTTAAAGGACTGCTGTGCAACCAGGGCTGGTGTCTACTTAACAGCCAGTTTCCAAAAGGCAAAAGGAGATTGCACTTTCTGCTGCAGGAGCTTTGGGTCTCCTCTGATGCACCTAGAACCCTACCTGCCTGTTGAGAGAGGGGGCAGGACAAGAGACAGTCTAAGAGTCTGGGGCCATCCAGGAGGAGAGAAGGCCAGCATGTCCCCGGTCACTAAGGGACATCCAGAGAGAGCTGACCACACAACAGCAAGGTAGGGAGGTCTCAGTTGTCAACAACAAATGAGACCTCTGGTCTCTCAACCTGGTACCTGGTGGCAACCGTAACAGCCATACAATTGGAGGACCAGTCGGGCAGCAACAGCATGATCATCATAGGCTCAGTCAGAGTTCCAACTTAGTGATTATGGTAAGCCCAGATAGAAGCTGTACTTCTGTGATCATTGGAAGCCCAATAAAGACTGCAGCTGTGTGAACATCATAGGCCCTGAAGGTGGCTTTAACTGCTTTCATCGTCATAAGACAAGACAGGGGCTGCAGTTATTATAATTATCATAGGCCTGGTGTCACCTACCTAATCTATCTCCAGTCAAATCGGAACCACAACTGCCATGACCACTTTTGGCCGGGCTCGGGCTGGGACTGTCCTATGCCCAGTCAGGCTGCATCATTACCTCCATTGGAGACTGATGTGGTCAGGTCTGCCACCTGTGGCAGTGCCACAGACTCATGGACCGAGTACACACCAACAACTAGCTTTCCATGTGACTCAGCGCTCCTAATACAAACCGAGCCCATGCATTAGATGCCCTGAAGGGTCATTGAGCCTGCAAGGAACGACTGAGGACTTAAACGTGCCATCCCACTACCGCACGGGGACAAGACAGAACTATGAGTGTGCAATTGATTTTGAGCATGAAAAAGCTGCAACTCCACTTAATTCACGATACATACTTTTTTGAAGAGAGAGTGGAGGACCCAGGAGAGAGGGGGCTACCTGTGAATGGATTAGTAGAGAAAGATGGGGTGAGTGTAGTGTCATGAACTGTAATCATATACAAGTACACTGTACTACATTGCGTTGTGTAGAATTTAGTACAACTGTATGATTAAAATTCACTTCTTCCTTTGAAATGATAAGCACTGGGCTGGACATTGGAGTTATTGTGTGTATTTCTTGATGATTGCCGAGTGTTCAGTTCAAGCACCCCACACTACCTCTCTGAGAAGCCTCTGGCTCGCTCTCCCTGCCCTGAGAGTCAAGTGCAGAAAGGATTTCAGCCAGTCCACTTTCAGAGCCATAGTAGGATGGGTCCCAGCACACCAGTAGCTTAAGGTCCCAAGCCCCGTGGTTGGTGTTCCAGTAGCCCCTGTCTGCTCTCTGACTTCCCAATTTGGGGATTGCACCTTGTAAGAGGAAGAATTCCTAGGGAGAGCACTGTAAGGGCTGGGGAAGCACCAAACAGTAATCACTCAACAAATAGGGATCCGTTAAAAGGCAAAGTCAGCTTAAATCAGTACGGACGGTGGGACCTGCACAATAGTGGCCTACACAAGGCTGGTGTGCTACACAAAAGGGATTACTTCTGGTGCTATTGTGGCAGGATCTGCATAAAACCGCCAGCTTCATCTGGAAGAGTGCCTGGCAAGTCAGCAAATTGTTATGGCTTCTGTCAGCTGTAACTTTAGCCACCCATGCCTATCAGGTTTCCATCCATGCATTGTTCAACTACGACGTAGCGAAGAGCATAACCACAATTCCAGGTTCTTACATGGACTCTGCCCCCTCTACAGATCACAATCATTGTCAATGATTAACATCTATTTTCTATGGTTCTTCAAATAACACTAATTGTATAAATGGCAGACTATGTGCAATGACTATTAAAAGGAAGCAAATGGATGCAAGTTAACTTCCTATATAAGAGGTATCAGTAATGAGGAAAATATAAATAAGGGCTAAAAGAGCAGAGGAACGGGGAACATGTACCTTGACAAAGCCCTTCGCAATAGCATCACTCACAACAGTCTAACTCAATTACGTACCATTGCACTGCTTATACTACATGCAGGAAAAGAAATTCCTAAACAACCCACAATTAATGGCAAAACGTCAATCATTTCCCCTAAAGATATTAATTATTGTAAAAATGAATTTACTGATATGACCTAAGTTTAAGTTTATTTCGATTTGGACGATTAATTAAAATCATGGCAACAATTCGCTCTAAAGAGAGCCCCCAGAATTTTTAAAAAACAGTATCATGCAGAGTACAAAAGATACCATTGACAAGTAAAGAGTAAGCACAATCGCATGATTAATAATATATAAAAAGGTAGCAGCAAAAAGCCCTATTCATAATAGCAACAGCGGGAGATCATGTATCAGATAGTTTATAAAAGATACCGATAACAGAATCAAATGCACACTGACACATGATAAACTATATAGACGCAAAAACCCTATTCATGATAGCAGTCACAGGAGATCACAGGAAAGCTCAGACAAATGCTCAGTGTAAGTGCAAGTCCTAAACAGAACCTACAGTAACAAGAGAACCCTTTGCCTCTATCTACTAAAATTAAAGTGCATTATTTGACCAAAAATAATACCGATGTGGTCCAAAACTGTAACCTTTTGTGTAAGTATGGTTCACTTTTTGGGCCCAAAATATCACTTGCTTGATTGTAAATCGAATTCACAAAACATAATTTATCTTTCATCCAATAATTCATTTTGTCAAGTCTGCCTTTGCTTCTTCTGGACCAATATGATCATGCGATCACCGATTTACAGCTACAAATCCAATAACCCTGCAAAATCTCCATTTCAAAGTGGAAGTGGTTTATGTTGGATTATATGCGAAAATGTTTCCAGGACTATAACTCTTAAACGCTTATGATCTGTAGTGCATATTAGATCCTGCATGACCTCACTTTACAGTGATGGGTGGCGCAGCCATGTCTCCTTCACCTTTGACTGCTGCGACACTCGTTTAGCCCAATATGTCACTTTGCAGAAGTTTACACTTTTATCACAAGGAGAGTGGTGAACTACGTGTTTATTGTTTCATACAACAACAGCAACAGGTTAGCCGGGTCTGCTGATTTAGTGGATTAATGAGTCAACAGTAGGCGCAAGTGTTCAACCTCATGGTCTCAGGTTCAAATCCTGGCGGGTTCACTCAGCCTTTCATCCTTCTGCAGTTGATAAAATAATTACCATTGAGCTGGGTAACAATAAACTGTTATTCAACGCCAAGATACCCTTCTGGGTGACCGTGCGCTTTACAAACGTTATGTTTTGTTCACTTCAGAGTCCCGGTGGTGGCATCTCTTTCCCATAATGGCTTACAGTGGCTTAATTAGACAGGCATGTCTAATGGGAGAGTATTGGGAAACTCTGACTAGAGAAGTCTGTCTATTGGAAGCACTGCGGCTTTCATAGCAAAGGCATCAGTCATCATCTCCCCCAGGTTCCTTCCTTTATGTAGGAGGTAATTCAGTAGTCTGCCCTGAAACTTTCTCTCTGACCCCAGGTATACCACTGCCCACGGTGCAATTCTTCGTGCTACCACCATTCACCCCTTTGGTGAGAAGACGAAATAAGGGGTAAATACATAACTGCTTACTTAATGCTGGATTCAATAGAATTTCTTTCTCCAAATGATAGTAAAAAATAGGGAATGCAACGTTTTGGTGATTCACACAGATATGTAAGAGTAAATTATATAAGTTTTGCATTATGAATTGTCATGAATCCACTTCAACCAATGAGCATTCTACCACTGCCTGAAAAACCAACACTGGGCTTCATATACATATATACATACATAGCCTTATATATACAAGGCACACGGTCACAAGCCAGCAGGCTTGCTTGCACAGGGACTGGTGGTCTGAGAAACAGGGTTTATTTTACACTACAAAAGGTGTAGAGGTTTAATACAGTGCAAAAAAGTATTTCTGTAGGATTCACAGAAATGTGTCCCATTGATATTAACCCTTTCCGTGTTGATGACGGAACCGCTCCGTCATCAGCCGCGGTGGCGCTGTGCTGATGACGGAGCGATTCCGTCATGGCCCGCCTGACGCGTCTGCGCGGCGCTGATTTTGCGCCTGCGTGGCGCGTTCTATTAAGCGGGCGGGGCCATGACGGAACCGCTCCGTCATGAGCACAGCTCAACTGCGGCTGGTGACGGAGCGGTTCCATCACCAGCATGGGCCCGCCGAGCGCCCCCCCGCCCCCTTAGCGCTGTGGCGGAATAACCGCCGCAGCGATGAGGTTAAAGAAAGGAGGATTCTGCCGGCAATCCTACCAAATGGCTTTGTATGCAGGGATAGAGGACTGTACTGGCAGCAGATATCCAAACAAGCATCTAAATTGCGAATTGGTATGTTGTTTTCGGATTGCAATCCCTGTCCATAAAGGGACAGCAGAGGCTGCAATCAGACAAGAATTGGTATGATATGAAGGACATGGTGGGGCACGTGCAGCATTCCACTGAATGTTGCGTGCTGCCCCTCCCAATGCCCACAAGCCACATCACAACATGGAAGCTGTCCTTCATGGACTGCTTCCATTTCCAAATTGATAACCACCTCTTTGGGAGTCGTTATCCAGTCAATGATTTACGCAGCAATTGCAATGATAATCATTAAGAAGCGGGGATTCCCATTTCATGTCCCCTTTTCCTAATGATTTATAATGGGTGGCAAATAGTACTTGGTGCCTTGCAAAGACATTGGCGAACCACTATGTGCCTTTAATGCATTGCATCTTTGGAATGTAGTTGCTAAGCCAGTGATTTTGCAAATCGCAGGCTTTGCGACTAAAAACTCTACTATGATATTCAGTGCATTTTCTTTAACTGAAGACTCTCTATCCCTTGACTGGTTTTGCATTCTAGGAAAGACACAGGGTTCATGCTTCCCGACAGGCTCACAGATTTCATCATGTGAGCCCCACAAAACCAGTCCCTTAAGGAACAAAAACTGTCAGGAGCTCAGTTCACAGAGCCAGCACTCAAATTATATTGATGCACAGACACATGACCACAGTTGGCTGACTAAGAAAGTCCAAGAAAAGCCAACTATCATGGCAACAAATTCCTACACACTGCTTGCTGGAAACAAGTAGGGGCTATCCCTACTCAGTTGCTCAGAGGTTATAGAACTTTTATAAGCATGGAGCATTACTGGATTATTAGGCAAAAGGTGGTCAGTGTTCCCTGTTATGCACAGAATTGGGAGGCTCCAAAGAGGCAAGCAATATCTTCTACGCTCATGGAGACGAGATCACGTAAGATTTCCAGAAGACTGTTTGGTAGGTCTTGTTAATTTAAAAGAAAGCCCAATAAGTGGGCTTTGCTTACCAATGCACGTATCACTCAGAGAGGAAACCTTGCAGATCTTGATCTTGTTAACTTCAGGGCCAGTACCAACCCAATTCTGATGTAAGCTTTTGACACATCTCAGTTATTGAAGGCAATCCTGGAATAGAGAAGCATCCAATCCTTGGCCTGAAGAGAAAGAATAAAGCAAATATTAATGCTGATTTAAGCATCTGCTAGAAATGAATTGAGATAAATGCTGAGGATTTTAAATTGAGGAAAATAATGCTACATCAATCTCAAGACGGCATTGGCATGAAATAGTAACACAAGAACTAAGAGACATTTGTAGAAAAAAGGTCTTACAAAATATCACAGGGGTTTAAAAACCTAACATCAGGCCAAGGGTTCTCCCCTTCATATCCCTAAAGAGATTATCTAGGACGCAACTTTAACAGATTTTAAATAGTCTAAGTCTGAAATACTTCTCAAAGCTTATCATCTATGCAAAAAAACAATTCAGATGGCCTTCGCACATAGGTAATATGAGAATAATTATATAAAGAGCTATTCTTCGTGTACCACCTGCCAGTTTCCCATTCTCAATGCAAACCCTATTTTCTCCTGGGTCTTGAAAGTAAGCTCTTTTGTACTTGTTCTGAATCTGTGCTAAAGTCTGGTGAGACTGACCAACCTTGCTCTCTCACTGTACCTTAATAGTTACTCACATAAAATGGTGATGAACGCCCGTAACAATACTTCAACGAATTCATAAATTTGGGAAATTGACCACACTTACTTGATTTGCAAATGATTGCAAATTTCATCCTTAGTTTTGTTATTTTCGCAAGCATGCGTCTTACACCCTTCTTCACTCTAGTGCTGATTTAAATGCCAATGGAAATGCAGGCCAGCAACGAACTATGTGGTAAATCACTATGGCTAGCAGGTGCAAATCTACAATAAGCTAAATGTGATTTAATATAGTTAATATTGATGTAACCATCTGTTTAAATAAGGTTTATATTCCCTCACAGTACTTTGAAAATGGTTACTTATTAACACAAGGTCTAAGGTGGTCCACACTGTTATATGTTCATCAGCACATTCCCTTGCATTAACATATTATTGTGATGAAAAAAGTACACAAAATAATTAGAACACTGCCTCACTCCACCTGGATGCTCACACCAACAACAAAGTTCAGGGATGAGTACACACAACTTTTTATATTTAATCGTACAGATTAGGAGTAGTGTTAAATTACTTTTCCCAGAGTCCCGAATGACACACCGGATGGAAGCAAATCCACTTTTAAAGGAGTGCCTGTTTGCACAAAACCATTACACAGAGCGTTAGCTCATTGTGGTGGGAAACAACCTTTACAACGCAACTTTTACAACGCACTACCATTACAACAAAACTTACCCTACTGTTGCACCCCCTGGAGTTAGAATAGTAATTTTTACCCCTACACTATCCAACACTTATCCTACTGTTGCACCCCCCTAGAGTTAGAATAGTAGTTACCCCTACACTATCCAATACTTACCATACATGCAATGTAATGGTATGCGTTGTAATGGTATGCGTTGTAAAGGTAGTATGCATTGTAATGGAATGCGTTGTAAAGGTAGTTTTGAAACATTTGTTGTAATGCCATGCGTTGTAATGGAATGCGGTGTAATGGATGTCGCGTTGTAAAAAATGCGTTGTAAAGGTATGCGTTGTAAAAGTATGCGTTGTAACGTCATACATCCCATTGTGGTACTTTACACCTGTGGGAGAAACAAAATGGTGTTATGTTTGCCCCTCTCCCCAGAGGCTACAGTTGCAGGCAGAGCTTTTCCCAACACCTAGAACTGACGCATGAGTGAGTGGCATGGCCACCAACATTAGGTAGGCAAGAGAGCAAGTGAGCTCTCTAAAAACACTAATATTTTGCAATGCTCCTCCAAAGTCATTTTTCTATTTTATTTGCTTACCCTACTTTAAAGGTTGCCAATACACAGCAGCAGAAATACTTTATCATCCCAAACCAAACACATAAAGGAGGGCAGGTATGAGTTATCAAATGATGAGACTCTTTGATGTGCATACTGATTTGTACATCCTGTTTTGACGTACCGCGTTGAGTTGACCCATAATTATCACTTTAGGTTGACCAAAGCCTGCCGGGGGCTGACCAACCAGTTTTCCATAAAACAATATTGGTACATACTTTCTACACCACGGCAAGACTGGTTAGTAAAATCCAGGTTTTTAGGGCCTCCCCATTAAGTGTTTCAATTAATGAGGATTGTTCTCAGAGATGGGACACATAGTTTCACTTCTTTTTTGCTTGCACTTAGTGTCCACTATGAATTTTGAAGAGCCTTGAGGATGACTTTAAAAAATAGTTACAAACCTCACAGAAGGTCAAAACGCGTCAGCGTAATTCAGAGAGGTTGAGGATACACCCACACAATGGCTAATAGAACACAGATACTCGATTTATGTAAACTGAAACTACCTAAAGTCACGGATAAGGGTGGAACATTGTGCCCTAACCCTGTAGGGTCATTTTTGGACTTTTGACAAAGATAAGGAGGACAAGTTTGTACCTCCTATGTTGAGGCAATTTATGTTGGATACTTATTTTTTGTATATGGACAAATGTTGGGACAGAGTTCCCTTCCCTTCAACATATAATTCGGGCTCTTAATGAACTAAGTCTTAGTAGGCAGCCTCCCTCATTCTGACATGACTGACAGCTATGACATGTGTGGCAGCTTTGAACACTGGCCATCTATAGATACCCTGATACATACTCTGTTCTGTTTTTCTATTAGATTTATGGTCAGAAACTACCTCTTTGTTCCGGCCTTCTGACTCTTTCTACTCAGGTTCCCCTTACACAGAAGGTGAGATTGCCACAGGATGGTGCATGCCTCCATCAGGCTCCTGGCTGCCCAGGGGTCATTCCTTTCCTTTGCCTCATAGCTGATGGCTATTTCACTCTCCTTTCACGTGGGGATTGTTTAGAGAGTGCTAGGAGCACTAAGTGTAGAGTGCTAAGGGCATGGCTGTAGAGGCTGGGTACATGACGTTACGCCATTGGCAAGTGGGATAGTTACCTAGGCCTATTCAACAAGGGGGAGCAGGGGTGTAGGGCGAATTCCACTCCACTGGGGTGGAAGGTCCAGCTACAGCGAGTGCCCCAAAGCGTCACACCAAAAAGGAGCTGTGCCGTTCCTCAGAAGGAGAAAGGTTATAGTCACACAATATAGGTGCCACTGGTCTTGGTAGGATCACAGTTGGGCATCCATTTTGTTGGATGTAATGCCCTCACACACCCTTGCAGGTGTCATGCTTCATCATCTGGGCTGCTCCCCTTTGGGTCGGCAGGGCAATACCAAACGGGCTCACCTCAAAGTGGGGTTCTTTACCGGAGATCTTTTTCCAACAGCCGTTTGGTAAAGTGTGGGTGTGGGGCCAGGGGTGTGTAGACTTGGGAGTGAGTTAGAATAAGGCTGGGAGTACCTGTTAGAAAATCTTTTTATTCTGGGGGTCTCCTGCCTTAATTAAAATGTGTGATAACTAGCACTTGGCGGAAATTGATATTCCTGTTTCAGTGCTGGTTAGTATTTATAGTGGTCAACATGTTTCTAGCATCTGTGTTAATTCACTAGCGATTTTTCAGGACCTTAAAAACTATCAATCGCTGCTACGACCTAGCCCATGACCTCCCGGACCTGGTGGCGCGGGGTAGGTCGTAGGGGCGAGCACACAAGGCAAAAATTCCATAACTTGATGGAAGCCTTAACCATTGTGCAGACCGCTGGGTACTGTTGATGCCTTGGTCTTTGCAGAATAGGTAGATCCAGCCCATTACAGACTCGTGAACACAATTAGCACTTTTCTTCTTGTGACAACTAAATTAACTAACTGGACACTTACCTAGGTCCTCTAGTGTAGACAATTTCAAATTGATCGTTTTTAAGGTCCTGAAGAATCGCAAATTATGCTGGGTGTTTCTATGAGGAATAAAGCCTCACGGATCAGCTTGGATAGACATGGAAGTAGACGCTGCACCAGGAGGTAACTGCAGAGCTTGAGGTCAACATTTCACATGTAAATGGGTCTATATGACCCCATTTCTAAAGGGTCCTTACCCTTATTTGGAATCACCATTATTAATGCTTCTCTCATTGAACACAGAAGAGCTTCTCTGTCGACGGCTTCTACATAGACCTCTAGCAACTTATCCAGCATAGTCTCGAAAAAGCACTTATAAAATTCTGCCAGTAAACCGTCATTTCCTGACAACTTTGCAGGTATCAAGGCCCTCAGGGCTCCCAGTAATTTCAGACTGGAGACCTGAGGCTCTGGTTCCTTCCTCTCCATCAGTTCCAAAGAGCGAGGTGGGAGTACGTTCAAGTAATCCAATATTTCTTGCGAGGGTGCCAAGTACACCTTCTGAAAGTGTTCAGCAAAAGTGGCATTAATGGCCTGCTTCATGTGGCACTCATTGTCTGACGAATCAGTAATAGCCAAGATAGGTTGCGGTGACTCCTCAGCCATTATCAGATGTGCCAACATTCTCCCCACCTTGTCACACTCTAGATACCATTGCAGTCTTGCCGTTTTCCTAGTGTACTTCTCCAATTAAGGACAGTCTCCCCCAGTAAAGGAGATGAACGATAACATTGATGCCCTTTGTGGTCATCTATACTTTAAATTGGGGAGAGTCATTGATTTGGTGGCACCACTTCGTAGGGTGAAGAAGGTGGAGAGAGGAGCTGGGGCCCCTTGGTACAGTGACTCCCTACGTGACATGAAACGTGAGGTGAGGAGGAAAGAACGGGCTTGGCGGAAAGAATACGATGCCACTGCCAAGGAAGAGTATAGGTCGTCATTAGCGTCCTATAAATTAGCCATCCAAATTAGGAAGGCTGCTTTCTTCGAGGAAAGAATAGTTGCAGCCAGGAATCCACAGAAGGAAATCTTTCGGGTTCTGGCGGAGCTCAGGACTAACAAAGAGCAAAGCACTGAGTTCGTGCAGGAGGATTGCCAGAGGTTCCAGGACTTTTTCGTGAATAAGATCTCCGATATTCTGGGTGAAATTGCTGCAACTACATCCCTCGAATGTTCCTGTCCACCCGACCTTACGGTCCCATCGGACATCATCCCGTTAGTTGGATTCCCCTTAATTTCGAAACAGGAGTTACTTACAATCACTGGCCGAGTTAAATCCGGCTCCCTGATGGATCCATGCCCCCCTGAAGTGTTTAAGCTGGCACTATCAGGCATCGAGGATGAAGTCTTGCATTTGCTGAACACTTCCCTCTCTACAGGACAGGTTCCTCTAGCTTTCAAAGAGGCCCGCCTGATCCCGCTATTAAAAAAACCTGGGTCGGACACAAAATGTTTAAAGAATTTCCGTCCCATCTCACAGCTGCCTTTCCTGGCTAAGGTGGCCGAGCAGCATGTGTTGGCGGTGCTCTCAAAACATCTAGAGTGCAACAACCTGCTGGAGGCTAATCAGGCAGGGTTCCGTGCTAATCATAGCACGGAACTAGTTATGCTATCAATCCTGGACGAACTGAGGAGTAGGGCTGACAAAAAAACACCGAGTGCCCTGGTACTATTAGATCTCTCCGCGGCCTTTGATACCGTGTGTCATGAACAACTTCTGTCGCGGTTGAGATCTTTTGGTATCAGGGGCTCCGCTCTTGCATGGCTTACATCCTTCCTGCAGGATAGAACACAAAGAGTTCAGCTGGGGGACCTGTTTTCCACCTCCGCACCCATCACCTGCGGGGTCCCACAGGGCTCTGCCCTGTCGCCCCTACTCTTTAATGCATACCTACAGCCCTTAATTGCACTCCTAAACAGGATGGATTGCTTAGTATACAACTACGCCGATGACACCCAGATAATCATTCGGCTGGATGATGGTCCAGGAGCGTCTACCAGGCTGCAGGACATACTTAAAGCCACGGTTAATTGGATGTCTAAAAACTCCTTAAAAATTAACCCGGATAAGACGGAAGTGTTGCCCATTTCCATCACGGGCAACCCCTGGAACGAGAAATTCTGGCCTGTGGAGCTGGGTGTACCACCAAAACCAGCGGCCGCAGTGAAAAGTCTGGGTTTGTACGTGGATGAGAAGCTCTCCATGGGAAAACAAGTCTCGACGGTAGTGGGTACCTGCATTGGCCTGATGCGACAACTGAGGAAAATTTCAGCTTTACTCTCATTTTCCACCTTGAGACGCGTGGTCTCAGCCATAATTTTGGCTAGGCTGGACTACGGAAACTCCTTGTACATCGGGCTACCCCAGCGGTTGCTGGATAAGCTACAGGGGGTAATGAATGATGCCGCCAGGTTGATCTATAAAAAACCTAGGACGGCACATTCGTCCCAACTGATGCAGGAGCTACACTGGCTCCCGATTCGGCAGAGGGTCGTATTCAAGGGACTGTGCATTGTACACAAGGTGCTTTATGGCAATGCACCAAAATATGTGAAATCTCGCCTATCTCCCTATACGCCGAGCAGGACTTTACGCTCGTCGGAGGCTACCCTCCTTTCTCAACATCGTTTTAAGTTGACCACGATGGGGGGGCGTGCCTTTTCTAATACACTCCCTGCTCTGTGGAATAAATTGGCTCCAGAACTAAGGAAGGAATGCAATCTGTTGGCCTTCAGGAAAAAATTAAAAACGGTTCTGTTCAAGCAAGCCTGGAGTAGCTTTCAGTCGCACTGCTAAGATCATTTACCCGCCGAACCTTACTACGCATCTGGATAAACAGCGCTTAGAGACCCCTGTGGTTATAACGCGCGATAGAAATTAAATAAATAAATAAATTGGTGCCAAAGTTCACAAACCTTCAGTTTTTAGGCTTTCCAGTCTTTCTGGGCCGAGGGCTTTGTCGGCAGCGCGTCTCCCAAACTAACTAAGTCCCTTTCCTGTTGCCTGATATCCTCTTCCAACATGCGTCGCACCCCCACTGCCGTGGCCATACACACCCCTCTTATCCCCACCTTAGTGGCATCACACTCCACTGCACTGCTCTCCGCTGTCCTCGAATTATCATCAAAATACTGGGTAAGTGCAGTAGAAACCACACACTGGTTCCGACAAGGCTTCGGCATTCAATTTCCACAGCAAGACCCAGGTTGGTTGTCTATCTATGGAGTATGTGAACACCAAGGGCACATCTAGTATTGTAGGAGCTGCGGGGGTCTGAACGAAAAAGTAAACAAGGTGGCTGTACGTGCCCATAGCTGGTTGTAGCAGGAAAAAGCTAGCGTATTGGGGTGGTGCTGATGCCAGATGTCCACCAACTGCAGTCTATTCCATACCTGAAATAGGGTGCTTGTTACTAGGGGTTTGACACCCTCACGGGCAGAGACCTATCCAAAGCCCTATTCAACGCACAATGGGGAGAGGATGTGGCTTAATGGGCGGTCAATCTCAAATCTGGCGAACCAGTTTCGAGTCTCGGCAATGGCGCTCAACATCCTGTGATTCTGGGCAAATCACTTAACCTCCCCAAGCCCTAAGAAAAATGAGAGTGTCCTTGTGTAACGTAACTGGTGCTCTTGTAAAGCAATCTCATACCTTTGGGTCAAGTTCACACTATATATAAAAACAAAAAAATTAAGATCGCCCAAAAATATGACCTCAGTGTTCGAGGACACCTGTAGTCTGTGTTGGGTGCGTATACATTATTCAAACATACGTTGTGAGCATTCAGCATCCCTTCTAGGATAACATGTCACCCCTCCTGATCTGAGAACCCAAGTATGACCTCTGGAGCCACTCATATCAAGACTCCCTGGCATAGCCTGAGTAGGAGGTGGAAAATAACTGTCCCATCCAGTGTTTTTTTGAAGTGGCGATACAATTCCCCATATATGGGTCTTCTGTAGGAGTGCGATTGCCACCCATTATCTCTGAAGAAATTGCTGTACTCTGTTGCACTTTTGAAGGTTGTATATCTCAGTCAGGAGCGAATGGGCCACCTCCTGGGGGTGGGGGTGTCTTGGCCTATGGACATCCAGCTCTCTGCAGTAATCATTGAACACTTGCAAAATATTGGGAGTGCAGGCTCTGGGGAAACCCTCAGCATCAGCATCAATGAAACCACTCTCGAGGTAATCTACCTGGTGGCCAGCCAGTAAAGGAGATTTCCAGACTTGTCTCTGTGTTCATAAACCTGCTGGGATGTCACCCTCTTACACTGTCAAGCCTCTTCTAATGAGATTTGTTTCACTGATGTCCTTGCCACTGCGAATCAGCAGGGGAGGTCCTCCGAGGCCTGAGTGAGGGTCGGGCATTCCAGGACAATGATACGGTCTTCCAAGCTAATGATTTGAGCTAGTTTTCTCTCTCCTTGACCTGAATATACCCTTTCATTAATCCTCTAATTGTGTGATTGCCGGCTGCCCAGAGAGTGCCTTCCAAGGTCACTGATCCCTGATTAGCCTCACAGTAGGATTGGAGCTTGGATTCTAGACATTAAGAGCAGTTAAGGTCAGGCGATCAAACATCACATAGGTCGTTTAGTTGGCTCTGTGAACCCCACCCTTAGAATAAATGGTGTGTGATCTGAAATCCCCTTTGGAAGGGTGTCAACCACGGACAGCTGCAGGGCGCCCATGGCCAGGAGGAGCAGGAGGTCAATTTGTGATGCCATCTTGTGGGCCGCAGAAGTATGAGTAGACACAGAATCTTGGGCATGCCATACTCTGCACATATCACAGACACAGATCTGAGGGACAGGGGCCTCTGCCCCACCCCTAAGGGCCAGAAGAATCAAGTTCTTGATTGGGGACTGCATCATAATCCCCATAATAATGGTGGTGCCCTGCAGAAAACTCAAGAGGATTTTAGTCAGGGAGCTCAATGTGGGGGAGAGTAACAGATCTGGTACTTAGACTGACAAGAAGTTATATGGTCTACCTTCAAACAGACCCTTGATCCCAATGTACTTCCCCTGGGGATCTAAGTGTGTGTTTGTCACCTCTAAGGGAAACTGCTTAGCAGAATGGCAGTGCCTCAAGACCATTGGTTGAATTCCGAATGATAAACCTTGTTGTATCCATATCTTTGGAGGAATGGGCAGAATTCCCCCATTATGGTGGTCTCCTGAAACATCAGTACAGCAGGGTGGAAGCTCTAGGTGTCGCGTATTGGAGAACTGCTGCACGCTTAATACAGTCCAGTAAACCATTTACATTCTAGAACAAGACCTGGATCTCCATCATGGGGTTTGCAAATCCAACAGGTAAAAGCTGATACTGCACAGGTGCATCAACGCTCTGCCTGATCGTTGGTGCTTCAAACCGCAGGGCGTCAGCAGGATCAAATGAACTGGGCATGAGATTATGGTGTCTGTGAATGAAGGACCAGACAAGGAAACCATGCAAAATAACGCAACTCCCTTTCTTGCCAACTGCCCCCCTCCCTTACTTCGACATCTGAGGCATTTGTCGCCCTAAACGTCTACATAACAATACCCCAAAGAAAAAACTCAACTGAAACATACATTGGGGGTGCTCCTACTTTGCCAGATTACCTGCCAAAACCAGCGTTTATAAAAATATCAACATATATCCTCCAAAGGGGGTATTTCGCCTCCATGAAGGAGCCACAAAGTCTTGTGGATCATCGTTGTGGGTCCCTTGGGTTCTCAGACTGGGAGCCAAAGAGCTCTGATGTGTTTGCGGGCTGCGTAGCCACGTTGTCTCTGTCAGCGACCGGGCACTCCAAATCCAAGCCACATGAGCCTAGGTGAGCGTGTGTATGTGCATGGTGCCTGCGGGATTGTGTTTGTTTTTTCCTTGGACCATGTATGTTCGGGCGGAACAGCTTATTGGAGTCTCTACACAGAGTCTCCCTGTTCTCCAGGCGGTCGAACCTCTCCCTTCTGACACCCCTTCCCAGGCCTGAACGGGAGTCTTGAAGAAATGTACTGTACTTTTAAAGATCACTTTGAACTTTGCAGGAAAAGTTGGCATGTACTGGAGATTACAGGCACGTTACTTTTGTTTGACCTCAAAGGAGTGTCGACGCTGCTGCACAGCCAGTGTGTAGTTCAGAAAAATCATAATTTGTGAATCCTGGTAGCAAAGGTCAGGCCGATTCATGTCCAGTATGGTGCCTCTGTCACAATAGTTGAGGATCTGGCTGAGCAGTGGTTGCAGCGGGGCCCCAGAGGTGGATTCTGGGCCAGGGACTGATGAGCTTGCTCCACCACAAACCTTGGCGGCAGCTTGTCTACAGGGATTCAGGACAGCAGCGATCACTCCAGAAAGCGATCTGTGTCAGAAGTGTCTGAGTTCTCCAGGAATAAGTTGGAATGGAGATTGTTTCCACAAGCTCTGTTCTCTGCATCTTCAGCACATTCTTCAAGGACCACCATCGCCAAAAGCAGTTCTGAGAACTACTTTTTTAGGATGACCACGTCATCTTATACCGAGGATACTTGGCCCTCAACTTCTGTGACCTGGTTGGCAATGTTCTGGAGGTCTTGGTTCAGGAGTGGGTCCCAGCCCAACCTCACCCAGTTTGGTCTCCACTGCATCCCTGGGATTGCCTGAAGAATCGCTGCAAGGTCAGAGGGCTCAAGATTCCGCTGCAAAACAAGATGAACACCTGCGCCTCCAGTTGGGGCAGTTGTATATCAATCAATCCTTGTCTGTGCCTGCGGCGGGGATCAGTCCCTTCCCATGTCTCAATTGCACGGCAGTGGCCCCGAAAGAAGAAGTTCTGTGGCATGCTTATCTCCGAAGGGCCAAGAACAAAAGGTTTGGGTCCTATGTCTGTACTGGCTTGGACCACTCATATATGCTAAACAAACAAAGGGGCCAGACAGATTTTATTTTCTCATTTTTGGTACCCACACAGCCAATGCGTGCTGGAGGGTTATCTATTTTTTTTTTTTTTTTAGAAAAACATTCATCAATTTAAAATATGTCATCAAATAGACAGTCAACAAACAGTGAAAAATTACATATAGACAAGTGAAATGTGCAATAGTGAACTGTACAAGTGCTAAAGAGAAAATATATTATCAGTTGATGCAGGCAACACCAAACAATACATAATCGTATACCTAACGATACATTCTCATTAGGAACCAGTCCTTTCTATTAGGTACAAAGACAAGCGGACCTCAGGTTGCAGAGAACTGCCTGCCTGTCTAACTGGGCCAAGGGTAGGAAAACTAATTAGGGGGTTACACATCTAGGGAACACACAACGTTAGTGGGGGTTCTCCTCAGGACACGGACTGGACGGAAGCCGAAACTGGGAATGACTCGTGAGTAGTTGCAATGTCACTAGACTGGAAGTCGCAGTGCAGTGGAGCGTCTCTCATATACCGTATTTCTTTCAGGAAGGGCGTGTTTTCTGTAAAAAGATGGGAGATTGTCAGGAGCGGTCCCCAGGTTGTTAGGACATGACTGGACTAGAGCCAACCATTTAGGTGGCGACCAGCACCGGGGCTCGATGGTCTCTTTGGCGTCTACTTGTATTGATCAAAGAGACGACGGGGGTAAATCACCAGGTATCATGGGGCGGTAGAAGCGCTCTGTTTGTTAGACTCGGAACCGGCGTTCAGCTAGCTGAACGCCGGTTCGAAACGCGTTGACCCTGAGCCTTGGAAAAACAATAAGGGTGCCACTAGGGCTGTTTAAATCCACATTGTGTGTTCCCTAGATGTGTAACCCCCTTATTAGTTTTCCTACCCTTGGCCCAGTTAGACAGGCATGCAGTTCTCTGCAACCTGAGGTCCGCTTGTCTTTGTACCTAATAGAAAGTACTGGTTCCTAATGAGAATGTATCGTTAGGTATACGATTGTGTATTGTTTGGTGTTGCCTGCATCAACTGATAATATATTTTCTCTTTAGCACTTGTACAGTTCACTATTGCACATTTCACTTGTCTATATGTAATTTTTCACTGTTTGTTGACTGTCTATTTGAAGACATATTTTAAATCGATGAATGTTTTTCTAAAAATATAAAAAAAACGAAAATAAAATAGATAACCCTCCAGCACGCATTGGCTGTGAGGGTACAAAAATGAGAAAATAAAATCTATCCACGAAGGGCAGCATGACCAGCCATGGTCAAGGCCTTTAGTGCCTGCCCAAAGCAGTGTGATGGTTCCCAGGGGGGCGTCAGAGGGCTAATAGGCAGAGACAACACCTGAGGACAGTTGAAGGGTCCACCAGCTGGCAGTCGAAAGGCTGATGATATTTGTCCCATTAGGTGTAGCCCACTACCAAGGGACTCCCTGCCCCTCAAAGGAGGGGCACAACTGTGCGTTATGGGTTCTCTGACCTCAGGGTTACTTGCGTGGTCTCTGGACCTCCAGGGCTGTGTTGGCGAACCGGTCCAGGTCTGGGTGGGGCACCTCGTCACTGCCTTCAATTACCCTGGCCCCTGCCAGACTTACTGGTTTAAGACCCCGCCCCATTCCTGGGGGTGCACCATTGAAGTTCACTGGGGTATGGGGGGGCGATCCTCCTGGCAGAGGCATCCAGTTGGTCCTCCGAATAGGCTGATTCAATCACAGGGTGGCCCATGAGGTGCACTGAGGTAGCGGGTCACTCACCTCTGCTAGCCAGCAGTCATTGTGGTCCTGTGTACGCTCCCATCAGCAAACGCTTTTCTCCTACTCGTACTCTGCAGCACTTCTCCCTGCATTTCCAGGTAGTGGCTCCGAGGGATCCAGCGTTTTCAGCATCAACTCAGCTACATCTCCTCCTAAGCCCACAATCCATGAGCTGCCATTTTAGGCAAGGCGTCCCAGCAGTTCAGGCTTCTCGGTGATCCACCACAAACAACAGCGCAGCAAATCCTATGTCATCAGGTAGCCTGAGATAGAAGAGACGCCTTGGTTATGGTTGGGGGTTTAAAATGAGATTGGTGGCAGCAGATGGCAGCGGATAGGCAAGAATGTCTAGAGTGGTTTCAATTTGCAACCGCCAACTTTGCTGCTGGGGCCAAGCCCCCACGACAGACTTTTTTTTGTAAGACATCATGGAGTTCTGTTATAGTTCTAGCTTGAGGGAGATCACCTGTTGGGATGGGAATGCCCCCTGCATGGTATATGGGTACCTACCCTAGCCCAGAGTGCCGAACTGCATGTGAAACTGGCATCCCCAGCTTTTATTTTAGCCCAGTCAGCTCACTAATGCACCAGGTGCTCTGAGGTCAAAGTCTGTTCAAAGTCCAGAACTTGTTGTGTGACCATAAATAGTGCCCAAGACTTCCCTCCTAGCCACATGGGACTACTGCCCTGCATTGAGCTGTTGACATACCACAGAGGTGGCAATGCACTGTGTTTTGAGGATTATTAGTTCTGGGCAGAACCTTTTTAATGTGGCTTAGAGGAATGCAGCCAATTGGCTCACTTGTGTTTATGTGTGTATGTATGTATGTTTATGATTGGAATTTCTATTGTGTAACCCTTACTAAAGCAGCAGAGCACTGTACATAGTCAAAGACAAGCTTAACGTTGGTGCGTCATAGGAGAGGAAACTGAATGGGGAACGTTAATGCAGTACACTTTTAAGAAGTGAGTCTTCAACTCTTTCCTACATTGGAGAAGTGCTGTGGTGGGCCCGATGGATATGGGGATGTTGTTCTAGATTCTAGGTGCATGGAGGGAAAGGCCTGTTGTCTATTTTATGTTTATTACTCTGCAGTCTGATGGTGTCCAGGCTTAATGTGTACCGAGAACCACCAGAGATATTGAGCTTGTCTGCAAGATAAGCGGGAGTGATCATTGTGATGGCTTTGTAAATGATGCCGCTGGTTTTAAAGATGGTGCAAGCTGGCAAGGGGAGCTAACAGAGTGATCACAGGGTGGGGGTGATCATATTTCTTTAGGCCATGGATGAGACATGCTGCGGAATGTAGGATGTGCAAGGGGCTGCTATAGTGCCTTCAGTAAGGCCATGGAGTAGGGCATTACCACCATCCAGATGAGAGAGTACAATGGCATGAACAGCATGTCTAAAGTTCTGCTTCAATGTGACAACCCAACGCTTATGCGGGCATGTCAAGTTTGTATCAAGAGCAACGCATGGCACATGTCTTATAGCAAGACTGGGTGTAGTGCGAGTATGGGTGCTGTGACCAGTGGTATCTACTTTGGATACCCTGGTTTAACATGTGACACAATGGAGGGTGGATACAACTTCCCTAGATAGTGGCACAGTATTGCCTGCATTCCTGTGACTGGAGGGCTGAGACTCAGACAGTGAAGTCAGGAAAGATTAGACATTCTAGGAGGAATTTTTAGCAAGGGATTACTGATCAGATTTCATGAGTACTGCCATTTGGTGGATGGTATGGGAAAGAAGCAGAGTTAGCAGATTACTTTGTTAGAGGTGAGAACATTTCTAGGCAGACTCTACCCTTTTGTCTGACCCTGATTATTACTGATTAGATGGCTGATGACAACCAGGTGCAAAGATATCATACTTCATTCTCCCCTTGTTTTGCACACTCTTACCTAGAACCAGTATTATCATTACCTGCGGTGAAAGCTACTACCTTTCACAAAGGTTGTGTCTGCACCACAATCAGAAAATCACATTTGAAAGGAAACCACATCATAACAGTTCCAGACACTTAAACAGTAGATCTGCATCCTTTTCTGGAAAATTAATATAATAACATTGCTTTGTTCCAGTTTCAAATTCTTCTTGACCCAGGAAGGGACTGTTCCACAGAGGACGGGAAGAGCTACTATGTGACCAGAGCTGAGGTCTGCCTAGTAGCCAGCCTACAGTGGGTGAAAGGATATACCCGAAGTCTATGTAACGTCTTGGAGAAGTTGTGGGTCCGGCTTGTACATAGAAGCCTGCCTAACTGCTCAGAAAAAAAGGACAATGCCTAAATCTGCAGGAGGAGAGACTGTCCAGGAGGAGATGTCCAGCCATGTTCCTTCTGTGAGGAACACCCATACAAAACCAACTTGTCAGTGTGAGTAGGCCAAGTGATGACCTAGGATAAGAGAAGGTCCCTCCCAACTGGACTCCCCTGTGTGGTGCATTTGGCAAACTACATTCATTTTCAACATCAGTGTGTCATCTGACATCTCCAGGGTGATCTCAGAAGATTGACTTCCACCACCAATGAGCTGTGTGTCCAGACATGTTCGCCACTGCAGCCGAGAACTTTTCCAACAGCCCAAATGCCGAAAATGCCAAGGAGGAATGACAGCTGATCCCACCCTTCAGTTCAGCAACTATGATATGATCCAAGATACGGGGCTACCTCTGCAAATCCGCTCCCTCTGCTGGGGAAATGCTCTAATAATGTCCCTTCAAGTGAGGTGATTCTTGCCAGTAATCCCCCAAAAGTAAATGTCCTTCATAGGCAGGTGGGGGCTACAGCTGTAGTGGGGTAGCACTTTAGCAGGGCACGGTCACCAGTTCAGAGTTGAAACCCCTATTGGTGTGGTTACTATTTGCCTTACTTACAATCCATAGCAATTTGAAGAACCCTGTAACTGAGCCTAATATTGAGTCTAGTATTTCATTTGGTTGTGCTTTTAAAGTACTTCACTTTTCACAAGAACAATATTGGGCTGGACAGCACTTATTATGTCTGAATACCTCCATGAGAAGCCATTGACTGCTCGCCCTTGCTACCATGTGAGTCAAGTGTGGAAAGAATCTACTTGTGGAGCCACAGTAGAGCAAATACCAGAACTCAATCTTAAAATTCCAGATAATCTACCTTTTACTAATAATCTGCCAAAGATCAAGTATAATTACTTTTTTAGCCTGAAGTGTACAGTTGTTTAGTTTTCAGATAAATGCAATTTGTCCAATTTTAAATGTAGCACATCTGTTAAAATGTAACTATTAGGGACACCTACAGACAGCTTTAAGTGTTTGCCAGGGGTCATGATATCAACACCCTAAACATACCTATTGAAGGGTATTGAAGCGGCCTGCTTTGACCACGGCTAAAAGAAAGTGCCATTAACATTTTGGATTAGATCCGAGTAGTATTTCAGTGAGATTAGTAGGTGTCTTAGTCCACCTGCCTAAAGACTACTTCTCAAGGCGTGTGTCAACAGTGAAGCGAAAAATAAATGCACTGTATTGAAGGCACATTTGTGTTTCTAAAATTATTTCAGCACCCCTACTGATTTTGCATCTAAATGTGATTTTGCTTGTAAATGTCAAATACAATCCTGCTTACTTAGCACCAAGGATAATTTTGCTCCGAAAGTGATTTAGCACTTGAGTGATTTTATACCTAAATGAAATTTGTGATTGTAAATGCTTTTCACACTGATACTAATGTTGCACTAAGAGCAATTTTGCATCTCTAAGCGCTGTCCACCTAATGCACTAGTTAGGGCTCATCAGTCAGACATAACTTGGTCCAGTGACAAGGGTAACACCGGCCCTGGGTTGCTTGTGTTCCGGTTTAGGGAGGAACTGGCTTGGCAGTTTGAGATGGATTGTTCCCACTGGGGCAGGTTTGAGACTGATATGCATATAGATGGGTCCAAAATGAAGTGGCATTTTGTGAAACATAACTATGGATCAGAATGCGACCTGGAGTAATTATCAGTGGCTGAGATTAATTCATGCATTCTATCCATCACTTTTTGTATACTTTAGTAGATCGATCTAAGCACTCTAAGTGGGACAGGTATGGCAGACGTGGGTCCTGTGCACACTGTGCCACTGGAACCAAGCTATTTTATTGCGTGTACATCGAGAAGTTTGAGAGGAAATGAGTACAACTACTCTGTAGTAGAAAGAGAGGCTCTAGCTATTTACTGGGCATGAAATAAGTTTCGAAATTTCATATGGAGAACTTATTTTAAGGAGTGCTCATATCATAAGCCTCTTAAAGATTTTTTTTAAAAGGTCTTGATTTTATTACGGCAAGAATAAGGCGATAGGTGGTTGGTTTAGAGGACTTTCATTTGACAGTGGAAAATTTACCAGGTGTTGCCAATGTATCAGCTGATTGTCTTTCTCGTTTGGTAGCTAGTGATGAGGAATACAAGACTGTAGAGGATATACTGGAGGAGGAGTTTAAGGTCTGTGAGGTTACATTAGAGGTCATAACACAAGAAGAATGGAATGAGGAGATGTTAAAAGATAATGAGTTGATGGAAGTTGTGAACGGGATTCATACTGAGTCAAATCTTGGTAAGTTTTAGTCCAAGAATTGGCGGAAGATTTCTGATTAATTGGCAGTCGACAAGGGTGTAGGAAGGTAGATCCCTGACTATGGTTGCCCCCAACTTTTTGCCTGGTGTTTTGCTGGTTTTCTGACTTAGTTGACCTGGGGCCCTGCTATTCAGGACCCCAGGCCTACTGCTCTCTCTGTAAAATGGATTCCATGTACCTTAGGTACATATCTAATTGGATACTGAGTCACCTTATCAGTCCCTGTACAGTGTACCTTAGGTACCCAGGGCATAGGTGTGCCCAGGGCCTACCAGGGGCTGCAGCATGTATTATGCCACCCCTGGCTGGCCATCCAAATCTGACACAACTGGCTGCACGACAGCTTGGGCAAGGTGGTGTAATCAACCTTTGCTTTAGATATAGTATTCCTATATCTAACCCTAAAATGGACACATGTATTCCTATCAGTCACTCCTATGGCAGGCCTTAACAATCCTGAAGGCAGAGTGCTTGGAATCATGTGAGATAGTGCTCTGGCATGAGCTGAGCCCGTTTGCAGCTTGCGGAACCAAGTCCTAATAGCTGTTCCATGATAACGCATACCATATACTCTTAAGTGCATTATAATCCTCGCGGTTAAATGCCAACTCTGGTATCGCTTTATCAAAACATGTCGAGTAAGGTGTCATACGAATTGGAATACTAACCCCTCGCCAATTCTGGCGACGGGGTTAGCATTCCACCCTTCTAGAGGGACACGACATGTATGTAACCTGTAACCCCGGTTAAAGTCAGACATAGCCTCAGCTCCACAAGATGGATGCTGCCACCGAGACACAAGTCTGCCCTCCTGCTGCTGGGAGTCCTCCCAGCACAG
This sequence comes from Lissotriton helveticus, assembly GCF_964261635.1. Taxonomy (NCBI): domain Eukaryota; kingdom Metazoa; phylum Chordata; class Amphibia; order Caudata; family Salamandridae; genus Lissotriton; species Lissotriton helveticus. Next base: position 1,035,915,543 of record NC_136070.1, read on the forward strand.
GAGGCAAGGACAAAGGGTTTCCTGCCAGGGGCGGTGCCAGCACCGTCCCAGACAGGATTTTGTGTATTCTAGGTAGGCAGGGCTTTAGAGGAAGGTGACTGCAAGTGGCACCCCGGTGCTCACTGTGCATAGGCCGGCTTGAACCAGTTCCAGGGGCACTCCAGCCCCTGATCTGGGGAAAGCCCGCCAAAGGAGAGGGGTGTAACCACCCCCCTCCTAGTCCCACCCATAGGGCAGGACTTAGTCGCGTGCCAGCCCCTTTTTGCAGGATAAAGGTAGGAACTGGCCCCCTTCCAAATTAGATCAATCTTTGAATCCTGAACCGACCTTCTACACGAAGAACTCAAGACTCTTCTCAATATTTCTCCCTTGTGACTAAGGAGTAGTCACCCTGCAGCAGCAGGCACCAACCAAGCATCGCGGTTTGTTGCCAGTCTCTCCTCCGGATCAAGACTGCTCCAGCATGACGAGAACCGGCTTCCCTGGCACCTCTGACCTCAACCTACATCATCAGCCCAGCTGTGATCCGTGGGTGCGACGAGACCTCGAGGGACCGGCCATCTTCAGAACTGCACGACGCTTGTCCAGCACGACCACCGAGTGACCCTCGACTGAGTGCTTTGGGGTAAGAGAAGCCCCGACCCTGAGCAGCTCCAGCACCGAAGTTCAGCCCCCCTGCATCCACGAGATCTGCGTGTGGCCCTTCTGCTCTTTGCTGCTCACCGCGTTGTCCAGGTCACTTGCCCGTTGGCTAGTGGCCCCCTCACGATGCTCTACGACAACAAACACCGCTGGTCTGGTTGCTCCAGACTGGCCCTTGCTTCCCTCCTTCAGAGAAGCACCCTGGACCCTCCTGGTCCACTCAAGACGCCATTTTAGGTCCACCGCGTGGGCCTTGCATTTGCCAAGACTTGTTGCCCCAATCCTGGGTCCAGCAACGTCGACAGCAGAGACCTTCGTGGGACAGCTCGCACCTCCATCCGGGTCGCCGACAGCGCCTCCTGGTCCGAGAGACTGCAGAGCCCAGCAGCGCCCACTCACCTGGCTGAGGTGACTTCGTCCGGTGCCATCCTGGTGCCCACCTAAATCACTGGCTAGTGATTCAGAACTTGGTCCCCTCTGCTTACAGGTTTTCTCCTTCCCTGATCCAGGCTTGGATCACCACGAACTTCTTCACTGGCCGCCTGCCAGCAACTTCTTTTTTCAGGCTCCTGGATCTTCAACGAGGGTTTCCGACGCAACTTAAACCCTATGCAGCCGCAGCCCCTGGGCTAGGTAAACTGAGTACTCCGGTGCTCCAGCATAGTCCAACACCCTAAGTGTTCGGATCCACTCTTGTTTTCGACCCACCTAGTCGGGTTCGCCCGAGAACAGTAACTTTGTGATTGCTAGTATCCATAGACTTGTTCCCGCATTACGCGTGAGAGTTCCCACTCTGCACACGGCGTCCCTAGGCCTCCTGCTTCTAATCCAAGGGTTCAGCATTGTAGGCCTAGCGTTTCTACAGTCTAGAAAAGTATTACTTACCTGCTAGTAACTTCGCATTCCACTTCTTGTGTATATGGTTTTTCGTGCCCCTCGGGCATCTGTGTAAATTGTGCGACTTTCAGTAATTCTTTAAGAGTTTTGTTGTGTGCTTAGCTCCCTGTCTCATAAAGAGCCAGGGTAGTCCTGTTATAAATAAATATACTTTATTTTTGATAACAACTTGTGTGGTGTCCTTTCACTTGGTGTTCAAGGGGTAATGTGATGGTAAAACAGCTGGCTTAACACGCCCTCTAGAGTCTTAGCCTTAGACTGCTCGTATCCATGCTACTAGGATAGCTGGTCTATAAGGTTGACTTACAACCAATCATCAATAAGGGTTGTTTGGACTGATACATAGTGATCACTAGAATAGTGAGCACTGCATATCAGGCCAACTTCTCACATTGGTGGCAGCGGTGGGATTTGAGCTTGCTGTTGTTTTACCACACATATCCTAAGAATATCATTTGAAAGATCACATAAGTACTAAAGGTACATATAACTTAGCTTAGAATACTCTGAGTTCTACTGAACCAGCTGTTGTAGCTCCTAGGGCCTAGCACACCCTAAACTACAACTCTAGCAAGGGATCAGTAGGTAAACATATAGTGTAGGTAAGTGCACCACTTACACCTCACTAGAAAAGCATGTCTACCCATGGAGAGTCTACTGAGACTCCCCTTGTGGTTATTGACCCTCCACAGGCCAAATCAAGATATGCAGCTCTCTGTTTCCAGGAGATGAGACAAGTGTGTACCTCCAGGAAACTGAAACAGGGGTCTAACCCCACCATTCCCTTTCTAATAGGTCTCTTAGAGACATATGATGCGAGAAAAATTTCTCAGTTAGATGGGAATATGCCAGCCCTAGAGGGTACCATTGGAGATCCAGACCTCCTTGACACTGAAGACAGAGTTGAGGAGGGGGATCAAGATGACCTCTCTGGGGATGAGGCAGACAAGAGGTCTGAGTTAGTCAGCAGACTTACTAGGGCCAACTTAGACCTACTTAGGGAAGGATCTGGGGGACCCCCAGTACTGACCCTAATGAGGCCTAACCTTGGAGTTAGAAGAGATAGATCTCATTCTAGGGACTCCAATAGATCTCTGCACTCTAATGCCTCTTCTCAGAGGAGAAGGAACTCTCCCCAGAGGAGATTGACTTCCCCTCAGAGAATGGAGCATGAAGCAAGGATGAGACAGGCTAATCTGAGGATTGAAAGGGAAGAACTTGCCCTGGCCAAAGAGAAGCTTGCCTTTGCTAGGGAGCAGCAGATGAGTGGGGTAGTACCCACTGGTGGCAGCAATCTCCCAAGAGAAAAAGAGAAGGGTTTAGATACTAAACACCTGACAAAGATAGTGCCGCCCTTTAAACAAGGGGATGACATCCAGAAATGGATGGCTGCTTTGGAGAGGGTCTGCACTGTACAGTGCACCCCCCAAAGTCAGTGGGCAGCTATACTGTGGCTCTCCTTTGATGGCAAAGGTAGAGATAAGCTCCTCACTACTAGAGTTGAGGATGCTAACAATTACCAAGTCCTGAAAAATACACTGGTTGATGGGTTTGGCTTAACCACTGAGCAGTACAGGTTGCTGTTCAGGGATACCCAGAAAACTCAGTCTCAGGATTGGGCTGACTTTGTTGATTGTGCCACTAAGGCTTTGGAAGGCTGGCTACTGGGTAGCAAGGTTACTGACTTCACAGGTTTGTATAATCTTATTATGAGAGAGCAAGTCTTAAATAATTGTCAGAACCAGTTATTACACCAGCACCTGGTAGACTCTGATCTGACCTCTCCACCAGAATTGGGTAAGAGGGCAGACAAATGGGTCAGAACCAGGATTAGGCCTAAGAACCAAGGTGGTGACCAGAAAAAGGAATCAACCAAGCCTCAAGAGAAGGGTGGGAATAAATCTGCAGATCAAACCACATCAGGGCCCCACAAATCCTCTGAGGGGGGTGGGTCCCAGAATCCTTCCAATGCCCAGAACAAACCTTATTGTTATCCCTGTAAACAGGTGGGTCATTTGAAAACTGACAGCAGTTGCCCAAAGAACAACAATAAGGAGAACATACCCCCAAGTAACATTCCCAAACCTCCCGTTACTACTGGTAGTAATCCCCCAGGTGGTGGGAGTGCCCCCAAGAATTTGGGTGCATTTACCTTGGGAGTTCCTGGGGACTCTGGCCTAACCAGGTCCCCTGACTTAGATACTCTTGTCTGTGAAAATGGCATGGGGTTTGCCAACTTCACTACTTGTCCCAACACTTTGAGCAAGTACAGACAGGAGCCCCTCATCAATGGTATAAAAGTTGAGGCCTATAGAGATACAGGGGCTAGCATCACCATGGTGACTGAGAGTCTAGTCCCCTCAAGGCAACTTTTACCTGGTGCCACATACCAGGTGACCAATATTGATGGAGTACAGAGAAATCATCCCATGGCAGTGGTAAATCTCAGCTGGGGAGGTGTCACTGGCCACTAAGCATGGGCGTAAAATCCGCTCCGCTCGCGAATTTGTCGAAAATCCGTGAATCCGCTCGCGGCGGATTTTTTGCTTGGTTGCGGCGCGCGGCGTGGTGCACGGCGTTCACTTTCCGTCATATTAGCGTTTGCCGAGTTGTTTTTCTTTGCGAGTGACGCGCCATTTTAGATCTTGCTGCGTGTACCCGCGGGAGTTTGTCGCCCGCGAATACGTACTCGCGGCTTGCCACCTTGCACAGCACACCTCGCGAGAGTTCGCAATTGCGAACACGTAGTTGCGGCGGAAAGGAACAATCTCGCACTTGCGAAATAGAGATTTTGCAATTTCGCACAAGAAAATCACCAGCAAACAGGATAAACCTTCAGAAAATTATGATTTTTATCAGAATCACTCCTCAGGTTGACATTTGCATGGCCTTTTTTTTTGCAAGGAGTCCATTTTGGGGGGGGGGAGTAAGGAAGTGCCCCACAGTCTCCAACTTCCTGTTCCTGTCCAGCAGGCTCCTCCCAGTGCTTTGTCCATCTCCTGGTCACTTTCATTTGGATCTGGAGCTGGAAGGATTACTTTTTGTGGGTGCTGCTGGATATTTGGATTTGAGGCCTTTTTGACTGTCTTTGGATCACTTTTGGATTAGAAATCAACTTTCACAAGTAAGTTTGTTTGGGGCATTACAGTTGCTGCAAGTACAATTTTTGAACTTTTTCAGAAAATTAAATAAATTATATTGTGGGTAGCCACAGTATCCAGTAGGACCAGGGTTGGTTATGGGTGCATGATACAACTGTTTTGTTGAATTTAAACACTATTGAGGCCATGGATGGGCTGGGATTGTGCAGATTTTATTGTTTTTTGTCGTTTTTTTGGGCCTGCTGGTGTGGCCCTTTGCCCAGGGGTGGTGAGTGTTGCATGGGCCTAGTCTTTCTGTGGGGTGTCTTCTTGAATTTAAACATAATTGAGGCCATGGATGGGCTGGGATTGTGCTTATTTTATTGTTTTTTGTCGTTTTTGGGGGGCTGCTGGTGTGGCCTTTTGCTTGCCCAGGGGTGGTGGTGGTGCATGGACTGAGTGTGCCTGTGGTGTGGTCTCACTCTCTTTGATGTAAACATCATGGATGGCATTGGATTGTGGTGATTTCTGGCTGTTTTTCTGTTTTTTGGGGGTGTACTGTTGATGTGGACTGGCCATGTGGGTGGTGGTGGTGGCCATCTTGAGTGCTGGCTGGTACAGGCAACATGTGCTTGGGGTGTAAGGGGGCCATTTTGAGGAGAGGCAGTGTCTGAGGCCTGCACTTATTTTGCCTACTTTTCATCCCTTATGCCCAGGGGTAGTGAGTGTTGCATGGGCCTAGTGTTTCTGAGGGGTGTCTTCTTGAATTTAAACACCATTGAGGCCATGGATGGGCTGGGATTGTGCAGATTTTATTGTTTTTTGTCGTTTTTTTGGGCCTGCTGCTGTGGCCCTTTGCCCAGGGGTGGTGAGTGTTGCATGGGCCTAGTCTTTCTGTGGGGTGTCTTCTTGAATTTAAACATAATTGAGGCCATGGATGGGCTGGGATTGTGCTTATTTTATTGTTTTTTTGTCGTTTTTGGGGGGCTGCTGGTGTGGCCTTTTGCTTGCCCAGGGGTGATGGTGGTGCATGGACTGAGTGTGCCTGTGGTGTGGTCTCACTCTCTTTGATGTAAACATCATGGATGGCATTGGATTGTGGTGATTTCTGGCTGTTTTTCTGTTTTTTGGGGGTGTACTGTTGATGTGGACTGGCCATGTGGGTGGTGGTGGTGGCCATCTTGAGTGCTGGCTGGTAAAGGCAACATGTGCTTGGGGTGTAAGGGGGCCATTTTGAGGAGAGGCAGTGTCTGAGGCCTGCACTTATTTTGCCTACTTTTCATCCCTTATGCCCAGGGGTAGTGAGTGTTGCATGGGCCTAGTGTTTCTGAGGGGTGTCTTCTTGAATTTAAACACCATTGAGGCCATGGATGGGCTGGGATTGTGCAGATTTTATTGTTTTTTGTCGTTTTTTTGGGCCTGCTGCTGTGGCCCTTTGCCCAGGGGTGGTGAGTGTTGCATGGGCCTAGTCTTTCTGTGGGGTGTCTTCTTGAATTTAAACATAATTGAGGCCATGGATGGGCTGGGATTGTGCTTATTTTATTGTTTTTTGTCGTTTTTGGGGGGCTGCTGGTGTGGCCTTTTGCTTGCCCAGGGGTGATGGTGGTGCATGGACTGAGTGTGCCTGTGGTGTGGTCTCACTCTCTTTGATGTAAACATCATGGATGGCATTGGATTGTGGTGATTTCTGGCTGTTTTTCTGTTTTTTGGGGGTGTACTGTTGATGTGGACTGGCCATGTGGGTGGTGGTGGTGGCCATCTTGAGTGCTGGCTGGTACAGGCAACATGTGCTTGGGGTGTAAGGGGGCCATTTTGAGGAGAGGCAGTGTCTGAGGCCTGCACTTATTTTGCCTACTTTTCATCCCTTATGCCCAGGGGTAGTGAGTGTTGCATGGGCCTAGTGTTTCTGAGGGGTGTCTTCTTGAATTTAAACACCATTGAGGCCATGGATGGGCTGGGATTGTGCAGATTTTATTGTTTTTTGTCGTTTTTTTGGGCCTGCTGGTGTGGCCCTTTGCCCAGGGGTGGTGAGTGTTGCATGGGCCTAGTCTTTCTGTGGGGTGTCTTCTTGAATTTAAACATAATTGAGGCCATGGATGGGCTGGGATTGTGCTTATTTTATTGTTTTTTGTCGTTTTTGGGGGGCTGCTGGTGTGGCCTTTTGCTTGCCCAGGGGTGGTGGTGGTGCATGGACTGAGTGTGCCTGTGGTGTGGTCTCACTCTCTTTGATGTAAACATCATGGATGGCATTGGATTGTGGTGATTTCTGGCTGTTTTTCTGTTTTTTGGGGGTGTACTGTTGATGTGGACTGGCCATGTGGGTGGTGGTGGTGGCCATCTTGAGTGCTGGCTGGTACAGGCAACATGTGCTTGGGGTGTAAGGGGGCCATTTTGAGGAGAGGCAGTGTCTGAGGCCTGCACTTATTTTGCCTACTTTTCATCCCTTATGCCCAGGGGTAGTGAGTGTTGCATGGGCCTAGTGTTTCTGAGGGGTGTCTTCTTGAATTTAAACTCTATTGAGGCCATGGATGGGCTGGGATTGTGCAGATTTTATTGTTTTTTATCGTTTTTTTGGGCCTGCTGGTGTGGCCCTTTGCCCAGGGGTGGTGAGTGTTGCATGGGCCTAGTCTTTCTGTGGGGTGTCTTCTTGAATTTAAACATAATTGAGACCATGGATGGGCTGGGATTGTGCTTATTTTATTGTTTTTTGTCGTTTTTGGGGGGCTGCTGGTGTGGCCTTTTGCTTGCCCAGGGGTGGTGGTGGTGCATGGACTGAGTGTGCCTGTGGTGTGGTCTCACTCTCTTTGATGTAAACATCATGGATGGCATTGGATTGTGGTGATTTCTGGCTGTTTTTCTGTTTTTTGGGGGTGTACTGTTGATGTGGACTGGCCATGTGGGTGGTGGTGGTGGCCATCTTGAGTGCTGGCTGGTACAGGCAACATGTGCTTGGGGTGTAAGTGGGCCATTTTGAGGAGAGGCAGTGTCTGAGGCCTGCACTTATTTTGCCTACTTTTCATCCATTATGCCCAGGGGTAGTGAGTGTTGCATACTTGCATGTCCGTAGTCTTTCTGTGGGGTGTCTTCAATGTAAACATCAAGGAGGGCATGGGATTGTGCTCATTTTTCTGTGTTTTGTCGATTTTTTGGGGTGTATAACTGAACTGATGTTCCTCTGTCTTCCATTGCTTTTAGGTGCACAAGAAGACTCAAGAGAACCACCAGTGCCAGGAAGAAGTCCTGCAGCGGTGTGTGCAGCATAACGTCACGCGACGTCACGTCTGGACACAGAACCCTCTGCAACTCGTGCAACTGCTGCCTGCTGACCTGCTCTGAAGAGGATGGCCCCAAAAAAAGTAACCCGTAGCTCCTCTAGCAAGAAAGGTGCCAGTAAGGAGCAGAAGAAGCAAGTTACCAAGGAGACTGGTGTGCCGCCCGCCCCTTTTTTTGGGAGTAAAAAAAAAAGTATGCCTGCAGCAGCGGGATCTGCTGGGGACCAAGCTGGCAGCAGCACCCCCGCTCCATTGGGCTCAGTGCCACCACCACCACCACGCCAACTTAAGTCCAAGCCCTTGAGTGCTGCAGAGGCAGCCAGTATAGTTGTTCAATCACCATCGACCAGTGATGTTGGCTCATCGCAAGAAAGCAGCAGCAATGTCCCTCAATCAACACAGGTTGTTGTAGCTCATCTGACGAGTGTTGAACAACCACAGCCGCAACAACAATCACATGTGCAAGTACAAGCCCAAGTACATGTGGAAGGAGAGGCAGCGCAAGGAGATGCGCAAGCAGAGGTGCATGGAGGGTCACAAGTGCCCACAATAGTTGTTCCTCCCGAAGTAGGGGCACATCAGGAAATCGACAATCAAGGCGAGGTATCATTTGAGGAAGCCACTCCTCCTGCTGATCCTTCATTGTCTTCCACAACCCTAGCAAGGAAGAGATCAAGGGTGGTGTCTACATCCTCTTCAAGCACACCTCCTTCTGATGATACGGATCAAACTTGGGAACCAGCACCACAGCCGTCTGAGAGTGAGGCACACCATGATCCAACAAAGGTACTTAAGCGTAAAAGGAAGCTCGTCCAAAGTCTCAGACTTATGGAGTGTGATGAGGCTCAACAAGAAGTGGCGGATACTGCTGCTGATGAAGACTCTGCCAACGACGACCCAGTCATCATAAAGGTCACTGCAGCCCCAGCGGGCATGCAGCAAACAGACATTTTGACCCTAGCCTGAAGAGCTGCTGCGCGTGATGATGATGATGATGATGTTGTCGATGAGGAGGCAGTGGAAACACCATAATCATTGGAGTTAAGTAGTACACCAACTCGTCCCGCTTCCATATTTCTTTCTGGCAAGAAGAGACCTGCGTCAACCTCGACCTTAATTAGTGGCGGTGAAAGTGGAAAACGTACAAAAGTTGGGCAATCCAGATCCTCCACTTCATCTGGCATTAGCTTCATGACCACCACCACCAGTATCGCCGCCTCCTCCAGGTCCCACAGACACTTCAAGTCCCCAGTTTGGGACTTCTTTACTGTTTGTCCCAAAAATCCAAAGTTTGCCATTTGTACCCTTTGTAAGCTTGCAGTTAGTCGTGGTAAGTCAGGTACCAACTATGGTACCGGCGGCCAGAGTGGTCATCTTGAGAGAAAGCACGCTGTCCAATGGTTTGCGCACCTAGCTGCGATCAAGAAAGGCCAAAATCAAGGAAACGTTGATGTTTCATCTGATGTTGACGAGCAGGAAGAAGACGTGTCAAACACTTCCCTTACACCCAGTACCCCTGTCAGCAGCACACCCAATGTGAGGCACACTAAGAGTGTTGGAGCGAGTGAGACACCAACGCACAAAAGTTCACCAGCGAGCAAAATTGGGTCAACGAAGTCATTATCAGCCCGTAAATGCTTGGTCCAGGCCAACATTAGAACAATGCTTACTTCAGACGTGCCATATGAACGCAACCACCCACTGACGCGTCTGTATAACACTAAGCTGGCTAAAATGCTAGCTGTGGACCTTCTACCTTTTTCTTTTGTAGAAGCGGTAGGTTTTCTTGAATTAGTTGCAACGCTCTGCCCTAAATGGAAGGTTCCGAGCCGGTTCTATTTTGCCAGAGTTGCGGTTCCAGCACTACATGAAGATGTGCTGCAGGCGATTGGGGCAGCTTTGCAGAAGAGTGCTGTTCACACAATACATCTGACAACAGACATGTGGACCAGTGGCCCAGGCGATGATTACATGTGCATCACTGCACACTGGGTCTCTTTTTCAGGTGTTATAGCAAAGCTAAACGCAGGTGTTGACCCGGACCAAGTTTTCAAAGCTGCTCGGAAACATGCAACACTAGCCATGTTTGGCTTGGAGAAAAGTCACACAGCAGAAAACCTTTTGGAAGAGTTTGACAAAAAGGTCTTGACAATGCTATCCCCCCTAAAACGCAAGATTGGTTATGTTTCCACGGATAATGGCGCCAATGTAGTTAAGGCCATGTCGAAGGGTGACCATGTTAGAGTGCCGTGTTTGGCGCACTGTATCAACCTGGTAGTTCAAAAATTCTTGAGTGATAAAGAGAGTCCAGCGTTCGAGGTAATGGCCACCTGCCGCAAAATGTGCAACCATTTCAGCCATTCTTTTAAGGCCCGGAAGCATCTGCGGAGACTGCTACTTGAACGTGGAATGCCAGTGAAAGCACTCATCCAGGAGGTGGCAACACGTTGGAACTCAACCTTCTACATGCTTGAGCGTCTGTATGAGCAGTATACGGTACTCGATCACTATTTCTTGACAGAGGCTACATCTCAGAAGGAGGACCTGCGGATGAGTAAGGCGCAATGGGCCATAGTTAAAAGCCTGACAGACATGCTTCGTCCTTTTGAGTTCTTCACGCGTGCAGTCAGCCAGGAGGACTGTAATTTGGGAAAAGCTATCCCATTGTTGTGCATACTGGAGCACCAACTGATGGCGGTTTCTTCTGAGTTTCAAAAAGATGAAAAAAAAAAAACCCATTTCATTTTGTCTGAGAAATTATTACATCGCCTACGTGGTGATGAACGTCTTAAAAACATCAACTCAGATCAGCATTACATTTGTGCTACTATTCTGGATCCACGCTACAAAAAGGCGCTGGCAGACAACGCATTCTTTCCTTTCGCTGATGCAGATGTTCAAAAGTACAAACATTGGTTAGCCTGGTCAGCCAAGAGGTTTGAAAAAGAACGGCAGGTTATTGAAGGAGAAGCCAGTACATCAGCATCAGCATCAGCAGGCCATCCGCAGTCACAAGAATCCACTTCTGCACCTGTGGCTGGGGCACAAGTGACCTCTCAGCCGTTAAAGACACCGGCAACTGGATCATCTGCACCACACACAATGACAACACTAACAGTGGCTGGGGAGGAGGATTGGCTAAGTTTGATGGGGTATGGTTCTCGAAAAAATGTCACAGCCAGCACAGCAAAAAGTAAGCAAAGTGGAGGAACAGTTGATGACCTTGAGTCGATGGTGCAGGACTATCTGAATGACTCAACAGTGGTCTTTCTTAATGAGGAGCCATTGCAGTATTGGCATGGCAAAAAACAATTGTGGCCACAGCTCTACAACCTGGCTATAAACTATTTGTCTTGCCCACTCGCAAGTGTGTCTTCTGAACGTGTTTTCAGTGCTGCTGGTGGCATTGTAACTCCCAAACGGAGCCGCCTCTCGCCCAAAAATGTGGAGCGGCTGACAATGATCAAGATGAATCAGCACCTCATACCACCAGATTACAAAGTACGAGAAAGCACGCCGCATGAAGACGAGGAGGACAGCAACGTCTGTTCGGTGCCACTGACCTCATCCAGCCTGAATTCGCAGAGTATGATGAAGAAATCTTGTTCTTATTCCCTGACACCGAGCCCTGAAAATGAGACAATCAATCAAGAACTTTCTTTTTCGTCCTTATTCACTTTTATTCCTGTGTGCTTTGTGTCTCTCTTTCTTTGTTTTGCACAGTTAATTTAATTCAAACTTTAATCACCTAATCCCAAAAACAAGACCATCATCAGAACTGTCTTCACTTGTTTGCTTATTGATTTGAAGGTGCCGCAGTCTACATTCCTCAGGTTCACAAGTTCTGAAGAACATGCTCCTCTATCCTCCTCCTCCAGACTGCGATTTCCCTCCAAGCAGAGTGCTGGATTACGCACAATGAAGAAAGACTCAGCACTTGTGGGGGTGTTGTACTTCTTTGCGGGTGAGTTGACGGTTTTGGGCCCATTGCTGTGAAGCTCTAATAATGGACAAAAGTGTTTTGGACCAAATATGAGGTGGAAATTTCTTGCCGTTTTTGCTGACTTGCTTGCCTTTGAGGTGCTCTTTGGCGGGGTTCCGGGGGTTTGTGTGTAATTTTTGGTGTCTGTCGAAGCACTGCTGCGACAGTCTAATCTTGATTGCATTTGCTTTTCAGGAAATCCGTGGTGGAAAACAGGAGTTATGATGATTGATGATGATGACGACCTAGCTGCACAGCGCCGCGTTTGGACCGAAGGCCGAGAGACATTGTAAGTATGAGATTTAGCTTTTCCGCTGTTTGGGGGTGTTGTGTCGGGGGTTTTTTTGCGGGTGGGTTGGCGGGTCTTGCCTGGGGCATTCCTGGGAAGGTCTAATACCGGATACAAGTGTTTTGGACAAAATCCATAAGGAACAGCCTTTTTTTTGCCATTTCTTCAGACATCTTGCTCAATGTAGCGTTTTGGGGGGCTTCCTGCTGTTCGTGGGTGGGTTGCGGCCGGGGTCTCTGTCGAAGCACTGCTGCGACAGTCTAATCTTGATTGCATTTGCTTTTCAGGAAATCCGTGGTGGAAAACAGGAGTTATGATGATTGATGATGACCTAGCTGCACAGCGCGTTACTTTGGACCGAAGGCCGAGAGATATTGTAAGTATGAGATTTAGCTTTTTCGCTGTTTGGGGGTGTTGCCGCGTGTTTTTTTGCGGGTGGGTTGGCGGGTCTTGGCTGGGGCATTCCTGGGAAGGTCTAATGCCGGATAGAAGTGTTTTGGACAAAATCCTTAAGGAAAAGCCTTTTTTTTGCCATTTCTTCAGACATCTTGCTCAATGTAGCGTTTTGGGGGGCTTCCTGCTGTTCGTGGGTGGGTTGCGGCCGGGGTCTCTGTCGAAGCACTGCTGCGACAGTCTAATCTTGATTGCATTTGCTTTTCAGGAAATCCGTGGTGGAAAACAGGAGTTATGATGATTGATGATGACCTAGCTGCACAGCGCGTTACTTTGGACCGAAGGCCGAGAGATATTGTAAGTATGAGATTTAGCTTTTTCGCTGTTTGGGGGTGTTGCCGCGTGTTTTTTTGCGGGTGGGTTGGCGGGTCTTGGCTGGGGCATTCCTGGGAAGGTCTAATACCGGCTAGAAGTTTGTTGGACAAAATCCATAAGGAAACACCAGTTTTGGCACTTTTTGTAAGTTAGGGTTCGTTAGGGTTAGCCCTAGCAGCAGGATTGCATGTGTTTAGGGGGGTTCTATTGCAACGCGGTTCTGTTGTTGTAGAGCACTGTTGGAGCGATGCTGGCTATGGATACTTTTGCTTGCAGGCAAGTGGTTTGAATACAATCCACGGTCTGTATTTGGGTCTACTGTTACTTTCAAAGTACGTTTTGTAACCATTTTTCTGCTAGGCATCGTTTTTGGAGATATGATTGGGTTCTTCTACATTTTTGCGACTGGCTTTAGTAAGGGTCTTGGTGGGAGCATTGCTGGGAAGGTCAAATTTTGTTCTAAAACACAGTAGTACACCCACCTTGAGGGGAAAGATCCGCTATAATATTTTGGCCATACTTATTGATCCTTAAAAAGGTGACTCAGACAGAGCACGCAATTTCAAAAATATTGTACTGTCTATTAGGGAAATCAAAGTGTCACTTTTTGAACCACACAGCGTACATACCTTTTATTTATTTATCAGTGGTATTGTAATAGCACTTCCTGTTTTCCGTTCAATAATTACAGGCCGGGTTTCAGTCAACATCCGCCAGGCAGGCAGTGGACAGGGTGTCTCTTCTGTCAGTGGTCACCACCACATTGATGGACGAAGCGTCAGCTGGAATGGAGGAGTGCCGCCAATAAGAGGAATTGTTTGCTGCATGCAACTTACTTACCAATTTCAACAGGACAACTCCAACAACATACGCAATACAGATACAGTATCCATTGTTGTCTTTTATTCTATGAGTGTGACTGCATGTGCTTACCTTTAGTTTGTAACCAAAGATTGTCTGTAAACTCTGTATCTTCAATTATTGTTTGTCCATGCTCTGCTTTTTTTTTCTTCTCTCAACAAAACCTACCCAAAAAGAAACCCCCATTCCCATCCATTTTACAAACCCTAACCCTCTTCCCCCGGGCTGTGTTGTTTTGCTTGATGTCTGACTAAAATGACATCAATAATTCCACACACTTGCTGGGGAGGATAAGGTGATAGCAGCAACAGGCTGGTGAAGGAATACGAGGATATCTTCTAGACTTACTCAGCTTCAGTACTATATCTTCTAGTAGTAGTAGCCAATGTCAAATAAATTCAACGCAAGTACTAGTTATACTTGCAATACTTTACCATTTGTTAGGCTACATTATGGCACTGTTCTAGTGTACTGTCACCTGCTATTTTCTCGATCGTACCGTAACCGTTGTAATGCTACAGTAAGGAGTACAAACAAGGTTTTGTTTTCTTTTTTTCCATAGGCATGCAACTGCCACTGTGTCACACCACTAGTACCACCGCAATGAGGAAATGTCACCCGCCCAGGAATGACAACGTTAATCCCCATTTCACCTGGAGCCAGCCCTGGGCCTAGCCCTAATTTCTAACACAAATTACAGGTAAGATAAGCGTTTGGTGGGAGGTAGTATAATGGAGTATTATTTTGGAGTAGACAAGAGATTGACGGTTGTACTACTAAAGTCCTACGACTGTTCAGGAAAACAAAGTTACTGTTACACCCCCGCCCCCCACCCACCAGACTGAAAAGCAGTAAAAAACAGGTATGGTCAGATAAAGTTGAAAAATATATTTATTTATCCCTAACAAAATAATCTCCCTCACCCACCCTAACCCCAACGATTGTCTCTGAAACGTCCCAAAACGATCCCAACTCCCAAATCCCACCCCCCAAAAGTCTATAAAAAAAGGGCAAGGGACACTCCACTACTGGAGGGTGCTGGTGCTGGTGCATGATGCGGCATGGGCATCATACTCCTTGCGGAGGGTGGCAAGCTCGGAGCGGAGGCCCTTAACCAAGGTCTTATACCTCAGGACCTCCTGCTCCAGGTTGGACATGCGGACTCGTAGGCGGCGTTGGCGTTCCTTGCAGCTCCTGTGGGGGGCAGCTGGTATTTCGGTTGCTTGGCGGTGGCGGTCGGCTTTCTTAGCCCGGCTCGGTCCCGCTGGCTTAGTCACGGAGGAGGATGCAGTGGTCACAGTCGAAGATGTTGCCCCGCTCGACTGCGTGTCCTCCTCCTCCTCCAGGGCCACCAGCCGCCGATACTCGGCGACTGTGGCCTCCAGCCTCCGTTGCCGGGCCAATCTAGCCTGCTCCCTCCTTGTTGTTGATTTGGAAGGAGCAACTATATGAAGAAAGAAAGACATAGTCTGTAACCAATGCTCCTTATTAATAACACAAAGTGATTGAGCCGAAAGTTGGGTCACAGAGTACAAGTAGCAAATTGAAAGCACAGTACATAACTATTGAGGACAGTATCTATGTAACCTCCCACTTCTGCATCCTTGCTCTAACAGTAGTGGTAGTTTAATGAACTAATTCTACGACCACTATGGACTTCCATTACAGTCGACTATGACAGTACACCAGTCTTATTCTTCTTCTTCTCTCTTGTTTAGGGAAATGGGTACGTTATCTTATGCAAGCCGGCAGAATGACATGGACACAGCACAGTGAAGTTGCACCCGAGAAAAAAAGTTGCACACCATGATGATGGAGACAGACTTGCGTTACTGTACCGGTCCAGTACATGCAGGTGGTGAAGCTATTACTTTTCTATTACGGGTGGCACTGAGAATACTCTGTTACAAGGGCTACTGCTTAATTAATTTACCTTTCACCCTACAGTGCAAATGAGTACTAGAAAAGGAAACTGAAGAAGCTAACTAATTTGATTATCTATCACTTCACATGGGACGTATTTAATGACAGATGAGATGACTTTAGGTGCTTTGCTTAATATTGAGTGAACAGTGATACACCCACACATGAATGACGTACTACAAGTAAACTAAAGTTATTAAGAGAGGTACGGAGTGTCCACCGTAATAACCAGATATATGCTGTGAATGCAAACGCAATACAAAGTACTGCTACTATTCATGGTAGTATTGGACACATTTACAATTTCTTTTCCTTGCCTTCCCTGCACTGGGACGGACGTGCGGGTGCGGTGGTACATGCTCTTCAAGGTAACACTTACTTCACCTGGCGACCATCTACTCTCTCTAGATACACATGTGCTATGTAAGAGTCAGAGAATACCATGCTCCAGGCATCCATTCAGTCAAAGTATACGCACACATACAGTTTCTGTTTCACCCACCCAGGCTGCTGTCCTTCCACCCATCCTTGCTTCATCATTGACCCAGCCATGCACCATACCATATTCTTTCCTTCCCAGCCACCTCTGGGTCCAAGCAAACACATATCGTTCTTCTTTGCCAGCCATCATACAAGTTCGCGTCCCACTTACTTACACCCTTCTTTCGCTTTTCGTTCATCCCATCCATCACGTTCGTCTAAGAACTTATTGGGATTCTTCTCACCAAAAACTTCACAGCTAAGTCGAAGTACATTTCGAGGAGGCTACTACCTGGTTGATTTGTAATTGTAATACACCCGTGCAGAAAGCACACTATGCAGTCTTCAATCTCAATAAGTAAGGAATATATAGCTTACCTGTTTCCGCCACCACCGTTTGATCCCCCACAGGAACGGCCACCAGCTCTTCTAACGCCGCCTCCTCCCCAGAGGCCTCCGAGTCCAAGTCCAACACAGCCACCTCCGCGCTGGCCCCGTCACCAGATGTTACACCTACAAAGTACATTTAAGAATGTTAGAATACACCACTCACTACTATATAATATTTGGTCTAGGAGAAATGTTAAAAAAACAGAATACAATGTAATAATTTGTGACTGTCTACTCCATAGTAAAAATGTCCCATTTTCCAGGGAAGGCTGTTGTCTTGCTGCACTTTTATGCACAACTGATGAATGCTTGCTTTTGATTTTTAACACGCACCACTTTTTCTCCTAACAGACAGAAGCTTGACTCCTGAGTCCTAAGAACACGACCAGGATCAAGTTCAAACTAGGTGAGAGTTCGGCTCGACCACAAGAAATGTGTCCAATTAATCGTCAGCACTAACCACTTTTCCGTTTACAGTTAAATAGTTTTATGACAAAGTAGATTTTAATAAATGTGTTTACTTTTAATAAAGCTTTTACACTTAAATAGACTCTGTGGTTTTTGTTCCTCTAGACTAGAGTGGATGAGCTAAAGGTTTTGGAATTTTTGCAAGCATGAGTGCCTCTGACACTTCTTGACTGTGCTGTGACTCCGTACTACTCTCTTGTCCTGCGTACGATAATCTAGAGATCATTGGGGATCTATAATCGGTGACTTCGGGAGCTGAATGACTCTGCCACACTATCTAGTCAGTAAGGAGACAGTGCATAGAGGTATTGCTGAATATAATGGGAGTCCAATGGAATTGCCAAATGTCCAATCTTAGTTAGCTACACAGACAGACTAATAAGAATAGTCTAGTAATACCACAGGGAGTCATATTCGAGGCAGGATAAGAATTTATATCCAGTCTACAAGAAGATCAAAGACGATTTAGAAAAAATCGAATGAGGAACGCTAGGAAAAAATAGGTACTGTTTATTAAAATGTAAACTTACTGGGGCCAGCAAAGGAGCCCTCGCCTGCCCGATCCTGGCCTGCATCCTCAGCACCCTCCTCCTGTGTCCTCTTGCCCTTGGGGGGAGCTGATGTACAACATGAAAGAAAGAAAAACCAGAAAACATGGATGAGATTTTTCAACCAAATCAAACATTTCAAAAGAACAATAACAACATATTTTGGAAAAATAGCAAATAGATAGACAACTATTCCACGGGATCTATCTCATGTGGTATACTACGTTATTCGTATTGCCTGATTTGCGGAACGTTGACTTAGAAAGTTCCTATGTAACTCAATAAACAGACTACTAAAGAGGTTTGCCTAGGCCTGGCACTGCAGGCAGCAGTGCGCAACACGTGACAGACAAAGTCCATCCTGCTTGCAGATCAGTGAATACTCAAACTATCAATCCACCCGCCACCACCGCCACTATTTCTTCTGATAGCCATGTGACTGTCTAAAGGAAGGACTGGACTTCAGTCTGTTGGGGCTGATTTATAAGTCCCTTGCGGAAGTTGCGGCTGATTTTCCTCCATTGTTGCGTGCCTTTTCTGACGCAGCGGCAGAACAAAAGACTCGCCATGGTGTTGGTGCGGCGTATATATAAAAAAAAAAAACACATATGGGCATATGGGCGATGCATCACGTTGTAAAGCCCTGCGCCATCAGGGGGCGTTCCGGCGCAAGGGAGGGCGTACCTGCGCAGGAACGAATCCTAAAAGTGGCTGAGGGAAATCTACAAGATGTCAATCAGTCATTTTTAGGACAATGATGCATGACTCAAACCCTGCGCGCTTGAAGCCGACGTACGGCTTGATGCAGCATTGGGGAGATAGGGTACCCCAGAGCATTGCTGGAGCTGCGCCATCGTTGGCACGCAACTCCAGCAATGCGCTGCCTTTACGGCACAGATGCGTAAGGCTTCTGTGACGTTTTGGGCCAATGGGTGGTGGTGGCATGGCACACAATTACTGCCGCATCCCTGCTACTTTGCAGGGATGCGCCGGTAATTGAAAATATGACCCTTACTGTCTAGCATTACGCAGTTCTTTTCTTTACAGTACACTCATACATAATTTCTCAGGCCAATGAAATGCTTCTGAACACAACATACAAAACAAAGAAGCATAGTAGCAAGCAAGGCTACTGAGAAGGAGAGCAGTGCACCTGAAAATGAAATGCATAGAAGATTTTGAAATATAATTTACCTCAATGTAATCGGCAGCATTATTGCTCTTGGTAAAGAACAAAGATTTGCAAATAACAGAGCAGGATAAAACAGAGTAGTAAATGTACTACTACTACTACTCACCAAGCCCGGGGACCTCTACGCCGAGCGCGTCCAGCAAGTCCCGCTCCCGGTCCATGACATCGGTCCAGCGGTGGGTGGCCTGGTTATATGTGCGCCGGACCCCAGAGATCTTGTACATGGCCCGGCACACCTTCTCCCACCGCTGGCGGCGCTCCCGGATGCCATAGCCGGTCGCGATCTTGCCGCCTCCCAGGATCGTCTTGGGGAGGCGGCGCTGGACATGGAAGATCAGTGCCGCCACTTCCTCCGCGCTGAAGATCTCCCTCGGGACCACTTGCTCCCCCCTTAAACGCCCGCACGGGAGCCGGGCACGGGGTGCGGGACCCTTCCCCTTCTCAGGGTGCTTCCCGGCTCCCTTTACCATGGTCTGGGCAGAAATAAACTTAAATGATAAAGAAGAAATAGAATAGTGAAGAAGAAAAGAAAAGAGTTTAAAAAAGTAGTTTAAAAGTAAATAAAAGCTGCAGAAAACACAAAAATATAGAGCTAGAAAAATAGAGGGTTAGATAATAAGTAAAATTAGATCAAAAAAACTTCAAACAAGCAAAGGATGGCAGAGATTGAGAGAGGATACAGAAAGCATGCCCAGAACCATAGCAATGAATGAGAAACAAGATGGCCGCGCCCGTTCACGACCGCGTGGGTAAGTTCGCGCGAGATTTTCCTTGCGAGTACGCGCGAAATTGTACTAGCGAGCAGCACACTTTGCGAGATTACACATAGCGGGCGGAAACGGAATTACGTCACGCCAACAAGATGGCCGCGCCCGTGTACGACCGATAGGGTAACTTGGCAAACGAATAGCTAGAAGCGCCTCGCGAACACGCGCAAGATCACGCGAACATACACGTCGCAACAAAAACAATTTTGTATTTGCACGTATTCGCGGCTTCCGAAATCGATCTCGCACGGATTCGCGCCCCAAATAACGCGCGAAATTGCAAAAAAAACGATTTTAGCTAAAATGAAAGCAATGAGCAGGTGCAAAAGTTCAAACTTAACATTAGTAACATTCAAGGTAGTGCTTCCTGATGGGCCCCTCCAGAGTTTGCAACAATTCTATGACCCTGCTATGACCCAAACAGCAGGCTCATAGAATAGCACCATAAAGGTCCTGTAAAAAAAAAATTTCACTGCAACAAAAAGCAAATTACAGATAAGGAAGGAAGCAGGTGCCAGCCAGACTGGAACTTTCAAAATTACTGACACATTAATGAAACACAAATTAATTGATGGCAGTTGAAGAAGGGCAGGTGTGCTAGCTTTTTTCAACCACCATAATCTACAGTGATAAATAAACCTAATAGGTGCCAGTGAGGATGTACTAGAGGGTGGCATGGGTGTCCCAGAGGGTGGCAGTGGTGAAACAGAGGGTGCTGTGAACCTGTGATGATAAACCAGACGTAGAAACAACATAGTCGCGGCCGTTGCAAGCCGAAAAGTAAGTTCGCAATTGCGAACTTGTCCCAAAATCGGCGCGAACACGCGCCAACACAAAAAACGGAAAAATCCGCAAATCCGCTAGGGTTCGCGGATCTTCGCGGATTGCGAATCCGTAAATACGCAAGTTCGCGGATTGCCAATCCGCAAAATCCGCCCATGCTTACTGGCCACAAGAGAGTGGCAGTGTCACCAAACTTGCCTGTAGATTGCCTACTGGGGAATGATTTAGAGCTCTCAGCCTGGGCTGAGGTAGAGCAAGAAACCCATTTTAAAATGGTGAACCTCCATGGTAAGGTTAGTGGGGCAGTGATAGCCACAGCCCCAGTCCAAGATGTCCTCCCTGAACAGGTCAGGAGGGCTGTGCCAGTCACAGCCCAATCTCAGACAGCTTCCTTCCCAGAAAAGGTTAGCAGGGCTGTGATGGTCACAGCCCATACCCAAACTGAGCCCCCTCCTGAAAAGGTTGGGAGAGTTGTGATGGCCACAGCTCAAACTCAGACAGATAATAGTGTTGTGAAGCCTGAAACTATGGATCACTCCACTCAGACAGAGAGCATTGGGGAGGAAGAGAAATCTCCCTCCCACCAGACTTTAGGAAAGGATCAGCCTCCTCAGGGAACTGACCTGACCCCTTGTGAAGAAACTGCCCCAGAGGTAGTCAGGCCTGGCCTGGCAGAGCCTCTGATGTCAGTGGACCCTTCCAAGGTGGGACCCAGTCTGGAGCAGGTAACCTGCCCCTCTCTACCCTGCCTCAGCCAGCCCAGGGCTGTAGAGGTCAGGGAGGCCAGTGTTGGACCCCAAAGGGCCCCCTGTCCAAAAGAATTCCCCAATCAGCAGATTAAGGGCACTGAAGCTAGTAGTCCTAGCCAAGTGAAAATAAAACCAACTCCTGAGGGATCCCCCTTAAATTTAGTTAGGGACCTCCCACAGATGGACACTGTTGGGCACAGCCAAACCTGGGACCTGAGGGCCCCAAACCTGACCTGTCCCTCCAGTAAGCCAAACAGAGGGACCCAACCTCCAGCTGTAGGTAGCCAGAGGTTGACCCTGAGAGCCCAAAACAACTCAGTCTTGGAAAGAAAGGCCTCTATGGTGGATAATGATTGGAGGAAGCTGGGCCCAAAATTAGTGGAGCCTCACTTCAGTACTCCATTTCAGCACCAGCCTTTTACTTTGCCAAAACACACCACAGGTAGAGATTCCCTATGGTGGAGACCCTCAGATACCCTTAGGGTGAGGGATTGCTTAGTGGACCATGAGATAGGGGGTAACCATGCCAGTGCTGGTACTTACTTATATGGCCACTTAGGCAATATAGGCTTACCTGTCAAGGGTAGCCTTATCTCCTTTCGTTTGGGGGGGGGTTATGTAGGAAGGTAGATCCCTGACTATGGTTGCCCCCAACGTTTTGCCTGGTGTTTTGCTGGTTTTCTGACTTAGTTGACCTGGGGCCCAGCTATTCAGGACCCCAGGCCTACTGCTCTCTCTGTAAAATGGATTCCATGTACCTTAGGTACATATCTAATTGGATACTGAGTCACCTTATCAGTCCCTGTACAGTGTACCTTAGGTACCCAGGGCATAGGTGTGCCCAGGGCCTACCAGGGGCTGCAGCATGTATTATGCCACCCCTGGCTGGCCATCCAAATCTGACACAACTGGCTGCACGACAGCTGGGGCAAGGTGGTGTAATCACCCTTTGCTTTAGATATAGTATTCCTATATCTAACCCTAAAATGGACACATGTATTCCTATCAGTCACTCCTATGGCAGGCCTTAACAATCCTGAAGGCAGAGTGCTTGGAATCATGTGAGATGGTGCTCTGGCATGAGCTGAGCCCGTTTGCAGCTTGCGGAACCAAGTCCTAATAGCTGTTCCATGATAACGCATACCATATACTCTTAAGTGCATTATAATCCTCGCGGTTAAATGCCAACTCTGGTATCGCTTTATCAAAACATGTCGAGTAAGGTGTCATACGAATTGGAATACTAACCCCTCGCCAATTCTGGTGACGGGGTTAGCATTCCACCCTTCTAGAGGGACACGACATGTATGTAACCTGTAACCCCGGTTAAAGTCAGACATAGCCTCAGCTCCACAAGATGGATGCTGCCACCGAGACACAAGTCTGCCCTCCTGCTGCTGGGAGTCCTCCCAGCACAGGAGGCAAGGACAAAGGGTTTCCTGCCAGGGGCGGTGCCAGCACCGTCCCAGACAGGATTTTGTGTATTCTAGGTAGGCAGGGCTTTAGAGGAAGGTGACTGCAAGTGGCACCCCGGTGCTCACTGTGCATAGGCCGGCTTGAACCAGTTCCAGGGGCACTCCAGCCCCTGATCTGGGGAAAGCCCGCCAAAGGAGAGGGGTGTAACCATCCCCCTCCTAGTCCCACCCATAGGGCAGGACTTAGTCGCGTGCCAGCCCCTTTTTGCAGGATAAAGGTAGGAACTGGCCCCCTTCCAAATTAGATCAATCTTTGAATCCTGAACCGACCTTCTACACGAAGAACTCAAGACTCTTCTCAAGATTTCTCCCTTGTGACTAAGGAGTAGTCACCCTGCAGCAGCAGGCACCAACCAAGCATCGCGGTTTGTTGCCAGTCTCTCCTCCGGATCAAGACTGCTCCAGCACGACGAGAACCGGCTTCCCTGGCACCTCTGACCTCAACCTACATCATCAGCCCAGCTGTGATCCGTGGGTGCGACGAGACCTCGAGGGACCGGCCATCTTCATAACTGCACGACGCTTGTCCAGCACGACCACCGAGTGACCCTCGACTGAGTGCTTTGGGGTAAGAGAAGCCCCGACCCTGAGCAGCTCCAGCACCGAAGTTCAGCCCCCCTGCATCCACGAGATCTGCGTGGGGCCCTTCTGCTCTTTGCTGCTCACCGCGTTGTCCAGGTCACTTGCCCGTTGGCTAGTGGCCCCCTCACGACGGGTCGCCGACAACGCCTCCTGGTCCGAGAGACTGCAGAGCCCAGCAGCGCCCACTCACCTGGCTGAGGTGACTTCGTCCGGTGCCATCCTGGTGCCCACCTAAATCACTGGCTAGTGATTCAGAACTTGGTCCCCTCTGCTTACAGGTTTTCTCCTTCCCTGATCCAGGCTTGGATCACCACGAACTTCTTCACTGGCCGCCTGCCAGCAACTTCTTTCTTCAGGCTCCTGGATCTTCAACGAGGGTTTCCGATGCAACTTGAACCCTATGCAGCCGCAGCCCCTGGGCTAGGTAAACTGAGTACTCCGGTGCTCCAGCATAGTCCAACACCCTAAGTGTTCGGATCCACTCTTGTTTTCGACCCACCTAGTCGGGTTCGCCCGAGAACAGTAACTTTGTGATTGCTAGTATCCATAGACTTGTTCCCGCATTACGCGTGAGAGTTCCCACTCTGCACACGGCGTCCCTAGGCCTCCTGCTTCTAATCCAAGGGTTCAGCATTGTAGGCCTAGCGTTTCTACAGTCTAGAAAAGTATTACTTACCTGCTAGTAACTTCGCATTCCACTTCTTGTGTATATGGTTTTTCGTGCCCCTCGGGCATCTGTGTAAATTGTGCGACTTTCAGTAATTCTTAAGAGTTTTGTTGTGTGCTTAGCTCCCTGTCTCATAAAGAGCCAGGGTAGTCCTGTCATAAATAAATATACTTTATTTTTGATAACAACTTGTGTAGTGTCCTTTCACTTGGTGTTCAAGGGGTAATGTGATGGTAAAACAGCTGGCTTAACACGCCCTCTAGAGTCTTAGCCTTAGACTGCTCGTATCCATGCTACTAGGATAGCTGGTCTATAAGGTTGACTTACAACCAATCATCAATAAGGGTTGTTTGGACTGATACATAGTGATCACTAGAATAGTGAGCACTGCATATCAGGCCAACTTCTCACAAAGGGTACTCTTTTGAGAGGTATGTGGTAAATAAATAAATAATACCCTATTTTTGACTAGGCTTATAGCATAACAGATAGCTCAATAAAATAAGAGTCAAGATTCGAGGTAGTAGGAGTTTCTGCAGGTTTATTACAGCATAAGGACAGGATCAGGACAACCTGCATAGGAACAGAATGACAGGGCCCAGCAGGACAACTGGGGCCCAGCAGGGGAAAAGAGGCCCAGCAGCTGCTGGGGCTAGGTCTGGGATGAGCGCGCTCACATTCAATAACAAAACACAGGCATATATACATAGCGCGAACACATAGCATTACATTGCAGTAGACGTAGCAGTGGGTGGAGCAGAAGGCGTGACGCGTAGCAGTCGCGAAAGATAACAGTAAAAAGAGGTGTAACTGGGAGTATACATAGACATGTGATGCAAACGTAACAGAATATGTCATGAATGGGCGGAAACATAGGAGGGGGCTACCTAAGGAGCCGGGACCTCTAACCTAATGGTGCGCGAAAACTAGCAATGACGTGTTACTAGGAGAAGCTGGGGGCTATGAACTCTGTGTTAGGAGCAGAGACTAAAGTCTGGAGGGTCGGAGCGACATGTACCTAAACCCTATCTGGTATCTAATGTTTAGGGAACATGTTGATATAAACTAGAAGTCATGAGGGGAAAAGCTAACTTGATTCTAAGACTGGACCATGCATTATTCTACATGTAGTGCGTGATGAAGAATACTAAATGACCATTAAATACAGTATTTCTCTAACGTGGAGACGAGAAGGCTAGACAATGACGGAAACTATTGATGCAGTTCAGTAGCTTAGGAATGCAGAAGGAGGACTGAACTGATAGCTGGAACTATAACATACTTTTGGCAGACTCAGAGGCAGAGCCAAGCTGCACCGGGCACTGCGAGGCAGGAAGTAAGTGAAGGGTCGAGGATACAGGTGGGGGCTGTATCGCTCCTCAGCGAGGCTTTCAGGAGACAGGAGCTGAATCCAGGGTCCGGGCCCTTTTGAGGCCTGGAAACGGGGACTTTAGAATGGAATAACGTGCACACTGAGAAACGTGGCAACATTACTTTACATAGGCCTGATATTCGTAGTATTCACGAGGACTGGAAAATGACATACCAGAGGTGGACACAACTGTAATTGCGTCATTAATCGGACATGGGGAATAACATATGCATATTGGTCATGCACACATAACATATGATGGATGAAGCGTAGGGACACAGAACATGGCAAAATTTACTTTTCCACATTCCCTCCTTGTCACTACGTTTCCATCAGGAAACATCAATTTTCATGATACCATCTATCATTTCATACAGTACCATTTGCTCGTCTCGAATTGTCTTGGAACGGGATTTGGAACGGGGCTTGGGACTAGGAATACAAGAGGTAGCACACATGCTGCAAATCGCAGGGCCACATTGTATACAGAGGCAGCAGCTAAATATGATCGCTACTGCAATACCTAGAAAGGACAGGACTTTCCATCCCCATGCGGAAATTATATTCCAGAACCAACCTGACCATGTCCAGGTGCCTGGATCTTGGTGTAACAGATGGGCAATTTTATGGAGTCTGGTTATAGCTGAATAAACGGACGGCGCGTTATTTGGAATGAAAATGCAGCAACTAGATCCGATGACTCTACAGGCCCCGCCCCTATCGGCCAGTATGACGTCAAGGACGAGACGATTTTGCAAAACGACAAATCTCATAGCAGATTGTTCTTCGGTTAGGTTACCTAGAGCAGAGGCAGTCTCATTAACTACAGCTTCAAGGGTTCTTGTTAACCTACGGATCAGTTTACTATTCTGGACAGGTCCTACAAAGAAGAAGAAACCTTTATTGAAATCTGTATACTGTTCTAGAGTAGTTTCAGTATAATCGACAATTGGGGACTCCCTTCTATGTCTAATGTGTACTAGATGTGTGTTTCTGTGATAATCAGATGGGGCTAGGAAAACAGGTGGCAGTAGGAAAGCAATGTAACAGGTTCCCTCCCAATTGAGGGGCAGACGGACATATGCAGTTTGACCACAAATAAAATAAGAATGACGTGAAGCTTTGAAAATAGATTTCCCACTGTCACTATACTTGATAATAGTAGTACATTCACTATGACCTATATGTACAGAACCATAACTACGGACACATAATTCGCCTTTGACTGGTAGTACTGAAATAGCAGGTAAGTCTGGAGTAGTATCAGACTGAACATTCAGGACCATGAAATTCGACGAATAATTACCTAAATTATATACTTCGTTTTCTAGATCTAAACCTGTTCTGTGGGGGAAACCTTGCTTGTCTGGAAAACATGTACTGTTAAGAAAAGACATATCTGTTGAGGATGACGTTAACGTAGACCATGCTCCACACGAACCATTGTGTGAGAATGGATAAGGAAAAAGTGGCAGAACTCCCTTTGATGTCTGGAAAGGGGGGAGCCGACCACACACCCAACAATTAGTGGCATTGCTGGTCTGGTGTGAATAATGTAACATACGGATAAATGTGTTGTTGCGCATAGCGAGGCGGTAAGAATATTCGTGAGGAGGCAGATCACTAAACGTGTGCTCTACTGTAGCATTAGTAGACATATTTACATGAGGAACTGGTAAATACAGGAAAAATGCGTAGCTGGTGCAGGAAATCATTATGCTGAGAAATAATATGAAACTCAGAAAAACGATACATTGAAGTGAACTTCGACTGACTCTCTCACTATGGGGGTCTATTTTATACATGTCAGAAACAATCTAACCGTTTCACCTAGGGGAGGACTTATACAATCAAACTGACTGACTTATTTTACTAGACCTTAATTTGAGCTTATACTCCTGTTGCGGAGTTTTCTCTAACAAGGGAGGGGTTGTAATAATGTCTTGTGCGGGACAGTCCTTTAAAACAATGTTCTGGCAATCTTTCGAATCCTGGAAATCCTTGGAAATGTTCTTGGAGACTGATTTCAATCCATTGAAAAGTTTTACATGAGAAAGGTGGACCCACCCCTTCCTGCCTTCCAACTTGACGGCAGTACGGGTGGTCAAGAGGACCTGACGTGGCTCCTTCCAACGTGGTTCCAGCGGACTTGATCTGTCGAAATTCCGGACCATCACAAGGGAGCCTGGAACGATCTCGTGCGGTGCCACCTCGGTATTGTCTGGAAATGCGGCGGCAACCTGTGAACGACATGAGTTGAGGGCAGACATCAAGGAAGCTAGGTAATCTGTCAGCATATTACATGAAACATCGGTAATACTTCGGGGTCTAGGAGTACCCCACATGTTAGGGGGGCGGCCGAATACGACCTCATACGGGGACAGACCTGATCTGGAATGTGCGACCATGCGCATATAAAATAAAGCGACTGGCAGAGCTATTAACCAGTCCACACCTTTGTCTTTACAGATTTTTGCAATGCGGATTTTCAGAGTCTGATTATGTCTCTCTACGAGACCGGCTGCTTCAGGATGGCGTACACAATGGAACTTCCACTGGTACCCTAACAAAAGGGAAACGTGTTTCATTAGTTCGGATGAGAATGGCTGACCGTTATCAGAATATACGACTCTAGGGAGTCCATATCTAGGGAAAAATTCACGAACCAACTGCTTGGCAGTGGTCGCGGCTGTGTAATCTGGGACTGGATATGCTTCTGTCCACCTGGACAAAGCGCATACAACTACAAGGACATACTTGAAACCTCGACATCGCTCCATCTGAATATAATCCATCTGGAGGACCTCAAAAGGGTGGTCAGGGGGCTGGAAACCACCTTGTTCCACCGGGACACTTTTACCTGGATTAAACTGACAACATATCATACAGGTACGGACTTTCTGCTTGGCTGCAGCTCGTAAATGCTTGTTGAACCAAATGTTCTGGATACTGTCTAACATAGCTTTTTCTCCTAAATGTGCTGGACTATGTGCGGTATTGATAATGACTTGAACCATAGAATCAGGGAGAAACCATGTGGCTCTACCCTTCGTTAACCATCCTTGATCTGTCTGGACCCCTCCTTGTTCAGACCATTTCTTGATTTCATCGGGAGTAGCATGTAACTGGATATCTATGACATCTTGTGTAGGGTCCTTAACTGTCATGCATATAATCGGATCTGAAGTATGTGTCATGTTAACTGGAATGTCTGGAGTCTGTGCTGTAAGCTTGGCTGTGCGGTCTGCTAAATCATTACCTTGGGAAATAATGTCGGTGACTTTCGTATGTGCTTTGCATTTCATGATAGCAATAGATGTCGGTAAATGTATGGCATCTAACAGGGCTTGAATAAGGAGACCATGCTGAATCTTGGTTCCATGAGAAGTCATGAAACCTCTCTCCTGCCAGAGTACTCCGAAGTCGTGTACAACTCCGAATGCGTAACGTGAATCTGTGTAAACATTAACCTTCAGGTTCTTGGCGTGTATACAGGCTTGTGTCAGAGCGACTAGCTCTGCTGCTTGAGCGGACAGGGTGTCAATACGGTGTGTTTCAATAACTTCAGTGTCAGTAGTCACTGCATACGCGGCGACTAGTTCTCCTGTACTAGTTCTCATACATGAACCATCCACATAAAGTGTCAGGTCAGGATCTGGTAACGGAATGTCTGTCAGGTCTTGTCTTGGCTTTGTCGTAATGTTAACTACTTCCACACAGTCATGTGGGTCTGGATTTGAATTAACTGATGGTAACAGTGTAGCAGGATTCAGGACGTTGCAGCGTCTAATTTCTATGTGTGGCTGGAACAGTGTCAATTCATAACCTGTTAAACGTGCAATTGTCAAGTGCTGAGTTTGTGTTCGGTTTAAAAGAACTTCTACTGAATGTGGGACTTGTACTGTCAGGGAATGTCCTAAAACTATGGAATCACTTTGTCTGATAGCTAGTGCTGTGGCTGCAACTGACTTGAGGCACGCAGGCAACGCCTGGGCGACTGGATCTAGTGTGCTCGAAAAATAAGCACAGGGCTTGTATTGTCCTGCTTGATCTTGTGTGAGAACAGATAATGCTGTACCTTCCCGTTCAGTAACGAAAAGTGTAAAAGGCTTACTGTAGTTCGGTGTAGCTAGAACTGGAGCTTGACATAAGGCTTTCTTTAACTCGTTAAAACTAAGTGTATGGTCAGATGTCCAAGGGAGGACAGTCGCTACGGCTGCCTCCTGTGTCGTTAACTGTATCAGTGGCTTGGCTAGAAATGCATACTGGGGAATCCATTGTCTACAATAAGAAGTAAGGCCGATAAAGGCACGTACCTCCTTCTGGGTTCTGGGCTGGGGAAGACTCGCTATTAACTGGATACGGTCTGGTGTCAACTGCCTACCCCTCTTGGACAGCAAGTGTCCTAAGTATACCACTTGCTGGACACAGAATTGAAGCTTCGAAGGTGACACCTTGTGCCCCATCTCGGCTAGAAAATACAGAACTGTAAGTGATGCTCGCTCGCAAGCACGTTCAGAACGGGCAGTGATCAGTAGATCATCGACATACTGGAGCAGGGCAGTGTCAGTTGGCATGTGAATATTGTCTAGTTGTCTCTTGAGTGCTTGACTATAAATACTAGGACTTTCTGTGAAACCTTGAGGAGCGCGTGTAAACATATAGCTCCTTCCATTTAAACAAAATCCGAAAAGAAACTGGCTGTCTGGATGAATTGGAACACTGAAAAATGCATTCTTAAGGTCTATGACAGTGAAGAACATGGCTTCGGAATCAATGGCTGTTAACAGGGAAGAAATATCTGGGACAACTGGGTACTGAGGAATAATACATTTATTAAGCTCTCGTAAATCAATCACTAATCGATATACTGGGGGTGCATTTGGATCAGTACGTTTCATGACTGGAATGATCGGAGAATTACATACATTGGAGTCAGTTTCTACAACTACTCCTTGAGCCATGAGCTCGTCAATAATTTTGGATAAGGCTGCTACAGCCTCAGGTGGCAATCTGTACTGTCTGATTCGGGGTAACACTACACCTGGCTTGAGAGTCACACGATGGGGTGTGATTTGCATGTAACCTACATCAGTTGGACCTTGCGCCCATAAGTGCTGCGGAACATTAGACAATCTTGAATCAAAATCTCGTAATACATAGTGACCCTTAAAGTCACGTAGGAACAGACGTATTCCCTCTGGGGAACAGCAAATAACTGCACCTAACTCTTTCAGTGTCTTAATGCCTAATAGATTTTCTGGACATGACTTAGTAAGTAACAGATCAGTAGTACGGGACAATGGACCTACCTCTAGAGTGACTGGCTTTGATATCTCGTTAACTATTGGTTTTCCTGAAAATCCAAGGGAAACATTTCTTGAGCCTGAGAGCGGAGCCCCTGGAACTTCGGCATGACTAATTGTGGTCCTACTTGCCCCTGTATCAATCAAAAACTTTCTGTCTTTCCCTAATACTTGACTGTGAACATAGGGACCTTCTTGATCTACAGGTATCTCGATGAGAGGCAAGCCTACCTCCCTCTCTAGGCTGTTTCATGAATATGACTGGTACTCTGGATACTCGGACTGTGCATACTGGTACATCTGCGATGTAACGTGCTGTGTTGCAGCGATAGGCTGCGGTGCGGGAACTGTCTGTTGTGCATTCTGTGACTGAGGAATCTGTGAAACTTGTTCTTGTCTAAGCGGACGTGGTCTTTCTTTAGTCTTACCAGTAGCTATGTTATGTTTCAGAACTGCACACTCGTTTATAAAATGACCTGGCTGTTTACAATAATTGCAGTTCCCTTTAACGGGAGCTGCAGGATGACTGGCTTGATTCGGACCCCTCTTCTGACTGTCTTGAGGAACAGATTGTGCAACTAGCACTTTCATTTTCGTGTCTTTCATACGTTTTCTTTCGTGCTCTTGCTCTTCTCTGATTCTATTCTGGTGATACTGGAGCATCTGGAGCATCTGGGACGGAGTATTTGCTTGCCAGGTGCTTTCGACTTTCAAAACTCGATTTTTAATTTGTGGGCTTGAATTCTCGACTAATTTGGTAACGAAAAGATGAGGGTATGACTCACTACTTGTCTTGAGACCACTATTAATACTAAAACATTTTTCAAACCTAGAATAAAAATCACTAATATCTTCATCTTGTTTCTGTTTACAGGCTGAGATTGCATCCCAGTCTTCTTTTCTCGTTGTCAATAATCTGGGTAAAACTTGAATCAGTAATTCTGGTAATTCTTTACATTTATCTCCAAGACCGGTACCTGGTACTCGTGCCTTGTCTTCAGCTTCTAGAGCTGCCCAATCGATCTTTTTCTCTCCCACCTCCCATTCTTTTTCCTTTAACTTTTCATACACCCCTGCGGGTAACAGGACCTTTAACATTTTAATGATATCTGGGTAAGTGTATTCTCCCATACGGAGCATGTCTTTTAATTCTCTATGGAACCCTGCTGGATCTTTGTCATGACAGGGAATTAATTTCTTCATTTCAAGAAGTTCCATCTTTGATATTGGAGTGTATACAAACACTCGTTGCATTACGCCACCCGCCCCTTGGACTGGGTGGACTTCTCGTAACGGATTCTGTCTGTCTATGTAGAATGGCTTATTTTCTGGGGGTGAGACATGAACAAAATGCGGGTTCAAAAACGTTCTATACTTGTGACGCTGTTCTAGAATTACACTAATTAAATCGGTACCTAGACCTCTCCATCTATACTGGAGTAACTCGTTCAGGATATCGTGTAACGGACCTGGATCAGAATGTTGACCCTCATACAGAGTGATGAGGTGCTGGATCATATACATACCCACCAGTCGTTGCTCGGCTGGGGGCAGTTTCAGAAACATTTGTGCCACTATTTCGTCTGGAAAAGTGGTAGAATCAGTAATCCATCGGACTGCTGATCGGGCTAGTTCTTGTTCATGCATGGTACTTAATTCACTGTAACCGACTCGTGATTTCAGAATGTGATCGGTAGCTTGAAATACTTGTTCTAGAGAACCTTGTTCTGGTGCTAGATGAAAAATAGACTTGGGTTCTAGACGTAAATGGCGATCTGGAAATCTGGATTTTCCTACATTCGCTATTCTGGCGGGATTCTCGTTCTCTTCCTCTTCAGGATCAGAGATACTTTCTTTCTCGCTTACTTGTGCTGCTTTACGCTGGTCGTGTAACCTTATTATTTCTTTACGAATTTTCTTGTACATACTCTCCATGGCACTGACGGTCTTGTGCTTACCCTCGGCTATATTATCACTCCACCTTGTCAGGATTCTCATTTCGGCGGGATCTTTAGACGGGTAATCTTGTTCTCTTATTAGACAATTGATCAGGAATTTTAATATCATGAGCTGAATCTCGGCTTTCCTTTGAGGCATAATCTCGCCAATACTTTCTGGATCATCCCCTGTACGGATGAAACGATATATTCTGTCTAGATCTTCTTTCATATTCGGCAAGGTGACTAGATACTCGGTCACTCTCCTTACACGTAAGGAATATAAAACCATGGTATATTCGCCTGGAACTGGATCATAGACACATTCGTTAAGGGCTTGCCTGATTTCTGTAACAGACTTATTACTTTTAGGAGTACGCTGTGATGCTTGAGCATGTAATTCGAGTGCCGATAAACGCTTGTGTGGCGGCGGGGTTTGAGGAGTAGCTCCTCCTGCGGCCCCTAAACTGGAGTCGTCTACTGAGGCTCTACGTCCTGGCAGAGTGGGAAATGGAACTGTAGGCTGGACCGGGGGTACCGTAACAGGTACTCCGGTGTCTGGAGGAGCGGGAAGTGCCTGATTTACAGGGACTAGCGGAGCGCGAACAGGATTTGCATATTCTGGGACTGTGTCGTTCAGATAGGACGAAATAAAAATATCAGCTGCGGTCGGTTTGTGACGTAGCTTGGTCGGAATTAATGGTGGCGGGAAATTACTGGATGCCTCTGGGGTCGCTTTTGGCAAACCTTCGGCAAGGAGAGGATACATACCCTTAATGAGGGCATGCCTCTGTCTGTCTGACTGTTCGGCTTTGACTTGTTCACCTATCTCGATTAATTCTCTTTCTTGAGCTCGTTCTTGGGATTCTCTACTTAACTCTGACTTTCTGACTTCTTTTTCCGTTCTTTTATGCGCTTCTTTACGCCATAACTCGATGGCATCTTTCTGTGACTGTCTGGCTTTCTTTTTCCATAATGCTTCTTCTACTCGCATGATACATTCGGCATCCCATGTACCCGATACGGGCCATCTGTACTTTTCTTCTAACTGTTTGGTATACTCTACCCATAAATCTAGATACAGTATGGCGCTTATGCCATGTTTCTGATACATAAAATGACCTGGACTGTCCCTAGGTGGGACAGGAACCGCTTCCTCTAACAGACCCTTTCTAGTTTTTAACTGACGTAACTTGGAAAATATGGGCATGACTGAACTGTAATCTGGACACAATACAATACACAATAAAAACACGAAATCACATCGCACTCATACCACAACAGTAAATTACATGAAGAACATTATAAATAACAGTTCGAACAGAATATTACCTGGAATACTGAGAACAGGAATAGAACAGATTTTCTCGAGAACGGAACAGACTAGAGTTACTGGATGCACTGCTGTAACAGTACGGAACATACCGGTCCCATAAAGGGACGCATCAGGACCCGTATCCACCTAGGTGAACACTTCGTTTGTGAGTCTGGGCACCACCAACCCACGGACCAGGAGTCAATTTAGATTGGTCCTGTCTAGATACTACCCCAGCAATGGTACTCACCGGGCAGCACGGAACGGAAGGCCTCGAACGGGACTGGACGACGGACGACGAACTTCGGACTTCAGTTACGGGTGGGCCTCCGGATACCTCGGACCTTGGACTCTCGGCTTGGGCTCTGGTCGGGACTCGCCGCGTTCCTCCACCGTCTCGTTCGGATGCTGGACCGCCTCCTCCGTCTCCTCCGTGGGCCTGAGGGATACTTGAGCAGAAATATCTGCCACTGCGCAGAAGAGTTCCGTCACGACTGCAGAGGGTCAGGGGGTCGGCGTGGCTTCACCGACGCGTGGGGAAAGGGCAAGTCCCTGTTCGGGCGCCATTATGTGGTAAATAAATAAATAATACCCTATTTTTGACTAGGCTTATAGCATAACAGATAGCTCAATAAAATAAGAGTCAAGATTCGAGGTAGTAGGAGTTTCTGCAGGTTTATTACAGCATAAGGACAGGATCAGGACAACCTGCATAGGAACAGAATGACAGGGCCCAGCAGGACAACTGGGGCCCAGCAGGGGAAAAGAGGCCCAGCAGCTGCTGGGGCTAGGTCTGGGATGAGCGCGCTCACATTCAATAACAAAACACAGGCATATATACATAGCGCGAACACATAGCATTACATTGCAGTAGACGTAGCAGTGGGTGGAGCAGAAGGCGTGACGCGTAGCAGTCGCGAAAGATAACAGTAAAAAGAGGTGTAACTGGGAGTATACATAGACATGTGATGCAAACGTAACAGAATATGTCATGAATGGGCGGAAACATAGGAGGGGGCTACCTAAGGAGCCGGGACCTCTAACCTAATGGTGCGCGAAAACTAGCAATGACGTGTTACTAGGAGAAGCTGGGGGCTATGAACTCTGTGTTAGGAGCAGAGACTAAAGTCTGGAGGGTCGGAGCGACATGTACCTAAACCCTATCTGGTATCTAATGTTTAGGGAACATGTTGATATAAACTAGAAGTCATGAGGGGAAAAGCTAACTTGATTCTAAGACTGGACCATGCATTATTCTACATGTAGTGCGTGATGAAGAATACTAAATGACCATTAAATACAGTATTTCTCTAACGTGGAGACGAGAAGGCTAGACAATGACGGAAACTATTGATGCAGTTCAGTAGCTTAGGAATGCAGAAGGAGGACTGAACTGATAGCTGGAACTATAACATACTTTTGGCAGACTCAGAGGCAGAGCCAAGCTGCACCGGGCACTGCGAGGCAGGAAGTAAGTGAAGGGTCGAGGATACAGGTGGGGGCTGTATCGCTCCTCAGCGAGGCTTTCAGGAGACAGGAGCTGAATCCAGGGTCCGGGCCCTTTTGAGGCCTGGAAACGGGGACTTTAGAATGGAATAACGTGCACACTGAGAAACGTGGCAACATTACTTTACATAGGCCTGATATTCGTAGTATTCACGAGGACTGGAAAATGACATACCAGAGGTGGACACAACTGTAATTGCGTCATTAATCGGACATGGGGAATAACATATGCATATTGGTCATGCACACATAACATATGATGGATGAAGCGTAGGGACACAGAACATGGCAAAATTTACTTTTCCACAGGTACGAAATTGATTCCTCCTACTTCTTTAAAAAGGAAACTGATAGAAAAGGCTCATCAAGGTCATCTAGGTATTGTTAAGACCAAAGAAAGATTGAGAGCCAGTTTTTGGTGGCCAGGGATTGATTTGGAAATAGAATGTGAGGTTAGAAACTGTATGTAATGTAAGATTAGTGATACATTTTTAACTCCACGTACAATTCCCATGGTTTGTTGTAGGCTCCCTGAAAGTCCATGGCAAGAAGTTGCCATTGATATTGTTGGCCCTCTTAAAGGAGAGCATGGTACTCCCTGTTTGACTGTTAGTATAAACTTATACTTTAGATGGGTTGAGGTCTCAGTTGTACGGGAAGTGACCCCTGAAATTGTCATAAAGTTCTTGCAAGAGGTGTTTAAAAGGGAAAGTTTTTCAAAAACACTTTTATCTGACAATGGTCCTCAGTTTTGTTCTAAGCAGATGGATGAGTTCTTGTCATCATGTGGTATACAACATAAAAAGAGTTCAATTCATCATCCCAAAATTAATGGGGCTGTTAAGAGGTTTAATAGGGTAATTAAGGAAAATATTCAACTAACTAGGTTAAATGTCCTAAACTGGAAGGAGGAATTGCACAAATGTATCACGGCTCCTAGGATGACACCTCATACAACAAATTGTAAGTCACCTTTTGAGTTATTCAAAGGTAGGGCTCCAAATACCATGTTATGTCCTAGTTTGAATAAAGACATAACCGATAATAAAGTAGCTGTTTGGAGAAAGAGGGAGGAGAGGTTGCAATTAAAGAATAAAAGGAATTTTGATGAAAGGAAAAGGGTAAAACAAGTGCAGTGTGTGTAGATGATTGGGTACATGTGAAAGTTCCTGTTGGTGCAATGTCTTAGTCGAGATACTCA
This sequence comes from Lissotriton helveticus, assembly GCF_964261635.1. Classification (NCBI taxonomy): domain Eukaryota; kingdom Metazoa; phylum Chordata; class Amphibia; order Caudata; family Salamandridae; genus Lissotriton; species Lissotriton helveticus. Next base: position 1,035,951,995 of record NC_136070.1, read on the forward strand.
AAACCTACACCTGTTGTAAAATGCTTTAAAAAAGCAGTCAAGGTGGAGGATGGTAGGATTTGGAATTTGAGCTGTGTCGTAGTGATTAAGTCAAATGTGGAAAAAGAATTATATGACTAGACCAATGCTGGTCATTCTGATAATTTATCAAATTAGGATGTTAGACGAAGCTTGCATAAAATCAATACGCCATAATTTCTTAGAGATTTTGTAAAATAGTTCCTATTGTTGCTGAAGAATTATTATTCTGTTTTCTCATTTCTTTTGTATTAAATTATTTGTCTACACTGTTTTTCCTGTTAGAAAATTAATTGTTGTATATGTTCTCAATGTATATATACTTGAATGTTCTAAAGTAAGAGGGGAGAAGTGTGATGTCTTACTCAGTTGATTGCTGATGCTATTGGTTCCATGGAATGTGGAACCTAGAATGTGGGGTGAGAATTGAAGGAAAATGTGGCAGTTGCGGAGACCGCTTGATAAATGGGGTGTTCATATTAAACCTTTCTTGAAGAGAAACTGCAGTGTGCTGTTTTATTAAGTATGGACTTTTCATTATTTCCAGCTGATGAGCTGATAACAAGAGTAAAACAGGTAGCTTGTGTTCCATTTCAGGGATTAGAAGGCTGGGCATTTCGGGCTGGACTGTTCCCATTAGAGCAGGGTCGCAACTGATTGGTATATAGCTGGGTCCAAACTGAGGTGTCATGGTGTGCAAAATAACGATGGATTGAGATGTGGCCCAGAGTAAATATCACTGGCAGAAATCCATTCAAGTGTTCCATCCATCACTTTAGTATACTTTAGTTTTTGTTGAAAAACCAGCATTTCATTTATTACCCTGCTTTTAGAAAACCTCTGACACCGCAGGGGTCTGGTTGTTGTGAATATTGCAATAGTTTCCAAACCTTCTCATGTAGCACAAAAAAAGAGACTAAAAAACGCTATTTTATTAGAAATCGTTCATGTTGGTAACCTAGGGATTACGGGTTTTTAAGCATAAAATGAGACACGATCCCTTAAAAACGCATTAACCACACTATACTCGAATACAATGGGACCAGGCAAATATTTTTCAAAACCTGAAACCCGCAAGCTCTGGGGAATTTAAGCAGAATGAAAAACGATCAACATACAATCTGCGCTTGTTATACAAACAGAATGCATTCTGTGTTGAACTGAGCTGTGTGCTTTTCCCACAGCAATAAGGGGAAAAAAAACCTCCATCACTCACTGGTGGTTTACTAACTTTCAATGTATCCGATCTGCTTAAAGTGATGGGATAAATGCAAGTCATTCACACCCAATTCAGGTTTTCTCTTTCTATTGCCTGCTACTCAGAAATGATTTGCATCATTGCAGAGCCGCTGTAGCATGAAACTCGATGCAAAATAGGATCATTCTGCAGAGCACATAATACGTTTTAAATTTTCCATACCCTTAGAACAAATATATCAGCCTCTAATATGCTGCTATCAGATAAATACATGAGGCAGACATTCTGAAGCGCTGTTAGATGCTTATGCATACAATCCTTCCCCGGCCTGCACAACAAATACTGCCACCAGGCCAAGGGGTTGTTTTTTTACATATTCGAGATGGGCCACATATAAGAGATAGAATATTAGCGTAAATAAGGTCAGAGAAGGTCAAACCACATAGAAGGTCTTCTGCAAATGGGGAAAAAAGGGTGCCATTAAGCTTGAGTAAAACAGATGATTGGTTAGGTAGATGGTTGGATGACTTTTCTAGTTCGTAGGTGGCCTCTCAACTGTGTTGTACCGTAATTTGGCATTGGTATTGCAATGAGGATACTGTAATAGGTTGGCGAGGTAAGTGTACAAGAGAATATAAAGGAAACAACATAAATACATATCGAGTTAAAGGGAAGGGTGACCAGAAGATTCACAATAAACATGAAATGAGACAGACACAGAAATAAAGCGCCCAGAGTTCAAAGACAGGCTCTGGATAGGCATAGCTACAGGCTTAACATCCCTCAGATTCACAGTACTGCATGGAGACTGAGATAATGTTTGAATTCGTGGCAATTCTGTAATTGCTAAATAAACATGTTACAAATAGAAACAAGCCTTGTCAAAGTCAATATGTCTAGCATATGTATCTGTATGGATACAGAGACACACAATATATTAGCTAACATGCAGACACAGAGCAACACACTCTTAAAGGTATTGTGGAGGCATTGCAAAGACTGACTTCACAACATCTTTGATCATATTAAATGTATTATCTTGAAACTATAGTGTTTTTCCAACATTAATCTTTTCTAAGGCACACCATTATATTTCTCATTGTCCATCCAACTTTAATCATATTTTCATTCTGACGCCCACACTATCCCAGGTGTGAACTGTGCACCCGCAATAGATGGATGGATGACTACATGAGTGCAGCTTGATGGAGAGATGAATGCATTGGTGATATTGGATGGATTATGGCAGATGGATGGATGGGTGGTTTGATGTATGGAAGGGTGACTGAGTAGGTTTAAAAATGAATGGATGAAAGAATGAATGCATGTGTGGGTGGTTTGATGAATACTTGTGTGGATTGAATGATTGATGGATGATGCATGAGAGAAGGAGTGTGCAAGAGAGTGAAATAGGAAGTGGGTAGATAGAATGATTCTTTTGAATGCTTGCATACATGAATGAATAGATAGACGGTCAATGAATGCATGGGTGTTGGTTAATGAAGAAACGCTCTTTTTGCTTCGATGGACAAACACATGGATATGAGTGACTGGATGGGTGAATGCATTGTTGTATGTGAATAGGTTTTTACCTGTGTGGATGGAGGGGTGCGTTTGTGAGTGGGAGAAAGGATGGAATGAAAGGGTTTGGGTACATAGTTGAATTCATGGATGAAATAAGAGTGTGGATGGACGCATTCAAGCATGGTTGTGCAATTCTCAAACTCCTAGAGACTACCCATGAGCAGGATGGTGCAGTTCCAGTTCTCAGATACTATATCTACTTTGTTACTGGGATTAATATGAACATTCCTTAGCTCTGAAGTATAGGGACAATATACAACAGCCAAGTAGACCAGCAAGGTCTGTAACCGTGTAGTGATAACTAAAGTAGCTGAATGATTAGAACAGTGAGCACAGCTACAAAAACCACAATATTGCAAAGCAAGATAGAGTGTGTCAGGGTAGGTTCAAATTCTGACCTCCCCCATAGTTATCCAGATATACTACAGCATCATCTTCTCATGTGTCAGTTTCCTGAGCTCGAAGAAAAATGTATTTTAAAGGTCAGAATCCGACTGTACAAAATCACAATATGATAATGATTATGGCCAGACATTGAATTGAGAGTAATAACCCAATACCACAAATGAGATACCACGTCTGTGGAAAAATCAATAAACCACAATGTGAAGGTAATGCAGAAAAACTGATACCCCAACAAGAAGCATAACAGCTACTTCGGTAAATTCATTGGAACCTAAGCGCCCCAATGAGATTGAGGAATTATTTTGCTTCGTAAGACATCACATTAAGGAGTTTGAAACCAGCCTTGACCAAGAAAAAAAACACGAAGTAAATGCAGTATTGGATTACTTTAAATAATAAGACTCTCAAGGAATACTGCAAGCAATGTAAATGAAATTCAGATAGTGAATGTACAATGTGGGTGGATTTTTAAAGCTCTGATTTGGGGAATTTGGCTGCACTTAAATCACGACCTTCTCTATGGCATGGTTGTACTTTAGTATCCCCAGAAGCCTAGTGTACAAAAAACGCAGAGGATGACAGGGAATGTAAGAAAATAACTTTTTTGTTCAAACAGAGGCGGTCAATTGGTGACATGCTCTGAATACAATACACACAGACTTACACTTTGCCCTCTTATCACATGGTAACCAATTCAAAGTCTTCACACCAGTCAATGCAGAGGTGTACCTAGGTAGCTGAAGAGTTAGACGCGCTGTGAAGTTATGAATACGTTGAAGATGTTTCATCAGTCCAAAACAAGTCCCTTGGAATAGGGAACAGTAGTCTAAATTACGCAAAATTGTTGCCTGGACCATTATAGGACAATTATTTTGATGTCCAACTCAATTATCATTAAGGAGGGTCAGTTAACAGGAAGGGAAGAGTCCTGGACCATTCCAGAAAAATGTGGACAAGTAGGTTTCTTCCAGTTCTCAGTTTATTGATTGATTTAAGTGTCAAACTAATCATTACAGAAAGTATAACGTTAGCTAGAATAAGAAGCCAATGAATTTATAAATGCAATATTACAATGTGCCCTTAAGAAATTAAATGTCAACAGCAAATATGGCAATAGTCAAATAAATAACAAGCCTCAAAAACAAAAGGAGCACTCACATCTAGTCCTCTCTAGTACAACAGCAGAATGAGTGAGTTGACGCCTCCACAAGTAGCACATATTTATATTGTCAGTCAGTCAAAAGGCTTTATTTCAATAAATCAAATCATAAAAGCATCACAGTATACAGACAAAAGATATAAAATTGATTATTAGATTTAACATTGTTTACAAAGTCTTACAAAGTTCCAGCTTAAAATATATAAATATCAAAAAGTAGAAGAAGATAAAGATAAAACAGTTAAAAAACAAGGGTAATCCCTAATTTAAAAAACAATGAAAGATTTATTGCTAGCCTTTTGGTTCTAATGGACCATGTCCAGGATAAGAATTTCGAGACACCACAGACATACAATGGCCGGGTGTCTGATGTTAAAATACGAAATGCCGCGCTAGAATGCCTGGTTCCCATAGTCCGACATATGGGTTTGAGCCATACTTGCCTTGGTCGGGCATAGGCCGGGCAGACAAACAGAATGTGGGGTACAGACTCTTCACTTGTTAGGCAAAAGGGGCAGAAAGAGACGGTCTGGGAAGGGGGCTTCCAGTGGGCAGTTAGGGCGCGAACTGGAAGAGACCCAACCCTAAACCGAAAATATAGAGCCCTATCATATGGTTTCCAGACCAGGTCTAAATAAAGTTCCCGGAATGGAAACTCCTTATGCTCAAGGAACTATTTTGTTAACCTCCCAGGAGATGGGTCCGTACTAACTCTGTTGGTGACCCATTTCCAATACAGGCTCTTTAGGGTGGCTTTCGGTGGGGAGGACCGGCTATCCCAGGCTTCGCCAACACCTAGCTTACAGAGAAGATGTTTAACGTCCTTAAGCCATTTAATTTTTTGCCAGCCCACCATTGCCATCACCTCCGCTAATCCCTTAGCGTACTTAGCGAGTTCGGGCGCTCGCCACAGTCTAGCCCATAATAGCAAAGGTCGGAGTTTTGCCAAATCGTTAATGGGTTTACAACCTAGGTCAAGCAAGAGAGGTATCACTGGAGTACTCTGTTGAAGTGACATGATACCCCGCAAAAATGTATTTTCTGACCTTGTCAACAAATCTGCATTGGAAGAGCCCCAAAGCTCTGCACCGTACAAGGCAGAACTAACACCCTTAGCCTTATAGATGTCAATGACGGGTGCAATGGGACGGGTCATAGCAGGGCGCTGTTCCTTGTAGGGAGCCCCAACTACCCTTTTATGGCTAAGCAGCATTTTGTTGAGATGAGGGGTCCACTGCATGGTGTCCGAGATACGGATACCTAGATAATGGAATACAGTGACCCTCTCCAAAGAAACATTATTAAGAACGGGGAGCCGACCAAGTTTTTTCGGAGGATTTAATACAAAAAACTTGGTTTTGTCTGTATTTATGACTAGACCACGTTGGTCGCAAAAGGCCTGCAAGTTATCTAGGAGGCTTTGGAGGCCTACCGGGGTCTTTGATATTAGGAGCATATCATCGGCGAATAAGAGGGTGGGGATTCGCTCCCCCGCCAGGGATGGAGCATCTGATGGCATTTTGAGTAAATGCTCGACAACCCCGTTCACATATAGTGAAAAAAGGGTTGGAGCAAGAACGCATCCCTGGCGGACCCCTCTACCCACCGGTATCTTATTTGTTTTCTGCCCCTCACTACCCCACCTCACTTGCGCGAAGGTACCCTCATGTAGTCTCACTAGAATGGACAGAATATTAGATAGAATCCCCATGTCTGCCAACACCCTCCATAGCTGCCCTCTGGGTACAAGGTCAAAGGCAGTCTTTAAGTCGATGAATGCGAGGTAAAGACTGCCTTTGCCTATAACGACCACTTTCCAGTAGAGCAGCAAAAGCCTAAAGGCCTGCTCTATAGTACCAGTACCCTCCCTGAAACCCGCTTGGCAATCTGAGAGAATCTCATTATCATTAGCCCATTGGTGGATTCTCTCAAGTAGTACCTTTCCCACAGTCTTCTGGGTCGAATCTAATAAACTGATAGGGCGGTAATTAGCTGGGTCCTCCCTCTGGTCCTTTTTGAAGATGGGGACGACCTCCGCCCCCTTCCAGGATTCTGGGATGGCCCCACCTTTATCAATTGCAATGAGGAGTGTATGAATAAGCTTCCCCCATTGCGTAACGTTAGATCTAAGGAGGTCCCCAGGAATGCCGTCCGGACCAGCTGATTTTTGGGGTACAATACAGCTAATTGCGTACTCCACTTCCTTAGCTGTGAATGGAGATAAAGTGTTATCTCGAGGTTTTCCCAGTGGGCTGAGAGGGGCTAAAGTAGAAGAGGTTCCTGATTGGTATGAGTAAAGGCTAGAAAAATGGTTAAACCAAGTCTGGCCAGTTATATTGCAGGTGATGAGGTCACTGTCGGGCCTATTCCTCGCCCTAATAATGCTCCAAAAGCGACCAGCATCCCGCCCTTCGGAAGCCTCTCTAAGTGTGTGCCAATAAGCATCCTCCCATTCTTTTTTGGTAACCACCAGTAATTTTTCCTTGCTTGCTGAATCAAGGGTTGTGACTTGGTCCTCATGGCCTCAATCAAGGTAGATGTCATCTGCCTACACTTAGGTGTATACCAACCCTGCTTCGCTTTTGGCCTTGGGCGCCCTTTAACCCTACCCCCATGCGAATCTGGTAAGAGTAAGTTACCCACTGAACCTATAGTCTCCTGGAACAATACCGTAACTGTAGAAGGATCAGAGCATTCTAAAAGAAGGGTATCCATTTTGGTTAGAGAAACATCCACAAGTTGGCCAATAGCCTGGATTTTCCCATCATCTAGGGCAAGTTTGCGCCAATTAAGGCGCCTTCCACAGTTAGATGGAATGGTCATAGATGCAGACCCAAGATTGCAGGGTGTAACTAGGCTTCTGGGTTCTTCCGAGGGGTGTTTTAGGATTAAAGACAGCAAGTTGTGGTCGCTGTCGACAGTAGGTATTACAACCATATCAAGGACAAATCACCAAGAAAGTAAATCAAGGAGAATATAATCAATTTTGGACGTATGGTTCACCCTATTGTATGCATGTGCCCCCAAAGAGTCTGAGATAGTTCTACCATTTAGAGCATGTAAACCATACTCCAGAGCAATAGCGTTCAGCTGGATCGCCCTCTGGGACCATCTTTTGATTTGTGGGATCGCTAGTATAGGTATGCCCCTCTTACAGTCATCGTCTGAGGTGTCTAAAATGTCTTCACCCGCAAGCGGCTCAAATGTACAGTTAAAATCACCCGCTACCAGTGCTGAAGTGCCCTCGTAGATGTCACCCAGAGCTTTTTCCAAGACTGCCACTGTAGGGGATCAGGAACTACCTTTTGTACCCCTGGCGTATACATTAAATAAATCAAGGGGCTTCCCCCAACCCAGTCTACGCAGGGATATCATAAGGATATCAGGTGACATACTATGTCTTTGGGTGATGGTACAGCCCAAAGAAATGCTCACCCATATAAGGAGGCCGCCAGACGGGCGACCCCTCCCTGAGGGAGACATAGCTGCAGGTAAGAAGAACGTTGAATACCCAACCATATGGATGGGTTCAAGGCTCCACGTGTCCTGGAAGATGCATATTGCATATGACTCCATCTGGGTGTGCCAGTCAGGAAGAGCCATCTTCCTAGCAATTCCTGCTATGTTCCAACTCAGAATCCTCAAAGTGGTTCCAGCAATCTCCACCCTTCCTTCCGCTGGGGTATAGTAAGCACCGGATGGTGATACTAGATCGCCTACAGGTTGGGTTGCCCTAGCTAGTGATATAGGAACATGTGGCAAAGGAACCATGCTCTTTAGATCAGGGACAACTACTGGGAGGGCAGGAGTATCCAGGGGGCTGGCAGATTTAATATTGCAAAGCAATGAACCAAGACCAGGGGGGAAGTAACAGCCCATTGTCCCACAGGTGGTATATATTTAGAGGTTCCATCATTTCGAGAGGCTACATCAATTCTTTCACCCCTAGGCAAGAGTGCCTCAGCTAGTGCTGGGAAAGGAAAAGGAAGGGTCAAGGAAGAAGTAGTCAGGGAAGAGATTATAGGGGACCTACTCCTGTTAGCCCCTCCAGGGTCTACAGGCGGTGGGGGGGGAGGGGGGGGGAAGCAGCCTCTGTGTCAATACCAGATGTTGTTACCATAGTCGAAATCTTCTCCATAAGGAACAGGGTTTCGATAGGGATCAACATTTTCAGCATGCCCTCCCCAGAACTGGTTGTCAAATCTAGAGCTCTGGTACCAATTTGATTGCCGTGGGTAAAAGTACCCCTGGTCCCGGGTGCTAATTCCCCCCTCGTCATACATATTAGGGTTGGTACAAATAAGCTTTGCTACTCTGCTGTCATTGAAGTGGACTAGAATACAGTCCCCTTGGATGTTCTTAACTCTTCTTCCTACCCAGCCAACTCGTCTAACAAGATTAATCCCGCCGTCTAAGCCCCTCGGGAGTGGCCTGTTGTTATTTAGCCAAAATCATACGATTCCATTTTCCCCTGCTTTAGGCAAGGGACTCCTACCAATACAGCCACATAGGGCATACATGCTGGAGGCAAGTTGATACAGGGAGGGTTAGTTTCTCTAGTATGCACTGGGTTGATGTTTGTGGGTAGATCCTTAATATGTCTCTCTGTGTTCCTACAGTTCTGATTTGCCTTTTGTGTCTGAGTAGGTGCAGTGCCGCTAGACCCCTCAACCCCTTTGGATGGTTGTTGGGATATAGGATTGCTGCTCTTAATTAATTTTGGCACTGTCTCTGGGGCTCTGCTCTTAGGGGCCTTCTTTTTGGCGGGGTTGACTCCTCCACGAGTCTCTATGGCACCATCCGGCTTAGTATTAGGGGCTTTCACCACTTCAGGAGGAGCTATCAATGGAGACTGTGTATGGGCAGCTACTTCTCGAGAGTTATTAGTGTGTAACTTAATTAGGGTTTTTATCGAGAAGAAGTTATCCAGAGTTCCCTGTTCAAAACGATCAAGTCTTGCTGTGTTCTCTTTCAACCTCTCAGTTAAAGGCAGAATAAAAGACTTCAGAATATGCTCAAAGGAAGTATTCAGGGGGATATCCTCCTCAGGACTGGGGGGACACGATAAAATGGTGTCACCACTAGCAGGATCTTTGGGCTCCCGGCTATCTCGTAGTCTGTCACTAAGTGACTCAAGATTGTCCTGTTGGCATACGTCATGGGAGACACCATGGACCTCAGTAGTAGCCACAGCATCCCTATCTGCATTAGTTACATTGTTCATACCCCTCGTGGCCCTATTTCTTCCATAATTTCTTACAGGAGCTTTCTTATTCCTAATACCCTCCGCTAACCCTTTGCTGCTTATTACCGTTGGACATTCATTAGCAGCATGTTTGGACTTCTTCCTCGCCGACTGCCCTCTAGTTCTTACGATAGGACTATCGCTGCTTAAACTTGTCTGCGTGTCAGTGGTTTAATTAATATTAAGAGGGGTATTGCAGTTCTCAATTGCAACAAGGGGACCACTCTGGGAAGATAAGTCAACAGTTGCATGGTGATGAAAAAGGGGAGGGGTCAGTGATAATCTAGCAAAACAAGGGGCACCGTCTGGGAATGAGTTATTCTCCGTGAGGGTTGGATTCTGTGTTGACACAGAATTGCCACCACCTGGGAGGGCAACAAAGGATGGCACCAGCATCGAATCCTGGGAATAAGTAGAAAGCATTGATGCATTTACAGGCAAAAGGGGAGGTACAGAACCAACCGGAAGCGAGAGGAGACGCTCGGTATTTTCGATAGCGTTAGCCACCACCACTATAGTTTTTTGGAGCATACGGTCTATGGCGGTTAAGCTAGGTAGCTGGGGTTTAATAGGTTCTTTAGTCTTGGGGGTTGTGACAGGAACGGGAATCACAAGATTGCGCTTCAGCATTCTCTATACTCTGAACAATTGAGCTGAGGAGAACCTTTTGATCAATCAATGTAAATTAGGGCCGTTTGGTATAACACAAACAAAGAGTCTAAAGCATACCTGTCAAATAACAAGTGGTCAATACAATAACAATAGCACATAGCCCCAAGGGGGGTGGCCCAGCCCGGCCTCGCACGGCCACTAACGGCCAAAAACGGTCCCGCCCTTGTCCCGGGCTTCTCCCGGGCGAGCCTGCGCGCGTCCCGCTGCGCGTTGGTCCGTTATCGATTTTAAAGGTCCAGGGGGCGTGGCTTCCGGCCGGCACCTCACGCGAGACCGTGCTGCCTGCTGGATGTTGTAGGCAAGCAGCGCACGGTCCGCGGGTGACTCGAGGCACGAGTGGCCAGTGGCAGCAACAGTCCCCCAACTCTCCTCCTCAGCGGGCAATGGGCGTCAGGGTTCCTCCAGAAACAAACAAGTAGGTTGTGCGTCCCCATCTTTATATTGTTGCAGAAAAAGACAGCACACAATTGCATGGCACGACATTACATAAAGAGGCAGCACGAAAATGTTATATGCACAGCACCAAGCACACTTTTAGCTTATAAAACACCTCGAATAACTCCTACTTGCATATTAGTTTAATTGGACATTGACACATCGCAGAGAGGAAATAAACAAGAAAAGAAACCTTATACAATGGAGTCTTCCATACACCAATAAGACAAAATGGCAATGGGGATCTCAGCTTATAACCTTGAAATGTTTCAAAACACACTCCTTCAGCCAAGAAGGCGAATAAAATGTTACTTTATAGGCACATTAAGAGTATACGCTGGCTGCAGCTGAATTTTAATGATTTTTTGAAAAGCAAATGAAAAACAATGCTTGTGCACAACATCAAAACATGCCCTTTCAATAATGTGCCCTAGTGAAGTCTGGCTATGCTAACTGAAACAAACCTATATTAACATACATTTTCTAATGAAAATGTATTTTCCAAAATGTAAGTACTGAAACATTGGGTACGTGCTTACATAGAACCTTCATAAAAAAAGCAAGAGGAGGTTAGCTTGGTAACTTGTTCAGAAAACATGTCATGATCTAGGTATACACCAAGGTTCTTAACTACTGGCACTGGAGAGGTTGCAGACATCAATTCCAGAATGTCAGTAACTACTTTGGGCACCTTTGTACCCGGCACTAGGAACACCTCTGTTTTATCAGAGTTCAATTTCATCACATTGTTCCTCATCCATTCGGAGATACAGCACATGGAGTTACAGAAATTAGGAAAATAATAGATGAGATATTGTCTAGTGAGATCAAGATTTGGGTATCATTTGCATAACTCATAAACATAAACCCAAATGAGAACATAGTTTCTGACTGAAGGTGTATAGAGATATTAAATAAAATAAAGTTCCACAAACAGTCCCAGTTGCGTCACTAGGGGGGTGCGGGGGTGCGGACCGCACCGGGTGACACCATCAGATGGGGTGACACCGACGCTCACAGCACGACTACGGCTACACGGTGAACAGGGAGCAGGCTTCACACGCTGAGATTCAAGGTCAAAGTGAGCCTCGTAGTTAGACTTACGTCCTCCCGCCACACTCGACCTCATCCTTTCTCTTAAAAAACACACACGGAATGTTCCAAGCTTCTCTCACACACATTCATTTCCCTAAAACCGAACACCTTCAAACAGGGACACGCTCGTCGTTTCCAACTCGGACACAGACGCATTGCTGTCAGCTTCTTAAGCACAAGAACACAACAGGTGGTGGAACCCAGTAACACACAAAGCTCTTATGTGTGGATTGATAGATGAATGGCGCTTCCCTACCAACCCTAGTGACGCCACTGAACAGCCCTGCAGTAGATCATGAGCAAGTGGTTTGAATTTAAACCAATAAGGGAACAGATATGCCTCTTGAGGTCTTTCAACAAATAAAATTCCATCCAGGGTAATACATGGCCCTGTATAACTTCCTGAAGACAGAGCGACAAACGCTTGCCGGATGCCATACTGAATGCTGCTGACAAGTTTGGTAGCACCAGGGCAGAAGAAAGGTCCTGATCTGCAACTGCTCAAAGATCGTGCAGAATAGAAATCAAAGCTGATTTAGTACTTTGAGCTGGCCTAAGACAAGGTCTGGTAGGCACCCAAGGTGTTATTTTCTTTCAAGCCTTATGGCAACTGCTTGTTGACTGTTTTTGTTTTCAGTATTTTAGTTGGAAAAGGTAGCAGAGGGATGGGTTGATAGATTTTTGGAATGGATAGGTCAGCAACAGGATGACCAAAGACTCCTTCCCTGTTTTAGGAACCCCTGCCAGAGAAAGTGATTTGTTACACAGAGTAAGCAGAGTCTGTAATGTGGAAATGGACTCCTTCTGCATAACGGAATCCAGGCATTGATCCAGTGGAGAACCTGGGTAAATAGAACCAACCCCCAGATTCATCATGCTCCTCTTTTGCAAGTCCTTAATAGCGATTATCAAGGAATCGCTATTAAAGACTCGCAAAAAGAATGCATGTAGTAATCCCAAAATTTATAGCGATTTCTACATCTTCCTTATTTGCGATTCGCTAATTGCTAATCGCAAATAAGGAATGACTCCCCATTCATTCCTATGGGCCAAATGGGGAGTCAATCCTTATTTGCAATTAGCGAATCGCAAATAAGGAAGCGATTTCAAGGGTGCCCTGTAGCACCCCTGAAATGGTGATTTACACTGGTGTTGCGCACACACATGTCCAAAGGACATGTCTGTGTGTAACATCCAACTTAGAAAAATGCACTAAAGTGCATTTTTCTAAGTTTTTGCTATTTACCACGAAGTCAGACTTCGTGGTAAATAGCGGCCAAAAATTGCGATTTCGCAATTCTAAAATGGTTCATGAATTGCATTTAAGGAATCTCAAATAGAGATTCCTTAAATGCAATTCTTCGCAATGTAGCGATTTTAGAATTTGCGAATTTTGCATTTGGGATGATGAATCCCAAATGCAAAAAAAGCGCTCGCAAAGGGCCATATTCACAGAATCTGGCCCTTGGCGAGCCGATTTTACCTTCATGAATCTGGCTGTAAATCTTGACACATTAACAAGTAAATTTCGATTTAAATCTTTAAAAGTGAACACGACAAAGTAGAAATAAGAATGGCTTGAAGAGGATTAGCAACTCGGCTCCTCAGAAGAAATAATCCTATCCATAGGGAAAGAACTCCAGACCGCATTTGTGTAATCAGTAAAAAAAATCTGATAGATTGTTACTATGTGCCTAAGAATGCTCAATACTTATATCAGGGAAAGCCAAAGCAGATAAAGAGTTTACTATTTTGAAAACTTAATTTGTGGTGTTACAGCCAGTTAGGATCTTCTTAGCATGGCAATTGCCCTTGATCATCAGGCCTGCTTTTAAAAAACAGCGGTAACCACCTTTAGCAATATTTTAGCCTCAAATTCATTATCGGATCTCAAATACGTAATGATTTTAAAATATAACATCATGTTGTACAAATAATGAATGAATACCGGCAAACAGACGTCAATGCCAAAAGCTCAAAAACAAAGGAGATGTTGGAATACAACATGTTTTGTTTATATACAGCACTAGAATCTCGACATTTGGACGCCGAAATCTGAAATAAATCGAAGCTGATGCTGAACCTGTTCTCTGCAGGTTAAGGAGAATTGACTGAAACAGTGGAGGACATTGAGACAGATCGAGTACACACATTTATGTAATCATACGTGAACACGTTTGAAATGTAAAAAAAATGAATCAGAAAAAAATATTTTACGGACCCATTATTTTATTGAAGCATTGACTTTTATTGAAGTTAAGGTAATTCTAGGTGGGGACAAGCTAAAATAAAGCCAGTTTTATGTTTAAAAAAAGTCTCTTCAACCTGAACTGGGTGAGTTGGCATGTTGTAGGTGTAATATAATTTAAATGTGTTCTGTTTAATTAAAATTACCTGAATTGTATATCATTGTGAGCTAAATAGGAACATTTTAATTACTACCAAAAACGAACTGGATGTTTCCATAAAAAGCAATGCATATGCTTCAATGACGTAATTGTGATTTAATAGACTGCCATGAAAATATATCTTTTTTTAAATGATGTTCATGATTGAATGCACAATTTTTAGTTATTTGTTTATATTTCATTGTGTTAGACTGATTTTTTTCAGTAAGGAAACAGTATATAAAATTGATTTCGTCCTGCAGAAACGGTTATCCCAAAACACTGTTCAGGATGAATACAAAAAGAATCAACGAAATAATGGAATAATGAAAAATGAAAAGACGCAGGCAAATCAGCTATTGAAAATACAGATAATAAAGTGGACCTGACCTGCCTTTTTACTATGAATGCACAGCTGCCAAGACTGCTGTCCTTGGGTATATTAAGTGATCCCATTTTCTTTGCCATACTCTGACTGCTTATCCCTGGGGCTTTTCTATAACCAAAGCAAAATATAGATTGAGTATATGTATTTGCTTTCACTTCTGATCAACAGTATGATGGTCGGGACTGCAAGACTGAAGTCTTGATCTGTTAATGTATGTACAACACCATGTATTGGTATTCATGCTTAAAAGGACACAGCAGCTTCGAAGAATGGGTTAATGCATGGTCTGTGCTTGATGGGTGGTTAAGGGCTATGGATAGATCCACAGATCAAAATTAGTAATAGTTCTGAAGCCCCAGGATCATTAATTGTAGGCTGGACTCCCTGGTGTGACTGTTTGGTTTCTTACATTTCCAAATTCTGTAGGTCGATAGGAGCTCTGGACACTCCCATGTTCTGCTCAGATCATAGCTTCCGCGTCTCTGGACTTCTCACCAATAATGGCAAAGCTTTTCATACAGGGGGAGATCGACTGATTGTCAAGATGTCTGTAATCTTCCCTAACCACAGACACTTGCAAGGCACACCGACTAATAAGCTACCATTTATTAGATCACGTCTACAGACAGCTTTTGCGAGAGACCTCTTGATGACCATACCAAAATTTACAGTAGGCCTATTACCAACCCATTGCTTATTATCAGTTGGCTTTATTGGCACTATTATTTTCTTTAAATGGCTTGTATCATTCTACTGCTCGCATTCAGAAACCTACTTTTTTTCTTTCTTCAGCACTCCATGCGTGTGTATGTGTTTCCTTGCTTTTTCCCCATTAACTGATCCCATCCCAAATACCATAGTCACCCACTTCACTCCATGTTGTTCCATCCTCCTCTTGATCACCTCGCCCATTACCCACCACAGCCTATTATGTTTTGATTTTGTAAAATGTATTTACTCCCCTCAACTCAAGCTCCTCTACTGCTACCCTGTGTTGCCTTTTCTTCCCTCACCCGCTCATCCATAGCACCTCCACACCCTCCATTGCAGTCATCCAAAAATATATTGTTGTTTTGGTTTTTGGAGGGCACATTAACTACCATAAGGTGCTGGACTGCTCTGTTTTGAAATTATTTTGAAATTATTGTTATTATTGTTTTGAATTTTCTTCCTCTAGTGGCATCTGCTACCTTAGAAATAAAATGGTACATTCATGATGACTTATGTGCACATGTGTATGCTTACTGCACATCAATCCATTAAATATAACGGGGTTACCTGTGTCCCTCAGAACCTGGGTATGCATATATGAGCTTCAAATAGTTCTGTCAGGTGAACAAAATCTACTCAAGGGGAATTGTTAAAATAATGATTTTCATTAAACATTATATTCTGAAAGGGCCTATAAATGATCCGACAAGTATGTGTGAAAATCCTAAAAAATACAAATCTTTAAAGAAAAATGATTTACTAAAACTACTGACACAACACAACCACCAACTTGTTTTAAATATATTATTTTTGCATATATCAAAACATGTATATCTATCTCTTTTCATATTTCTCTTTTCAACGGCTGTCCAGAGAACATAAATAACAATACCTCACATTAACATATACATCATAAATCTCCCGATGATCACATACACAAACATGAGACCTTGGAACCACACGTAATCAAAACGTTCCCAAAATTTTTGTTCAGTGTATCCTTATATCTTCTTTACATATTCCAAGGATAGCTGACATGGGACTTAGCATAGTGTTGTCGATGTTTCAACTCTGTGATCAAGTGTTATTCACTATACAAAGGAAGCAGCTGGGCAAAAAGAGGAGGCTGACAGGGATGAAGCAGACTGCCTTTAAGGTGTTCGATAATAATTTTCAAACTCCAGCTAAACACACCAATACTATCTCTTCTTCTTCTGTTTTAAGTGCATTTAAGAAAGATTTAATTTCTTTACAACAGGAACAAGCTGAAAGGTGTACCCTAACATAACTGAACTGAGCATTACAAAAACTATAACCTCACAAATTATCCTGGTCTCATATTAATGAGACTGCTTTTTTCAGCTTTCAAATCTCACTGGATGTCATTCTTCTCCAAATTCAACAAATAGAGAGTGCGTCTTTTTGTCTCCACTTTTGATCTACATTTATTGTGGTTATTATATGGGGTTAGTTATGTACCTATTACGAATTTCTTATGGTTTCATGGGCCTATACACATTTCATTTCTCCCAATGTATGGCATTTTCCATCTAAATTATTTTGTCTTTCTAGTGGGAATCCTGTTTTCATTCTTCATGAGCCTATACACAATACATTTCTTCATAAACATGACATTTTCTTTTTAAATTATATTGTCTTTCCATTGGAAATCCTGCATTATTTGGCTCAGTGTTATTATTATTGTTGCGTCTTATAAAGCGCTCAGCTACCCCATGGGGCTCATACATGTGTGGTAACCCTTTGGAACTCTCACTTCGTGTGTGTCAATATTGCTATACATGGATCTTATAACCTGTCTAAGCCCGAACTTGCTTGCCAATTACTTGTTGCACCTGCATTTTTCATTGCCTCCTACCATGCTCTTTCAAACAATTTTAGCTAATATTATGTCAAATGTTTCATGCTGTGGTCTCACTCCATTCTCACTTTGCAGGGAATAGCAAAATGCAATAAGAGCTTCAGATATTCCTCAGTTGTCAAGAATTAATCTTACAAATATGTGCTATGATAAACTGAATAAGCTACTGTCAGGTTTAACACAAAAAAGGTTCATTTAGCCTCTACAGAAGACACTTTTAACCTTCAGAAGGCACTTTCTGCTAAAAAATACAGCATTTTTTGAATACATGTTTTCTAACTCTGTTGATATGCTTGGTGCGGTCTTACAGTCAGTCAAAGCAGCTGTATTCAACATTTGTCATAAAAGCACGAACATACATACAAAGAAATAGTTTAAAGGACGAAAAATTGTATTGAAAAAAGGAGATTTGACATTATAATAACACACAATTTATGATAATATTAAAAATTATCAAGATAAAATCACCATAAAAACTTATCCTAAAATCATTTTCGCCCTCAATGCCCATGACCACCCAAGAAATGTTGCTATTGCAACATCCACAATCGGATCAGTGTTGGAACAAAGTATTCTCGATGCAGATGCACAGCACCTTGTACCCAATAATTTGCACATGGGCTTTAGCCATATCTTACGCGGGGCGGAATACATTGGGCACACAATTAATATGTGAGCAATGGTTTCCATAGTAGCAGGACAACTAGGACATTTACACACGTTATCATTAGACCACCTTGAAGTGAAAGCTCTTACAGGTAGAGAGCCAGCTCGAAATTGAAAATAAAGTTTTCTATCAAGCGGCTTTGTTATCATATCCCAGTAAGGTTCAAATGCGGGTATGTTTTTAAAATCCAGGAAGATCCCTGTCAGAGATGATGAATTAGTGGATTTAATTGTATTAAATGCAACCATCTCCCAATATTTATCTTTAATGTCTTTCTTCGTTGGGAATCGAGCTCATGAGGGGTCTTCCCAGAGATCTTGCATGCCCAGCTCTATGAGAATACCCCTAATACCACACAACCAACTTATCTTGTGGAAGGAATCGTGCGTTATTATGTCCATAAGAGCTGTAGCATAAATTGACAGTTCAGGGGTAGTCCATAGCCTCCTACAATACAAAATTGGCCGCAATTTAGTAACATAATTCAGAGACTTTCTACCTAGGTCATATAAAAGGGGACCCATCGGGGTACTCTGAGGTAGATTAATCAAACAGCGAAGGAATTTATTCTCTGAAACAGTCAACTTTGTAACATTGCCAAAGCCCTAAAGTTCTGCTCCATAAAGGATAGAACTAACTACCTTCATATCGTAGACTTCCAGGGCTGGTCTAATTGGTTTAGTTAATGACCTCACATGTTCGGAACACAAAGCACCGGAAAGTTGGCGATGTTTAAGGGCCGCCAAATCCAATTGTTGATTCCATTGCAAGTCATCTTGTACTTGAACGCCCAGATAACTAAACGCCTTCACTCTTTCCAAAGGGCGGTCATTCACCAAAACGGTTCCTTTAAAAGCTCGTGATGGATTCAAAGTCATGAATTTTGTTTTGGACACGTTTACTTTGAGGCCCCGAGAGATACAAAACCTTTCAAAAATGGCCAAAGCTTGCTGTAATCCACTTGGGGTCTTTGAAATAATAAGCGTGTCATCCGCAAACATTAAAAGAGGAACTTTGGAACCTGCAAGCACTGGAGCATCAATATTGGCTGAATAATAATAAATAACGAGAAGAGGGTTGGGGCCAGGACACAACCCTGGCGCACCTCTCTCTCAACTGGGAATGAGGCAGTGACGTTACCAGGGGCACCCAACCTAATCTGAGCATAATTCTTTTCATGCAATCGCACTAATAAACCAAGGATCTCAGGAGGCATTCCCAGATCCTTTAAGACAGACCATAGAATACATTGTGGTACAAGGTCAAATGCAGCCCTTAAGTCTATAAAGGCTGCATATAAGCTACCCTTCCCCAGCTGCACAATTTTCCAATAAAGCATAGCAAAATGCAAGACTTGGTCAATCGTACTGACACTTGTCCTGAAGCCCGCCTGAAAGTGGGATAATGTATTGTGGTGCATTTCCCATTCCTGAATTCTATTGAGGACCATTCTTCCTAACACTTTTTGCATAGAGTCAATCAGGCTAATGGGGCGGTAATTACCCGTAAGCGATCTGTCGCCCTTCTTGAATACCGGGATAATTACCACACCACTCCAAGACCCTGGGATGGGGCCTCCTCTCCCTACTGCATTAGCCAGGAGCAGTATATACCTGCCCCATAGATCCTTGTTATGCAAAAAAGTATCCACAGAAATACTATCTGGACCTGGCGCCCTTCCAGCAGTTAAGGAGTCCAGTGTTACACGTACTTCCTCAATTGTAAACACTATCTCCACAGTTGGAATAAGAGTTGGGAATTTGTTATTACATTCGAGTACAGTCTTTACATATTGGGGTTTGAAATATTCAACCAAGTCATCCTGCGCAACCCAGTTTAGGGGCTGGGCTGCTTGGCTCCCACGACCCCACTTGATTATATCCCAAAAAAGTTTAGAATTTTTCATGTTACTAGCTTCCTTCAATTCTTGCCATTTTAACTCATCCCCTATGCGTTTGGCCCTTAACAGGGTAGATTTATATGCTTGCCTTGCACTACGAACTAACATACCTGATCCATTTTTAATTTCCTGGCCCAAAGCAAGGCGCACCTGTCTACAATCCTTATTGTACCACCTAGCGGGGCTTGTTAGTGCCTTCCTTTGTTTGTTAGGTTTCACAAATAGTTTTTTAGATCTGCAAAAAAGTTATCGTGGGCTAGGGTAACCAGATGTAGTTCATCTTCATTAGACGTTAACCTCTCTAGTTCACTACTAGCCTTTTCCAGATCTTTGGTCATTTGCGACATAATCATTGTATTATCAACTATGTGTGCCCATTTCAGTTGGCGCAAATCATTAGTGGGAACAACATTTGGACAGACCAAATTATCCAGCCCCAACTCTACTTTATTCCACCCACAATAAACTACAATCATATGCAAAGGGTCATGATAGCTCTCAATACGGGACACTATACTCATATCCTCGAGAAACTGCCAAAAGCCCAAACTTAAAAGAATATAATCAATTCTACTGTTACTACGTGGGTTTCTGAAAGTGCTCTCACCATGGCTGTCACTAGTTGTCCTGTCATTTGCTGCCCTAAGTCCTTTATTTAGGCATATCGAATTAATCTGGACTGCCACATCGGTCCATTTTTTGACAGGTGGTAATTCCAGTTTTGGGATCCCCCACTGTTCATCTTCGTCGTGCGGTCTTACATGCCTCCACAATCAGTGCAACCAATGTTAAACAATTGTTTCTGAGTTATTAACTTGCCTTAAGACTATACCGGAACCATTCCTGCATTTTTCTGTTAGCTGTTTTCAAACACATTAAATGGAATTTGAACAACTTTAATTTTTGTAGGTGTTGTCATCTTACTAATACTCCTTCTAAGCACTGAGTATGATAATGCAGCATCCTTCCGAGCAAGTTCTAGCTTTCTACGTGGGAGTAAACTTGCTTTCCAACTTGAGTGAGTACTCAACTTTGTGCTTCAGAAGTTACAGTGAGAGCTCTCTTTCAATGGCTGAGACTGTCATCTTGGATATTCTTCTGGAACAATGCGCTGTGCATCATGAAGACAGCTTATCTGACTAATTGTGCAGCATAATTTCTACTGTTGTGTCATGCAGCAGCCCATAATCATGTCTACTTCATAAGGTTTGTTACCTGTGCCACAACCATCGAATGCTAGTGCTACATTAGCTCTGCTGTTGCCTTATTCAAATTAGTCTAGCTCACTGGTGCATACATATCCCATCATGGTTTATGCACCACCGACTATGATGCAAATCTGATCCTTATTCATCTTCACCATCTGCAACTTCACTCTTCAGTCACCTGTTGGCGTCTTCATCATCTTTAGTGATCCTTTAAGAGGAATTAGCGCCTCTTGTGTTTCTGACTTCTTCCAAGTCTTGCCTTTGTTTGTACCATCAAGCTCAGATGGAAATAAACTCAGTAACAAAAAAGGAGAATAGCGATTAGTTTCTGCTACTGTTTCTTGAGTAGTTGTCTTTGTAATCTTTTTGCTTTTTAAGACTTCTTATCACATTTCGTGCACTTTTCTGCACTGTCAAGTGAGACAATGCATTTACTTAATTATTTATCAACAGATATTAAAGAATATTTCTTTCATGTTATTCTGCCAGAATAGTGTGTAAAAAATATCGCGAGACACAATTACTGTGTTAAAATTATTGTGATGTCAAAAATATGGTAGGAAAAAATATAGAAGGTAAGAATACTATTTTTTAGGTCTATTATATTTCTTTTTAGATGTTGTATTAAATATTGCTTGTTAAATATGTATTTGGGATTTAGTTTCAGTGTTAAAAATCCAGCAAAAAGGGATAGGAAAAAAATAAAATGACCCCCACTGCCAGGAAGAAAACTCCCAGGGTCTGAAGGCTGGGAGAACTTCCATGATGACAGCTCTTGTCCACTGGACCAGGGATAAGTCTGAGGTGGCAGAGGAATTGTCCTCCACCATCCTGATGGAGATAACCTAATCCCAAAGTCTAAAACAGGCTCTTCGTTTGCTAAATAGAAACATTTCTTCTCACTCTTCCTTCCTTTATTTTTTACTGCTCTTTGCTCCTTGTCTATTCCCATCTAGTCTAATCTTTCTTTAGACAATTTTGATGCTCATTTTTCCATGAAAATGAAACTCAAGTTTTCTTTATGTCATTATGTATTTACTTAATTTTAGAGTTGAAAGTTCTTTCTCATCTGAATTATTGCTGTGTTCTTTACATTAGTCTAGCTAAGCATACTAAGGGGCCGATTTCGATGTTGGATGTACCAGAGTCCGTAGGACATGGATTCATTTGCGGGACCGACTGACCTCCTGTCGGCGGTCCCAAACCAGCAATTAGGATGCGACCAAACACTGTTCAGTCGCAATCCTATCCTTTACAATGGGAGCATGCATTCCGACTGGAATGCATGCCCTCATTGCAAAGAGATGAGGTGCAGTTCATCCCTGCAGGTGTGGTGTGGTGCAGTGGAGAGGGCAGCTGACTTCAGAGCACAGGGTTCATGGTCCGATCCCCAGCTCCAGCGGCAGCTCAGCTCGGCACCATGTGACTCTGGGCACTAGCTCACTTAATCTCCATGACGGCCCCCAGCGCCTTGAGACCCGTAGGATTAAGTAGTTTGCGCTTTACAAATACGGATGTAATTTTTTTTTTACCCCCGTGGCAGGCACCTCAAAGTGCCTGCCACGGGATGCAGAGATCAAGAGGGGCAGCCGCAATCCGGAGGCAGTGCACCCGTGGGGCCCCCCTTGGGGTCTCCAATGTTGACTCCCGACAGCCTTTCTCAAATGGAACAGAAGGCTATCTGAATCCGACATCAAAATCCCTCCGTTGGAAAGAACCCTTGGGATTACAGGAGGCTTTCCAAATGTCCAACGGGTTCTCTGAGCCCGTCAGAAGCCATGCGGAAATCCAGTTCGGATTTCTTCCCGACCGACTCCATCCAAATGGGTCGGTCGGAAACAAATTCGAACAGACGATTACAATGCCTTATGGCATCATAATCAGCCTCTAAGTATTACTTTTCAGTACATTTTGCAATTAGCGAGAAATATTTTTCAGGATTTTACAGCTTATGATTCTCATTACTTGGTTTGTTTTCAATGGCACCATGCTTCTTTACATTTTCCTGTTTCACTATTTATATACCAGCTTGAAGTGTCTTCGTTCTCTTGCACCTCCATACTCAACAGAGCTTACTTCTCCATGTCAAGTGAGATGTAACTTTTGATTTGACTTTCTTCGTTAACTACAGTTTACTGTGTGCCCCTTCAGTGTTGTTCTGCTCCTAAGCTTTGCTGACTCAAATCAAGGAGAATTTGCTGGCTAGGTTTGGCAGTACTAATGCCTCGATTATGAGTGCCATGGAGTTGTGGAGGGAGGCATTCATCCCATCCAGTAAATACCGATATCCCAGGATGTGTGTAAATACAAGGCAGAATTTTGGGCTTCTGCACGAAATTTCACATGCTTTAGTACTTATCAGGCATTACTTGAGGAAAATTGCAGAAGTGTGGTAATTATAACAAATCTAAAGAAATTATCACCTCGGTGGAAATCTGCCCTAAAAATCATAAATTCCCTTGCATGCACCCACGCTTCATTTATACCTTCAATCAATAATATGAGCACTGTGAAAAACATATAAATATCATACATATGAAAAATATTATAAATTAATTACTGTTATACTCAAAATAGTCTATTTTGTTGAGGTGCACGGTATACCTCATTAAAAAAAAAACACAATAACATACATCACAATTAAAAGAAAGAATTCAAAAACAGGCCAAAATCATTTGCCATAAAACGTATACATATCTACCAATTGATGTCAGTGTACAATCATGGATAGATTTATCATGCACAATTACTCAGTGCTGGCAGATTATGTTACTAGGACGTATTTCGGTGGAAAATAATTATCGTCCACCTTCTTCAGGACATTCATACATATGTTCGTCCCATACATTTTTTATCATGTATTTTTACATGAATTAGGAAAAAAAACAATTCAGCATGTTCATTCACTGCTAAATCCTCAGCAAGATCAGTTTGGAAAATCAAAATGTCTGGTAGTATCAGTTTTGAGAAGACCTTTTGATTTTCCAGGACTGTCCTGGTGACGACCACAGGCAATCATAGCATGAAGCTGGGATGAGTAGTCTGAAAGAATTAATTAGGGGGGTTTTCATGTGTTTTATTAAACTCAATAAATTTGAATTGTCCCTCATATTCTGCTTTTGATGTGATAAATGGAAGGGGTCTTGCATTGTAGAGCACAAGGGCCTTAAAGGTCACGTGATAAAAAGTTGTAACAGACATAAAGAGGAAACAAGCATTTACAATGCAATGGTCTCGGCATCATTAAAGGTAGAACTATTGGCATTGCTCATGACATTTCTTTTTTTTCTTTAAATCATAAATAAATGGCATTGTCATTTACATTGTCAATACACAGCACTTTGCACTCAACAGCACACACCACTCAACAGCACACACCGCTCTGCACCTGCACTCACTGCTCTGCACACTCACTCTGCATTCTGCCCTCACCACTCTGCACTCACCACTCTGCACTCTGCACTCACCACTCTGCCCTCACCACTCTGCCCTCACCACTCTGCCCTCACCACTCTGCACTCACCACTCTGCCCTCACCACTCTGCACTCACCACTCTGCACTCACCACTCTGCACTCACCACTCTGCACTCACTACTCTGCACTCACTACTCACTACTCACTATTCTGCACTCACTACTCTGCACTCTGCACTCACTACTCTGCACTCACTACTCTGCACTCTGCACTCACTACTCTGCACTCACTACTCTGCACTCACTACTCTGCACTCACTACTCACTACTCTGCACTCACTACTCTGCACTCACTACTCACTACTCACTACTCTGCACTCACTACTCTGCACTCACTACTCACTACTCTGCACTCACTACTCACTACTCTGCACTCACTACTCACTACTCTGCACTCACTACTCTGCACTCACTACTCACTACTCTGCACTCACTACTCTGCACTCACTACTCTGCACTCACTACTCTGCACTCACTACTCACTACTCTGCACTCACTACTCTGCACTCACTACTCTGCACTCACTACTCTGCACTCACTACTCACTACTCTGCACTCACTACTCACTACTCTGCACTCACTACTCTGCACTCATTACTCACTACTCTGCACTCACTACTCACTACTCTGCACTCACTACTCTGCACTCACTACTCACTACTCTGCACTCACTACTCTGCACTCACTACTCTGCACTCACTACTCACTACTCTGCACTCACTACTCACTACTCTGCACTCACTACTCACTATTCTGCACTCACTACTCACTACTCACTACTCTGCACTCACTACTCTGCACTCACTACTCTGCACTCACTACTCACTACTCTGCACTCACTACTCTGCACTCACTACTCTGCACTCACTACTCTGCACTCACTACTCTGCACTCACTACTCACTACTCTGCACTCACTACTCACTACTCTGCACTCACTACTCTGCACTCACTACTCTGCACTCACTACTCACTACTCACTACTCTGCACTCACTACTCACTACTCTGCACTCACTATTCACTACTCACTACTCTGCACTCACTACTCACTACTCTGCACTCACTACTCACTACTCTGCACTCACTACTCACTACTCTGCACTCACTACTCACTACTCTGCACTCACTACTCACTACTCACTACTCTGCACTCACTACTCACTACTCTGCACTCACTACTCACTACTCTGCACTCACTACTCAGCACTCACTCACTACTCTGCACTCACTACTCACTACTCTGCGCTCACTACTCTGCACTCACTACTCTGCACTCACTACTCTGCACTCACTACTCTGCACTCTGCACTCACTACTCTGCACTCTGCACTCACTACTCTGCACTCACTACTAACTACTCTGCACTCACGCACTCACTACTCTGCACTCACTACTCACTACTCTGCACTCACTACTCTGCACTCACTACTCACTACTCTGCACTCACTACTCATTACTCTGCACTCACTACTCACTACTCTGCACTCACTACTCTGCACTCACTACTCTGCACTCACTACTCTGCACTCACTACTCACTACTCTGCACTCACTACTCACTACTCTGCACTCACTACTCTGCACTCACTACTCTGCACTCACCACTCTGCACTCACCACTCTGCACTCACCACTCTGCACTCACTACTCTGCACTCACTACTCTGCACTCACTACTCTGCACTCACTACTCTGCACTCACTACTCTGCACTCTGCACTCACTACTCTGCACTCTGCACTCACTACTCTGCGCTCACTACTCTGCACTCACTACTCACTACTCACTACTCACTACTCTGCACTCACTACTCAATACTCTGCACTCACTACTCACTACTCTGCACTCTACTCACTACTCACTACTCTGCACTCACTACTCTGCACTCACTACTCTGCACTCACTACTCACTACTCTGCACTCACTACTCTGCACTCACTACTCACTACTCTGCACTCACTACTCTGCACTTACTACTCTGCACTCACTACTCACTACTCTGCACTCACTACTCAGCACTCACTACTCTGCACTCACTCACTACTCACTACTCACTACTCTGCACTCACTACTCTGCACTCACTACTCACTACTCACTACTCTGCACTCACTACTCTGCACTCACTACTCTGCACTCACTACTCACTACTCACTACTCTGCACTCACTACTCTGCACTCACTACTCACTACTCTGCACTCACTACTCAGCATTCACTACTCAGCACTCACTCACTACTCTGCACTCACTACTCAGCACTCACTACTCAGCACACACTCACTACTCTGCACTCACTACTCTGCACTCACTACTCACTACTCACTACTCTGCACTCACTACTCTACACTCTGCACTCACTACCCTGCACTCTGCACTCACTACTCTGCACTCACTACTCTGCACTCACTACTCTGCACTCACTACTCTGCACTCACCACTCACCACTCTGCACTCACCACTCTGCACTCACCACTCTGCACTCACCACTCACTCACTCTGCACTCACTCACTCTGCACTCACTCACTCTGCACTCACTACTCTGCACTCACTACTCTACACTCACTACTCTACACTCACTACTCTACACTCACTACTCTGCACTCACCACTCTGCACTCACCACTCTGCACTCACCACTCTGCACTCACCACTCACTCACTCTGCACTCACTACTCTGCACTCACTACTCTGCACTCACTACTCTGCACTCACTACTCTGCACTCACTACTCTGCACTCACTACTCACTACTCTGCACTCACTACTCACTACTCTGCACTCACTATTCACTACTCTGCACTCACTACTCTGCACTCACTACCCACTACTCACTACTATGCACTCACTACTCTGCACTCACTACTCTGCACTCACTACTCTGCACTCACTACTCTGCTCTCTGCACTCACTACTCTGCACTCACCACTCTGCACTCACCACTCTGCACTCACTACTCACTACTCTGCACTATGCACTCACTACTCACTACTCTGCACTCTGCACTCACTACTCTACACTCACTACTCACACTCTGCACTCGCACTCACACTCTGCACTCGCACTCACACTCTGCACACTCACTACTCTGCACACTCACTACTCTGCACACTCACTACTCTGCACACTCACTACTCTGCACACTCACTACTCTGCACTCACTACTCTGCGCACTCACTACTCTGCGCACTCACTACTCTGCGCACTCACTACTCTGCACTCTCACTACTCTGCACACTCACTACTCTGCACTCACTACTCTGCACTCACTACTCTGCACTCACTACTCTGCACACTCACTCTGCACTGTGCGCGCTGCTGATATCATGGAATCTTCCACCACACTTTCTAAAACTCTATAGTCCGAAGCATAATAGGCACAGAACCAAAAGAAGGGTAGACATTTGCTTAAAATAATCTTATTGTATTTATGAGAAGCAAAAGCGAGACTGTGAAATGTGCTGAATATCAGTTTGTTACGAATCAACAGAGTGGAGTTAGAGAACCAAGAAATAGTAATTTAGAATCCGGGTTAGAAGGAGTAGTAATCACAAGCTGAGGATCAAAGGGCGCGAAACAGCGTGGTGGGCGCGCACGAGACACAGCGTGGGCGTGCACATCAGTTGAAGATCGCCTTAGACGACACCGAGCCTGCCTGCTGCCGTGACTGACCAGCTACGGAGGGAAAGAGCCTGGTGAGTGGGGGTAGAGGGGGGGCGGCAGAGAGAGAGTGGAAAGAGAGGGAGGGTGTGTGTGTGTGTGTGTGTGTGTGTGTGTGTGTGCGTGCGTGCTTGCGTGTGTCTGTCTGTCTGTGTGTGTCTGGCGTGTGCCTGCCTGCCTGCCTTTGAGTGTGCGCGTCCACAGACCCTGGTCGGCTCGTGCACCGCTCTGTGTTCCCTTGCGAGCTTACTCGGCGACAATAGTTCTCGTAGCCGAGACCTAAAAAGCCATGGAAATGTGTGGACTAAACAAAGAGTTTTAAATTGGCATCGTTTTTGTACTATAGAAAATGAAGCGCAACAAGATGCCTAGAGATGCGTGTCCTTTTGTTATAACTAAGGATAACATAGGCTGCAACATTTTGAATGTGCTGTAGCCTGTTAGTGAGACAGACTGAAAGAATGAGAAATAGAGTGTAACAGTAGACCAGTCAGAGTGCATCCAAATGGCCGCAGAGCACATGCACTCTTTAAAGTTGAGTTGAAATCTTTCTGTATTGCCACAGATGCATAGAATTAATTATCATTTGAATATCAGAAGAACTAAAGGTCCAATGAACCAAATCAGAAAGGCTAGAGGAGCCATGTAAATAGTTAAAAGAGCTGGATTTAAGGCTAATCTCTGATGCACACCTCAGGGGTTGGTCTTTCAAGTCAGAGCAAAGGCGGGCTATGGCTCCTGCTTGCTGGCGATTTCTGAAAAGGAGGTGTGCCTGTTAAAAGTAAGACCTTTTATCCAAATGGCAGCAAGTCGCTTCAGTAGAACTGAGCACAATAACCTATTGATGCTGCTGATAGGTCTAATAAAACCAGGACAACTTCTCCCCTTCATCAAGTGTCATCCGAATGTGGTTGGCGGACCAGGCAGCACAGGTTCTGTGCTGAAAGATGGATGAAAGCCTGACTGGGACACAGCAATAACATTCAAATCTATAATTAATTCAAAGATTTGATAGTTTAGAAAGTTTTTCAATATATTTGTAGGAAATGGAAGTAGTGAATTAGGCCTATGGTTAGCCATGGCATGGGGGCCTGCTGTCGGGTTTTAAAAGCAGGTTAATGAAAGCTTTCTTCCAGTTTGAAGGAACCTTACAGAAGGCAGAGAAAAGTTGCTGAGTTCCTCCAGGACAGAGGAGATATAAGTGGTTAAGAGTTTGACTGCGTTCATTTAGCAAGGGTCAAGAGAATAATCAAAAGATGTTTGAGTAAGTCTGTAAAGAATCATGCCTTCTTCTACTAACGAAAAATTGGCAAGACCACCATTATTAGCATGGTAAACAGTACAATCAGATATTCTTCTACTGTTATACATTATGCGCGCTGGGCAATAGCTGTACACAATTCCTTCAAATATATATATATTAAACAAATAAACTGTCAAAGTACACTCTGAGCCAAACATGCCAAACCCCTCATTGGGATATCTTTCATAAGTGACTACTGATGTCATCACTGACATCATCTGAGATGACATTTAGGACAGTGTCAGTCAAAACGTCTCTTTCACAACTCCAGGTTAAAAACATTACAAGTTAAATTGTCATGAAAGCCAGTTGGTCTTTAGATGTTAAATTGTCTGCAAAGCCAGTTAGTTTTCAGGAAATATATATATATATATATATTTTTGTGCTTTTCAAAGGTATAAGTTTCGCACCATTTTTTATTACTGTTCTATCCTTGTGACGGTTGGCGCAAAGTCACCTGAAGCTCAGCTTTAGTAGAAGAGAAAGGCCCTTAGAGGTAGTGCAGTGTGTTAAATTAGGTGCGCTATAAATTGCTATGGACAGGAAGGAGAGGGTCCTTAAACCCACAATTAATTGTGCATGTAGGCTAGCCCATCAGGGAGCTGCCTATTACAATGATACAACCACACCCTCATGTTTTCTGAGACAATTGTGTGGGGGATGAGACAGCTTGCCTCGCCGGGCAGCAGCCAGGACATATATTGTAATAAAACCACCGAGGCCCTGGTTTCGGCTGCATGAATTCTGACTACACTTTGGCACTGGGATGCAAATGATTGCCTTTTACAGGTCCCTAAAATATTTCAATGTGACTGCTGAACAACGTGGGAGTTTTAGAGAGAGCCCGCGGACAGCAATGATGTAATTAAAAGCTGTGAGAGGAACAAAGTGCGGTAATCCCATTCTTCACTCTAACCGAAAAGGATTTCTATCACAAAATGGAAATCAAACAAAAATAATCAAGAGGAATATTTTAATCTGATGCTTTACTCAGGTGTACACAACTGCTCACCGTCGGCCCCAACAAACTGGCATCTGTCCAGTTTGACTATTGAAATGACCCCACCAAGTCCTACTCACGCAGGTAAATTTGTTTCCAAACAAAGGTGTCTGGCTGGATTTGACCTTTTTTAAGCTTGCTAGGATTTCACAAAGGGATTTCTGGTTGTATAATGCACTCACTAAAGCGGATTTCAACGCCGCCAGAGCAGAAAAATCTGCAGAGGGTAGTAAAGTGGGCGTTCTAAGCAGTGGTTTGCTTCCAGGTTTGGGAATGCATTTTCTTTTTTTAAAAAACCTTTTTTATTGACATTTTGAATAAGAGAACAATTAAATACATTCCAGTAATATTCGATGGCAGGGGAATGCGTTTTCAAACTGCTTTCCTACCACTTTCCACCGAGGAAATGGTCAGAAATGTACTAAAGCCAAAGGCTGAAGTAACTCACCCACCAGGATGGGAAGGGTAAACGTATCAAATCACGATTTTTCTGCAGGTGTAGGGTAAAGTCTTTCTTCATAGGGAATAATGCTTTCCCCAGGGAGAAAAAAAAGTGCATTTGCACAGTGGCCCCTTACCCTGTGAGGAGTTCTCTGCCATGGAGAACTCAGCCAATAGGGAATATGAGTCCATGAAAAAAGTCAGCCAGCATTTCCAGCAGTACATCTGGAAACCTGCAGCTGGCACAGCATGACAGGTGTGCCAGGTGCTCTATCGAGAATTTTCTTAAATAGGAAATAAACATAAACATAAGTTCAGTCAGGGGAGTTAATCTACGCTGGTATTTTTGGACTATTTTCATGAATCTGACCTATTGTCTTGAACTGATGGTTCCTTGGTACAATTACTGTAGTATCCTTCACTGATGTTCTTTATTGGCTTACAATGCCCATCCCCAATACATTTAATTAAATGTCTCTTTCATTTATGCAATGGCTTATTTCAACATTCAATACAGTATACTTGGGGTAACATGGCAAGCAACATACCATAACAACATAGCAAGCATATTTGTAGTGCAAACTTGCACTAGGGGGGATGTGGGGGGTGCTGTTGTCTGATAACAGATGTTTATAGTAATTCAACCCAATAAATCTTATTTTATCGAACACAGAAGGAGGAAAGGCTGAGTGGACAATCTGAGATTCCATCCTTTGACACCCTGCATGATAATCATTGCTACCAAGCAGAGCATGCAAAGTCCGTTGATCGGAGGCAGAGAATGAGATGTAACAGACCAAATAAATAACCAAACTTTCAGAGGCATTACAAGTCTATGAAATCCCCTAATTATGGACATAAACGACTCTGCTAGTTTACATCCTCTATAGAAGACTCTAGGGCAATCCACCACTCATGGTCACTCAGACCAGATTGAGAGGTAGCAACGCTTTCCTATCTTCTCGTCTTTTCAACTCCTCAACATTACTGCCCCAATGCTTAGCTTGTTGATTGAACTCGACACACACATACACAGAAAGGTTATTATACAACCACGTCGGAGTGGTTTTGACATTTAACAAGACATGCTGTGAGTTGCCTTTAACGGCACGTCTGTGCAAATGAAGACATTTAAAATAATTTTAACACAGGCATATACTCCCTAAAACGTTCTCTAGCATGGCAACTGTTGGGAGATGGCCTATCAGCCAGATCAAGACCTCCTTTAACTTCAAGGATTCTCACACATTGGCATGCGCCCTCCATGATTTTATTATTTACCCAGACTCAATCTCCCTGAATTAGAAACAAACGAGTAAACCTATTTTCTTCTGGACGTACCTTTCACAGAGCTCCGTAGACTGACCTAAGATCAGTTTTTCACTAGTCTACTGAATTTACACCCTCATATGTCACCATAATTCTGCAGCGTTACCTATATTACATTCAAGTTCCACATGAATACTTGTTGTATTTACTAAATATTGAGCCCTTTTTACAGCCCATGAGCTTCCATTTGTATGTTTCTTATTTTCCAGAATAATTACCCAAATATATGCGTAGGCTGTAAAACTGTGCATTCTGCATTATGTTTCTATTTTCTCAATGTAAAGTGTCAATCACACCGACACTGCGGTTAGGTGACAGTTTGTCTAATTTGTGAGTCTTCAAACTTCTAGCGAATGTTTTGTTGTAAGAGAGAAGTTAAGAATACAAACGGCCTAATTAAGAAGAGCCATACTGTAGCTATTGCGCCCAGTGATGTGTACCCTGAAAATAACCATTTTACAATCGTTATTTTATCAGAAAAACACCATATTCTTGTTTTATATTTCCTGTAATTTATCTCTTGGTAAACACTAGCAGGCACATGCATCAAGGTAGGATTTTGCGAGTCCTTCATTGCGATAATTAAAGAATCGCAATTTAGGACTCACAAAATCCTATGCATGTAGGAATCACTGTAAAAATAGCGATTCCTACACATTCCTTATTAGCAACTTGCAATTATGGGAAATTGCATGCGCAATTTGTGAGTACCAATAGGTCCTCGCAAATTACGCATGCAACTTCAGGGTGCAAGGGAGTCAAAAGGACACCCTGTTGCACCCCTAAAATTGATCTGTGCACATATGTTGCAGACACACATGCCCTAAGGGCATGTGTGCGCAACATGAAACTTTAAAAAATGCACAAAAGAGAATTTTTCAAAGTTTTTGCAAATTACCATGAAGTTCAATTTCATGGTAATTTGCGCCCCCCTATTAGCTAAATCGCTAATTTTTTTTACTTACATGCATTGCATTTAAGGAAACTCAATTTACGATTCCTTAAATGCAATCGCAATTTAAGTAATCACAAGAGATTAGTTAAATTGCGATTTTTGCATTTGGGAGGATGCATCCCAAATGCAAAAATACCGGTCGCAAAGGGGCAGATTCTGAGAATCTGCCCGTTTGCGACCGGTTTTTCTTCTGATGCATGTGCCTGTAGAAGTGTTGAGACATGGTTATTGGATTTGGGAAAGCAGTAGGTAAGCAACATGATGGTATTGAATCTTGGAGCGGCAGAAGCTCATCTTGCAGAGGCTGCTCGAGACCAATACTGTAGAGAAAAGTTTTTAGTAGGCAAGAGAATGTTGAATTTAGTCTAGAGAAATGTGTCAGTCAGCTTTAACAGTGACTGTTTGTTGGAAGGTTGGATAGTTGAATTGGACCCTCAGTCAAGGAATGTGCCCCTGTAGTAAGTCAATGGGTACGCAGAGTAGTAGCTATGTGGATCCCTTTAGCAGTAGAAAGTTATATTATCGATATGCGACCATGGTGTAACCCAGAACAAAACAGGGCGTAGACCTGGGATTTCAGACAGCGCCCAAAAGTTTAGCAGCAGTAAAGGTGCAACCTTAGGAATATTGAAAGAACACCACAGTAGTGAGCCTCAGAGGAAATTCAAGAGTAGTGTGGGTGCAGCCACATCACATTTAATACACACTACTATCATGAACATATAATGAGAATAATTGGGGCAGTTCTGCATAAATTAAACATGCATTACAGTAGAAGGGCTATTAGGTCAACCTAGAGGCACTAAGATGGCCACCCATAGAAAACTTAAATACAACAAAGTCCTGGGCATGTAATGGGAGCCCTGGAGAAAGGTTGGATGCACCTCCCAAATATTAAGTGTACATCACAGTGTTGGGCCATTCAGAATAGGAGTATGAGTGCGCCCTTGAAAATATATGACACCACAGAAGTGAACCTTTAAGGTTCACTGACCAAAACAGAGGGATACATCCCAGAGAATGTTAAATAAAACCTTAGAGTAGTTGGCTTGTGCGGTTAGCTGAAGAGCTCTATGGTTGCAATCATTGGAATATTTAATAGACACCACAGTAGAGGACCTAGCAGGCCAGCATAGGGGCAGATAAAGTCACACTAATATCTGACCTGGATGCAGCCCTGAGGCTGCTTAATGGGCAATACAGAAGTGGATCGATGAGGGCAACCCAGGAGAATTATGAGTACAGCCCTACGATCATTACCTAGAAACATCAGCAACAAGACTATGAGGTGAACCCAGGAGCAGTATTTGTGCTACTCTAGGAATATATAATAGACCCTTTGTAGTGGCCTAATAAAGTTAACACAGGAGCAGATGTGGTCAATCCAGGAGCAGGATGGTATGCAACCCAAGGAATATTGGATGAACACCACTGTATTAGGCCTATGAGGCAACCCTTAAGCAGTATGGTGCAAGTCTCAGAATATTAGACAACAGGAGTGGGCCTATGATTTGATTAAAAATGTATAAAGTGCACGATATCCCTAAGGCGTCTTGCTGCTGGCATAAGTCTGAGTCCACCAAAAACCAAAGAAAAAGCACAAAGGTTTATAAGAGAACAGCCAGGTTTTCAACTCCTTACGAAAATGAAGAAAATTAACCTGACTTTTAAGATGCAGGGCAGTCTATTCCAGAGATGATAGATGGGGTAAACAGAACTCTGTCCGCCCCAAGCAGTTCTCGTGATTCTAGGAGTAATCACTAAGCTTCAATAAACCTATCAATCAGAGTTTTGTAGAGCTCACTGCTCACCCGTTCGGGTCTCATGGCGCTGAGGGGTGTATGTGAGCAGCTCCGTTGGTGTCATTCGAAGAACCAGGTGGTGAGGTCTTTCCTGAAATGGTGCAGTGTGGGGCTTCGCAGGAGTTGAAGGGGGTGACTGTTCCAAGTCTTGGTTGTGAGGTAGGGAAAGGACCTTCCACCCGCTCTGGTCCTGTAGAAGCATGGGATGGTGGCAAGGGAGAGGTTGGCTGAGCGGAGGTTTCTCTTCGGGCCATGGAAGGAGAGGCGTCGTTGAGGTATTGTGGCCTGATGTTGTAGAGGGCCTGTAGGTGTGCGTGAGCAGCTTGAAAGTTATTCTTCTTTCAACGGGAGAGCCAGTGGAGGTCACAGAGGTGTTGGGTGATGTGGTTGTGCCGTGGGATATTGAGGATTAGTCGGGCTGTGGCGTTCTGGATGGTCTGAAATGTGCATAGGAGTTTTTTATCGATTCCGTGGTAAAAGGCGTTGCCATAGTCCAGTCTGCTGGTGTTGATGAAAGTGTGAGTGACAGTTTTCCTGGCGTCGAAGATTGATAAGGCTGATCTTAGTAATCTTTTTGGGAAGTACCACCTAGAGTTACTATTGAGGTACTTTGGTTCTAATCCAAAAAGTGCTTTATGAGCCAAATATATGGCCTTAAGAGCAATCCTTTTACTTACAGGAAGCCAATGGAGCTCTGCCAGTACATTTGATGCAGGCTTACATTTGAACATTTTCTTTACTAATCAACAGGCTGTATTTTGCAACCTCTGGAGCCTGTTTAAAGGTTTTTGTTTAATTCCCAAATAGAGAGAGTTGCAATAATCAAGCCTTGATAAAAACCAAGGAGAGAACCACAAATATTTGCAAGTCAGGTGGAATAAAGGGAAGTACCTTCCTCAATATTCTTATAATAAAGAAACAAGACAATGTCAGTTTATTAATCTGCTCAACAAATGACAACTCAGCATTGAATAAGACACCTACATTTTTTACATTCGATACTGGTAGAGGAGGGGACCAAACGACTGAGGACACCATGAATGGTTCCAGAATTAAACACCTTTCCCAAAAAGGAAAACCTCTGGTTTTTGGAAGTTCAACTTTAGGAAAATTACCACTCATTCAATTCACAATGGCTGTCATGCAGCTAATAAACTGAACAGCAACCTCCTCCACATTGCTAGTAATCGACAGAACAATCTGGGTGTAATCAGCATATGCTGCTGTAGCAAAACCAAAAGAATGAATTAACTTGACCAGGGGGCCACATAAATATTAAATACCGCAGGGGTGAGGGATGACCCCTGGAGGACCACACGGGGCAGGATAAAAGATTTAGAATGAAACTCCCCAAGTGCCAAGTTTTGTTCTCGACCTCCTGAGACTGATGATAGAAGATGAAAGGCTGAACCAGGAATCCCAATATCAGCCAGCCGCTCCAAAAAGACGACATGGCTAACCGTATCGAAGACCCCCAAAAGTACCACATCAGCTTTCCCACCATTGCCCATGATAGATGTAATCTCTTCTGAGACTGCAACCAAAGAAGTCTCAGTACTGTGGCCTGAACTGAAGCCAAACTGTGCCTAATTTAAATTTTTAATTTTCCTCTAAATGTCCTGATAAGATGTTATTGAGAAAATAACTTTTGCTCGAAAGGGTAACCATGATATATGTGTATAGTTATTCTCAATCACCGGGTCCAAGACTGGCTTTTTCAAAAGTAGCATAACGGAGGTCTTGTTCCATTCTACAGTAAAACAGCTCTACTTAGCAACAGTATTGAATATAGGCGAAAGAACGGAAAATTCTTATGAACCACCTCATGCATCATCCGGGGCATACAGGGATCTGACACGGCTTCTGACTTAGTTTGTCATAGTAACTCAAACACTTGGTTGATTGTTAAGGGGGGATTGTAAAGCTCATCATAAATATTAGATGAAGGCAAAGACTCTTTGCCTTCATAATTTGAAGGATTATGAGGTTAACGTAAGAGAAGAAAGCGGAACCCTCTAAATACTGAATTGACAGATTAAAGAACTATGAAGTCAATCTCAGGGCAGTATGGGTGCCACCCTTGGAATATTCAATAGACAGCACAGTAGGCAATATTTCAGGTTAAATTAAGGGGAAATATTGGTGCAACCAGAAATAATTTAAATAGACACCACAGTATGGACATCCTAGTACAACACACGGTATACATAATAATTGTGCATAGACATCACAGTAGTAGGCAATTGGGTCAACTTCAGAGCAGATTAGGATATAGCACCAGGACAATTATTAGTAACTAAGTAGTAGGTCATGATGGCCACTGGTGCAGTGAAGCTGAATCCCCCTCTGTGGTGGTTTAGCACACCTATGTAAGTGATGTCTATTATGTGAAGATAGGCAAAGAATGTTCACACATTTAGGGAACAGGATAGATTAATATATTTGCCCTACAACAACAATTAGAACAATCAAGGCAGCAGCATACAATTATATAGTGTTTTGGTTATTTTGGGTTCCAGTTCACCTGTGGGGGCCACTTGGCGAATGATATGGGAGTCTTGTTTAGCGAGACAGGCACCTTAGAGTCTCTGCAGAGGTTTCACTGACATGTTCCAATGTAGGATGAGCAGGTATAAGCACTTAATGATGGAAAGCTCAAAGTAAACTGTCCAAGTGAGAAAACCTTGTTGCTGCTATGGAAGCATTTTAAAATTTATATTTTCATGCAATAAATAATAAGGAATGAATAATAATGTTAATGTTGGATCCAATAAGCAAATGATGAGTTAGTATGATTACAGTTGAAAAAAGTTTGACATGATGTACACAAGTATGTTTATTAACATAATTTAGTAATGCTACATTTATGTGAAAACTCCGTCTTGGATAAAATGGATGATGTTTCTGCCATTCACTCCTATTTACCCTCTTCCATCATGTACCCCTGCGCATCTTCTCTCCTAACAAGTTCTGCGGAAGTGAAGACAGCTGATGGTTTTCACTGTTATTAATACTAAGTTTTCAATTAATATTCTAGTGTTCCTGACATGTTGCAACATAAAAAGGCTTTCTGCTGTAATTCCGCTGGGTAAACAAGTCCTATTCATTTGTGTGAAATGATATATTTGAAATGTTTCATATTTTGTCCGAACATCTCCGGATGGCAGTAGCACTGAAAATGCTTGATTCTCTCTTAGAATGGG
Organism: Lissotriton helveticus; assembly: GCF_964261635.1. Taxonomy (NCBI): domain Eukaryota; kingdom Metazoa; phylum Chordata; class Amphibia; order Caudata; family Salamandridae; genus Lissotriton; species Lissotriton helveticus. The sequence goes on from NC_136070.1 coordinate 1,035,990,104, forward strand.
ATAGTGCTTATGTATTAAGGTAATGAAGTTCAATATCTGCTTTGCTGAAAAGTCGTTACTGACGATCATCTTATGATAAATTTGCTATGTTAACTAATTTGTTATGCAAGAATTGTGAATAAAAATCCCTTGATACTGGGTGAGCAAGATATTTTTACAAATTTTTCTGGAGACTTTCCTATTCTTTTAGAGATGCTATTTCACCCTTTTCTTATTTTGACGTTCATTTGGGACTCAGAAAAATTTCAGATTTTTGACTACTCTGTAACACCTCTGCATTTGAGCCTTCATGGTATTTATTCTGTACCCCTGGATTTTGAGATTTTAGTAGTAAAGCCTTTTAACTTTTCTTCTGATCTAGAACTCAGTTGAGAGCCCCAGTTCATCATCAAAATACTTTATTTCGACCTAAAAGGCCATAAAAGTAAAAGAACAATAAAATGCAATACATACAGAATAAAAAATTTAAAAAGAAAAAAAACGTTCCTCCGATATTCACCTCATCAGGTCTAAGTACATATGGTTCTTTATAATTCATTTTAAGTCTAAATAAGTTCAATGTTTCGTCTTAACAATCTGGGGGTAACCCGATTATAAAGTGCATGTGCAATATGATCAAAGTAAAATACTGCTTGTTCTATATTAATATCCGGTTCCTAAAAAGTGCATATGCAATACATGCTTGATGTAGCAGAATCTTATACTCTACCATTAAACTCGACCATAGACTTGGGTGAATTTATATCTTGAATAAACTAAACACAGGGAGGATTTAAATTTCCCCCCAAAAATCTGTAAAATTCATATATTGGGAAAGGGCTGTCAATTCTTAAAACGATTGAATCATTACTGAAAATATATGAGCCAATACAAAACAGGTAAAGGAAAGAAAAAATACTTTAAGTTTTACACAGAAGCGAAGCTATTTCAATAACATTTGTTCTTAGCTAGAATATATATACCTCTATAATTTAATTAAGATTGTTCTTGCCAGATTCAGCAGTGTTACCTCCTATTGGGTGCATTGGTATGCCAACCAACTGTAAAATTATATTTTCTTTCCCTCCCTTTTCCCTTGTAAAGTTAACAGCTAGTAGGAATCGACTGAGGGCAAAAACAATTAGACGCGAGTAATCGGTTTTTAATATTCTCATCATGTCGTTCATTCTCCTAACACTAAGGCACCTAGCTATTGGTTTTATCCATTTCCTTCTGGCTGGTTTGTAAACCGGGCAGAAAAACAAAACATGTGCAACGTCTTCATCAACCCCTATTCTGCATAAGGTACACTGAGACTCCCCCTCCTTGTGTTTTGACATTGACCATTTGGCAACATAACTATTTTGTTGTAATATACCGTATTTAAATTTTAGATATAAGCATTTTGCCAATAACGGTTCAATCTCATCTAAAAACGTCTCGAGCTGGGGTGTCGTTTTGAATTGGAGGATGTGTACAGTTAGTCTGCCATGAGAACTGGTTGAAATTACCATATTCTCAACAAACTGCCAAAATAGGAATATAATTTCGCGTTTTGCATCGGAAGTTAACAGGCTTGGGTTCACCCAGTATCTATTCAGCCCTAGGTCTGAAAGCCATGATCTAATATGAATCAGCCAGGGGAAAGAAACATGGGTGTCAAGAACTAGGAGTTCAATAAGTGACTCTTTGTACAGTACTAGCTCTTGTGTTGACCAAATTCAAACCCAAAATGCCAGGGTTCTCCAAATTGCTAGGGGGCTCGAGGTGTTTAATTCCCAGATCGTAGGTCAAGGGTGTCAATGGTGTATGTTGGCGAAGGGCAACAAGCTTTCTCAGAATTTTATTTTCACCAGTAATTAGGGATTTAAGAGTGCCAATTCTCCAAATCTCCGCACCATATAGTGCTGCAGTTTGAGCTCTGGCCCTATATACCTCCTGAGCAGGAGTGATGGCTTTGGTGGATGTTGCAAATTGTTTTTTTGACAATGGGGATAGAATTTTGCGTTAATTTAGCCTTTGACTTCTCTAACTAAGGGGCCCAGGTAATTTTGGAGTCCAAAGTGACCCCCAGATATGTGAAATTTGATACACATTCTAGCTCTGTCCCATTCAAGTAGAATTAGTTCTTGAAACTTCTGTGGGGCCTAATAGTCATGTATTTCACTTTACAATATTCATTAAGGCTATGACGCAGATTATGTGGGCCACTAGGTGTTTGGGACAGTAAGATGGTATCTCCGCAAATGTTAGGGTGCAGATGTGATTACCTCCCAATTTTAGTGAATCATGCATACATCTTTGAAGGTGTTTGACCAGATCATTTACATACAGGAGGAAGAGAGTCGGCGCCAGGACACAGCCCTGGCGCACTCCCCTCATGACTGGGATCTCATCAGTTAGCTCACCTCCTTTGCCCCAACGCACTTTGGGGTAGTTATCTTGGTGTAGGTCCCAGTCCCAGTTATTTATTTGATACTCTGGGAGGGTGCCGTTATTTCTGCTGTGCAAGTGCTGTTTTTCCTAATTACGGGGGTCTTGTGCCCTGCAGCCTTGCATCGATCTCGCGAGATGGAAGTGGCCAGGCATTCTAAAGTGAAGAAAGGTATGTATATGTATATATATATGTCGCCAGCAGGTAATTGTAGTTATATTTAGGACCTAGTTTCCATAGTAAGAGCGTTTTTTTATTTGGCAATATCCTTGGCGTTGCTTGACAAATCTTTGCAAAATATTTAAAACTAATACGCCAATCAGTTCAGCTGCTGTGTTGAAAGTTTCGGGTGATTCGTGAAGCAGGGGCAAAAAAAAGGGGGGGTCCCAAAATGCCTTTTCCCCATGGTAGTTTCTATAGGAAACTTTAGACACGACTAAACCCGAACTGCTAAACGGAATTACACCAAATTTGACAAAAATGGAGCTCTTGGTCCAGAAGGCAATCTTTTTGTTAAATGTTGTAAATCCGTGTCGTAGTTCCTGAGTAATTTAAACATTTCTCAGAAATACAACTGTGGCCACGGTAGATCCGTAAACCCTCCCGATCTCATGCCTGAGATCTGATTGGCTGGCAACACTTCATACCAGAAAGTGTTGGTAGCCATCTTGTGACTCGGTTTGAACCCAGTCACAAGAAAAAAGGTGAAAAGGCAAGAAAGGGGGCAGGGTAGAAACACCCTGACCACCTAGGCCTGTTCGGGGGGTCCTACAGGGACATCCCCGGGCCAAATAAGCATTTTTTTTTTAAATGTCACTTTAAATCTGCGAATCCCGCTATACATTTTTAAAAAACAAAGTGCGGTCTCCCACGCTTTGTTTAATTAGGCCCCCTGGGTGGGCCAGGTATTGGGGGCAATTGAATTTATTATACGGGGGCCCCAGTATGTGGGGAGGCTCCAACCCCCCAGGCAGCCCCGGGGACCGCCACCTCTCTAGGGCTAATGTATTGTAATTCGGGGGCAATGCTGCACCCTGCAGGCCCAGGGACCACCACCTCCCCAGAGAACAAATGAAGTAAAGACAGGGATCCGTTGCGGAACCCCCCAGTCCTGGAGACAACCACCTCCCAGGGCTACAAAGTAGATGGGAGGGGGCCACGCGGCCCCCCTCCAGGAGCCCTCTATGGCCCTGGGGACCGCCACCCCCCATGGCCAGCTCCAGCAATGTTCTGTGGTGCCCACCCACAGCACACTGCAGTTTGCTATGGCTTGGCAGGAGCAATACTCCCACCAAGCCATAGCAAACTCTGCTTCACTTCATGGAAGCAAGAACATAAAAAATGCTCTCGCTTCAATGAATGTGGAGCAGAATTGCTTTTGGGCAGAGGGAGCTTGCATGTTTGCAGCTCCCTCTGCCCAAAAGCAATGCTGGCTCCTGCAGGAGGTGGGGAGCCTGCTGCCGCCATGGGGGTCTTAAGGCTCCCCCCGAAGTCCCCAAAAATGTGGCTGTGCCCCAGCTGTTGGGGTCCCTGGAGCAATATTGGCCCGGGTCGAGGGGTCGTGGAGAACCCCTACTCACTTGTTTTTCTTTAAAGGCTAAGGCCTGTCCCTGGGGGATTGGGGTCCCCAGGGCCGCGCGGCCCCCTCCAAAATTGTATGTATATATATATATATATATATATATTACCTACTGGCGGTCGCCAGTAGGTATATATAGTTAGGATTTTTTCTCTATGGGTTTTTTGAAAATTCTATGTCTAATAACTTTGGCGTTTGTGGACGGAATTGGCTGAAATTTTCAGGAAAATGGCACATTTTGTTTCTGAGCAGCCCTTGAAAATTTGGGGGGGGTTCGTCCAGTGGGGGCCGAGAAAAAAGGGGGGTCCCAAAACGTGTTTTTAACATTGAGTTTTCCATAGGGCGGTTGGCCTCACTTTTAGCCCGAACGGCTGAATGGATTTGCACGAAACTTGGCAAAATTGTAGGGACTGGTAGCCCGATGTGCCTTTTGTAGGTCTCAATATATGTGCTCCAGTGGATTTTGAGAAATTAACGTTTTAAAAAAGATATATATCTGTAACAGCGGACCGGTTAGCGCTCTGGTTCGCGGACTTTTCGCGCAACGGAGCTTTGTGAAGCGAAGCTGATTGGTTCTCCGGCGTCTGTCAACATTCCAAACAGTCCGTAGCGGCCGCCATCTTGTCTCTCGGTAGGATCGAGAGACAAGAGGAGGTCAAAACAAAGGGGGAAATAACTATAAGGGGGCATAGTAGATCCTCGCTGACCCCCTAGGTTTGATGTGGAGGTTTTAAAAGGGCCCCGCGGGGCAAAAAAAAATAATAAAAATAATAATTGAACGGCTGAATGGATTTGCACGAAACTTGGCAAAATATTAGGGACTGGTAGCCCGATGTGCCTTTGCTAGGTCTCAATATATGTGCTCCAGTGGATTTTGAGAAATTAACGTTCAAAAAAAGATATATATCTGTAACAGCGCTCCGCTTCGCGTAACGGAGGTTTGCGAAGCTGATTGGTCATTCTGTCACTGGGCTATAGTTGGGCTACATCTGGCTGATATTTGGGCTACATTTGTTTTTTTGTGTGTCTGGCGGCCATCTTTGGGCTACATTGGGCTACATTGGGCTTCATTGGGCTACATTCGGCTAATTAGCAAATAGCTCATCGCAAACTAGGAATGGTAAAGAATCGCTATTTATTCCTTAAAGTTCGCTATTTAGGAAATGCAAATAACTTTGATGATACATATGGCGGTTCATCTCTAACAAGATAAGAAGCATAGGGATAGATTTATGATGACTGGCGCATCACCAGGGATGTGTTAGTCATTCTGTGCCGCTGTTCCGTCACCTATGGTGTGCTGCATTTACAATGCGGCGCATCACGGGGCAAAAACAGCACAGATGCGTGATGTATCTGTGCCGTAAAGGTGGCGCATTGCTGGAGTTGTATCGCAAGTGTGATGAAGGTCCAGCAAGGGTCGGGGGTGCCCCTGTCGCAGGGTTTCTGTTCTCACACAGAACTGTGGACAGAGGATTGGAACCTCGGCGAATTAGGGTGTCCCAAAACTCACGTTAGTAATCAAAAACTATTTAGCAAGCTAGGTACAGTGTCACATTGGATATAACAAACTCTCAATGTTTAGACAATCCAGAATATGAACTTATAGTACCTCAGGATACGTGGAACTCATGAACAGTCGGTCGTTATATATTTCTTAGAAACCAGAACATGGAGTTAAGAAGAACACATGTGTATTTGAAATGTTTATTTACTAATGCCGTCTTCTCAGGCGTAGTACCTTAGATAATAAAAGTACACATATTATCAGTAGCAAAATTACCAGCATAGTTACTAGTACATAAAAAGCGAATGGTGACAGTATGTTAACATGCTGTAAATGAATAAGAGTTAGCAACACTTATAAGCAGCCGCGGGCCGTGGAGGGAGTTACGGTGAGGCAGGGAGGCGGGGAGGGGGAGAAGCAGGGTGGAGAATACAAGTACACATATTATCAGTAGCAAAATTACCAGCATAGTTACTAGTACATAAAAAGTGAATGGTGATAGTATGTTAACATGCTGTAAATGAATAAGAGTTAGCAACACTTATAAGCAGCCGCGGGCCGTGGAGGGAGTTACGGTGGGGCAGGGAGGCGGGGAGGGGGAGGGGCAAGGTAGAGAGGGCTCCACCCTGCTTCTCCCCCTCCCCGCCTCCCTGCCTCACCGTAACTCCCTCCACGGCCCGCGGCTGCTTATATCTCACCCTCCCTAATACACATATTATATTATTTGCTAAGAAGGTCTCTTTGTGTTGGTTTAGGGCGTGCCCATACTTTAGTGTCTTAGATTTGAAGGAATCACATCAGCATACACCAGCTCTCTCTTCATGTGAACCGCATCAACTGTTGTGTATGTGTGTTCGGCAAAGCAATATAAAACCCGCCTCATGCCCAGAATTGGCAGAAGTTGCACTTATGTTATGAGTATGAAGTCGTGGAGATCAGACCTCATAACAATTCTGTATCGTGTTGTTCTTGAAACTTTAGCACTCGCTGTACAGATATAGTTTAACAAGTAAAGCAGATAGTAGACCAATAACATATTATTCTCATGTAAACCACGATGAACTACTAGGTGGAAAGCTAAAGCAACAACTAAATGTCGTGTGCAGAAGTTGCAAAAAAGGAAAAATGGCGTTTAAACCGGTAATGAGCCCATGCTAACTTAACACGGTGTAAAGATATCCAGGACCTAGATGACACCTCCTCATGATCCGGAAACGAACTGAATAAGATAATAGAAGTGCCATCTCATGAGAGCAGATTGCAAGTTTATATGTGGACGGTCCGCAAGGTAAAGCATTAAAAACTAGGAAAATTCAATGCTAAAGAAAAATAAAACAGCCAAGTACTTTATCGAGTCTTAAGCCAATAGGCAAGGTAAATAATAAAAACTTGACAATTAAGTCAATGAATTGTCAATGAAATGCTAGTACTCAGCATATGAAACATGAAAAAGGTCTATGACATAACTGTGTATGCAAAATAAGCTGCAACAGCCTCCAACAGGAAGTCACCGTCTTCATCCGAAAACAGTTCAGCCATCCAATTTAAAAGCGGAAAAGAACATACGTGCTCTCCCAGCACCGGATCCTCTATCACCATCAGAGGACAGCTCGGTGGGTTTTCAAGAAAGCTGTGTTCCAAGAAAGACTGTGCTGCCGCCAGTAAATTCCAGGGACCAAGTAGTCCATGCATCAATGCCACAGCCATAATCCTTTCGCCAGGACAAATCAACTCGTGAGTAATGATAGGAGTCATCAGCTGATTAAAGTCGACGTCAGGAGAAACCGGTCCGCAGAGACACAAATCAATGGCCCAATCGAAATCACAGGTCAGGCAGTGAAATACAGGCTGGACACAGGTGAAGTAGGAGAACCGAAAAGATAATCCATATGCCGTGCTTAATATCGCCAACGGCATTGTGCCATAATATTCTAGCATGCGATTGCGGAACAGTGTCAGCAGCTGCAGGGTCGGAGGTTGCATAGGAGGGACATCCATATTTAAAAATGTAAAAAAGCACAAGAGCGTCCGCTGGTAATGCAAGTAAAAATGCAATCCACGAACCAGAGTGGAGAAAATGGAATGAAAGGGAGCAGGGATGACTCCAAAGATTTTCTCAAATGAAGTCACGAGACCACTGGTAACAACTTTAAAAAAGTGTGCCAGGGATTTTGTGGAGGATGCGTTAAAGATAGTCGGAAACATGTTGCTGAAATTGAAAGGCAAACCTGTGTACGGGTGTTCGCTATGTGAAGTACGAAAGTTTCACGGGCCGAACTCAAGGCCACCTCTCTCTGAGACAACAGAGCTCTTATTCTTGTCATGCCGTTGAAACGTGTCCCAAGGTTGGTATTTGTGGCCAGATTGAAAACTCCCTATGTTCATGTGTGGGAGGAAATAGAACATTTCTGCAGCAAATAACCCGTTCACTTACTGTTACGATAAAAGGAATACTTTTAATTAACTCAGAACAATCTTCATTATTGAGCATCAAATAACTACCATTTTCCAACAACTTGAACGTGGGGATGATAGCAGGAACTGGCGTGCCTTGCAACACGCAAGCCATATTTGGTCGGTGTTTGTTGCATGAATCGTGTAACTGTATGTGCCTACACATTAGTGAATGATCTGGCGTCTCAGTGCATTCCTCTCCATTCAGATAAACTTCTTGATCATCTTTGAAACATCTGTATGTGTATGGAAGCGACCAGACCTCATGAACAAAAGCACTACCTAAAGGTTCATAAAGACCTATTGGTATATATTTCATACAATTTGAAAACTTATATAAAGCAAAAGGCAGCGTTATTAAACCGTGGATAAGGCATGTTGCCAAAAAACCCGCAATCCTCTGCTGATGATGTCACTGAGCATGTCATGAATGATGTAATATGTGACATCATCAGTAGTGGATTATGGGTAATAGTATCTCTAGTTTACTCCCCTATAGCTGTCTTTCTTTTAACATAAGTGTGTGTTTCCTTCCCTTATACTTACTGTTTTTGGTTCGCTTCCAGTTCGCGTACCAGCGAGCGAACTAGGAAGCGAACTAAGAGAAATAGAGGTTGGCACAGTTCCAAATATTGTACCAATTTTTTAATAACGGGGAGGTAGTTCTGAAAAGAACTTTTTTTTTTATTTTTCTGAACATTTTTTTAATGTTTTTGAATTTTTCGGAACAGTTTTATATTTTTTTGGGGTTTTTTTGGAGGGGGCAATGAAAACGATTCATTGTAAAGGGCTCAACAGGAGCAACAAAACAAAAAAAAGAAGTATTTATTATTTTGGGCGTTTCGGACAAACTTGCATATGATAGTCAATAGCTCTGTTGATCAGAGTGATGCTTCTTTCTCCGTAGGAAATGAATCCATCGCAAAATACGCAGGTGTGTTTTACTTCACCAAATCTCATTTGTATATTTGGCACCATCTCCCTGCCCTCTGGTCCCGTTACTTCCGGTACAACAGATCTTCTGGCCATAATAGGGAGATTATCTAGGTCGTTCCGAAACTGTGCAGCACTGTAGTTGTTAGGATGCCACCTAGTCATATGGCGATGCATTGTGTAGTTTCCGAAACTGTATTTTTTGTCGGTCCCTCTGGACAGTCTATCTTGACATATAAGGCAAGTTACGTATCTTGCATTTACTTTTTTCTGACCTTTGGGAATTTTAAAAAATTGCCAAATGAAGTTTTCTTTCCGGTGAGACGTCTTGGGCTGCTCAGGCAAAAACTGCCTCTCTTCGTGCTCGTCCTCCTGTTCCTCTTCTTCTTCTTCTTGTTGAATTACAACTTGAGCAGGTGGTCCACTCTTCCTTGGATGTGGTGGAGGTGGTGGGGAAGCACCAGCTGAAGCTACTAAAGAAGCCATTGCTCAGTGATCACAAAGGGTCTTTCTCTCACAATGATGAAAGTCAGAGTGAGGAAAGAAGGAGGGATTTTCATCATTTGGGAAAAACAAGAGTTCTCAACCAATCAAAAGTGTTCATTTTAGATTATATGACCTAGTCTTACATCATTAGGAAACCAAAAGTGAAATGAACCAATGAAAAGTGTTATTACCAAGTCACATGACTTGCTGTGTTTACGTTAAGCGCTTTGCAGGGCCTCCCGGTTTGCTTCCAGAAACCTGCGCTTTGGCACTCGCTTCGCGTACCAGTTCGCTAACGTAGCACGTCATATGACGTATCACGCGACAACGTGGAACGTCATGCGGACGGGAGGCGTCACGATGTTGTTTTCTAACGCGGCACTTGCGGTAAAGAAACGTTTACCGGCTCGCGGTCTATTTCGCGGCATCAAGGTCAGCTAACGGGAAGCTTCCCGATTCGCGAAGCGGGAACGAAGAAAAAAAAATATTTAAAAAAAAAATTATTCATAAACATATAAAATATATTTTTGGATTTAAAGAAGAATACATTTTACAGCTACAGATATTAGCTGTTAAAAAAACAATGAAATTCACAGAAAAAACCATAGGTTATAGACCATATATAGTTAGGAATTAGCATTTACAAAACCTTGAAAATTCACTGAAAAAACCATAGGTTATAGACCATATATAGTTAGGAATTAGCATTTAGAAAACCTTATTTTACTCACACAAAACCATTGAAATTCCATATATAGTTAGTTGCACTAACTATATATCGCGCACCCGCAATCCACTGCTGATGATGTCACATCACATATTACATCATTCATGACATGGTCAGTGACATCACTGATGACATCACTGATGACAACATCCAGTGATTACGTGTTTCTGTAAAGTTTAAATATGTTTTACATATTGAAGAATGAGTGGATGTATAAGTGTCTGAATGAAGGTTTTAGTAGGTGCGTGATTGACTGTATGAGTGAGTGATTAAATGCGTCTTACTGAATGCACGGGTTAGTGACTAAACTGTCTGAAAGTGTGCATCAGTATGTCTGTTGTTGTGCAAGCTGCTGCATGTGTTGATCAGTAGCTATATAAGTAGCTATATGGGTTATTGATTGGTTGCACAAGTATTTGTATGGGAGACTGAGTGTGTGTATGGCTGGCTGGGAGGTGTGTGACTCTGTGCAGATCAATGTGTACTTGTATCAGTGATTCTATAAGAGAGTAAGTATGTGTTAGTATATGTTTCAAAAATGTAAGGTGTTCTGTGTTTAACTGTATAGATGAGAAAATGGAAGTGTGATTGATTCTTTTCAGGACTGACTAGGTGTGTGAGTAACTCCATGGATGAGTGGCAGAGTGTGAGTGTCTGTATAGGTGTATGAGTGCATATGATAGTGTTGTAAAGATGAGTGATTGTATGTATGAATGATTGTATGGGTAAATGAGTGAATGTGTGTGTAAACATAGGAATCACTGAGTGCGTATGTAGTAACTAGTATTGGTGTGTCAATGTTTTCAAAAATTATACTCTGTATTTAACACTGGGTGTAACAGAGGTTATATTAAAGTGTGAGGAGATGCATTGTATTGTCACATGAATGATATCATCAGTGATGTGGTCATTGATGTCAAATGAGATGTCATCAGTGATGTCATCAGTGATGTCATTTGAGATGTCATCAGTGATGTCATTTGAGATGTTATCAGTGATGTCATTTGAGATGTCATCAGTGATGTCATCAGTGATGTCATTTGAGATGTCATCAGTGATGTCATCAGTGATGTCACTGACCATGTCATGAATGATGTAATATGTGACATCATCAGCAGTGGATTGCGGGTGCGCGATATATAGTTAGTGCAACTAACTATATATGGAATTTCAATGGTTTTGTGTGAGTAAAATAAGGTTTTCTAAATGCTAATTCCTAACTATATATGGTCTATAACCTATGGTTTTTTCAGTGAATTTTCAAGGTTTTGTAAATGCTAATTCCTAACTATATATGGTCTATAACCTATGGTTTTTTCTGTGAATATATATATATATATTATGAAAATGTCCGTGATGTTGTGCGACTCGCTCTTTCCCAGCTGGGTAAGGTGTAAAGATGTTATTCACGGCTTTGTCCTGCCGCGGAGTTACGCACCTCCTGAAGAGCGCCATGCCTGCCCGAAAAAGGACGACTGTGACAGAATAGCGGAAAGCTTTAGGGCAGCGGCTGCCACCAGAAACTGGATTCTGGTTTGAGTCCCTATCACGCATGAAAGTGGCGTGCGGGGAAATCACGGCATTGATTTTAGGGACAGACATCGTCTACTTAATTTGGTATGCAGCCTACGGATACCAGAAAGCCTTGCAATTTGCCAAATTTGTAACGCCCACCAGAGGGAAAGAAATAAAAAAGGAAATAGTAATCACCTGGTACCCAGAGGCGAAACCGGATGCTGTCTGAAGAACTTTTCCCCCGAAGATGGCCGAGTGAATGGCCGAAATGCATTGGGACAATGAATTTTAACCCTGAATAAATAATGAAAATGTCCGTGATGTTGTGCGACTCGCTCTTTCCCAGCTGGGCAAGGTGTAAAGATGTTATTCCCGGCTTTGTCCTGCCGCGCCTCTTTATTTACCACTCTGCAAACACGCCTCTCAACGCACTTCTGTGTTGCGATGAGGTCCTCTTGCATCCAGAGGGCCTCAGGACAAAATTGTACTTCATCCCCCAAGCAGCAGTGCAACAGGAGGAGTGTTTTCAGAGTGGTGGAGAAAGGGGACGTGACCTCTGATGACCTCTCAGCAATCCCACTGTATGGGGCTTACTGGAGGTAACAGGTGGCCTAGTTGGCCCCTAAGGACCCTCAGCAGCGAAGGGGACCTCATCCCCCAAGCCAGGAGGTGCGTTTTCAGAGTGGTGGCGAAAGGGGGCGTGGCCTGCTATCAGAACTCAGCAATCCTGCTGTGTGGGACTTACTGGAGGTAATAGGTGGAGTAGATGGCCCCCAAGCACATCCTTAGGGACCAACTACCCCTCCTGTTACCTCCAGTAAGTCTCACACAGTGGGACTGCTAAGAACCACTTTGCAAACGTGCTTCCTGGTTGGAAGATAAAGTCCACTTTCTTCCTGAGGGACTTTGGGGGCCAAGAAGCCCTCCTGGAACCTCTTGTAAATCGTACACAGAGGAATTCCTGAGCTCCCTTTCTCCACCACTCTGCAAATGTGACTGCTAGTTAAAATAAACTCAGAAACGCACTAAAAACAAAGGTTTCAGGTATCTTATTGTTAGGAATTAGCATTTAAAAAACCTTCGAAATTCACAGACAAAAAACAAGGGTTACAGGAAGGTTATAGTTAGGCTGACATTTCACGCGTACAAAACCTGTGAAATTCAGCCGTTATAGTTAGCTGAGCGAACTATAACTCGCGCCCTACAAATAACTGCTTATGACGTCACAGATTACATCACTCATGACATGGTCAGTGATATCACTCATGACATCACTGATGACATATCAAAGGGCATCACTGATGACATCATCCACATAATCTCTGATGTGCTCACTCACACCCCTATATAACCTTTCATACATGCACTCCAACTTTCACACAACCCTTCTCAAAACCATTGAAATACCCATAGCAGTACTTACATACCCACTCACTCATTCATAGGTGTACACAAATCCACTCACTCAACCATAGTGCCACTCATACACCCACTCACTCATTAATATAGGCGCTGACATATCCACTTGGGCACCCATATAGCCACTCATACACTATCAGTCACTCATAGAGCTACTCACACACCTACTCACTCACCCATAGAGTCAATCACACTGCCATTTACTCACCTATACAGTTATACACACACCAAGTCACTTATTCATGCAGATACTAACACATACTTACTCACCTATACAGTCACTGACACAAACACAGACTCACCCATACAGCCACCCACAATAACTCATTCACACATACAGTCACTTATATACTCCAACACGAACATATACTGCCTTTCATATATGCAGTTACTCACCCATACACCACTGACACATCCATTCACTCACCGACACAGCCTTGCATATACTTAGTCACCAGTACAGCCCTTCACTTACACACTCACTAACCCATGCAGCCACTGACTCAACCACTCACTCATCTATACAGGGAGTCACACACACTCTCACCCACCCACACAGACAGTTATACACCCATACAGGTACTAAGACAACCAATCTGTCAACTATACAGCTACTCACATACCTACTCATCAACACATGCAGCCACTTACATACCAGCTGACAGACTGATGCAGACATTCACACAACCTAGTCACTCACCCATACATTCACTGAGACATATATAATCACTTACGTGTACAATCAGTCACGCACTCACTAAATCATCCATACAGGCAGTCATACACCCACTCAATACACCGTGGTGCATATATATTTAACACTCACAAACTTTTAAGAAACACTCACTGGATGATGTCATCATTGAGGTCATAAGGGATGTAATTTGAGATGTCATCAGTTATTTCATGTCATGAAATGAAATGGGGTTTTGTAGAGCGCACTTCTACCCTGAGGCCTCGTAGCGCTTAGGACGGGTGGGTAGAGGCAGCCATCAAACTGTGCAGTTATTGGAAGAGGAAGGTTTTCAGAAGTCTGCGAAACTTGAGTAGGTCTGGTTCGCTACGTAGGGTAAGGGGCATGGAGTTCCAACAGGAGGCGGCGTTCCATGAGAACGAACAGGCCCCCCATCGAGCTCATTTATTTTTCCAAGTTACTGCCAGGAAGGTGGTACTGGAGCGTAGAATTCTGGGGGGGTGGTAGGGGGTGACTAGGGAGCAGATCAATGCAGGGCCTGCGTGCCACATAGTTTTATGGGCTATGCACATCGCCTTGAATTGGATCCTGGCCTGTATAGGCAGCCAATGGAGTTTTTTCAAGGCGGCTGACCCTGAGTGTCTCCGAGGCAGTCCCAGCAATAGGCGTGCTGCAGAGTTCTGAGTGACCTGAAGTTTTTTGATGGAGCTCGCCGGAGCGCCTAAGTACAGGGCGTTCCCGTAGTCGAGGCGGGACAAGATAATAGCCTGCACCATGATCCTCAGAGCCTGAAAGGGGAGGAGAGGCAGACTTTTCCTCAGCATCCTCATCAGGCCAAAGCAAGTGGCAGAGAGCTTGGTGGCTTGATGGTTGAAATCTATGGGTGCTGTCTAGCCATACTCCAAGACTTTTAATCTGATCTTTGGGTTCTGGTAAAGTGCCCATACAGGTCGGCCAGTCAATGGCTGCTCTGGGTGATGGGGTCTTACCCAGGAACATCAGTTCCGTCTTGTCCGCATTTAATTTGGGTGTCGTCTGCATAGGTGACAATTTCAATGCCGAAGGAGTGCACTATCTCCGCTAAGGGCTCCATATAAATATTAAAAAGGGTGGGACTTAGGGAAGATCCCTGAGGGACCCCCCAGTTGAGGGGCCATGGTTTGGATTGAGTGGCACCCTCCAAGACCTGGAACACCCGGTCTTCCAAGAAGGATTGCAGCCAGGTGAGAGCTAGCCATGTGACTCCGAGGTGTCTTATGTGTGAAAGCAGGATGTTATGATCCACTGTGTCGAAGGCGGCACTAAAATCCAGCAAAATAATTGCTGTGGTGCCGTCTTAGTCCAGGTACCTCCGATTCTGTCACTGCCAAAAGGGCAACTTCCGTCCCGAGCTTTGGGCAGAAGCCTGCTTGAGAGACGTGGTGTAGGTTGTTAAACTCCAGAGGGTTGACCAGAGTGGAATTGATATGCTTCTCATCATAAGTGATGCAATATGTGATATCATAAGCAGTGCATTGCGGGGGCACAAGTTATAGTTAGCTCTGCTAACTATAACGGCTGTATTTCACAGGTTTTGTATGAATGAAATGTCAGCCTAAATATAACCTTCCTGTAGGCATTGTTATTTCAGTGAATTTGTAAGTTTTTTTAACCTTTTAACATTTTTTAACCTTTTTTAACATTTTTTAATGTTAATAAGGAAAGAAAAAGAGGACAAAGTGTGAGAATAAAGAAAAAGGACTAAGAGAGTAGCAATTTACAAAGTGAAAGAATGAGGTCAGGCAAGACACTGGAAAGAGGAAAGTAAGGACAGCTAGAATGTAAGAAAGAAAACTTGTGAAATTTGATAGGACAGAACCGTGAAACACTTACAGACCTACACGAACTAAGAACCATTATGGCGGTCAGGTACACAGAGCGGGAAGACATGAACGCGCAAGTCATAACATACCCACCCAAGATCTCTAAGAACGCGGCAAAAAAGGCCAAACACAACCTACTTAAGAACAATCCGGAACATCTGTTCTTGGACCCCTCGTTTAGCACAGATAGGGGCATCATCATAAATGACCTGATATTCTTCACCAGAAGGACGGCGACCTGGCGTAATGTCGTGACAAAAAGGCTAAATATCGAAAATACGACCAACATCCCACACGGCACCAAAATTAGGAGCAAACCTTCAGCATGGTGCAGTGCTATCCTAAACATAACTATATACAAAAATGGAATTGTACTCATTCAAGCAGCTGACAGAGAACTAGTAAAATTTGACAAAGTATTCTCATCCTTAAAAGTAGAAGTAGAAAACTCAAGACACCAGACACCTCGAACACAACAAGTAGCCAATATAGTACAGAACAGTTCTTCCAATACTGATGGCATACCAAACATAAATCTGCAAGATCCACCTCAACCAACACGCCAAGGAGAAAGACCCAATCAGCAACAAAACATGACCTCACCAGACATCACAATTGACACAACCAACTCTGTCACCAGAGAAGCCGACCAAACGAGCGGCCAGAACGATCTTATACCTAACGCCGGAGATCTACTTGAAACTGTGATGGCCATACCGGAGAAGGTGCTTAAAAGGATAACTGTATCCCCGAACCCTCGAAACAATGAGAAGAACCATGCACCAAAAGAAATGCCGTTACCGATACTACATGACGCCACAACGCCTGGAGAGGATGGCTCAGCTCCGAATGAGACCGCCTACGAAGATAACTACAAAAAGAACAGGGTAGAGGGTATCGACCTTCCCCAACCTCCCCCTACTGCGAGTCCGGAGTCCCATAGATCTGTACCCGCAAAAACACCCTCTGCACCTAATAACATAAGAAGCAATGGAGACACCCCGAATAAAATCGAGAATCATAACAAAACTAAGGATACAACGGAAAGATCAGTGGGATTGAGGACAGTCCTTGCACGGAGAGAGGGAAGACGTAGAACGCAGACAGCCAGGCCAATCTCACACAAGAAATCAACCCGAACACTGAAAGAAGTCAATAAGCTCAAGGAACTAATAGGCAACCTGGCACAAGTATCGATGAATATCGCAAAGACAATGGAGGAAATCTGGGAGACTACGTTAAATACGCACACAAAGGTCGCACAAATCCAGAATCTCGTACTCCGACCCAACAGACCAAACAGGACTAATCCCTTAACAAATGAAGAAGCCCTGGCCTTACTCCGATCTTATGAAAAACCGGCTCAGGGAAAGGAGGGGTATATCGAAACTGTACCCATTGACTCTAATAGAGCGTCAAGAAAGAACGACAGGAAAGCAATTCTCCACAACTTACAACATATTCAGGTGATCACAACCGACACTGATAATGGAGACCCCGTTAACTCACATAAAGCCCTGAAATGTCTACTTCTTAACTGTCGTTCGGCAACTAAACATGCGTCAGATATAGCTGCCCTCATCATAAACAAGGGAATTGACCTGGCCATCCTCACGGAAACATGGCTCAGTGAATCATCATCTCCTACCATTGATCTCCTAGTACCACCTCATTATAACATTGTCAGGTTAGACCGACCAAGGAAAGTGGGAGGAGGTATAGCTTGCATTCACCGGGCCGAGATTAAGGTCAACCAATTCCAATCCGACCCCATAGAATCCTGTGAATATCTTGGTCTTAACATAAGATCAATAAATAACCAAAGCTATAACCTACACGCGTTCTACCACCCACCAGGAGAGAACACAAAGTTCACAGAGCAACTAATAGAGATAATAACGGCCAACTCTAACTCGGATGCCAACAACATATTCCTAGGGGACTTTAACCTCCATTGGGACGATGGCAATGACAAAATGGTTAATGCGATTAAAGACTTCCTAAATGAGCTAAACCTCACGCAAGCATGCACCCAGCCCACTCACTCACAAGGAGCGACCCTAGACTGGATTATTGCAAGAAACAAAGAGATCTCAATCCTTGCTATAGAACCGTGTGATTGGTCTGACCATCACGCCATAACATTCGCGATACCCACAATGAAAAAGGGTAGGACCGTGCAACCCCGCAAGTGCAAAAAATTGATTCGTGATACAAAAGAAGCCAATATTGAATTACTGGTAGAAAGATGTGAAAAAGACTTGAAGCCTCGTAACAATAGGCAGAATGTCAATGTCAATGAGCTGACGGATCACTACTTAGCCTCGATCGGTAATATAGTCAATGACACCCTGCCTCAAAAACTGAAAAACGTCTCTGAAAAGACAAAAAATCCTTGGTTTAGCGAGGCATTGAACGAAGACAGGCGAAAACTGAGAATGGCAGAAAGGAAATGGAGACAACATCCCTCCTCCCCTGAGCTGAAAGACCTCAGAAAAACTAGGAAACAGTATAACAAAAAGATAATCAACACCAAAAAAGAATTTATAAGGGCTGAACTCGACAACGCCACAAATAGACCAAGAAAACTCTTCGAGATCTTAAAACAACAGTCGAATAAACTAACCAAAACGACTCAAGAGAGCTCGAAAACTCCCATAAGCTGCGAGGAATTCTCCTCATTTTTCACAGAAAAAAACAAACTACTAGAAGTTGAGCTCACAAGTGCAGCAGCTAACATCATGACCCTAAACGAGGCTAAGACGGCATCTGAAGGTCCTCAAACAAAAAATAAGGCAAATTGGGACACATTTGAACTATTTGACCAGGGAAAGATCGCCAAAACGCTAGCTGAACTCAGACCGAACAACCACTATCAAGATCCTCTACCGGCAAAGTGTGTAAGAGAAATCAGCCACACCCTAACTCCTATCTGGACTGAGATAATAAATGCTTCACTTGCTCAAGGAACTCTCCCTGACTGCCTAAAAACTGGACAGGTAGTTCCCATCATCAAAAAACCGACAGCGGATACAACAGACCCGAAGAATTATCGACCTGTGACCAACATCCCTCTACTTGCCAAGCTTATTGAGAAATGCGTGCAGGGCCAACTGAGTCAGCACATCGCTAAATACTCACTACTAGATGACTGCCAATCTGGCTTCAGAACTGGACATAGTACTGAAACGGCGATCCTGCATATTGTTGACGATGCCTTACAAGCCCTAGACCAAAATCATGCGTGCCTATTGATCCTACTAGACTTGTCATCAGCATTTGACACTGTAAATCACGAAATATTGCTGACCAGGCTACGAGACAGGATGGGTTTATCCGGAAACGTATTGAAATGGTTTAACTCCTTCCTTCAGAACAGGACACAACTATTCCTGGTCAACCAAGTAAGCTCATCCCCGTGCCCTAACACATTAGGAGTCCCACAAGGCTCGACGTTATCCCCAGATCTATTCAACTTGTATGTAGAACCCCTCACGGAGATTCTTGGAAAATCACAGATCTCCTATCACATGTACGCAGACGACACGCAAATATATATGAAGATCACCTGTCGAGATGACATTGTCCTAATGAATGAAACACTAAAAGGAGCACTACAATGGCTAACAGCCAATCATCTAAAACTTAATGCCGACAAAACAGAATTCCTATTAATATCACCTGCAAAGAGTCAACCAGAGGTAAAAGAATGGACTAAACTGGTGACTGCTCTAAACT
Organism: Lissotriton helveticus; assembly: GCF_964261635.1. Lineage (NCBI taxonomy): Eukaryota > Metazoa > Chordata > Amphibia > Caudata > Salamandridae > Lissotriton > Lissotriton helveticus. The sequence continues at coordinate 1,036,009,431 of NC_136070.1, forward strand.
GTACCCCGACCCTAATCAATTCAGCTAAATCACTAGGAATTACGTTAGATAAGAACCTCGACATGAAAGACCACATCAACACAATGGCCAAGAGCGCCCGTTTCCACCTGAACTATCTAAGAAAATTGAAACCCTTTATCTCAGAAGCAGATCTAAAACTGGCTATCCAATCACTAGTGATCTCGAGAATTGAATACGGATGCACCACATTAGCTGGCCTACCGAAGACATCCATTGCACCACTAAAAGCCTGCCTCAACGCTGCGGCAAGACTCATCACGGGAACGAGAAAATTCGATCACATATCGCCCCACTTAAAGGCACTAAACTGGCTATCTTACGAAGCGAGAATTAAAATGAAGATGGCATGTATTACCCACAAAGCGGTTCACCTCAACACGCCAATATATCTAGCCAAGAAAATTAAGCTATCAGGAGGTAACAGACCAACTAGAAGCGCGAGGGAGCTGCTACTACGACCGGCCTTCTTCCACAAGAAAAAGACCTATGACCGTGCATTCTCCGGAGCCGCCCCCAGAGTCTGGAATTCCCTCCCCCCTAACATCAGGATGATTCAAAATTTTGTAAAATTCAAACGAGAACTGAAGAACCACTTGATGAGTAAATAACATACACAGAGATCCCCACCGACCATTAGTATGAACACTCAAGACAAAGAAGGTCGGACTCATCTTGAATAACAGGAAGATCAACTAGACAATGACCGAGTCCCGTTCAAACAGCGGCTATACACTCCAAGACTACCTCAACTATACGTGATCTCTACACTACATTTCACACCTTTAACGATATAATTCCCTACCCTACTTAGCTATCTATTTAATCCTTACCACATGTCAAACCTATTCAACTCTTATTGCTATTTAACCATGGAATTGCACTGATAACACTATGTAACCTACCTCACCGAGCCTGAGGATATGACTATGACTCTAGCCGTATCTTTGCACCTCTTAAGGCTTACGTTACAGACTTTAAGAAGATACTTATCTAAGCACCACTGTTAACATATCGCCTACTACCTCATATATGTTTGTTGTTATAATGGCTATTATAATGTCAATCGGTAATTTTGTAATCTTTTCTATGTTAAGCGCTCTGATACCCACGGGTCTTGTCCGCGCTATATAAAACTCTAAATAAATAAATAAATAAATAAATAAACCCCTTCGACGCTCATGACGAGCTGGGCTCGTCATGCAGTAGCCTCCTGCTACACTGATGACGAGCCCAGCTCGTCATGTAAAGTGGTATCTGCAAATTCCCAGCACAGGAGAAAAATCCCCATAGCGTTCAAGGTGTTAAAAGCTAATTCCTAACTATAACATCCCTGAAACCTTGTTTTTTTCAGTGGAAATATATATATATTCAAACTTGGATGTTTATGTGATTTTAACTTTGCATATGTATTTATATGGATATTAAGGCACTTGAAATGTGAATTTGTCTTCTATCTTTATGATCACATGATGTATGGAGGGGTGACTATGTTTGGGAGAAATGGGCACTATAAAAATAGAAAACGTACAAACAAATGATGCATGTGAACAAGGGCTCAGGTAGCCCGAAACGCGTAATGCACTCTTCACTAAACTGAGCAAATAAACGGAGAAATCCAACATCTGGTCCTGTGGTCTGTCTCCTACGATTCTGAGGAGTTCTTTGTGGATAATTACGGAGGTCGGCTTGCCTTCGTCAACAGACCCCTTTCCCTGAAGTGGCGTTCTGCTTTCAAGCCGAGGATTTAAAGTATTCGAGTTGGATATTTGCAGACGCCCCCTCAGCAGCAAAGCAGCCTGTCACGACGATTGGTGTGGATCCGCGGATGGAAGCGGAGTCGGAGGTCTCCGTTTTGGTCGTGTGGTGAGAATACCGTCGTGGTGAGTAATAATTGTGGCAGTGCAGAGGTGGGAAAGCAACACTTTTTTGTGTGGACCGATCTTCATGAAACGCCTTAAGAGACTGGGAGAAGCGCAAAGCGGCCGGCGTTTCAAGAGTGCGTAATACAGTAATCAAACAATTAAGCGGCTCAAGTTTACTGTGGGAGAGGCATGTCCGCCGAGGAGTTCCGTGCAAGGGAGGAGGAAGCCAAAGGGCTATTTGAACAAATCTCTGCGCCAGGATATAATGGCGACAAGCAGCCCCCAACTAATGCATCAATTAGGGAGGAAACAAACATCGTAACGCTATACAAAGAGCTGGAAAAGCAGAGGCGCCTGGAGATAACGAAGTGGTGGGAGCATTACTCGTTATCTAAATACATAGCTGTTGGACGGGTCCCAAGGGGGTTACGAATACTACTTGCACCAAGTTTCGAAAATCCCAACCCATTGATGCTTAAAGAATGGGGTGAAAATAATCTAACTGCTTCTATGAACTCTGTTCGAATTTTAACAAAATATGCAGCCATAGATCGAGCAGAGATTTTGTTAACCATCGAGAAAATCCAAGAGGATATTGATAAGATTACGGAAACTGAAACTTCGAAAAAGCTAAAAGATACAATGCTGGAAAGATTAAAAAAACGTGGGGATAAAATCAAAATGAGGAAGATAAGTAAGTTCGCCCAGGACCAAGCCGATTATGCTAATGGCCAAATGTTCACGTTTGCACGAAAGTATATTAACACAAAACGACAACAATATATGGGAAAGGGTAGTAAACAACAGACAACAGTTGTGGAAATAAATGCAAGCACAGGTGCGAGCGGCAGAAATAACGATGACACGCTGAGTACAACGTCAGTGGAATCTAATACCCTTTCAAGTACATCCAGTGTTTCAAGCGTGGGGGTCATCCACTCAACAACAACCGGAGACGATTTTCAATATAGAGCAGGAGCTTGATTTTTTAGTATCGGAAAGACTGTCAACACTCCGACCACGACAAAAGAATTTAGCCGGAAACGTCGGAATACAAGAAGACGCGAGAGACGACGGAAACAAAAGCAAAAAAATGCAGCAAAAGAAGCCACAAGGTTGGCGGAAAAAGAAACACCAGTGAATAATTCCATTATCAACCTTTCAGATGTTGTTCTGACAAAGGCGGAAGAACAACTTTTGTCCTTAGGCCTTAATTACTGCCCAGCACAGTCTTTTAAATATGCGCCAACTCGTGTTGACGTATTCTGCTATATACGGAAACTCAAACTCAAAAAGTTCTTCACACTACAGAAATTGAAAACTGTCTCGAACACTTGTACTACAGCCCACAGTCTCAGGGGCTCCTGAGATAGTGGCAGCTGACGTCCCTTTATTCGTGGACTTACATGATCTAAATGCGATATCGGATTCTCAATTGGCACCACAAGATGAAGAGATCTCAACTCAACGACGATTGAGCAAAATCAATATGATACAGAAAGGTGCAGGATTAACCCCATACAAAGGCAAGTCTGATTTTCTACCATTAATGACCAGGGTGCAATAGACACTTTTCATGACTGTGTGATTTCAGAGGTAAAAACTCTGTATAAGAAAGTTAACAGAAATAAGAGACAAGAGTTCAGTCAGCAACGGGCAAATTATTTTGCATTGATGAAGAGGCTAGGCACCAATCCGAATATTGTGATAAAAACAGCGGATAAGGGTGGCAACTTGGTCCTTTGGCCAAAATCTGACTACATCACTGAAGCGCATAGACAGCTGCATGACAGCGAATGTTATACCAAGTCTAGCAATAAAGAGTATGGACAAGCCAAGGACAATCTTTACAAGTTGCTCAATAAATGGAGAAGAGAAGGTTTAATTTCAGGGGAGGAGTTTAAATACTTGTATAATGAATTCCCCACTCAGCCTGTATTCTACCTTATCCCCAAAATACACAAAGGTATCTCACCATTATCTGGGAGACCAATCATCTCAGCAATCAACAGCATGGGTGAGAAAGTGGGCCAGTATATAGACTTTTTCTTGCAAGAACCTGTAAGATTACTTCCAAGCTATGTACGAGACACTACTGATTTTTAAAAAAAACTTGAAACAGTAGAATGGCAGGAAGATATGGTGTTAATGACTCTAGATGTTGAATCATTATACACCAGCATAGCCCATACTGACGATCTAAACGCTGTTAAACACTTTCTGAGTCGTAGGTCTGCACATTTCTATGAACACAATAAGGCCATCTTAAGTCTCATTGAGTGGTGTTTGTGCAACAACTTTTTTGCCTTTGAAAAGGATGTTTGGCGTCAGATGCGAGGTGTAGCGATGGGGGCCTGCTTCTCACCCAGCTATGCGTGTTTACACGTAGGCTGGTGGGAGAAGCAGGTCCTCAACAGGACGCACAAAACATGGGTGGATGAAAAAATAATCAAGTTCCTTAGATACATTGATGATGTGTTTATTGTATGGCAGGGTGAAATGGAGGAGGCTATTGCCTTTGTCAATGACATCAATGTCAATCATTTGAACCTCAAATTCACATCTCACATGAGTAAGAAAGAGGTGGAGTTCCTAGATGTCAAAGTGTATAATGATAGTGACAATAGAATTCAAACGACACTATTTAGGAAACCCACCGCAGGGAACACCACGCTTCACGCATCCAGCCTTCATCCTAAGCACACCATCCACAGTATCCCCTACGGAGAGATCCTTCGATTGAAAAGGATCTGTAGTACAAATGAAGATTACACTAACTGTGTGAGGGATCTAGAAATCAGACTAAGGGAACGAGGTTACTCCAAAAAGATTTTTGATCAGGCTTTGAAAAAAGCCAATTTGAGACCTCGAGATAGCCTATTCCTGGTCAACTCTGTTACAGAAGATTCTTCATCTAATGACGATGCCAAAAATGAATCATGTCCTAGGTTCATTACAGCATTCAGTGACCAGGAGAATTCAATTAGGAAAATCATTACTAAAAACTGGCCCATCATAATGTCTGATTCAGTGTTAGGAGCATTGTTGCCCCCTAAACCAACAATAACATTCCGAAGGGCACGCAACATGGGAGCTGTTCTGGACCAGTCATGTCCAGAACTCAAACAAAAAGCAAATTGGATGCAGACAGTTGGTGGATTCCGCAGATGCTCTAGTTGCAGGGCCTGTAAATTCGGGGTTAATAAGACCCATTATCTAACCCCATTTAGTGAGACCGCAATTCCAATTGTAGGTCAATATACATGCAAAACTGAATTTGCGGTATATGTCCTGACGTGCACTTGTGGCTTAAATTATATTGGGAGTACAAGCAAACAAGTGCACATCAGGATCCTCCAGCATTTGCGGGCAATCCTACATAATGACTCGAGCTATCCGGTTGCACGCCACTTTGAGTCTACACACAACAGGGATGTAAATTGTTTATCATACTATGTTGTTGGAGCCATACCTAAATTACGGAGAGGTGGCAACAGGGATTTAAAGTTAAGGCAGCTGGAATCCAATATGATATTGGAATTCGATAGCAAAAGCCCGAATGGCCTTAATAACACAGAGGATTTACACACTTTTCTCTAAAAATAGCCATGCACCTTTACATTGACCCTGTTATATTTGAGCCAAGTTATCAGTCACTGTTTCATGCTCCCAGGCAGTCAGGTTCCCTGTTGCCTGGAGGTTACTGTAGCTTTATGTATACACATAGTAAGTTTCCTCATATATCTTCACATCTTTATTCCGTCTAGTCAGGGTCCCTGTTAGTCGGAAAATATGAAATTCTCTTGGTTCTTTCCCTATTTGTAAATATATGTAATTTATTACCTATATTTATTGTGATATTTTTACATACTTTTTATACACAGGGTGTTTTTATAAATTTTAATAATGTATGAATATACTTGTTTGGATTTTGAAATACTTTTATCATGATTTTTATAATGAACAAAATGTGGTGTTCGACCCAACTGTTGAAAATATGATGATGAGGTGCAATATTTACAAGCAGGTCTCTTTTTGCACATTGGCACTTTTTCTTCCTCTAGGACACAATATTTGTCACAATTGATCTTTTGCACTTTATGGACATGCACTGTTTGCACTTTTGAAAAAATTACCTAATCTAATGTTACCTATTTTCAATTCTCTGGTCCCTTTTGATGAAATAAGGATGTATATTATTACTATTTAAAGAAAGACTGCTTTTAATTTCGTCATCCTTTTTCTTTTGCCCCCCTCTAGATACAAATATTTGATGGATTTATCCAGTGACTTCAATTCAAACTTGGATGTTTATGTGATTTTAACTTTGCATATGTATTTATATGGATATTAAGGCACTTGAAATGTGAATTTGTCTTCTATCTTTATGATCACATGATGTATGGAGGGGTGGCTATGCTTGGGAGAAATGGGCACTATAAAAATAGAAAACGTACAAACAAATGTTGCATGTGAACAAGGGCTCAGGTAGCCCGAAATGCGTAATGCACTCTTCACTAAACTGAGCAAATAAACGGAGAAATCCAACATCTGGTCCTGTGGTCTGTCTCCTACGTTTCTGAGGAGTTCTTTGTGGATATATATATATATATATATATATATATATATATATATATATATATATATATATATATATATATATATATATATATATATATATATATACATATATATATATATATATATATATTTTTTTTTCCCCCACTGGAAAAACAAAATTGAAATTGACGAGGTTAAAGTAAGATTATAGTTAGGTGAATATGTCGGTGACAACAAACTTTTTTCACAAAAAAAACCACAGAAATTCACCACTTCTACTTAGCAGAGCTAACTATAACTTGTGTCCCCACCAGTCACTCCTTCTGACCTTACATATTACATCACTCATGACATGTTCTATTACATAACTTATGACATGACATCATTGAGGACATCTCAAATAACATCATTGATGACAACGCGGATGACATCATTCAGGCATCTTTTGTACACATTAATCTATAAACTAGTATGGCATTAGAGGCCTGAAAGTAAGTACAAGTTCGCTTAGAATAATATAAACTATCCTTTATGCCATCACAGATACAACTCCCTTAGGTGTAGCGAGCATGTATTATGTGCAACACTGACCCTATACCATACACTTAACGGGTAGCCTATTCCACATTGACAATCAACCACAGATATATGGGAACGCTAATGCACACTGTATTTAATATGTATGCAACTGTTCAGATAAAGCAAGTTTCTCAATATACTCAATGCCTGTTCAAAAATTAATGCCTAACTATGGACAGCTTTTATCTGTATCAAACCCCTCACAGTCACTGAACCTACATTGAGAAATGACGTTGATATGAGTAGAAAAGTTGATACTATAAACTGAGTTTACTCTATAGAGAGAGTTTACTCTGTAACACACTGTTTGCAAACAGTGAAACTCTTATGATAAATACACCACAGAGTTTTCAAAATAATCTACTATGAACAGTGTACATTCTATGCAACGGTTGTCAAAACAGCCACTATTTTCTAAAAATAACTAAGATCTGAAGATGGCAAAGATCATACTACCTGCACCCTTCATACAGTGGTGAAAACATTACAGATTGCCTTTCCTCTGAAGCAAAACAAGCACGCGTATATCAATCAATCCAGATTTGTAATGCACAGCGGCATCACCCGTGAAGGTCTTGAGTCGGCTTGGGCGGTAAACATTGATCTACTTGCAAAGTTTGCAGAGTTTTCTCCACTCCGAATAAAGCGGGGAGTTCTGAAAAATGTATCAGAGTGATGCTTAGTGGAGTTTTTCCTCCCTCTGGCTTGTCAACATCAAGTTGGAGAGAGCGAATGAGGGAAAACCAACGACAGACCACTTCCCAGTGAGATTTCTCAATGCGGGCAGTAGCGGCAGGAAGTCGACTTGGCCTTACAGATAGATCAACAACAATATGAGAGAAAGAATGAGCACCGAAAGGATTTGAGACATTTCCCACCTCGGTTTGATAGGGTCAAATCTGATGCAGTAAAAACTAGTGATAGAGTGTCTAATGAAGAGCCAATGCAAATTGGCACTGTGCGAGGTCTGTTGACCAAGGAAGAGAAGAGAAGGAGTGGCAAGCCGTGTATGTATTGTGTTAACCCAGTTCATTTCTTTAAGGGGTGTCCCAAGAAAATGAAGAACAATACTTGGGTAAAAGACACACCCCACCAGTAGGAGGAGTTGCTCTGGTGGGTGCTTCCGAGGACACAACTCCAAATACTCAGTTACTTGTAAATACCTTGCAATCTTCCGTCCCTCATTTAATAATTTCCAGTTTGATCAAATTTAGAGATAAAGAAGTGGATGAAGTATCGGTCATGATAAATTTTGGGGCCACTGGAAATTTTTGTGACATTAAATTTGCTAAGTCCCTAGAAATTCATTTCAGCAAGAAAGAGAAGCCAGAACCAGTGCGAGCGGTAGATGGCACCAACCTTTCTTCCGGTCCCATTACTAAAGACACGGAAGAAATTACTTTGATTGGACCTGGACAACGTCAACCTTTTTTAGGTTTAGCCTCATTGACATCCCTCAATTTCAGCTCATTTTGAGGCTGCCATGGCTTACCGAACACAATCCAAAAATTGATTGGGCGAGAAGAACAATTGAATTGAATTCGGAATATTATTTGGGGCATTGTTTTGACTAATGTACTTTAGATCCTCGGCCATCTCCATCGTCTCTATTGGCCGAACAGTCACATGCGATTTGTGTTGTGGAAATTCAAAAGATTCCTGAGGAGTATCACGATTTGACATCTGTAATTGATGAGCAAGAGGCAAAGAAACTACCCCCCACATCGGGAATACAATTGTTAAGATCGAACTTGAACCTAGAGTGTCTTTGCCATGTAGCTGGATTTATGCTCTGTCAGAAGCTGAGAATAGTCTTCTAAAGGAATATTTGGACCAGTATTTAGCCAACGGGTTCATTCAACCCTCTCCATCCTGGTCTCATCTCCATTGTTCTTTATTCCAAAGAAAGATGGAAAGCTTAGATCTTGTATTGACTATCGAGCCCTGAATCAAGTCACTAAGAAAAACCACTACCCCCTGCCTTTGATTTCAGATATTGAGGTCGGTATTTTGTAATGCTCCTGCTGCTTTCCATCACTTCATCAACGACATACTTTGAAATTTTTTGGATGGTTTCGCCTTTGTATACATCAACGACGTTCTTATTTTTTCTGCAAACATAGAAGAACATGTTATGCATGTACGTACAATTCTGGAAAGATTGCTGGAAAACCAACTCTACGCTAAGTTGGAAAAGTGTGTTTTCCATACTAGTCGAGTGGAATTTTTGGGCTTCATTTTGTCTCCAGATGGTGTGTCTATGGATGATTCCAAGGTGAGAGCAGTTAAAGATTGGCCTTCTACGCAAAAGATTTCTTGGCTTTGCCAATTTTTACCGGCGCTTTATCCATAATTTTTCTGAAAAGGTTAGTCCCATCGCTCGTTTACTGAAGAAGAAAGAAAAATTTGTTTGGAGTATGGAAACGAAAGAAGCTTTTCAGTTACTAAAAGAAACCTTTACTGCAGCACCGGTTCTGTTGCATCCAAGTCCAAGATAACCCTTCTTTGTCGAAGCAGATGCTTCAAATTTGGCCATTGGAGGAATCCTGTCACAAAGGCATAAGGAGACTGGCCAACTTCATCCGGTGGCATATCGATCCCGTAAACTAACTGTTGCAGAAATCGACTATTCAATTGCGGGCAAGGAGTTGTTGGCAGTAAAGTATGCGTTTCAGGAATGGAGGAATTTATTGGGAGCAAAACATGAAATCATGGTTTTTACAGATCATCGAAATTTACAGTTTCTGAAGTCAGCTAGAACCCTTAGCCCCAGGCAATTGGGATGGTCACTCTTCTTCGCAGATTATAATTTTGTTTTGACCTACAGGCCGGGATCAGCAAATGGAAAGGCAGATGCTTTGTCTCGTTTGAATACTGGAGAAGGAAGTGAAATCACCAGGGAAGGACATATTATCCCTGAAGAAAAAATTGTTGGAACTATCTTGTACACTGAGTTGCAAGAAAAACTCAAGAATTGCCTTTCAGAAGCTGAAATGTTAAATTGGGTCGAGTGTGGAACCGGGAGAGAATTTAAGAATGGAAAACCCTACTACCTGGGAAAACTCTATGAGCCAGATTCACAGAACTAACTTAAGACAAAATCCTTATGCTTTTGTCTCAGCCTGTCATAGTTTGCTGATATTGAGGTCGGTATTTTGGTGATTTGAACTGTGAAGCCTCGCTGGAAAATTCAGGTATGTCTTGGAACTAAAGGATTCTCATCTGATAGGATACATTTCTAGTTGCTCATGTCATCCACAGGCCATGAGCTGGAGTATTGAACTTTGAGTTGAAAGTGGCACTTAGAACCTACGAGTGTGAGGCCAATTTATTACAGTATTAAACCCTTCATAAGTCTTGTTAAAAGAAGTAATTAGTGATTGAATCCAGAAATACTGAAAATATTTCTGAGTTGGAGATACTAATAAACTATGGCTTGTTTTGCACTCAGTTCTGGACTTCTTCATCTAGCTGCACAACTAATATTTTACTAACAGTACTAGTCTGCACAGCAACTTTTCTAAGTAAATATAAATATATATATATTTGTACTTATCACCACTAATCTCGTATCATCTTCACAAAATTTTGCAGTATCCTTTATTTTAAAAAAAGAGACTATAAAGACTTAAAGAACCAACATGAATAAATATAAATGAATTTGAATATGTAAAGAAAATTGCTTATGGTCTAACTATATAGAGAGAAGCAATTCCACTGGTAATTCAGGCAATAGAACAGTTTAGAACTACAGAGGAGTTGGAAAGTGTAGAAGGAGTTAACGGGAGAGGGAGGAGGTGTGTAAAGTAGAAATTTTGTGCTCTGTATTTACATGTGCTAGGAAGACCAAGGTCTGGGAATCTGTTGGAAGAGGCACCGCAGTGGCAGTCTCTTTTTCTCCCATTCCCCTTCCCCCTCTTTACTGTGAGCAGATTCCAACCTCGGCTCACAGTGGATTTGGGGAGCTGGGAAAAGTTCTTCTGATCCTGTAGAAGCTAAGTTCTGGTACAAGGCTCTGACACTGTCCATAGCAGGGAACTAGTTATGTAACAGGTCTTTAATATCTGGAGGGTCATGGTTTTCTCTAAACAGTTGTATAAGGATTGAACACCGTGTGCAGGATAGGTTACCCTTTCATCTGTGGTTCATAGTTAACACAAACCTGGCTACCCATGAAGTTTGTGGTATAGAGTCAATGTTGCACATAACACAAGCTTGCTTTACCTATGGAGGTTGTATGTATGATAGCAGTAATGATGTTTCCTATTATTCAGTGCTATTTAACACTTACTTTCATAGCTCTAATCCCATACCCGTTTACAGGGCATTGTGTACAAAAGAAGCTTCAAAGATGTCATGGGTGATGTTGTCAACGATGTCCTAGAACATGTCATGAGGGATGTGATATGTGAGGTCCTGAACAGTACATGGTGGGGCGCAAGTTATAGTTAGTGCTGCTAACTATAACTGCTAACTATAACTCCTTAATTTCTGTATTTTTCTAGTTTAAAACATTAACATTGTCAATGAGAATTTCACCTAAATACTGAATTTTAATGGTTTTTTTATGAGTGAAATCTGAGCCTAATTATGACGTCCCTGCAACCTTTGGGTTTTTCAGTAAATTTGGAAGGTTTTTTCAAATTAAATTTTCAAACTATAACGTACCTGTAACCTTTGTTTTTTTCAGTGAATTTATAAGGTTTTTTAAATGCTATTTCCAAAGTATAATGAACTGTGTAACATTTCATTTTTTATATAAATTAATATTTTTGGGGGGTTATTTCCCAACTATAACATTCTTGTAACCTTTATTTTTTAGTAAGGGGTGCATGAGTGTCTGAGTGGGTATTTAAGCCCGTAAGAGAATGTATGACAAGGTCTGAAAGTGGATGATTCACTCTCTGAGTGGGTGTGTGCTTCCTTGGCAGAAGAAGTGCCTAAACTGGGGCACCTGCTATGATGGAGAGTAAAGGCAACAGGATATCCCTTAATAATTTGAAAGCCTGTTTTATGGGAAGTTATCATCTACACACAGTAACCCTATTATCAAACTCTAAATAATGGTCATGTCACGACTCCATAGTGGATCCACAAAGCAAAAGCATGAATTCAATGCACAAGACTACATTTAAAATGTATCACTCGGAGTTTGACTCTATGCACATGACAATGGTTCTGTTTGTGCTTTTGTGAGTGTGTAAATATGTGTGTAATAGGGTGCATAAGTCTGCCCGTACATCTCTGAGTGAATATGTCAGGTTCTGAGTGGGTGTATGAATGTCTTAGTATGTTTGAAACTGTGTGTCTGCGTGAGTGTATGAATCTATGAGTGGGTCTGTGAGTTACTGCATGAGTGTCTGAGGTTCTCTGTGAGTGAATACATGGCTCTGAGTGGCTCTGTGAGTGGGTGTGTGAGGGTTTGAGTGGGTCTATGAGTGGGTGCCAGGGTCTCTAAGTGGGTCTGTGAGTGGGTGCATCAGTATCAGAGAAAGTATGTCAGTGTGTGCAAGAGTCTCTGAGTCTGTCTGTGAGTGCGTGTATGAGTCTCTGCGTAAGTCAGTGAGCAAATACATGAGTCTCTGAATGGGTCCGTGAGCATGTGTATGAGTGTCTGAGTGGCTCTGTGAGTAGGTGCCTGAGCTCCTGAGTGGGTCTGTGAGAAGATGCATGAGTGTCTGAGTGGGTCTGTGGGGGGTGACTCTGAGGGAGCCTGTAAATGGGTGCATATGTCTCTGAATGGGTGTATAAGAGTAGCTCTATGACTGGGTGCATCAGTGTCTGACTGGATCTGTGAGTGGGTGCATGCATCTGTCAGTGGGTCTGTGAGTGGGTGCATGACTCTCAGTGAGTCTGTGAGAGGCTGCAAGAGCATCTGAGTGCATCTGTTAGTAGATACATAAGTCCTTGTGTGGGTGAGTGAGTGCATGAGTCTCTGAGTGGCTTTGTGAGGGGATGCATGATTTTGAGTGGCTATGTGAGTGGGTGCATTAGAGTCTGAGTAGGTCTGGACTGGGTGTATGACTCTGAGTGAGTCTATGAATGAAATGTAATTTATTCACGCGCTACTATGCCCAGTGGGCGTCAAGGCGCCTAACTCAAAAAATTAGCTGCGGGCAGACAGAGACACGAGCTCACTGATAGGCTTTGGAAAAACACCAAGTTTTCAGAGCTTTCTTGAAAAGATCAAGTGAGGGCTGTAATTTGATCTCCAAGGGAAGAGTGTTCCAAAGTTGAGGTGCAAGGATGGAGAAGGCCTTGCTCCCCCATCTTGCCATCTTAGCACGTGGGACTACCAGTTGATTAAGCTCTAACGAGCGAAGACATCTGGTTGGAACATACCTAGAGAGCAAAGAACCCAAGGCATCAATCGGGCCTGCCCTCAGGGCGCTGTAGGTAAGACAGAGAAGTTTAAAAGAGACTCTGAAAGGGATGGGCAACCAATGGAGACTCTTCCTTGCCGAGGTCGCAGAGGACATCCACGGCAGGGCCAGAACGAAGCGCGCCGCGGCATTTTGCACAACCTGCAGGCGTTGAAGAAGGCCCTTGTTGGCCCCGGCATAGAGTGAATTACAGTAATCCAGCCTTGAGCCAACAAGGGCGATCACAACCTGTTTTCGTGCCTGTGGGGAAAGATAGTACGCGATTCTTTTCAGAATCCTGATAACACCCCAACAGGTGGCCACTGTCCTATTCACCTGCAGTTCCATGGAGAGCCGGGTGTCAAAAATGACGCCTAGGTTCCTAGCAGATTGTGTGGGTGTGGGGCAGATGCCTAAAGATGAAGGCCACCACTCACCTGACCACATTTCCTGGTCTTTGCCGAAGACAAGGACCTCCGTTTTGTCACCGTTCAACTTTAATGAGTTGAGAATCATCCAGTCTGCAACAAGTTGCATACAGGACTTAAAGTTGGACGCGGTGACATTCACGGAGTGAGTCAGGGACACCATAATCTGCGTGTCGTCGGCGTACGACACTACCTCCATCCCCTGAGATCTTACAAGTCTTGCAAGGGGGGGCCACGTAGATATTGAACAGGGTCGGACTCAATGCCGACCCCTGTGGCACCCCACATTGCAACGACTTGACAGGGGAGAGGTGATCCCCAAGCATCACTCGTTGCTCTCGCTGATGTAGAAAGGAATTCAGGAGACTCAGGGCCGGTCCTGCTACCCCTGCCTCCCTTAACCTAGATGTTAAAGTGACGGGAGACAGGGTATCAAATGCTGCTGTAAGATCCAGCAGCACTAGCACGGTAGTCTGTCCAAGATCGACTTTCCGACGGATGTTATCTGCGACCTTCGTCAGTGCAGACTCAGTGCTATGTAGCTTTCTGAAGCCATGTTGGGACCCATCCAAGAATCCTGATACATCCAGGAAGTTGGAGAGATGACAATTCAGATGGGCCTCCAACATCTTAGCAGGAGCCGGCAAAAGGGATATAGGCCTAAAGTTCTTCAATAGACCAGGGTCAAGGGTGGGCTTTTTAAGGAGTGGTTTTACAATGGCCCTCTTCCATGCCACCGGGAAGATACCTTGCTCCAGAGCTCCATTCATAATTTCCAACATTGGAGGAAGAATAATGTCCCTACAGTCCTTAAGTATTCTCAAAGGAACCGGGTCCAAAGGAGAAGCAGATTTCGTTTTGTCTAACAGGAGGTTGAGACCCCCCAATGAGAGCAGGGGAAATTGGTTCAGGACTTGGGGAGAAGTCACATCCCAGGATTCCAGATGTTTAACTCGGGAGAGGTCTTCTTCACTAAGAGTGTTCCTCTGTGATTGAAGAGCCACATAGATGTCATCTATCTTTTTATAGAAGAAATCTGAGATGTTATTACATAGCTCCTGTGAAGCAACCACGGGGTCGGGTACCTGGAGTGTACATAAGGAGTCGACGATCTTAAAAAGCTCTTTAGAGGACGTGAGGGAACAGGTTAAGTTGGTGAAATAATCCTGTTTCTCCTTAATGACCCTCTTTTTGTAGACTCGTAACAGGTCCTTGTAGACTTCTCGATCTCTAGGATCCCAAGACTTGCGCCAACATCGCTCCTTCCTTCTGCATTTTTGCCTGAGGAGTCTCAATTCTTCCGTGAACCATGGAGCCGTCGGTTTATGTCGTGCCACGTGTTTGAGTGAGGCGGGCGCTAACTCATCGACTGCTTTAGTAATAGAGTCAGCGAGTTCTAGAGCCGTCTCATCTACCATCCGCTGGGATGTGATATTCGTGCTACGAATAAAGGGGGCCAAGGCCTCATTCGTAAAATTCTTAAAGCTTCTTTTGAGGCATTTCTTAATAGTCCCCACCTTGACCTCAGAACGGGGCATATCCAGGGACAGTGGAATGGCTAAATGATCCGACCAAACTATCGGCACAGGAACGCCGACAGTTAATCTTTGATCATTAGAAAATATCCCATCAAGGATGTGGCCAGCCTTGTGGGTAGGGTGCATCACTCTTTGGACAAAGTCACAGGCTTCCAAAGAGTTAACTAGGGAGGATGTGTCCTTAGATGCCAAATCCTCTAGATGAAAATTCGTGTCACCTAGGATGGTAAAGAGAGATCTGCCAAAATATGGTTCCAAGATCCTAAAGAGCTCCGAGCAAAAGTTAGCTCTAGATCCTGGGTGTCTGTATAGGAGAATTCCAGCGAAGGAGCTCGAGGGGGCATTCACAATACAAAAATATAAGGCCTCAAATGAGTCTGTGGGAGTCGAAAGAGATTTTATAGTGCAGGAGAGTGTGGACTTAAAAAGAATGGCCAGTCCACCTCCTCTGCGTCGTACTCTATCCAGCCTCTGTAAGGCATAACCTTCTGGAATGGCTAAAAGGAGGTCGTGGCCAGAAGACTCAGAGGCCCAAGTCTCAGTAATAAAAACCCAGTCAGGTTGTCTAGTGCTTACAAAGTCATGGAAGTCTATGTTATGTTTGATCAGAGACCGCGCATTAATTAAAAAGCCCTGCTTGGGTTGAGAAATGGGCAGGCCAGGGGGAAGGAGAACAGGCTTCCTAGCAGCCTGTGGAGAGAGAAATTAAAAGACGTTTTACACGAAGGGCAAGACCTCGCCAGACGCAAGACCTCCGGAGAAAGCCGATGGTGGCAGAGGCTCACCGGGGGTCTAAAAGACGCCAAGTCACGAGACAGTACCTCGCTAACGGACAAATCGGACAAGTCAGACGTTGCGGGATCCAGCCCGTCCTGCAGCCCGTCCTCAGCGCGGACGGGCGCAGACGGGCTGAACTCAGGCGTAACTCCGGCGTCAATCAGGCGTCCCCGCTGCGCGTAACCGCTGCGCGTCTGCATGACTCACTTATGTACACGCCTAGTGTCCTTCTGACGACTAGAGCGTGAAGCCTACCTTCTAGCGCCAAAAAGCGGCACCATATACATCCAAGATGGCGCTACCAGGAAGAATGACGCCGGGAAGTGGACCCGCCCAACAGCGGTGGGTATCCCAAAGTTAGAGTGCAAGTGAGGGCCAGGCACTATTAAGAACAAGGGAAAAATGCTAAACCAAACAAATAAATGAAAACGAGGTGAGTTTAAAAACGAGCAGCAGCTCTGGTCCTGAAGCGCACAGAGCGCATGCACAGGTCAAATATCAGCTAGCAAGGAGGAGCAGGCAATTTTCCTGACTTATGTACACGCCTAGCGTCCTTCTGACGACTAGAGCGTGAAGCCTACCTTCTAGCGCCAAAAAGCGGCACCATATACATCCAAGATGGCGCTACCAGGAAGAATGACGCCGGGAAGCGGACCCGCCCAACAGCGGTGGGTATCCCAAAGTTAGAGTGCAAGTGAGGGCCAGGCACTATTAAGAACAAGGGAAAAATGCTAAACCAAACAAATAAATGAAAACGAGGTGAGTTTAAAAACGAGCAGCAGCTCTGGTCCTGAAGCGCACAGAGCGCATGCACAGGTCAAATATCAGCTAGCAAGGAGGAGCAGGCAATTTTCCTGACTTATGTACACGCCTAGCGTCCTTCTGACGACTAGAGCGTGAAGCCTACCTTCTAGCGCCAAAAAGCGGCACCATATACATCCAAGATGGCGCTACCAGGAAGAATGACGCCGGGAAGCGGACCCGCCCAACAGCGGTGGGTATCCCAAAGTTAGAGTGCAAGTGAGGGCCAGGCACTATTAAGAACAAGGGAAAAATGCTAAACCAAACAAATAAATGAAAACGAGGTGAGTTTAAAACCGAGCAGCAGCTCTGGTCCTGAAGCGCACAGAGCGCATGCACAGGTCAAATATCAGCTAGCAAGGAGGAGCAGGCAATTTTCCTGACTTATGTACACGCCTAGCGTCCTTCTGACGACTAGAGCGTGAAGCCTACCTTCTAGCGCCAAAAAGCGGCACCATATACATCCAAGATGGCGCTACCAGGAAGAATGACGCCGGGAAGCGGACCCGCCCAACAGCGGTGGGTATCCCAAAGTTAGAGTGCAAGTGAGGGCCAGGCACTATTAAGAACAAGGGAAAAATGCTAAACCAAACAAATAAATGAAAACGAGGTGAGTTTAAAAACGAGCAGCAGCTCTGGTCCTGAAGCGCACAGAGCGCATGCACAGGTCAAATATCAGCTAGCAAGGAGGAGCAGGCAATTTTCCTGACTTATGTACACGCCTAGCGTCCTTCTGACGACTAGAGCGTGAAGCCTACCTTCTAGCGCCAAAAAGCGGCACCATATACATCCAAGATGGCGCTACCAGGAAGAATGACGCCGGGAAGCGGACCCGCCCAACAGCGGTGGGTATCCCAAAGTTAGAGTGCAAGTGAGGGCCAGGCACTATTAAGAACAAGGGAAAAATGCTAAACCAAACAAATAAATGAAAACGAGGTGAGTTTAAAAACGAGCAGCAGCTCTGGTCCTGAAGCGCACAGAGCGCATGCACAGGTCAAATATCAGCTAGCAAGGAGGAGCAGGCAATTTTCCTGACTTATGTACACGCCTAGCGTCCTTCTGACGACTAGAGCGTGAAGCCTACCTTCTAGCACCAAAAAGCGGCACCATATACATCCAAGATGGCGCTACCAGGAAGAATGACGCCGGGAAGCGGACCCGCCCAACAGCGGTGGGTATCCCAAAGTTAGAGTGCAAGTGAGGGCCAGGCACTATTAAGAACAAGGGAAAAATGCTAAACCAAACAAATAAATGAAAACGAGGTGAGTTTAAAAACGAGCAGCAGCTGAATGGAATGGATGTATGAATGTCTGAGTTGGTCTGTTAGTGGGTGCATCAGTGTGTGAGTGTATCTGTGAGTGGGTCATTGAGTCTCAGTGAGTCTGTGAGTGGGTGCATGAGTGGGTCTGTGAGTGGGTAAATATATCTCTGAGTGTTTGAGTGAGTGCACAAGTGTCTAAGTGTCTCTATGAGTGGGTGCATGAGTCTCTGAATGGGTGTGTCAGTGGGTGTGTCATGATCTGAGTGAGTCTGTGAGTGGGTTCATGAGCCTCTCAGTGGGTCAGTGAGTGCATGACTATGAGTGGGTCTGTAAGAGAGGGTATGAGTCTCTGAGTGGCTTTGTGAGTGGGTGCATAACTCAGAGTGAGTGCATAACTCAGAGTGAGTCTGTGAGTAGGTGCATCAGTATCTGAGTGGGTGTCTGATTGGGTGCATACGTCTCTGAGTAGGTCTATGTGTGGATGCACGACTGACTGGATCTGTGAGTAGGTGCATGAACCTCTGAGTGGGTGAGTGATTGGTTACAACAGTCTCTGAGTGGGTCTGTGACTGGGTATGTCAGTGTATGAGTGGGTCTGTGAATGGGTGCATGAGTCTATCAATGGGTCTGTGAGTGGGTGAGTCTCTGAGTGGGTGGCTGCTTAAGTGGCTGAAAGTGTACTTTTTTATGTTTTCGGCAAGGTTTGCTACTCTGCCACAATGTTACAATGGGGGGCTGTGCTGAGCATTGTAACAGGTCCGCAACTCCAACCATGTGGAAAAAAATGTTTTCCCGCATTTTAACACTTATAAGGGGTCCCTCAGAGACCCCTACAATGCACCCATGGGGGTCTAGGTACCCCCACCCTGACTCCATTTGCAGTTTATAGATTTTATTTTCATCCACTGTGTCCTGTATCATAAAATGGCAGCTACAACTTTTTCCACATGTTGTGGCCAGTCAATCACACCACTCCTTCTGGCACGTAGGCATCCCTAGATTTCCAAATGTGGATTTCTTTTAATATCTCAAAAACTACTGAATGGATTTACACCAAATCACAACAAGCACTTTTTCTGAGCCAAGAGCTAGCTTTCTGCCAAATGTGGTGTAATTCCATTCAGTGGTTTGAGCTGTAGTCATGTCTAAAATCTCTATGGGAATTAACATGGGAAACACACTTTTTTTACCCTCCTTTTGGTCAGGCCCCCCGGTGGATCACCATGAAACTTTCGAAGCACAACAAGAGCCAACTTGACACTTTTTGGGGGAAGATTTTGCGAAGATTCATCAAACGGCACCAAAGATATAGTCAAGGCAATAAACGCTTTTCCTATGGAAACATGGTCCTAACTATAACTACCTACTGCCGACCGCCATTAGGTAACATATATATATGAAAGAAGGCAGACTAGAAACTAAATTACACAGAAAGCCTACTGCTGGCAATGCGATACTGCATGCAAGCAGCTTCCACCCGCGCCATTTATTACAAAGCATCCCCTACGGGGAGATGCGGCGCTTCCAAAGAATCTGGAGCCGAGAAGAGGATCTAAATATGGCACAACAAGCCTGTGCAAGCAGATTCAGAGCAAGGGGGTACTAGAACAAATGCATAGACCAGGCCATAAAGAAAAGCAGACAAGTGGCAAGAGGAAACCTGACAGGAAAGAACAGTAAAATGGAGACACAATGCCAAGAATCTTCCACATTTAGATTTATCTTAACATACAGCAAACAGGATAAACAAATCAGGCAGATCATCAGAAAAAATTAGCCATTGATTTTAGACGATCCTATCATTGGCCATACCCTTCCTAAAAAAGCCTCTATAACTTACACCAGAGCCACATCAATGAAGGATGTCCTGGTCAAAAATGACCCCATTTTGCAAACCAAAAACACCTGGCTATCACAGAGAAAAGGCTTTTTCCGCTGCAGGACGTGCAAATCATGCAATTTGGAGTAAATATAAAATTGTATGTTACTCCTTTCAGTGATATAGAAAGAACAATTGAGAAAGCTCTAACCTGCAAATCTGATTTTGTGGTATACATTCTGGAGTGTCCCTGTGCCCTTAGATATGTAGGGAATACCATACTACAGGGACACAAACGTATACTACAACATATCAGAGCTATCAAAAACAAGGACACGACGTACCCCATAGCGAGACACTTTGGGGAAAAGCATAATGCGGACCCCAAAGAGCTGAAATATTTTTTAATTGATGCTATTCCACAATACAAACGGGGCGGGGACACGGAAAAGAGACTCCAAAGGTTGGAAACCAGATATATTTTTGATCTTGATAGCAAACAACCAGGAGGCCTTAATATTACTGAAGAGCTTTACATCTGCCTATAAACTAAGGGTCCAAAAAAGACAACTCAGCAGATTACCCAATATATCTAAAAACTGTATAATTAAAAGAATGAAGGAGATAGGATGGTGTAATCTGACTTAGAACTAAGACAAGAGAAAATTATTGAACAACTATTAGGTTGTTAATTAACATGTTACGCTGCTGCAAACACCCACTTGGATATTATATAAAAATAAACTTTTTTACACATTTTTACACTTTTTCTTAGAAGGGATTTTATTTATTTTTATACACCTAGTTTATATTACTCTCACGGGTTTTAGATAACAAAAGTTTGGTAGAGTCAAGTCATGTTGTAATAGTTTTATGCATAAGTACTGTAGACTGCACTAGCACTTTTTATACTCATTTGCAAAAAGATTATAACATTTGTGACAGGGTATTTAAACCTGGACGTAACAAAAACTATCAACTAAATCAAGACAGCAATGTTTCATGATTTTAAGGTATTTAAACGTGAATTGTTAAATTATTAAAAACATATGTATTTGAAATTTTAAATGGTATTTTGTTTATGTCTATGCCAAACTATGCACTTTAGGCACCTGTCACTTTAAGGACAAACATGAAAAAACAGAAAAAAAAGAGGTTAAATATATAGATCAGCAGAATGTCCTGCTCCTTCACAGATACGAAGCAGGCACCGGCAACCAGAAAATAGTGAGATATTTATTTGTTAGGCAGAGATGAACACTGGACGACGACACGTTTCGGTGGACACAGCCACCTTGTTCACACAGCGCAGTTGCCATTGACAGGCCTTTAAGTACCACTTGAGTTACCAAATTACAAGGTGACCTGAGAAGCCATACTGTGCTCACTACGCCTATAGAAAATGAAGAGGGCTTGCAAAACTTATATAAACAAAATGCTTGTTATGACACAATAAAATACAGACATGTCCACATAATTGCTGGAATTAATTGCATTCACAGAGACAAGTGTCAAATGAAAATAAGTGGTGACAAGTGAAAATAGTAAATTAACAAGATACATAAATAAATAAAATTACATCAAATTCAATTCTGAGCAAGGCGTTATAGTTGGTGTACACACCTTGTCTCTGAGTACCAAAATAGAGAGCATACGTGGTGGCACATCATTAACCTGGGTCCCATGTACAATACACGATATGCGGATGGCAAAAGAGACACATAATAATAAGGTAGCTATATACTCACATTACACAATAAGTGTCATGGTGGTATATAATCTTTTGAGGGGTAAAGTGTACCCTATATATATATACATGTGGATAAACATTGTCACTGTATCCCAATTGGGCTTAGACCACTTGTGTGTATATACTGTGCCTTGAAATATCATGTACAAGTGTCTGAATAATGCTACAATTGCAAGGTCATAAAGGACAGACCAAGAACATGCCAGTTACTGATTCCAAGAGCTCTCAGGTTGAGAAACATGAATGTAAGTGGATAATATTTATGCAAAGCCCACTCAAGTGAAAACATTTATTGTAAAGTGAAAATGACCTGCAGAAAAATTCTGCATATGGCTTAAAGCACTAGAACTGGGCTGAAGGTCTGCGGGAAGGAATCCCCACTACTATGTGTGAGAATGGTGTCACAGATGAAAGTACATTTCTTCATCTGAGTTAAGACCGTGAGGGATCTTACTATTCAGCAGAATGATGTAGAGAGACTCAAGTCTGCATCGTTTGATCTCTCTGTTTCCACCCCTGATGTGATTGGGGACAGAGTCTATGACAAAATATCTCAAATCAGCACTGTTGCCCCCATGGGTTTCACTGATATGTCATGCGACTGGGTATGTTTTGTCATCATTATTGATTGCACCCAAGGGTTGAAGGATCCTAACATGAACCATGTGCTTGGTGCTGCCTACGTATACCCTAGGACATGAGCATTGTAGCACGTATACTACAAAGTCACTCTTAACAGTTGTACGACTGGCGTATCTTAAGGAGCGTATTCCATAATGGGCCGGAGATTTCATTGGTGTTCAGGCCGATGGTACACGCCTTACATTTGTGACACTTGTGGAACCCAGGGGATGTGGGTAGCCATAAATCTGATCTGACCATCTCAGGGCTGCTTGTGCACAATTCTCCCCTTATAGATTTTGCCCTCCTGAAACAGAGGAGAGGGTATTTGGGCATTTGGGCATGGATAGTCCAATAATCTGGTCGCTGCAAATCAGGACACAGTGTGAGTTCAGGATATTTCTTACTTTTTGCTGATATGTATTGTATCCCGTGATTATTCTTACAGTGCCTGATGTTTCTTTCTTACATTGATCCCTTTGTTTGAACAGAAGTGCCCCCCTTGATTTAGTCTGTACCTTAGTCTGTGTGTTTTTCAATAGGGCTGGGCTGTAGCCTCTGGCTTGGAATCTAGAGTCCAAGTCAGCCTTGACCTCCCCCAAGGAGTGGGATTCGCTGCAATTGCATTCCATGCGCAGGTTTTCAGCATAAGGGATACTTTCTGTGGATGAAAACTCTGCACATGAAGGATGGAATTTCCAGCAGTCTCCTAATGGAAAATATTGGTATGTATGCGGTTATGTACATAGACCTTCAGGTCTAAAAATTTGACCTGACTGGTACTGATATTGCTAGTGAAGGATAGATTTCGTTTGTTCTAGTGTACAGACTTAAGGCAACAATATTATCAACATCTTATGGTTTCATCAATAGATAGCATATGAACATGAATCACAAGGAGAACCAACTATATCTGGATTTTCTTACAAAATAGACATGATTTTTATTGATATTGGTTTTAGAAAATTCATTTAATTAAAAAGAAGGTTCCATATAAACTCATTCATTCATCCTCATTCATACAACAGAAGGCTAGCGCACATTAAAATGTACAACTTTTCTTCATTTCAAGTAAGCACAATGATAACAATTTATAATTTAATAAAGAAAAGGGCAATGTGGCACACAGGTAATAGTATGTTGCATTCGAAACACGGTTTGGCACTGAGCTGTGCCTTCGTCAGGAAAATAGGCCACAGTAGATCAAAGTTGGATTCTTATGTCTCTCAACTTGATAAGCAAAAGATCCTCTTTGAGTTGCTGATGGCTGTAAGGCACTTCTTGCCTTTTGGTCAGAAATGAGGATACACTGAATCGTAAGTATCCAGGAACAGGGCATTGTTCTTTAGTTTTTATTTTTTTACTTTTTGACCCTGGTTAGAGACAGATCTGGCATCCAGTTTCAAATTCGTCCTTTATTTAGCTATTCCGATATATTTGTCCAACAGTGCTTGCATTTATTTATATGATGCGTCCAATTTGCCAGATTAAGGGGTCCTCCGCACACCGTAATCACCGCATGAGATTAGTTCGTTGACATTAAGGCGGTCAACAAAGTCCTTTGCCGACTCTACAGAGCAATACGAAGAGGTCGTCGATGTAATGTGACCAAAGAACTATGTTGTCCGTCCATTCATCAGCAAATTCTGCAGTGAGCACCTGCTCCTCCCACCAGCCCATATGCAAATTTGCATAGCTGGGGGCAAAGAAGGTGCCCATCACAGTCCCCTCTATCTGCTTGTATGGTTGCCGATCAAACAAAAATAAGTTGTTCTGCATTCATAAAGACGTATGCTTCATCCCAAACTACATCATACATTTTCTTAAGGAAATCACCAGTACCTAGGAGAAACGATAGAAGATTCCGAACATGCTCCAGGAGAAAGTGGTCAATGTACTTGGAGGTGGTTTCAAACAGCCCCCCCCTGTGGCAGATCTAATAGGTCTCCCTGGGTGGTTGGTGGCGTGCTTAGAATCTTTGGGATAAGATAGAAGGCTGGGATAACCGGATGTTCTATCTTTAGGAATTTAAATTCCTTAATGGTAAGCAATCCCATCCCCCGCCAACCTAGACAATTCAGTATGGAACCTCTCTTTGATCGAATGAAAGCTGTTGGGGGACATTCTACTGTAACAGCTCCGATCATTAAGTTGTAAGTATACTTCATCTTTGTAAAAAGACAGGAGCCATAGCACAATATTGCCCCTCTTGTCGGACTGTTTGACAACCATATATTTCCAAGCTGAAATCTTATGCATGACTGCTTCATAATCTCACACCTGACCTGCAAAATCAACACAAAACCTTTCACAGGATTCAAATGCCAATCTTTTCAAGTCTGAAGTTACTAGTTAAGAAAAATGTCCAAACCATCTCTGGGCATGACAGGTGTAAACACAGAGTTAGGCTTAAATGGTGACTTCACCCAATATCGACTCCCAGTTGTCCCTCATAAAGAGAGCTATTCACACTGCCCTCCCTTTCCAACTGATTCAGATCCTGGAGAAGTTCCAAATCCGCCACTGCAAGGTTGCTGGACATTCAAATGGAAATAGGCTCTCTCGGTTCATCTAATCTTTCGGTGAGGGAATGAAAGTATTTTTGCAGCTTGAGTTTCCTCACTTACTTGAACAGGTCTATTTTTGTTTGGAGAAAATGAAAATTGGTAGGTTTGCACATGTATGTATATATATATTCACTGAAAAAACCATAGGTTATAGACCATATATAGTTAGGAATTAGCATTTACAAAACCTTGAAAATTCACTGAAAAAACCATAGGTTATAGACCATATATAGTTAGGGATTAGCATTTACAAAACCTTATTTTACTCACACAAAACCATTGAAATTCCATATATAGTTAGTTGTACTAACTATATATCGCGCACCCGCAATCCACTGCTGATCATGTCACATATTACATCATTCATGACATGGTCAGTGACATCACTGATGACATCACTGATGACATCTCAAATGACATCACTGATGACATCACTGATGACATCTCAATGACATGACTGATGACATCACTGATGACATCTCAAATGACATCACTGATGACATCTCAAATGTCTTACATATTGAAGAATGAGTGGATGTATAAGTGTCTGGATGAAGGATTTAGTAGGTGCGTGACTGACTGTATGAGTGAGTGATTAAATGTGTGTCACTGAGTGCATGGGTTAGTGAGTAAACTGTCTTAATTTGTGCATCATTATGTCTGTTGTTCTGTAAACTGCTGCATGTGTTGATCAGTAGCTATATGAGTAAGTATATGGGTTATTGATTGGTTGCCCAAGTATTTGTATGGGAGACTGAGTGTGTGTGTGGGTGGCTGGGAGGTGTATGACTCTGTGCATAGATGTGTAAGCAGTTGATTCACTAGATATATGGATTCAAAAGTGCATGTGGAAACAGGTGTATGGGCGGTTGACTGAGTGCATTGGTGAGTGAATGGATATCTGAGTGCTACATGTCAAAGTAAGAACATATGTAAAACACAGTACATGTGAGAGTT
Source organism: Lissotriton helveticus (assembly GCF_964261635.1). Lineage (NCBI taxonomy): Eukaryota > Metazoa > Chordata > Amphibia > Caudata > Salamandridae > Lissotriton > Lissotriton helveticus. The sequence continues at coordinate 1,036,035,334 of NC_136070.1, forward strand.
GACATATATAAATAACTGTGCATAAGAGCCAGTGAATGTGTGAGTGGCTGTATTGATCATTGTGAACTTGTATCAGGGATTGTAAAAGAGAGTAAATATGTGTTAGTATATGTTTGAATAAGTAAGGTATGTATAACTGTATAGTTGAGGAAATGGAGGTGTAATTGATTCTTTGCATGACTGAGTAGGTGTGTGAGTAACTCCATGGATGAGTGACAGTCTGTGAGTGTCTGTTTACACTGAGTGTATCTAAGGTTATTTTAGAGTCTGAAGAAGTTCATCGTATTATCACATGAATGATGTCATCAGTGATGTCATCAGTAATGTCAAATGAGATGTCATCAGTGATGTCATCAGTCATGTCATTGAGATGTCATCAGTGATGTCATCAGTGATGTCATTTGAGATGTCATCAGTGATGTCATCAGTGATGTCACTGACCATGTCATGAATGATGTAATATGTGACATGATCAGCAGTGGATTGCGGGTGCGCGATATATAGTTAGTACAACTAACTATATATGGAATTTCAATGGTTTTGTGTGAGTAAAATAAGGTTTTGTAAATGCTAATCCCTAACTATATATGGTCTATAACCTATGGTTTTTTCTGTGAATTTTCAAGGTTTTGTAAATGCTAATTCCTAACTATATATGGTCTATAACCTATGGTTTTTTCAGTGAATTTCAATGGTTTTTTAATAGCAAATATCAAATCCTTTACAATGTATTCTTCTTTAAATCGAAAAATATTTTTTACATGTTTTTAATACAATTTTTTTTTAATTATTTTTATTGTTTCGCTCCCGGTACGCGAACCGGTTAGCTTCCCGTTAGCTCAATTCGGAGCCGCGACCCGGTCCGCGAACCGGTAAACGTTACGTTTGCGCAACTGTCGCGTTAGAAAACAACATCGTGACGCGTCGCGTCAGCATGACGTTTCGCGTTTTCGCGTGATACGTCATATGACGTGCTACGTTAGCGTACCTGGAAGCGCAGCGGTACGCGAACCGGAAGCGATCCGCGGCACGGCCCGGACCGCGTAACGTAAACACAGCAGGTCATGTGACTCGGTAATAACACTTTTCATTGGTTCATTTCACTTTTGGTTTCCTAATGATGTAATACTAGGTCATGTGATCTAAAATTAACACTTTTCATTGGTTTAGAACTTTTGCTTCTCCCAAATGATGAAAACCCCTCCTTCTTTCCTCACTCTGACTTTCATCTTGGTGAGAGAAAGACCCTTTATTTACATTGTGACATGGCTTCATTAGTAGCTTCAGCTGGTTCTAACCCACCACCTCCACCAAATCCAAAGAAGAGAGGACCACCTGCTGAAGTAATTTTACAACAAGAAGAGGAAGAACAGGAAGAGGAGGAAGAGGAGGAAGAGCCAAGGTTTTTGCCAGAGGAGCCCAGGAGGTTTAATCGAAAAGAGAACTACATTTGGCAATTCTTTAAATTTCCTGAGGGGCAAAAAAAAGTAAATGCACGCTACGTGTTTTGCCGTATATGCGGTGATAGACTGTCAAGGGGGACTGAAAAAAAGTACAGTTACGGCAATTAAACTATGCATCGGCATATGAGTAGGTGGCATCCTAATAAATATAGTGCTGCCCAGCTACGTGATGAGCAACAAAATCCCCCTGCGATGGCAAGAAGATCGGTTGTTCCAGAAGTGTCGGGACCAGAGGCGAGGGAGATGATCCCAAACATTCAAATGTTGTTTGGGGAAGTGAAGCAAGTGTGCGTGCACTGCAACCAATTCATTTGCTACAGGGAAAGTAGCATCATTTTGATTATGAGAGCTATTGAAAATCATGTTTGCCCGAAACGCCCCAAAAAATAAATTCTTTTTTTTTTGTTGCTCCTGTTGAGCCCTTTACAATGGATCGTTTTCGTTTCCCCCCCCCAAAAAAAACCAAAAAAAATATAAAAACGTTCAGAAAATACAAAAAAGGTAAAAAACATGTTCAAAAAATACTAAAAAAAATATAAAACAACAAAAAAATTTAAAAAAAAGTTCTTTTCAGAACTACCTCCCCGTTATAAAAAAATTTATAGAATATTTGGAACTCTGCCAACCTCTATTTCTTTTAGTTCGCTCCCCGGAGCGCTACCCGGTACGCGAACCGGAAGCTAACCCAAAAAATTATTTTTTTAAAAAAGAACAGTAAGTATAAGGGAAGGAAACAGACAGTTATGTGAAAAGAAAGACAGCTCTAGGGAGTAAACAAGAGATACTGTTACCCACAATCCACTGCTGATGATGTCACATATTACATCATTCATGACATGGTCAATAACATCATCAGCAGTGGATTGCGGGTAACAGTATCCTTAGTTTACTCCCTATAGCTGTCTTTCTTTTAACATAACTGTCTGTTTCCTTCCCTTATAGTTACTGTTCTTTTTTTAAAAAAATTTTTTTGATCAGTCAGAAACAGTGACATTAATAGAAACAGAGAGAGTGAACAAGAGTGAAGAACTATGGTCCTCCTCAGCCACCCTCAGAAAACCAAGGGGGTCAAGATACATCTACCGTGCCCCCTTCTACCCATTCTGAACATTATTTGCCCTCCATCTTGTATCTTGATTCGACCGAAACACAAAATGGTGGACTCCCGTAACGCTGCTGGTTTGCGAACCGGGCCGCTTCCCGGGAAGCGGTCCAAAAAAAAAGGTGGGAAAGTAATTCACAGACACTAAGAGTAATAGAGACGGAGTGAGTGAACAAGACTGAGGAACTATGAGAAGAGAGGGACTGAGAAAAAGAGTGGAAGGAGTTGAGTAAGTAGGTAATAGAGAAAGGAATGAGGAAAGTAGCAAAGGCAGGAAACTGAGGGTTAAAGAAATGAAGCAGTGGAACTAATAGTAGGTGAATGTGATAGAAATGTAACGAAAAGAGTACAAAATATTTACCTTATAATTGCCGTTAAATTACTCACTTTTTGTTTTTATACTTTCAATCTGTGAAAGAGAGAACCAACATTTGAAAAATATTAAAACATGTATTTAAAAATTACAAAAGACAAGGGAAAAGATTGAAGGACAAATAGTTTTTCAACAACTTTGACACTGACAGAAGCTTCTGCTTCTCCAGGCCCCCTACACAGTCCAAAAGATATACATTTTAAACTAACAGTATCTTGATGCAGATGAAGTGAGGCCTATCTTAAAACATGGTGCATCTTTTGCATTGCTCTTGTTTCAGAAAAGTGTCGCTTCAGGATGCCAATAACATGTCTCCTATCCAGAGGTTTGTTTGAGGTGAGGCCTACTCAGAGTTCAAGATGAGATTTACACTTGTTGAAGTGTACAGAGGAGATAATATCTGTGAAAGTCTACCAATGAAGTGAGTCATGTCCACTGCACTCTTCAACAAAGTACAAACCTCCTATGTTTCCCAGGACAGACCTAAACTTGATCTGCACAATGTGATTCGTAATGATAGGAAACACAGGTGATGTAATTGAAATATGTGCAATTTATTTTGCTCATTTCACAATCACATCACTTGTGTTTCCTTTGCTTAGGTATCTCATTGTGCAGATGTAGTCTAGCATATGAAAGAATACGCAGAAGTGCAGCACTGTATGCAACACCTTTGACACTTACAGAAGCCTCACCTTCTCCATGCCTCCTACACAGTTCTACATGTACATCATAAATGCAAACAGTACAGAATTAATTATACATGTTAAATGGTTTATTTTTGCTGTTCTCAGAATGTATCAAATTTCACTAAAAACAGTGACTTGAAGGTATTCATCATGTAACAGCGGGGAAAAAAAAACACAATCAAAATGATTGTGTTTAAAAAACCCATACAACATCAGAAATCAAAATTCAGAACTCCTTAAAGTTAACTTACTTTCCATGACGTCCAAGGATGTCCTATGAACAGCTTACACTCTTTTGTGCTGTTATTACTTTCAGCCCGCCACTTTCTGAAAGAAAATCTCCATCGTTTTTAAAAACACGTTACATGCAATAAATGACTTCTTGCTCTCTACCACAATTTTCCACAAGGCCAAATCTGGTCAGAGCCATTTATAACTCTTGGATTTCTTGTAAGCCAATCCCGTCATTTGGCATTTCCGCAACTTTCAGAATTAAAATGTTGAAGATCATTTTCACAATCCTGGAATAGTAATATCTTCCCCTTCTTGCTCAGTCATGTTCTACATTTCCTATGACACTGATACTGCTTACTATGAAGCAGACTTACACTACCTCTATGACTACTACAATTATTTAATTCTCTACATCACTTTTAATCACAAAGCAATGTAAAACAGTAGACAGCATTGCAGACTTACATTCCCTCTACTCCATGTTTTGATTGGCTGCTTCAATTAGCTCATAAAAAGAAACAGTTTTTCTGAACTCATTGAAAGTGCACGTATTTCTTCATGACGTCCAGTCCTATGGTTAGAAGTTATGTCTCTGAACTACACTTATCCTCAAGGCCAAATTGTGTAGGAGCCATTAGAACTTCTTGAAATTCCACAGAGCACATCCCGAGATTATTTCCCTAAAATTTTGGTTTTAAAAACACCAGGTAAGAGTTTTTACGGTCATACGGCAATTTTTTTTTGAAAATTAAAACAGAATCATTGCAGAATGACCAGCCATTTCTAGACTTTAAATAAGCTGTGTAATGTCCTGATGTTCCATCAGGCCTACATCGTTGGAACATTAAAATGACATACTGGCCATATGTTCGTATAAATAATGTGGACATCATTTCAGATTTACATTGGCTACACTCCATGTTGTGATCAGCTGCTTTTACTAGCTTATTAAAGGAGACTGATTTACTGTCTGGCAAAGTTAAATATATAAATCTTTCTGAGTCTACACTAGTAGTACTTGATACCATACAGTTCTCGCAGTCATGCTGCCATTGATAAGAAAGCCCAAACAGGTGATCTACATCTACACCTTCAGCATGCAATACATCAAGCATATACATTAAAAACTCTTGACAATCTTGCTGAATATTTTGAGAGAATTGTGTTTGGCCTGAACATCTGTCTAACAGATTTCGAATTTCAGACACACTTTCTATGTTTCTTCTATCAGTGCTACATTTCTCTAACACAGAATTTAACAAACTGCAAAATCTTTGATCAGAATTGACCACAATCTCTTCTTTTACATTTTTTAGAGAAAACAAAACATTAACCACTACATTAGCATAGCAGTTGACACCAGAACTGTTTTCAAACTGAAAACCAACAACATCTTCAACAGAATCCTTTTTGTTTCTGCTTGTAATTTTAGGTTCATTGACTTTTTGTCTTTTTGCTACAACCTCCCCAGTATTGTTCTCATTTCTTCGTTTCCGGCCTACCACACGTTTCTCAAACAAAGGATACTGAGGCAAATGTGGCGCATACTCTCTTCTTAACCTATTGTATTCCTTAACACAATCTAGATCCGCACAAATGTTTGTGACATCACACTCAATCAAGTACAATCCAGATAAAGTTCTAACTCGTGACAATGCCACATATGCATACCCTCCTTGAACACAGAACTGCCAATATTCACCAATGCACTGTCTACACTTAAACCTTGCGATTTATGGATTGTCACCGCATATGCCAAGCAAACAGGAAACTGCTTACGGCGAACATATAAGTCTTTTACAAGCAAAAATCTAGCAGAACAACGACCAATTAGCTGTACTTCCTCAATGCCATCAAATTTAATTTTTAAAAATTCAATTCCATCTCTATTTCTGTATTTCACAAAATCAACAACATTACCCATTGATCCATTTACCAGACCTCTTTCAACATGTAAATTCCTTCTTAAAATTATACGGCAGTTCAAGCACACATTCAGAGTCTTTTCAAAACCTGCAGTTTTAGATATACTCTTCTCTAATGAATCCAATTTTGTTTTCAGATTCTCAGACAAAATAATTGTTGATCCCATATGCTCTACTCTATCAATAGCTTCCAGTTTCACAATCTCTTGCTTTTCTAAATGCAACATTTTGTTGTTAAATTTGGCACATTCTGCAAGAGTTGGCATCAAACATATTCCAGATTTCTTCTCAGTAATTTTCTGAAAAATATTCGCAGGCACAACATCTTGTTCTGGATATAAATTTGACAGTAATCGTGCATGTAAAGCTTCTTTCCCATGCTCGGTCACTTTTCCAATTCTAACATCTTGTAGAATAGTCTTGTAAACTTCATCCTTCGCCTGACGCATATTTTCATGCAGTTCAGCATAATTGAAGTTTAACCATATATTGACGTTGCCAATGCTGCCTAGGCACTTCCTGGTATCTTCATGCGTGAGCATTTTGAACACAGGTTGCCCTTTCACTGGTGTCAGCTGCAGAAGATCTCCGAAAACAATGATGTGTTTGCCACCAAATAACACATCATACTCTGTTTTGAGAACTTCTTGCATCCTCAAATGCACAAAGGCAAGCATGACATTGGAAACCATGCTTACTTCGTCAATGATAAGAAGTTTCATTTTCCTCAAGATTCTTGAAACTTCAAAACAAGCATCTCCAGATAGCTTGTGATATTGTAATTTGTTGTCATGCTCCACTGGCAGCATCAGTAAACGATGTAAAGTAATCCCTTTAATATTATGTGCTGCCAGTCCAGTTGGAACAGTGACAACACAAGACAGCGATGACTCTGTCCTTTCCTGCAAATAGCATGAAATTGCTTTAATGAGGAAACTTTTTCCAGTTCCCGCTTCTCCACTCACGTACAGTCGGACAGGCTTCAACGACGTACATGAGCACTCTTTCTTATCATGACTTAATCCATGATCAATTTGCATGGTAACTTCGTCATATATTTTCCTCTGCTCAACGTTGAGTTGTCTTTCCAACTCTTCTAAGTTAACCGCATCCTCTTGAGCATGTGCCATGGCTCTTTCCACTTCATTCATAGCAGTGGCAGCTTCATTTTCAATAACAGGTCCTCCTAGTGGATCCTGACTCAATGAAGCAGAACTCTGACTGTCCTGAGAACTGTCTCTGGCAATCTCGGCTGCAATCGTTGCTTCCTGCTCAATTTCCGCATTCAACATTTCTACATATTTGGGAAAAGCAGGACATTCTATGGTCTCCTTGGCGGCATTGAAAGAGTCTTCGTAACAGAGGAAATCTCCAAGCAGTTCCTCTTCTGCACGCCAAGGCTTGAAAAGTTGCAAAAGTGCTAAATAGAAAAACTCCTTTTTTTCAGGAGATTCGCCACTCAATTTTCGATGGTTTACCAAGTGGCATTTTCTTTGCTTGACCAGACATCCCTCACTTCCTATTACAGCATACACTCTTTTCTCAGTATCTTCTTTGATGTTCCTCTTGAATATGTAATTTTGCAGAACCTCATACAGACAAACATTCTCGAGGTGACTGCTTCGATTTGGATAATATGTATCCAACATGTTTGTCTTCAAAATGTCGGTACTGTTTGGCTCCTTTTCCGCCAAATACTCAATTTCCCGCACAGGTTTGAGAACTCGATTACGCGTTGCTGCAAGACCAAGACTCGCCCAAACGATACTCCTGGACTTGGCATAGAGACTTGCTGAAGACAACCGGTCAGAACATTCGTACGCTCCGATTTCTCGATGCGACAACATCTTCAGACTGAAACTGTACAACTTCTTGCTGAGGCTCTTTTCATGGGAAATGTCCTCCCACATATCCTTCAATTCTGTCTTCTCTTTTTTGGTGATGTAAGACGTCACATACCGAGCCACAGCCATACAGTTATCAGCCACAAACTGTATATCCATGTTAGCATTCCACATGGACAAAATCACCGGGTTGTAGTCGTTGATGTACTTGGACTCTTCGTTCCTCTTCAAATTGTAAGTGTTTTTAGGTGATTTCTTCATGACATTGTGTCGCAGCGAAGACATCAAACTGTTTACTCTTCCTTTAGAAATCACCGGTCGTGGAAAGCCGAAACGACATTTAGTGTAGAACTTGTCCTTGTTTCGGAATTTACGACGGCAGTACTTTCCACATCGATGGCTTTGGAAACGCAGAACTTTTTCTCTTAGGCTTTTCTTCTCCTTTGCGTTTGGAACAGCACACGTAGAATACTGTTGGATGAAACTCATCACTGAGTCTTCTGGATCCGTTCCAAATTTAGGTGCATCCTTGATCATCAGCAACATATGTATATGAGGAGCACCTCTTGCTTGGTACTCCTTTCTCCAGAAGAAATCCAACACCTCTCCAAGAGGTGGATTCTTCTTATTCATGATGAAAGACATCATAGCTTCAAATCTATGATTGAAGTACCTACATACATTGACTGGATCCAAAGAGCACAGTTCTCCGGGTGTCTTGAATTCGATGTTATCTACGTTAGCATTTGCCTCTCGTAGAAATTCAAGTAAGTCTTCCCAGCCATACTCGGCACAGCTCAGAGTGAGGAACCATGTGGGAGTACCTAAGTTCCTCAACATACATTTTAAATCACCATGACGACGGTACCAGTACTCATTAGTACCACGCTGACACGCCATGAGATTAATCAGGTGAGAATCCAAAATACTGTCTTGGACATTGACTTTATCCATAAAGTCACTTGCCGAGATGTTTTGCATGTGTATACCACTTTTCAAGATGTGGTTCACTGCATATGACAGTCCAGACAGATCGCTTTCAAACAGGAGATGAAACAAATAGGGAATGCATTGTCGAAACCTAGCATCTCCTGCATACAATCGCAAAGTCCGGTATTCAGAAGCAGGAATTTGATGAGGTCGCTCATCATATCTTCCTCCCTGACCTGTTGGAAAAAGCTGTGGGAAACACCGAGCTTCCAAACTTTCCTCCCAAACACTAATGGGACTCCCTTTGGCTTGTTTCATTTGAAACAACTCAATAGCATTCCCCATGACTTCCTTGGAATGCAAAGGATGAACACTATAATGTTCATATATTTCTTCACTAGTAGAGGGTTCTACTTTCTCAATTTGACCAGCACACAAATCGCTATCCTCTTCCTCACTTACTTCCTCTTCTGCAACATATACATTCTTATAGTATTTATTATTTTTTTTCAAATACAATGTTGCCTTTTTAACTTTCCTAACATCTACTAAATCTTGCCATATTTTCTTATTCTTTGTCGGAACCCCATTAACTAAGATAACCAGAGGTTCCTCTTCCACTTTTTCTACTCCAATTGTGTTAATGTTTTTCTTCAAATCTAGAGGCAAATAAACAACTCTTCCCTTTAATCCTCTCTGTAAATCTGATGGAGGCAATTTCCCTGTCTTTGGCTCCATTCTTACAATAGCCTGAAAGGGATGGATACTTTGAATCAAAATAGATTCATAAGTATTTAAATTCTTCAATTCAGAAGGAATCTCAATCAATTCCAGATTATTATGAACTGCTCTAGCAGGCATCTGGTTTTGATTTAATTTGTTACAACAATAAGTACACACACGTTGATCCAATCCCAAATCAAAACAATTTTCTACCATCAAGTATGTTGCGAAATCCTTCCATTCACTATTATTTTCCCTTTCACTTTTTGCATATAAATCCACTAACTTAGTCTGATTCTTATAATAAGTGCGTCGACAACACACACAAGTGAAATTTGGCCTCTCACTTGATTTGACCTGAAACGTCGCAATTTCCCTCTGGAAATTATCTGTACTGGAAACCTGTACACTATCTTCCACATTACCCGCTTCTTCTTGGTCAATTTCAACATTCTCCTCTTTACTTCCAAAGTAACAAAACTCAATTTCTTCACATATATTCTTCACATCTATTTCAGAACCATGCAAAAGAGCAGCGCATAATTGTTTAAGCATAATTGCTGGACTCTTAGCATAATACAACATTCTAACTAATTTCCTCACTTTATTATGATGCACTGCTAGCATCCTGAAATGATGAAAAACACTCTGGCATACTCTCCTGGAAAGACAAGCCAGTGAATGACCATGCAAAGCTGTCACTTCTCTCACTCTGCAAGGATCTAATTCTTGCAACAACATCATTTTCTGCTTCAAACTTTTCTTATTAAATGACCGTACAAAATCACAAAGCAAATTGATGGAATCCTGTCGCACACTGCAAATACTACTACACTTCCAGGTGTACACAGGACCCTTAGCACGTCTTCCTAAAACCTCATTACCTAACACCTCTTCTGCCTCTGTTGTCACAAGTTTTTCTTTTTCAACTGGACAACCATCTTTCACTTCATAAGCACGACCACTGGTGTCAACTGCATGCACCAAATCATTATCCTGGAAATAACTCTCCTCATTAAAAAATGCCTCACAGCTTGAACTATGCATCCATTCTCCAGAAAAAACTTCACAAAAATTACTACGATTAACTATTCTCTTCCATCTACTATTTCTTTTGAAATCATAAATTGCCTTGTTTAGCTTCCTAATTCTATTGATTATCAAAATAAATAACTTACGTTTAATTTCAAATACCTGATCAATAACTTTCTCAACTTTTTTTTTCTCTTATAAAAAACCAGTTTCTGTTGACCTTTCTTAATATTTTTGAACAAATTGCCAATTATCCTGTTGCGGAACATTCGTTTACGAATCTCCCTAAACTGTTGTTTCCTTCTACTATCATGCACAGAGTTATCTCTTGCTCTAGCAGTAACATTTTTCATTGGCCTTTCCTTTCCATTTGAATTCCTTCTCGTTTTATGGACTGAAACATTTTCTGTAGTAATATTTTTTTTACTACACATATTTCTTATGAAATATTTTGTGCTCTTACCCGGTGCATTCTTCGTGACTTGACAAATCTTTTTGTTAGAGGACTGCTGCTTATTTTGTTTCACCTGCTGTCTTTGACGTTTTGCAGCCTTTCTCTGTCTTTCTATTGTTGGCATGGTGAAATCTTGAAATGATCTGCAGTTGAATCTGTGGTAAAATATAATAAAAAATGTTATTAACCATTATTACCAAACAGTAAAACAATAACAGTGATCAAAAACTTAACACACTACTTGACATTTTAAATAGAAGATTTTTTAGTCCTTGCAAATTTACAATACAGAAATAGCAGAAAAGAAATGACATTTATATTTATGTTACCTGTGCTATTTTATATGTGAATCTGATCTAATTTTATGAGCATATTTTAATATTTTATTGAAGACACTACACATAACCTGCTTTTGAAGGTGTCTTTATTTTTAAATTAAACGGTTTACCTTTTTACTTTTTATTAATTATAAATTTTAAAAATAAATGTTTATAGTTCCATAGGCTCAAGCAGGTCAGCTTCCCATCCTATGTCATGTAATTCGGACAAATCTGCATCCTCATCACGCTCTTCTTCATCCTCAGGATTTAAATCATCCAAGGGATCAACATCCACTGATGTTTCAATTACAAGTTCAATGATGAGGTCAAAATCAACTGATTGCAGATTGTCGCTCATGTTGAGGTTGTCTTTATCTTTAAAGAAAGATAACAACAATGAGATGTTGCAGAGTAAGAGACAAATCTCAGAGATTATAATAGTAAAATTGTTTAACAAGAGTAATATTTTGCAGCTATTATTTAGCCATGTCCAGCAATGCTGAGCAGGTGAAGACTATGTCTAAATTTTCAGTGAACAGGACTCATCTCTTCTTAACCTTGGATAAGCCTCACCGACTCTGTGTGTCCTGCACATACTTAAATGTAAAGGGGCAGATTTATGTTAAATGGCACATCCCCAGGCATGCACCAGTTAACGTGCACCACTACTCTGCCACCCATGGTGTGCCGTATTTACAATCAGATAGGAGAAAGCTTCGTCAAAACCCTTCGCCTGCTTTAAGCAGGCATAGGTCTTGACGCAACATTGTGGAGATGGGGCACCCCTGAGCCTTGCTTGAGCTGCATCGCACTTGCGATACAACTCCAGCAATCACTACCTTTACAGCACAGATACGTCACGCATCTGTGCCATTTTTGCCCCATGATGCCCCGCATTCTAAATGCAGCACACCATGGGTGGCGGAACAGCGGCGCAGGATGACTGACACATCCCTGGTGATGCACCAGTCATCATAAATCTATCCCTAAGCTTCTTATCTTGTTACAGATGAACCGCCATATGTAGCATGAAACTATTTTGCATTTCCTAAATAGCGAATTTTAAGGAATAAATAGCAATTCTTTACCATTCCTAATTTGCAATGAGCAAATTGCTAATTGCAAATTAGCACCGCCGCTGCATCATAAAAGTGACGCACAGTGGCACAAAAGAGGCATACACCTATCATAAATCTGTCCCTAGCATTTTAAATGATTAATCCAGGATGACAATAAGGTGTGGCCTATCCAAAGGTTTGTTTAAGGTGAGGCCTACTCAGGATTGCAGATTAAAGTTACGCTTGATGAAGAATACAGAGGAGATAATACATGTAAAGGCCTACCAATGAAGTAAGTAATGTGCACTTTATTGCGCCAGTCATCATAAATGTATCCCTAAGCTTCTTATCTTGTTACAGATGAACCACCATATGTACCATCAAACTATTTTGCATTTCCTAAATAGCAAATTTTAAGGAATAAATAGCAATTCTTTACCATTTCTAATGAGCAAATTGCTAATTGCAAATTAGCACCGCCGCTGCATCATAAAAGTGACGCACAGTGGCACAAAAGAGGCATACACCTATCATAAATCTGTCCCTAGCATTTTAAATGATTAATCCAGGATGACAATAAGGTGTGGCCTATCCAAAGGTTTGTTTAAGGTGAGGCCTACTCAGGATTGCAGATTAAAGTTAAGCTTGATGAAGACTACAGAGGAGATAATACATGTAAAGGCCTACCAATGAAGTAAGTAATGTCCACTTTATTGCGCCAGTCATCATAAATGTATCCCTAAGCTTCTTATCTTGTTACAGATGAACCACCATATGTACCATCAAACTATTTTGCATTTCCTAAATAGCGAATTTTAAGGAATAAATAGCAATTCTTTACCATTCCTAATTTGCAATGAGCAAATTGCTAATTGCAAGTTACCCATTCACTTCCATGGGCTAGGAGGCTCATAGGAATGAAGGTTGCAATTTGCGATTAGCAATTAGCTCATCACAAAATAGGAATTTTTTCAAGCGTGCAGGGGTATCTCAAGAACACCCTGCTACACCCCTGAAAAAGAAATTTGGGGGCATATGGCACACATACATCCCCTAAGGACATGTATAGGCGTCATATGGCACCTTTTGTTTTTTGGAAAAAAAATGCTTTTTGAAAAGAATTCGCAAATTACCACAAACTAGAAGTTGGTGGTAGTTTCCAAATCCTTAATATCATTTTTTACATATTTTTTGTTTGATACATTGCATTTAAGGAATCGCAAAATTTGCAAATCCTTCAGTGCAATCGCAAAATAAGGAATAGCAAATTTAAGAATTAAGGACATTTTAAGTAATTTCCACATGTGCAGTGTTTTCAAATTATGATTTGAAAATCGTTTTTGGGGAAAAGTAATGGTTTGCAAATTTATGACAAGGACATAATGGTGTATGCTTCTCTATAAGGCATTTCAGTGTCTCTGATGTCACTTTCCCATATTACATTATAAGACCTTTCCCCATAGAGCACATTCCTTGTAAATATGCTCCCACCTGTGCATGGTGAATTTAGATTTTGACTGTTTGAGTCACATAGCCATGTTAAAAGTCACCCCAAAAAATTGCAAACGCTTTAAAAAAACACATTCATGTGTCTTAAGGACATTTTAAGTCATTTCCCCGTGGACAGTGTTTTGTAAGTGGCGCAAAAGAGGCATACACCTATCATAAATCTGTCTCTAGCATTTTAAATGATTAATTCAGGATGACGATAAGGTGTGGCCTATCCAGAGGTTTGTTTAAGGTGAGGCCTACTCAGGATTGCAGATTAAAGTTACGCTTGATGAAGAATACAGAGGACATAATACATGTAAAGCTCTACCAATGAAGTAAGTGATGTCCACTTCATTGCGCCAGTCATCATAAATGTATCCCTAAGCTTCTTATCTTGTTAGACATCAACCGCCATATGTATCATATAACTATTTTGCATTTCCAAAATAGCGAATTTTAAGGAATAAATAGCGATTCTTTACCATTCCTAATTTGCGATGAGCAAATTGCTAATTGCAAATTACCCATTCATTTCCATGGAGCAGGAGGCCCATAGGAATGAAGGTGCAATTTGCGATTAGCAATTAGCTCATCGCAAATTAGGAATTTTTCCAAAGGTGCAGGGGTGTCTCAAGAACACCCTGCTGCACCCCTGAAAACGAAATTTGTGGGCATATGGCGCACATAAATTTTAACAACATTCCTTTACCTCAAAAACGATTTTCAATTCATAATTTGAAAACACTGCCCACAGGGAAATTACTTAAAATGTCCTTAAGACACATGAAAGTGTTTTTTTATTGCCTTTCCAGCATGGTTGGGTCACTTTTAACATGGCTATGTAACACAAACATTTAAAATCTAAATTTGCCATGCACAGGTCGGAGCATATTCACAAGCAACTTGCGCCACAGAGAAAGGTCTTACATTAAAATGGGAAAAATAACATCAGGGACAGTCAATTGCCGTATAAAGAAGCATACACCATTATGTCCTTGTCATAAATTTAAAAACAATTCCTTTTCCCCAAAAACGATTTTCAAATCATAATTTCAAAACACTGCACATGGGAAAATTACTTAAAATGTCCTTAAGACACATAAAAGCGTTTTTTGATTGCCTTTGCAGCATGTTTGTATCACTTTTAGCATGGCTATGTAACACAAACATTCAAAATCTAAATTTTCCATGCACATGTGGGATCATATTTACAAGCAATTTGCGCCACATAATTCATAATTTTCTCCTTAAAGCACACTATTCTCTATCTAAATTAAAGAAATATTTTCTCACCTTAGCAAGTACTTTGAGTTTGAAAACAGTCTCAGAAACACACCAATTTGTCTTCAGCAGAGCAAAAGGTATGCACTCCAGAGTCTGCAGCTATCAAAAGCACAGAAATGCTGTAAATCTTCACACATATCTCTCATGTCACCCAATCAAAACTCTTCCCTCACTTTTTTTCAAATGAAAACCCTTCCCCCCTCTGCCATTTCATGCCTTTTCTGCATGGCAACCACCTCATTGGAAGACTTCGGGTGTTTGCAAGTTCACACAACTTTGTTGCAATTGAACTCTGAACTCTCAGTGCACCTGCATATCCAGTGCATTCTTTCATTTAATGATTTTTTATTGACCATTCAAAATACATCTTTCAAAGAACACATCCGTGCACCCTAACTTTCTGTTTTCAGCAATCAAAATCCACCAATCACTGTTACTGCTTCATGAACACAGAAACTCCACAGTTTTTTTCATTTTAAACTCTCATTTTTTCAACTGCCATTTCATTGCCACACTTCATCTGACTGCAGGAGAACCTTCTCTCACCATGTTTTCTGTCTGGATTGTTGGACATAGTTATATTCACTGGGCTCAAAGGTACGTTGAAAACAGGAATTTACCTAACCTCAATTTACAAGATGTGGAAATTAAGTGGTTTGGCCACAGAGGATTAAAATGTCACCAATTGATACCATTGGTGAAAACCTTTATGCATTTGCCCAAACCTGACCTGTTAATTGTGCACTGTGGAGGTAATGACTTGGGCACTTTGACTGGGGTAGGTCTGGAAATGCTTTTAAAGGACACCTTTGAGCAATTGATGGCACTTTTTCCTCAGACTGCCTTGGTATATTCAAATATATGCCAAAGACAGAAATGGAGGTGGTCAAACCAATTTTGTCCACAAATTGAGAAGTCGAGGAAGCATGTAAACAAATCTGTTTCAGCTTACATGAGAGACCATGGAATGGGCTCCCTGTACAACAATAACTTGCGTTACTACATGCAAGATATCTACAGAGGAGATGGAGTTCACTTCTCAGATGAGGGCAACAGAGTTTTCACTCTGAATTTAAGAATGTGCATTGGTACCTACTTATAAGTACCTAAATGTACCATAAACCCAAAAGCTCTTCTCAGAGCTACCCTACATCTAATCACTCACAATTATTATTTTACTCTAACATTTTTCACTAATTTTCAACAAAGTACGCTCCCGGGGCGCTACCCGGTACGCGAACCGGGAGCTAACCTCGCGAAATTTTTTAAAAAAATGGTTTTTTTCCGCACATATAAGCCTCCTCAGCCACCCTCACAAAACCTAGGGTGTCAAGATAAGTCTACCGTGCCCCCTTCTACCCATTCTGAACATTATTTGCCCTCCATTTTGTATCTTAATTCGACCGAAACACAAAATGGTGGACTCCCGTAACGCTTAAGGTTTGCGTACCGGGGCGCTCACCGGTTCGCGTACCGGGTCGCTCCCTGGGAAGCGCACCATCAAAAAAGGTGGGAAAGTAGTTCACAGAAAAGCCACTGGAGACAATTTCACCAAATATAGATTAGCTCATACTACATACCAATCCCTACCATTTTCACAAATTTGATTGGAATTCCATTTAGTCATTTAGCCTGTAGACCTCTCTAAATACCCTGAGGTAAATTACTTCACAAAACACATCTGAAGTGTTGGAATTGACAACCAATGAAAATGTTACTTTCATTTTCTACTTTTTTTACCTGACATTTCATTGGTTATATACCTGAATATATATAAAGGAAGAGAAGAAAACACAGCCATTTTGACTACTACTTCTTGCTGTACATTTCAATAGTATTTTCACTAATTCCTTCAACTTCTTTCTAAAGGTAAGTTATTATTTTTAAAACTGAAGTATATTGTGCACTATAAGTTAATATGGTAAACTTTTTCTGATAGATATATACTATCCCTCTGTAGTAGTTATAGATTTAGAGAGACTTCTCTGTTATAGTTATGGATGGAGTTAGGCTTCTCTTGTATAATTATGAATTTACTTACGTTAAATCACATACACTTTTTTAAATTCCTACTTCCACTCTGATACTATACACTGCCCAAAGATAAATTCACTGATAAAAAATGCCTATCTAAAATTATTCCCAACATTGCCCTATCTCTACTAATATATATTTTTTTAATCCAAATTTCAGGCAAAATGGAAGGCGAAAACCAAGTTTCTTTTGAAATGGACCTGCAAGAGAGCAGCCAAGAATTGATTGATACAATTGATCAAATTGACATTGAATTTTTCGATGAAACTTGGGACAATGAACTACTGCAATGTGTACAAGCAGTAGATAACCTCCTTGCAAATGAGGACATTTTACACCCTCAGAGACTACAATGTATATTCCATGATAATTATGAAATTTCTGACAATGAAATGTTAGAAAGTTTAATAAATTATGAAACACAATCACAATAAAAAAAAAATGCTTAAAAAATAAAGAAAATACAAAATAATCAACAAAACCAACAATCAATTAACATACTGCATTTGAAAAGTCTCTCATTCTTTTTTCATTGTAGTACGCTGCCCAGAACGCTTCCCGGTTCGCTTACCGGGCGCTACCCACGCAAAAAAAACAAAAAAAACATTATTTTTTTTTGCCCCGCGGGGCCCTTTTAAAGCCTCCACATTAAACCTAGGGGGTCAGGGAGGATCTACTATGCCCCCTTATGGTCATTTCCCCCTTTGTTTTGGCCTCCTCTTGTCTCTCAATCCTACCGAGAGACAAGATGGCGGCCGCTACGGACTGTTTAGAATGTTGACAGACACCGGAGAGCCAATCAGCTTCGCTACGCGAAGTTCCGGTACGCGCCCCGGTCCGCGAACCGGGGCGCGGACCGGAGCGCGCTTACAGATATATATCTTTTTTTAAATGTTAATTTCTCAAAATCCACTGGAGCACATATATTGAGACCTACAAAAGGCACATCGGGCTACCAGTCCCTACAATTTTTCCAAGTTTCGTGCAAATCCATTCAGCCGTTCGGGCTAAAAGTGAGGCCAACCGCCCTATGGAAAACTCAATGTTAAAAACACGTTTTGGGACCCCCCTTTTTTCTCGTCCCCCCCTTGACGAACCCCCCCAAATTTTCAAGGGCTGCTCAGAAACAAAATGTTCCATTTTCCAGAAAATTTCAGCCAATTCCGTCCACAAACACCAAAGTTATTAGACATAGAATTTTCAAAAATCCCATAGGGAAAAAATCCTAACTATATATACCTACTGGCGACCGCCAGTAGGTAATATATATATATATATATATATATATATATATATATATATATATATATATATATATATATATATATATATATATATATATATATATGATGAAACTTGCCGCTTGAAGGACACCATGCCGAGTGAACAGCAACAAAGAGTCGACCCAAAAGTCCTGGTGCAAGGTGGTTTTAATCGAATAAAGCCAGCGCTGCCGCCATGACGCGTTTCGCCTCCGAGAAGGCTTGATCACATGACACATATATATATATATATTCACTGAAAAAAACATAGGTTTCACCCACGTTATAGTTAAAAATTAGCATTTAAAAAACCTTTGAAATTCACTGAAAAAACCATAGGTTTCACAAACGTTATAGTTAAAAATTAGCATTTCAAAAACCTTTGAAATTCACTGGAGGTTGCTTGTGGGCTAGTTCGCCCCAGGGACCCCCAGTATGCGAGGGGAATTACTTCCTCCTCTGAAAAAGCGCCAGGGGGCTGCTTTGAAGAGAGTTGTAAAAAGGGGGGGCCTCCTTACACCTCTCTGCAACGCAGCCCCCTGGCGCTTTTTCAGAGGGGGAACTAATTCCCCTTACATACTGGGGGCTCCTGGGGGCCAACTAGCCCACCAGGAACCTCCAGTATGCGCCAGGGGGCTGCGTTGCAGAGAGGTGTAATGAGGCCACGCCCCTTTTTACACCTCTTTGCAACACAGCCCCCTGGCGCTTTTTCAGGGGGCTAACTTTAAGAAAATGCTGACGGGCTTTGTTTTGTTTTTTCGCGGAGTTCACGCACCGTACGCGGACCCCGCGATTAAAAAAAAAAAAATGTTGGCCTTGGAGGTCCTTGTGGGATCCCTTGAGCAGTCCTAGGGGGTCAGGGTATGTCTGCCCTGCCCCCTTTGCGTGTTTTGCGCATTTGTTTCTCTCCTTTCTTGTGCCTCGGTTCTACCGAGTCACAAGATGGCTGCCAACACTTCCTGGTTTGGAGTGTTGACAGTCAATTAGCATGCAGCTCGTGCTCGGGAAGGTACTGCTTTGTAAGCTTACCGTAACACCTCCAATATATACTTATGATTTTACTTTGATTTTCTCAGGAACTACTGAACGGATTTACACCATTTAACAAAAAGGCCCATCTGCGAACAGAACTCTACCTTTTTTCCAAGTTTGGTGTTATTCGGTTCAGCCGTTAGGGCTGTAGCCCCGGCTAAAGGTCCTACGGGAAATTGCATGGGGAAAACATGTTTTGGGAGCCCCCTTTTTTCTCGGTCCCCGCTTCACGAATCACCCCCAAACTTTCAGGGAAGGAGCGGAGCGGAGCAGGCCATTTCTTGGAGAAATTCGCGAAGATTCGTCCACCGGCGCCAAAGTTATTCCAAATAGAATGTTGCTGATTTCCTATGGAAACTAGGTTTTAACTATAACTACCTACTGGCGACCGCCAGTAGGTAATATATATATATATATATATATATATATATATATATATATATATATACATACATATATATATAGCCATAGGGTGATAAGGGCTTTTTTAGGGTTAAGGGTTAAGATGTTTTATTTTTTTACAGAGTTTTATATAGCACAAACTTGACCTGAATCGGGTATCAGAGCGCTTTACATAGCACCAGTTGCACTACATGAGGACACATTCAATTTTTTGTTAGGCACGGGGAGATTAAGTGATTTGCCCAGAATCACAGAATGATGAGCGTCATTGCCCGAGACATAAACCCAGTTCCCCAGATTCGAGGTCGACCGCCCTAGCCGTTAGGCCAACTCCTCTCCTCAGGAGAGATATTTTAAGGGTTTAGGTTTAGGTATGGGTATGGGGTGGTAATGGATTTTTTAGGGTTTAGGGATGTGTAGGTGTATAGGGTGGTGAGGGTATTTTTTAGGATTTTGGCGTGGGTAGCAGCATGGGGTAGTAAAGGTATTTTGGGGTTTAGGGTATTGGGTTGTAAGGATATTTTTAGGTTTTTTGGGTGGGTAAGGGTATTGGTCATAAGGGTATTTAAGGATTTAGGGGTGGGTAGGGCATTGGGTTGCAAGGGTATTTTAGGGGTGTGTAGGGGTATAGGGTGGTAAGGGTATTTTAAGTTTTAGTGGTGGTTAGGGGTATAGGGTGGTAAGAGAATTTTAGGGTTATGAAGTGGGTAGGGGCAAAAAGTGGGGAGCTTGGGTGTCTCGCCCCCAAAAAAACAATGTCAAATTATATACATACTCTCAATACCTTATTTGTACTTACCTGCATTGCAAAGGTATATGTGGTAAAGGCATATGCATGGTAAAGGCATGCATGTTAAAAGCATGTGCTAAAATGTCGCACAATCGGCACAGACGGGCCTTGGATTGGCTAGAGTGTGCCCTGTGGCGAACAAACATCAGTGAAAGGGAAAAACACATTTGAAGCCTCTAATACAAGAGTCCTGGGACTCACCAAGAAACGCACTGTTCCCCCAAACTCACATTCATTCCATGGGCCAGTTCGCTCCTCTGTTTTAAAAAGGTGCACACAGTAAAAACACACTAACTCTTGTCAGGTAAGATGGGCTTCTACAGAGGATAAGCAATGTAGTCCCACCACAAACCTTCACATACCTTCTCATGTTCAGAGACTTTGCTTTAAACAATGAGTGAGACCGTTTCCATCCCTTTTGTCTTGGGTAATCGCTGTCCGGTGTGCTCCATGCCTAAAACCTGAGATCTTGGGGGTACGCCACAGGCAGCCCGTGCACAGAGCCCTTTTCCCCATATTAAGCAGATATTCATTTTATACATTAGCGCTGGACTGGGCTGGGATCTGTTAAACAGTATACCCAACCCAGGAATTTCCTATAAAGCTGTATTAACAAAGCATTCCAAGCGCAGGCATGTTAAACAATATTTCTCCAAACGTATTCTCTAGCCTCAAACAATCAAGTTGCTTGTTGTCTGTTTTTTTTTGGGAGAAATGATCAAACCGGGGGTGGGGACAGCACATCCTGCGTGAAACCGCATCCTGAACAAGCATCACCACGATTCACTGTAAATAAATACTCTCTCCTTGCAGCACTTCCGTCAACTGTCACTGCCTTGGCTCCAATCACCTTTCAAGTCCAAACAGGAAAGCAGCGAAAAGCGAGTGAGATGGCAGATATGAGGTTTAATTTGCTTTTCACTGCAGTTTTCATTGGCGGTGCGCTTCCGATTCGCCGGGATTGCCAGCTGCCTGGAATCACTCTTGGGCCCTGTCTTTTCCTGTTAACCTTCATAATTGTATTATTACGGGCAAGCCCACATAACCGTGTGACAGAAGCTACAAAGGCTGTGCGGCTCGTGCCCCGCCTCACGCGCAGGCTGCCAGCTCCAGGGCTGCACACAAAATGACAACACTGAGGTTTCCTCGTCGCCATAGATTTTATATAACTGAAGACTAAAGACTCACAAAGGAAGGATGATGTAAAGATGTTGAGCTGTCTATTATGGGAACATATCTGAGGTGGAACACTTTATTAAGTACATTACAGAAAGAATCTTTAAAGTTTGTGGGTGTGTTAATCCCTTGCGTTTCCTTAAAGTAAGTGCCTCCATGTGAACTCTCTCCTTTCGTTTCTGCCAGACCGATTAGCTGTCTTTAGAGTGGGGATGTTAAAAATGAAAAATGTGGGGGACTCAACACTTAGGAGACAGGCGGCTTTCAAAAATCTAAGTACATGATAGACAGTTTAACATTGGTCCAGTACATATGTCAAAGAGGAACATGAATACAGCCTGTGCTATTGTTCTTTCTTTTATGTCTATGCCCACTGTGCCAGGATAAGAACATATCCAGGCTTTTGTGATGCTCCCCTTGTTTCTTTTATATTCAGGCGTTTGTGATGTTTCCCATGTTAATTTCCTGGGTGCCTTGCACAGTTCATGGACACAGTATTCAAGAGGGAGAATAATAGATTATAATAATACCTTCTTTCTCTACAACGCTATACGCCACCTTTGGCAGTATGAAGCACAGTAAATAATAGATCCGGCTATTACATTACATTAGTAGCCACCATATGTAAGATTATCAGCAGTGATCACATCAGTGCATCAGGAACAGATGCCTTCAGTAATGTAAAACATGGTTTGTCAGTGTGGAAGGCCTCTACACGGGTAATACATAACAGCCATAGATGCAATACCTTGGCACCAAGATGATAAAATTAGTAATGAGTCTCCCCAAGGCTGCATTAATTACCACTCAAATATCAGCTTTAAATACGTATTTGGGATACTGTATAGACTGGCTCTCAAAAGTGCCTCAACAGTGAGCCAGCGCGCAGTTGCAGTGAGCTCCCTCATAGTACGCTTAAAGTATGTTATGATGAATATCTATGGATTGGACTCTGAAAGGCACATTGAGGCTACCACGCTGCAGAGTTGTTAATGGCTTCTTTTTCTGATAGTCCACTCCTAGATCCCAATAAAGGAAAGCTACATTTGAGTCTCCTTCACCCTTGTATAAAAAAGACTTACAGCAAGGCTACCACCTAACTTGGCTTGCCTCATCATGTCCACTGCTCAAGAAGAGTTGTTGAAAAGCATATTCTATCCTTAATTTTAACACAAACTATATGCCTACTTCTGGTTCTGGTGACAAATCTTCAGATACACACTCAATCAAATAACATACATATCATAGCTTGCAGTGATGGCAAAAGCACTCGGAATTATTTACATAGTTTTCTATACATTGTGAGGTGCATATGTCAGCTTAAATGACGTGGTACTGTATTGAGGGAGGAGTACTTTTGAGAAGGCCTGTTAGAAACATTGGTGGGTTGCCAATTTGTTATCTTATTTAGATCAGTTAGGGCAAATGCTTGGTGTCAATATATACAGCAAGAGTTTCGGGTCACTTGAGGATTGTGAGCTGAGAGTGGTTGTTGGATCTGGGGCAGTAGTCAGCGCCAAGATCACCTATCTAACTTTGGATAAAAACAAATCGAGTCTCTCCCCATAAGTTCATCTACCAATGTCAGCTAGAGATTGACAGTGTAGATAAAAGTTGTTATTAAGTGACTTTAGTGACGATTAATGCATCAGTCAATATCAAGGGATACTCTTTCTCTGTGACTTCCGGGCATTATATTCTATAGCACGGCATGCTAAAGCGGGGGAAGCAAGCACTTTTGTTTATCTATTGCTTTTAGAGCCACTTGATCTTCTGGTATGGAATAAGGCCACAATAGCAGGATGAACTTTTCTGTTCCCAATGGGATACTCTGAAACATACCACTTGTGATGGTGAAAAGGAGAGCTAATGGTGAAGCCTATAAATGTCTGGTGTGCAGTTGCTTCCATACCTTACCCCCTCTCCATGAACAAACTGAACAGAACAAGGTGCCTTTACTTGATGCTTTAGAACACCAACCACTTCATATCATCATCTAGTCCTCAAATCAGTGTGTCATACACTCACAAATAGTGAACTACAAAAAGTATCAACTTCAAAATATCGACTACCACAATACCCTCAGGTTAAGAACTTATGGAAAAGAATAGATTTACTATAATTAATTCCTTTATATACTTTGATGATACATGTTATCTATGTATATCGTGAAGGTCCACAGATGTGGAGTTAACAATAGTAAATCTATACTTTTCACACATTGACGATATGTGATAGTCTATAATCTGAATGAATAAAATTAATGAAACTAGATCTTATAAAGTGCGGACTTAGCCCAAGGGCGTCAAGGCGCTAAAGCAGACTATGCATGGAGAAGGCAGGGAATGTTAAGCTGCAGACTGAGTGAAGAGCCATGTCTTCAGAGCTTTAAGAAACAGTAAATGAGAGGGAAGACCGGACAGATCATAAGGAAGGGAGTTCTGGAGTTTGGCAGCAACCGTAGAAAAGGCACGGCCTCCCCACCTAACCTTGCTGAACCTTGGCACTGTAAGCAAGTTCTTATCAGCCGACCTAAGCTTCCTAGAGGGATTATAATGATGTAAAATTGTCTTGATACCCTCTGGACCAGTACCAGAAAAATCCTTATGAACTAAGCATAAGGTTTTAAAAAGAATCCTGCGGTCAATGGGAAGCCAATGTAACGCCCTGAGAGAGGAAGAGATAGAATGGAATTTAGGTAGATTCATCACAAGCCTGGCCGCAGCGTTCTGTACTAGCTGCAGCCGTTGAATCAAACCTCTGTTAATGCCCAAATAAAGGGCATTACAGTAATCCAGTCTGGATGTCACAAGTGCGGTCACTGCCTGTTTACGGGAATCCAATGAAAGATAGCGTGACATTTTCTTTAAAGTTCTGATAATCCCGAAACAGGTGGAAACTGTCCTACTCACCTGCCTACTCATGGTGAGAGAATTGTCCACCAGGATGCCAAGATTTTTTCCAAGTGGGACAGGGCAGGGACAGGCGCCCAAAGAATCTGGCCACCAATCGCTGGACCAGATATCCGATCTACTGCCAAAAATCAACACCTCAGGTTCTCCCCGTTTAATTTAAGAACGTTTGAGCTCATCCAAGAAGCAACTGCTTCCATGCAGAGCCTGAAATTACAAGCCGCATCTCTGATATTATGGGTAATGGACACCATATTTTGAGTATCATCTGCATAGCATAAGACTTCCAACCCAAATGACCTTTCAACTTTGGCGAGCGGAGCCACATAAATGTTAAAAAGTGTTGGACTCAGGGAGGCGCCCTGAGGGACGCCACACACCATAGTCTTGGGGGCAGAGAAAGTAGGCCCAAGGTTCACCATCTGAGTCCGATCATTTAGAAAGGAAGCAAGAAGCCCCAGAGCTGAACCCCTAATCCCTATCTCCCTGAGGCGCTCTACTAGCCTCACAGGGGACAAGGTATCGAAAGCTGCTGTGAGGTCAAGAAGAATCAGCAGGGTAGTATGACCTGCATCCACCTGCGTACGGGTGTTATTGAAAACCACCGTAAGGGCCGATTCATGCTATGCAGGCTTCTAAAGCCGTGGTGTGAATCGTCCAGCAATTGATGGTCACTGAGATAAGAGAAAGGTGAAAATGGAGATGCCTTTCAAGAATCTTGGCCCGGACCGGGAGCAACGAAATCGGACGATAATTCTTAAGCTCCACAGGATCAAGGGAAGGCTTCTTCAACAAAGGCTTTACCACTGCCATCTTCCAGGACAAAGGATACTGTCCCTCAGAGATAGCCACATTCAGAACAGCAGTAAGATGTGTTGTAATTACATCTCAACAGCGTTTTAATATCTTAAGGGGACATGGATCTAAAGGAGAGCCTGACTTAACACCATCAAGCAATCTGTCCGTGTGTCCTCGTACGCAAGTAATGGAAAAGTGAGGAGCCGGGGGAGAGTCTCAGAGGAAGCCAGTTCCTCCCTTACTGTGATCAAAGACGTGGACTGTCCAACATTGGCAACTTCAAGAGCCAGCTATATATCTCTAATTTTGGAGATGAAGAAATCAGAAATTTTGTCACAAAATGACTGTGAGAAGTCAATCTGGAATCCATATTTTTGTAGACAACGAAGTATTCTAGAGTGTACCACACTGATAAAGTCCTAATGGCCCCACACATCTGGTGTAGAAGATAGTGTTGTCAGATTGTCATGTGAACTCTTATCTGTGGATTTTTATCTCTGACCAGGCTCACCATGCTCCCAAGGTTATCTTGACAGATAGACTCATCCTTAGCTCTGGGCACAGTCACCAGCCAGGAGACCAGGGAACAATCTGCCACAAGGATGGGTGAAATCATCCAGACCAGACAAAAAGTAGGGGACTAGTCCCCACCGCCCAACCCACAAGTTTGCTGGCCCTATTGGTGACACGCAAATCTAGTTACCCAAAGTTCTCCTCGTAGGAACATTAGCACTGCATCGCCTCTCAGATCTCGGGTAATTTGTCTTTAGGACTGAAGGAGAGGATGAGTTTGCTCCAGGGAGTCAACCACCCTCCTCAGATCCAGTCCCAAAATGGGAGTGACTCTTATGAGGCAGCACTTTTCTAAGTAAGGCACATCACCGAGTACAGAGCACCTACCTCACTCTGCAGCTATTAACGCACACCCTGTCTTTATATCTCACACTAGCCCTCTAAACATTATGACAGAGGCAGCTTTCAGGCACACCTGTCCATTTGGCTTCATCTCACCAGTCACACTGGCTGCCAGGCCCTGCCGATGCAGACTATCCGACCACTCGTCAGTTGCTAGTAAATACCTGCCTATTATCCCACACACACTACGTGATCAACAACACTGGCACCTTAATGATGAATATGAGCATGCACCTAATTTATGTTCACCTTCCAAGTCACCTTCTTAACAAGCATCAGCAAAGCCAATCGGTCTCACTTAAGAAAAACCTATTGGCTTTGTCAATGTCTTTTAACCGTGTTATACAGCAGCATAGCTGAGGAAAGAAAAGTGTTTTTTGGATTGTCTAAGATAGGGTTTTGCTTTGCATTCTGGACTTCTAGTCCTGATAATATAATGGGCTAAACAGGACTATGAGTACTAGAATGAAAAGCTAAAAACGACCTAGAAAACATGTGAGATTTGCAATATTTTTATAATTACAACATGTCTCCCCTTCGAATCAGATTGGCAGTGAAGTGAGTAAGGGAGATGTAAAGTCTTCCATACATTACCGAGACATGTGAAAGGACAAGTGTTTTACATTGCTTAATGACATTAACACACCAGGTTACAGAAATCTTAAAACGCTTCCCAGTTAGTGCACTGTGTTTTACTCTCAAACGTGTGCTCCAGAGGCACCTGTTCATATTCAGGCTCTCTCCCCACTACCCTTGTGGGAGGAGTTGAGCATGGTCTTTTCAGTCTATCAGGGTGTAGTGGCTTACAGTCCACTGCAGTTCTCTCATGAAGAGCTGAAGACGAAGTCACGTACACTCGTTGCAGAGAGCGCTTCTGCTTTTATTTTTAAATATCTTTTTATTAAAACATTAAACACAGTTACAGTCTGCATAAATACCAATGTTAAAAAGTGCATTGCCACTTCATGCCTCCCCTCCGCCCCCTCCCTGACTTAGCAGATTTATACATGTTCAACAGGCGCCTTGTCCTCAGTCAGAACCCATCTTTGGTTGATGATGTTCATTAGTACATGAATTGCCCCTGTAGGTATTCCAGATCGCCAACATTTTCTCAAATTTCCTGGGGTATCCTCTACTTTCTTTGACCGCTCATTCCGCCAACACACACCAATCTAAATCAAATTTCCATTCATCGCTATCTGGTGGCTGAGTGAACCCCCAGCAACGTTACTCTTGGCCACTACTAGACCCACCATCATCCATATTCTAGATGTCCTCCTCGCATCTGTCTTGCCCCAAATATTCAAAATACCTTGCTTGGCTGACAGATCAATTCCCACACTCCCAAGCGCCCTCAGGCAATCAACTACCGCCACCCAGTACCTTTGTATAAGTTGACAGTCCCAGAGGATGTGAAAGAAGGTGCTTGTCTGCCTGCCTCCATAAACACTTTTCATTCCCTGTCTGCCCCATCGGTACCATTGTTGTCCTAGCATAGTAGGAGCTGTGTAGGATTCGGGTCTGAATCAACCAAAATCCATAATGGATAGCCATCTCTTTAGGAGCTGCCAGGGACTCCTCCCAATCTCCATCCTCAAAGTCCCTACATCACACTCTCATTTTCCTTTAAACTGCTGCATGACATCTAGTAAGTTGTTAACCAATCTTTATAGGTCAGCGAGGTTGCTTTTTGAGGCATATACTCATCTAGAAGTCTTTCCTCTTGAGGTGAGCTTTCTGGAAGGTCTACCACCCTTGGGAGTGGTGGCCTGTAGTGCATGTCACACTTGTATGCTGGTATGCCTTGAAGGGCATTAGTTCGTACTCCTATCGTAGCTCAGGCCAAGGGATGATATCCCCCTGTTTCCAAAGATCCCCCACCTTGCAGATCCCATGAAGTCCCACTTATCAAAGCCTGGCTGGTCTTGTGGTGTCTTCAGGATATTGGCCTCCCATACGGCTGTTGCTTGTGAGAGAGCGCCCTTCCACCTTGAAATGCCATGGCTTTCTTCCAATACTATCCTGTCATCAAGTGACAGCACCAGCGCTGGTTCTCTCAAGTTAGTAGCTTGTCCCAGCACCCCATAAAGTCATTGAAGGTTGAGGGTGGTACTACAGTGGGGCATAAACCTCGACTGGTCCGGGTGGACTAGTGTGCTGATCACTTTGATTAGGAGTCGCGCCTACAGTTTTGCCAATATCTTAAAGTGCTTCATCTTTTCAAACCAAAATCAATTATATCAATTGGAAGTGTGTCTCACTCAAAGTGGCTATAAGTTTATCCGGGAGCTTTAAGAAAGAAGCAAAATGGGATTGGGTGAGAGGGAAAGCAACAAAGTGATAGGAGGGGGGCAGTGAGCAGCAAGTTGGAGTGCAACAGGACAAGCAACACTGAGGGTTGGATGGCATATGAATCTGCTATCCCTATATGCGTGTCAAAACTAAGGATGTGGAACTAAAATCCTCCCAAATCCTCTGGCTTGACTGACAAAATGAAACAAGCTACCATCACTGACAAATGAAAAACAAAGAAATGAGAGAGACTAGGAAGCCAGGCAATGGCAAGTAATGGGTGGGCTCTAAGCCCTTTTTAGAGTTTTCTTTAAAGAACATTAGATCTCGGTGATATGCAAGACCTAAAAACGACAGTCACACTAAGGCCTTCATTATGAGCAGCCTAATAAATTGTGTGATATTTATTGCACCTGATAAAATCCAACACCTCTGTAACGGATTTTATCATGTACTAAAAAATTTATTAAACTATGGCTTTTTGTGTAATTACAGACTCACCAATTTTCCAAGTAATTTATTATGAATAAGGGTACCATTATGGTCTGAATTGTAATCCCCTTAAACGCTGACCCCCAGAGTTACCAATGTCCCAGGTATCAGTAACAATGGGGTTTTGGGGTGAGCAGCAGCATAACAGGGCTGGCACCAGAGCACTCGTAACGATGCTTCCCATAAATTAGAACAGTTAATAAGAAATGATAAGCAAAAATGGAAATTAGAGCTTCTATATAGACTCCCAACCCCATATCAGCTGTGGAAACATGTGAGGGATAGAATTGATTTTCCTGTAATCACAGTAATCTTTTGTTAGCATGATGTATCTATCTGTATGTGTAATCTCCATTATTCGCTATAACTTTTATCTACCTAGTTAAGTTGATAGGGAATTCCTTTACCTGTTGTTTTTCTGTATTCCTTAAGCACGGACCGAAAAACAGACAGACGCCATTTTGTTTGTACACACATTAGATTCGGCAGCGGTCACGTGCTGTCCTCCAAGTAGTCAGTAGGCCATTGCTAGTTGAGTTATAAGAAGCAGCTGAATGCACACTATTCTTTCTCATCTTGAGACCCAAGGTCACATCTGGCTTCAGGGGTGATAAGCGCATTCCTGAAGGCGCCGTGCCTGTGCTCCCAGGCACCGAGACGAAAGGGAGTCACCCCTCCTGACCCTCCCCAATAATAGTAGAAGCAGACTTTCAAATTAGCCTTGTATGCCATATATGGTCTTTCCTTCTAGCTTCAGTGCCAATTAGTATCTTTTCATGTACGGTGATCTCATGCATCATGATAAAGGTATATATGTCATGTATTGACTATGAACCGGCAGTCTTCTCTGCGCACCGGCTGGGTGACGACGGAGAGGCTCCTCTATAGAGTATTTTGTGTTAATAAACTATTGATTTTTCTTCACTGCCAACTGACTGATTATTTTGGTAAAACGATATTTGGGCAATTGGTAGGTATAGCTCCTTATGTACTTTTTATAGTACGTCACATGCCTGTTCTGTGGAAGGGCATGTGGTGTAATGACTATGCATGCTTGTAAATAAACATCCTGGAAGAGCTACAAGTAATAATATATTTTCATGCAGCCCTACATATCCCATTTCTGTTGATTTTAAGTTGTGTATATAACACATTATTCGACAGAATGGTAAGTTAGGCTTCATTTAAACTGGAGACGAGCACATCACAGATATTAATCAAAGTAGCACAATTGTGAATGAACTTTGGAGGCGGTTAGATATTTAATTTTATGGCTATATATGGGAAGGAAGTGGAAGGAATTTTTTGCTGCCCATTCTTCCCACCACCAGCTGAAGGTACTTTATGTTGCTATCTAGTACTGGCTTACTCTATATAAAAGAAGGGGATAATAAAGAGTAATAACACTTGCTTTACAAGTTCTTTAACAAGGATGTTCAAGGTGTGACATACGACTAAGAGGTGATCTCTCCGCAGCTTTTGACACTGTCTCCCACCACACACTCATCAATTGTCCACCCCAGACTGGAATCACAGACAGCGTGCTCAGTTGGATGGCATCTTTCAATATGGGACTCACCCAGGGTATCCATAGTCATCCCTTCAACTTGCAACCCAAGCACACTGTCTGTGAAATACGCCAGGGCTCCTCCCCTAGCCCTACCCTCTTCAACATCTACATGACACCTCTAGCAGACATTGTCAGATCCCATGATTTCAACATCATCTCCTAATCTCCTACACAGTCGACACTCAGCTCGTCCTCTCACTCGCAGTGAACCCCACCTTGTCGAAGACTAACCTCTGAAACTGCATGACATGAAGAATGTCACAACATGGATGAGACAACTGCCTTAAACTCAACAGTGACAAAACAGAAGTTTTGATCTTCAATGGACACATCGCCCTATGGACCGACTCCTGGTGGGCAGCTGAGTTCGGACCTACCTCCACGCCGAAAGACCATGTCCGCAACCTCAGCATCATACTGGACAGTGAGCACTCCATGTAACGGTAGGTCAATGACATCACCTTAGCCTACTTCCACATGATCCGCATGCTCCACAAGATCTTCGGATGGCTCCCCGTCAGCATAAGGAAAACTGTGAAGCAGGCCCGCATCACCAGCCGGCTCGACTACGGCAACACATTCTATGCGAGCACCACCACTGACCTCATGCCAGGACTCCAGACCATCTAGAACACAGTAGCCAGACTGATTCCCAACCACCCCAAGACAGCACACATCACCCAGCACCTGAAAGACCTCCATTGCCTTCCTGTACAGAAGAGATACCAGTTTAAGCTCCTTACCCATGCCTACAAAGCTCTCCACAACCAAGGAGGTGACTACATGACCACTGCCTGGTCTTCCACCAGCCGACCAGAACCTCTGCTCCACACACCTCGCCCTCGCCCAGACACCACATATCTGCCACAGCGGCTCCGGAGGACGCTCCTTCTCCTACCTCACTGCCAGAGCCTGGAACGCCCTCCTCCTCCACCTCTGTACCTCATCCTCGCTGAACCACTTCAGGAAGGGACTCAAGACCTGTCTCTTCAACTGACACCTGCAGCACAGTGCCTGGATATCCCATGGGGTAATTAGCTGTGCTATACAAATAGTACTTGATTGATTGACTGACTGACTGTCTAGGTTGAGGATTTAAACGTTTTTAATGGGTTGATGACTGGAAAAGGACAGTATATGTTATTGGGACTCATTTTGTGATTTTACCCCGCAAAAACTCAAACTTGTGTTACAGGTTGGGCTGGGCAAATTTTTTTGTTTTACTTTTTTTGCTCCAGCAACAAATCAAACAGAGCAAATAATTGGCACTGTTATGACAGGTTGAAAGAATGACCAAACAGAAAGCTGAAAGAATAGCAATATGACTGGCCAATATTTCATCTAATCAGATTAGACGCTATTCCGTATTGGTGTAATAAAAAAATTGACAGAAAACAAAGATAAAGGTGCACCAGCCAACGTCCATAATTATGTACTGCCACTGTGTTCCTGCACTGATTTTGCCACCTCGGAGGAAGGAGGTTGCAAAGACAGTGCAAGGGTCACAAGGGGCAAGCCATGGGTTGCAGCTGCAACCACGTCCAACCAAACTGCAAAACCAGCGAAACAATTGCAGCTGACCGTGCACATCTAAGCATGGTTATGCATCTTTGGTAAGACGATTGAATGTCAGCCATTATTGTCGGACAAGAACAATTTATAATTGCTCCGCAAAATATTTTAAGCACTGCAGTCCAGAAGGTTAATTCCAAAACGTGTGAAATCTGCATTAGGAAAACAAAATCCGTTTATCGCAATTTAAAGAAATGTTGGTAAATGGAAACTAAACAGGAAAATAATGAACAGAACGTGCTATGGTAATGAACTGCTTTACCAATATTTCACTGATAAACAATTATCCAAAAACATTATTTTTTAGAGCCTGTGGTAGACTCAATTCCCCTCAGGGCCCTACTTATGTTTGCGATAAGGCTATTTCAATCCAGCAGCACCTTTTGTAATAATCCATCTTCTTTGTATGAGAAAGCTTCACATGAATACAACTCTACAGCACTACAGGCATTTAGCCCCTCCACTGGCGTTCCTGGCCTGCTCACTTCTGCAATTCAATCAAAATCAAATCTCAAAATCCTCTTGTCAGCCGGCACTGCTTTCACAGAGCCAAGTCTTGTGCAAGGGTAACTGCATCCAATCTTTCCCCCAAGCAGTGCTTATATTGTTTTATTACAGTTCAATGAGTGGAGTTCAAAATTACATGCAGCTGCCTGCTACTGTGGTCTGTCTGTGCTACGCATGGACGCAAGCACTGCCCACCAGGCTTGAAATCTTTCACTTACTGCTCTGGCAAGAAAGCCTGTGAACGCTGCTTTTGTGCGGTGGAACATCCTGTCTGTTAGATCTTAAAGAGGCTGATGTTGGCGGATCAGTCCCTTTATAAAAGGGATTCTCAAAGCCCTCTGAAATGCAACTCGGAGGCGCTCCATGCTAAGCACGCGGCTTCTGCTCAGAAAGGCCCAGATAAACCGCGCCGCGCGCCAGCCCTTCTGACGGGGCTTGTGAAGGGAGATAAAGCGCGCGGCATAATGGGCATCTTATAGAGTTTTTATATGTTTTAAACGATGAGCATTCTTCTTCAACGCATTTTGTGCTTTGAAATAATGCAACCCTGGGTCCCTCGTGACGGCGGGAAACTGTGCGAGAAGCAGTGAAAAGGAATTCCTGCCTGGAGTCTGTTCCTCCCAATGGTTTTTAATTCATTGACCAATTCTCAAATTTGAAGTAAATGCAAAAAAAGGGTATGGACCTGGAACTAAAATGATAAAAAAGGGTGCCGCAGTAAAATAGTGCAACCCTTAAAAACTGGCTAGGTGTGTGCTCCAAAAACTACATATCTTCTCTGAGAAGAAATCCACCACATAGGACCTGGTTACGAGTTGCTCAGTAGAAATACTGCTCTACGCAGATACAAGGTACCCTGATACATCACACCAGGTTCCGCCGGATGCAATTACACATCTGACAAAATCAGAAGGGTACAGAGGCTGCAGATTGAGGGACAGCCTAGTCCCACCCCCTATATCGCTGAGGGCAAAGGGACACTGCTCCCCCCTAAAGACTCCCAACCTTCCCAAAACACAAAAGGCCCTCCTCCCCAGCCCCACCCAACACCCCGACAACGCACACTAGTCATACTCAGATGTTTCCCACCTGCTCAAAGCAGGTAGTAAATATCTGAGTTAATGTCTCCGGCATCAGGAAAAAACTGCAATGAAGAACCAGTAAATCGAGACCCAGCAGGCTAAGTCTCATTGTCAGGACCTTAACTCATAATCCCTGTTAATTTACTAGGACAAAAAATTCGGAATAGTTAATTCCTGCCCTAGCGGCGGCTCCTCCGCTAAGGCGGAGGAGCGTCGGCCCACTGCTCTGCAAGCAGTTTAAAAAGGAAAACTAAAATGATAATAACTAATGCTATTATCATTTTAGTTTTCCTTCCTGCTTAGGTGCGGGACGGGCAGGTGGGGCGGGGCTGGCCAGGGAAGGGGCCAGGGGGAGGAGTGTTAAGCACATTCTAAGGTCCTCTTGGGCTGGCCAAACAGTCCTGCACACTTTGCATGTTCTACACCAGGCGGCATTACACATCCTGGTGGGGAACATGCATAGCCTCCCTGTTCCTGTCTGAGTGGAACATTGAATGTCGAAAACCATTGACAGAGGCAGAGTGGACCAGGGCTTGCATTCATTTCATAAACATTTCCAACAATGCCACACTTAAAACAAATTAATTTATTCCCATCCGTTGCCTGACTTTTAAGTACCTACGGATACATATATCCGCAATGTCAGACATCATGCATAATATAAATCACCTTCCCCTTTTTAAGAAAACCAGAACAGACCCCCAAGAAATGGTCCAAACTGCCGCTCAATATACTAGGACGGGTTGCCCCGGTTAAAATGATGGTGCTACCCCGTTTCCGTGTATGTACTACAGATCTTCCAATTTCACATCCCTAATTCTTGGTTTACTGGGGTGGCAGCCTTGATTCGGTCCTACCTTTGGAGGAATCGAACTCCACATATTTCTATGGCAAGCGCCGTAGATCATTTTACAATGGATGACTAGGGGTCGTAGACATCAGGCTTTATTACTGGGCTTCTTAATTCCTAGTCATCAATGACTGGATGACTGGGGGATGGAGTGACCCGGCATACCAGCTAGAGTTAAGTATTTTGGGCCTTGATAAGGTGTTGGGTCTGTTAAATTGCGGCCCCATTCTGTTGTGCACTCTGAGATTACGAAGATCGCTACTATGGCCTGGCGGGCAGCTAACAGGTTGAAGGGGTGAACCTCCCCTGCTCTGGAATGGCAATGCGAAGTGGGAGAGAATAGGAATTGCCACTCTGGGGTAACATCTGGAGTGGCTCACATATGAAATCGTTCCAAGACCTACAACTCCAGTTT
The DNA here is from genome assembly GCF_964261635.1 of Lissotriton helveticus. NCBI lineage: Eukaryota > Metazoa > Chordata > Amphibia > Caudata > Salamandridae > Lissotriton > Lissotriton helveticus. Next base: position 1,036,070,357 of record NC_136070.1, read on the forward strand.
CGTCTGTCCCACACACAGTTTTACAAATACTTGCAGCTTCACCACCCCTTGGCTAGCTACCATCCACAACTCTTGCACCTCCCAGACTTCAGTCCAATGAAGGCCAAGCTACTGATGGGCCACCTTGATTGGGGTGGAGTCTCGCAGATATTCTGGTCTGTGATGCCCCTGAACCTTCCAGGAGTCTTAGAAATAAATGGAAATGATGACTGGGTACCCTGGAGGATACTAAATGGAGAAAGGCATGCATGGCCCGAGACTTCAAAATCTCTTCATGGCTGCGACTGTTTCAGCTCGATTTGCACATGACTTACCTCACACCACAACTTCTTTAGTATGCAGGTATCCTCACCATACCCACCTGCTCCTGATGCGGGTTCACAGGAGCTGATTTTTTTCCACATGGTATGGCAGTGTTCACGCATTGCCACATACTGGCAACAGATAGTCAACATCCTTACACAAGTGCTGGAGAGACCAATCTAAATATTGTCCTGATCATCTTTGCTGGGTGTACTGGAGGACTTGGGGGGAACACAGGGTGACCGTGCATGTGCATATGGCAACAATCACTGACAAAAATAGATATCGCCCGTAGATAGATCTCTCCAAACCTGCCTTCCCTGACTGACTGGAGGGCAGCTATGGATTGGTAGACCAAATTAGAAGAGCTGATACACGCAGCAAGAGGCTGTTCCAAGGAATATCACATGATATGGGGAGATGTCAGAAACATGCTCCAAAATATTTTGTGCCCTTTACCTCAATGAATTACTCCAATACCCTTCTCGCCCTCAGCTAGGCTGTGCCTCCAACCTACACCCAACCCTTCGATCTCTGTGGTGGCCACAAGTGCTCAGACAGCTGCTGGTTCAAGGAGCCCTGGGCTGTGGTGTGTCAGGGATGCCCGGTGGGTGCTTGGGCCTAATACATGTCATGGTTAAAGTAAGGCGCTAGGTTAAACAATGGCCTGTGTTGTGGGGCCAGAAAGTGTTTGGAGGGGTTGTTGGCCCACAAGATCTTGGAGTATTTGCAAGATCTCTCAAGACCCAGTAACCATCTTGGATCTCATGGGATCTTGGTACTCTTACAAGATCTCGTGGTCATCCTCTGTGGTGTCATTGCATGAAAGGTCAATGAATAAGAAGGCCAGAACACCAGGGGAGTAGCTTATAAGATGAATGGATACTGGAAATCATTTTATAACTGAGACAATGCTGCAGTAACTGAGTAAGAGTACTGAGAACAATTGAAGCCAGTGTTTTGTATTCCATTCTCTTTTATAGGCATCTAACTATAAATAAGCCTTTCTCTTTCTTCCAGTAATCGACTGGCAAAGGAATTGACAGATCTATCTCAGCCACATGGCAATGCAGCCTAAATGACCAATTAGCACTGGTACTCATTTTGTAGTTATTTACACATATGATCCAGATGAAGGCAGAAGGGTAGCAGAATCTTCTACAAGATCTTTTTCCCAGCCTCCCTTCCTTTATATCGTCGGCTGCATTTTGAAGTGGTCACCCTCTGAGGCTATTTTGTGGCTACTTCACCATGGTGAGGGTGGTGAGAAGTTACAATCTGTTGCCGCATAAGTATCTGGGCCTTGACAATGACTCTCCACAGGTACTTAGTAAGATATATCCCGAACACACCTTAGTGCGCCCGGCTAGCAAAAGAGGGGATCTTGATTTTATCCACTTAAAATGGCAATATTCATAAAGATAGATTTTGGTTGGAAGAAATAGTGACACTATTACAGCGAGTGGGTGGACAAATGATTGCCTTGAAACCCAAAAAGTAGCAAATGCATGCAAAGAGAAGAAGAGCAATACACTGCCTCCAACCACATCTTGCTCAAACTGGGACACTGACTCGGGGTTTTTCAGGATTGGGAGCTGGCTGAACCTTCACACATGATGAAAACTAGGATGACAGATACACAGTGGTGGGCAGATGAAACTCTCTCTCTAGTGTCCCAGATATTCCTGCTAGGACTAATACTGCAACTAAAAGGGGAGGCAGTTACACATGAGTTTAATAAGTATTTAATTTGGCAAAGAAGGCAATAGAAATCATTGGTCCAACTACAGAGGCCCAACCTGGAACAATGACCTAAGGATACCCAGGCAAGAGCACGAGCAGATGAGGTATGCATTATTAGAACATTGGAATGTTAAGCACTCCATTGAATACAACGGAGTGCTCGGTGCTTCTACAGGCCGGTAGAAGCCCTCAGAGCAACATTCCAATGTCTTTTTTGTTCACAGTTGCTGCAGTGAACAAAGGCATCTAAGAGCCCGAGAGGCCTTTGTTTTTAGTAATTAGAACATTCTGCCCTAAGGGGCAGAATGTTCGAATAGCCCTCCAAGTGGGCTCTACCGGCGGTTAAAGGACTGCTCCTTTGTTAAAGGCCCTCGCCTCTGGCCTTTAGCGCTGTAGCGGGACTTTAATGGCCGGTAGAGCCCGCTAGGGCAGGCTCTACCGGCTATATAAAATCCAAAATGGACAAAAGCGAGCAGAAGATCTGGCAGATTTGAAGGAGAATCTTCCTTGCTGTTGAATCTGCCAGGGAACGGACCATCTTGTATGGGTTATAGTATGTGAATGATTAGGATATTTGCCTGAACAATACTCACTCAGAGGCATCTTGGGCACATGTTAATAAAAAAGATGAAGTACAGTCTAATAAAGAAAATAAAAAGTATTTCACAGATTCTAACAACGCTGGATGTTGAAACGTGTGGAAGATATATACTTGAATCTAATGTGATAATATAACAGGTTTTACTAACTATTGTACAGAAAGGAGGCTCCAGGACAGGATGATAAAGGTTAGAGTGTTGGGTATGTGTAACTATAGGACAAAGCATACATTTAAATATTATTCCTATCTGAAAACTGAATGTGTGCCTTTTAAGACCTGTATGCCAATGTTTCTCTTAGTTTTGCTCTAAAGTGTGTTCGAATGCATGATCTTCGTGCTTTTAACTGAGACTTAAAAAAATGATTATGTTTGACAAATACAATATACCAGTACAGTTCCAAAATAAGTATTCTTTCCCCTCTTTTTGGGCATTCCATGCAGCAGTGTTTTCTTAACTAATGTGAATGAGCCAGGTAGAGACCACAAAAGAGTAAGACATTGATGAAGACAGAGTGAAGGTGGTAGGAGAGGTTAAGAATGACAGGGGAAAGACAGGTTGGACTGTGATGTTGAAGATATAGAGGATGAGGAGTGCCAATACATGCCGGCAACACATCATACATGTATCAATGAGGAATCAAATGCAGCAGGAATGGATGGGGTTGTAAAACATAATGGGGAGAAATAAGCATGACATGCAACACACTGAGATATGGTGTTTTGGCAGTAGAGAAGAATATGTAGGGATGAATACAGCACTGGATAAGTCAGTGTAGCACTGGTTGTGTTGAAGGAAAAGCAAGAAGCAATGAATCAGCAGTAAATTAGGGCTAGGTCGCAAGGAAATAATAAAGTATGATAATGATCATAATTTGGTAGGTGCATTCACTGACTACTGATAGTGATGGTGTAGTGATGGCCAACATGTATGTGGGTCTGTTCTGTTCCTTGAAGAGACAGTTTGGGGTGACTTTTTCTAACACTGTGCCTGAACAGCAAGTGCTATGAGACAACATTTTCGGAATTGCCTCTTCCTGGCACTGAGACCACTGATGTGTCCAGTACATCTATTTCTAGCCTCCATTCAATTAATATTAATGCTTCAGTGCATGTATTATACTCTTGAGTATGCGACAGGATGCATGGTCATGATCATCCAACCGTTGACTGCAGCCAGGAGACTCCAGAGGGTTGACAGTAAGCAATGCACTCCAGTAAATAATCTTATAGTCATGCAAAGATTAAACCTGTGTATGTGTCAGTGATCTATTATGCAGGGTGGGGTAACTTTTTTCGTCAGTGGATGTCTAAAATGTTGTAACTGCTCCTTGCCTTACTGGATTTGGTATTGTTCCTGGTAGGACTATATGTGGTAGTCCAGGGCTGGTAGTTGTCCTATGATTGCCATGTTGTGGAACATGAGACAGACCTGTAGTAGCCCCCTGATGTAGTCCCTGGATTTCACCTTGAATTATTCATATGTGAAGGTATATGAAATGCTATTTAATTACCTCACAGGGTCATTCAAGAGTGCATGCTGTATCCAGTAACCAGTAATGTATGATGTTGTATTTGCTATGTACTCTGGTAGTTTGATTGTGGTATGGTTTAACCAGCCATGTCCTTAAGATGCAACCATGGTCACATCTGTGGGATCGTGGGAGGGTAGGGGGCAGGGCTGGACTGGAAACCCAAAGCAGCCATGGCAGTTTTGTAGGACCAGCCCCCCCCCCCCCAGGGCCAGGGGGGTTGCATGTGTGAAACACTGCTGCTTTTGTTACTGGGGGCTGATATTGCAGCACCGCTGCAAAATTTGCCTAGAGTAACAAAAAAAGGCCAGACTGCTGCAAAAGAAGCCCTCACCCTTCCTCCGAAAATGCCCGATGCCCGCTATGGCCAGGTCGGCCTGGTAGGGGGGTCATGACAGGTTGGAGTAGAGTACTGATGTGCAGAATTGTCTCTTGCTCTATGTTCAGTTCAAGCAGAACACAATTCTGATATCTAGACAATCAATAGTTACTATTTGCAGGTTGACTGGGACCTGTTATATTTCATATCGATACCCTGATATAGGTCCAGGGAACATCGTACTCTTTCCCTACATCATCTCCCCCTATAGCTTCAGGCTTGCCCTACTGTGGGATTTTGACCTCTATAAAGAAACTAAGTCAGAAGTTACAAATCTTGACAGGCAAGACGCGAAAAATATCCTCCCAACGTGACAACTTCGTCAGCTGGAAAAATAAAAATTTCAAAGGTGATGAAGTTGTCACGTCAGGCGGATACTTTCCACGCCTTTGCCCGTCAAGATTCCTAACTTCAGACTCAGTTTCTTTATGGAGCTCAAAATTCCTCAGCAGTGCAAGCCTGAAGCTGTATATGACAAAGTCACATTGAAATCAATCACCTCTGCCGCAAGGTCTAACTGATGCCCCAGAGGGCTTTGAGTCCAAAACAATTTAGAGCTTCTGGAGCAGTTCATATTGATAACTTCTAAGGCTCCTAGGGCCATAGGGATTGCACTTGGGTGTCATGACGCACTCCAGCAGAGAGCAAAGCACTATCCAGTTCAGTTACAGTTGCTATTGTTCAGCTGGACACTTCTGGAAAAAGGCCTCTTGCAGCTTAATGTGTCCCTGTCACCACACAGGAGTTCAGACAACTGATCCTTAGAGTACACTTTTTCATCTTGGGTACCAGAGAGTGCAGGTCTAGCCCTCCATGTCTCCACATTAGCTGCTAACAGCAGGTCCAAACGGCTTCTGTCCTTTCACGGGTGCAGAGAGTGTTCTGGTGAGCTGAGAGCAAGGTAACAGCTTTGTAGGTTCCACTAGCCAGTGCTTGGGGGTGGTGTTTTGACATTCCTTAACCAATGATGAAAAGGTTCCCGGGGACAACCATTTGACACTCTTGCATCACATCTTGTTTGCCTTTTTGCCAACTATACTGCGTCGCTCAACTCTAAGAGAAATCAAAAATGGCACATGCCTTCTACCCTCAAGAGACACTGAGGGCCAATAAGTGGTGTATTGGGGGAAATGAGCATTACCCTCTTCCTCAGCTACCGCAAACTGGTTCTGGGGCCAGCTCCCCCTCCCACTGGGCTGTTGCCGAACTAGCTATAGAGGGTCTAAAGAAGAAAGGCCCTCTCTTCCTAGGATCTTCCTTATACTTAACAAAAAATGGCCAGGTCTTACCATGCCCCCTTGAAGTAAATTAAAGTCCTAAACCTCCCCAGCTGCTCTTCTTGGGTTAAGAGGTGTCACATATCTCACTCCCTGCACATCCTACCCAACAGGCCTGAGCCACGGACCTGCTCTAGGAGCAGATTTTGCACCTCATAAAGATCAAGTACTGACAAGGGCAGCTGCAGGCAGTCAAATGTACATTAACCTCCAGGAGCTTCAGGCAGGGAAACAGTAACTTTCTAAGAGTTGCTTTTCCTAAATATTTAGTACAATTCTAACTTCGGAATTGAATTGGACTTTTAATAATTAATAAAAATAGTGGTTGAACCATTTCTTCAGCTTTTTCCAAACCTGAGATAGCAAAATGTATGGATTAATCTGCATTCTATATTTCCTAATAGGACAGTCAAAGCCTTCCACAGTGATAATAAATTCCTAGGACTTTTCAATGCAGGGACATACCAAAATCAGATTTCTATATGTGCCTCTTGAAAAATACTAGAAACACTACTCTGTGGAAGCAAGTCTTACTTGGGAGTGACACCAAAAGTTGAAAAGAATGGGATTTCTCATGACAAAATACTCCAGGTTTAAATTACAACAGTCAGGCTACATTGGTAGGACTGGTGCCACATTGTCCTTGTCACAGTAGTGTAGGACACATTAAGTGCTACAGTTCACAGTGGCATTAAAATGTTGATGCTATGGGTGTAGTTTCTACACCATATACTATGGCCTTACAGGAGAGTTATGTATAAAATTGAGAGATTAACCCATACTTGCATGTTTTATGGGTCAGAGTGCATACACCGAGTACTGAACAAAAGTGCCCTGGTGTGCAACAGAGTCTAAAAACCAGCAACAAAAGTCAGCAAAAAAAAATGGAAGTGACCATTAAAGCACAAACATTTTCTCACAGTTTATTTCTTCACAAGATATGTGCAATTGACTACTATGATGAATGAGGGAAGTTACAGATGTCACAAAAATTCCACTGTTCTTGTCGTCTCTGCAGCGTTAACTGAAGGAAGGTGGCAAGTCTTGCCACAGAAGTTTTGAGTGAGATTAAATTGTGAATAATGGTGGTGTTGCTCCCTTGAATTTTGCCTTCCCTTGATTACAACATAAACTCATTCCCTACATTGCATGTTATTCTGTTCCAAATAATTGCCCATGTTTCTGTTCTCTTTTTATTATGAATTTCTTTGTAGTGATTGTCTTTTGTTTGGGTTGGTTTGTAAACATGCTATTTATATAATTAAAGTTTCTGTTTGCTTAATTACAGTGTTTGCTTTTGTTTTTGGGTGTGGTGATGTATTTATCTTAACTAGACATTGACTCCTGTTTCGGCTGCTAATGACTACCTTAACAGGTATGTCTGCACTGATTGTTCATATTAGCTTTCAGTGAGTGGTTGTAGTAAACGTTAGGTGCCAGTTACCTTTTAGTGGGTCAGACGCCTTGCCAACAGGGCAAGAAAGCCCTTGCTCCGCCCACCCACCTGCCGTATGTGCTTTCCTTGAGTTCTGGCAGGGAATTTGAGGGAAAATCACCACTCGGAGGCCCACCCTAAATAGGACAGAGGCTCTATGATTGTTCTCAACTCTCAACCAAGAGGAATCTTGTTTGTGTGGTGGAATGAGATATACAGCAATTGATGGAGGCTTATTCTCTTACACCACACTCTAAATGTGTAGCATCAGAACAGTGTAAAATTGAACATCATTGAAATTCTGTTCAATGTAAAACAGAGCCGAAGAGTCATTTGGTAATGCACTTTCAAAACATTGAATATACCAATTGTAGATCAATTGCACTTTGGGCCAAACTGTTAGCACGGCAAGATGCCAATGAAAAGAATGCAATACAGCAATGCTACCATAAGTGAAGAAAAGACCATGAGTAAATATATCAGGGACTCATTCCAGACCGGTTAATAAACATTTATAGCCTGAAATAAAATCAGTGTTTATGCGAGGCTGTGTTAAATATGAATAGGCTCTTGAAGGAATACATACGTACCGCTTCAGGGGATCCAGTCCGATTGCTTTGCATACCGTTTTACAAATAAACAGTTGGAAAGGGTTAATCTAGTTATATGAATATTCCCACGATAAACTGGTAAACAAAAACATGAATTCTGTCACAGGCTTGACATATTAATTGGCACACAATTATCTGCTGTAATTATTCCCTGAGACTTGGCACTACCAGTGCAAATCTGCTGTGTAAGATTTCCTGTCAAAGCATTTGAATTGCATCTTAACATAATACCATATGCATTAGAGCACTTGGACTTGTATACCTTGTGAATTGCACAGCTAGATACATTCAAAATGGGCAATATGTTAGCCTCAAATCAAACTCTAAAAGTCTATAAGCAACTGAAGCAGACATTAGCATTCTAAATATCTGAATTAACCAATTAATTTGACTTCTTGAAGGGGTATGCAATAGAGCAGCTTCAAACTCATTAGAGGAAAATGGAGGCACTACTGATGTGAAGCAATGCCAAATGGATGCTTGAAATATTTGTAATATGTATATGCTTTAGTATGAGATACCTGTACGTCCAAGTGCAAGTAAAACATTTTGAATGATTCTTGATTCAAACTTGTCCATACTCCTCCTGCCATAAACACATGCAAAACGATTATAATAAGTAATTTTAACGTGGGCTGTTCTGCCCACCCACCCAGGCACCAGTTTGTCTCACCTCTACAGGCTATAGATTTTACATTATCGGTTTCACTAGTTTAAGTCTTCACTTCTTTTCACTGTGCACATTCATAATAATAAGCTGCTTACATTTATGTTGGAAGACCCCCCCTTTACCAGAACCCTCATGACCCTCACAATGGCAGGGCAGTTGCTGATCTTTGCCCTGGGCTTGCTGTTTTCAATGGCCCTGCTCTCCTGCTGTAATAAATAATAAAAAAAAGAATGCCTGGCCTGCTCATTCGTAATGTAACTAACATTGCCTTGACACATCGTGGCAATAAGTCCTGTCTTTTCTCTTTCTCGGAAATAGTTATTTATGTTGTTCTGTTTACAAAGTGTAAGCTAGAAGGGCTGTGCAAAAGCTTTATTGACCAGGACTCTCAAAAACTTCTTACAGTTTTTACCACTTAACCTGCCTACATCACCATCAGAGTTTTCTTTTTAAGATGGCCTTTATCTATGCAGACAATATCCTAGCCGACAAACTTCCACCTCCCCCTATTTCTGCCTGTTGGGTAATCTAATGTGCAAGACTGACTTTAGCATAGTGTCTACAGGGCCTAGTAGGATCTTCCAAAAGGCATCCTATGCCTTCAAACCCATGGGATATTTAGGATTATTTCATCACGTTTTTTTTTTTAATTCTATACCCTTTCAAGGTTGTGCCTCGTCTTCACACTCCATAACACATATTTCTGGTGTTATGAGAGTTTCTGACTAAAGAAGTCAATGAAAACCATGCCCCCTAAAACATTTGTCATTTCAGCTTATCAACTCTAATTATTGCAATTTTTCTTAGGGGGTTATTTCGATGTCGGACTTAATTCCTTCTGCCCGACACTGACTCAGTCATGAGAACCAGCCGACACCCAGTCGGCGGTCCCGACCGCCGCATTAGGATGCGACCTAACACTGTTCGGTCGCATTCCTATATTTCACTATCAGAGCGTGCATTATGGCCATAAACCAGCCGTAATACATGCTCCCATAGTGAAATGGGAAGTGCAGTTTATCCCTGCACCCAGTGGCAGGCACCTCATGGTGCCTGCCACAAGGTGCAGGGATCATTAGGAGGCACCATAGTTGCTCCCTCGGCCTCCAACCGGAGGCCGTGCACACAAGAGGGCCCTGCTGGAGGCCCCCAAACACGCTTTCCGACATGGTTTCCATGTCATACAGTTTGGCATGGAAACCATGTCGGAAAGGTGATCGTAATCTCAAAGGTGTAAAGATCGGCCCATGAGATTACATGCAGTCTTACAAATGGTGGACAGGCTCTCCAAGCTCGTCGGAGGTCAGACCGGAATGACCAGCAGGTTTACTTTCTGACCACCTCCAACATAATGAGGTGGTCAGAAAGTAAACCGACCGGCCCATTACGATGCGGCCATAATGTCGGAGCCTTTGCTGTCCATATTGGAATCGACCGCTAAGGCTTCTACTTCATTACTTCTCCTCTCAAACTGCATGCTTCACCTTCATCATGCCTGTTCAATCTATTCAGTTTTTAAAGATTACAAATATTGCCCTGTTCTTTCTTCTACTGACTCCACCAGATGGATCTGTAATCCCAAAGGAAGGGAAGGCATAAAGACTTAAAATGTGACCTGAGATTGTAGTGAAAGATAAAAGACAGGAAGCCCCATATATTAAAACCTTAAGAAAGTGATCAACAAGTTAAAGGTGGATACAGTTTGGAGCACCTAACGCTTTCAGTGCCACTATTGCTGCTCCAAAGATACAGAGTACAAGATATTCGATATTTGACCCCCACACCCGCCACTAAGTGAAACATATTCATCAAGTAAGAACTAAGGTAATATGCCCAGGATGGTCAACAGAATGGTTAGGATGAATAATACAATTGTATTTCTTTAAAGAAATATGAGTACAAAAACAATTTGACATTCAGTTTGAATAATTAGTTCTTGTACAGGTCCTAAAAAAATACTGATATTGATTTAAAATAGGATCCACCAAAGAAACATAGGATTCTAACCTGAACTTTAGAAGGGGCCCCAAACAAATTCATATAAAAATACATTCTTTAGCATAGGAAAGAAAACCTATATGCCCACATACACACTACGTTTATGAATTTTCTATTTAAGGCATCATTGTAATAAATATGACATGCAAACCTTTGTGAAACGGACTATGGGCCAGATGTAACAAGCATTTTTGTGTTCGCAAACGGTGCGCATCGCAAAATGGCCTAATCCAATGTATGAAAGCTTTCGCAATTGCAAAATTGGTTACTGAAAAAAATGCGAATTCCAACTTAGCGATTTCCAAATTGTGAATTTGCAATTTGGGAATCCCAAATTTAAAATTCGCCATTTGGGAATCACCGGCCAATGTATGAAACATTGGCAAATTGCGAATGACTCAAAAATCACAATTTTGCATGTGCAAATTACCACCAACTCAAGCCAGTTGGTAACCAGGTGCAAACTAGTTAAACAGGCACAGAGGCCTCAGATTCTTTCACAATGGCAGCGCTGTATGTCATAGCGTGGAGGATGCATATTCAAGCAGCAGCACACAGAAGGAGGAGGTACAGGAATGCATTTACAGAGTGTGCATAACCCTGTTTCAGCAGACAGAGGAAGAAATCCATGACAAATATAAACTAGACTCACCTACAATACTAGACCTGATAGCTGACCTACACCTAATACTGGAGCATCAGACCCGCAGAACCCAAGCCATGTCCACACATGTGCATGTCCAGGGGGTGATAGCTGCAGTAGGAGGGGTGTCCCAAGGTTGTGTTTCACGCTTCTTGAATGCTTTCTTGGATGTAATGGTACAGAGGATATACCATTATATCAGATTCACCACTACACAACAGGTATTGCAGTAGACCAAATTGGATTACTACCAGATAGCACAATTCCCACATGTAATTGGATGCATTGATGGGGCACATGTAGCCATCTGTCCCCCCTCGGATAATGAGTATGTGTATAGGAACAGGAAAACCTTTCATTCACTCAACATCCAGGTCATCCAGGTCATATGTAATGCCTCACACATAATAACTGACATAGTGGCCAAATATCCTGGTAGTACGCACAATACATTCATATTCAGACACAGTGAAATATACACACGTCTCACTGGGGTGAACGTGGCAAAGGATACCTGCTAGGTAAATGCATTTTACTCTCTCTGATAGACTCCTTGATTCTGTAGAAATAGGACAGTGTTTAATCTATTGCCTTTCATCCTGCAGGTGACAGTGCATATGCTGTGTGCTCCTTCATACTCACACCATACCTTAATCCTGCAACTCAGAGTGAAAGGAAATACAATGCAGCACACAAGTCGACGTGCAATGTCATAGAGCGGACATTCGGCCTACTGAAGAGTAGGTTCTGCTGTATACACAAAAGTGGAGGTGCAAAATTGTGGCCATTTGTGCCATGCTGCACAACCTAGCAACAACCAATGGCATACCATTGGACCTCACAGTTTCGGAATCTGATGAAGAGGATTAACCACGTCCACCTCACACAGCAGCATATGGTGTAGGTGCAGCAGATGGCAGACAGAGACGTGATTAAATAACACACAACTATTTCTAAGTGAGTAATGATGACACAATGCACCTCATGACTTTAGATCAACTGTGTTTTTATTCACCTTAACATCAGGTAAACTGTGTGGACACAGCCATCAACTCCTTTCTTGTGTGTGGCTTTTGCAGGTCAACATGGCATTAATAGACCATGCACAACATTCATCACTTATCATCATATGCTATGTGTTACCTCACCCATTTGCATGCCTCGGTCATACCACTCACTACTTCTTATGGCCACGCACAGCACTAGAGCAGTCAATGTGTACACTGGCTTCCCTTGATGAGGCCTGGGATGCCGTACCTTGCCTTGCACCCCGTAATGCTGCTGATGCTGGAGGCCTCCTCACTGTCCCCTGCACCCAGTATACCTGACCCGGCTATAGTAGCTGTCTGTAGCTGTTCAACAGCAGTGGTGACCTGCACCAATCCTCTGGCAACGTCATAATTGCAGTGGGCCATTTCCACCTGCTTTTCCACAGTGAGTCTGGACAGGACAGCTGTGGCATTACACAGACAATTAACTGCCTTTGTGTAACCATCCAAATGGCTAAATAGGTGGTGCTTTTTGCAACGTTTGGAGGCATGCTCTCTCTGCACGGTGTTACAGAGCTCTTTAATCGCTGCTGTCATATCCCCTAGATTTTCTCCATTAGCCATATGGCCCTCTGCCACTGTGTTGATCATCTCCCTGATGCTGTCCTTAATGTCAGACATGTTGTGATTCAGACACACCAGCTGCCTTTGCATTGACCGCATGCTTTTCAATTGCAGCCGCTGCACCCTCACCATAGTGCCCTCCAGCCCAGTAAAGACAGAGGATCCCTCTCCATCCTCAGCAGCACTGTGTGCTCTTGCTCTGCGTCTCCTGCGATTGGTGTTGCTATGCTGCACGAGAGACTGATCACTTTGAGGCTGTGCCTGCCCATCTGGACATGACTGTGTCTCTTCTTGGATGTCTTCTCCTTCTACCTCCAACTCCTGTAGTGGAGCCACAGCGTACCTGTGTGGTCTTGGTGCAGGTGTTGTTGGTGCTGTGATGTCTGATTCTTCTTCCCCTGCGTGTGCCTGGATCTCCGCTGGCTCATCTATTGGTGTGTTTTCACCTTATGGGGCAGGTTCATCTTTGAATATAACAAAACTACTTATTGTGTGTCCTACTTTATGTTATTTGAAAATGAAATGTACTTGAGGTGATATACCTAAATGGTGTGTTTTAATTGGTTATTTACTGGTGGGTCTCAACTGCAGATATGTTTCTCAGTATCATTGTTTTTCTATCTTATTTGTCTGACTGCGTCTCCCATGATGCATTGCTAGGTGGTAACAAAAATGTGGACTGGAGTGGCAATCTAACTTTTTCCATTAAGTTATTTCTTTGTGTTCAAAATAATTTTATTGAAATTTTTTCAAAATAGAAACAAGAAAGACAATACATAAAAATATTACAGATCAATACAACCAATCAATTGATTAATACAATGGATAATTAATAACAAAATAGGTCATGAAGTCATAATAAGTAAAATAGTCAAATAAAGGGAAAAGGAGAAAGGGTACATATTAAATCCTCTCATAAGGACCATCAGAGTTACTATTAGCTTCAAAATATTGAATAAACAGCAAATTATGAATATACACAGATAAAGAAAAACAGTAAAAACTATTACGTTAATAACAAATATGAATCAATAGGTGACCAAAAGGATTGATAAGAAGGCTGGTTATGATTGATTCCCTGTAATGACAATTGAGCACCTCTTCTTGTGAAAATGATCCAAGACCACCAGGCATTAACAGAAAGAGAAGAAGCGTCTTTCCAGCAAAAAGTAATGGATTTCAACGCTGCTGAAATTAGGAAATTGAACAATTTTGCTTCAGAATCTGGAAGGGGATGAAGGAGCACAATTGATTTACAAACCACCAATTTATAAGAAAGAGCATCGTGAATAGGTAAAATCTTCAGTAAAACATCCCAAACTTCAGACCAAAATTTTGAAATGATATACAAACCAAATAACATGTGACGCAAGGATCCAGGATGTAAATTACAGTGCCAACAAACATCAGATGGGAGTAATTTAGCCCGATGGAGGCGTATTGGGGTCCATAAGGAATTAAACAAATATGTGCATTGGTCTGATAAAGCGATACCGGTAACCACCCAGAAATACTATTAAGCCAAACAGATTTCCAAGAGTCATCAGACAAATAAATGGAAAGTTCAGCCTTCCAAAATGAGGAAATTATATTAATGTTGGTACCTAATGAAGCAACAAATCGTTTATATAAAATAGATACAGCGTTTGATGAAGATGAAACAGCATGTAAATAAATTATCAAATCAGTCGTAACAGTAGAAGGAACACCATTTGGATAAGAGTCTAAAATGGAATTACATAGAGATTGATATTTAAATAAATCCGTCTGAGGTAACTTAAATTGTGATTGTAAATTATCAAATGGAATAAAGGCATCATCACAGAATATATCTTTAAGGTAAAATATGCCTGCCTTAATCCAATAGTTCCAAAAATTGATATTTCTATTCAGCTTAATAACAGGACTATGCCATAACGATACATCCATAGTAGAGCTTAAAGGAGAAGCAAAGTTCTCATCCAAATCATTAAAAATGAACCTTGATGATTTGAGTATAGATGAGCGATGTACAACAGTAGATTTATGAGACATTGTGAGTAAGGAAGGCAATGGAAAAGGAGCAACAATTGATTTTTCTATGTCAAACCAGATAGGAGGTTTAACTAGAGGAGAAACAGTGAACCACAAGGAACTTTGTTTTAATATGAATGCTTTATGATAGTGAAAGAAGTCAGGAAGGCCAAATCCTGCATTACATTTAGGGATTTTTAATTTTTTATAAGCAAGTCGAGGAGGCTTGTGAAGCCATAAAAATGCAGACAACAATTTATCAACATCTTTATAAAACTGTAATGGAAATTGGGTGGGAATCATAGCAAGGGAATAAAATATTTTAGGAGCAATATTCATTTTTATAGATTCCATTCTTCCCCACCATGTAAGATGGAGAGAAGACCATTTAGAAGTTTTATTTTTAACGTAATCAAGTATAAAAGTACTGTTCAACTTTAACGTTGAAGGTAAGGAGGACGAAAATAAAATACCCAAATATTTCAGCTAGTCTTTTTGCCAAATAATATCAGATAAAGGTAACATATCAGACGTACAGAGAACATTTAAAGGGAACAATTCTGTCTTATTAACATTAAGTTTGTAACCTGAAATAGCAGAATATTTAGTTATAATATCTAATAATGAGGGAACAGATGAAATGGGATTACAATAAATAACAATACGTCATCTGCATACGCTAAAGTTTTAATAGTGACATCATTAATTGTAATACCTTGAATATCATTGCAATTACGTATATAATTAAGAAAAGGTTCTATTCCTAACAGAAATAAAAGTGGTGAAAGGGGACAACCCTGCCGAGTTCCTCTGAAAAGGGAAAATTGAGTAGAAATGTGGCCATTAATAAATAGACGAGCAGTGGGAGCATAATATAACGCAGAAATCATACGAATAAAAGATGGACCAAAATTAAATGACAATAGGGTTTGAAATAAGAATTGCCAATTAATTTTATCAAAGGCTTTTTCTGCGTCTAAAGCCATGACCCCAGCGGGTTCCAGTAGGGTAGAACTTTGTTCTATAACATGTAACAGGGTTCTAGTGTTATTAGCGGAATATCTATTTTTCATAAATCCAGATTGATCCGGGTGAATAATAGAATGGAGTATTGGAGCTAACCTAGAGGCAAGTATTTTAGCATATAATTTACAATCTTGATTTATTAAGGATATAGGGCGGTAATTGGAAACTAGGGTAGGATCTTTATCAGGTTTGGGAAGCACAACAATTAAAACATCAGTAAAAGAGCCGGAAATGGTCCCAGAAGAGCTAAAGTGGGAGAAAAGCTGGAATAAATAGGGTAAAAGATGAGGTTGAAATTCTTTTTAAAATTCCGCAGGGATACCATCAGGGCGTGGGGATTTATTCTTTTTAAGTGAGTGAATGGCTTTCAAAATTTCATCAGTAGTAATAGGCAAATCCAATTTAGTTCTATCTAGTGGGGATATCTGTGGCAAATCACATGCATTCAAAAAGGTATCAATTAACGAATTGTCACAGATATCAGGTTTGTTATACAAGTTTGAATAAAAATCTAGAAACTCTTCAACAATATCATTATGCGATAACGCAACCTTACCCTGAGGACCACGGATTGAAGTAATTTGTGTCTTATCTCGTTTAATGCGTAGATAATTTGCAAGGAGTTTTCCAGATTTATTAGAATTGAAGCGAAATCTAGCATTTGAATTAGAAAGTTGAATCCCAGCTCGTTTACTAAGAATAGAATTAAATTCATAACGAAGTTTCTGTAATTCAGTTTTGTAGTGGAGATTATTAGAAGTAATAAATAACCTCTCAAACTTCGCTATTTGCTTCTCCAAGTGTTTAATATTAGCATTGAACAATTTATTCTCATGAGCCATAATAGAAATCGTAGCACCTCTAATATAAGCCTTAAATGCGTCCCATCTATTGATTACAGATGTAGAGTTGTCTGGATTAAACAAAAAATAATCTTGAATAGCCTGTAATAGTTTAGGTTTGTTATGGTCAAGAAGGGCAATACCAGTATTCATACGCCATCTAGTTTGTTTAGTAAAATTGGAGGAGATATTTAAAACAAAAGAAATTAAAGCATGATCCGAAATATCAATATTACCAATAACCGGGGAAGTTGCAGTTTGAATAAGAAAAGGAGAAAGCAAAAAATAATCAATTTGTGAATGAGAATTATGAGGGTTGGAGAAAAAGGTAAAACATTTATCAGTAGGGAAGTGTAATCGCCATATGTCAACCAATTTAGTAGTTTGGGTAAACAATTAAAAGGCATGAAATACTTTAGGGAGACGAAATCTAGTTGCAGATAACCTGTCTAACAATGGATCAGCAATAACATTAAAATCACCCCCAACAACCAATGAAACATTACCCAACTTCAGAACTTCAGTAGTGATAGTGGACCAAAAAACGGGGTCATCCGCTGTGGGACCATAAATATTGAATAAAAATAAGGTAGAATCATGAATTTAAATTTTAACTAGGATAAATCTACCCTCAGAATCCGAAATTTTATTCAAAACCTGACAATGTAGCCGTTTTGCAAAGAAAATAGCAACTCCATTTTTCTTTCCAATAGCTGGAGAGGAAACAATAGTGTCTACCCATTTTTTATTCATATAATGTAAAACCTTATCTTCAACATGAGTTTCTTGAACAAAACAAATATCAGCTTTAGAACTACCTAAATAGTCCAAAATGTTAGCACGTTTAACTGGATGTCGCAAACCTTTCACATTAAGAGAAACAACTTTAATATTATGAACAGTAGCCATTAGAAAAAGAAAAACAAGGAAAAAAGGCTTTGCAACAAGAAGAGATGGAGAAAAGCAGAATTGAGAGACAGCTTAAAATAGTAACTCCATAAGTAGGAACAGAAAAAGGAGAAAAAGAAAATAGGGAGAAAAGAACAAACAAAATACAGAAATAGAAACATAGAAACGCACACACGTTCCACAAGCATGGCCAAAACCGTTGAAGCCCAAAAGATAAGGAGAGTCATAAATGTGTCATTTAATTTCTGACTAGAAGGAGTCAAGTGTTGGGGTCATGAGTATCCATTGAAGGTGAAGATTGTTGCTCAAGGAATTGCCTCAGCTCTTCAGGACGTTGAAAGGATTTGGAAAAGTTATCTTTCCATATGCGCATTGTAGAAGGATCAAATAGTCCATACTTGAAACCAAGGCTCCTAAGCTGTGGACGACAAGCAGAGAACTCCTTGCGGATAGCAACCGTCTCCTTAGCAAAGTCTTGGTGAATAAAAATTTTGTTACCCTTCACCATAAGTGAAGGAATGTCTCTTGCAGCTTTCCTTATCAGTACAAGATGATGATGGCGCAGCACCTTGAATATCATTTGCCTGGGTTTAGTAAGGCGAGGGCTACGATAAGAAGGTATTCTATGGGCTTTGTCCACTTCAAATTTTTCCGGAAAATTGATGTTCAAAAGACCAGGAAGCAAAGATTCCAAATATAATCGACAACTAGAACCTTCAACTTCTTCAGGCAAATTAAAAATGCGAAGGTTATATTGCCTATTTCGATTTTCTAATTCCAAAAGGTGAGCATGCATAGGAAGAATTTTAGCTGCCAGAGGAGAGAGAGCATCTACTTTATTCTTGTTATCCTGTATTTTGATGGAATTATCAGAAATTTTCATTGACATAGAAGCCATATCTTTGCACACACTTTTGATATCAGAGGCAATAGCTTCAGTATTAATTCTGAGTGCTTGAATTTCTTCCAAAATTAAGGAAAGAGAAGGCTCAGATGACTCCACCACTTTAGATTTAACTGGAGGAGGGGAAACTTGCTGCTTTCGTTTAGTGCTGACAGGATTTTTATTTTCCATTGTGAGAGGAAAAAATACACAGAAATTCGAAAATAAACCCAAAAGTGAGTTACAGGAGTAATGATATGAAGAAAGTAGTGAAAAACTCCAAAAGGTCACTAGTGCAGCAGCTAAATCGGACTGTGGGCGTGGCTAGGCCCAAGCCAGGCCCTTTCCTAAGAAGCACTCCTCCCCCTGAGCATACCAAGCAGGCTCTACCTTCAAGAGAGGCTGGGAGCAGGAACCAGGAGGCAGAAAAACAGGCTTCCAACGAAGGGAACTGCAGGAAAATCGCCACACAGGTAAATAATCAAATCAGCAGGCCAGCGCTCCCATTTTCTGAAAGATTCTGACAGAAATTCGTCGTATATTGGCCAAAACGGGCCGAAAACGGGACGAGCTTCACTCAGCGGCGGCCATCTTGGTTGACGCGCTCGCGCGTCTGACATTAAGTTATTTCTAAGTGGGGTGTTTTGTGAGTCATTGGGCGGGTGTATTTCAACATGCATCCTACCTTGGCTGGTGTTGGTTTGGTTGAGCTGTCGATGTCTGCTATTCCACTGATTGAATCAGGGGTATACAGACATAATATTGATTCAAAAATATAGAATAGCACAAATATCGAAGTAAAAATATAGAATGGAAAAAATATCAAATGGACAGAATAGTGGTGAAAAATATCGTTTTGAAGGTAAGTAATTTAATATCGATTTTTAAAATATAGAAAGTTAAAATATCGAAGTATATAACATAGTAATTAGGATATATCTAATTTTTCATAATATCGAATTTTTTAAAGTTTTTTTATGTTATTAAATTTTTGTGTAATTTAATTCTGTAGCGGGTTGTGGGTTTGTAGGGGAATAGGGTGGGAAGTAATTTAATTGTAATTAATTTAATGTGTTAATTTATTTATAGGTATTTATTTTGAATTAATTGTTAATTAATTATTAAAATTGTAAATAATTACTTTTTAATTGGTAAATAATTTTTAATTGGTAATTAATTTTTATTTTTATTAATGAATTAATTGATAATTATGTTAATTTAATTAATTTATTTTCCGTAGCGGGTTGTAGGTTTATAGGGGAATAGGGTGTGAAGTAATTTAATTGTAATTAATTAAATATGTTAATTTATTTATTGGTATTTATTTTGAATTAATTGTTAATTATTAATTTGTAATTAATTACTTTTTAATTGGTAATTTTTATTAATTGATTAATTGATAATTATGTTAATTGTATTAATTTATTTTCTGTAGTGGGTTGTGTGTTTATTGGGGAATAGGGTGGGAAGTAATTTAATTGTAATTAAATTAATAATTTTTATGTATTTATTGGTATTGATTTTTTATTTATTGTTAATTGGTAATTAATTTGTATTAATAGGAAATTAAATTTAATAAGTAATATTTATTTGTATTATCAATTGATTAATTATTACATACTTTTAAAAACTTGTAATTTTTTTACATTAATTGTTTATTGGTATTGATATTTAATTTATTTGTATTAATATATTAAATGTTTACTTTCCCTACTGTTAATCTCACTAGAGTGGGAATAGTAATTTTTACCCCTACGCAATCCAACGCTTTCCCTACTGTTGCACTCTCTGGAGTGGGAATAGTAATATTTACCCTCCCGTTATCCAACGCTTTCCCTACTGTTGCACTCTCTGGGGTGGGAATAGTAATTTTTACCCCTACGCTATCCAATGCTTTCCCTACTGTTGCACTCTCTGGAGTGGGAATAGTAATTTTTACCCCTACGCTATCCAACGCCTTCCCTACTGTTGCACCCTCTGGAGTGGGAATATTCATTTTTACCCCTACGCTATCCAAATCTTTCCCTACTGTTGCACTTTCTGGAGTGGGAATAGTAATTTTTACCCCTACGCTATCCAACGCTTTCCCTACTGTTGCACTCTCTGGAGTGGAAATAGTCATTTTTACCCCTACGCTATCCAACGCTTTCCCTACTGTTGCACTCACTGGAGTGGGAATAGTAATTTTACCCCTACGCTATCCAACGCTTTCTCTACTGTTGCACTCACTGGAGTGGGAATAGTAATTTTGAGCCCTACGCTTTTGAACGCTTTCCCTACTGTTGCACTCACTGGAGTGGGAATAGTAATTTTTACTCCTACTAAAGTGTTCGGGTGGTGGCAATCCAAAGAAGAGATTCACTGGAGAGAGGGAATTAATCAGATGACTGAAAGTTGCTAGTTGCAGTTGCTGGACTGGTAATAGTAACTTTTACCCTCCCGCTATCCTACAGTAAAAATATTGTATATTTTTAATTAATATTATGTTAATATATATATATGTGTTAAAAAATCAAATTGTATGTTTATTTTTTTAACTTAAATTAAATATTTAATAATTGTAAAGTTATTTAAGTACTTTTAAATATGTTTTAGTTAATTATAGTTATTATTTCATTAATTTTAAATTACTTTTAAGACATTTAAAAAAAAATCGATATTTTGACTAACTATATATTTTTTCCCGATATTTTTGTACTTACCTGTTTGAAGATAGGACTTCGATATTTTTGATTTCTATATTTTTACTTCGATATTTTTGTCTTCTATATTTTTGCATTCTATATTTTGTCAGTGATCCGGAATCAGGCTGTAGGGTGGACTCCACCAAATTCTCAAGGGGGGTGGATGCCAGCTGTGTTGATAGTCCTCCACTGGTCTTCTTACTGTCCGCATGCCTGCTTGCCACCTTCTCTTTTGCCCTTGAGCGCAAGTCATACCAGCGCTTGTGTAAGTCTTCTATGGAGCGCTGTGTAACCCCTAAGGCATTTACTTTTGCTTGGATTTCCAGCCAGATCTTCCTCTTCTCAGACTTGGGATGTGTAAAGATTTTTTACCAAGCAGTTGCTCATGGCTCTTCACCATTTCCTCAATTAGGACCTCCAATTCTTTTTCACTAAAATGTTGCTTTCTATTGCATCCTGCAGCCTCTTTTGCCTTCTCCTGTGAAGCCATGATGTGAATTTGTGCCTGTCTCTGTACTCGCTATGTTCTACTGAATGGTGTGCTCCTGCTCTAAGTCTCTTACACAGCTTCAGGCACTCAGAAACAGCATGGGGAAACATACTTCCGGGTTTTGATGTCATCAAACAGCATCAGGATAGCAGATTCACTAATCTGCGATTTTTTATTTTGGGAACTTGCTATTACAGAATCGCTAATTGGGAATCTGTTATTGCGAATGAAAATATTACCAAATCGCTATTTTTTGTGAATTTTTTCCTGCATTGCATTTTGCAGTAAAAATCACTATTTGGAAATCGCAAAATGCTTTTTCGATACACCTGGCCCTATTTCCACATTTTTTGAATCCTGCACATGGTTCGCAAGTTAGTACATTTAGCTACCCAGCCTTGCACCTCTGTGTAATGCTGCATGATTTTCTTTGTCCACAAAGTCAGTCCTGACTACCCTGCGACCAATCGCATTACTTTGAGTTCAAAGCCAATATAATTACCTGCAGGGTAGCAACAGTAATGCCCAGGGTGTTTCTGTGAATTTGATTAGCCAACCGGTGACCAATCAGGCATAATCTTCATTCACACCATTCTTTCTAGACAAGGAGCAGGTAAACCAATTGTATAAAATGCTGTGTCCTTCCTCGACTGGAGCTGAAGGTTGGCAATGCCATGGGGTGACTTGTGTGAGGCAAAAGGCCAGCAGGCATCTTAGACGGGTACTATTACCTTCCATATAGGAACAGTGTTTGAACTCTGACCCCAAAGGTAGAACCCAATCAATTGTGAAATACTTTCATTACTGTGATGTTAGCCTTTGCCAGCTAAATTTATTGGGCTCTTTACTACCAGAGCGCCACAGTCACACAGAAGCTCTCATTATGAGTGGGGGTATTTCACCTGGAGCAATAACCCCTCAAGGACTTCTGTACCCTGCTATTAGGAGTGGCCTGGTGATTCAAGGTCTCGGAATTCAGAGTGACAATACCATGGACATAAGAATTCTGGACACAGAGATACCAGGAGCCATATTACATATATGGCACACTTTCCCTGTTTGTGCTACTGTGCACCTTTAAATAGGTGCACCATGCGCAAACAGGTAAAGTGCGCTGTATTACAGTGAAAGTTCTTCCCCCAGGGCAGCCAAACTCTTAATGCCCTGAGGGCAGCGCATGCAAGTAAAATACAGAGCGGTTGCTTCAAAGCCGCTCCGTGTTTCATTATGCAGACAGCCAGTTGCCTGCACATTTAAGAGGGCAGAGAGATTCCCTTGCAGGCAAAAGCAGTGAGTGACTGCACCTTTCATCAAGGGGATGTCTGGGGGTCCAGAAAACCTGTTTCTCCCCTCCAGTGGGCTGTCTTTAGGAGAAGCAGTTTCAGTGCGCCACCTTTTGCGGTGCACGTTTAGTGCGCCTCTAAAAGGCATGTTTGCCTCTACACCCACATCCACATCAGAGATAAGCCACAGAGGCAAAGAAATTCCCTCATTTGCATTGGGGCAATACCCCCATGCAAATGAAGGAATGCCTTCTTGAGTTAGAGCTAGTGGTCCATATGCATCAGCGCTAACTGGGTTAAAGAAGGGTCCAAAAGAGTCTGTGGCCCCATCTGTTATACCAAAGACCCCCGGGGTGCGCAAAGAGGGTGCACATGTCCATTGTGCCCTTAGGGCACTTTTTATAATACTGCCCCAGGTCCGATTTCACCAGGTGCCGAGTCACTGAGTCATATTTCATGAAACACTGCAGGGGCAAGAGCAAGAGTCATGGAACAAAGCCCGACCCTGCCTAACCCCTGCACCATCACAGGGGAAGCATATAATGGTCCACCAAGTGGTTCCTGGCTCACCAATGCTGCCCCAGAAGAATTAAATCCCTGTGTGCACCAGCCTCCACAATTCCCCCTGCCCAAAGCACAACTTGGGAGAAGCAGAAAATACTCCAGCCAGAGTTCCTTTACCCTGCTTTGATCCCAGACCCAAACTGACCCTCATGCCAACAATTCCCACCATCTGTGAGTAAGAGGAAAATGCAAGTGGATTGGTACCTGGAAACAGGGAAGACTATAGGGTGAAAGGACCAGAATTCCTAGATAAGTGTGGTTAATCCACATTCTGGGAAACAATGCTTGGAAAAGCTGAATTTGGGGTTGAGGATATGGATCAGGAAAGGAGATTCTGCTACCCCCAGTAGCCCTGAACCAAATTCTGGTAACCCCTAATGTGGGCCAGAAAGTCCACAGCGATATCCCAAAGCTAGAAAATCGAAGCTTTCTTTAATAACAGACAATTTTCTCCATAACCATAATAAAATATTTATTGAAAACGGCAGATAACAAAAGTCTCTTTCTGTAAACGTGTGAATAGCACCTTTAAATCTTTCAATCTTGTGATATGAGAATCGGTTACCGGACAGGGCACAGGGATCAACTGCTGGTAGTCTGGGTCCCTTCACCAATCGGGCCTGTCATTATTCTGCCTAGTTGCACTGAATTTGATAAAGCTCTCAAGCTAAGTGCAATTGCTCAAAGCCAAGGATTTGATTACTGATTGGCCTTCTCCACAAGGTACTGGGAACACACGTGTTCTTTGTCTGTTTCTGCTGAATGGGATTCAATGGTCCATATGATAACTTCTTACTTACAAATGGATGAAGCTCTGAGTGGGGCCACACTAATAAGGGCATTTGAGGTGAACCTTGAGAATCAGAATCAATGAGTTCAACACTATTTCTATAACCGCAAAGGGCAGTATTACAGCAGGGGGTGTAGCACACATTTGTCCCTGGTTTTTTAATACAATCCCAGGGCACTTTTGAATTATAAAAGCGCCCACAGATGGCTATACAGACCCTTCTGTAATATGGATTACCAAGGTGCACTTTTTACTCCTGTGTCATTCAAAGTGCTTGTTCCCTCATATGCATAGTGACATGGCCACATGCAAATGAGGAAGGCTTGTTTGTCCCCCTGCATCATGCCATATCCGACTACAGTCGTTGCTACCCGTAGCATCAGAACTCTTGAAGGTGGGGGCAGACACAGAAAGTAAATTGTAATTTAAGAACCATTTAAACATGTTAATTCACACTATTTGACCTTCCTTTAACCTGTCCATATCAAAAAGGAGGCTGTATAGTGGGAAAGAGTAAGAAATGTTTTCAACCCCGTGATGTCATCAGGAATTAGAGTGTGTATAATGTCACTTTTGCTACCACTGGCATTTTGGTGAATCACTAGCCACAACTTCTGTGCTGCTCAAGAAAAGGCAAATTGTCCCAGAGAAGCTCCAGCTCGAGAAACTCAATCTCCAGTGAGGCATGCATGAGTCATACCTCAGATTTCTTAAAGCAGCAGGCAGCAGCATACAAAAGTAATTCAAAATATATTTTTATATTTCTCCACTCCAAAAAGGGATAATCTACCATAATAGACACAATAAAAAGACCACCACCACCCCAGGGACAAATATTCTTTTTTTTAAATGGGAGAGGGGCCATGCGCACCCCTCCCGGGCCACATGGGGCCCCAGGGATGACCACCTCCCTGTGGCTGGCCCTGAAAAGTAATGGAGGGGGCCCTCCTCCTTGAGTCATACATGGCCCTGAGGACCACCACCCTCCAGGACCAGCTCATTCTATGTTCTGGAATGCCCTCCCCCAAAACATAGCTGTTTGCTTTGGCTTGCCTCCTGGTTTACTACTTGTTGGGGATGAAGCCCCTTGGATACTGAGGGTCCTTGGGGACCAAGACCTGTCGCCGCCAGCAAGTCACACACAATGGGATTGCTGAGAGCTCGTCATATGGCTCGCCCCCTTTCTTCACCAATCTGCAAGCGCACCTCCTGGCGTACTACTGGTTGGGGACTGAAGTACCCTTGGATGCTGATAGTCCTTGGGGGCCAAGAACCCCTCCTATTACCCCCAATAAGTCCCACAAAGATGGATTGTTGAGAGCTTGTAGGTCCCACCCACTTTCTCCACCACTCTGCAAACGTGCCTCCTGGCGGCCTAACAGTTGATAGATGAAGTCCCCTTTGAGGCTGAGGGTCTTTGGCGGCCAAGAACCCCTCCTGTTACCTTCATTAAGTCACACACAGTGAGATTGTTGAGAGCTCATAGGCCCACCCCCTTTCTTCATCACTGTGCAAATGTGCCTTCTGGCACACTGCTGGTTGGGGGATTAAGCCCCTTGGGTGTTGAGTGTCCTTGGGGGCCAAGAATCTCTCCTGTTACCTTCAGTAAGTCCCAGGATGCTTGTTTCCGGTCCAGGAAAGACATGGCTTGGTAGTTCGGGCTGGACTGTTCCCATGAGGCACTGGGTCAGACTGATTTGCATATAGCCATGTCTGAACTGGGGTGGCCGAGTGAGCTAAAGAATGGTGATGGATTAAACCCAGATCAGTTGACTGGGGGTGAGTGTTTGATTTGCTCAAACGCTCCGTCAGTCATCCCCTTTTGTATCGCTTTGTTCGCCCTAAGTGTGGCAGGGTATGCTCAGACGAGAGTCCCTTGCTCACTTGGCCACTGGATTCAAGATAGCCTGGCTGATGAGGATTATGAATCGGATACCGGTCCCAGGATGCTTGTTTCCGGTCCAGGGAAGACATGTCTTGGTAGTTCGGGCTGGACTGTTCCCATGAGGCACAGGGTCAGACTGATTTGCATATAGCCATGTCTGAACTGGGGTGGCCGAGTGAGCTAAAGAATGGTGATGGATTAAACCCAGATCAGTTGACTGGGGGTGAGTGTTTGATTTGCTCAAACGCTCCGTCCATCATCCCCTTTTGTATTGCTTTGTTCGCCCTAAGTGTGGCAGGGTATGCTCAGACGTGAGTCCCTTGCTCACTTGGCCACTGGATTCAAGATAGCCTGGCTGATGAGGATTATGAATCCGAAACCGGTCCCAGGATGCTTGTTTCCGGTCCAGGGAAGACATGGCTTGGTAGTTCGGGCTGGACTGTTCCCATGAGGCACAGGGTCAGACTGATTTGCATATAGCCATGTCTGAACTGGGGTGGCCGAGTGAGCTAAAGAATGGTGATGGATTAAACCCAGATCAGTTGACTGGGGGTGAGTGTTTGATTTGCTCAAACGCTCCGTCCATCATCCCCTTTTGTATCACCTTCAGTAAGTCCCACACAGTGGGAATGCTCAGAACTGGGTGGAGGCCCAGCCCCCTTTCCCCACCATTCTGCAAATGCACCTCCTTGTGCACCACTGGTTGGGGAATGAAGTCTCCTTGGATGTTGAAGGTCCTTGGGGGCCAAAACCCCCTCCTATGACCTCCAGTAAGTCCCGAACAGGGGATTGTTGAGAGCTAGTCGGAGGCCATGCCCCCTTTCTCCACCACTCTGCACATGCCCTTCATAGTGCACTACGTGTTTGAGGATGAAGTCCCCTTGGATACTGAGGGTACTTTGGGGTCTAAAAGCCCCTCCTGGTACCACCACTAAGTCCCCCACAGCAGGAGAACTGAGAGCTTGGAGGCCCACCCCTTTTCTTCACCACTCTGCAAACGCACCTCCTGGCACACTACTGGTTGTGGGATGAAGTCCCTTCAATGCTGAGAGTCCTTCTGTTACCTCCATTAAGTCCCAAACAGCTGAATTGCTAAGAACTGGTTGGAGGCCCGCCCACCTTTCTCCACTACTCTGCAAATGCACCTCCTGTGGCACCACTAGTTGGGGGATGAAGTCCTTTTGGATGCTGAGGGTCCTTGGGGGCCAAAGCCCCCACCTGTTCCCTCCAGTAAGTCCCAAACAGCAGGATTGATGAGAGCTGGTTGGAGGCACCCCCCCTTTCTACACCACTCTGCAAATGTGCCTCCTACCACACTACTCATTGGGGGATGAAGTCCCCTTGGATGCTGAGTATCGTTGGGGCCAAGAAACCCTTCTGTTAGCACCAGTAACTCCCACACAGAGGGATTGCTAAGAACTCATCAGAGACCCTGTCCACTTTATCCACCCACTGTACAGACCCATAAAGTCTCTCACAGACCCACCCACATAGCTATTCACACACCCACTCACAGACCCATACAGTCACTCACACACCTACTCACAAACCCATACAGCCACTCACAAACCCACTCACACACCCACAAACCTACTCTCTGATCCACTCAGATACCCACATAACCACTCACACACCCAGTCACAGACCTATACAGCCACTCACACACCCACTCTGAAAGGTTAGTGGTTACAGTTAGGAAATACAATTAAAAAAAACTTTGAAATTCACTAAAACAACAAAGTTTACAGAAATGTTATGGTTAGGAAACAGAATTAACACACCTTAGAAATTCACTGAAAAAAACAGGTTACAGGGCCGTTATAGTGAGGCTCAGATTCTACTTGTACAAAACCATTGAAATTACGCAGTTACCTTAGCTAACTATATCTTACGCCCCCACATTGCACTGCCTATTACCACATATATTAATCACTCATGACATGGTCAGTGACATTACTGATGACGTCTCAAATGACATCACTGATGACATAATCCACAGAACCACTCACACATCTAACTACAACCAACTCATACACTCACTCAAACACCCATACAACCCCTCACACACCCACTCCCTGATCCATAGAGCTACTCACACACCCACTCACTCACCCACACAGCCACTCAAACCCCTATTCACTTACCATACATATACTCACAAAACCACTCACTCACCCATACAGTCAATCACACATCCACCCATACAACCACTCACACACCCAGTCATTCACCCATACAGCCACTCAGCAGAGCCAATTACCCATACAGCCACTCGGATACACACTCACTCTCCAATACACCCGCTCAAACAACCAATCAGTTAATTGAACACGTACTCAAACAGCCATTCAATCACCCATACTGCCACTTATACACACAGTCCCTCACCCATACAGCCACTCACACAGCCACCTAGTTGCTGATACAGCCAGTCACATATCCACTCACAGACCCTTACAGCCACTCATACAGCCACTCACTCATACACCCACTCACCTATCAATACAGACACACACCCACTCACTCACCAATACAGCCTGTCACACAGCCACTCCCACACCCATATAAGTACTCACACATCCACTTATTTACCCACACAGGTAGTCACACACCCATTTATTCACCCATGCAGTCACTCAAACACCTACTCACACACCTATACAGCCACTCAGACATCCACTCACACATGGATACATACAGTCACACAGCTACTCACATAATATATGTTAGAAATAGTATCATTCATTAGTAGTACATAAAGTATAGTAATTTAACTTGTGTAGTACCTTAGTATATATGTTTAACACTAATAAACATTTAGAAAACACTCACAATCAGTGGATGATGTCATCAATGATGTCATCAGAGATGTTACTGACCATGTCATGAGTGATGTAATATGTGACATCATAAGCAGTGCATTGCAGGAGCTTATGTGATAGTTAGCTCAGATAACTTTAACTGCTGAAATTCAATGGATTTTTAATCTGAGCCTAACTAGAATGATCCTGTAACCTTTGGTATTTTCAGCGAATATATATATATTCAGCTCAAAAGGTTGCCCCTCAGGTAAGCCGCACTCGAACAACCGTTTGCTTCAAAAGCCTTTATTGGTATGGACAAAGTCACTCCTTCCCAATTAGCACTGACTGCTTTCAGCCTGACGCGTTTCAAATACACTCTTCCTCAGAACTTCAATTCCCATAATGCCACTCATTGTCTCATAAGAAGCAGCCCATCGGGGCTTGCAATAAGCATAATTAGGAACTGAGAGCCCATCTCTAGACTGTAAAAACCTCTGCGGAAGAGAGTATTTGAAACGCGTCAGGCTGAAAGCAGTCAGTGCTAATTGGGAAGGCGTGACTGTGTCCATACCAATAAAGGCTTTTAATGCAAACAGTTGTTCGAGTGTGGCTTACCTGAGGGGCAGTCTTTTGAGCTGAATCTATTAGCGGCCATCCTGCCACTGAGCCTGCACCACCCTGTGAGAAATGGGGGCCACGCAACTCTGCAGATGCTTGGTTGGAATCGCAGAGCACCAGTCGTGGGTTGAGGAAAAACGCGCCATCCAGAGCCCGTGTAAGGGCTTTTGAATGTGCAGAATTCAGAGTGCATCCATCAGTAGACTACAATCGGAACTTCAAATCCCATAATGCCACGCATTGTCTCACAAGGAGCAGCCCATCGGGGCGTGCGATAAGCATAATTATGAAGTGAAAGCCCGTCATGCACACTCTGGAATGTAAAAGCCTCTGAGGAAGAGAGTATTTGAAACGGGTCAGGCTGAAAGTAGTCAGTGCTAATTGGGAAGGCGTGACTTTGTCCATACCAATACATGCTTTTGAAGCAAACGGTTGTTCGAGTGCGGCTTACCTGAGGGGCAACCTTTTGAGCTGAAAAATATATATATATATTTGTGTGTTTATGTATATATGTGTGTGTGTGTGTGTGTGTGTATATATATATATATATATATATATCAGCTACCTGGATTCAAAGGGTAATCACACCCATAAATGAAAAAAGCACTCATGGGGTCAATTCCGTTATTACAGGGAATAGGGCACAAATAGACGCACTTCGGCTACTACCTTTCTCGATGTCAATCGAGCGCGCCAAGACCACCCTTCATTTTATCTACATCCGCTCGGCATCACATTATCTTGGCAACATGAAAGTAGGACAACTTTTCTCCCCTGAGAAATCCCGCCATCTTGGAGTGTTTCCCATTTATACATATGCATTGCATCTTACTACGCATCTTTATGAATACACATCCAACATTTGTAATGCATTTCGTAATAACCCAGTCAAATCTCGAGTAATATTATGCAAGCTAGGGGGAAAGGGGAGAACACTTTACATTACGCCCTGTATGGGCCAATTAAGGGAGCTGAGATTTTTTCACGGTTACACCCACATGAGCGTAGCACCCGTCTGCGAGTGCACCGACTGGGTGTTCGGAAGCTGGAATATATATACACAAATATTCACTGACAGGGACGTTCCAGTTAGGCTGACATTTCACTCGTACAAAAACAGTTATGGTTAGCTGAACTGCATATGTGAAAGGCAGAATATGTGAGTGTTGGAGAATATAAGTGTCAGTATGTGCTTGTGTCAGTGACTGTATAGGTAAGTATCTATGTGTTAGTATCTGTATGAATAAGTGAGTTGGTTTGTGTATAACCGTATAGGTGAGGAAGTGGTAGTGTGATTGACTATGGGTGAGTGAGTGGGTAAGAAGCTCTATGAGTGTCCGACAGTGTGTGAATTGCTGTATGGGCGTATGAGTGAATATGTCAGTGGCTGTATTAGTGAGTGAGTGAGTGAGTGGGTGTATGAGTCGCTGTATGGAAGCGTGAGTGGATGTGTGTACAGACATATAAACCAGTGAGTGAATATGTACGTACTGGTATGAGTGTGTCAATGGTTTCGAGAATGGTAGTGTGAACGTTGGAGAAGGTGTATGAATGGTTACATGGGGGTGTGAGTGGCTGCACCAGAGAGTTTGTGGATGATGTCATCAGTGATGTCACCAGTGATGTTATATGTGATGTCACTAGTGATGTCACTTACTATGTCATGAGTGATGTAATATGTGAGGTCATAAGCAGTACAATGCAGGTGTGCTAGTTATAGTTAGCTCAGCTAACTATAACTGCTGAATTTCTCTGGTTTTGTATGAGTAAAACGTGAGCCTAATATAACGTCCCTGTAACCTTTGGTTTTTTAGTGAATTTCTTTTTTTGAATGCTAATTTCTATATATAGGTTACCTGTAACCTTTGACTTTTTCAGTGAATTTCCATGTTTTTTAAACTAGCAATGGTCTTTGCAGAATGGTCTGCAAAGGGGTTGTGGCCTCTGACCAGCTCTCAGAAACCCCACTGAGTAGGACTTATGAAAAGAACCAGGAGGGCTTATTTGTCCCCAACGTCCTTTAGTATCCAAGTCAACTTTATTGCCCAACTGTTAGTATGCCAGGAGACGTGTTACAGAGTGGTGCAGAAAGGGGGTGTGGCCTCCAAAGACCTATTAGAAACTGACTCTGTGGAACTTGCTAGAGGTAACAAAATGAATACTTGGTCC
This sequence comes from Lissotriton helveticus, assembly GCF_964261635.1. Taxonomy (NCBI): domain Eukaryota; kingdom Metazoa; phylum Chordata; class Amphibia; order Caudata; family Salamandridae; genus Lissotriton; species Lissotriton helveticus. The sequence goes on from NC_136070.1 coordinate 1,036,102,119, forward strand.
CCTAATACCCTCAAAAGCCAAGGAGACGTCATCCCCCAACAAGTAGTATGCCTGGCGGCGCTTTTGCAGTGTGATGGAGAAAGGATCGCATTGATGATTGCACATGTAGTTCCTGTATGATTCTATTAGTGCCATTGCCGATGACAGGCTGTGAATACTGGGTAATTGTGACACATATATAGACATATCTTACATAAACTTTCACTGTAGCTATTTACTAAGATACTAATTTAACTTTCCCCTTTGTATACATGTGTCGAAGAAAAAACTAATATTTTCCTTCTCCACAGCAACACCGAAGGTCGCAATGACATCAGTAGGCACAAATACAAATAACAAAATGTAAAACAGATATTTGAACATGTTTTACACAAAGTTTGAGTCTAGCTGTTTAGTAACATAACTGTTCAACTTTATTTTAATAAGACATTTAACAAAAACAACAATTTAACCAAACTTTAAACATCCAAACTCACGAATAGAACATAACTACAAAACACTGATAGAACTACTCATTTTTACAAACACGCAACAGAAATCAAAAACTGCTCCAAAATTAGTACAATGCACACACTGTGAAAAAATCCACTGTAAAGAGACCAATAAAAAATATGCATGTGGGATAACGTCCATGGTGTATCATCTTAAAACCTACATAGAAACCATCTCTAACCGGCAATCTACCAGAGGGCAGCTAATGGTTCATCTACTTCAGTGGCAGCAGCAACAATTCCCAGCCACAATGTCCTTTTAGAGGTACAGACTACTGCAACATATATGGCTCTGGAGTTTTCAAGAATAGGCACGTATTGCATGGACTGTAGTGTTGTAATAAGAGCTGGTGAGCAGTGTGTTACAGCTATTCACAATGCTGGTAATTTTTAACCCCCTTTAAAAAAATGCATTTTTAATAGGACGAGTTCATAGTGAGCAGCGACGAGGCAACGCAAGCTGAAGGACCTTCGACTTCAATAGCAGCACAATAACACCAAAGCAGAAGTCCTTTCAAAATTTCAATCTCAACTTCAAGATTTGGCTTTACAGTTTTCACCAATGGCATCATACTGCATGCGTTTTGAAGTTTTGTGAGTGCTGGAGAGCAGTCCATTGCAGCCCTTCGCAATGCTGCAAAGAATAATAAATGTTAATTTATTTTTTATTTTTGGACCTTCATAGTTTTTCTACATTAGCAAGCATTTTATTATCTTACAAAATGGGTATCTAATATCTATGTGTTCTTCATTTTATTATCTTCTAATTTATTGTAACACGACACACATATAACTTGCAGTATAGAGAAGTTAAACCATCCCTCTACAAATAAATACACAGGTAACTTTTGCCAGTTATCATTATTTACTTTTTCACTTTATAACTATTTGTCAACAGTCTGTGTTTAAATCTTCTAGTAAGTGCATTGACAACATTTTAAACATAGTCTGTTTTTTTAGACAACACTGTGTTAAATTTTGTAATCTCTTCTTTAAAACTATCAACTGTAATATGAGTCTTGTTCTGCAACTCCTCCTCTTAAGAACTCTTTAGTGTTCCCTAGAATCCTACACAGCACCAAAGAAACAAAACTTTCCTTCACCATAAACCTTTTCTACGTCTTCCACACTACCATGTAAAAGTGCTCTATTCATTTCTCCTAAACATAAAGCAGCAGTTTCCACATACTACAGCCTAAAACGTAACGTTCGCATTGTTGAGTGGTATAACTTATTTTGAGTTTTAAACTTCGCCATGGAAAGAAATGTAGGCAATTTCTGAATATATCACTGGATTGCTGTCTAATACTGGAAATACTACTACACTTCGTTGTACCTCTTCTGCAATAACTTCTTCTTCTTCTACATTTCTAGGTACCATCACCTCTTTGGCAATACAACTACCATTCTTCATTTTATAACATCGTCCTCTTTAATCAATACCATGGACTAATCTGTTATCCTGGAAATTGCTTTCTTCATTAAAGAAAGGCTCTCTAGTAGAAATATGTATCTTCCCTCCACTAAAAATTGTACAACAGTTACTTCTATTCACTAATATTTTCTTCTGGTTTTGTCTCCCCATGTACAACACTAATTTGTCAAGAGTCCTCATTCTATTTAGAATAAAAATTCAAAGCTTCCTCTTCAAGCAAAAGCCTTATCAACTACTCTTTCAACTTTTTCTTTCAGTTTCACCTCATCTCCCCTTCTTCTACACTTTTTTTTAATTCCTCACTACATTTACAAGGCTGTAACTGGGCAACCATTAAAACATTTGCGCAGAACCTATGCAACCATCTAAACACCCACTTACAACCCATGCAGTTATTGAAATACTGAGGCACACTTGTGCACTGATGAAACATTCAGGCTCTACTCATGCACTCATGTAATTAAGTAGAGAATACAATTGTAGTAAACTGATCACGCATATTGTCTAAAGAATACATATTCCTCAGTAAAACTTGTAAGTACATGGGTTTGCGGTTGAATACATCAATAATCCCTGGGTAGTGCCCAGGTGATTCCCTGAGGATACAAGTAGTGCCTAGATGGATCCCTTACTATGTCATAACTCCATGAGTCATTCCATATCTGCATACTTACTGCCTGCGTGTTTGCATGAGTATAATATTATTATGTGGGTATTTGGATGAGTGCATGAGTAGAGGCTGAATGATTCGACAAGTGTGTGACTAATGATTCAATAATTTAATACATGCATAGATATTGGTAGGAGGATTGAATGAGTGCAACTCTAGTACCCAGATAATTGCAAGAGGGCATACATAGTATATAAGTGCATGGATAGTGCATATATGATTGTTGAAGCCCAGGCATAGCACCTAACCTATTGGATGAGTGCATAAATAGTGTTTCAGCAATTGGATACTGCCGATTTCATTTTGGTTGACTGAACAGGTAGTGCCTGGATGCTTACATGAGTAGTGCCTGGAGAATTGAATAAGTGTATCAGTAGTGCCTACCTAATTAGATGAGTGTATGACTAGTGTCTGAGTGACTGCATGATTCAATGGTTAAAGCTTGAGAGATTGGATAAAAGTAAGTATACTGCTGGGCTGATTGTATCAGTGCAAGAGTATTCCCTTAGTAATTAAACGACTGCATAGGTACTGGATGAGTGATGGGTTTACTACAATTGTACTCTCTATGAAATTACATGAGTGAATTAGTATTTGAATGACTGCATGGGTTGTAAGTGGGTGTTTAGTCAGCTGCATAGGTTCTGCACAGATGTAATAATAATTGCTTAGGTGATTATATGAATGTATACGTAGTGCCTGAATACTTCAATGACTACATAATTTCTGCCTGCCTGATTGCAAGTGTGTATGTGTAGTTTCTGGATAATTGAATAACTCCATGGATAGTGGATAACTGATTTGATGACTGCCTGAGTAGGGGATGGGTGATTCCATGAGTGCCTGAATACTGCCTGACTGAAGCAACCACATTCATTGGTGTTAGATACATAACAGTTGTCACTATATCTCTGACTCATTAGTTTTCTCCTTCTGTCAGTATCAAACTGTTTTACTGTATCCATGTTTTTCTTCTGAACTATGTGTGAGTGAAATCTAGGTATCACACTTGATATATAATTGCATACATGGCCCTCTAAAAAATACATTGATTTGTTACTGAGCATGCACATGCATCAATAAGTTTCTAAACCGAAAAATAAAGTTGTGAAATTTTTCAAAGCACAACAACTTTTGCGAATAGCATACCTACATAATTTCTTAAATACTTCTGCTTCTAAAACATATATTCAGCAAATCTAAAACAAAAGTTACAATCGAAATGAAGCTAGCACAAGAATTATCTAGGTATTCTCCACTATTAATCCTTCTCAATTTTAAACAATACATGTTTAAAGAAAAACACTACCCTCACCATATACATGACATTTTCACCAGCCTTACTGAACACAGATCACCATGTAAACACATATGTGATTTCTGAATAGATGTACACCTTCAAGCCATCTTTCCCAAAATATATACCTCTCTGCATCTTTAAGTAAACCCAAAAGTCCTATGGATATATAACTATGTGCAAGCACAACAATCATATCTTACCATCTAAACATATGCAAAGTGGTCATATCAGTTAAAAAAGCACATTGAGAAACACTTCCTAATACATATCTAACAAGAATTACTTTTTTCAATTATACAGGCAGGCAACATGTTCTCATATTTTATTTCTACTCTACCTGTTACATAATATTATTAAAAGTACTACAACTCCCAGACTGCAAATAACAGATGTATCTATTCTGTACATGACGTTTAGACATTTAAAACATTCTTAGTTCCTCATTGCAACTTCCCACAAAACTATACTCTTATTTTTCAATAAAATACACAATGTAATAAAGAGGTACTAATTCAGTTTTCTGGTACAGCCTAAAATATTCACCAATATAACCTCTTAAACACATACCCTCTAATACATACAGTTCATTTGATATATTTGTTCTCATCACTGTGATACTCCTTTTAATCAAACTTCCATATACATCTTCATTTCTAATGTACATTTTATAAAGGATTAAAAAGTAATGTACATATAAGTGAATTCAGTTGCTAGATTATATTGTTGTTTTAGATCTTTGTGGTTAGTTTTGACACTGTTAGGATTTGTAAAAACTAAGCAGAAGAATTGTACACCACTCTTATATAGAGCAACCATGAAATGGCAACCTCTTCAACTTCGTACTCATGAGCAAGGCAGCAAATGAAATCATGTCTTTCATTTTAGACTACAACAACTCCACTTGTGAATGGTTACTATCTGTTAACCCTTTCGCTCTCTTTAAAAAGAAATTCCGATCTATGTGTGTTCGCAATGTATTCGTGATGATCATGGAGAAATTGTGGGAAAAAATGGGAGTCCAAACCTACACCTACCTTCATTTTCTTAAAATGTTAATACTACACAACAGTTTATTACATAGTCCTGAGTTGGAAATTAATTCTAGCCATTACTTAAATGGTGTCATTGTTCTTCAGCTTAAAAAAAATGTTCTTTCTCTTTAATACCCTTCCCCCAGTACACTCTTAACTCAGTGTACCTTGCAACCCCGTACAACCATTAGGTCACAAGGTCATAACACATTCTAGAAGGAACATGCTACTTCCAAACAAGATACAGCAGGTGTGCCTTACTCCACAGATTCAAAAGCATACCAATGTCTGTATTACATTTATTTTCTTTAACAACAGCCAATAATAAGACTTCTTGCTAAGGCATTCAAAACACTACCTAATTTTATTCACTTTCATGCTGACAGCATCCAATGAAATATATCTTTTAAAAACTCAATTTTATCTGCTTTTCATTTGGAAAACTACCTTATTCAGCTCCAGTTTTCTCCTGATTGCTATTGCTCCTTCACTTCAAATTGCTTAGAATATGGATTCTGAGCCACAGCTATATCTATTGGGCTAAAGAGGCTGCAAAAAAGAGAGGTATTGACAGAGACTTGGGTTTTCCAGATGTGCAGATTACTTGGTTTGCCCAGAGAGGGTTAAAGTTTCATCAGTTGCTGGCTTTGGTTAAATCCATTGTGGATTCCCTAACTCCTCACCTCATAATTGTGCACTGTGGTGGCAATGACCTAGGCACATTGACTGGGGTAGGGTTGGAAATCCTAATGAAAGAAACCTTTGCAGAACTGATGTCGCTTTTCCTTCACACTGTCATGGTATACTCTAATGTATGCCAAAGAAAGAAATGATTTGATTTGAAAAAAGTTTTATATAGCGCTGGCTAAACCCGGAGGTATCAGAGCGCTTTACATGAGGATCAGTGAGTTGCAGGTAACAAAAATAACATCAGTTACAGTTACAAAAATTACATCAGTTACAGTTATAAGAAATTACATCACTTACAGTTACAAGTATAGGCATAGGAGAAGAGCATGAGATTGCACAATAACAAAAGGTTATTAAAGGGCAGTAAATCCAAGACAACACATTTTATGAGGAATGGAAGGAAGAAGTGATCAAATCAATTCTGTCCACAGATTGACAAAGCCAGGAAACATATTAATACAACTATTTCTGCATTCCTCAGACCATTGCATGTGCTGTACCTATAACAACAATCTGCATTTTGAAATGTATGGAATTTATAGAAATGATTGAGTGCACTTTATAGATGAAGTAACCTGAAACTCTGCACATCCGTTCTTCAGTGTAACAGCCATATACACACAACCAACACAACGGCTCTTGTTAGAGCCACCCTAGTACCCAAAATATTGTGAAGTTTTTTCTAAAGGCTTTTTTTTCTTTAGTTTTTTGGGATCTTCGCGACAATGTCGCAATCCCCGCAGACAAGTCATGAAAACAGAAAACAAAATCAGGCATTCAATGGCCACCAACACATTCAAAATAATATGTTAAAAATTCCATTCTTAACATTGCCCTACACACATTACTATATACATACTTCTTTCAAAGCATGTTTAGATTAATATTTATTTTTGTACTAAGTTTCTTTGAAAACCATCTTTCAGACTTATTTCCCATTTTTGCAGTAATTCAAGATGTCTCGATGACGTCGTTAACCACAACGATTGCGCCTTTTCCATAAAGTCTAAAACATATATATCCACACATACTACAGTATTTTAACACTAGGGGTTTATTACTGTACACTTCAAACTCATGTTTTTCTAGTGTATTTCTAGAACAACCATCTCTAAAACCTATTTTATATTTTCGCAGTGAGGCCGGAGATCACGATGACGTGACTCAATGTGATCTCCGGGGTTAAGTCGCGAAAGCAGAAAGCAAAAGCAGGAATTCAATAGCTACCATCATATTAAAAAGTATAACTATATAATTAATACTACCCATCACAGTAGATAACTCACTATATAAATAACTCTATAAAACATTTATCAGAATCTCAATATCTCTGTAAAAATGTTTAATAATGACTCGCTGATATTTTTAAAATATTTTCACCAATATTTGCAATGATGTCGGTAGTCGCAACGTCCCTGTGACGGTACATGGGGGGGCACTCTGGCGTTGGCGGCGTCATCATGAATATCGCGCACGATTAAAAAATAAATTTTGGACACATAACTTGTGTCACTAACACCTCAATTTCTCAGTCATGGGGTCAGAGTATTTCCACCCTGACCCCTTATGTGGACTTTCACACAGATTTTCAGCCCCTGGAACCGTTCGATGGATCAAATGGTGGCAGCAACTTTCTATTCAGGTTACGTCCAGCCAATTAAAGCAATCCTGTTGGTGGGTGCATTCATGATTAATCACAAACCCACCACAAAATATCCGTGGCCAGAGATATCACTACAATTTTCAGCTTAAATTTCTCAAAAAACTACTGAACAGATTTACACCAAATAAGCAAAAGGCACTTCCTTTAGCCGACATCTACCTCCCTGCCAAATCTGGTGTAAGTCCATTCAGCAGCTCAGGATGTAGAGGTGGCTAAAGGTTCCTATGGGTATTAACATTTTGAAATGTACGGCATTGTCCCTCTCAACAATACCATGTGTTGTACTTCAGCAATTGCCCGCATGGGGATGCTAGCTCATCCCGACCGGGATTCCCTAGTGTAACCATTATTATTAAATCATGGTATAGGTAGGTCTCCCTGGGTGTAGAGCCACCCCTGGACAGAAAAATAATGCATTTTCCATCTACTATAAAGGTGTTGAGACAAAAAATTGAGTTGGAAATTTGGGCTTGCAGAAATATCTAATTAATAATATTGTGACATGGAAATATCGTCAGCAAAAATATTGTGAAGAATATCGATTTTAAAAGGTAAGTAATATCGATTTATTAAATATCGCAGTCAACATTGATTACATGAATATAGTTGTTTATAATATTGTTTTTTAATTATTGTTATGTATTTTGGTGTGTATTTTAAATGTACATGATGTAAATATTTTGTATAATTATTGTTTATGTTTTTTAATGTATTTGGGTTGTGGGTGTTTAGAAGCACAGGGTGGGAAGTAATTTAATTATGATACATTGTTGATTAGTTTTTTATTAATATTAATTCTTAATTAATTATATGAATAGTTTCATTATTTTTTTTACTTACATTTTATGTTTGGGTTGTGGAGTTTATAGGGGTACAGGATGGGAAGTAATTTAATTTTAATTATTTGATAATTAATTGTTAAATAATATTAATTATATACTTGATCATTCATTATGTTATTAGTGATAAATATATTTTTTAAATATACATGTTATGTGTGGGTTGTGGGGTTTATAATTTTAATTATTTAATCATTAATTGGTCATGAATAGTCATTATTTAATTGTGTAATTTTTTTTATTTTAGGTGTGGGTCATGCGAAGTCTATAGGAGTACAGGGTGGGAAGTAAATTAATTGTAAGTAATTAATATTTTTTATATTCAATAACGATTATTTAATGTATAATTAATTATGTTAATTGTGTAATTACATTTTTTAACTAACATTTTAGGTGTGGGTTTGGGTTTTGTTGGGGTATATGGTACGAAGTAAATTACGTTTTAATTAGGTTAGAATTAATTGTTAATTGATAATTATTAAAATTACCATTTACTATGTTAATTGTGTAATTATTTTTTTATTAAAATTTAGGAGTGTGTTGCATATTTTGTGGGGGTATATTTTAGAAAGTTAATTTCATGTATTTAAATAATTATGTTTTATTTATTGGTAATTTGTTTGATAAATATTTATGTTAACAGCGTAAATAATTAGCTTTTTAAAGTTACATTCTAGGTGTTGCTTGTAAGTTTTGTAGGGTTATATAGTGGGTGGTCACTAAACAAAAATGATTTAATATTTTTGTTCATAAATAATTGTAAAATAAAAATACTTTTTATATGAAAATTATTTTGGGGATTTACATTTTAATAATGTTTGTAATTATTTATGATATATATTTAACATTATATTATGTATTCTTTTTTAAATATTATTTTATATTAAATATATTTGTGTTTTTTAATATTTATATTTTAATTGGATTTTGTTTTGGAATTTATTTTATTGTTTTGCAGAGAATATTGTGTTGCTAACGTAGTACTTACTGCAGTGGGAATATAAAAAACTTTCCTTCGGCAACCCAACACCTTCCCAACTGTTGCTTTGACTGGAGTCAGAAGAGTAAATGTTGCCCCTCTGCAATCCAACACTTTCCCTACTGTTGCTCTAAATGGAGTGGGAATATAAAACGTTACCCTTCCGCAAACCAACACTTTCCCTACTTTTGCACTCATTGGAGTGGGAATAGTAAATTGTATCTCTCCACAATCCAACACTTCCCCTACCTTTGCACTTATTAAAAAGTGAATAGTAAATTTTATACCTCAGCAATCCAACACTTTCCCTACTGTTACACTCAGTGGATTGGGAATAGTAAATTCTATTCCTTCGCATCCAACACTTTCTCTACTGTTAGGGTAGTGGAGTGGGACTGGTAAATTGCATCTCTCTGTAATCTAAAAATGTTCCTAGTGTTGTATTGATTGTAGTGCTCTGCAATACAATATTTTCTCAAATGTTACATTTATTATAGTAAGAGTAGTACATTTTATTACCTTTGAGTGATGTAACAATTGTATTACTGTTGTGTTGTGTGAGGTTGGAGTTGTACATTTTAATATATTATTAGTATAAGAATTTGTCTACTGTTGTATAAAGTGTAGTGGGAATTTTATTTGTATTCATTTTAATATTTAATAATGTATTTTAAATTGTTTTAATTTATACCATTATGTTTTTGTTTATTCAAAATAATAATATTTATAATTATCAATGTTTTTATTTGTAAATTATTTTGATTGAATTCTAAAACAATATTTTATTTACTTTTTAATTAAAGTGGTTTGCTTTTTAAATATTTTGGGCATGACTAAGATGTCGGTCAGACTTCTGTCCGCCCGACACTCTCTCGGTCGGACTTCTGTCTGCCCAACACCGTCTCGGTCCTGGGACAGACCGACCTTCGGTCAGCGGTTCCGACTGGCTCATAACAATGCAAGCGAACAGTGTTCGGTCTCATACTCCCTTTTCTCAATGTGAGCAGTGGTACGACTGTAAACAGGCCCTAACACAAGCTCCCATTGAGAAAAGGGAGGTGCAGTTTATCCCTGCACGCCGTGGCAGGCAACTCAAGGTGTCTCACGGGGTGCAGGGATCAACAGGGGGGCCCTCAACCTGAGGCCGCAAGCATAAGGGGGCCCTGCTGGAAGCCCCCAAGCATGCTTTACGACATGGTTCACACAAGGGAGTTCTCACCCAATTTGACCTTAAAAACATCATAGGAAGTGACATCACGTGACCTTTGACTTTGAATCTTCCCATGACAATAAATGAAATCACTAACGTACAATAATTACTGAATGATTATTATAACAACACTGCACAGACAATTGTCTATTTTAAATGACACCAATATTAGGGTGCTAACATGAAAGTAGCGGGGGGAAATACTTGCCCTGAATTGAAGCAAGAGAGTTGAATGAATGAGCCTGAACTTTTCTATGGGAGTTGGGCGGGGGAGGGTTCTCCCTTTGTGAAGTTTTTTTTATATGGGGCCAAACAGTGGATGTTTTGAAGCACAATTTTCACATAAATTTGCTACAAAAGTCATAGGCTCTGAAGGGGCACTCATTTAAATATTCAAGGCCTTAATGGTGTGCCAAGATAATGAAACCTTATGCTCCCCATTAGCTGGCCCTAGGTTTTTCAAAATGTGCTATGGAAAAGTAAGACATGACCATCACTGTGCCAGGCCAGCATTTTGTCATGGATACTCCCATACCAGAAATGTATACACTATGCCAGTGCTATAATTCTGCAATTAAGGTCATCCATATATCGTGGGTGACACATACCTCTAATATGGCAGGACTAGCAGTTTGTCACGGTTTCCAATGTTATATTCCATTATGCCAAGAATTTACCTCCAATTTGCTACCACCAGCATTCTCCAAGGATGCCAATATTTTCTCTCAGATGCCTGTAATTCTAAAAATTGCCTCCAGCATGCCAGTATTAGTATTTTGCCATGGTTGCCTGTGTAAGCCAAGAATTACCTTCCATATGCCAGGACTATTGGTGGACTCACCAGCATGACACCACATTCTCATTTACACCCATGCACTCACACTCATTCTAACTCACTCATACTCAATCTCCATCATTCATTTTCACTAAATTGAATTCAAGCCATTATTCCTACTCACTTGCTCTCAGTCGCACTTTCACTTACTAATTTACACTCTTATGCACTCACTCGCTCTCACTCATTGATATTTGTACTCACTCATACTTTCTCACTCATGCTTACTTGCACTCACACAGTTTCAACTGTTAATTTGTACTCATTTCGACTTCCCCATTCCACTCATCCATTTACACTCACTCACTTTCATGTTTATACTGACTAATTCATAACTTCACGCTTACAATCACGCACTCTTTCTTATTCATTTTCAGTCCCTCTGACTCACTCATTCTCACTCACAGATGCTCTCACTCGTTCTCATTGACACTTCCTAACACTCCTCATACCCATTCATACTCATTCGTTTTCAGTCGCTCATTTTCTCACATTCAGTCATTCTTAATCCCATTCACTTATTCTCACTCACACTGATTCACTCGCACTCATTGACAATCAGTCTCACTCATTCTCACTTACTGTGACTGACTCCCACGTTCACTTAAATAAACATACATTTTCACACATACAACTGCTCTCACATGCACACCCTCTCTTATACAAAAATACTCTCACCTGCAAACATACACACCACATACATTTAAAGGCATTTAACTACCACAGCTGCCAGGTAAGGTCTCGTTCCAGTTCCAACTGCTCCACCTTTTATTACACTAATAGCGAAAAATACAATATTATTAACTATTAGTGTAAATGAAATGGGAAGAAAACAAGGAGGCTGGAGCATGCAATCTCTGCATTCGTGGCAAGGTTATGGCACCTCTGAAGCCAGTGATCGCAAAGGCAGTGCCAGGGGCTGGCAGGGGTCCCAGCTGCGACCCTCACGACCACTAAATTACATTCATAAAGGGTGGCAGAGGGGCAATATGGCCCAGGCATCACACTCTTGCAGTTCTTCAAGGCCCACTCTCCCACAGAAAAATGAATAAATAGTTTTACAAGCTATTACTCAAGAGTAATACAAGCACTGATGTGCCATGATGTGGCGCCAGCTTCTGGAGCATCTATATTTTGAAGGAGTACGTTTTTTTAATAGTATGAAGCAAGTTGACCCATGACCGCACAAACATTTAGTAAGCCCGTGCAGCTGAGTGAAAATCTGTGTCTAAAAGCATTAGAATAGGCTGTAGTTTTGGCTTGCTCATCTTCACTGAAATATGACCATTTACAGATAAGTGGTATCGTTTTATGGGTGGAAAGTGTGATGTATGATGGCATGGCATTAAGGGGGCAGAAAGGTGAATGAAACTTGTGTGATCAACCATATTCATACCTCTTGGGTACCATAGGGTTCCCTGGATGCCTACCTACCTGTGGACAAAACCATAAACTACACATCCCACTTGTCAGTAAAATGTGTGCCAAAAGTTCACTCAACCTGATGGCATGTTTCGCTTCCATGCAAAATGTACATCCACCAAGTTAACAACTTGTTTTAAAAATGCACATGGTATTTACTTTGTTCATGCTGTTTTCATGCTCGTTATACTTGCGTTTCATGATAAATTAATTACTTGTTTATTTTCTCTTATGTATTTTATATTTGCTCATGTTTATTCTTTAAGTTGTATCTTATTGTCATATGCATTTTCCTGTTTCTTCATTTTTACCCCTTCCCCCCTTTTTCCTATCTTCAATAAAATCAAACTTAAAAAAAAATGCACATGGTTAGGTTGGTTTCTCAGGGACCGAGTTGACCTAAACCATATATATATATATACACAAGCATACCACTTCTTGAGAAAAACGTCTGCTCAAACTGGACAAACTGGACAAAGGTTTGGCCCGTTACCCTGTTAATCTCTGGTACACTATCTACATGCACAAATGTGGGGTAGAATTTCCGTTACGAGCCAAAAGAGTTGGGTTCAGGCTTTTACCAATATCTGTAGGCATTATGGAGGGGTATAATACAGGCCCCTGAAAGCCTTGCAGTCCTGATGGGCACCTTATCCTTCAGGGTCCCACCAACACTTCAAGGGGCCCCCACTCAGATCTGGAAGATATGGGAGACCCAGGAGCTCCTCCTTACACTCTACAGGGGGGGGGGCGTTGTTTTGCTTTACATTACTGGCATTATGGTAAAGGACATCTTGCATTATTTAAGCAAATGTATTTTTAGATTCCCCTGAGTGTAAAGGATGCTTGCTGGTATCGCCCACTAAATTAGTGGAAATAACGAGCTTAACTCCCAGAATGGGAAATACCGTGCCTGACTCAGAATTAATGAGTCCTTTACTACAGTATTTACCAGTTTCTGGGGAGTTTAATGTTGATATTTACTGCTTGCTCCTAGCAGGCAGTAAATATCAGCGATAGTCTAGAGTGGGTCGGGGGAGTTGGGCAGGCCGGGGGGCAGGTAGGGTGTTGGGGTTGTGGGGAGCGGCTATGGCCTCTCCCCGGGGGGAGCATTGTCTGTTCCCCCTTGCAGCTGGATAACATGGGTATGGTGAAGCCTGGCTGAGCCTATGACCCAGCTCCTGCCAAACTGAACTCGTGGTTGTAGAGAATGTTGGTCTGCATTTGGTAAACCTGGTCTGCTGTTTACAGATCTGGGAATTTCAGGTATAGGTACACCAGAGCACTCATAGTCACACATTGATGTGCCTTAGAGCCAACTCGTTATGGGGACCTTAATATTACAGAGGTACTTTGTATTGAACAACATTTATTGTAATAGTGCAACACAATGACACAGTATGAAGAGAATCCTGAAATTTTGAAGTAAAATACCAAATGATTTGGCTTTGATGTTTGATTGATTTTTCAATGGCAACAGAAGGGTGGTATATGCAAAGTGAACATATGAGCCACGGCTCAATGTTATCAGAAGAATTATGAAAATGGAATCTCTTTGTAGCCAGAAAAGTTCAGTGAACACAGTAGAATCTTGTTTTCATAGAATGGTTTTGTTAGGAAAAAGGCACAGACACAAAGAATGCTATTTTCCTTTCTAGCTTTGGTGGGTATAGCAAGCAGTTCGTACTCTATACCTACTTAAACTGGATTTGTTTCTGCCTTCTTCAGCCATTAGCTCCTTTTTTCTTGACACCTTTAGGCACTGGCTTGTAATATTGTCAATTACAACTTGAATGAACCCGCAGGAGTATTTTACTGAGACCATATTTATATTAGCTCTTTGGGTGTATCATTCTGCCTCTACGTTGGGCTAGTCTGTCAGGTACTCTGTGCAAACAGATAGGCCAGCTTAAAAGAGACAATTTGTGGGCTAGTTTTTAGTCCAGTCAAGGCCCACAGAACCAAAAAATATATAGCCTTTACATTGGCCTTTTCAAGCCGGCCCGTCTGGTATTGCCGGAGTGCCCGATAGGCCAGCCCAACACTGTATTACAGTCTGGGAGCGGCCTGATGGCACATGGGAGCAATTAGTGAAAAAAAGCGTCTGACAAATTGATGCTAAAGAAAAAGGGTCACTTTATTTTCTGTAGCATCCATTTACAGATGCTTTTGTCAGCGCTCAATGACCAATGCTGCTGCACAGCTCCAACTAATTATAAACATAATGGCCATCGTGAAACGGTATTCGACATACTCCATTATTGTTTTACAAGCCCATTGCTATAACCCTGTTTTGTTTCACCTAGAGAGCCTGGAAGAAACCAACATCTTTAGGGGAAATTTCAAGTGAAAATAAAGAATAACTAGGGGAAATCTGACAGGGAATTACTGGCTCTCCTGGCAAATTTCTTATTTTTCAGGAGAGCCTCAGGTTTCCACCTGTTTTCTGTGGTACTCTTGCATCCTCAGAATTACTATTATTCCTGGTATTGATAACTCCAGAGGTGTAGAACCACCCCAAAAAATGGAGAGTCGATTTGTATGTATTTTCCCCATTTCTCTGATTGCTATCCTCTGAACATGCAACAGATAGCCGCCTGAGAGTATATAGACGATCATGTCTACAGCTCAATAGCTGATCATGTGTCAAACTAGCAGTATAGGTGTTTATCAAGAGAAATTTGTGTTGAAAAGAGCTACAACTGCTACTAATGGCAATGACAATGTCTGTATTATTGGGCTTCTGAAAGCCTGATGTTGCTTAATAGTCACCTGTTCAATATTTTGAACTCTTTTTACATAGAAATGCCCCAATGAGAAGCATCATTCAATGTAAAGCATACAGGAAAATATTTAGCAAGCTCCTCACAGTCACAGCAAAGTGATAGGGAGAGTGCTATAGCCAGAGCCATCTTTATAGATGGTGGCGCCCCATGCAACAATCTTTTTTGGCGCCCCCCTCCACGTACATTTAATTAATTTTAAAGCCCTGGCAAAGGCTGGCTTTACTAATGCACTCAGCTATCAACATAAAATACAGCCTTATTCTTTGCAGCAGGCATATTAACCCTCTGTGCTATTTTATGGCAAGTGAAAACTGCCACTAGACATAAACTCAGATCTTTCTCTGTTGCAAGAACATTAATCGTAAGAGTTATTTATCATGACATTTGTATTGCTGCATGAAAGCTGGACGTACAAAGAACTCTGCAGCAGGTGTTTTTGAATCTTATGTTATTGCTAACACAGCCTCCGTCCCCCTCCCCCCGACCAGTCATTTCCCCCCTTCCTGGTCAGGTCAGTGCCCCCCCTTCTGGGTCAGCATTGCCTTAAAGCTGACCATGGCTATAGCAACATAATACCCTTCCTTTCCTTTATAGGGTAATTCCAGTTCCCTTGGGTCAGGGGTATTGAGATGTTTGTATTTCTTTTTTATTACAATGAAAATATATGGAGGAAGGGTACTCCAAGTACATTTACTTAATTAGAAAGCCTAAACAGGGTACCGCAGAATTTTAAGAAAGGAGCGGCCTAAATTTAATTGCGGAAACAACATTTTAATATATTAATATTGTTTACAATATTGAACTGGTAGAACAAGTTTAGTAAATGAATGTCTATTTTTAAAAATACAATATTTTGCTGCCACATTTTACTTATCGTCAGGTCAAGGAATCTTGTGATGCAGTCATGAAAAGGTATAGCAGATATGCTGAAGCACTCATCTGGTGAAGAGTAAACAAATAGCCCAGAATTTGCATTTGCAGTCCTACTGCTAAGTCAACTATGTGACTTCCAGTGAATTGGCCACCATGTGAAAGAAGTATCTTGTTTCTCTAAAGTAAAATCATTTTCCATTTCATAGGCAAGTTTAGAAGGTCACTTGCTCCTGGTTTTTGGAGACAAAGTTGTCCAGGGGGGCACTTGACCCTCAAAGGTTTTATAAATACTCACAAATCTTTGTGTGGGTGTTCACTAATGTTTGCAACTTCACCATTGCCCAAAAATGTTAACTGTCCTTCCCTGTAGCAAATTTATTACAACAGATATTTTGAATCATTGGCAGAATGTCCGCTGTACTAAGTCTGTTGTGAAGATGGAAATGTACACAGAAAAGGGAACAACAAAGGGTATAGGAAAAAAGTGGTATAGTGAGAAAGCAATGGTGAAATTTTACCTGAAAGAGTGAGATAAAGAGACAGGAAGTGTAAAATGATGGAAGAAAAAGCAAGAAGTGGAATGTATTCAGAACCAATGAGGTTCTAAGAAAAACTCCTAGCCACAGCATTTATTTGCCTTTGTACAAATGATGCAGTGCAACAAATGTCCTTATTACATAATAGAAATTAAGGGCCTGACTTATAGTTTGACGGATTGAGTAAGGTCTGCTAGAGTGGTGGTCGCATCAGTACACCGAAAAGAATCTCCGTAATGGCAGTTCCTTTCAATGTACAAAAGTTTTGCTGAACATTCGCTGTCAGTTTTGATGGCTGTCTGTCATACTTTCAAAAAGAACAATTGATGGATAGAATGCAGACCAATGTCATACATTCACCCCAGTACAGAGATCTGGGCCTAAATCCATCTTTTTTTGCTCCCCACGCCATTCCAGTTTGGACCCAGCCATATGCAAATCAGTCTTGACCCTGCGCCCATTGGGAACAGTCCAGCTTAAATTGCCAGACCAGGTCCTCCCTGGACTGAAAACAAGCATCCTAGGACCGGTTTCCGGCTTTCAGCCTTCTTCAGCCAGGATAACTTGACTCCAGTGGTATGGAGAGCACAGGACCCATGTCTGGGCATACCCATCCCATTCGGGGTGACAAATGCAAAAAGAAGAATTGATGGACAGAATGCAGAACAATGTCCATGATTGCATATGGCTGGGTCCAAAATGGAATGGCATGGTGAGCAAAAAAAACGATGGATATGGGCCCAGATCTCTGTACTGGGGTGAATGTATGACATAGTAATCAACCCCTAAGTGAGGCCCTAAGATATCCTTTGCTGTGAAGATATTTATTTATTTATTTTATTTATTTCTGACACTTATAAAGCGCTACTTATACCCTTGGGCGTCAAGGCGCTGAAAACCATTATTGAAGAAAGTAAGAAATGAGGGAATAAACAGAATTAACTATTGAAAGTCGGTTAATGAGAAAAAAGCCAAGTTTTCAGGGGTTTACGGAGCTGAAACAGCGTAGCACTTCGTCTGATGTTAAGAGGCAAGGTGTTCCAGAGTCTGGGGGCCGCCACCAGAAAGCGACGGTCACCCCAGGACACTGTTTTGGTGCGTGGGACAGGCAGTTGGTTGAGGGTGGCTGAACGTAAATCTCGTAAAGATAGAAAGATAGAAGCATATTGTCTGAGAAATAATGTCTAATCAGTAGTTTGAAACACAAGTAGGATTTTTTTAAATGGACACCCAGCACATGCTACCATCTGAGATGTTTCTCCCTCACAGTAGTTTGCAGAGTCCCTCTGAAACAGACAGATTTAAAACACACAATCTGGGTCACACACTCCTAGCATTGGTTTCACCAATATAGAATACCTCTGGAAAAGGGAAATCACTGACTACACACACACACACCTGTCTGACCTCTAATGCACTGCACTTCGCTGCACATTAGCACAAGCAGCATATATTGAACTATCATTGTGTGCTAGTCTGAAGGTGTCTGATCTCAATACTTAAGACTTTCTACATTTGTTAGTCTCTCTCTGGGGCAATTTTTCTGAGGAAACTGCTTCCCACTGGTCCAACATTTACACGAAGCCTTTTTACTGTAAGTATATATTAGTGATACAGGATAACTTAATGCTCATAGCAAAATCATTTATACATTACTGTACTGAAGAAAAATAGCCTTAAAACAGTGACCTAACGAAAGTTGAGAAGGCCCTTCTGCAAAGTACATGAAGGGTCCCCCTATGTGCCGGACCTAGGGGTCAATTAGGATGGCGGACGGATCGCCACCGCCATGCAGGCGGTGGCGATCCGTCCGCCATCCTTGCTCGTCCGCCACCTATTTCCCCCCCACCATATTACAATGGCTTTTCCGCCGCGGTCGACTTGCGACCGCGGTGGAAAAGTTCTAATATGGTGGCGGTGTCTATCAGACACCGCCATCCATATTAGGATGTGCTGGGAGCTATGCCTTTCCGTGGCAGCAATGCCGCCACAAAAAGGCATACTGTCCTTGCATTGGGGGCTCGTTGCGGGCCCCCAGGTTGAAGGGGGCGGTGGGGGTGCACCGCGCGGTGCCTGCCGCTTTGTGCATGCAAATGCACAGCATGCATTTTTTACTTTGCGGCAGGTGCTGCTTAAAGCAGCACCCGCCGCAATGTTAAATATACGGGATGTGACCGCCAGGGTGGCGGTCACATTCTAATGCCAATGGAGGGAACGCCGCTGCCCCTGCGGACGGTCCCTCCACCTCGGGGGTGGCGGACGGACGCAGGTCCGTCCGGCATCATAATCGACCCCCTAGTTAGGAGTTCTCTGGCCAGGGGCCTGCCACCCATGCACAGTGCCGGAGGGAGCCCCTTGGAGCTATGGGGCTGTTGTTACGCCCCTGCCTTAAAAGACAAAACCAAAGTGTGGGTTATTTCTTTGATCTAGCAAAAAAAGGAGATACTTAGTTTTAAGCAACACAAATGCAAAATACAGCACATCATTTATCGTGATTGATGTCCCGTGAGCTCATACTCGAATTAAGTACCAGAACACATATACAATCATGAAATTTGGTAGGTTTGTTGCCCTGCACTTGCTTCCAAGGAGTATCACTGACTACAGGCACAGGGAAAGGCGAAAAACATAAATAATTGTACAGAATAACACGTTGGCTCAGCAGGAAATTATAGCTTTAAGTTAATATAAAACCCAGCTTTTCAGTCACTGGACCACATCTCAATCCTTCAGATAAATACCAAATGGGCAAAGGCATTTCAATAGAAACTATAAACAAACGCTACGCATTTCTGAAATGGGAGAAAGACAACTACATGCTCCTGCATTAATTAAATCCCAGATCAATTTACTGTCACCCAAAGCAAACATTGTATTGCGATCTGGATTTCATTATATTCACCACTTCCCTTTTACCATCCTAATTCTGTTCTTGTATATCAATTCCATCTAGACTTCACATATTCTTCATTGCCAGGTTGAAAATGTTAGGAACCCTCTTCCTAAACAAATGTAGAATTTGAGACTATTACATGATTTAACCTTCCAACTTGCTCACAGTTATTCTAATATCACAGAGGTATGCATTTATTTATTCAGATTTACACATATGAGTCCCAAATCTCAGGGTATCATCAAGCTTTGCAAGGAACAAGTAAAGTAAGAACATGATGTACAATAAAGCGCTACAAAAATAGAGGATAGATAGGTGGGTGCACAGCCTGTAAATTCGACAAGAGTTATTTATAGCAGTGCAGTACTAGCAACTGCTGAGTTTTGGACAGGAAATGCAGAGGAAAGGAAGTCCACAACCCAATTCATACTGTCGAGATATCTTGCACAGACATTAGCTATTGTGCATAGAGTGGTACATTTTGCAGTGAGTGTAGAAGAGTCCATCTTGGACACAATGCTTCGGCGCGGTAGTTGACAATTATTTTTTTGTGTGTAATTTTATTACTTACAAGGTGGTGTAGTGGTGTTAAATGTATTGCAAAGTGCAATAGATATTACATGGAGCTTAAAGAAGGAAAGATCACATTTCTATAAACTAGAGATGAGGCCTGAAGAGGACAGAGGGTGTGATTTAGAGTTTGGCAGTTGGGTAACTCCGTCACAGTCGTGACATATATCTCGTCCGCCGTATTTGAAGTGCAAAAAAAAATATTGCACTTGTAATAAGGCGCACAGGATGTTCATCACGTTTGTGAAGGAGTAAAGGCTCAGCCCATATGACCTGTTGGTGGGTAGGCCTGGGCGGTAAATTCCGTTCCACTCGCGAAATGTGGGTAATTTCGCGTTCCCCGGACAACACAAAATTGCCCAAAATTCTGCGTTCCGCGACTTCGCGAAATTGTTTGCTTGTTTGCGTTCTCAAAATGCGTGTTCGCAAGATATTTCCCCCCGAGCACGCAAACAGCAATTGCGAACAGGAAAAAAGCACTGCGAACAAGCAATTCCGCTTGTTTGCGGAATTTTTACGTGTTCGCCTAGATTTTTTACCGTTTCGCAGAGATTTGCGTAACGCGATTATGCAAATTACGCCCACCCCTACTGGTAGGCATGATTGTGCCCTCTCCTTCATGCCGCATCCATTTCCTGAAGGCGGAGACACCGCGTAATGAACACCCTGGCAGCGTGGCGTTGTGCATCTGACCACCGGCTACAATACGGAATCAGCAACTCTTGGCAGCATTGTGCAGCAGTTA
Source organism: Lissotriton helveticus (assembly GCF_964261635.1). Lineage (NCBI taxonomy): Eukaryota > Metazoa > Chordata > Amphibia > Caudata > Salamandridae > Lissotriton > Lissotriton helveticus. Next base: position 1,036,123,087 of record NC_136070.1, read on the forward strand.
CGGGCAGAAGTGGTTTCCCGACCAAAATATGTTTTTTTTTACGATGAACTCGCACCAGTAGCATCCAAGATGGATGTGAAAGCAGTATGCAGTACAGAGAGAACTGCCAGGTTTTACACCGAGGGTACGTTTTTGGCTGCCTCCAAGTCATTTGAGTGTTCACACAGTTGTGGGTCACAGGGCAGGATTTTCCCCTAAATATTTTAGGCGCTATTATCCTGGTGGGGCTATTGTCAATCTGAGGTTGGCACTTGAGAATGGTTGATGAAAGGAAAAGAGCGAAGGCCACTACAAACATGAGGAAACATCTAAAAGCTGCCAATTGTATGGGAAATATAGACCTTGCTTCAACTCTAGCCCATAGAGTGAAAAAACGTGCTGCACAAGTGAAATCCACATCAGCAAGAGCAGGTCGCAACTTACAGTCTCGTTACGGGTCAGGGTTGGCAACAAGTCCCCTCAACTCAGAAGATTTATTAGCAATCCATAAGAAAAGAGAGTTGGGAGTCACAGATGCGCCTCAGGAGATGGGGGAAGAAGGCACGGCCCCAGGGCCAGCCTCCCCTATATGGATGGAGGTGGGAAAAGAGAACAACTAGAGAAATAAAAAGACTGAGAACAAAGAGAATCAGAATGACGTCAAAAACAGTACACCGCTGGCTGGCACAGTAGACGCTACCATGAAACAAATCATAACAAAAGAGTATCCACTGTTTACGAAAGGGAAAGCAGTGTCATCTGGTCACCAGGGGTCACTTCAGCCCTCTGATATCAGTGCACCAGTAGCTTTGCAGGCTCTTGCTCTAGGCTCATCAGCAGGATCACTTCAGTTACAGGAGATTGATCTTCAGCAATCTCAGTCTCCAAGATCAGATCCTAACTCAGAGACACTCTCGCAAGTGCAGCCTCAGACTGCAGTACCATCTCAGTCCCAGGAGATGCAACATCGGAATGTACAGGATGATGCAAAGGTCTCTGCTCAGTGGGAAATAAAGAGAAAGCTCAATATCATCTGGGACAAAATCAGACAACTCAAAGTATCACAGGCAATTAAAAATCGCCAGGTTAAAATTGAAGAGCAATGACACATTTTCCAGAACGGCTATAGGAAGCAGAATCCAGAATGTCACAACTAGAGGATCAAGTCAACTCAATTCAGCAGGAAGTCAGCCTTTTCAGGAAGCAAAAATATTCACTGCAATATATAATCGAAGAGTTGGAAAATCACTTGTGCCTCTTTAATCTACCCTTTGTTGGCATTCCGGAGGGTTGTGACAGCCATCAGGTCCTTCAATGGGTGGACTCTTAATAAGAATCATCTTTTGACAGAATACTCAGGAGATTTGACAATAACACAAGTGCATTGCATCCCGGCTCAGCCATTTTCAAATTAGAAACTGCTACGCACTATATTAGTGAACTTTGCTGACTATCCGACTTTACCAAGCATATATTGGCCAAGGCCATTGAGAAGAAGCAGTTTTCAACATCAGAAATACCCCACTGTCATAAACTTTCAGTTATGTCAGCCATGTCAGGCCGCTGCCAAAAAGAGTTTCCTAAAATGCTGTATTTCTTCAAAGCACAGGGTGCTCAGGCAACAATTGCGCAACTATCAAATTAAGAGTCTTGGACAAAGGACAGTTCTATATGTTTACTAATTTAGCAGAGGTCAGGAGCTTCTGCAAAAGATTTTTTATTGAGTGCAAATATGAATTTTATGATGACTGTCATTCTGAGTGGTGCATTAGGCTTATGAAGTTGACAATGTTAAAGGGGCACTGGGTTGGGGAGGGTGAGTCGAGTGTACTGTCCACAAAGGTGCAACAACATGGCACTCAAGGAGGGCAAATGCAGCAGCGAGAGGGGTATTGTGTGCGATTCCCCTTCCACAGGGGCTGGGTGCTTTTTTTTGCGGGGGCATTGGGTGGTCTTAAGCTTGGGGGGAACCTTGGGTGGTGGGGAGCATATATAGCAAAAATGAGTGAATCATATTAGATTATGAATTTTTAGCAATTTACTGTATAAGGAAGTCACTATCTAGAGTGAGATATCAAGGTAATGGGTCTTAAAGCCAGATTTATTTCTTGTCAATGGGGTGTCTAATAAACAGAAGTATGGGGGTTAATTAAATGGTTGACCTTGTTTTTTCCACATGTTCTATTTCTACTGGAGACCCACCTTAAAAGTAATTTGCTTTTTATCCCTAAGTACTATTCAAAGGTGTATTTTGCCTCAGATGGATTGACTGTAAAGGGAGTTGCAGTGTACCTAGGTAAAGTAGTGAATTGGTTGGTCTATCAAGTTATTAGAGATCCCAAGGGAGGTTAATTTGGCTGAAAGTTAGTGTAAATGATAATCCTGCAAATTTGGCTAATTACTATGCCCCAGTTTTTGATTAACCAGATTCAGTAAAACAGATCTACAATGTGGCAATGGAAGCAGTGGGTCCAATATTTTAGGGGGTGGTTTTAATTTTATTCAGGATTTGGTGTGGAACACATCCAATAAAACTAAAAAACCAATAAAAGCCTAAAACTAAAAAGTGGTAGATGTGCTGAAGCAGGACTTCCAATAGATTGATCCTTGGCATAGCAATCACTTGCGAATGGCATAATGTACTTGTTTTTCACACCGCTTTCATACAGCTTCCTGCATCGACTACTTCCTAATTTCTCACTTCCTTAAATAGGAAGGCTCAAATATTAGCACCAACCCATGTTCAGATAATTCTCTGGCCACTACTGTTGTGGAGTTTGATGCAATCAGAGGGGAGAGGTCCAGGTGGCAGATGGACCGGAATCTTCACACCAACCGAGATTGGTTAAAGAATATGAGGACATTCATTCAGGATTTTCTTTGGTTAAATAAGGATACAGCATCACTGTTTTCGGTCTGGGGTTACTGTTCGGGGGAAGAGTATTGCTTATATGGCTCAACAACCTAGAAGGCATTTTACTCTCATTTATTTCATACACAGATAATTTACCAAAAGACTTCAAACCTCAAACAAGGTGTAACGTTTTCAATATTCGAGGTATACAGCCTTAGGTCATCAGCATATAAGGCAATTTTTTGTGAAATTCGGGGGCAGATTATTGTTTTTATGGCTCACCAATCTAAAAGTTATGCGGAGTGAATAGCTGAGCTTCAAGCGGCAGTTGATGTAGATCTTCAGATGAGGATAAGGCCACAGGGTTCACAATCCCATATAGAGAATCAGCTGTGTAAAGCTAAACATGATTTGCGAGGTTTTTCTATTTTGGAGGAAATCAATAGCTCGAGTGCTTTTGAACAGCGGGTGTATGAGGAGAGTCAGATGATTGACAAATTCCTTGCATGGTCAACCCTGGTTAAACTGGATGTAGCATTGGTTGCCGAGCTACAGAAGCCAGGGACTAGGGAAGTTCTTCCTGTAGAGTATTTTAAAGCAGTGCACCCTCTTTGACACAGTTGTTTAATTTCGTTATGAAGGGTGGGGAGATTCTCTCAGCTTTTAATGAGTCGGAGGTTGTTAGTTTTTTTTTAAAAAAGGATAGGAATCCAAGAGTAGTCAACTCATATCGACCAATCTTTTGGAATACAGATTGCAAGCTTTTAATGAAAATATGGCAAATTGCATTCCTCCTTCAACTCAGGATGTAGTACATAATGATCAGACAGGGTTTGTGGGTGGTCGGGAGTCAAGGGGGAAACAAAAAGGAGAGGCCGCCCCCCACTCACAACATTATAAACAGCAGAGGCCTCACCGGAATTACACCGAATCCTGATGTAAATGGCAAACCAAGGGTTTTCAATACTCTTCTCAATTCCCTTGAGTGTAATCCTCTATACTACTCTGATATGTCACAGTGTATCGCGAACTGTTGTTACTTTAAAACAACAATTACTACCATCCAGGCTCAGTCCCACCTTCCACCAATGCAAAAATGTGAGAACAGAGAGAGAATACCTCACGTTAGAACCACCAAAGGGGTTGCTGACTAACATTCGCCAGTTTACCCACTTCTCATTATCGGCAACTCTCTCTCTGGGTGTGAAAGAAAAAGAAGACAGTGTTTGTTCTCCTTTTAGAGAACCAAAACAAAAAAAGTAGTGTAAAAAAGTGATAGTAAGACAGTGATCATGCTTAATATTGTATGTGCGTGCCCATTGCACCCCTGTGGGAATTAGTGAACGTAATTCTCACCGTTAAAACCTGGTAGGGCTGGTTGACCAACCAACCTTTATTCCAAGTTGCAAGCCTTCCAAATTAAAAATGGTTCACATCAAACCATATTCAAATATTGCCAACATGTTTTGTTGCTATACCATCTTGCAACTTCATCAGGGCTAATCGGGATTCAAATTCTTAATCTTCACTTCATACTCGTTTAAAACCTGTGATGGTAGAAAACAGCACACAATATAAAGCCAGTTGTAAAAATCCATCTGCCTTCTGCAAGGACATAATGAATTCCAAAATTGTAGCAGCACACAGTTCAATCAAACCATAGTGTATATCCATTATTTGCAGGTTGCGGAATTACAACATACTTGCAACCATCCTCACTTGGACCAATGTGTCACTAGATCACGTGTCCCCAGGAAGACCGTCCACTATCTGGCCCCATGTAATGATATATAAAAAAGAGAGAGAGAGGTACATAGTAGGTAGGTAGGGTAGCCCTTATTAAAATGTCCATTCTACCTTTGTTGATTTTTTTTCAAATGTACCCATAAAAGTAAATAAGAGCTATTTTAGGAAACTTGATCTACTTTTCCAGTGCTTTGTGTGGAATAAGAAGGATCCCAAGGTTAAACTCGTTATACTTCAATTAGGCATCAGCTAGGGTGGGATGGCATCACCACAGATGCAGATCTATTATGAAGCATCCCTTCTAGCTGCGTTAGTAAGATCAATTAATGGAAAGAAGATGGTCAATCTCTTTTTTGTAGACAGAATGATTCAGGAAGTGGGATCTCAGCTCCTGGTCTTTATTAAGACAGCTAAACTCCCAAAGATAACAAGATATGCAATTGTACAGGAATTTGGCGCCAGACTTCAAGCACTTTATCTTTCTAAGCGTATTCCAGTAGGCTAGGAGTATATGACAATAAAGAAGTGGTCAGAAAATTTCACCTAGCCAGTTAAGATTTTTGAATGCTAATGGTTTTAAAGAACTGGGATATTTCTTGTTGAGGGGTACATATATCACCTGACAAGAATTCCATGCTAGGTGTGGTGATTGAGGTAAGTTGTTTTTTCTGGGTTTCGGCGGATTATCTTGTTTTTGAAGAAGCACTGCCCAGAATGCAGCTCAATCTTCCGCCCAGTAATAGGCACACTTTTAAGATCGAAAATTAGGGGTATTGAAAATGTTTTAGACTACTATGGGACCAAGGGCGCGGTCAGCAGGTGAAAAGGTTTTTAGATAAAATTAGTCTGCCAACACAATGCACTTTCTCGGAAGTAGAGTGGCAGTCTATCTCGCTATCATGCCACAAGGTGTTTAAGTCAGCAAATTTCGAGAGGATGTCTTTTATATCTTGCTGAATGGCATATTACACTCCAATGGCTCTCCACAGAATGTATCCAGCAGTGGAGGATCGCTGCTTTTGCTGTCGGCAACAGGGGATGGGAGATTGGTTGCATATTGTTTTCACCTGCCAAATGGTGGCACAGTTTTTTCTGCTCCTAGTCTTGGTTTCCAGATTAAGATTGATCCGGAGGCTAGTGTGGCACTCTTCGGGTTTCTAAGCAAGAGTTAGAGCAATGGGATTGGCAAAGGGGGCCAAGTGTTTATAGCGATAGCTTCTTTAATCCCTCACTCATTGAGCCTACAGGGAAACGGCCTTTACAACGAAGCCGTTTCCACAAAATCATTAACCACGCATGCAGTACAACGCATGCGTGGTTACCACTAAAGCCTTTCCCACGCATACCTTTACTACAAGGTTTGTAGTAAAGGCATATGTGGTAAAGGTAAAAAGTAAAACGGGGGGACTTGGGGGGGTCTCCCCCCCCAAATAAAAAAACTCACCAGAAGTCACGTCGGGATCTGCACATAATCAGCGTCGTTTAAGAGAAATCGGAAAAAAAATCCGTTTCCTCTTAACGACGTATGACGTCACCAGGCAAGTAGTCGAGGTAAAGGTTATGCGTGGTAAACGAATTCCGTTGTAACGCATGCGTGGTAAAGGCATGCGTTGCAACGGAATTCGTTGTAATGTCATACATTCGAGCCTACAGGACTGGAAAACATCTAGAGTACCAACATACCAAGAGTGGCATAATAAAAAGCTCCTGATAAAAAGTTTGAAGAGGCGTATACGAAACAGTTAGGGGGTGTAAAAAGATGTAATGCCTCATGGCAATTTATGGAGGCAATAGATAAGGCTGACCCAAATGTAGCAGTAGTGTATCAATTTTTATGGGGGGGTTAATAAGGCACAATGGCACTTTGTCTGTTGGCTACTGTTACACAAGTACTGTACAATACGTTTGCACTTTTCCATATGGCTGCTACTACATGTGTACTGTAGGAATACTTTTTTTTGTTTTTTACTACAGTGTGTATAAGCGACTGGAGAGGTTGCGAAGCTAATTGGGCACAAAGGCACTTTATTGCAGTGGCAGCTGGTGGATGGTAAAAATGGTGAGGCAGAAAGGACCAACCCGAGTAGAATATGCGAACGAGCACACTGAGCAAGCCGGAACTGAACAACGAGGGTGATTTGGGTTGTGCAGAGTGGATAATGATGAATTTCACAGCATAAATTTGTATAAAACGTAATAGGAAATTAAAGAAAAGGGTTTCCAATGGTGCATTTTACAGCCAAAACATTCCTTAGACATTATCCCCATTTTGTCTTTTTCCAAAATGCCCCACAAACCCCAAGCCCAGTCCAGATCTACCCAAACAAGCACACATTGCGTTTCCTACATGTAAAGCCTGTTCTGCGTGTTCAGATTAAGTTGATCTGCATTCAAAAAGAAGATGGCACAGTTGAGTTTCGGTATCAGTGGATTTGACTCAGCAAGCAGTCTCACTCTGTCCCTTTTTTTCTACCAAGCGCTAACCCCTTAGTAAATGTCCCTCCCTGGTCCGCCTTCGTCACATATGTTTACACTTTAAAACAATGCTTAGTTTATAAAATAAATCAAAGGCGCTGGGGTCCAGAGCTCTAGGTGTCTGATGTTGGGGTTGTTGAATACCGAGGTTGCCTAGTTTTAATTTATCCCATGCCTCAGTCTACTGTAAAAAGAATGCACGGATACAGTGAGGTGATTTTCTATCTCAACATTTTCCTCTATAGTTTATGACAAACTTTGCAGTGCATGGTAGCTACACAGTTCTATATAATGCAGTGATCTGTCAAGTTAAAGAAACTCTGCACATATTTATAAATATGTTATTATTACTTTAAATCAATTAGCTCCATTTAAAATAGTTTATTAAATGAGTGACTGGAAGTGGAGGGTTGTTAGAATAAAAATAAAAATCAGAATTCCCACCCTTGCCGATTGAAGAGAGGGGAGGGAGTAAGTCGGGGTGCTGTGCACGGACACGGAAGCAGGAGCAGCGAACCTCTTGAGGAAACAGCAGAGTCATCGTGATCTTAAACAAGAGAAAGATTACATCAGTGTTTCGATTATCGTACTTGGCAGCGCCGGGCGTGGGGGTGGGGGTGGGGGGGGTATACGGCTACCACTGTTGCAATTTCTGATTCTTAATTACAGTCATTTGTGGATTTTGATCCCTACAAATACAAGTACCTACTTAATATCCATCATGCTCATTAAAAACTGAAACAAACAAAACCATAACTAATGATAAAAGGTGGAGCCACAGCAGAAGAGGTTGGTATTATATCCTCACAGTCGTCTAATATCAATTCATCTCAACCAGTTATCGAGGCGTCATGACTTCATAATGATTTCAAATTCCTGCTATAAGTATATGTTCCATCATCTACTCTTCTTCATGTTGAAATCCCTTTCCAGAAAAACACAAAGCAGATAAATAAACCCAGATCACTGTGATTAGATAAATAAATGACCACCCCAGAGAGCTCTACATCTTGTGCACTTTCAGGCAGGACGCTCTTACCTGCTGCAGAGTCTGCAGACACATTCCCAGAGCATGCGTCCTGCTGCTACTTACAGTACGAAATATGGGGTAAAGCACTTCCACAGTGCTACCAGGGATTAGGCCCTAAATATATGATAAGCTTTAATACAGGACACGGCAACCTGTTCATTTGTTCATAACAGTATGTGCGACAGTTCCTCGTGACGTGCAAAGGGGAAAAATATGACCAATCACTGTGAGACTTCAAATAAAGCCACACAATGATTGGTCTTGGTCTTTCGTATACCCGCCCCTGCACTGCCTTTGAACGTGGGGCTGCGAGGACAGTCAAAACTTAAGCCCCATGATCACAGCCAACCCTTGCGGTGCTACAATGCTATTTACAGCAGTAAACAGCATGAGAAACACACAAGGATTGGTTGGAGCAGGGGAATCTAGCGCTCACGTGACACTAGGTGGCTGCGCTGCCTTTACTCTAGCTTCCTAACACAGCGCAGGTTCAAGGGGGCTGAATTTGCATGCCAGGCTGGACACTTTAAGAGCCCTGTCCTACCTGGATCACTGAAATAATATCGAGGGACAGAAAATCGACCATCAAAAATATCGTTGAGAAAATATCGACAGTCAAAATATCGAGTTTCTATCTACAAACAGGTAAGTACAAAAATATCGAGTTAAAAATATCGTTTACAAAAATATAGTTGTAAAAAATATCGTATTTACTAAAAACAGTGTTAAATTAAATTAATATTAATAATTAATTACTAAAATATACTTAAAATTACTTAAATTAACTTATAATAGTTAAATAATTAATGAAAGTTAAATAAATATTTTTTATTTCATATTTATTAAAACATATATATATATAGTAACAAAATATAATAAAATAATACCCAAAAACTGAAAACTGACCCTGAACCCTAAAAATACCCCTTTACCCAAAAACCCAAAACTGACCCTGAACCCTAAAAATACCCCTTTACCCAAAAACTGAAAACGGACCCTAAACCCTAAAAATACACCTTTACCCAAAAACTGAAAACTGACCCTGAACCCTAAAAATACCCCTTTACCCAAAAACTGAAAACTGACCCTGAACCCTAAAAATACCCCTTTACCCAAAAACTGAAAACTGACCCTGAACCCTAAAAATACCCCTTTACCCAAAAACCCAAAACTGACCCTGAACCCTAAAAATAAAAACACATTTTTTTACTATCTATATTATATACTTACATATTTTCACTTTCTATATTATTTACAGTCGATATTACTTCACTTACCTTAAAAACGATATTTTGGCTGTCTATATTCTGTCCTGTCGATATTTTTTCCAAACGATATTTTGGAGTCGATATTATGTCCAAACGATATTTTGGAGTCGATATTATGTCTGTGCACCGTCCTACCTATCATGCGCACTTGATTTTATCCTAAGCTTGCAGCCTGCCAATCAAAAGGGAAGGCTAAGGCTACGCCCTGCCCAAACAGAGCCGTGGATGAGGCATTTCTTTTTAAATAAGAACATAGGGTTGGCCTAACGGCTAAGGCGCTCGACCTCGGACCTGGGGAACTTGGTTCGAGTCTCAATAACGACGCCAAAAACCCCTGTGATTCTGGGCAAATCACTTAATTTCCCCGTGCCTAAAAATGAAAGTGTGTCCTCATGTAACGTAACCGGCGCTATGTAAAGCGCTCTGATAACTGATTCGATTCGGTTCTAGTACGCGCTATATAAAACTCTGCAAAAAAAAAAACCATAAACAGTACAAAAGGCATGTGGCAGCTCAGAGGGGACAGTGGAGCAACGCTCCCGTGCCCCTGGGGAGCCGCCCAGTGCCACAATCTCACCCACCATCTTAGTGCCAAGGACTGTGAATAGCAGACACTATACATTTCCAATAAAAAATATGTGACTCCGTGGCCGCAATGGCAAGTCCCATAGACAGTCCTGTGGTCTTTGCATTAAAAATTCCTGTCTCCCTCTCCCATGTAAATGACAGCAAATTGTGGCCCATGAACAAGACACGATGTGGTCCAGGCTACCTTGAGAGATGACAAAAGCACAACCTCTCATTAAAGAGAGGTCGCACACTACACTGAGGGGCAGATTAGGATGGCGGACGGACCTGCGTCCGTCCGCCACCCCAGAGGTGGAGGGACCGTCCGCAGAGGCAGCGGCGGTCCCTCCGTGCAAATTAGGATGTGACCGCCACCCTGACGGTCACATCCTGTATTTTTAACATTGCGGCGGGTGCTGCTTCAAGCAGCACCCGCCGCAATGTTAAAAATGCATGTATTACATTTACATGCACAAAGCGGCAGGCACCGCGCGGTGCCTGCCGCTTTGTGCATGTAAATGTTGGGGGGTACCATAGGTACCCCCCATGTGCACCCCCCACCCCCGACACCCTGGGGGCCCACAATGGGCCCCCAAAAGCCAAAGTCCACATGCTTTTCCACGGCGGAAAAGCCGCCGCGGAAAAGCATGTCTCCGTGAACATCCTAATTTGGCTGACGGTGTCTTGCAGACACCGTCACCAAATAGCTCTCCCCACCCCGCGGATCAGCGGCGGACGGACCTGCCGTCCGCCGCTGGTCCAACCACAATCCCACCGCCATCCTAATCTGGCGGTGGGTGTTGTATGTGGCTGCGGCGGTTAATCCGCATCCTCCAGGCCGGCGGTGGCTTCCGCCGGCCCGGGGGATGCGGATTAACCGCCATCCTAATCGGCCCCTGAGTGTGGAGCTTATTAGGAAAGAGCTGAGTTCTGTTTGTGAGCACAGCTCAGTTCAGCCAATTAAAACACAAATTAGTACAATGACTACATTTAAGCACAGTAAATTAACTCTATCTAAACGCTGAGTTCTGTGTAAACAGTAATAGCTTGAGATTAATAAATTCCCAAATGTAAGCACTGTCCTCTTCAACCAAACTACAGTGCATGTGCACTTAGTAAAACTTGGCCTGCCCAGAAAACGAATACATTGCAATCCAATACTCAAAAACAGGAAAATGTTAAAATAACACTGTAATGAAAATCCACATTTTTTAATTTAATGAGATTTTAAATGCTGTTCAAAACATCCTGAGAACTATAGGAATATCTAGCCCCCGAACCTTTTTTTAACAGACTGCTAGATCACAGATCACACCAGATACAAAAGTGGGTTGTTTGTGTAACTCCAGACACTAAGGAGGAAAGAAAGAAGGGCTGGAAGTAGGTACCGGACATCAGAGAAGCTCTGAATATCTCATAACGCATTTAATTCCCTGGACCTCCAAATCTATGGGATATTCAATAAGGTAGAGGCAGTTCGAAATGTTTATTATTAAAGTGGGCTATAGCTATCAAATACTTTTACAGATACCAGCAAGATGGTTCAAAGAGTTAAACACTTGCTGCTGACATATATTTTAGCTGCAGGTCACACTTCTGAAACCTAGCAAGGGTCAACCACAGTTCCATCATTCTGAGGTAAGTAAACGGAGTTATATTGCATTTTGTAAGGGCAACACCTGCTATTTTCAGTAAATGGGGAGCGCAAAACTGTAGTATGACTCACTAAAGTTATCAATATAATTAAAATTCCAAAAACCCGAAATCTAATAATATGTTGTACTGTACTATTTTTGGAACAGAAAGGGGAAGAAAGATTTTGCCTGTTGCTTTGCAGATGCACATTCAAAATGGTACACAATGACTTGCACAGCCCATCAAGGTGTTGGCCTCATGTTTGCCCACCTAAAGGACACAAAAGCAGGACTTCTGACTTCAAAAGGGCCCAGCTGAACACTGAGGATGAGACTGTGCAGGAGACCCGCCTAGAGAGACACCTGGCGCCCAGAAGCTTTACCCTGGAGAGGTGGCAGCACTGACTAAGAGTTACGTTTCCAGCACTATGAAAAACTTGAGACTGAACTAATTTTTTTCCACCTATGGAGAACTGGAACAATGTGCTGAGGCCTGCCCAGGGAGGTCACACCCAAGGCAAGCAAGAAACCTAGGTGTGCTCTACTCCAAGAACCTCCGCTGGACACTAGTTCAGTGGGAACTTATAATGAAGGTATTTAGCCTTGTAGAGCCTTGCCCTGCTGGAGCATTTTAACTTCTGAAAAAGAGATTCATTCTGATGGTAAAACCTTGGATCTGGGGAGGCAGTTATTAAATCTAGGTTTGTCTCACTTGAAGTTTTGGTGCAACAACCAATGGTTTAAGTGTGAGCTCGAAAATGACACATCTGACTTCAAGGGTCACTCTCTGACCTCAGTATTGACTCTTGCCACGCTGGAAGATTTTCGCATCAAGCATGACAGATATCCTGTATGCCTAGTAAGACATTTGTGACAGTACTCATTCACCAATTTCTAAATAAGTTCCTAGGTGTGAAGCTTAAACTTTTGACTGAGACAACCTCTTGGGATATGTGACCTTCATTCCATTGCAGCTGACCTGAAATCACACTATGTCCCAATCACCCACGAACAGAACTGTACTATTTCTACAACTTTAAAAAATCATATCTTTGGTTCCCATTAACCTATTTTATTTTTCTTTAATTTTGCGGAAAAAAAGGCCTGGAATGACCTCCCTGTTGTCTGAGTCTCTGTTTCGGGAAAAACTTAAGACTTGGCTTTTCAAGCATCCGGAAATAGCCGGATATAGGCCTTCGGGAGCTGTTCCTTGGGGGCCTAGGCTGTAGGGTGGGTGGGTGGCTCTGGTCCAGATGTCAGGTACTAATAGCGTTCTAGCGCGGGGAACCTCCGTTGGAGTAACCAGGTGCTCTACAAGCTGTATAATAATAATAATAATGTTCTTTACTTTAAAATTATTGGTACTGTTTGTATTTAACACAAAATTCTCTGTGGATTACCTCCTGCTTGAGCATTAGCGATGTTAAACACAGATTCCCTCAGAACTGTGTTTTGACGTAACTACAGAGGATTTATTAAGATGGTAATGATATCCTCCTCCCAAATGAATAACCCCATTCCTGACAGATACTTCTTTGATAATTAAGATGAAACTGCCTTAAACCATTAATAACTTTTTTGTGCAGTTGGTGGTAGAGATAGGGGAATGTGTCTCAGTGTTTTAGGAATATAAGAAATACTTTACAGTGCATGACATTATGGCCAGCATGTTGAGGATCACCTTTTTATTTAATTTATGATGAGGCCTGAATTTATTTAGTGATGTTACGGATATGGGATACATGGCCAATAGCGTTTATCCTATGGAGGTGATTATGCATTTGTAAGCAGAACCTTTGTCTTGTGTCACACAGTCTTATGACATTTACTTATATTCATCATCTAATGATGCACAAACATTTGGTTGTTTACAGTAGCTGACTCATTTCCGCTGATTGTATCTAAAGCTCTACTTCTTAGTTATACACAAGCTGGATATTATCTGCATACATGCACAGCTTGACCCCCACCTTCCCATTTTTGCAGCAGACCAGGCAAGAGCTTCATATACCTTTGAATAGAAATTGAAAAGATGATCCCTAGAGGATGCCCCTTGTTAGCTTGAGAGCCCTTGAACTGTATGGAGAAAAGGCTATTGTTTGTGAGTATCCAGTTACCTAGGATTGCAACCAATCAAGGATTGTGCATTCGAACGCTTCAGGATGCAATTATTGAGAAAGAGGTTGTGGTTGATGATGTAAAAGCTCCAAGGCCCATATCGTGAATACATTTACTGGCAGGTTTTACAGATTCAAGTGTGTGTCAGTCCCACAGGCTTGACTCTGGTTGCATCATTATTTGTCATGTAACACAATTTTGGATGATCATTATATTGCTTACAAGTGCCAGGAAATAATGGGCATAATATAATTGAAATGGCAGCAAAACCCTATTTTCCTTAGTGCTGTGATCAGGCCCTCTGGAAGACGATGATGAATGAAGTTCAGTATTAACCTTGTTTAATGTCAAGTACTTGGACTCATAAATGAGTATGTATTTGTATTATTTTATTTCTCTACAATAATAGTCTCTGGGAATGTTTTTAGATGTTTTAATTCCTTGTAGTGATGTCTACCTTTCATTATCTTGTTTTTGGAATTATTCACACATACTTTCAGCTCATAAAGTGGATCATACAAGCTATCATTTATAGACATAATTTAACTAGAAGTACCAATTCAATAAAAAACAAATTGATGTATCTGAGTACTTGAATGATACTAAGAATAATAATTAGGTTTTCTTGACATATTGGCAACTACTGACAAAGTTTCACCTGGGAAAACACTTTCCTAAAGAACACCTTTTCATGACAAAAGAGTTCCAATTTAAAATGTTTACTCATAAGGGTGTAAAGAAAACCAAGCATCTTTCAATGATATTAAGTAACCTTGTCTTAGTTTTGTAAATTCTAATACTCTGTTACAGATAATGTTTGCCAGTAATGTAAATGGCAGAAAAATAGGTTGAAACACGTTAGTACATATAACACTAATAACAGTATGATACTGAATGCCTTTTTGTATTATGTCGAAAAACACGTTGAAAGGTCAAAATAGCTGGATGATTGAGCATATATGTAGGTATTGCACTAGAATATCGACAACAGAATACTATGGGACTAAAATATAGTGGCAAAAATATTGAGGACAAATATTTATTGGAGGTATGTTTATATAGGTAAGCATATGTTTACTATACTTAACTCCACATATATGTACCTTAATTATAAATATATCTTCAAGGTAATTAGATGCGGAGTCGTACCAGTAAATTTATACTTACTATACGAGCACTTATTTTAGTCCTTGAAATTCTGTCATATACCACATAAGTGACAAAAATAGCAACTAGTGATCCCCAGTGGCAAGACATTCTGGAGAAGCGAAGCATATTATCATACAAATATCATTTAATATAATGGGCTCAGTCAAAAACCTAAAATCGGTGGACAGACTTAAGAGAAGGTTGCCTCAAATGTTTAATTTAATGAGAATACCGAACATCATCAGCCTGCTGGAACTTACTGAATGTCAGGATTAATCATGGTATCTATCAGAACCACAGTTTATAAATAGGGACTTGAAACTAAATAAATGTGATTTTACTGGGTATTGCACCACCACAGCATCCTTGAAAGACAATAATAAAACTAAATGAAGAACTACAAAAGATCTTGAAAACAAGACACATAAGTAAGAAAGAAACAGCAGATTTAATATTGTAAATCAGCAGAGAAACCATTAGTAAAATCATTTATGAATAGTACTTTTGGTCACTATTAAGATCTTTTCTGGTAGAGCTGATGGGCCTTTGAGGTGTGGTTTCTATGTCAGAAGAATGAGTCATATGGACTTTCAGATTTGGGGGAAAATGTAATTGATGGCATACATTATTGAAAGTAACGAGATATCACAGTATATCAATAATGTCGGAGATCAAAAGGCTAAAATAAAGTAACACTGAACATATGAAAACTGGTGTATTTAGTTCTTGGAACAAACTCTGGGGACGTTGGGAATTTTATACTGGAGGTAATTTGTCAGGTTGGCGTAAGTAAAACAACACACTGCAATATACGGATAGATAGAATTTACAGCATCAATTTAAACCTAATGGGAAGTCAATTTTATGATTGTGAGTGAGCAATGGATCAGACTGAACAAGGTAAAATAAAGTTGGGTATTGATAGTACTGCAACCGCAAACATAAATACAAATCTCATCTTGGAACTGTTGAATGTTGATAAGTAATGGTACACGAATAAGAGTATTTTATTGTAGAGTTGGCTAGACCTTCTCCTGTTGGTGTTCAACTTGTAATTTGCAAATGACAGCTCACACCATAAGCTTTTTTCACACACATCTTTGCCACTGAACTGACCCTTGACATACCACATAATCAAGCCAACTCTTTTATTAGGTTCTTCACAGTCCTCCTCTTGGCACAGCACTGATCCAGCTACTATGTTTCCAGCTGCGGCCCATGCAGGTACGAGCGGTGGGGCTGGGTTAGAAGGGGGTTCGACAAACAACCATGAGGGAAAATTAATATAAAGAATTAATTTCCCCTTGTGGTCATCTGTTGAAATCCACCCCTACCCGGCACCACTACCTCACTGCTCTTACCTGCACGGGCCGTCGATATATGTTTCCCATAAGCCCTGCTTTGCACAAACAATTGCGTAGTGACCCTTGAGCGAAGGTTTCAGTCTTTGCAGAAGGAAATCAATGACTTGGGCATCAAGCATCTGATACTGAACTGTGTTTATGGATCTGTCTTCCTTAACTTTGTTTCTGCTTCATCCAGGGAGTGGTCCTCTTGCTTTTGTAGGCCATGATGACAATTCAGTTCCCAAACCCCAAACTCACAGTGTAAGCACAGAGAGCTATGACAATGTGTCGAGGTTTCACAGCCACTACACTGCACTGCAATTGTATTTAATCCGTTTTCAATTTCAACTTACTCTGTAGCTGTGCAGCCAACATTTAAACTTAGAAGAGTTCTAGCTGTATATTTTAAAGGCTGACATATCCTTACGTTAGATGCAAAGCTACAATGCTCCACTTTACTCTCAATGGGCCTCTAGGCATTTTTAGGATTAACACTTCTACCAGTTTGTTAGCAAATAACATAAAAACGAACCTAACATCTTTCTGCACACATACAACGAAATATATGTCTCCCTATCACTTTCCTTCCGCTGGCAAAAGCCCAAACTCCCACATTACAGCAAGCTCGAAGCAATCCGCCGCAATGGCCTGATTTCCGCATTCCACTATTTCTTTCCCAAATTACATGGGTCTAATTATTTTGACAATATAATGAAAGGAAAATGGGATTTGGACACTGAGGTTTATCTAATAATACTTATTTCTTGCCAGACTTCACAGCATTGACAGTCACAAAGAGCCTTGTCCAATCCAAAGGAAATATTTGATTTACTGTAGGGACATTATTTATTTTCACCTAGTTGCTATCATCAGAAAGGATATGATAGCTGAATAATAAAAATGAAAATTAAGAAATTCTGGTGTTTCAAGTCTTTAATTTTTTTCCTGCTCTCACTTTTGACATTTCCTTCCCCTGGAGAGACAAGATAAAGTGCTGTCATAAATGGGTGACTTTTCTTGTCAAATGACAGATTTGATTCTCCATGGCAACCACAAATCAAGGTGCAAGTCTGCATTACAGCTTCTCTTAAAAGGTTTCCTTATGTTTATAAATGAATTTAAATTAATTGGGTATTACGTACAGTTTGTGCTTCGATCAGTTTGTTGACTTGGAGTCCCTGCGAGGCGTCTAACATATTTGCATTCTGCGGAAAGGCAGCATATTGTACCGGCAGATGCACAAACAAAGCAAGTCAAGGGGTCAAGCAACACACACACTAGTTTACAGTATCATGAATGGCTACACAGATGGACAGCAGGCGGTTAAGAGGCACTTAATGCCTGGAAAAAACACAGACACTACCTATGGGGTAACAGATGAAGGAAATCTCCCACTCAACGCAACTATTTTTTTCTGTCATGAGTGCCAAGAACGGAACATGAAATAAAAACAGAAATAAGATGGTCCTGAAAGCACACAGTTAACACTGACATCAAATACCAGAAACTTTGATTCAGTACAACCCCACCAAAAAAAGTGAAATGCTCTTCTATTAAAAGCACAAGATATAGAGCACAGTAAATCTAAGGGCAAGGCAAAGAAACATACATGGCCAGCACACGCCTCTTTATTTCACTTTCCTTGAAATCACAACTACCACATGCAGGCTTGGCATTATAGTGCCTTGCTTGTCAGCTGTATTTGAATTTCATGCACACACTTTTAAATATTGCTTTGCTGCAGTTGAAAGACCCACACGTTTCAAACCACATCTTTGTAATGAAAAGTCCTCTTTACTGTTTTGTAGTCAGGATAAAATGGAAGTGAAAAGTTATAAATCTTCCTTGAACTTGGTGTGAAAAATACATTCTGCCTGCCGTTATGGCTTTTGCTACATACTGCAATAAAACGCTCCAGCTATTTTCCTCATCTTGTACAGAAAGTCACACAGATGGAACAAGGTAGTTGCAAAGTACTTTCCCAAGAATACGGTCAGCAGCCAATTTCACCGAACTTTTTAGAAATAACTTTGTCCAGCCAAACGTTCTAAAGGCGCCCTTTGACATATTGTCATAGTGAGGAGGGAAAAGCCAGTGGCAGACTGACCTCTAAGCCATGTGGTGTAGAAGTGCCCATGGCAGATGAATAACCTAGTGCCTGGCTAGCACATGCACAGCTTAAATTACATGAGCCAGAATAACAGAAGTAGAACAATAACCCACACAAGAACAAGAGAGGAAAAGCAATGGTTAATTGGGTGATAAATCTATCAGAACAGAAAAGTGCACTTCAGCTCACTAAACAGAGTCCTGGAAAGTAAATTTAGCAGCCACTTCCTGTCGTCATTGAAAAGACCAACCAACCAACCCCCTACAACAAAATTGTAACTACAGCCAGAAGCACAACATACAAGCCTGACAGTGCTTACTACACATTACTACTTTCGCATGGAAACTTTTTTGTAGTTTTATATAGCCCAAACGTGGTCTAAGGGCACTAGAGCGGTGTACATGAGCACCAGGTTGATTTATGCAAGGTCAGATTTTTTTTGGGGCACCGGGAGATTAAATAGGTTGCCCAGAATTACAGGATGTTGTTCCGACGTCTGGATTGGAATCTGGTTACACGGTTGAAAAGTCGGAAGCTCTGGCCATTAGGCCACATCTCCTCCCTAACCGCATTACTGCAAGATCTCAATTCTAGTCTCCCAACCTTGAAACAAGTTTAGCCTGTGCGACCTGTCTAGCAGCTAAACTGCAGGAAGTGGGGGTACGCTAGTGTAGCCAGGTGGAGTAGGTCAGTGTAGACAACATGAGCACAGGATGTGAAAATGGACCAAAAGGAACCCTCCAATTTAGGAAGCAGTCTGTTTTGTGGGATATTACGGAGTCTTTCATCTTAAGAAAGGAAGCAATACATTTGAGGCAGGAAAGAATATTCAAAGATGCACACTTCGTACTCTGGTGATCCAAGCCATAACAGAAATAATCAACTGGTCTCTCAATAAAGACCTTTTAACGTCAGCATTAAAACATGCCACGGGGCGGGGCTGGCCTGGAAATCTGAGAGCCTTGGGCATCCTCGACAAACGTACATCTATAGTGGACTTTTGGCAATGTAACGAAATAGGATGATTCCCTGTAGGTAAAACAGCAGACACTGGTTGATGTAAGGGATGGAGGTGGTGGGACTTAGAAGAGGTCCAGGAGGGTTTATTGATTGGGGGCAAAATGAGTGAAGGCCAACCTGATGTTGTTTTGTTTACCTTTCTCAAAAATTATTAGAAATTATTGAAAATTAAAACTTGCCAGCGTTACCGTTTTATGAGAAGAAACGGCATCCACGCCTGATAAACCACTCATTTCTTACCCATTTCCTATTTGACAGTGGTATGAAAGGAAGGTACAGTGCATTAATACCTAAATGTACACAGAGGTAGTTGTGGAACTACTGAACACCACCCTGGTGGGACTTGGCCAGCACATGGGATGGGGAGGCGATATAGTGAGAATATTGCTGTGAGCCAAAGATCAAGAACAGTAACAATCTTATGTCACACATCTTCACTATGAAAACAATTCGCCCTGCTCAGTTTTAAGCTTTGACTAATGGTGTCAGGAACGTCTGCCTGGTTGTGTGTCTCATCTTTGATGCTGTCTATTGTAAGTAGAAGGTACACCGTTTAACTTTTACTTTAAAACCAATTTACCTTTTTTTCAGAAGTCACCTAATGTTTACAAGCATATAGTGAGTGATACTATTGGTGGCCCAGAAATGCTATATATTGTTACATGCCAACGCTTGTTACCAACTTTGCAAATTGAACATGCTGTCTCACATTCCCTGACTAGCCCAGGTAGTTTATTCAGATCAATTTTAGTGGTAGGTTGTCTTGCAATCAGATGCATGTGGCCAGCCTCACAGACGCGGTGTCAGGCTCAGGATGTATCCAGACAGAAGTCCAATACCTCAGGAGAGAAGCTGCTGCCTAAACCTTCCCTAGGAGTACCGCCACCACTGTGTCCTAAGGACTATGAAGGGTGAACAGGTAACCCCAGAAAAAGAAGAGACCAAGTCAGAGGTCTATCCGCCGGAGGAATGTTCAAACAGGAAGGGGCGGCTATAGCTGCAGTGGAAACAACAAAGAGAGAACAGCACAAAGTTACTCTATCATGTACCCCACATCTTAACCCCCTAGAAATGACAAGGTGTGTGTGATGTCCCACACTTACCCGTAACATAAAAGTATCAGGACTTCAGCAGTGGTGACACAATATTGGCGACTTGGTCTCAAAACAAAAAAAAAAACAGGTTCCAGTAATTCCGAAATGAAATGAAATGTCACCCCTCAAGATCCGGTGGTAGAGTACAAAAACGAATAAGAAATCAACCGAACAAATGTGGCCAATCCTTAAGACCACGAGTGCTGGAAATGTCTGTAAATAGAATTATTTGTTCCAGTATTCCGAAAATCCTCTGAACAGGCGTCTGGCTACGAACAGAGAGGGAGTAGCGTCTCACACGCGCTGTACGAGTAATGCAGATGACAGCGAGCAGAGAGGGAATAGCGCCTCTAACACGCTGGTTGGGAAAACAGGCTCGTAAGAGTCAATAAAGTTGCCAGACTTCCAACAACAGAAAAGAAACAGGAACGCGTCGACCCGTTACCGTCACGGGGACACACCGCAAAGTCACAGGAGATATTGCAAGACGTAACAGTGCAGTGAATAACACCCGACTCTGAATAGCCGAGCGGATCCAAATGCAGAGACCCGTAACTGTATCTGATAATCACAGGGCTCTTCAGAATCCGAGGGGAAAGCAGGAATATCCAAAGGGGGAGCTTGACACGACGGGAAATCCAACAAACGTGCAGGAACAGAAGGGAAAGCCAAGCGCCGCCATCACTGCGCTGGGTGGTTATGTTCCTCCCTTCTTGGTCAGGTGACCTGTCTCAGGGCAGTATGGGACAACACACCACTCCTACCCGTGTAAGGCATTATGGTACTTGTGGTGCAGTCTGCGATCTCCTCCTAGAAGACCTAACATGCGGGGAACTAATAGTTCTATCTGCAGTTTCTGCTTTTGATGGTCCCTCCTGCTCCAAACACTTTCTCCTCCTATGTATTGAGTGGTGTTATAAAGGCACATCATTGTGAGTTACACATGTAAGCCAATGGCACCCTGACGAGGAAGCAAAGGAGGTAAGTGGATCCAGTGCCCTGCTGCCTCAGGGATATAGAAGATAAGATTATGGGCCTTATTATGATTTTGGTGGTCCTCCTGTGGCGAAGTCACTGCGACGTCCGCTAGAGGACCACCATAGCTGTGGTGCGCCCGCCCGCCAGATTCCAATTGTAATCCATGGCGGGTGGACAGTGCTACGGCGGTCTCACTGCAGTGGGCTGTTAGGGTCATAGGAGAACCTATCATGCCACCTGCCACTTGAAAAGGCCTGGAGCATGTTCCTGCACGCTGTGGCATACATGCCACACTGTGCAGGTACAGGGGTGCCATTCAAGGAGGGCACAGCATGTGCCCCCCTGCATGCACCCCCTAGGCCCAGGAGTGGCACAGAGGCCCTGTTAGGGCCCCCTTAGTTGCCTCTCTGCCACCCTTTTCATGGTTGGCTCACAGCCATGAAAAGGGCAGTGGACTGGCAACTCAGAATATGCTCCGCAGTGCCACAGCGGCACCGCCAGCATTTTCCTGCTCTGACCGCTGCGCAACCGCCACAGGATCCTTGATCCTCAGCAGATGCTGAAGTCCTGTGGCGGTACGATCACCACACTGGTAATACGGTGGGCGGGCCCACACTTTGGCGACGGTCGGACCGCCACTGTGAGTACGGCAGTCCTAGTAAGCTTGAATGCTAAAACACAGAGGTGCTCTTCCATTTGACTGGCTTTAATGATGACCAATGCCTCCTTAACCATGGTGGCAGTTAAACATTTGGAGACAACCATGGTATAGTTATTCTCCCATGTGGTTACAGCATGTAATGTGAGCACTTGTTTTTGTTAAGGCTCTACTGTCACAATTTCATCTACAAATAACTGACAGTGAAAACTATGCACAGGCGTCAAAAAGAGCATAATAGAAAAGCCAGACCTGTTTTGAACATGAAATTCCTAAACCAAGCATCTCAAAACCAGCCCAGAGTCTATTAGTTACCAGTGATAAATAACATACATTTCAAACTCTATGATTTGCATACAGTTCCTTTATTTTGTAGTGTTTTAGAAACCACTAAATACCATCTCACAATATCTTCAAGGGACTAACACCCAGATTCATGAAGGTGCCATTCTGCGAATAGCAATTTGCGAGAAATTGCGATACGCAATTTGAAATTCGCAGAATGGCATTCATGTAGAAATGCGATTGAAAAAAGCGAATCGCAACCGGCCGCAATTGCCGATTGCGATTTTGCCACAATCGCATAAATTTCGCAGAATCGGGATTTTTCCATGTAGAAATTGCGATCTCGCAATTAGCGAAATCGCAATTTGCGATCTCGCTTAATGCGAGATCGCAAAAACGGGAGGTCGCATTTCGAGCCCATTGATGACATCACAACCAGGAAGTAGGCTTTTCCCACCCACAAACAGAACACAAAGCCAGTGAGTGGAAGCAGCATTCTGAGGAGCTCCAAACCTTTGACTGTGCAGCACCCCAGCAGGACACAAATCCACAACATGTCCCAGGATGCAGCAGGGAGCAGTGGGCAGGAGAGCAAGTGAAAACTCAAGTTCTCAGAACTAGAACTGGAGCATTTGATTGAGGGGGTCACCAAGGACCATGCACGCCTCTTCGGCAAAGACTCCCGGAGGGTGCCAGAGGCAGACAAGTGCAGGATCTGGCAACGCATCCGCGCTAAAGTAAATGCAGTCGGGGTGACCCAGCGGTCAATTGATGACCTCAAAAAGCGCTGAGTGTATTGCCGAGAGGCTTGGGGAGCGACTGGCCACCGGTGGAGGGGAACCTATAGCCACACCAAACACTCCATTGGAGGACCTCATAGAGGACACCGTCGCACCAGAAGCCTGCGTGGGGGTGATCCAGCTGGACTCGTCCCGACCCAGCCAACAATCAGACGGTAAGTGCCATGCGACTGCGACCCTGTCCCCCAACAATGCCCATGACTCCTGAGCTAGCAATATGACATCCCCAACAATGCAGGCCATGCACACCTGAAATGACCCATTGCATTGTGGTAGTTGTAGTGAAATCATATATCCCCAGTTAGCTCAACACAGCCAGACCTGCCAAATCACAGTAATTCCAAAAGGCAGTCAGGGTAAGCAAGCCTGCATGCATGTTACAACATCGCATGTGCAAGATACATAACAATATTCATGCACCCTTTCACATTACAGGTGCTGTTGAGCAACCCAGCACAGATAGCGAGGCCCTGCACATTGCGGAGACCCAGGAGGACACTGAGGGTGAGGGCCAGTCCAACCAACGACCCGGTCCATCACAGCCACCTGCAGTGCTTCCACCACCACCACCACCCCGTGTGGACAGGGCCACCCCTGCAGCCACAGGTGTCCAGCCAACACCACAACAGACACCCATAGCAGTGGTACAGGCCCCACCACCAGCGCCTAGGAGGCAGACGAGGCGCACAGCTGGAGCACGTACTCACTCCAGCGCACTGAGGCGACAGCAGCGTCAGGCCTCAACAGGCACGGGCAGGGCACTCCTACTTCCAGATCCTGGACTGGCCATTGAAGGCTGCATGCTGGCGGTGCACCGTACTCAGGCGCGTCACCTGGCAGCAATACACACACAGCTGCAGGCGACTGGCCAAAACATCGCCCAGATGACCGCTGCTGTCAGAGAGAGCAGCCAGCTGCTGGTAGCCCAGCAGGACATGACCCGCCGCCGCCACTGCCAACTACTGGCCCGACTGTCGGCCTACACAAGGTCAAACCACGTTGTTGGCCTGACCTCGTCAGTGCAGGATCAATCTACCCGCCGCGTGGCCCCTTCCAGGAAGTCACCCGGTCCCCTGCTGCCACCACTGCTCGACCCGCTGCCCTGACTGTGCCCCGCTGCACGTTAGTATAGCCTCTGCTCGGCCGCCATTTTAGTCCTGCCCTCTGTTGCCGCTGTGTCCACCTGCATTTGTGCCTTGTACTGTCGCTGCCGTTTTTTCCATCTAGTGCTGCCCCCTGTTGCCGTTGTGTCCCACCTGCATTTGTGCCTTGTACTGTCGCTGCTTGCCCCACTTGGATTGTTTCTGCTGTTGCTGCCGTTTAGCCTCACCTGATTGTTGCCCCATTGTTTGCTTGCTCTGCCCCCGGTTGCCTGCTGCCCTGCCCCCTGTCGCCCTAGCGCTTGGACCCGTTGTCCACCCCGCTCCCTGCCGCTGCTCCCCCGCGGCCCCACCCCCCACTCCGGCTGATAGCCACGACCCTCTCCCATTCGCCACCCTGCTCCCACCTCCCAGCTGCTCCTCCCTCGCTCCGCCCCCCCCCACTCCCCATATATGGCAGAGTGCATGCGTACGCGCAGCGTTGATGCGCAGCGGGCGCGCCGATTGTGCGCCGAAGGCGCACCAAAGGGAAGCCCGTCCGCGCCTGGCCTGCGCCCAGCGACAGGACCCCTGGCCCCCGCCGATGCAAGACGACCCGACAGACCTACGACGCCGCCACCCTCAACGCACTCAATTCCGGACGGAAACCCCGCCTGCTGCCGAGCCACCCTGAAACGCACCCACGGACCCTTCACCTGCAAAACCTGCAAGTTCACCTGCCTCCGAACATGCACCGCACCCGCCAAGCCAAACACCAGCAGCAACCACCTCAAGTGCATCCTGCTCAACACCCGCTCCGTCCACAGACACGCCGTGGAACTCTGGAAACTCCTCGACACAACATCACCAGACGTCGCCTTCCTCACGGAAACCTGGATGAACGCCTCCTCAGCCCCCGACATCGCCATCGCCATCCCGGACGGGTACAAGATCATCAGGAGGGACCGCATCAACCAGACCGGAGGAGGCATCGCCATCGTCCACAAGAACACCATCCACGTCACGACCGGCTCCGACGACACCTACGCCGCTGCAGAGCACCTCCACTTCCAGATACACACCGACCCAAAGACGACCCTCAGAGGCACCCTCGTCTACAGACCCCCGGGACCACGCACACAATTCAGCGAAGACATCACGGACTTCATCAGCCCACACGCCCTCCCCTCGCCGACTACATCCTCCTAGGGGACCTCAACTTCCACCTGGAGAACAACAAGTACCGCAACACCGCCGCCCTGCTCGACAACCTCGCCAACCTCGGACTCCAGCAACTGGTCAACACCCCCACCCACTACGCCGGCCACACGCTTGATCCCGTCTTCTCATCCAGCAAGCACATCACCTTCAGCCACTCCACCGGACTCCACTGGACCGACCACAGCTGCGACCACTTCAGCTTCAGAAGAACCACGACCCACCACCACCCGCAACAGGTCCCTCACAGGAGCTGGAGCAAGATCACCGCCGACCAGCTCTCCACCTCCCACAGCCAGCACCCACCCTCCAGCACAACGGACCCCAACGAAGCAGCCCGCAACTTCACACAGTGGCTGACCGCCTGCGCCGACGACCTCGCGCCACTGAAGAACCCCCCCAGCAGACCCAGAAGCAAGAAGGCCTCCTGGTTCACCGATGAACTCAAGGACTCCAAGAAGACCTGCCGCACCCTCGAGAAAACCTGGCTCCTCGACCAGACCACTGACAACATGACCGCCCTCAAACACGCCACCCGCAAGCACCACCAGCTTATCCGCACCACCAAGAGGAAATCACTGAAGGAACGACTGGACAACAACGCCCACGACAGCCAGGAACTCTTCAGCATCGTCAAGGAGTTCTCCAACCCCAGCACCGGCAACAACGACATCACTCCTTCACAAGATCTCTGCGACTCTCTCGCCTCGTTCTTCCACCGCTAGATCGCCGACATCCACAACAGCTTTGGCGCACCATCCACGCACCCAACGGTCGAGCCAACGCCCCCCACCGCCACCCTCCGCACCTGGACCACGGTGACCACCGAAGACACAGCCCGCACGATGAACACCATCCACTCCGGATCTCCGACCGACCCCTGCCCCCACCACGTCTTCAACAAGGCCGACTCCACCATCGCACCCCAATTCCAGAACATCATCAACACCTCCTTCAACACCGCCACCTTCCCAGAGAGCTGGAAGCATGCCGAGCTCAGCGCCCTACTGAAGAAAGCAACAGCGGACCCCACCGACCTCAAGAACTTCCGCCTCATCTCGCTCCTCCCGTTTCCTGCTAAAGTCATCGAGAAGATCGTCAACAGACAACTGGCCGCCTTCCTCGAGACGAACGGATCCCTCGACCCCTCGCAGTCCGGTTTCAGAGCCAACCACAGCACCGAGACCGCCCTCATCGCAGCCACCGACGACATCCGAGCCCTGCTCGACAACGGGGAAACAGCGGCACTCATCCTCCTGGACCTCTCTGCAGCGTTCGACACTGTCTGCCACCGCACCCTAGTGCAGCGCCTCAGCAACATCGACATCCAAGAGAAGGCACTGGAGTGAATCATCTCGTTCCTCGCCGGAAGAACACAGAGAGTCCGCCTCCCCCCGTTTCGATCCGAGGCCACCGAAGTCATCTGCGGCGTACCGCAAGGATCATCACTCAGCCCCACCCTCTTCAACGTCTACATGAGACCTCTTGCAGCCATCGCACGCCAACACAACCTCAACATCATCTCCTACGCCGACGATACGCAGCTGATCCTCTCCCTCACCAGAGACCCCGACACCGCCAGAACCAGCCTACACGAAGGGAGGAAAGACGTCGCCGAATGGATGAAGAACAGCCGCCTGAAACTGAACTCAGACAAGACGGAAGTCCTCATCCTGGGATCATCGCCCTCCGCCTGGGACGACTCCTGGTGGCCCCCTGCCCTAGGCACCACTCCCAAGCCAACAGACCACGCACGCAACCTGGGCTTCATCCTGGACTCCTCCCTCTCGATGTCCAGACAAGTCAACGCCGTCTCCTCGTCATGTTTTCACACCCTACGCATGCTCCGCAAGATCTTCCGATGGATCCCGACCGAAACCAGGAAGACGGTCACCCAGGCACTCGTCACCAGCCGTCTGGACTACGGAAACACCCTCTACGCCAGAACCACAGCCAAGCTACAGAAAAGACTACAACGCATCCAGAACGCCTCCGCCCGACTCATCCTGGACATCCCCCAACGCAGCCACATCTCCGGCCACCTGAGGGACCTGCACTGGCTCCCCGTCAACAAGAGGATCACGTTCAGGCTCCTCACCCACGCACACAAGTCTCTCCACGACCTGGGCCCCAAGTACCTCAACGACTGCCTGACCTTCTACACGCCCACCCGCCAGCTACGATCCACTAGCCTCGCCCTCGCCGCCGTACCACACATCCGAAGAGCCACCGCCGGAGGCAGATCCTTCTCCTACCTGGCGGCCAAGACGTGGAACTCCCTCCTCACCCACCTTTGGCGGACCCAGGACCATCTCGCCTTCAGGAGACAACTCAAGACCTGGCTGTTCGAGCAGTAGCGGACCCCTTCCCCCAAGCGCCTTGAGACCCTCCCGGGTGAGTAGCGCGCTATACAAGTGTTATGATTGATTGATTGAATGATTGGTAATGCAACGTCACAGCTGGCACGCAGGTCACTTGCCATGCAGGGCCAGATGGTACAGTGTTGCCAGGATGTGGCCAGGTCACTAGACCTGCTAACAGCAGCAGTGCTCGGCAGCCAGCCCGCTGCCCATGGAGAACCAGGGGGGCCTGACGATGTGAGCGAGGTAGCGTCGACAAACAGCAGCGTATCCTTGCCGCCTGTGCCTGTACGTCGCCGCAGCAGCAGGCCCACAGCATCAACTCGGGCCGACACCGTCCCTCAGGACCCAGAGAGACGACTTGGTGCGTCTCGTCGCAACCGACAGTGAGAACTTGGACACTCTCGGGGAGGCCATGCTGGAAACCCCTGCAAGCCCTCTACCCCTGCATGGGGAGGTATGAAGTAATATTCTCTTCATCTGAGACAAAAGTTACAAGAGGCCAATTTATTGTGCATTAACAATAAAGATTTATGGTCTGACTTGAATCAAACTCATGTCATTATTTCATTAGTCATGCATGAGTGCAGTGTCTTGTGAGGGGAATTGGTGCACTAGAAACAGTTATTAGTGATGTGGTTGCGGCGCCTGTGTCCTTCTGCAGGATTTTCTCCGCGTGCATGACGCACATGTGGAGGTGGGCGGTTGTCCCCTTCCGACTCACTGCCAGATATCTCCACTGGTATCCTGCGCTTGGTAGCAATGTTGTGGAGTATTGCACACACGGCCACGATGCGGCAGCAGACCTCAGGTGTGTATTTGATGGCCCCACCAGTCTTGTGAAGTAAGCGGGAACGGCTCTTCAATAGGCCAAATGTCCTCTCAATGCAATTTCTTGTGCGTATGTGTGCAGCATTGTAACGCCGTTGCTGTGGTGTGGCAGGGTTGAGGAATGGGGTGAGGAGGTACTCACGTAGACCGTAGGCGCTGTCACCTGAAGGTAAGAAGCACAGGGTGAGTGCCTGTTCTGCGCAGATACATGATCACAGTGTAGTATTTGGGGGCATGTGTACTTACCTAGTAGGTGTCCTTTGCCAAAGTCTCCCCTGGCCAGTCGTGTGTGGATGCCGCTGTGCCGGAAGATGAAGGAGTCATGTGTGCTCCCCGGATATTGTGCCACTATGTCCGTGATGATAGTCTTGGCGTTGCACACCATCTGGATATTGAGGGAGTGGTAGGACTTGCGGTTGCGGTACATGTATTCCGTTTGTGCTGGTGGGCAGATGCGGATGTGGGTACAGTCAATGCATCCAATTACATATGGGAATTGTGCAATGTTGTGGAATTTCAGCTTGGTGTCATTCAAGTCCTGTTGGGTAGTGGGGAATGAGATGTAGTGGTGTAGCCGGGTCAGCATTGCATCCAGGAAACTCCTTAGGCAGCGGGACATGGTGGGCTGGGATATCCCCCCTGCAACAGCGACTATCCCCTGGAAGCTTCCGGAGGCCAGTAGGTGCAGGCTGCACAATACCTGCACATGGGTGGGCACTGCATTGGTCCTCCTTGTTGGGTCCTGCATCAGGGGGTCTAGGTCCCGGATCAGCTTGATGATCATTGCCCCATTCAGGCGGTACTTTGAGTAAATTTGCTCATCAGTTTGGCCCAGGAGGGTGATCCGCTGGCAGAATATTCGCTCCTGGATCCTGCGTCTGTTCTGTGCTGCTCGCTGTAGCCTTCGCCGCCTGACCACCATGTAGAGTCCTGGCATTGTGAGAGTCCTCATGCCCCAGCTGCGTCCCCTTAAGTGTGTTTGGTCAGAGCTGCACCTGTTGGTAGTTTTGTAAAGTTTTTTCTTTTTTTCCTTAATGGTTACCACCTGGTTTGGGTTCTCCTTAAATTGCGCCTCGCTAATAGCGATTTTTGGGTTTTTCGCTTTTAGGGATTTTTCTTGAATAGTGATAGCTATTATTTAGCGAAATCGCAAATAGATTCGCAGAATCCATGGTATCTCGCATATTCCGATTCGCTAATGGGCTTCTTCCAGGATTCTGCGAATTTATTTGCGATTTCGCTAAATTTATTAAGCGAATTCGCAAATTTTGAGTTTTCACTTTCAAGAATTCCTTTTCTTCAAATTGCGCTCGCAATTGCGAATTTGCAGCCATTGCGAGCGCAATTTGGCTTCATGAATCTATCTGTAAGAGACAGAAAGAGCAATGTATGAAATAAAGCATTCAGACTAGTGAGTATCATACCATTATAATCCATCAGGATAAGAGTAGTCGCACTATGCAGAGTTATCCGGCATTTTTAGCTGTGGGGCCTGGAGAGAATCTTCAGACAAATGACATCAAAAGTTAGTTTTCAACCTTAGTTGAGAACTGAGTTTAAAAGGCAATCCTCTTAAGACCACTGAGATCCGGTAACTCACACGTCCAGCATGTCACAGCCATCCAAAAATGGAACAAGTCTAGATAAATGTGGACAATATGGGAGGCTACTGTGGTGGCCTTAAGAACTACATACCAGAGAATATCTGAAACATTTAAATCATGTGCAGTTCAAAAAAGTGAAAACAGCCCTTTTACTACTGCTTTCCACTAGTGGTACAGGGCATTTTCTGTTGTCTCTGTCTGTCTCCTGGCACACTGCTCACCCAAGGAAGCCTTTGGATGTGAAGGTGCATGATCTACACATTCATATCACATAATATAACAAAGATATAAGCAGCTCCTCTCAATAAAGAACGTTTTTCCCCTACTCCTAGCTTTCAGTTTAACATTTAGGTTTAATAATCTCCAGCATGGTCTCCAGCTAGAACACCAGGTGCAGGGGCTGGCAAATCCCTGAATTTGTGTTATCAGATAAAACATTTTTTTAATGTTGTTATGGTGTTTAATGTAATTAGTGCTATGATGTTATGGAAGCAAAATTAAAATTGGTGCAATTTGCGATGCAATATACCACAAAACTCTGCTACTTCTGGTACATGTCCGTTAACAAGATTGGAGCTTTGATTCAACAGCCACAGTCTGTTGACAATGGACAGGTTTTACCCGAACAGAACTTACACATGACACTGTGATCACTAGAGGAGTGGTGGGTCAAATGCAAGTGGATCTTCCAAGCCACTGTACAGTAACTCAGATGCCCTGTACAATTTTCCAGCAAATGAGATTGTGAGATTTCACTACTATCTAATATGATCGTACCCATCTATGTCAGAACTGGGTGCCAAACCGCTAACCAGTTATTTGTATTTTTATTTTAGCAGTCATATTGCACTCTATATTCAAAGGCCTTTAGGTGCATGATTAGGTATTGGTGGGAGACAGAACAATTCAAAACTGTGTTCCTGTTTTAGTCGTGAAATTAAAAAAAGCTGGGCAAAAAAGCCAGGTTTTTAGTTGGTCCTGAAACTCTATAAGTGAGGATTACAACCTTAGCGGCATACATATTTATTATGAGCCGGTGGTTGCCGGTGGCAGCCACCGGCACACATTTTTGGGGACCAGCAATTATTTTTTGTCATCAGACTCTTCCCAAGAGCAAGAGAGGAATGTCCTATTACTTACCGGTAATCGTCATTACTCCTGGCCCCGTTGTCCTTGTCCCATTCCTAAACATAGTGGAGATCACTATCTCCGCAACAGAAAAAAAGAACAGGAGCATGCTGGGATACCTAACCCACTCCCTCCCGCTGAGAGTACATAAGCGGTACCAACCCAGCATGCAGCCTGAAAATACCAAGCCAACAACCGGAAGGCCGGCCGCCAGGGAGAGAGAGGTGTTAGGAATGGGACGAGGACAACGTGACCAGGAGTAATGAAGATTACCGGTAAGTAATAGGACATTACCCCCAGGTCCCTCCTGTCCTCATCCCATTCCTAAACATAGTGGAGAATACCAAAGCAAACAACCCGGCCTTCCGAACACCCACCAACGCCAGGGGCATCAGACCGAGAAACAAAATGGCACCCAACCGAAGCAGAAGAGAGCCCACAAGAACACGCAGGCAGGAGCACAACCAGCCATGCCCCCAACCAAGCCTACAGAGCTGAGACCCCAAAACAAGCGGGATGACCCAGAAATGACCGCAAACAAGCACTAGAACCCCCAAGGCAAGGCCAAAAAAGGTCCACCACCCAGAGCCGAGCCCCAAGGAAACACCCAGTGGGGCAGAAAGAACCCCCCCCCCGCGAACAACCAGGGGAAGGGAGCCCCAGAGAAGCGGAAGCGCCCCAACGGAGTAACCCAGCCAGGAAGGGCAGAAGAGCAGGGAGAAAAACCACCAAGGGAGAAACCCACAACTCCAGGCACCGCCAAGCACCGCCCCAACAGGGACAAAACAGGCCAACCCGGCCCAGCGCCCATGAGCGCACAAGAGCAGACTGCACAGGAGGACACCACCCAGGCCCAAGACGGAATCCAGCAGGGGCAAGACAGAGAGTGAACCCCCCCCAAAGCAGGAAAGAAAGCAACCAATAGCCGGATAACCCACAAACAACCACACCAAAAGGCGAGGGGAAGGAAGACGAGACCGAAGAGGCACGCCAAAGCAAGAGAACAACGAAGGCGACCAGCCACAGGACCAACTCCAACACACCAGGGGACGCCACCAGCAGGTTTTAAGGTTCAAAACCTTGTTCCTATGAAGAGCATCATACTTAAAAAACAAATGTCTTAAAAACTTGATCCGATTCACAAGATAAAAATCGCAATCCATAAGAATATGCGTAATAGTGCATTTGGTTTTCAAAGGGCACAGACAAAGACCACTATTATTTTGCACCCCTGTCTTATATGGGAGGGATGAATAGATTGGATTGCATCTCCCACCCGAACCCTTAGAATTTCTTTTCTCAAACCTGGATCTGGTAACTGTGATAAGTAAGGGAAAACACAATCCTGGCCAACTGAAGCTAACGAGAAGCTAATAGATGATTTCTTATTTAAATTTAATAAATCACATTGTTGTGACACCGTAGCAGCAGATTCTCTCAATTCTCGTTTGCTTGGAAAAGTGAGGCAAGATGTGACTGTACCGCTATTTAAATGGAGATTCTTCATTGCAGTCATTCTGGTTCTAAGGGCCTTTGCCCACATCCTTTCGCTGCTTATGCTCTCTTCCCAGCACAATCTAGATACTTTAGCCACCTCATCATTTTCCAGCAGGGTGTTGAAGAATCTTAGAGCCAGAGTGGCGGCCGCCATGTTCCAAGATACCGGACTGAACTCTCTCCTTATAGCCTGGACCATGGTACCTTGTGGGAGTGATAGAAGTCTTTTAAGCACTACCCCTTCCAGTCTGTCCCATTCGTACGTTGGATCAAGAGAAAATATCTCTCCTCCATACAGGCCTATTGGTGGAATCTTCCCTTCATAGGCCTTTAATAATGGGATATGGGATAGGCCCCCAAATCTACCATTAAATCAAGATAAACAGCTTGCCTGCAAAAGGGCCTTCTGCCTAGTGGCATCCCAATGCGCGCCCCAATTCAGATTTTTCCTAACAGTTAAATCCAGGTATTTATACTGATCCACTTGTTTCACCACTTGAGAATCAAGATACCAGGAAAAACTCTGCACTTTTTTCCCAAAAATCATAATTTTCGTCTTTTCCAGATTAATTCGAAACTTGTTCTGCTTACTGTAAGAGGCCAATGCGTTGAGTTTCCTCGGCAGACCAATTGGAGTGTAGTCCATTAATACCAAATCATCTGCATAGAGCAGACAAGCAATATGCTGATCCCCAATTTTAGGTGAAAAAGACCAAAGCTGGTGGGAGGTCGGCCAACCAGCAGGGTCACCAAGACGGAAGCGGGAGGAACCAATCAAGAAAACAGGCACTGACCCAGAGCAACAACCAGGAAGAAAGGGGCCAAGAGACCCAGGCAAGGCCCCCCCCCCAACAGCCGACATCCGCGGCAATAGGGAACCGGAGGCCCAGAAATCCCACAGTAGACCCAGGCCAAAGGCAGGAAAGACAATCAGCCAAGCGCAGAAGAGACACCGGATGACCGCAGCTAAGGCCACCACACCGGGAGAAGAAAACCCGGGGCACAGGAACCAGCCAGCGGCCAGGCCCGAGGCAACCAAAAGCCAGAGACACAGGGAAACTAACCCAGGAACCCGGCCAATCCAGGCCAGGGAGAGCAAAAAGCGCCACCCAAAGCAGAATCCACATCCAACAGGGCACAGCCAAGAGAGAGAAACTAGGGGCCGAACACGGAACCCGGGAAACCAACCCCAGAAACGGGAAGGAGGGACCGCCAGCAACCAAGAGCTGCCCCACAGGCCAGGAGGACACCAAGGAACCACCTAAGGCGAACCCCAAGAAGGGCAAAACAGGAAGGACCAACAAGGAGGGCAAGAGCCCAACAACGCAGGCGGCCCAGAAAGAAGCCAACCAGACAACCGACAGGCCAGCCACCCAGGAGGACCCCAACACGGCGCCGGCAGAACCCAAAAGGAGAGGCAAAGGGCCAACCGACCCAACCCCAAAACACCCCAATCAAGAAGGGGCCCAGGGACTGGCACCAAAGCCCGCCACTGCCACGCCATCAAGATAGGAGAAGCAGCAATGAGACAGAGAGGGAGACCGGCAAGCCACACCCGCCAACCAACACAAAGGGTCCAATGCACCAGCCAGGCGCAAAGGAACGGCACAGGAAATGACACAAGCCCAACCCAATACCCAGACAAACAGGGCCAGAACCACCGGCCACCAAGAGGCCGCAAAAGAGGCCCAAATGCACCAGAAAACGAGCGGCCAGAGAAGGACCCAGGCAGGGATCCAGGCAGGGACCCTGCATAGGGAGGCCAAAAAACAGGGACCGCAAGGGAACAAACCCAACAGAGGCAGGGCCGAGGCCCCATAGAACCCCGAAAAACCCCTGGCAACCCCAAACCAAAGGAGAGGAGCCAGGAGAGACCAAAAGGCGCACAACTTCCCCGGGGCGCGGGAACAGAAACAAAAGGGGAAGAACAAACTCAGTATAGTCAGCAAGAGCAACGGCCAGAAACACCACAGGCCGAAAGCAGTGCGCACAGTAGGGGAAAACGCACAATCCCAAGGACAGGCCCACAAGGGGAACGCCGCAGCATCAGGGCCCAAGCAAGGCCGAAAAAAGGGGGGCGGGAAAGCAGCAACGCGTCCCACACACCAGGGGAGTCCGACACCAGACCACAACCGGCAACCCCACCAACAAACCCACCAGCCAAGACCAAGAGAAGGCACAGGGAGCAGGATACCGGGAACGGCACCCACAAAGCAGGAAAGAAGGGCACAGGGCAGCCCAAACCCTAAGACAGGCAGGAGCACAGAAGCAACGCACCCAAGAAACCAAGGAGCCAACTAGGCAGAAGCCAAGGAAGACCCACAACACCCAGCCACCTTAGGCGGCAAAGGGAGTGGCAGCGAAAAGTAAAGGACCCCAAAGCGCAACAAGCCACAAAAAGAGCCACAAGAGGGGAAAAGGAAACCACAACAGGAAACTAAATCCCACCAGCCAACCAAGTGCAACACAGCACCAGGCAAGTGGCAAGCTGCAACCATAGCCATGAAGCCCACCAGGGGCCCCAGCAGGACAGCCCAGGACCAACAGCCAACCAAGGCCCACCAGGACAGAGGGAGGGCAGAACAGACCCCCTCCCTGGAAACAAAACGGAACCCAAGAAACAGGGAGACCAGAAGCACCAAGGACCCCTGCTCAGGACACAAGAAGCAACCCAGCCAAACCCAAGCAGGAGCCAAGCTCAAGAACAGATGCGCCGCACCCGCAGACGGGGCAGAACAGGGGCCGCACGCCCACCTCCAAGACCCGCAACCAGCATGAACCCCACTCACAAGGGAACCTGCCGGGGAAGGAGCCCACCAGCCCGGGCAGGAGGGCATGCTGGATGTGAGGAGAGGAGAGGAGCCCCCAGGCACCACCAGGTGCCAGCAGGGAGAAAAGGGCCACAGGCCCAGAAAACCCACACAGCGAAGCCCAGAGCACCGGCCATCCACCGGGGGCAGGAAGAAACAAGGCACCCCAAGCACGGGCCAAGCCAACACCTCTGGAAGGACGCAAGGAGCACCCAGCACCAGGAGCTACAGGCAGGTACCCAGACAGGTACGCACCAGGCCCGAACCCACAAGAACAGGCAGGAACCAACAGGGCGGACAGGCAGGAGGCGGAAGAAGCCGGGAAACAGGTAACTAAGGTGGATACCCCACCAGGCACCGACCCAGCCCGACCAGGGGGAACAGAAGCACGCAGAGTAGGAAGCCCAGAGGCCAGAGGAACAAACCAGGCTGAACCCTGCCCAAAATGAAAAGTCCACGAGAGCAGACATGGGCACAGGGGAACGCGCGGAAGCCCACAGGACCCGCCAGCCCCAGCACACCCCAAGCAGTGGAAAGCAGGGAGCCATGGCCGCAGGCCAGCACAGCAGAAGAGCACAGCACAGGGAAGAAGAAACCCGCAATGCGCTACGCACCAGGGCTACGGGCCAACACCACCAGACATAGACCGTCCCCCAACCCCCTTACCCAGACGCCAACCAGCAACAAGCGCCGAGCAAGCAGAAAGACATGGAGGCCTGGGAATCCAAAACCTGTAGAGGAAGCTCATCGCAGCACTGGGAAGCAAGGAAGAGACACAGCGCAAAAAGCCACGCAAAGCCCCAACCCAGCACGCAGGGACAGGGAGCGCCACAAGCCAGCACGGAAAAAAGGTACCAACAGGAATCAACCAGCATATGGAGAGACCAGAGTACTCCAGGCCCCAGAGCACCAGCAACATCCCAACAAACCCACGAGGAAATTGAGAGTGCCAGCAGCAAACAAGGCGAGAAAAAACACAGAAGTGGCAGAGCAGGTATCCCAGTCAAGACCGCCAAAGCAGCCCTACTGCGCACAGCCAGATCCATCCAGGCAAAGCACAAAACAAAAAGCCAGAGGAACATGTAAGTGCGAGGCAACCGGCAAAGAAAAGCGGAACCGCTATGCGGTACTCACCACAGGGGCAGAAAGGACTCACCACAAGCGCCCTGCCCCCAAGAGCCAGCCCAGGCGCCCTCCAGGACACCAGCGCTGGGCAGGGAAGAGGACTGCAGCCACCGGTCCGACACCGATCCTCAGCAAGGCCCGCCCCTGCACTGACACCACGAACAGCAGGGGCGACAGAGAGGAAAGAAGGCCAGCAGCAGCCCAACAAACCAGGTAGGAGGACCAGGAGCACCGCCCAGCTTAGCCCCTGGGCCCCCAAAACAGCCTCATCTGCACGTCTTCCAGTCCGGCCAAGCCTTAGGAAGACGCGCGCTGTAACCCGGAAGAAATCCTGAGGAGCGGTGCCCCAGCCCCAAAGGGCCGGGCGCCCATCAACGCAACTCCCAGCAAGCCCAGCAGGCCAGGAGACCCGGAACAGGATGTCGAAGACAGCCCAGCAGCAAGACGAAACATCCATGGAAGAAATGACACAGGTAAGAAGCAAACACATCCCATTCTGTCAGAAGACTGAAAAAAGAACAGGCTGCATGCTGGGTTGGTACCGCTTATGTACTCCCAGCGGGAGGGAGTGGGTTAGGTATCCCAGCATGCTCCTGTTCTTTTTTTCTGTCGCAGAGATAGTGATCTCCACTATGTTTAGGAATGGGACGAGGACAGGAGGGACCTGGGGGTAATACCACACAAGGGAAAGGAAGTGAAAGACATAGAAATGGTGTCAATGAGAGAAAGCAGGAACCTGCAAGAGTGAGATAAATGGGCAGGGAGTGTCTGGTAGTTGAGTAGAAAGGCATGAGGTGAATTCAAGTCAAATCAGTGTTGATTAGCACACTGACATTTAATATCACCGGCTGTGGGTTCCTGAGCAGAGCTTTGGGGACCGGCACTCATTCTTTCACAAATTAAGCACTGACAGCATACAGAGAAAAATCCATACTTTGTCTGCAGTCTCTGAGAAAGATCGACAACCCTGTGATTGTTTCTTAAATTTGTGAACAGAAAGAGTCCATCAGGAACGATCTTGGTGTTCTGGAGGAAGTGTATCTTTTCAAGCAACTGCTATCACAGTTCACTAATTTGGACTATAAGGCTTTAAAGACAATACAGCAGACTATGTATGCATTGCCAAACTGGTAAACAAATTAGTTTATGCAACAATGGTTTCACATGAGTGTTGCATGTACTTCCAAAAATCAACCGTGCATTGGTATTCTGAATAACTTTTTTTGCAGTGGACATGCTGGTAACTCCAGGTACACTAAATTAGAGTAATCCCAAGGTACACTGAGTAATCCAGACGAACCCCGAAAAGGGCTCGGGCTCTGTAAATTACAGTCCTTCAAGAGAAGGGGAAAGATTTTCATTGAAGCTGGTGGGCACATCAGGAGAGGGCGGAGAGGTGTTGGGAGGACCGGTCCCTCAGGGCAAAATTAGGGAGGCCATATTGGCCTCATTCACAGGAAATTAGCTGGGGACAGATGGTCTCCCGTCAGAGTATTACAGCACATATGCGGTCCATCTGCCCCGTCAGACTGGTCGAGATGTACGCAGCCACAAAGGACTGTGGGCACCTGCCCACATCGATCAGAGATGCCCTGATCATTTCCATCCCCA
The DNA here is from genome assembly GCF_964261635.1 of Lissotriton helveticus. Taxonomy (NCBI): domain Eukaryota; kingdom Metazoa; phylum Chordata; class Amphibia; order Caudata; family Salamandridae; genus Lissotriton; species Lissotriton helveticus. The sequence continues at coordinate 1,036,161,461 of NC_136070.1, forward strand.
ATTCAAGGGGAACACTTCGGAAGGTAGGATCCTACATGCCACTGTCAATGTTGAATCTTGATTACAAGATTCTATGCAGGGTGCTAGTCAATCGATTACAGCCACATCTTCCTACACTGACCCGTGGTGATCAAAATGGCTTCCTTATGCTTTGTAATACCTTCCTCAATATCAGGAGACTATACCGAATACTAACAGAGACTTCAATTGGAGATCATCCTGAGGCTCTAGTACTGTCCATAGATATCCGTAGGGCACTTGATACTCTGCAGTGGGGATATCTCAGAGCAGTGATACAAGGCATTAACATGGGCGCAGGTTGAGACAGTAGGATATATTTACTGAATGCAGGAGCACGTCAAAAACGTTCAATGTACATCTGAAGCTTTTCCAATCAGAAGAGAAACAAGGCAGGGATTCTCACTTTCTCTGATGTTATTTGCTCTGGTGATGGAACCATTTGCCAGTAAAATAAGGGTGGAGGAAAGAGGGAGGGGAATCCTTTTGCAGGATGTGGAGCACCTTATCTACCTATAACCATAGGATGTGCTGCTGTACCTGAGGAATGCAGACACAGGAGTTCCATGGTGTATCAACATCCTAGAAGAGTTTCCAGACTTATCAGGACAAAAAACCAATTGGGGAAAAACGTGTGCCTTCCTACTGGCACAGGATCGGTGGGATTATATCGAGGCTGGGAATCGCATTGGAACCCAATGTTTTTAAATATATAGGAGTCACATCAACCACATGTGCAGATGCATTGTGGAGGGGAACCTGGGGAGCGCATTGAGAGCACCGAAGGAGACCGTCACCATCTGATGCACCCTGAAGCTACCCATCATGGCCAGGCTAGCCCTCTCTAATATGATAGTTTTACAGTAGTTGCTGTACTATTTTGCCTACCTCCATGTGTGGGTAGGCAAGTCCTGGCCAGGTTCCTCAATGTTGTTCTCTGGCAATTTATCTGACATGAACTACCTGGAGTACAGATGAAGTATCAGGAGAGGAACAGGAGAAAACCCGAAGAAATTGCACTCTTTACTAGTGGGACACTAAGCATTTTCAAAACCTCCTGGGCATTGTCATGATTTTCAGCATGTTACAGGCACCCTGATAGTACTAAAGATGGGGGCTCTATTATCTGAAGCAGACCAGACAGCTGGCTGTAGAGTTCTGCTGCTGGAAAGCAGCGGTCAAAAGCCAAAAAGATGGCAGGAGGCCCACTATATGTGCTTGCCCTCCTACTGACAGGCATGCCTAAGGCATGGTGTGGGATCTTTACCCGGAGATGAAAGTAGGACTGGAGCGATATTGGGATGGAGACGATTGTGGACTGTAATGCTGAGGGTGTGTTTACAGAATTCTGTGTCCTGCTGGAGGAAGACGGTTTACACAGCGCCTAATTCCTGGCGTATGGGCACTAGACTGTGCGATACAAGTCTTATGGTGTGCAAGCTCTCAGGAGCCACCCACAAATGAGTTCCTGCAGGTACAACTGACCTTTGGAAGAGGTAGGCGACTGATATCATAGTTATACTTGACATTACTGGGGTGTGTTGGTGAATACAAGGTTCTTGCACATAGTTTGGAGTTGTCCAGTGTTAGTGCTGTACTGGCAGAAGGTTATAGGGACTATGGAACAAACCCTAAATCAACTTCTACTTTTTTCATTAGAAATATGCAAGGTTTGTATGAGCACAATCACCAAAAAAAACAGCAAATAGATTCTTGGATTTGGCACTGGTTGTGGCTCGTAGGGACATAGCTATGGATTGGCGGTCCCCTGAAGGGTCACCACACAGCAGATGGAAGAAGAAAGTGGAGAATTCGGCCATTATGGAGGAGGTAGTGCTGCAAGAGGAGGATTGCAGATGTAAATCTTGTGGGCCTATGGAGGAAGGTACCTGAGGCTTCCCAAGACTCAGTCATTTAAGGTATGCTGCTTGCTTGCCATGTGTACAGCGGGTTGGACGTGCCCTGGCCCTCTTGAAGGAAAGTCTAATGAGACTGTGACGATAGCCCACAGCAGGGACAGAAAGTGAATGGTTAGCAATTACAGAAAACACAATACAGAACACACAGGGTTAAGGTGGCTATGTAAGGCAGTGAGTTATTGCACTACTATTTCATGGTTATTGTTCTGATGATTAATTATGATTAATGGGTATATAAAGTGTGGGTCAGTGACTAAGTAGCCACTACTACTATGCACAAACTGTACAATATTATGTTAAGTGTTTCACCGTTAGATTGGAATGTGTACAATGTATCCTGCACAGCAAAAAATCGATACATGTTTAACAAAACATCATGGTCTAGTATAGGTTTCCTTATGAGTGGGAGGATCTGGTTTGCTTTGAAAGCCTCTGGGAAGATGCCTTTTGTGAGAGAAGCATTGACAATGCTGAGCAGGGGGGAGAGATCATCCCATAGAGAGCACTTACTGGTTGAATATCAAACGAAAGTAGAAGGGAGTGGAAAAAAGAAGTAAAAAATGTCTAACCAGTGGGCCACTATTTTATTCCGGCCCCTGGTTGGAAAGGTTACAATCAGGATCGATTACTGGTAAGAAAAAAGTCCTCAATGAGTCTAATTATCACAGTAATATAGGGTCAACAGGTTTCAAGCCAATCACTTACAGGCTCTTCCTTAGGACCAAACCGGAACCAACCCTGTTAGTACCACTCCTTACAAGTCACTTGTACAAACAAATTATGCATGCGCTCTTAATACATATGGTATAAAGGATTATCCTGTATTTAGGTCCCCGGGTCAGAAAGTAGGTTCATTGAGTGAGGCAGCTTTGACGAAAGTGTGACTACAGGACCCTCGACCCTGGTTTTGACAATGACGCTATAGCATAGCGTTTCCTAAATACAGGATGATCCTTTATACCGTATGTATTAAGAGTTCATGCATAATTTGTATGTACGAGTGTGTCCTTATTAAGGATTCACCACTGATTTTAACCTTGCCAGCCAGGGGCAGGAATAAAATAGTGGCCCACTGGTTAGACATTTCTAACTTCTTTTTTCCACTTCCTTCTATCTTAGTTTGATATTCAACCAGTAAGTGCTCCTGAGTAATGGCCGAGTCGTAGCATGCCTCAATCCATAGAGGATTGGGATGAACCCCAATGATGAAGCATGGTACCTAGGGACAACCCTGGTGGATGAGGGGTCTCTAGAAAAAAAGCATTTTTTCTAGTAAACGAATGCAGTAGATTCTTGCTGTATTTGAGAATCCTTTTCTTTGGGCAGGTTTTCTTTCTAATTATTCAAATTGTAGTGTGACACATTCCAAGCAGGAGGATAAACCTAGCCGCTAGCTCTACCTCTCCCTCCTTTTGTTGTATTAGCTATTTATACTAGCCTTGCATAACACCTATTTCACAGTACTTTGTACCCACCCTCCCTTCATCATCCATCAAGGACACACTTTTCCACCAGGCCTGTCACAGGAGTTCTGGAATATCTCCTCTCTCACTACCAGAAACCAGCTTGTAGTGCACTCTCTATTCCTTGGTCATTGTCCTAGGTCATCATTCCCCAGGATCCACCTTTAGGTGCCTTGTGGTCATCTCTTAACTGTCTTATCAGGAGGGCAGCTTAGAGCTTCCTCAGCCACTGTCACCCTTCAGGGCTTAGAGATACGTAGATCAGGGAAGAAGACCATTTAAGGCATGCCTCTACTCTCCAAACCCCAATGGCACTCTCCTGAACCAAACAATACTTCCCACAGATTACCGTGGTAGCATCTTGGCTGTGCACTGAGGCCCGCCTTCCAACCTTGTTTTGTTTGATGCAGTGGATCACTGGTGGGGAACCACCAACAGGTTGAGTGTTCTGACAGTCGTCAAGTGTCTTTTGTGTTCTAGTCTTGTTTCCTTGTCAGAAAACAGCATAGTAGATGCTTGTTTCACCATGGGACTGAGTCATCAGTCACAGAACAAAGAAGAGCAAGTTCGTCATCTAGACACGGCCCTCACAAAACGTTTTTAAAATGTTTGAAATCTAATCATCATAATTTTACTCTGAGGATATTTTGGTAGATTTCTGACTCTTGGAGAATTAAAAAAATACTTAGGAGCAATAATGCATTTTAGTACTATTCCTCTGCTGATTACTTACTCATCAAGTCTAAGTAAGCTAGCCATAATTGTCCATTATCTCATGATACTTTTTTCTTTTTTGTTTATAGGGTAAGGTTTGTCTAAGGAGAAATCCTGTCCCCTATAGCCATTACACATAGAGGTATTGTCTACCCTTTCTGAGCCTGGAATCCTCCTTACCTAAACCTTGTTTTGAGGAACACTTGTGTATGCCTCAAGAAAGGGAATGACCATGCACAATAGCTATAAACACCCACAAAGTTATCACCTTGAGAATGCTTGTTCACTTTGCAATCCCAGCACCAGGAGAGCACCTTTCTTGCCACTAACCTTGAATTTGTTTCTGCGAAAGTTCAATATATTTTTCATATTGCTAGATTTAATTTGCAGATATAAAATATCTTTAGGCTTTAGGAATTCATGACCACAGAAGGCTTTTAGGCTCTAAAAGGTTTGTGAATAGGTCTCCTAAGATATAAATATTTATAGGTCACTTATTGAATCTTCTTTTTTCCGTGTATAGGCGGAAAAGCAAAAATGAAACCATATTCATGCTAAAATGATCTAAAAGTCAAGTGTCTTGTTTTGAAAAATGTATATTTAGCAAAAAAAGGCCATGAAATTCTCTTATTCTCCTAGCTGGTTAAAGAAGGTCATTTTCAGGTTTCATTGACAAAGATATTCTGTCAAACATAGAGCTTGTTAAGAGAATCATCCTGTTAAGAGCACTGATTTTTGTATTTAAAGCTGGACTGTGCAAATTTTATCTATGAAGAAATATCAATGGAAGCTATCCAAAGGCTCCAGACATTGCAAGAGAGAACTGGGAGATCTGTTTTTAAGATGAAGAGTCGAGAGCAGGCATCTATGACTTAGGTTCCACTGGTTACTCGCTAAAAAGAGGATATATTCCAAACGTCTGTGCTTTGTGCAAAGGGCATTATGGGCATATTTATTTTTTGTAGGTGTTATCTTCATACAACCCATTTAATAAAAAAGTTTGTTTTTAACTACAGTTGAAAACTGCCTTTCAGAATCAAAAACTTTAAGACGTTCCATGCCTATTACATTCCAGTAAGTGAAAGTGATACTTTTTGGTTGCTAGTGCTGGCTGAAGACCTGATTTAGTTTGATAGTTAGGCAAGTCCAAAGTTGCAGTGTAGGGATGTCCCTTCTGGGCCCACTTTGGTTCGCCTTAGTTTTCATATTATATGTTTTAGGCTGCCTCTGCTTTGCACAGCCGCACATACTATATATTTTTTTCAGGACATTAATTTAGGAATACACCGTATATGTTGTTTGGTATTTAGTGATACTTCTTGGGAGTCAGTCTGCTCATTTTGTATAAGGTTGCCTGGAATACATAACAACATGGTGTACTGTTTTCTTTGCTTGATTCAGCAACAGCCTCTAATGTTTTAGACATAACACAGTAGCACAGCTGCAGCTTTCCAACACAGTAGATTTTATCATATAAACTGTGTCTCGTCCCCTTGGGGGCAGAGAGGAGAATTCTGGCAGAGAGACCTTCCCTGGAACAAACACACACAGAGCCTGACATGCAGCCTTGCCTAAACTGAGTTTACACTCATGATGCAGCCCCACCTAACTATATACACCAGGTATGGGCTCTATTGCCAATCCCAAAGATCACTTATATATCCCTGTGTCCTCACAGTATGGGTAGGCCTAGACAGATAGATAATTTGCCATGGTGGAGTTGTTTATTTTGTGCAGCCGGATAGTGATGCTAATGACTTTGTTTCGTGTCATCTACCTAGTGATTGTAGCACATTTGCTTCATAATAGAATACCATAGTTTCATTAAATGTATTGTAAACTTTCTTTATGTCTTTTTTATGTTTACTACAGGCATGCATGAGTAAGTGATGAAAGGTGAGGATCTGTTTCCATGATTCTTTTGGGGACAAGAGGCTCATGTTCTCGGTTGCCAAAATCACCTGATACTCTGGGAAGGTTAGGAGTTTAGGTGATGCACTTTGAGCTAGCCAGGATTTGGACCAACAAATTCTGACGTTGTAGAGAAACCCAGTCCCTACATTTTGATGTCCTGTCATCCGAAGGCACAGTTCTGCTTTACCAGCAGAATACCTGTGACACAGCGCTACCAACATTGGTCAGGTGCTTATTTAACAGGTCTCCTGAGTAGTACTTGTGTGTGTCCATAGTACCCTTACACCTCCTCCGGAGATGTCAGCAGTGCTGGAGAGTAATCCCCTACAGTATTTTAGGAAGCACCTCATTTTTTCTGTTGGTTGGTCAAGCTTTGCATTTTTTTCCATTACTGTTTTATTAATGGCGGCGCATCATCCTATACCTATAAGTCACAATTGCAGACCTGCAGGCCATGCACATTTTAAATTACATTGCCTTGGCAATGCCGGCGGTAAAGTAATCTTCATGGTAGAAACCAACAATGCCTATTGTTTGGAAGTTTTTTATTCTTGGGTCAATTTTCCAGTTGTGGAGGCTAATACACAGATATTTTGATAATATACTGATGTTGTACCACCACAACAATATAGAGCATATCAGCTCTTATAAATTGCACTTTCCCATTTGGAACATCAAAATTGGTTCTTAGGGGCCCCAAATACATAGGCTTGCTCCTGTATGCATGGTCTCTCTTAGTAATAAATGGGCAACCTGACCAGCACTAGCTGGTTATACACCATACCCTGACCTACGAAACCTCAATGTTAATGAGCTAAAACAATTATACACTGGCCTAGTTAGAATACATAGACGATTAACTCAGTATGTTTTGTGTACCTTGATGGCTTTCCCAGCAAGGGCAGCACATGCAGGGCAACTAGTCTATACCATCACACATGGTACACTCTCTACGTCAATCTTGCCAGAAATGTTAAAACAAATACAGAACGAACACCGGGCAGCTGCTGTTCTGGACTTAGGGATAAAATTAATGGGAAATATTCCCATGGACTCCTCAATGAATCTGTCAAACATTAAATGCAAAGCAGCATCTTTGGCTATACACCAGCCACTGGCGCAGGTTGCACCAGTCAACCAGGAACGTGACCTACCTATAATTATTGCTGAAGTATACTTCTATATGTCGCATTAATTTGGGAGCCAGACCCAATAAACCACAACTTGGCAAACCTGGTTCCGACAAGGACACTGCCAAGCAGAACCCGGAGTTTGCTAAAAAACACGATGGGATAAACCCAAACCTAAAGAAAAGGCTAGGTCTCAAGGAGGTTCTCCACCATCAGAGCCCTCTGACAGATGCTATAATTTGTGTGATCGCACACAGTTGAAATCACCTTATAGGTATCAACATTCTGATACTCGCCCTTCCCATTCTTTGCAGGACTTGGCGGAAAAACAACACGAGAGAGGAGGACATTCTGAGTGAAGACAGGAAGAGTACATTAAACCAAAAAAGGACTTGCAATGCTCATCGGTCATGAAGATAAAAAAAAGGAAGTGACACTTCCACAGTTTAAACCCCAATTTCAGAAAAATAAAGTTGAGGCTTTATCTGGAAAATATGTCACTAACACTGAGACTCCTCCTCCTGAATAGGAGTTGGAGGGTGACTCTCATCGACAGCTTGGAGGTGGTGACTAAAGTGCACAGGAATCTCCAGGAGTTTTGACAGCGAAAGCATCTGATCAACATGTTAAAACTTAAACCCCAGACAAGCATGTAGCACCTCCAGATAGATTAAATAGTTTGGATATACTAAATGAGGGTGACATACAGCGCACCATTTGTGTAATATTCTGGGAAAATGTAACATTATCATATGACATTCTCTTAGTGGGGGTCCATTGGACCCCAAAGTTTGTATGAACATCCTCACAAGGTGAAGATGTTACACTACCATCAGATTCTGCGAGTGTCCCTGATGAGGTCAAACAAGCCTATGCTGCAGAATGGGCTCTTGCACAAGCCCCATCTTTAAAGCGCAGTCATATCGGCTGGGATAAGGCTCTCCTTATGTTATACCCTTACGGTCTAGCCCACAAGAGCAGCTACAATACCCAATAAAACAGGATGTTGAAGCATATGTTAGAGAAATACTCTCACAAGTAGAGTAACAGGAAGTAATTTGCGTCTCCCAAATGAATAACCCCCTTTTTCATGTCTTAAAACCAGATCATTCATATCATATAGTCTTGGACTAGACACATTTAAATAGACATACAAGCACATTTGCAATACAAAAGACACACTGAAGCATCCTTCCCAGAGTTTAGACCATAGGTGCTAAAAATATTATACAAACAGAAAAGCAATGTCATGCGGTTCAGATCGAAGTATATGTCCTTCAATGGGTCTAAATACTGAAAGGTATATTCCATCTCTTTCAAAGGATTTGAAGAATATCAAAAGAATTTCCTGATTTATGAGAAAACATAGAGAAGACATTTAATATGTATCCACAGCACCAATTTCTCCTTCTGGAAAAATGAACAGGGTTCCTTTGAATATATCCATTGTGATTCCCTCAGTTAGTGAGCAGGCATAATTGTCAACAAAAAAGCTGTCTTCAAGGTCACAAATGTTTCAGCAGTTAATAAATTGTGGGTAAACCGCATGCCAATGAGCACAAATAAAACAGTATTTTTTATTTCTAATGTGACAATGTTTTGGAGCTATGTATGAAGTTGTCATCGTCTGGGCAGCTGATGATAGATATGAAATAAATGAAAGAACAATCTCCGATAAGTGGGTAGAGGTAGAACTGCAGCAGACTATTATTAAACTAGCTGCTAGCAGAGTGCTTCTTATCGAATTAAATAACTGCAATATCCCCATTGGAAGGATCCAAGGGTCCATACATAAAAGGTTTCCACTGTTAAAATAAATAATTGGTTCAGGGACAGTTGCACAGTTTCTGTCACTGACAGTTTCAGATTGTCTGAACATGAAATTATGTCTCAATGCTTGAGCTCACTTAGCAGAGATTGAATGGGGAGCTCTCTTGGCGTTTGTGATGCACTTCAGGAGCAGAGAAGTTGGAGGAAACACATAAACACCCATAGTCAACTGAGACAGAGACCACATCCCTTCCCATCTTCATGATTTTGAGATCTTATCGGAGTTAAAGAGATAAACCATTAGGCTAAATGATTGGTGACAGAGCAGACCCAAGATCTTTTCCTGATGAGTCAACTTGAGAGCGGTATGTAATTGTTTACTTCGCTTGTATGGCAGCATGTTCTCTATGACTGGAAAAATGTTTGGAGAAAACAGATATGGTCTCCAGAGTCATACCTGCATCTCCCTTCCCAGTCTGCACAGTGAATAAAAGTGGGTTATGCCAATGTACATTACCTCCCTTAGTCAACGTTGTCATCAGTAAAAATCAACCAATTTCGCCGCTAAATATTCTTAAGGAAAAGGGTTTGGCATGAAAAATACAGCTTTCTGCTCCAAGATAACTATATGTAGAATTTTGTTTTCCAAGGACACATGCTGGCAACTCATTGTTGCTCTCAAATTATACTCAAAGGCCTTTGATGTAAGTAGTGGCCATTTTTTCAACTAGTAGAAGAAAATTCTAGCCTTACGATGTGCTTTTTTGATCTCCCATTACAGTGTTTCTGCAAGATAACAGAGCTTGAGGCTGCAAGGGAACCAGAGGATTGGGCAATGGAGTGAGAGGTGGCAGAGAGGAAACAAAAGAAAATGAAATTGGAGTCTGTGGAGCTACCAGTGGCACTGGGTATTAATCAAGATGCTGAGTGAACAAAGTTATGGTGAGGGTAGGACAATCTAGGTTCATGGTTAACAGAGCCAATCAGATCTTTAGTGTTCCTAGTCTTTCTGATTCACTCACAGGTAGTAATTATGAGGCTTTTTTCAGACAATGCAAAGTGAGATTATTCTTCTAAAAAAGTTGTAGTTGGTTCCAAGGCATAGAGACTTGACCTCATGCATGACTGTATGGTCACAGTGAAGCAGCACAGAAGATTGTGGTTTGATCAGATGAATACTTTTTTTGTTTCTTTCCTGTGCTATGCAAGTTCTGAGAGTGCTCATTCAAAGGTGGTCTCTTTATGCTGATTGTAAAAGATGTGCCTATAATGTATTGGGAGGTTACAAAAGAAATTCACAGGTTTCAACTGGAAATTTGGAAAAGAAGAAAGTCCAAATTGCTCTAGAATTAAAAAGGAAACCAGTCGTCTTGGTAGGGGAATATATAGGCTAAACAGACAGGAAGAAGTGCAAACCATTTGAAGGATGCTGAACAATTGCATTCACTGGTTCATACAAAACAAATTGGATGTATAGACAGGGTAATGAGATGCCTGGTAACAATCTGTGTGGCTAGTCCAGGCTTGGAAACAATTTTCTGTGATATTTCAAATTAAGGGGCTTATCAATGGTTTGGTATAAGCCAAGGTGTGGTAACAGAGTTAGATGCACGTAAAATAAGTTAGAAAGCTCCTTGCAGAAAACTGTTTACAGAAATTGTGTGATCACTTAAAAAACCAAGGGGCATATTATCAAGGGGGTTTATCTCTGCTTTTTTGGCTTTAAAAGCCAAGAAAGCGGAGATAAAATTATCTCCCTATTACCTAGCTGTCGCTAACACCAGTTAGCAACAGCTAGTAGGAGATAGCGACCATCTTGGGCCCCACTTTGCATGTCAGTGATATTTATCACTAATAACATGCAAAGTGGGCGTGCCAAGATGTTAGCGACTGGAAACAGTCGCTAACATCGCTATCTCCTATTACCAACTTTTGGAGATATTTGCGCTAAGCGCGAATATCTCCAAAAGCTAACACCTGCCCTGAGCAGTTCTTAGCCATGTTATCCAATGGGAGGTGGATAACATGGCTAAGAGCATTAGCTCGGTAATGCATGAATATCGCAGACTTTTCAGCGATATTCATGCATTGCGGCCATTTTTTATCGAATTTGCGATAAACCTTGGTAATACCAAGGTTTATCTGCGATAAAAATCGCCGCAGCGCAGCGGTAAATTTTTGTCTCTAACCAAGCAATAGCGATAATTATCGCTATTGCTTTGTAATATGCCCCCAAATCTCCATATCAAAGCTTTTGGAATAGTCATTTATTGTCATCAAATGGTAGAATTAAGAAGTGCTTAATTTATAAAAGAATGAGTGAAAGTGCCCAAAGCTCTGCTCAGACGCCTTTGGTCGGGGCAATTAAATTGTTGGGTGGAATAACAAGGTTGCGTAGTCTTGAATCTACCTCATACCTCCTTAATCCACTACCAGACACTCCATGCCACTTCATCTCACTCCTGCAGGTTTCTGCTTTCTCCCTCTGTTAATGTTTTTCCATATTTCTCTTTCTCTTCCTCTGTCTTTCTGTTTTGCATGTTTTTCCTCTCTTGCTCTCTATAAATGTCTGATCTGAAGAGCCAGTCCTCCCAAATGATTGCCGGTGGCCCCACTAGCAACCACCTGCTCAAATTAGGCACTGAAATTAAGTGTTCAATGCCACTGAATGTTGAAAATGTCTTGGCAGTAATATATATTAATCATTTGAGAGGAACACATTCTAGGCCGCTAACTGAGCTATGTACAAAATGTTGCCCGCTGCATTGACCACAAAATATATGTCCAGGCAGTTCAGATACCGGGGAAGCTGAATGAGGTAGCTGATTGGGTTTCAAAACACTACTGCTGAATCATTTATTGGAGGTAGTACCAGGTGCTTTGATCAGATACAAGACAGGAAGGATCATGCACCTCAGTTTCAAGACAGGAAGGATCATGCAACCTGCATCTTGAAGCAGTCAGTTTGAACACTGAAATCCTCTATACATTTGTCTCATAAATCATTATTCAGCCAGCAACAAAGTTTCTGGCCAAATCAGGAGTACAAGATGTGTGAGAAAGCTAGAAGCAGGCGGAATACATCTGTGGGAAATTATGTGGAATGAAAGAAAGACGTGGAAATTGTGGGTATTCCCCTTTACTGATGAGAAAAAATGAAGGAGGCCCCCTACTGGTAATGATTATGGACCAGGGGAGAACAAAGAACAAAAGAATGGGGTCCTATGGGGAGCCACAAAGAGTGGTATCCATAAAGAAACTACCCGTACTTAATAGCACCTTAGTCAATGATACCAATCACACAATGGACAAAAAAACCTCAAAATGTTCAGTTGTGTTTACCTTCTATTTGTCTAAGTCAGACATTTGGTTGGTCCTGTTGTATAATATTCAAAATAATGCATGCAGCAAACTTAGTAAAATTAAGTACATCAGTGACAGTGAAAAACGACAAAAATGTTTATCTGGCAAAAGTATTTTTTTAATCATAAAAGGTTAATTAATTTATACAGAATAATACACAGTAAAAAATGCAGTAAAAAATGATAATCAGACACAATGCATCATATTTAAAACGAATAAAGTAATATAAGATACTCAAAATGCAAACTACAAAAAGAGAAAACAATATATGAATATTCAAGAGGAACAGTTGTCGACGCGAAAATACTTTTCCGGAACCCCCGAAACATTGGAACTAACAGGAGCAGGGAGGCCGGCCCGATTGATTGAGATATCGGTGGCTACGAGGGAGGCTGTCTCTTCCCCCTCTCTCCCAGTGCACACACGGGGAATTCATTTAAAAACCGTGGCTGCATTGCTTCCTACCCAAGCAAATAACCGGGATACATCCAATTAAACAGGATATTCAGATACACCCAATAAAACAGGATTTTGAGATCGGTGGCTCCTGTTATTCCAGTGTGAGCTTGCACCTGAATTAATAAAGATTGTTTTTATCCTCAAGCCCAGCCAAAAATTTATGAATTTGGTTGTACTTTTTATGCCCAAATCTCCTGCACGCTATTCCAGTGCATCATTAAGATCATCATACCTCTTAATGACCGAGAAACTGTCCTGATGAAGGTTTTTAACACTGTACCGAAACGCCGCGTCGACAACTGTTCCTCTTGAATATTCATATATTGTTTTCTCTTTTTGTAGTTTGCATTTTGAGTATCTTATATTACTTTATTAGTTTTAAATATGATGCATTGTGTCTGATTATCATTTTTTACTGCATTTTTTACTGTGTATTATTCTGTATAAATTAATTAACCTTTTATGATTAAAAAAATACTTTTGCCAGATAAACATTTTTGTCGTTTTTCACTGTCACTGATGTACTTAATTTTACTAAGTTTGCTGCATGCATTATTTTGAATATTATACAACAGGACCAACCAAATGTCTGACTTAGACAAATAGAAGGTAAACACAACTGAACATTTTGAGGTTTTTTTGTCCATTGTGTGATTGGTATCATTGACTAAGGTGCTATTAAGTACGGGTAGTTTCTTTATGGATACCACTCTTTGTGGCTCCCCATAGGACCCCATTCTTTTGTTCTTTATTCCCCTTTACTTACACTGAAATTCAGAATAGTGGTGTAATACCAATAGACCAAAATTACTGTGCCACACAGCATCAGGAATTCCTTATGTAGTATTGCCAATAAGGGTTACCTACACACCTTATAACGTGTGTTTAAGCAAATTCTGTTCTATTGTTTAAAGTGAAATTTGTAGGGAACATCAAATGGTATTCTACTAAACTGAAGCTGTGGCCCTTTATCAAGCCGTTCTGTATTTTGTTTTAACTCCAATTACTCTAGGTAAACTGTTGGCTAATGGCAACTATTTAGGCAGAGGGCTCCTTTATGCATTTTGTTGAGGATACACCCCTTTGCTGGTCTTTCATGGACCTGCATTCAATTGGTCAACTAGTGCCTTCCTCACCATCTGATATAAGATACAACTACGTTGGATATATAAGGTGCTCTTGCAGCCAGATACAACTTTTGCACAAAACTGCCCCTTTTGTGGAATTTTTAACACGTCAGAGAGACACAATGCCTTTGGTTTTGCATGGCTTTTGGGGCTATCTGATGCAATAAAACTAAAGTTGTATCCCCGTTGCATCTATTTCTAGATTTTATAATCACCTGTTTCAGGAATTGTATTTATGTATGTGGTGCCTTGGTTGTGCATTTGTGCTTAATTTCAGCAGTCCAATCTGTTTGGCCAATTACATTGGTCCAAAGTAAGACCTTTTTCTCTAAATTGTTGGTCTAATACATCGTCGTAGGTAATCCAAGTTAAGACAAACACATTCAATGTTTTAATTGTCAACGTTCTTCTTTAGAGCATGAGAAAATAGTCACCTCCATTGCTCACTGATAGGCCAAGTTTCTTTATCAATCTGAAAATCCAATGGCGATATCTCACTTCTTCGCGCTACATATATATGGAACTGAAGGTCCGAAGCAAAAGTAGATTCACAACTAAGAAATTGCATTTGGCATTTCCACTACTCTTGGATTATAGACAAGACAGATTTGTTCTTACTGGTAACGCAGCCTTTCTTCCATTCTTTTACAAAGAAATAGAGAATGTTATTTCAAAGATCTCTTATGCATGCATGGTGCCAAAAAAGGAACTAGTTGCAACTAAATATCAATATTTCATGCATCTTAATGTTTACATATACTTAGCCTAAACAAAATAATTCATTAACAAGAGCAGAAAACCTCCAATGAAGGCATATACTTAGCATTTGCAGCTTCCACCACAAGAAGTGAAAAACGTTGTTTCTTAAATGTGTTGAAAGTATGTTTCAATTAAGAAAGATAATACATTGAAGAATTCTTGGTGGGTTTCTTGTCCCTGACAAAAGAGGGCAGAAAGGAATATTTGAAAGCACACTCGTGCACTGAATTTCAACTGATTACCTTAATATAGTTGAAAATGGAAGAGATCACATTTAAACCGTACAAATAGCTTTGTTCCTCAGTGGGCATTTATGTAATGAGCCCTCTAAATATCTTTTTAAGGACAGATGGTAATCTATCTATACTCAATTGCGTTTTAAAGAGTTCCATCTGACGAACAACTTTGCCTTTCTTACTGCTGATTTCTGCAGTATATGCTTTCTTTGTGAAGTGTCAAATAATTCATGAATCCATTCATTCCTCTTATTTTACTAGATTGACGTAGGTGTCCCTTTTTCTTTTAGGCCTTGATTTGAAACATCACAGTAAGCACTGTGGTAACGGCAGTAGTTGAAACAGCTTGATGGCGACCATTACTTTACACCGTATTTAATGAATAGCTGGCAATGACATTGGTACTTTTAGTCATTTCCACCTCTCCCCTCTGGCAGAGAAAGACAGAAACACTGCTGGTAATTAGAAGGAGGTTTGTGGTATTTCTCCTTGCCTCTAGTAATTTCTGGGTATGCTGAGAGGCAGCAGAGCAGAACAAAATATATGAGACAGCTTACCATTAGTTTCTGCTGCTTCACCAGCATTTAGAATGCTCTTAATCAGAGTGTTTATTTGGTAAACAGTCTTTTTACCGAATAACCTTCAAACATAAATATGGCATAATTATACGGGGGGTTTGCAAGCAGTGCAAAGAAAACAGTTATCTACGTCATTTGATTTTCATGTTCAACTTGTAAGACTAGTCTAACTCTTCCAAGCAGTCTTCAGCTATATGGTAGGGTTTTGTAGTAAATGATGCTTAAGAAAGACTTGCATTGTATACTTTCAGTATGATGATTTAAAGTTAGGGATATGCTTGTTAGCCAGTACTACTTTTCTTACTGTGCTGAGCAAGCATAGAAGGCTGCAATTTTAAACAAAACTGACTATGTCAATAGGAAATGTTCTAGTATTATATTCAGAGATTTGTGTTTAGGGAATGTCATGCAAGGTGACCTGCAGGTTGAGGTATGTTGTGCTCCTGAAAGTTTTAATTTTCACCTTCTTGAATACTAATACTCAAAAAGCCGTGGACATCAATTAGGTGTAAGTGTTGCCTGCCTTTTTGTACCCATGCCATTGACCTTGCTGCCCATGGTTACATGAGCAACGAAGGCCGCTGCATGAACATAGGAGTATGGAGGGAGGACCAAGGAGGCCTATTTACTTTCTGCATTGACCACCCTTTGCCCTTCCCCATAACTTTCAGTATCAAAAACAGGCCGTTTGGGTCAAGGGATCACTTTAGTGGTAAAAGGGTGTATGATGCATTTTCCACTACCTAGTGTAAAACAATAAGGTAATGGATTAAAGGCGTGAGTTGATCATTATTAGTATTCATTAATTGCTTGGGGCCACATTCCAATTAATAATGTTTTGCTCGGTGTGTCACTGTGGGAAGAGCTCAACCTTATGAAAATCAGCCTTGATCCTGCTCTAATAGGAACAGCCCAGCCTCTACTATTTAGGTAACATCAATCCAAGTAGCTCATCTAGGTATGGCCAAATTCATCTAGGCTGCAGGTTCTAACATGTGTTACAGTGAGAATGTCCTCTACACAAAGAGCATCTACAAACGATTGCAAGTAACTGCTAAAGCACTAAAGATGCACGAATAAATGAGCACTTACCTGAAATATGTCAGGCTCCACAATAAAAACGAGTATGGACTGAAGCAGAGAAAATATTGTTTTTTCAAGGCCTGGGGGTAAGGCTGTGAGGGACTGTCGTAAAGCTTTGTTTACTGTCTGTCAAATAACTGGTCATTCTGCAGAAGGGCGAAGGAAAAAAACAAATTGCAAACAAATGTCAGCATAAGTTAGACACAAAAAAAAAATAAAGATGGCTTAAAAAAATTATTTATTTACAGAAAACAAATTAAAACATTCAAATCAATAATGTTTGCAAAATGTATTTTTAAAAGAAAAATATTTAATTTACTGAGGGTGCAAACAGAACGATATGAAAAGGTAAATAAAAAACAAATAAATGCATTAGTATAGCTTTCTCATAGTTTATTTTCTATTTTAAGTTGCTTCTAACAATTTTCCTTAAAAACTTTTCACGGGATTCAGTTGTGACCAACTATAGCTTGGGAATGTTTATGTGAAAGCCACAAAGGAAAGATGAGTCTGATTAACCTACAATAAATGATCAAACAATCAGTCCTGATGAAGGCATATTACGATGTTTATGAGCTGAAACATATTAACAATTTGTTTGGGGCACTAAGACAAAGGTTTTATATGAAACTATGGTGAACAGAAATCAAATTCTAGAAAACAACTGTCATTGTATCTGTCAAACTTCAAAAAAGATTATGAGCCAATATGCAATTCAAAATGTTGTATACAATAACTAAATAATTATCACACAACGCTTTTCTAACTATTGGTTTACTTGTTTCATCATATAAAAAATATACAGGTTTATTATATGCATCGAGATGGGAATAGATCACCACAGTGATAAAAGTGTATAGAACTGAAAACATTACTTCTGAAATATTCAATGGATAATAAAATATTTCAATGAACTAAGTAAAACATTTTGGTGTTAAATTCTAACAAATGTGACTTCGAAAGTACAACACTATGAGAGATTCTTATATACTTTTGAACAGCAATCAATCTGGGTTTCTGTGTCAATTAGCTCTTAGATACAGGAACAACTCTCACCAGGAAAGACTCTTATTCTGGAGGGACACTGGAAGAAGAATGTCACTCTCATGTTGGAGGAAAATGCAGAGAAGAAGAGCATTTTGATACAGACTGACACTCTTGTACAGCCATTCACCCACACAGGGACAATGCAGAGATGGGACACAGTTATAGTTGAGGGCTGTTCAGATGCAACCCTGTGAAAACATTCTCCTCTTTGATTAATGTCAGCGCCAGTAACATCTTGCTACTAGGCTCCTCTATGGCAAGTGGCTTTTCTATCTGATCTGCTCTGGGGTTGGTCCTGCAATTGATTATGAGTTTCTAGTAGACTGAGAGTTTGGCAGTGCTTTGCTATCCTTCCCAACACCAAAGCACTCCTAAAGGTGGTGAAGACAGACCTTTAACAGGATGGAAGGGGATGAAAAGTATCAAATAATCAATATATCCCATTCATCTAACCTCAAACCTTTCCAAAATCATTTCAAGCAGATATTACACTAGCAAGGTATAAAGGTGTATTTTAATAATGACATGTCTGTCTATTTACTTGGTAATACTGATTTTGCTTAAGATGATTAGTTCTGTGTGAATTCACACCGCTACGTTATTAAAATTGGAAAATGTTGTTCGTGTGCTCATAGGCGGAAAAACGTGATTTGTACGCTGTGGGGAAGAGTGAAAGTTGCAGTCACAGGATACAAAATGTGCCTGGGAAAGACGTGGAGACAATTAGGCATAAAATAATAGGCCAGGAGATGATGGATTAGGAAAGGCAATGAAAAAAAATCTGGAGACATGTTCTACAGTTTCTAGGAATATATCACAACAGCCGGACATGCCCTAGGAGGCTGAGCAGCCTTTGACTCCTACCTACACAGGATCAATAGTGGCTTTTCTATCGGAAGTGAAGATGGCAAATAGTGTATGGTTGTGGTGAGGACTCGTCCACTACCAGTGGGACCACTAACCCCCCAAAAAACTCCATTGTATCTAGTGGGTGGATCCATATTTGGGGATTGCTGTCCAGCAACAATCCTCAAGCAGGGATGGACTTGGCAGAGGTGCTGCTGCAAATGGTATTGTGTTCTTTCTACTGGTACATGTCCAACACTGATCAGTACCCTGTGGACAGAGTTATGCCCCCAAACACTTATCAAAGTGAAAGCAGATCGGCCTTCACTTTGGTTTACTGAGATGTCAGCGAGCTGTTTGTGCTGCACCTCACACTAAGCAAAAGGAAATCAAACTCAGAATGCAAGGGGAGATTTACCTTCACGTCCCAATTTGCAAGCACCAGAAAGATTTTCCCAAGAATACAGTGGATAAACCGTTGATGTCCACTGCACTACTGCAGTATTGTGGTGGATGCCAAGTTGCCCTTCAAGTGTTTAACCATTACCTTTTATTAAATCAGAAAACTCCTAATGCCAAAACATTCAGTACAATTACTGGTCCATAATAAGCCAAATATTTAAGGAGAAGCTGCAAAACCACTTATGATTGTAGACTATGGGGTGGTAGGACCAGGCTCCGTATAAGAGTTACCAGTAGATATTAACGCCTCATTTCCCAGCCATTACAAAATTGAGGCCTATAATGGTGATTATCATGTCAGTTCCAGAATTACAAGACCATTTTAGCTCATATCTGAACAGGTTTAGGCAGATGAAATATGTAAGGAGATGTGCAGTTGATATTACCAGGTGCAACTGTGGAGTAGGCACCTGGACATCTAGCTTGCCATTTGCCTGTAGCCTCCAGTTCCTGCGTGTTCCAGTCTGTTCCAGTAACACTGCAGCTGCCTGGATTTTCCTGCTCGGGATTTCCCGACCAGGTTTTCCCACTCACTGTTCTTCCTGGCAACCCCAGGACCTACTTAACGCAGGCTGCAGTGCCATCGCACAGCAGATACAAGCAATGGCCACCCACTGGCTTGCCGAAGATACGCCAAAGGTAAGCCTGTCTGAACCTGTCTGCAGCTAGACCATGCCCTGCGCAATGACCCCTAGCCCTCCCACACCCCCGAAGATATACCATCACGAGCTCTACACCCTCGACCCTGGACGCATGCAAACACTGCCACCTCGCCGACCCACGCTCCACAGAAGGCCCTTTCACCTGCACAGAATGCCACTTTACCTGCCACTGCACACACACCAGTCCATGGAAAAGCCCCACCCCGAACACACCACAGACACCACCTGAACAAAAAAAACAACCTGCATGTGCCCTTCTCAACACACGCTCACTATGCAAGCATTTCACTTTTATGGAACCTCATCACCACCCTTGCACCCAACATCACCTTCCTCGCTGAAACCAGGCTCAAATCCATATCCGCCGCAGACATTGCCACAGCGATCCCCGACGGATATAAAATCACTCACCGGGACAGCACCAACAAGCCGGGAGGAGGAACAGCCATCATCCACCACCGACAATTCCACCATCCCCATGGAACATCTCAACTTCAAGCTGCACACAGACAACATGACCATCAGAGGCCCCCACGCATACCGACCTTCAGGCCCACACCTCAGACTCCAAAGACTACATCTTGCTTGGTGACCTACATTTCCACCACGACGACCCCTATCACAAAAACACTGCATACGTCCTCGACAGTATGAACAGCCTTGGATTGACCCAGATCGTCCATGACTCTGCACACACCGCAGGACACACATTGGATCCAATTTTCACCATCAGCAACCTCGTCAAATACAGCCATGTCACAGGACTCACATGGACCGATCACTCCATCAATTTCAGCATCTCCAGCCCCCTCACCACCACCTTGAAGACGGCCAACGCCGCCCACCAGAGGTGGAACAAAATCTCAGAGACCAGATGGACGAATGCCCTCAACTCCTCCAACCCAGCTACCGCTACCAACCTCTAACAGGGAGTGAAAATCTTCAATGCCTGGATCACCAATTGCACAGACAGTATCGTCCCCATCAAGAACAACATCCAGAGAAAATCCTCCAAATAGGCCAGCTGGTACACCGAAGAACTCAGAACAGCAAAACGAGACAGCAAACAGTTAGAGAGGTGATGGCGCACCTGCAAGGACACCCCCGACAGGGCTGCCCTCAAGACCTCCCTCAACATTTACCACTGCCTGCAACAAAGAAGACAGCCCTTGCTGCACGCATCAAACCCAGCGGCAACAGCAACAAGGAACTTTTCAACATCGTTAAGGAATTCCCCAACCTGGCTGCCAGTGTAAACAATATCACGCTCTCACAACAGCTGTGACACAACCTTGCCTACTTCTTCCACAGCAAGATCTCAACCATATAAAGAAACTTTGAACCCACACCTACGGACTTCCTCGACAGATGCACCCCCACTGTTACCGACATGAACCACACACTGATCACCTGCAACATCCTCTCCATCCAGGACACCACCTCCACAATACAATCTGTCCACTTAGGAGCTCCCACAAACCCATGCCTGCACCACATCTTCATCCACGAAAACCAAAGCATGGGCCAGGAACTCAGTACCCTACTGAATGCCTCTATCACCACTGAAACTTTTCCCGACACCTGGAAACACGTCGAAGTCAGATCACTATTCAAAAAACCCTCCGCCGACCCCAGCTACTGCCTTTCACTTGAAGCAGAAGTAGAGGACGATCCTTCTCCCACATCGCAGCAAAGACCTGGAAGAGCCTTCCCACGCACCTTCGGACCTTCATCTTACAACCGGAATCCCAAATGGTCCTCAAGGACTGGCTGTTCGAATAATCCTCTGGGGCCTGCAAACGCCTGGATACCCTTTCGGGTGATTAGCTGCACTTTGTAAATCCTGATTGATTAATTGTGCAAGAGCTAAAACTTCTAAGTGTGCATGTCGGTAATTCCAAAGAGAACATACAAAATTACCACTCCGCCTAATTTTTAACATGGCCTAAATATGCTTTTGAAAATGCAAAACTATCTTTACTACAGTTCCACCAAACGGCCAACATAAATAAGCATCTTTTCGATTTTAGAGATGGCCATTAGAATAGTACTAAATTCAATGTAATACATTTCTCTAAATGGAAAAACACAGTTTATGCCACATAAACCATGTAATGTAACTCATTTTTGTAAGTATGTTTTGCCCAAAAGCCCATGGCCGCAGCTAACGACGGGCAGTGTGCCGAATACCAAGGCTGCGCAGTCTTGACTCCACCTCATGCCTCTTTAATCCACCACAACCAATCCCTGTCCATTTACCTTTCTTTTGGAGGTACTGGCATTCTCTCTTTATCACAGTTTTTATGTCTTACCTTTGCTCTTTCTTACCCCGTGTGCGTTTTTCTCTCTTGCTCCTGGTCAAAGTTTAATGAGAGAAAAAAGTTCTGGTCCCCAAAAATGAGTGCCAGTGGGCACCGGCTCAAATCAAGCAGTAATACTTTAATTGGATGGTAAACTCACCTCTCACTGCCGGGACTGTGATAAACTGAGAGAGCCTGCAGTAGTAACTTTCCATCTCAACCACTAGCTTCCCTTGTAAAGGGTAAAATAAAGCGAAAGCCTAATGCACGATGACGCCGTGCCTCAACCCAAGAATGACAGGTGTTTACTCGAATTGTAACCTGATCAGAATGTTTAGGCCGCACACAGCCACCTCAGAGCTGTACAGTAGAGAAAGCAATCGGGTAGAATTGTTTGATTTTGTAAGTTTTCATTAAATATGGTTAACTTCAAACAACACCTACAGCTTAACTGTCGAAAATCCGAGGATTTTCTGCTGGCACAGCTCTTAACACTCTGGCTACAGAGCAAGGCTTGTGCGGGTGTAGTCTTACCGCAGTAAAACCCGGCCACCTTGAACTTTACAGAACGCAGCAATTACAAAAAGAAACAAAAATGGCTTTGTAACGTGTGGTTCTCTCCCATTAAATGTTACATTCTAGTGTTACCGATCACTTGCAATAAAATAAACTCTCAAGGTTTGTCTGCCCACATTTAACCAATGAAGCACAATTCAAACCATCCTAGCAGTCATAGCATGCTTTTGATTTCTGCCTGGTATGTCCCCATATGGTACAAATTAAAGACCTCAGAACATGTGATTCACTTCATCGCTATTTCAATGGTAAAGGTGACAAAGATGCTTTAACTTTGGTAATTTGCAACCACCATCTTGAAAACAAGCTCTGCTATTACCTAGCAATGCCCTCTTTTCAGGGTCAGGAATGAAAAAAAAACATTGTCCAGTCAGTGGTGAAGCTGGGCTTTATTTTGCAGAATTAAGTAATGCAGGGTGATTCCTTGCAAAGCTTATTGATGTAATTGTTCCAACGGTGAAACCAAGAGCGTGTCATAGATTACATAGGAGCATGTGATACAGGTTTTCCATGAGGAACACGCAGCCCTATCTTCAACTATTTCTGTGAATGAGCCATTCTGTAGAACCTTTCAATGCATTTGAAAGGTGGTTACAGCCCCTACTGTGCAGTGAGTCCAGTGCTGCTTTAGGCAACAATGGCAGTCGAAACCTACCGAGCCTCTGCGCCATGCGGCCTCAAACTACTGTATCCTGCCTTTATCTCTTCCCCTCAACGATGAGGGCAGTTCTGTGGAGCCCCTTGGCACTCCTGCTGCTGCAAATGATCAGAGGCTAGACAAACGTACGCTGAGGGTGGCAGATGCAGACCACAGTGGTGGTAAGAATCTAAGGCACATGCAGCCTCAGCAGATATTAGCACCCGGCTAAGAAAGTAGGTAAAGCGCCCACGCGCCCTGGGCATTTGATTGTGGCTACGGATGTGTAAATGGGTATCTAAGTGATTGTGTGGGTGTGTGAGTGTTTGTATGAGTGAGTGAGTGGCTGTGTTGAGAGGCTGTATGGCTGAGTGAGAGGGTGTTTGAGTGACTGTGTAGGTCAATAAGTGGGTGCGTGAGTAGCTGTATTGGTGAGTGAATGGTTGTGTGAGTGGCTGTACGAGTGAGTGAATGGGTGTGTGAGTTGCTCTATGGAGGAGTAAGTGGGTGGGAGTACTGGTATGGGTTTGTGAATGGGTATGTGATTGGTTGTGTGGGTGTGTGTGAGGGCATACGAGAGGTTGTATGAGGTGTGAGTGGGTGTGTTAGAGGTTATGTGTATGATCTCGCCAGTGATGTCATTTGCGATGTCATCAGTGTTGTAACTGGCCATGTCATCATGAGTGATGTAATATGTGAGGTCATAAGCAGTGCATTGTGGGGGCTTAAGTTATATTTAGCTCAGGTAACTATAACTGCTAAATTTCACTGGTTTTGTATGAGTGAAATCTGAGCCTAACTATAATGTCCCTGTAACCTTTGGTTTACCTCCAGAGAATTTCAATGTTTTTTACTAATTCCATTCCCTAACTTTAACAACCTTGTAACCTTTGATTTTTTAAGTGAATTTCTAAGGTTTTTCATATTCTAGTTCCGGACTATAACGTCCCTGTAACCTTTGGTTTTGTAAGTGAATTTTTGTGGATTTTATAACCAGCAGATGCATTTGCAGGCGGTGGAGAAAAGGGGTGAGCCTCCGACCAGTTCTCAAGAATCCTGCTGTATTGGACTTACTGGAGGTAACAGGAGGGCTTCTGAGCCCCCAAGAACCCTGAGCCTCCAAGAGGACTTCATCTCCCAACCAGCAGTGCACCAGGAAGCACATTTACAGAGCGGTGAAGAAAGGGATGTGACCTCCAAGGATCTCTCAGCATTTCCACTGTGTGGGACTTACTGGAGGTAGCAGGAAGGCTTATTGGCCCCAAAAGATACTCTAGATCCAAGGGGACTTCATCTCCCAATCAGCAGTGTGCCTGGAGGCGTATTTGCAGAATGGTGGAGAAAGGGGGCATGGCCTCCAAACTGCTCTCAGCAATTGCACACTGTGGGGATTACTGGAGGTAACAGAAAGGCTTGTTGGCCTCCAAGAACCCTCTGCATCCAAGAGGACTTCACCCCACAACCAGCAGTGCCCCAGGAGACGCAATTACAGAGTGGTGGAGAGAGGGAGCATGGCCTCTGAAGACCTCTATGCAATTCCACTGTGCGGGACTTACTGGAGGTAACAGGAGGGCTTGTTGGCCCCCAATGACAGTGTAGAGCCAAGGAGACTTCATCCCAAACTAGCAGTGATTCAAGAGGCGCGTTTGCAGAGTGGTGGAGAAAGGGGGCGTTGTTAGAAGTTGGCCTGGTATATGATGTTCACTATTCTAGTGAGCACCTTGCACCAGTCCAAACAACCCTTATGGTGATGGTTGTAAAGTCAACCTTATAGACCAGCTATCCTAGTGGTAGCATGGACAAAGCAGTCTTAGGCTAAACTCAAGAGGGCATGTGAAGCCAGCTGTTTTACCATATGTAACCCCTTTAATACCAAATGAAAGGACACCACACAGGTTGTATATATAAAATATATATGTATTTATTACTAAATTAATCCTCTGAACTCTTTATGAGGTCAGAGGCACAAGCACATAACAAGATACATAATTATCATACAATAAGTTGCACAAAATACAGTAATGCCCTACGGGCACTTCAAACCATATACTAAAATAGTGGTATAAGAACTACGTCACGAACAAAGGATAGGCCTAGGGCCTGGAGAATCGCTGAGGCTACGCTGTACTACCAAAGGATAGGGAGCAGGAGGCCCACGGGATGCGTGTGCAGTGTCTTTACACACATGCGAGTTACCATAGAGTTAGAATGGGAACAAAAGAATTGGAAACTAGTTCTTTTAGGTCACTTCCGGATGGACTAAGAGAAAGCTACTGAAAACTAGGACACTAGGATAGTTAATGCCCACAGGAGCACTGGAGTACTCCTGTTACCTCACCCACAGGAAGCGGGTGCATAGGTGTCAAAGTGTGTCGGGTTTCGTCGCTGAATCCTATGGAGCCGTGAAGAAAGATGCTGCAGGCGACCAGGAGGGAAGTGTCCAGTTGGATCCAAGGGCGGATCGAGGATGAAGAGTACCTGAAAGCAGAGGGGACAGAGTCTGGGTCACTAGCCAGTGACCAGGAAGGAACCAGGCGCTGTTGCGAAGCAATCAGGTGATGTCGGGAAGATTGTCTCTGCAGCCACGTGGACCAGAAGGTGTCGACGACAACCAGGAGCTGGATACGGACTGTCCCATGAAGGCTCTCACTGTCGGCGGTGTCAGCTTCCGGATTGGAGTCAATAAGCCTTGGCAAAGACAACCCACGCAGGAATCGAAGATGGCTTCCGGATCAGACCAGCAAGGTCTGATGGGCTTCTCCTTTTCAGGGAAGCAGGGGTCAGTCTGGAACAACCAGACCAGCACTGTAAATTCAAAGGTTCGTCATCACAGAGGCCACTAGCCAACGGGCAAGTGACCGGACAGACGCATCAAGCAGGAAAATGCAGAAGGGCCTCACGCGGCACTCGTGGAGTGTGGAGGGCTGATCTTTGGCGCCAATTTCTCAAGCAAGATGGCCGCCTGGTAAGAGCTCCAGTCCGGAGCTCCTAGTGCCTGGGATCCCTTTATGGAATTATCCCGGACAGCACCCATCTTCGCTGCATAAAAACAAGTAACTGGATTTACAGCAAGTAACAGGTTTTACCTCAAGTAACTGGATTGCAAAACACTCACCGGAAACAGCAGCGGAGCCCTGGACGGTGGAGCGAGCTTGGGGCTGCTGCTCGGCGCTGGACATCGGAGTAGTTGGAGTCCGGGATCCCTTGGAGGCGTCGTTTGGCTCCCGTGACTGCACCGGACCGGTGAGGATTCCACCGCTGGCTACGTCTGGAGATCGCCGTGAGTGCTGTGCTGCCCACAGGAGGGCTACTGGCAAGCTGTGACCCGGCCCATCTCCGCCGGAGCTGAGGAGGCGGTGATGGCTTCGCTGGGGTCCCGCACCGCTTGCCACGTCTGAAGATCGCCGTGAGTGCTGTGCTGCTCACGGGAGGGATGCTAGCGTTCACTGGCTCCGCCCGTCATCGCTGGAGCTGGGGAGAGCGCCCGTGACTGCACCGGACCTGAGGGCGCACCGTGGACCTGGCAGCCCCGAGGAGAGTGTTACCACCACGCCCCCACCCCTGCAGGCATGAGGGGGTCGGCTCCGCGGGGCATGACCGGAGCTCTCCCCCGAGGGTCTCCTTCTACCATCTCGGTGGCTGGCTCGAGCGGGCTGCGCGGGAAGCGATCGACTTCGCATATGGAGACGGGAGAGGCTGCACTGCAAGCAACAATGGCCGGCGCACGGGCACCAGCAAGGTTGTTTGGCCTCAGCGTGGCTCACGGCCGCCCCGCTGCCACAGTCGGCATTGCTGCACTGAAGAGGAGCCCTCTGCTGCCTGCTGCCGCGAGAAATATCAGAAGTCGCAGCCCCTGACAAATCACTCGGAGCTGCTGCCTGCTGCCGAGAGAAGCCTCCGACCCCGACGGCGCGATACTGCGGACCCCCTGTTGCCACTGATACCCTGGGAGCAGTCGTGCAAAGGTGGATGCTTCACTGGCAAGAAATGAATAGAAATCGCACTTGATCACTCCGGCTAGACTTCTAGAAGCCTGCAAAACGTTACTGCTAACATCAGCACAACTACTGAGCAGAAATCACATACAGGCACAAAGACTTTACAACAGTACTTAAACGTAGCCACGCACGCACATCAAAGGACCAGCAGTCTTTAAACACTGCAGCTGTACCCTTTTGGCTAGACCTTGATATATTCATCACTTTGCTGACAACATCAACGTGTTTGCTCAACAGAATCTACAAAAAGGTATTTATCTACCCCAATCGACTATTCACACTTTCTAGAAAAAGCCTCCTTTGTACAAAATGGCGGGGGCCATAAAACTGTAGCAATAAATTCCCCCAACCTGTACCGCCTGTACCACCGTTACTCACGAGGCTCCTCAGTTTAACTCCCCCACACAAGACCACCAAAATAGAGATAAGACTCCCTCCCAGCAAGCCAGAGCTGGGCTTGCTCAAATAGAAACTGAAATAGCCCTTCCTTGGTCTTAAAGCAACAACAACTGACAGAGGACTATCGGCTATATCTCCCCTATTTGGCGGCCATTTTAGACTGATATTTCTCTTTCTTCGGCGGCCATCATGGACTAGTCACTCTCACTTCTTGCCCAGACCCTAAGAACTGACTTTTCTTTTTATCAACTACCGCACACCTACATAGCTCTGTATCTAAACACTGTAATTAAGTATCTGCCTTTTATTGCAGTACTGTATTTTTATTTTTCTATTTTTGTTTTTCTACTTTATTATACACATTTGTTGTACTTCTATTTGTATTCTGTGCACTGCTGTACCCTGTACCCACGTCACTTTATCTTCACCTGTAATTCACCGATTACTACCTCATATATGTGTGATTAAGTATCTGCCTCTTATCGCAGTACTGTACTCCTACCTGTACTTTGTAGAATTTTTGTACCCTGTACCCATGTCACTTTATCTTCCGACTATTATTGCATACATGTGTGATTAAGTATCTGCCTCTTATCGCAGTATTATACTCCTACCTGTAGTTTGTAGAATTTTTGTACCCTGCACCTATGTCACTTTTTCTTCACAGGTAATGCACCGATTGCTACCTCATATTTCTTTTGGATGCTCACTAGTGTCACTTATGACTCAAGCAGCCTCTGTCTGCACCCATACTCTGTTAGTATTATACTAGTATTTGTATTTGTATTGTATATGTATCTTCGTGTGATTAAGTGACCGCCCTATATTACAGTTTTATACCTCTACTAGTATTCTATACACTCTGCGTAAACTGCACCCATTTCACTTTTCCCTCACCGGTTCTGCACCAATCGCTTCCTCATGCTGCACCTGCACCTATCTCACCTTTATCCCTATAATTCACTGTTCGCTACCTCATTTATTTGGTTCTTCGATGTCAGCTACTTCACGATGTTGCACTGATTATTTCTACCTCATTCACTTCGTTTATTCATGTAAGCTGCACCCAGCCACTTTCTACACCTAGACTACACCGCTGCTACCTCTTACATTCTGATGTGCAAATTTGATTCCACCTAACCTGTTCTACCTCTCATATTTTGTACATGGTGTAAGCTGACTGCTACCTCGCATATAGGATACATTATGTAAGCTGCACCTTCGCACTGTTTGTTCCTGGATGCACTGACCTCTACCTCTTATACTTTTGGTCACTCATTAGTGTCACTCCTTTGCCCTGTAACCAACGGCTGACAGTTTTTATTGTCGTCCTATCTCCTACATCCAACATCACAGCCTTTCTAAAATGGAGCTCAACGGCAAGCACACTTTTAGAATTAACTACCCTTCCACCCTCACCAAAAAAGCCACTAAACGTTTTAAACATAACTTCTTGAGGTCGCACCCTGAAACACCCTTTGCCGACACCTACTTCTCACCGGGCAATGGAGCCCTGAATACTGATATCATCTTCCACACCTCACGCAGAGCCCAATGGAGAAAAGCGTTCCTAACCCTACTCACCGTCTCCGCCACCAGGAAAACAACTCACGGCCTAACTCTCTCTATAACACCTTCCCACCTCTTCCCTGGCAGGACTACCATTACTATCTACAATAACGGGATTGTCCTAATTCAATCCACGGACAAGAACCTGGAACTACTAGACAATCTGTTCCCCAAGTTCAAAGAGCACCTCTCCAAGCTGCGGACCCCCACCCAGAACTCCACCAGCACTATCACCCCTGACGTCGCAGCCCCCACCTAAAACACCTCTACCCCTAGCACCCCAGTATATGGCCCACCTGCTGTTAACGCCCCACACTCCCCAAGGACAGTCACAAATGTCTCCACCTCTTATACTAGCCGCCCCTCTAACATGACCCCTTTTACCCCCACTCATACCCCCCCCATCCCTCTCCCCCTGACATAACAACCCCCACCCACAACACGCCACCATCTGACAACACCACCTCTCGGAGTTTATCCACCCCCCCTCCCATCCCCCCCACGGCAGACCCATCTCCCTCCCAGCTCCCTCCCCACTCTCACCCACGACACTCTCACACCTGACATAACAACTCTCACCCACAACACGCCACCACCTGATCACACCACCATTCGGAGTTTATCCACCCCCCCCTCCCATCCCCCCCATGACAGACACCTCTCCCTCCCCAGCTCCCTCCCCACTCCCACCCACGACACTCTCACCCTCCCAGCAAAACATACAGAACATACCGCCTCCCCTACCTTAGCATCCCCCTCTCTCCCACCTCCTATTCTCAGCCCTCACTACCCTCCTGTCTCCCCCACTGTCTTCAGCCTTCACTCACTCTTCTACTCACCAGCACCGGCTCCCACTGACGGCACTACCTATGCCTCCCACCCACCGCCTTCACCGCCTACTTCACCCACACCCCTCGCCCACAAACACGCCCACACTTTGAATGCCATCCCACTCATTAGCACCGCAGAACCTTCCAACAACGCTAGTATATCCCCCCCCTCGATACCCTGCCCGCTTTCCAGCTCACTACTCAACCAGTCACCAATGGCTCTCACCACCAACCCCATCCCCAATCCACCTCCTGACCTGACTTTATCCACCCTCCAACAAGTCAAAGATGATATTCTACAAATCAAAAAAGATGTCCACGCAATCAAAGACCTTCTCTCCTCACAGCCCAGTCTACCTCCCACCATCCCTCTACCCTACAAACGACGCACCCTCCCTACATACCCTCGCCTCCAACGACACCCGCGCTGGCCGACTATCCCCGTTCGCAATAACTCCCACCGCCCCCGTCGTGTCCTCAACCCACTGTCGGACCGCGACCTATGCTCTCTCCTACGCTCTTATGGCCCAGGTCCGGTAAAACACATATCCAACACACACATCCCCATACCCACAATTCTTACAAACCCTCTGAGGCTCCCAACACTCAACAACCGAGGTTCCGTCCCTAACAACCTCAGAAAAGTTCCACTCACTCTAGAAAGCTCGACCACCCTTCTCTCTCCCAAACTCAAATGCATCCTACTCAATTGCAGATCGGCCCAGAGACACTCCTCCGACATCGCTGATCTCGTCTCAGCTATGGATCTGGACCTAGCCATTCTAACGGAAACGTGGCTTACTGAAGCCTCTACCCCGATTATGGACATACTAGTCCCCCCCAATTATCACATCATTAGGCTGGACAGGTCCCCTGGCAAGACGGGCGGGGGAATTGCATGCATTTTTAGGAGCAACCTCTCCGTTACTAAAGTCAACTCCCCCTCCCTTTCCTCCTGTGAACTCCTCTGCCTCGACATCACCAGCGAGGGCAAACAAGTTTGTGCTTTACATCTCATCTATCACCCGCCTGGTGACAATCTCATATTCACCCAACAACTCATGGACATGATCACTTCCAATGCCGGTCGGCAGACCACCCATGTCTACCTGGGTGACTTCAATCTCCACTGGAACGATCAGAAAGACACAGTGGTGAATAGTCTCAAAACTTTCCTTAATGCGCTTGACCTCACCCAAATATGCGATAGACCAACACACGACAAAGGCTCGATACTCGATCTCATCATTGCCAAAGAGAACTCTACACAACTGGAGGCGATCCAACCCTGTGACTGGTCAGATCACCACATTATCACCTTCTTTATCAATGAAAAAGTTAAACCTAACCCGGCTCGACCAATCAAATCCAAAACATGGAAAAGGGACATGAAGAATCTTAACCCCTCTACCCTGCCTCCCCACATCGGCAATCTCCTCCTTCCCCCTTCAGGTGCCTCGGATGTTCAATCACTGACCGACCACTACCTTGACTCTATGAATACAATAGTCAATGAAGTCGCCCCACTGCAACTGAAGAGAGTCTCCACCAAAATTTCTAACCCCTGGTATGACGATAGACTCAATGACGACAGGCGTTCTATGCGAATGGCAGAGCGCACCTGGAGATCGGACCCTTCAGCACTGCACCTCAAAAGGCTTAAGAACAAGATAAATGCCTACTTCAGGAAAATAAAGCGCACAAAGTCGGACTTCTTTAGCCGCCAATTGGACCAAGCAAAAAACAGGCCAAGAAAGCTGTTCGAACTAATCAAGACCCAAACAAAGACACAACCCATACAATCAAACAGCACAACAAGCGACACCCCACACTGTGAAGCCTTCTCTGCTTTCTTTAAGCTAAAGTCTGACAACATAAGAAATGACCTCATCATGGATGTAAGCCGATTCCCCAACCACACCAGAATGTCTAACAATCAACCTAAAAACAAGGCATCCTGGCTGTACTTCGATACCTACTCGGAAGAAGCAATACACAAACTGCTCTGCACCTTGAAGCCCTCTAATCACCTCACAGACCCTCTACCTGCTAATGCTGTAAAAGACTTCATCCCCTTGCTCCTCCCTCTCTGGACCAAAATCATCAACAGCTCCCTACAACTAGGCCTAATTCCAGACTCCCTCAAGGTGGGGCAAGTCACGCCTATACTCAAGAAACCTACAGCTAATCCGTCTGACCTAAACAATTACCGACCCATCACCAACATCCCCACCCTGGCCAAACTGCTGGAGAAATGTGTCCAACTCCAACTAACAAAACACATTGATCAATTTGACCTCCTCAACCCTCATCAATCAGGCTTCCGAGCGAAACATAGCACGGAAACAGCTATGACACACATAATTGATGACGCCCTCCAAATTCTTGATCGCAATGAGTCCTGCCTCCTCATCCTTCTTGACCTCTCTTCAGCATTTGACACGGTCAAACATGAGAACTTGCTGGAGCTGCTAAGCACTAGAATGGGTCTATCGGGAACTGTTCTCAAATGGTTTTCGTCCTTCCTTCACAACCGGTCTCAGAAGTTCAAGATCGACAATGTGCTATCTACACCTGTGCCTGCAGATCTAGGTGTCCCACAAGGATCCTCCCTCTCCCCCACACTGTTCAACCTCGTCATGGAACCGCTCGCCACCTTGCTCCAAGCTTCCAATGTCCAATTCCATATGTACGCCAACAACACACAACTTTACCTAAAGCTACAATCCCCGGAAGATATCAAACATCTGAATTCCACACTTATAAACACTCAATCTTGGCTGGCCGATAATCACCTCAAACTAAATGCTCTGAAAACTGAGTTCCTACTCATCTCACCCCCGGCGAAAATTTCCACCACCCAAACCTGGCTCAATAACCTAACAGCACTCAATGTCCAACCTACCATCGTGGATTCGGCGAAATCCCTAGGCATCACACTCGACGCCAAGCTCAACATGCAGCAGCACGTTAGCAAAGCCACAAAAGGAGCTAATTTCCAAATCAACACACTGAGGAAAATTAAACCTTTCCTCCCTGCCGAAGACTTCCAAACTGCTGTACAAGCTTTAGTCATCCCTCGAATAGACTACGGAATTGTGGCCCTCAGCGGACTCCCGCTATCCACAACAGCACCCTTAAGAGCCTCCCTGAACGCTGCCGCGAGACTCATTACTGGCTCAAGAAAACACTCGCATATATCCCCAGACTTAAAGTCTCTAAAATGGCTGCCTTTTGAAGCCTGAATACAGCTAAAAATTGCAGTTATGACACACGCGGCCGTGCACCACAATGCACCCAACTACCTCGCTCAAAAGTTGTCTATATCAGGAGGTTCGAGATCCAATAGAAGTACAAAAAGAGAAAACATACAAGCGCTCCTTCTCAGGAATGGCACCCAGGATCTGGAATGCGCTCCCTCCTGAAACCAGGCTTATCTCCTCCACTGCACTCTTCAAGAAAGAGGTGAAAACTATCCTTCTGGCCAAGATCTCCTGAACCTTATAGGTGCTGGATCAGAGACTCTGCATTGCTCTGTATCACTGTTCACCTTGTCCTTTGGCACTATACTTCTACTTGATGGGGGTCACTATTACGCTACTCTCTTAATACCGACCAATATACGATACACTTTGGTTTACTGATTCACTCTCCCGATGCCCCCACTCAGTGTTCTCTCTACACTAAGACACTGGTATAAGCCATCCACACACCCAAGGTGTACCTGAACACCTCTGTAGTGGGATCAATGACTGGTGCCGTCTTATATGAGGTCTTATGTTACTTGTTTACCTGTTTGTATATTGATATGTATTATGTATGTTATTATTATCCTACCATGTCAGTGACTATTATACTGCTTCCATTATCTCTGTTCATTCCTACTGCCCCTACCCTGTCTTTGTGAAGCGCTCTGATATCTGTAAGGATCTTGTTCGCGCTATATAAAACTTTGAATAAATAAATAAATAAATAAAATGGTGCTCGGGACTGGGGCTTCTCAATCCCCAATGCACAACTTCGAGGGTGCCTCAGAAGTTGCACGGAAAGCAATTAGCTGGCTTTCCAAGATGGCCGGTCCCACATCTAGCGTCGCCTCCAAGGGTCTCAGCTTTGCTGTGGCTGTGGATCGGGCTGAAGGAAGTCTGGAAGTCTGGGTCTTGTTAGGCTCTGTGCTCGGGCTCCGGCGGGAGCATTGACAAAGCAAACCGTTGACCGCTTGATGGTGGCTGCTTACACAGGGTGGTCACTCCTTGACCACAAGGGAGATTCTTCAGTCTTCTATCTTCAGGTAGAACGTCGAAGGTCCAGAGTTTCATTTCAAGTTTCAGTCAGGATAAATCTAAAGTCTCTAGACTAAGCTCCAACCTATATACCAAATTTAGGGGCTGGATTACCTGCTAGGTCCCTCCTATGGGTGGGACCAGGGAAGGGGGTGGTTACACCCCTTTCCCTTTGTCCAGTTTCGCGCTAGAGCTGGGGCTGGAGTGCCCCAGCACCGGTTTGAACCGGACTATGCATGGGACACCTTGTGTGCCCCAGGCAGTGTCTCATTTCATTCAGCCCTCCCTGCCCCAATACACTATGGCCAGTCTGGGGTGGTGCTAGCACCTCCCAAGACAGGAAACCTTTTGTCCTAGCCTCCCTCGCTGGAAGGACTCCCAGCAGCAGGAGGTCAGACTTGTGTCTGTGGCAGCAGCATCCATTTTGTGATGCTGAGGCTCTGTTTAACTTTAACCGGAATTAGTAGGAACAACATGTCTTCTCCCTCTAGAAGGGTGGAATGCCAGAAATGGCAGGGGGTAGTATTCCAAAGCATATGACACCTTACAGGACATGTTTTGATAAAGCCAAACCAAAGTTAGCATTCAACCGCAAGGATTATAATGCACTTAAGAGTATATGGTATGGCTATATCCTAGAACAGCTATAAGGATATGGTTCTGAAAGCTGCAAATAGGCTCAGCTCATGCTAGAGCACCATCTCACATAAAACCAAGCACTCTGCCTCCAGGATTGTTAAGGCCTGCCATAGGAGTGACTTATAGGTGCATATGTGTCTAGATATAAGGGTAGATATAGGAATACTATATCTAAGCAAGGGGTGATTACACGACCTTGCCCCAGCTGAGTGATCAGCCAGTTGTGTCAATTTGGATGGCCAGCCAGGGGTGGCATAAGATATGCTGCAGCCCCTGGTAGGCCTTGTGTGCACCTATGCCCTGGGTACCTATAGTACACTATACAGGGGCTCATAAGGTGACCCAACATCCAATTGGAGATGTACCTCCATTTTACAGTGAGAGCAGATAGTTGGCCTGGGATCCTGCTAATCAGGGCCCCAGGCTAAGTCAAAAACCAGCTAAACACAAGGCAAAAAATCTGGGGTAACCATAGTCAGGTATCCGCCTTCCTACAGGCGTGACCTCTGAAGACCTCTCAGCAATCCCACTGTGTGGGACTTACTGGAGATAACAGGAGGGCTTGTTGGCCCCCAAGGACCCTCTAGAGCTAAGGAGACTTCATCCCCCAACCAGCTGTGCGCCAGGAGGCACATTTGCAGAGTGGTGGAGAAAGGGGGCAATGCCTCCGACGTTGTCTCAGCAATCACGTTCTGTGAGACTTACTGGAGGCAACAGGAGGGCTGGTGGGCCCCCAGACACCCTCTGCAGCCAAGGGAACATCATTCCCTCAACCAGTTGTGCACCAGGGGATGCGTTTGAAGAGTAATGGAGAAAGGGGGCATGGCCTTTGAAGTCCTCTCAGCAATCACGTTCTGTGAGACTTACTAGAGGTAACAGGAGGGCATGTGGGCCGCCAAGGACCCTCTGCAGCCAAGGGAACTTTATCTCTCAACCAGTTGTGCACCAGGAGGAACGTATGCAGAGTGGTGGTGAAAGGGGCAAGGCCTCCAGTGACTTGAGGGACCAACTTTATTTGCATTTATATTTTTTGATTTGATAATGGAGGGGGCCACAAGGTCCCCCCTTCCCTGGACCGATTTGAGACCCGGGTCCCCATCCCCTGGGACCAGGCCGTTAGTGAAAGGAAGGAAGGGGGCCATGTAAGCTCGGAGGAGGTGGTGGTCCCTGGGACACCGGGAGAAGCCATAACGGACTCCCCACATTTTTTGTTAAACAATCCTGGGGAGGTGGTGGTCCCCGAGGGCATCAATAAGCCCCAGGAGGGGGCAGAGTGCCCCCTCCTTAATTAAAATGCCCCAGGACCTGGCCCACCCAGGTGCGGATTAGTAACAAAGTGCTGGAGCCCACACTTTGTTTTTTTCAGTTTTGCCACAGATCCCCCTGCAAACTTGCAGCAAAATTGAATTTAAAAAAATGCTCTTAACCTCCAGTGGGGTCTCTCTTGGACCTCCCACCATTTCTGAGAGGGCAGGGTATTCCTACCCTGCCCACTTTTCTTTATTTTATTTTTTTGTGGGACTCACCAAGACGACTGCCAACACTTCCTGGTTGAAGTGTTGGCAATCAATCAAATTTCACCACGGGGACTTTGGATCTGCAAATCCAATGCAAAGATCCGCATCCCCAGATATCTATATTTTTTAACTTTAAATATCTCTAAAGCTATTTAATTAATTTCCACCACATCAAAAAATAACACGCTTGTTGGGCCAACATCTAGCTTTCTGCCAAATTTTGTATAATTCCAATTAGCGGCTCAGGCTGTATTCGTGTTCAACATCCCTATGGAAAAATGAATGGGGAAATGTGTTATGGGACCCCACTTTTTTCTCAGCCCTGCTTGATGGATCACCCTGAAACATTCAAATCAGGGGCTGAACCGTCTGAAGAAAAAGTTTCAAAAAGTTTGTGAAGATTCATCAAGCGGCATCAAAGTTATTGGCAAAACAAAAAATGCTCTTCCTGTGGAAACTAGGTCCTAACTATAACTACCTACTGGTACCCCCCCTGGGAAGACCAATTGCGAGCACAATAGGATCCCTACATGAAAACACATCACGATTTATTGATATTTTCTTGTTTCCTTATGTGGTAAGTCTCCCCTCTTATATATGGGACTCCTCAGATTTCTTGAACCAAATTAACGATACCCCCTTGAACTCTAAGTACCTAATGGCTACTGTTGATGTGGTTTCACTCTATACATCAATTCAACATCAAAATGGGATGGAGGCATGCCAATACTTTTTGAAATCTCGTTCCATATCTCTTCTGGAACACTCGACTATGCTGTTAGAGATGATGGATTTTTGCCTAAATCCTAATGTTTTTGTCTTCAATAAAGAGTATTTCCTACAGGTACAGGGAACAGCAATGGGTACATCATTCATCCCGACATATGCAAATCTAATGATGGGAAGATGGGAAGCTGAAGTCGCATGGAAAGATGACATTCTTCCTACATAAAAGAAATAATACGGTGGATTTGCTTTATCAATGATCTTTTTATCATTTGGGAAGGAGAGAGAGAAGATCCGGAAAGCTTCCTGAAATCCCTAGATGACGACCCACAAGGGTTAAGATTCACATATGAAATAAGTGACAGTTAAATAAATTACCTGGCTACAGGAATATACATAAATGACAACAAAATCTGTACCAAGAGTCACAGAAAGTGGGCAAGTACCAACAGCGCACTACATGAAAATAGTGGACACCATCGCAGTTTAAAATGGAGCGTACACTATGGGCAATTCCTCTGTGCTAGGAGGAATTGCTCGGAGGAGCAATTTGACAAACAAGCAAGGGAGATGTATGATCGCTTCAAGGTTCAAGCACTCAACAGAGGAAGTATAAAGAAAAGAATGAACCTTTTAGTGGTAAAAGCAAAAGTGGAAAAAATGAGGTAATGAGATACATTCTGGACTATGACACTTTCAATTTTGAGATCAAAAAGCTATTAAGGGACAACTGGAAAGTCCTACGAAGGGGTGAAGATCTGAAAGATCTATTGCTAGAGGCCCTAAATATCACCTATAGAAGAACATCATCATTAGAGTACCTTGTAACAAGTAGCTTTTATGACCCTGACAAATCTAGAAAGAGAACAGAAATTGAGAATTGCTTATCTAATATGAAGCAGGGGGTTTGGAAGTGTCAAAGGTGTAAGGCCTGTGCATTTGGCCTCAATGTAACTGAATTTGAAACTGTTTAAGGGTGCCACAAGAAAATAAAGGAGTGGATCACATGTGAGACAAACTTTGTGGTTTATGTTTTACATTGTTTCAGTGGACAAAAATACGTTGGAAGTACATGAATAAAGTCAAATTACATATAACATCTATGGGCAATACGGAATAAAGTGTTCTCGTACAACATGGCAAAGCTTATCTGAGAGGTACACAATGGAGCAATAAATAGTATGCAATTTTATGGAATACAGAGGTGGAAACAAAGAACTGGAATTACAAAAAGCTGAATCAAGGTGGATAATATTAATCAGCACGGAGCACGCCAGAGGGCTAAATGCAGATGCACAGCTCAATATCCACCTGTAACAATTTTTCCACTGGACTCCCGATTACCATGGACATTTATTCCTGAACTGAAATTAGTTAGAATTTTTACTTCATAAAATCTAGTTTAAATGTATTTTAAGTATTTAAAAATGTATTGAATATTTAAAATTGAAAGATTTAATTTGATATGTATGCTCTGTATAAAAGGGAAAGCCCTTTATTTGATCCAGGATGCACTGTAATGCACTAGTACTTTATACCTTGCACTTTATTGAATCCAATGGATGAGAAAAAGATAGCAGTTTATGGTATCAAGGGACTGACTGTATTGCACTTGCACTTTGAGACCGCTATTACTAAATCTATAATTTATTACATTAATCACTCCCATATGTCTTCCTTTGATCTTAAAAGAAACATTTTTCAGTAGACCCCACGTAGGGAAAGAGGAAACAGGGAATTGATGTACAATCAAAAATAAGGAGAATTGAATGATGAATTAATGTATGGGAGGACTAAAGTGTAGAGCCAGAGGGAGTGATTTGCATCAATATGCTTTTTTGTAATATTTTTATATCACCCACTAGACTGGATTTGTTTCTCTTTATCTCTCACTCCTGTCCTGCTCCCTTCACCTATCTCCATTCCATATCCTCCACCATCTTTTTCACCCTAATGGATTGCCCCTCTTACATTTATTCAAAAGTATTTTTAGAACTTGCACTTTTTATGCGAGGGAGAAGAAGCAATGAAAGAAAGAAAAATGAGAGTTGTTAATATAAAGAATATATATTAAATGTCAAGTAAAATAATGGATATTGAATATGTGTAGCACAGAAAGATACCTTGCAACAGAGGATGTACTTGTATAGAATGAATCATACTGGGTGGCTTAAGGTGTTGAATATTGAGCCTCACAATGTTCAGGGGTACTGTACCGTAATTTCTCATGAAGACAACTAAAAGAAATAATAAGAAAATATAAGAATCAGATTTAAAGGAATAGTACCTCGAGATCTGGAGAAGTTATTTTGTCTAATGATACTCTATAAAAAATATATGAAAATAGATGCCCTAAGAAGTGCTACTCAAGAAACTCTACTGCAGAAGAGGATCTGTGTAGAATATGAAGTTAACATGTTGAGAGAAATAGTGATGAATGTAAATCTTGTCACTCAGAACATTTGCATATAATTCTCTTCATTGTCTAATGACATGCTATATTTTTATTGCTGGTGGGGAGGCATGCCTCTTTAAATGGACACTCAAGTTGAAAAACTCTATGACCCTGTCGAAGGCTCATGCCGAAACGTGTAGGTCACTTTGTTTTGCAGCTTACAAGAGAATTATAAAGATAAAAAATAAATAAAGATCCCGAAAACTCAACATCCTGTGCCGCCTGTTTGTCTATCCTGCCAGAACATCCACATGTGCGGGGTCGGGAGAAGCTATCAGTTACATATATATATATATTGCCTACTGGTGGTAGCCAGTAGGTAGTTCTAGGAAGGACCTAGTTTCCACAGGAAGAGCATTTTTTGTTTTGCCAATAACTTTGGCGCAGCATGGCGAACCTTCACAAAAATGTCAAAACCTTTGCCTTTTTATAAGTGTATATATATTCTGCTAGAGAAAATAAATGTTTGCAACTGCTACATCTGGGTCCGTGCTTTACTTACCTGACAAATCGGCGAGTTAAGGGTGGAGTGTAATGTGTATATAAAAAACCTCAGAAATTCACTGAAAAACCATAGGTTTAGGGGCGTTATAGTTAGTTGGTCCCCGGGGCCATAAATGGCCTAAGGAGTGGGGAAAAGAAGCCCCCCTCCTAAAAGTAAAATAAAAATAAAAAAAGGCCAGGCCCCGGGAAATGTGGTCCCCGGGACCAATTATGGCCTCGGGAGGGGGCCCCCAGCCCCCTTCAAAACTAATATTTTCTTTTTTTTTAAAAAAGGGTCAGGCCCAGGGGGATGAGGTCCTCAGGGTCAAAATATTAGGAAAAGAAGGGGGGACACACAGCCCACTTCTTAAAACAAAAAAAAAGAAAAAGACAGGCATCACGCTGGAGGCCACGCCCCGTCTTGCAGCACTCTGCAACGAATTCCGCTTGAATACTGGGGGCCAACTAACCCACCAGGAACCTGCAGTATGCGCCAGGGGGCTGGGTTGCAGAGAGGTGTACTGAAGCCACGCCCCATTTTACACCTCTCTGCAACGCAGCTCTGTGGCGCTCAGTATTCAAGGGGAGTTAATCCCCAACTTAAAATGCGCCACGGGGCGCGTTTGCACAGTGGTGAAGGGAGGGGGCAGGGCTTGAGTTCACATGTGTGCAAACACACCTTGTGGCGCGGTTTAAGTTGGTGAATTAATTCCTTGTCAATCCTGAGGGTCCCTGGGGCCAACTAGCCCACCAGGTACGTCCAGTAAGCGCCACGGAGCTGCGTTGCAGAGTGTTGTAAAAAGGGGTGTGGCCTCTGAACACCTCTCTGCAACGCAGCCCCCTGGTGCATCCTGGAGGTACCTGGTGGGCTAGTTGGCCCCCAGGGACCCACAGTATTGAGGAGGAATTAATTCTCTAACTTAAAACGCGCCACAGGGCGTGTTTGCAGACATGTCACCTCAAGCCATGCCCCCTTCCTTCACCACTGTGCAAACGCGCCCCGTGGCGCGTTTTAAATTGGGGAATTAATTCTCTTTCAATACTGAGGGTCCCTGAGGGCCAAATAGCCCAACAGGTATCTCCAGTATGCGCCAGGGAGCTGCGTTGCATACAGGTGTTCCGAGGCCACGCCCCTTTTTACACCTCTCTGCAATGCAGCTCTGTGGCGCTTATTGGAGGTACCTAGTGGGCTAATTTGTCCCTAAGGACCCTTAGGATTCAAGGGGACTTAATCTCCCAACTTAAAACGGCCACAGGGCGTGTTTACACAGTGGGGAAGGGAGGCGACGGGGCCTGAGGTGACGTGTGCAAACAAGCCCTATGGCGCGTTTTAAGTTGTGGAAATCATTCCCCTTCAATCCTGAGGGCCCTTGGGGGCTAACTAGCCCACCAGGTACTTCCAGTATGGGCCACTGTGCTGCGTGGCAGAGAGGTGGTCCAGGTCGTGCCACTTTCTACACCTCTCTGCAACGCAGCTCTGTGGCGCATACTGGAGGTACTTAGTGGGCTAGTTGGACCCTAGGGACCCTCAGGATTCAAATTAACTTAATATCCCAAATTAAAACGGCCACAGGGTTTGTTTACACAGTGGTGAAGGGAGGGGGCGGGGCTGAGGTGACCTCTGCAAACACGCCCTGTGGCACGTTTTAAGTTGGGGAAAAAAATTCCCCTTCTATCATGAGGGCTCCGGGGGGCCAACTAGCCCACCAGGTGCTTTCAGTAAGCGCCACTGCGCTGTGTTGCAGAGAGGTGGTCTAGGCCGTGCCCCTTTTTACATCTCTCTGCTACGCAGCTCTGTGGTGCTTGCTAGATGTACCTAGTGGGCTAGTTGGACCCTAGGGACACTCGGGATTGAAGGGGAATTATTTCCCCAACTTAAAACACGCTCACAGGGCGTGTTTGCACAGTGGTGTAGGGAGGGGATGGTGTAGGAAAGTGGCTCTGTATATACTGGACCAAAGTAAAATCAGCCGAACTACGAATTCCGATTTACTCACCTGTTATCAGGAGAGACCTCAGTGCTGCATCTTTGAGCCCAGAACAGATCCTGAAAAGTAATTCTAACCATACTTACCAGTAACTTGAATTTACTTCAATAGGATATCATTGCCTGCTATATAAAATATATATAAATATATTAAAAAATATATAAAATAAAAAAACAATATTAGAATTTCAATATTTTTAAAAACAGATTTTTCAATTTGTATTAAAATATGTCATGTAATTTAAAAAATAAAATATCTAAAAATAAATAGTTCAAAAAAATGTAGTAAATCAGTATAAAATAAATAAATATACCAATTAATACATTTAAAAATTGTCATTTACGAAACCTTAGAAATTCACTGAAAAACCATAGGTTTCAGACATGGTATAGTTAGGTATTAGCATTTGAAACAACCTTAAAAATTCACTGACAAAAACACAGGTTTTAGGGGTATTATAGTTAGCTGGACATTTCACTCGTACAAAACCATTGAAATTCCCCCATTATAGTTAGTTGTACTAACTATAACTCGCGCGCCCTTAATCCACTGCTGGT
The DNA here is from genome assembly GCF_964261635.1 of Lissotriton helveticus. Lineage (NCBI taxonomy): Eukaryota > Metazoa > Chordata > Amphibia > Caudata > Salamandridae > Lissotriton > Lissotriton helveticus. The sequence continues at coordinate 1,036,203,968 of NC_136070.1, forward strand.
GATGTCACATATTACATCATTCATGACATGGTCAGTGACATCACTGATGACATCACTGATGACATCATCCATGTGACAATCTGATACAGCTCATCATACACTAGTATAACCTTTCAACACTCATTATAAAATATAGAGTACCATATTTGAAACCATTGACACACCAATACAAGTTTCTAAAAACCCACTCCGTGATTCCTACATCTACACACACATCTAAACACTTACCTATAGATTCACTCATACATGCTAACAAAGATCTATAGAACACTATTAAATATACTTATACACCTACATCGACTTTACCCACCAGCACACATCCTATTCACTTATGCAGTCATCCTACTCACTTATGCAAACAATTGATCATACTTACATTTACTAAGCTACACACTTATACAAACACCACTTTATTTATTCATATAAATATTAACTCATACATGCAGGTAGATTCATCAAGCATTTTTGCGAGCGCAAACGGTGCGAATCGCAAAAATCGGCCGTTTGCGCCCGCAAAAATGGCATTTGGAATTCATCAATGGTTCATGAACTCGCAATTTGAAAAATCGCAAATAATTGCGATTTCTTAAATTGCGATCGCATTTAAGGAATCTCAATTAGAGATTCCTTAAATGCTATTCATGAACCTTTTAAAAATTGCGAATTCGCTATTTTTTGCCGCTATTTACCGTGAAGTCTGACTTCGTGGTAAATAGCGAAAACTTAGGAAAATGCACTTTAGTGCATTTTTCTAAGTTGTATGTTACACACACACATGTCCTTTGGACATGTGTGTGCGCAACATCAGTCTACATTGACATTTCAGGGGTGCTACAGGGTGTCCTTTGGACACCCCTGGCACCCTTGAAATAGCATCCTTGTTTGCGATTAGCAAATTGCTAATCGCAAATAAGGAATAACTCCCCATTCATTCCTATGGGCCTATTTGCTAATCGCAAATAAGGAAGCTGTAGGAATCGCAATTTTTTTTGCGATTTCTACATGAATCCCGTTTTGCGAGTCTTTAATAGCGATTCCTTAATAATCGCTATTAAGGACTCGCAAAACGGGACATTGATGAATCTGGCCGATAGTGTGTTATAAAATCACTAATACAAGTACACAGTTTTCGATACAGTCACTCATACAGTCACTGAGTATTATGTATACTTATTTATATACAACAACTGTCACATACACTGCCTTTTATATTTCTACTTTGTTGGACATTTATCATTGAGAAATATATTTACTCATCACCACACCTATAAAGAGATTCACTCACCCAAACAACTGTTCCCACAAACAGTCTTAACCTCATATACCTACTAAATCAACTATTTACACATCTTTGGACAGTCACACACCTTCCATCCAACCACACACACATTCACTATCCCATACAAATACTCACTTAACTAATTAATAACTAATATAGACTTTCACATAGCTAGTAACTAACTTATGAAGTAGTTTTCACAAGAGATAGAGTGATACAAATATTCACACAGTTTAATCACTATCCCATATATTTAGGGAGACACTTTAAATTAGTCACTTAGACAGTCAATCACAGTGCTACTAAATCCTCCATCCAGACACTTATACATCCACTGAGTCTTCAATACAGATTGCTGTATAAATAATACTTATTTAAATATGGAACCAAACCACATTCACTGGATGATGTCATCAGTGATGTCATTTGAGATATCATCAGTGCTGTCATCAGTGATGTCACTGACCATGTCATGAATGATGTAATATGTGACATTATCAGCAGTGGATTGCGCGCGCGTGAGTTATAGTTACTATAACTAACTATAACAGAGGAATTTCAATGGTTTTGTACGAGGGAACAGCTAACGATAACACACCTAAAATCTATGTTTTTTCAGTGAATATATATATATATATATATATTAATTTAGAATAAACAGTCCTGGCCCACCTACTGCACAAAGGGGGTTCCTTGCAGGTACAGACCACAAATCACCTCCACTCGATCAAGGTTCGTTCGCAATTCTTTTTTATTTTAAATATCACCACCTAGTAAAACAGGTAAGTGTCCACCCAGACGCATTTCGATCGGTCCATGGCGATCTTTATCACATGCCATGCCCATGACGAATCACTACTTAAATACAAAGTGTGGCCAATCAGTTTTAAAAAGACTAATGTAGCATTGTGAAAGAAGTGAAAAACAGATTATGCAGTATGACTGTTGAACAGCAGACTTAAATACATATATCACATTGTAAATAAGCACGTAAATAAATATAAATAAATAATGCGGGAATGAATATTGCAAATGATTGACACATGAATTAACTGAACAAAAGAGGAAAAATTGTAAAAATGCCATGGATGAATATCATAAAACAATGGTCAAGTCACATAATCTGCAATAGACGTGGTCAATCCCACATAAAAGTAAAATGCTAGTGCAAATAGACAAAACAGACATATGTATTATAATTAAACCTCCCTCTCTTGAAAATAGCATCATATAGTCCACCAATGAAAACATATCTGGATATAAGTTATCGCATCAAATTGAAATATCACTGTGCAAAACACAAGGAGATGATAGGTAATTACGTATAGTCCATTAAAAGTTTGCCAGTGCTGGAGTATACAATGTAAATTTACAGTCATAGTATAAAAACTTGTTTTTTACATGAAATTATATATTCTCATTAAATGTATTGAAACTCATGATGTAAAGGACAATAAAAACATTCATGCAGAACACAGTTGAGGGGATGAGATATACATATATTACCTACTGGCGGCCGCCAATAGGTAGTTATAGTTACAACCTAGTTTCCATAGGAAAAGCATTTTTTGATTTGCTAATAACTTTGGCCTCGTCTGACGAATCTTTCTGAAATTCTCCCCCCCAAAAAATGCTATCCAGGTCAGCTCTTATACTGAAAGTTTGGGGGTGATTCGTCAAGTGGCAAGTGGGGGCTGAGAAAAAAGGGGGGTTCCAAAAAAGCGCTTTCCCCATGTTAATTTCCATTGGAAATTTTGCGACGAGCTACAGCCCAAACTGCGGAACGGAATTACCCCAAATTTGGCAGAAAGGTAGAGCTTGGGTCAGAAAGCGACCTTTTGTTTTAAACGGTGTAAATCCGTTCAGTAGTTTTTGAGAAATTCAAAAAATAAAAGTGAAAAAATAATTTCCCATAGGAAACTTTGTCCAAGGCTAGATCCGAAACTACTGAACGAAATTACCCCAAATTTGGCACAAAGGTAGTGCGTGGGTCAGAAAGCGACCTTTTTTCTAAATGGTGTAAATCCCTTCAGTAGTTGCTGAGAAATTAGAAAAATAAAAGTTTCGATATCTGAGCGGAGCCTAAGTCCTGTGCACGAGCTTCACTGTGATTGGCTGCCAACACTCCAAACAGGAAGTATTGGCAGCCATCTTGTTGCTCGGTAGAAGCGAGTCACCAAAAAACAGAGAAACAAAGATATAAAACAAGAGAAGGGAGCAGGAAAGAAACACCCTGACCCCTTAGGGCTGCTCAGGGGATCCCAAAAGGACCCCCAGGGCCAAGAAAATATATATATTTTTTTTTAATTTCGGTGTGTTTGCACAGTGGTGTAGGGAGGAGGCGGGGCCTGACATAGCAAGTGTGCAAACGCACCCCCTGGCACATTGTAAATTGGGGAATTAAGTCTCCTTTAATCCTGAGGGTCCCTGGGGGCAAACTAGCCCACTAGGTACCTTCAGTATGCGCCAGGGAGCAGCGTTGCTGAGAGGTGTTGAGAGGCCACGCCCCTTTTTACAGCTCTCTGCAACGCACCTCTGTGGCGCTTACTGGAGGTACCTGGTGGGCTAGTTGGCCCCCAGGGACCATCAGGGCTCAAGGGGAATTAATCCCCAACTTAAAACGCGCCATGGGGTGCTTTTGCACAGTGGTGCAGGGAGGGGACATGGCCTGATGTGACAAGTGTGCAAACACGCCCTGGGTCACGTTTTACGGTGGAGGATTAAGTCGCCTTGAAACCTGAGGGTCCCTGGGGGCCAACTAGCCCACCAGGTACCTCCAGTATGCGCCAGGGAGCTGCGTTGCAAAGAGGTGTTGAGAGGCCATGCCCCTTTTTACACCTCTCTGCAACGCAGTTCTGTGGTGCTTACTGGAGGTAGCTGGTGGGCTAGTTGGCCCCCAGGGACCCTCAGGACTCAAGGGGATGTAATCCCCCAACTTACAACACTCTAGGGGGCGCGTTTGCACAGTGGTGCAGGGAGGGGGCATGGCCGCATGTGACAAGTGTGCAAATGCGCTTTGTGGCGCGTTTTAAGTTGGGGGATTAAGTCCCTTGAATCCTGAGGGTCCCTGGGGGCCAACTAGCCCACCAGGTACCTCCAGTATGTGCCAGGGAGCTGCGTTGCAGAGAGGTGTTGGGAGGCCACGCCCCTTTTTACAGCTCTCTGCAACGCACCTCTGTGGCGCTTACTGGAGGTACCTGGTGGGCTAGTTGGCCCCCAGGGACCATCAGGACTCAAGGGGAATTAATCCCCAACTTAAAACGCGCCACGGGACGCTTTTGCACAGTGGTGCAGGGAGGGGACATGGCCTGATGTGACAAGTGTGCAAACGCGCCCTGGGTCACGTTTTACGGTGGAGGATTAAGTCGCCTTGAAACCTGAGGGTCCCTGGGGGCCAACTAGCCCACCAGGTACCTCCAGTATGCGCCAGGGAGCTGCCTTGCAAAGAGGTGTTGAGAGGCCATGCCCCTTTTTACACCTCTCTGCAACGCAGTTCTGTGGTGCTTAATGGAGGTAGCTGGTGGGCTAGTTGGCCCCCAGGGACCCTCAGGACTCAAGGGGATGTAATCCCCCAATTTACAACACTCTAGGGGGCGCGTTTGCACAGTGGTGCAGGGAGGGGGCATGGCCTCATGTGACAAGTGTGCAAATGCGCTCTGTGGCGCGTTTTAAGTTGGGGGAATAAGTCCCTTGAATCCTGAGGGTCCCTGGGGGCCAACTAGCCCACCAGGTACCTCCAGTATGTGCCAGGGAGCTGCGTTGCAGAGAGGTGTTGGGAGGCCACGCCCCTTTTTACACCTCTCTGCAACGCAGCTCTGTAGCGCTTACTGGAGGTACCTGGTGGGCTAGTTGGCCCACAGGTACCATCGGGACTCAAGGGGAATTAATCCCCCAACTTAAAACGTGCCATGAAGCGCGAATGAAGCGGAGCGGTCGTGAGGCGTGCAGGTAAGGAGGCCGGGGGGAGCGCTTGTGGCGCTTGCGGCTATGAGGGAGTGCGGGCAGACTCTGGCCTTTTGTTTAAGTATTGATGTTAATCAGAGCCCCTTCACGGGCTCCAATTAACAGCAATACTGAAACAGCTGTGTTTGGAAACTACCTACGAGTTTGTTAGGAAAGCGCGGGGCAGAGTCTGGCCTTTTGTAGTATTGCTGTTAATCGGAGCCCATGAAGGGGCTCTGATTAACATCAATACTTAAACAAAAGGCCAGAGTGGCTGGGGAAACAAGCGGAACAGGAGGTAAAAGGGGCACAAAAACAGGGAAAAACGAAGTGGGACAGACGGCAGAAGGGCACCAAAATGAGTGGGACAGAGGGCAGAATGGCACCAAAAAGAAGGGGAAAAAAACGACTGGAACACACGACAGAAAGGGACAAAACGAGTGGGACAGAGGGCAGAAGGGCACCAAAAACGAGTGGGACAGAGGGCAGAAAGGCAAAAAAACGAGTGGGACAGAGGGCACAAGGGCAATAAAACGAGTGGGACAGAGGGCAGATTGGCACCAAAAACGAGTGGGACAGAGTGCAGAAAGGCACAAAAAACGAGTGGGACAGAGGGCAGAAGGGCACAAAAAATGAGTGGGACAGAGGGCAGAAGGGCACCAAAAATGATTGGGACAGAGGGCAGAAGGGCACCAAAAACAAGTGGGACAGAGGGGAGAAGGGCACGAAAAACAAGAGAAAAACGAGTGGAACACAGGACTGAAAGGGACAAAACGAGTGGGACAAAGGGCAGAAGGGAACCAAAAACGAGTGGGACAGAGTGCAGAACGGCACAAAAAATGAGTGGGACAGAGGGCAGAAGGGCACAAAAAAAGAGTGGGACAGAGGGCAGAAGGGCACCAAAAACGAGTGGGACAGAGGGCAGAAGGGCACCAAAAATGAGTGGGACAGAGGGTAGAAGGGCACCAAAAACAAGTGGGACAGAGGGCAGAAGGGCACCAAAAACAAGAGAAAAACGAGTGGAACACAGGACAGAAAGGGACAAAACGAGTGGGACAGATGGCAGAAGGGCACCAAAAACGAGTGGGACAGAGGGCAGAAGGGCACAAAAAACGAGTGGGACAGAGGGCAGAAGGGCACCAAAAATGAGTGGGACAGAGGGCAGAAGCGCACCAAAAACAAGTGGGACAGAGGGCAGAAGGGCACCAAAAACAAGAGAAAAACGAGTGGAACACAGGACAGAAAGGGACAAAACAAGTGGGACAGAGGGCAGAAGGGCACCAAAAACGTGTGGGACAGAGTGCAGAAAGGCACAAAAAACGAGTGGGACAGAGGGCAGAAGGGCACGAAAAATGAGTGGGACAGAGCGCAGAAGGGCACCAAAAACGAGTGGGACAAAGGGCAGAAGGACACCAAAAACAAGTGGGACAGAGGGCAGAAGGGCACTAAAAACAAGAGAAAAACGAGTGGAACACAGGACAGAAAGGGACAATACGAGTGGGACAGAGGGCAGAAGGGCACCAAAAACGAGTGGGAAAGAGGGCAGAAGGGCACAAAAATTGAGTGGGACAGATGGCAGAAGGGCACCAAATAACGAGTGGGACAGAGGGCAGAAGGGCAAAAAAAACGAATGGGACAGAGGGCAGAAGGGCACCAAAAATGAGTGGGACAGAGGGCAGAACGGCACCAAAAACAAGTGGGATAGAGGGCAGAAGGGCACCAAAACGAGTGGGACAGAGGGCAGAAGGGCACCAAAAACAAGGGAAAAATGAGTGGAACAAAGGACAGAAAAGGGACAAAACGAGTGGGACAGAGGGCAGAAGGGCACCAAAAACGAGTGGGACAGAGGGCAGAATGGCATCAAAAACGAGTGGGACAGAGGGCAGAAGGGCACAAAAAACAAGTGGGACAGAGGGCAGAAGGGCACCAAAAACGAGTAGGACAGAGGGCAGAAGGGCACCAAAAACGAGTGGGTCAGAGGGCAGAAGGGCACCAAAAACGAGTGGGACAGAGGGCAGAAGGGCACAAAAAACGAGTGGGACAGAGGGTAGAAGGGCACCCAAAATGAGTGGGACAGAGAGCAGAAAGGCACAAAACAAGAGAAAAACGAGTGGAACACAGGACAGAAAGGGACAAAACGAGTGGGACAGAGGGCAGAAGGGCACCAAAAACGAGTGGGACAGAGGGCAGAAGGGCAAAAAAATGAGTGAGACAGAGGGCACAAGGGCACCAAAAACGAGTGGGACAGAGGGCAGAATGGAACCAAAAACAAGTGGGACAGAGTGCAGAAAGGCACAAAAACGAGTGGGACAGAGGGCAGAAGGGCACAAAAAACGAGTGGGACAGAGGGTAGAAGGGCACCCAAAATGAGTGGGACAGAGGGCAGAAAGGCACAAAAACGAGTGGGACAGAGGGCAGAAGGGCACAAAAAACGAGTGGGACAGAGGGTAGAAGGGCACCCAAAATGAGTGGGACAGAGGGCAGAAAGGCACAAAACAAGAGAAAAACGAGTGGAACACAGGACTGAAAGGGACAAAACGAGTGGGACAAAGGGCAGAAGGGCACCAAAAACGAGTGGGACAGAGTGCAGAACGGCACAAAAAACGAGTGGGACAGAGGGCAGAAGGGCACCAAAAATGAGTGGGACAGAGGGTAGAAGGGCACCAAAAACAAGTGGGACAGAGGGCAGAAGGGCACCAAAAACAAGAGAAAAACGAGTGGAACACAGGACAGAAAGGGACAAAACGAGTGGGACAGATGGCAGAAGGGCACCAAAAACGAGTGGGACAGAGGGCAGAAGGGCACAAAAAACGAGTGGGACAAAGGGCAGAAGGGCACCAAAAATGAGTGGGACAGAGGGCAGAAGCGCACCAAAAACAAGTGGGACAGAGGGCAGAAGGGCACCAAAAACAAGAGAAAAACGAGTGGAACACAGGACAGAAAGGGACAAAACAAGTGGGACAGAGGGCAGAAGGGCACCAAAAACGTGTGGGACAGAGTGCAGAAAGGCACAAAAAACGAGTGGGACAGAGGGCAGAAGGGCACGAAAAATGAGTGGGACAGAGCGCAGAAGGGCACCAAAAACAAGTAGGACAGAGGGCAGAAGGGCACCAAAAACGAGTGGGACAGAGGGCAGAAGGGCACCAAAAACGAGTGGGACAGAGGGCAGAAGGGCAAAAAAAACGAGTGGGACAGAGGGCAGAAGGGCACCTCTGTGGCGCTTACTGGAGGTACCTGGTGGGCTAGTTGGCCCCCAGGGACCATCAGGACTCAAGGGGAATTAATCCCCAACTTAAAACGCGCCATGGGGTGCTTTTGCACAGTGGTGCAGGGAGGGGACATGGCCTGATGTGACAAGTGTGCAAACACGCCCTGGGTCACGTTTTACGGTGGAGGATTAAGTCGCCTTGAAACCTGAGGGTCCCTGGGGGCCAACTAGCCCACCAGGTACCTCCAGTATGCGCCAGGGAGCTGCGTTGCAAAGAGGTGTTGAGAGGCCATGCCCCTTTTTACACCTCTCTGCAACGCAGTTCTGTGGTGCTTACTGGAGGTAGCTGGTGGGCTAGTTGGCCCCCAGGGACCCTCAGGACTCAAGGGGATGTAATCCCCCAACTTACAACACTCTAGGGGGCGCGTTTGCACAGTGGTGCAGGGAGGGGGCATGGCCGCATGTGACAAGTGTGCAAATGCGCTTTGTGGCGCGTTTTAAGTTGGGGGATTAAGTCCCTTGAATCCTGAGGGTCCCTGGGGGCCAACTAGCCCACCAGGTACCTCCAGTATGTGCCAGGGAGCTGCGTTGCAGAGAGGTGTTGGGAGGCCACGCCCCTTTTTACAGCTCTCTGCAACGCACCTCTGTGGCGCTTACTGGAGGTACCTGGTGGGCTAGTTGGCCCCCAGGGACCATCAGGACTCAAGGGGAATTAATCCCCAACTTAAAACGCGCCACGGGACGCTTTTGCACAGTGGTGCAGGGAGGGGACATGGCCTGATGTGACAAGTGTGCAAACGCGCCCTGGGTCACGTTTTACGGTGGAGGATTAAGTCGCCGTGAAACCTGAGGGTCCCTGGGGGCCAACTAGCCCACCAGGTACCTCCAGTATGCGCCAGGGAGCTGCCTTGCAAAGAGGTGTTGAGAGGCCATGCCCCTTTTTACACCTCTCTGCAACGCAGTTCTGTGGTGCTTAATGGAGGTAGCTGGTGGGCTAGTTGGCCCCCAGGGACCCTCAGGACTCAAGGGGATGTAATCCCCCAATTTACAACACTCTAGGGGGCGCGTTTGCACAGTGGTGCAGGGAGGGGGCATGGCCTCATGTGACAAGTGTGCAAATGCGCTCTGTGGCGCGTTTTAAGTTGGGGGAATAAGTCCCTTGAATCCTGAGGGTCCCTGGGGGCCAACTAGCCCACCAGGTACCTCCAGTATGTGCCAGGGAGCTGCGTTGCAGAGAGGTGTTGGGAGGCCACGCCCCTTTTTACACCTCTCTGCAACGCAGCTCTGTAGCGCTTACTGGAGGTACCTGGTGGGCTAGTTGGCCCACAGGTACCATCGGGACTCAAGTGGAATTAATCCCCCAACTTAAAACGTGCCATGAAGCGCGAATGAAGCGGAGCGGTCGTGAGGCGTGCAGGTAAGGAGGCCGGGGGGAGCGCTTGTGGCGCTTGCGGCTATGAGGGAGTGCGGGCAGACTCTGGCCTTTTGTTTAAGTATTGATGTTAATCAGAGCCCCTTCACGGGCTCCAATTAACAGCAATACTGAAACAGCTGTGTTTGGAAACTACCTACGAGTTTGTTAGGAAAGCGCGGGGCAGAGTCTGGCCTTTTGTAGTATTGCTGTTAATCGGAGCCCATGAAGGGGCTCTGATTAACATCAATACTTAAACAAAAGGCCAGAGTGGCTGGGGAAACAAGCGGAACAGGAGGTAAAAGGGGCACAAAAACAGGGAAAAACGAAGTGGGACAGACGGCAGAAGGGCACCAAAATGAGTGGGACAGAGGGCAGAATGGCACCAAAAAGAAGGGGAAAAAAACGACTGGAACACACGACAGAAAGGGACAAAACGAGTGGGACAGAGGGCAGAAGGGCACCAAAAACGAGTGGGACAGAGGGCAGAAAGGCAAAAAAACGAGTGGGACAGAGGGCACAAGGGCAATAAAACGAGTGGGACAGAGGGCAGATTGGCACCAAAAACGAGTGGGACAGAGTGCAGAAAGGCACAAAAAACGAGTGGGACAGAGGGCAGAAGGGCACAAAAAACGAGTGGGACAGAGGGCAGAAGGGCACCAAAAATGATTGGGACAGAGGGCAGAAGGGCACCAAAAACAAGTGGGACAGAGGGGAGAAGGGCACGAAAAACAAGAGAAAAACGAGTGGAACACAGGACTGAAAGGGACAAAACGAGTGGGACAAAGGGCAGAAGGGCACCAAAAACGAGTGGGACAGAGTGCAGAACGGCACAAAAAATGAGTGGGACAGAGGGCAGAAGGGCACAAAAAAAGAGTGGGACAGAGGGCAGAAGGGCACCAAAAACGAGTGGGACAGAGGGCAGAAGGGCACCAAAAATGAGTGGGACAGAGGGTAGAAGGGCACCAAAAACAAGTGGGACAGAGGGCAGAAGGGCACCAAAAACAAGAGAAAAACGAGTGGAACACAGGACAGAAAGGGACAAAACGAGTGGGACAGATGGCAGAAGGGCACCAAAAACGAGTGGGACAGAGGGCAGAAGGGCACAAAAAACGAGTGGGACAGAGGGCAGAAGGGCACCAAAAATGAGTGGGACAGAGGGCAGAAGCGCACCAAAAACAAGTGGGACAGAGGGCAGAAGGGCACCAAAAACAAGAGAAAAACGAGTGGAACACAGGACAGAAAGGGACAAAACAAGTGGGACAGAGGGCAGAAGGGCACCAAAAACGTGTGGGACAGAGTGCAGAAAGGCACAAAAAACGAGTGGGACAGAGGGCAGAAGGGCACGAAAAATGAGTGGGACAGAGCGCAGAAGGGCACCAAAAACGAGTGGGACAAAGGGCAGAAGGACACCAAAAACAAGTGGGACAGAGGGCAGAAGGGCACCAAAAACAAGAGAAAAACGAGTGGAACACAGGACAGAAAGGGACAATACGAGTGGGACAGAGGGCAGAAGGGCACCAAAAACGAGTGGGAAAGAGGGCAGAAGGGCACAAAAATTGAGTGGGACAGATGGCAGAAGGGCACCAAAAATGAGTGGGACAGAGGCAGAAGGGCACCAAAAACAAGTGGGACAGAGGGCAGAAGGGCACCAAAAACAAGTGGGACAGAGGGCAGAAGGGCACCAAAAACGAGTGGGACAGAGGGCAGAAAGGCAAAAAACGAGTGGGACAGAGGGCACAAGGGCACCAAAAACGAGTGGGACAGAGGGCAGAATAGCACCAAAAATGAGTGGGACAGAGGGCAGAAAGGCACAAATAACGAGTGGGACAGAGGGCAGAAGGGCAAAAAAAACGAATGGGACAGAGGGCAGAAGGGCACCAAAAATGAGTGGGACAGAGGGCAGAACGGCACCAAAAACAAGTGGGATAGAGGGCAGAAGGGCACCAAAACGAGTGGGACAGAGGGCAGAAGGGCACCAAAAACAAGGGAAAAATGAGTGGAACAAAGGACAGAAAAGGGACAAAACGAGTGGGACAGAGGGCAGAAGGGCACCAAAAACGAGTGGGACAGAGGGCAGAATGGCATCAAAAACGAGTGGGACAGAGGGCAGAAGGGCACAAAAAACAAGTGGGACAGAGGGCAGAAGGGCACCAAAAACGAGTAGGACAGAGGGCAGAAGGGCACCAAAAACGAGTGGGTCAGAGGGCAGAAGGGCACCAAAAACGAGTGGGACAGAGGGCAGAAGGGCACAAAAAACGAGTGGGACAGAGGGTAGAAGGGCACCCAAAATGAGTGGGACAGAGAGCAGAAAGGCACAAAACAAGAGAAAAACGAGTGGAACACAGGACAGAAAGGGACAAAACGAGTGGGACAGAGGGCAGAAGGGCACCAAAAACGAGTGGGACAGAGGGCAGAAGGGCAAAAAAATGAGTGAGACAGAGGGCACAAGGGCACCAAAAACGAGTGGGACAGAGGGCAGAATGGAACCAAAAACAAGTGGGACAGAGTGCAGAAAGGCACAAAAACGAGTGGGACAGAGGGCAGAAGGGCACAAAAAACGAGTGGGACAGAGGGTAGAAGGGCACCCAAAATGAGTGGGACAGAGGGCAGAAAGGCACAAAAACGAGTGGGACAGAGGGCAGAAGGGCACAAAAAACGAGTGGGACAGAGGGTAGAAGGGCACCCAAAATGAGTGGGACAAAGGGCAGAAAGGCACAAAACAAGAGAAAAACGAGTGGAACACAGGACTGAAAGGGACAAAACGAGTGGGACAAAGGGCAGAAGGGCACCAAAAACGAGTGGGACAGAGTGCAGAACGGCACAAAAAACGAGTGGGACAGAGGGCAGAAGGGCACCAAAAATGAGTGGGACAGAGGGTAGAAGGGCACCAAAAACAAGTGGGACAGAGGGCAGAAGGGCACCAAAAACAAGAGAAAAACGAGTGGAACACAGGACAGAAAGGGACAAAACGAGTGGGACAGATGGCAGAAGGGCACCAAAAACGAGTGGGACAGAGGGCAGAAGGGCACAAAAAACGAGTGGGACAAAGGGCAGAAGGGCACCAAAAATGAGTGGGACAGAGGGCAGAAGCGCACCAAAAACAAGTGGGACAGAGGGCAGAAGGGCACCAAAAACAAGAGAAAAACGAGTGGAACACAGGACAGAAAGGGACAAAACAAGTGGGACAGAGGGCAGAAGGGCACCAAAAACGTGTGGGACAGAGTGCAGAAAGGCACAAAAAACGAGTGGGACAGAGGGCAGAAGGGCACGAAAAATGAGTGGGACAGAGCGCAGAAGGGCACCAAAAACAAGTGGGACAAAGGGCAGAAGGGCACCAAAAACAAGTGGGACAGAGGGCAGAAGGGCACCAAAAACAAGAGAAAAACGAGTGGAACACAGGACAGAAAGGGACAATACGAGTGGGACAGAGGGCAGAAGGGCACCAAAAACGAGTGGGAAAGAGGGCAGAAGGGCACAAAAATTGAGTGGGACAGACGGCAGAAGGGCACCAAAAATGAGTGGGACAGAGGCAGAAGGGCACCAAAAACAAGTGGGACAGAGGGCAGAAGGGCACCAAAAACAAGTGGGACAGAGGGCAGAAGGGCACCAAAAACGAGTGGGACAGAGGGCAGAAAGGCAAAAAACGAGTGGGACAGAGGGCACAAGGGCACCAAAAACGAGTGGGACAGAGGGCAGAATGGCACCAAAAATTAGTGGGACAGAGGGCAGAAAGGCACAAATAACGAGTGGGACAGAGGGCAGAAGGGCACCAAAACGAGTGGGACAGAGGGCAGAAGGGCACCAAAAACAAGGGAAAAATGAGTGGAACAAAGGACAGAAAAGGGACAAAACGAGTGGGACAGAGGGCAGAAGGGCACCAAAAACGAGTGGGACAGAGGGCAGAATGGCATCAAAAACGAGTGGGACAGAGGGCAGAAGGGCACAAAAAACAAGTGGGACAGAGGGCAGAAGGGCACCAAAAACGAGTAGGACAGAGGGCAGAAGGGCACCAAAAACGAGTGGGTCAGAGGGCAGAAGGGCACCAAAAACGAGTGGGACAGAGGGCAGAAGGGCACAAAAAACGAGTGGGACAGAGGGTAGAAGGGCACCCAAAATGAGTGGGACAGAGAGCAGAAAGGCACAAAACAAGAGAAAAACGAGTGGAACACAGGACAGAAAGGGACAAAACGAGTGGGACAGAGGGCAGAAGGGCACCAAAAACGAGTGGGACAGAGGGCAGAAGGGCAAAAAAATGAGTGAGACAGAGGGCACAAGGGCACCAAAAACGAGTGGGACAGAGGGCAGAATGGAACCAAAAACAAGTGGGACAGAGTGCAGAAAGGCACAAAAACGAGTGGGACAGAGGGCAGAAGGGCACAAAAAACGAGTGGGACAGAGGGTAGAAGGGCACCCAAAATGAGTGGGACAGAGGGCAGAAAGGCACAAAAACGAGTGGGACAGAGGGCAGAAGGGCACAAAAAACGAGTGGGACAGAGGGTAGAAGGGCACCCAAAATGAGTGGGACAAAGGGCAGAAAGGCACAAAACAAGAGAAAAACGAGTGGAACACAGGACTGAAAGGGACAAAACGAGTGGGACAAAGGGCAGAAGGGCACCAAAAACGAGTGGGACAGAGTGCAGAACGGCACAAAAAACGAGTGGGACAGAGGGCAGAAGGGCACCAAAAATGAGTGGGACAGAGGGTAGAAGGGCACCAAAAACAAGTGGGACAGAGGGCAGAAGGGCACCAAAAACAAGAGAAAAACGAGTGGAACACAGGACAGAAAGGGACAAAACGAGTGGGACAGATGGCAGAAGGGCACCAAAAACGAGTGGGACAGAGGGCAGAAGGGCACAAAAAACGAGTGGGACAAAGGGCAGAAGGGCACCAAAAATGAGTGGGACAGAGGGCAGAAGCGCACCAAAAACAAGTGGGACAGAGGGCAGAAGGGCACCAAAAACAAGAGAAAAACGAGTGGAACACAGGACAGAAAGGGACAAAACAAGTGGGACAGAGGGCAGAAGGGCACCAAAAACGAGTAGGACAGAGGGCAGAAGGGCACCAAAAACGAGTGGGTCAGAGGGCAGAAGGGCACCAAAAACGAGTGGGACAGAGGGCAGAAGGGCACAAAAAACGAGTGGGACAGAGGGTAGAAGGGCACCCAAAATGAGTGGGACAGAGAGCAGAAAGGCACAAAACAAGAGAAAAACGAGTGGAACACAGGACAGAAAGGGACAAAACGAGTGGGACAGAGGGCAGAAGGGCACCAAAAACGAGTGGGACAGAGGGCAGAAGGGCAAAAAAATGAGTGAGACAGAGGGCACAAGGGCACCAAAAACGAGTGGGACAGAGGGCAGAATGGAACCAAAAACAAGTGGGACAGAGTGCAGAAAGGCACAAAAACGAGTGGGACAGAGGGCAGAAGGGCACAAAAAACGAGTGGGACAGAGGGTAGAAGGGCACCCAAAATGAGTGGGACAGAGGGCAGAAAGGCACAAAAACGAGTGGGACAGAGGGCAGAAGGGCACAAAAAACGAGTGGGACAGAGGGTAGAAGGGCACCCAAAATGAGTGGGACAAAGGGCAGAAAGGCACAAAACAAGAGAAAAACGAGTGGAACACAGGACTGAAAGGGACAAAACGAGTGGGACAAAGGGCAGAAGGGCACCAAAAACGAGTGGGACAGAGTGCAGAACGGCACAAAAAACGAGTGGGACAGAGGGCAGAAGGGCACCAAAAATGAGTGGGACAGAGGGTAGAAGGGCACCAAAAACAAGTGGGACAGAGGGCAGAAGGGCACCAAAAACAAGAGAAAAACGAGTGGAACACAGGACAGAAAGGGACAAAACGAGTGGGACAGATGGCAGAAGGGCACCAAAAACGAGTGGGACAGAGGGCAGAAGGGCACAAAAAACGAGTGGGACAAAGGGCAGAAGGGCACCAAAAATGAGTGGGACAGAGGGCAGAAGCGCACCAAAAACAAGTGGGACAGAGGGCAGAAGGGCACCAAAAACAAGAGAAAAACGAGTGGAACACAGGACAGAAAGGGACAAAACAAGTGGGACAGAGGGCAGAAGGGCACCAAAAACGTGTGGGACAGAGTGCAGAAAGGCACAAAAAACGAGTGGGACAGAGGGCAGAAGGGCACGAAAAATGAGTGGGACAGAGCGCAGAAGGGCACCAAAAACAAGTGGGACAAAGGGCAGAAGGGCACCAAAAACAAGTGGGACAGAGGGCAGAAGGGCACCAAAAACAAGAGAAAAACGAGTGGAACACAGGACAGAAAGGGACAATACGAGTGGGACAGAGGGCAGAAGGGCACCAAAAACGAGTGGGAAAGAGGGCAGAAGGGCACAAAAATTGAGTGGGACAGACGGCAGAAGGGCACCAAAAATGAGTGGGACAGAGGCAGAAGGGCACCAAAAACAAGTGGGACAGAGGGCAGAAGGGCACCAAAAACAAGTGGGACAGAGGGCAGAAGGGCACCAAAAACGAGTGGGACAGAGGGCAGAAAGGCAAAAAACGAGTGGGACAGAGGGCACAAGGGCACCAAAAACGAGTGGGACAGAGGGCAGAATGGCACCAAAAATTAGTGGGACAGAGGGCAGAAAGGCACAAATAACGAGTGGGACAGAGGGCAGAAGGGCAAAAAAAACGAATGGGACAGAGGGCAGAAGGGCACCAAAAATGAGTAGGACAGAGGGCAGAACGGCACCAAAAACAAGTGGGACAGAGGGCAGAAGGGCAAAAAAAACGAGTGGGACAGAGGGCAGAAGGGCACCAAAAACAAGGGAAAAATGAGTGGAACAAAGGACAGAAAAGGGACAAAACGAGTGGGACAGAGGGCAGAAGGGCACCAAAAACGAGTGGGACAGAGGGCAGAATGGCATCAAAAACGAGTGGGACAGAGGGCAGAAGGGCACAAAAAACAAGTGGGACAGAGGGCAGAAGGGCACCAAAAACGAGTAGGACAGAGGGCAGAAGGGCACCAAAAACGAGTGGGACAGAGGGCAGAAGGGCACCAAAAACGAGTGGGACAGAGGGCAGAATGGCACCAAAAACGAGTGGGACAGAGGGCAGAAGGGCAAAAAAAACGAGTGGGACAGAGGGCAGAAGGGCACCAAAAACGAGTGGCATTTGGCGCAGCAGACACGCGCGGTTTGGTTCCTGGTGCACATAGACCCTCCACTGCCGCACACAGAGGAAAAAAAATAGAGGGAACATTGCTTAACGTTACAAATTAGCATGTAAAAAACATTTGAAATTCAATGAAAAAACCATAGGTTTCAGGGACGTTATAGTTGGACATTTCACTCATACAAAACCATAGGTATTCCGCCGTTATAGTTAGTTGCACTGCTGATGACGTCACATATTACATCATTCATGACATGGTCAGTGGCATCACTGATGACATCACTAATGACATCTCAAGTGACATCACTGATGACATCATCCAGTGACTGGGTGTTTCAAAGTTGAAATAAGTTTTATATATATATATACTAGCAGCCCGTCCCGACGTTGTCCGGGAGCAATCAGGCTTCTGGGCCCCCGCCCGCCCCGACGTTGTCTCAGGCTTTAGGGCCCCCGCCCACCCCGACGTTGTCCGTGGGTCCCCCGGAGCGCACCCGCCACTTTCAAGGCCCCCAATGAGCCGCACACGGGCCGCTTCACCTACCTCAGCCGCCGCCGCTCCTCCCCGCCAGTCCGCTGCTCCTCACCACCTGTCCGCCGCTCCTCACCGCTCCTCCCCGCTCTCATGTCTGCCGCTCCTCCTCGCGCTCCTGTACGCCGCTCCTCCCCGCGATCCTGATGTCAGCAGCCGGCGCTACTTCCAAGGGACTACTTTTTTTTTATCGTAAATATTTTAAAGAACGTATATTTTATTTTTTTATATAGCCTATGTCCATCTGCAGACCCTGACAATTACAACGATGTATCGGGTGTTTGGATTGGTGCTGTGGTTCCTGAGTTTACCCGCCTCAAAGGTGCAAAGTTCTCTCTTTATAATAGTAGTATAGATATAGATATATATATATATATATATATATATATCCACTCGCAATTCCCCAATCACCTCCACTTTCGGTATCCAAGGAAAAAACGGCACACCAGGTGTATATTTTGCATAATACCATCCGGCTAGGTTATGTATGAATTAAGAGGAATCATGAATGAGTATCAATATATTTTTTATATAATTGTTCTAAAAATTCATGAATTAATGGATGCTGGATATATGTACCGTGTAATCCTCTGGAAGGGTATATCATCATGTCGATATAACATATCCGCTGAAAAAATAGTCTCATGGTTTAGACTAAGGAGTCGATTGTTAGATTTTCTTACCACTAAAACTACGTTGCCCAGAATGCTTAGCCGTTACTGATTAGTACTGAGAACGAAATTTTCGATCTATGGCGCCAAAACATAATGATTTATAATAATTTCTTTTCCTTCCGCCGTAATGAGTCTAGAACAATAGCGTGTAATGAACTAAAATTATAATGTGTTTGGCTTAAGTTACATGTGTAAAAAACGATCGTATTCTTTCCATGTTTATTACGTAGAAGAAGGACTGAAGGGGGGCTGAACATATGTTCTGTTTTAAAATGGTGGCTACTTGATAAAGGCTTCACGCCGAAACGCGTCGTCTTTGTTTGGAGAGTGCACATTAAATATTAATTGTGCCTGGACCCACCTGGTGTGCCTTTTTTTCCTTGGATACCGAAAGTGGAGGTGATTGGGGAATTGCGAGTGAAGTGTGGCGACTGCGGCCACCCACGGCACCAGCGTTGTGAGGCTGAGGATCGCTGAATGCAGTGGTGTTTGGGAGATACGTAATTCAACAGTGATTCCGGCCGTTTCCTGCATGCTGAAGAAGAGATTCGGGTAAGCCTGTTGCCGATGCATGTAAGGGTGTGGGAAGTAACGGGTCGCGTTGTGAAACGAGGGTCCGGAAATTGAACACATCCCGTATGCTAAAAGCACAGTGCCTCTGCCCGCGCGTATAATAACACGCACTTCGATTGTAAACGGAAATAAACGCGACTGCCGCGATTAAATCTAGCGGCGTGAGAAGGTCCACAGTTCTATGATGAGTGAATGGGAGAAAGCCAGGACAGTCAAAGCATTGTCTCTCTTCAGTGAAGAACAAGATATAGTTCAAAAAGGAGCCGGACTAAGTGCTGCCCCGACTAGTGGAGATCCTACCCTGAAGCAGAAATTAGCTCTATTTGAGAAACTGAGCAAACGTGAAATAAACAAGTGGTGGGAAGTAGCGTCTCTCACCAACTACGTGGAGGTGGGTAGAGTACCCAGAGGACTTAGGATCAGTATAGTCCTAACCTACGATAATCCAAACCAGGACTTACTTGCAGAATGGGCAGGTTTTATGGAAAAAACATGTAAGGGCATGTTGGAGATGCTAGTAAAGTATGCCCAGATCGATTTGGAGGCAACACGGAAAGCTTTAGCCGAATTGAGGAACGAGTTGGATCAATTGAAAACAGATAAAAGTGTGGAAAACTTTATGAAAACATTACCAAAAAAATTGCAGGAATACGAAGATACCATTAAACAAAAAAAGCAGAGGAAATTCCTAAAGGATAAGCGGGATTATGCGGAAGGACGCATACTGACATATGCCAAGAGATACGATTGGGCCCAAAAGAAATTGAGAGCTAATTGGCCAGGTAAAAAAGTGGCAACCGTATCAACAGGCTCAAGCTCGGAGGTGAGCGTGGAACTAAACGAACAAGGATCAGGGATCCCTTTAGGAGCACGTCCGCTGACTTTCCAGCAGGAATTCCAAATACTGAAGGAGAACAAGGAACAAACGACACAGAACAGACCGCAAACCAGGGGGCAAACCAAAGGCAGAGGAACAAAAAGAGGCAGAGGAAGAGGTCGCGTGACGGTAGAAGAAGACGACGACTAAAAAGAACGCGCAAAAAACAGGCCACCATGGGTAATTTTTCCAGGATGGTCCAACAGGAAAGTAAAACAGTCGTCAATCTCTCCGAACGTAACTTGACCAATACTGAAATTTCGATATTGCAACTAGGACTGTCCTTCTGCCCAAGTACTCTGTTCAATTATACCGATACCAGAATTGATTTGTTTTTGTTCATTCGAAAACTTAAATTAATGAAACTGTACAAGGTCCGAACCAAACCAAAAACATTTGCTACTAGGACAAATGATGACATCAGCATAAACCTGCAAGTTGATGATATGGATCTATTAAAAGACATGTACGAACTCGAAGTTGGGGACACTAACGAAAGGAATGACCATATAATTTTGCGACAATGTGGCATCATGAATAAAGAGGTAAAACACAGTGGACTACGTCTTAAAACTAAATTCAACCCCAATGTACCCTATGATAATATTGAAGCTTACAATTCAGCGATTATTGCAGATCTGAAAAAAACTATGAACAAATTCAGGAATTTACAAAGGGAAAATCTAACAAAAGAACAAAGAGTGGCACTAAAAACATTAGAGGATGACCAAAAAATTGTAATCAAGCCCTCCGATAAGGGGGGCAATGTGGTTATAATGAACTATACGGATTACCATCAAGAAGCAATGAGACAATTAAACGATACATCATGCTATGAACTAATTGATTGGGAGAAATATAAGAAAACCATCAGGGATTATCATACACTATTGGGTGAATGGTACCATATTGGGCTGTTAGACACGGACGAATATAAATTCTTAAGGAATGATCAGCCCCGTATTCCATGCATATATTTCTTGCCAAAGTTGCATAAGGATCCTGCTAGACCACCAGGGCGCCCGATTGTGTCCTCCAATGGGGGCTTATTAGAAAATACCTCCATTTGGATCTGTACCTTGCTGAGTATGTCCAAAATTTGAACTCCTACTGTAAAGACAGTTCTGATTTTTTGAAAAAATTGCATGGGATCACATGGGAAGACGGCTACATATTGATCAGTATGGACGTGTGTTCTTTATATACGTGTATTGATCAAAAGAAAGGTGTAGCTGCTTGTATGTATTTTCTGAGAAGTAGACACATTGACCACTGTGACCACAACAAAATGTTAGAGGCCATGATACTATACTGTTTAAGAGAGAATATCTTTCTCTATGAGAAATCCGTTTTCCGTCAGCGATCAGGAACCGCGATGGGAACTTGTTTTGCCCCCAGCCTAGCGAACTTGTTCCTAGGCTGGTGGGAGGAACAGCATGTATGGTGCAATGAATCGGAAATGTATACTGACCACATTATCATGTGGGTCAGATACATTGACGATTTGTTCATAATCTGGAATGGCCCCAAGACACAGGCGAGGAAGTACATTGAGTATCTAGGGACTAATGACTTGAATTTAAAATTCACATACACCATGAGTGAGACCTATTGTGAGTTCCTAGATATAGCAGTAGAAATCAAACAAAAGACTATTACAACTCGCCTATTCCGCAAGTCCACAGCGGGCAATGCAGTATTACATTGGGCGAGTCAACATCCAATACCGCTGAAGAACAGTATCACGTACGGCGAGCTATTAAGAGCTCGCCGCAATTGCAGCACAGACATAGACTTTGAGAGGGAAAAGGAAACAATGACTGGCCATTTCCTACAACGAGGCTATTCACCCCAAGTACTAACTAGGGCCCAACAAAAAGTGGGGACAGTCACACATGAGGAAGCTCTGTTTAAAATATCGTCAAGTACGTCTAAAAAAGAACAACTTTCCACGGGTAATACACCACCTGTCCCCCGTATGATTACCAACTTCAGTAGAGGGTCTCAAACACTTGAAAAAATAATGAAAGCACATTGGAATCTGCTGGTGGCAGACCCAATTATTGGGGCACATGTGGGAGTTAAACCCCAGATTACATACCGCAGAGCAAGGTCCCTGAAGGATAAATTAGTGCACAGTTACCCTCAGGAAACAGTCAAAACAAACTGGCTTAGACCCACTGGTTTTACCACCTGTGGGAGCTGCAAAGCGGACTGAAATGGAAAAAACTGCAAAGAATATACAATAGGAACTGGCCAAAAGAAACTGATCAAGCAGCAAATTAACTGTAATAGCGAATTCACTATCTACCTACTTGAGTGCCCATGTGGCCTCCAGTATGTAGGCAGTTCTAAACATCAATTAAAAGTACGAATTCTGCAACACCTCCGCGCAATCTCAAACAAGGATTTTAATTATCCTATGGCCCGACATTATGCGGAGAAGTATAATAGTAACAATTCAAGTCTAAGGTTCTGTGGAATTGATAGGGTCCCCAAGCACATCCGAGGTGGCAACCGGGAAACTCGTCTAAGAGTCCTTGAGTCTAAACACATTATAGACATAGACAGCAAAATCCCAAGGGGCCTTAACTATGGGGAAGAAATGTCCTCACATATTGGAACATGAAGATGAGACAATTCAGTAAAACTATCTGGAAGTGTGAGATGTGAGTTTCTGCACAAGTGCTGGAATACTTTTTAAATATACTATTTTTACCAACACACTGGGTAGAGGATATGCAAGGAATATGCAGGCTATACAAATCCGCACAGGGATATGTCCTACTTACACAATTGTGTTGACGTAGATGGGCAGGCTTGCCCATTTTATATATCCTGCATGATTATTCCATATTCAACCCGTGTATCTCTGGATAGGGGATCGATACATCACTATTATTATTTATTTAATCATTTAATTTTGCACATTGTTATTGGAACAAGAAAATAGGCACTTCTGCACTTTATTTCCCTTCCCATGCACTTATCACGATACTGCACTCGCATAGCAAAGGGCCACCGTATAGAATGTGTGGGCGCGCACGTTCTCACCAAGGCTAGCAAGGGAGCTCCTGTTTCTACTGACAAAATGTAAGAGACATAATACGTATGTGGTAATGAATTATTTCTGTATATTTTGCATAATACCATCCGGCTAGGTTATGTATGAATTAAGAGGAATCATGAATGTGTATCAATATATTTTTTATATAATTGTTCTAAAAATTCATGAATTAATGGATGCGGGATATATGTACCGTGTAATCCTCTGGAAGGGTATATCATCATGTCGATATAACATATCCGCTGAAAAAATAGTCTCATGGTTTAGACTAAGGAGTCGATTGTTAGATTTTCTTACCACTAAAACTACGTTGCCCAGAATGCTTAGCCGTTACTGATTAGTACTGAGAACGAAATTTTCGATCTATGGCGCCAAAACATAATGATTTATAATAATTTCTTTTCCTTCCGCCGTAATGAGTCTAGAACAATACCGTGTAATGAACTAAAATTATAATGTGTTTGGCTTAAGTTACATGTGTAAAAAACGATCGTATTTTTTCCATGTTTATTACGTAGAAGAAGGACTTAAATATGTTCTGTTTTAAAATGGTGGCTACTTGATAAAGGCTACACGTCGAAACGCGTTGTCTTTGTTTGGAGAGTGCACATTAAATATTAATTGTGCCTGGACCCACCTGGTGTGCCGTTTTTTCCTTGGATGCCGAAAGTGGAGGTGATTGGGGAATTGCGAGTGAATAATAGTATGGCGACTGCGGCCACCCACGGCACCAGCGTTGTGAGGCTGACGATCGCTGAATGCAGTGGTGTTTGGGATATATATATATATATATATATATATATATATATATATATTACCTACTGGCGGTCGCCAGTAGGTATATATAGTTAGGATTTTTTCTCTATGGGATTTTTGAAAATTCTATGTCTAATAACTTTGGCGTTTGTGGACGGAATTGGCTGAAATTTTCAGGAAAATGGCACATTTTGTTTCTGAGCAGCCCCTGAAAATTGGGGGGGGGTTCGTCCAGGGGGGGTCGAGAAAAAAGGGGGGTCCCAAAACGTGTTTTTAACATTGAGTTTTCCATAGGGCGGTTGGCCTCACTTTTAGCCCGAACGGCTGAATGGATTTGCACGAAACTTGGCAAAATTGTAGGGACTGGTAGCCCGATGTGCCTTTTGTAGGTCTCAATATATGTGCTACAGTGGATTTTGAGAAATTAACGTTCAAAAAAAGATATATATCTGTAACAGCGGACCGGGCAGCGCTCCGGTTCGCGGACTTTTCGCGCAACGGAGCTTTGTGAAGCGAAGCTGATTGGTTCTCTGGCGTCTCTGAACATTCCAAACAGTCCGTAGCGGCCGCCATCTTGTCTCTCGGTAGGATCGAGAGACAAGAGGAGGCCAAAGCGAAGGGGCAAATGACCATAAGGGGGTATAGTAGATCCTCGCTGACCCCCTAGGTTTGATGTGGAGGTTTTAAAAGGGCTCGCGGGGCAAAAAAAAAAATAATAATAATAATCGAACGGCTGAATGGATTTGCACGAAACTTGGCAAAATTGTAGGGACTGGTAGCCCGATGTGCCTTTTGTAGGTCTCAATATATGTGCTACAGTGGATTTTGAGAAATTAACGTTCAAAAAAAGATATATATCTGTAACAGCGGACCGGGCAGCGCTCCGGTTCGCGGACTTTTCGCGCAACGGAGCTTTGTGAAGCGAAGCTGATTGGTTCTCTGGCATCTGTGAACATTCCAAACAGTCCGTAGCGGCCGCCATCTTGTCTCTCGGTAGGATCGAGAGACAAGAGGAGGCCAAAGCGAAGGGGCAAATGACCATAAGGGGGTATAGTAGATCCTCGCTGACCCCCTAGGTTTGATGTGGAGGTTTTAAAAGGGCTCGCGGGGCAAAAAAAAATAATAATAATAATAATCGAACGGCTGAATGGATTTGCACGAAACTTGGTAAAATATTAGGGACTGGTAGCCCGATGTGCCTTTGCTAGGTCTCAATATATGTGCTCCAGTGGATTTTGAGAAATTAACGTTCAAAAAAAGATATATATCTGTAACAGCGCTCCGCTTCGCGTAACGGAGGTTTGCGAAGCTGATTGGTTCTCCGGCGTCTGTAAACATTGCAAACAGTCCGTAGCGGCCGCCATCTTGTCTCTCGGTAGGATCGAGAGACAAGAGGAGGCCAAAGCGAAGGGGCAAATGACCATAAGGGGGCATAGTAGATCCTCCTTGACCTCTTAGGTTTGATGTGGAGGTTTTAAAAGGGCCCCGCGAGGCAAAAAAAAAAAAATAATAATAATCGAACGGCTGAATGGATTTGCACGAAACTTGGCAAAATTGTAGGGACTGGTAGTCCGATGTGCCTTTGCTAGGTCTCAATATATGTGCTCCAGTGGATTTTGAGAAATTAACGTTCAAAAAAAGATATATATCTGTAACAGCGCTCCGCTTCGCGGAGATAAAATTATATCTGTATTACCTAGCTGTTGCTAACACCAGTTAGCGACGGCTAGTAGGAGATAGCGACCATCTTGGGCCCCACTTTGCATGTGAGTGATATTTATCACTAATGACATGCAAAGTGGGCATGCCAAGATGTTAGCGACTGGAAACAGTCGCTAACATCGCTATCTCCTATTATCAACTTTTGGAAATATTCGCGATAAGCGCGAATATCTCCAAAAGCTAGCACCTGCCCTGAGCAGTTCTAAGGCATGTTATCCAATGGGAGGTGGATAACATGGCTAAGAGCATTAGCTCGATAATGCATGAATATCGCTGAGTTTTCAGCGATATTAATGCATTGCGGTCGTTTTTTATCGTATTTGCGATAAACCTTGATAATAGCAAGGTTTATCTGCGATAATTTCTGACGATGCTTAGCGGTAAAAAAATCGTTGCTAAGCATCGTTAGGGATAAATATCGCTTAACTTTGGTAATATGCCCCAACGTCTGTTAACGTTCGATTCGAAGGAAATCAGGAAGTGTTGAAAAGATTGTCTGCGCCATCTTGCCTTTTTTCAAATGCCACACTTTTGTCGTGCACGGCAGCAATTTTAGATGCCTTGACCAGACCCACTCTCTGCACGCTGTCGATCCTTAGCATGGCTCCCCACCCTCGCAAGCATCTCCCCCAGGCAGTGGTCACCCCCGCTCTCTGTCTTATGCATGGGTAATAAACCACCCCCCATCTGCGCTGCTCTTCCCTGAGAATCACACCCTGTGCCCGCCCGACACCTCCCTTTCGCCCTATTCACTACCGCACCCTCTGACACTCCTTTTCCTCTGTGTCCGATTGTCCAGGCCGGTCCTAGGGTATCAGCTAGCCCTGCAGATGTAGTTTATGGCCCCAGCTGTAAAGAATCACCCCTCTTCAAAGGAGTTATAGTAGATCAAGGCCCACACTCGATGAGATCCGTCACAGCAGACGCGTTCCTATTATCTGAAAACCATCCTGTATTGTGATTGGGGAGGGGACCGAGCCTGAAGCGGAAGATTCCAGGGATGACTCTTTGTACATCAAAGTTTTTACAATTATGTGTCACATTAAAAATATATAGCACTCCAACAAAGTAGTAAGATTATAAAACTTTAATAACTTATAAATATATACAAGAAAACAAAAACAGTAATAACATATAAACATTTTTAGGGAAAAACAACGAAGTAGCGGTCGGCTGTGCGAATAGTCCCAACGCAGCACAACGTCCAGATTTCTGGCGTGGGGCGTCGCGGGGGGTGGGTCATCAGTAGCAAACTGTTGTGCGAATAGTTCCAAGGCAGCAGAACGATGGCACCAAGGTGATGTCCAGTAAGTTGCCGCACTGGTTTTGGTATCCTACAATGCTGCTCCGAATAACGGCGTGGGGCGCCCCGGGGGAGGCGGCGTGAACGGGCCTCTCTAGCTGGAGTGTCATCTGTTGTAGTGGGGCGCCCCTTTACCGTTTCAGTTGCCATTCCGTCCGTTTTTGGTCCACTGTGTCAAAAGCCGCAATTCAGCTGAGTTGCGCCCACTCTTGCGGTGCAGCTATAGGCGGCTGTCACAGGACTCTCAAAATGGCGGCAGGCTCTTTTCTTTTTGGGCCTGGTCCACTGAAATGGCCCTGGGACACCTTGGAAATCGGACGCTTGTCTGCTAGGTCTTGGACCCCATTCTCGAAAGCGTCCCCTCCGCCTTGAGGATTTATCAAAAGTTTTGGGGGCCCCCGACTCCTGTAGGCTTCTGGTGGGGAGCGGTTGCCATGATTGCTCGCGGAATGACCACGACGGAGCTACGAGATGGTGGTGCTCTCATGCTGAAGCCAGCTTCAGTCTGAAACATCCAGAAACAAGGTGGGGCTTTCATCGTTTGGGAAAAAAAAAGTTTTCATCCAATGAAAAGTGTTGTTTTTAGGTCATATGATCAAGCCTTCCATCATTAGGAAACCAAAAGTAAAATGAACCAATGAAAAGTTTTATAAACAAGTCACATGACCTGTTATGCGGCATAGGGTATAAAATGCGGAGAAAATACGTTGGCACGTGAGGCGGCGTCAGTAGCGGACCGATGTGCGAATAGGCCGAAGGCAATACAACGCGCCAAGATCCGGATGGCACCGAGGTGGTGTCCAGCAAGTTGCAGCACTGGTGTGGCCATTCTACAATGCTGAAAGTCGGCGTGGGGCACCCCGTTGGCCTGTGAGTTTGCGTCAGTAGCGGACCGATGTGCGAATAGGCCGAAGGCAGCACAACGCGCCAAGATCCGGATGGCACCGAGGTGGTGTCTAGTAAGTTGCCGCACTGGTGTGGCCATCCTACAATGTTGAAAGTCGGCGTGGGGCGCCCCGTTGGCCTGTGAGATGGCGGCAGTAGCGGACCGATGTGCGAATGGGGCCAAAGGCAGCGCAACAATATTTTCGGAATAGAAGACACCACAAGGCGCTGAGATGCCAAGATCCGGATGGCACCGAGGTGGTGTCTAGCAAGTTGTGGCACTGGTGTGGCCATCCTACAATGGTAAACGTCGGCGTGGGGCGCCCTGTTGGCCTGTGAGATGGTGTCAGTAGCGGACTGATGTGCGAATGGGGCCAAAGGCAGCGCAACAATATTTTCTGACTGACACCACAAGGCGCTGAGATGCCAAGATCCGGATGGCACCGAGGTGATGTCTAAGTTGCGGACCGATGTGCGAATGGGGTCAAAGGCAGCGCAACAATATTTTCTGTATGGAAGATACCACTAGGCGTTGAGATGCCAAGATCCGGATGGCACCGAGGTGATGTCTAGCAAGTTGCTGTACTGGTGTGGTCATCCTACAATGCTGAAAGTCGGCGTGGGGCGCCCCATTAGCCTGTGAGATGGCGTCAGTAGCGGACCGATGTGCGAATAGGCCGAAGGCAGCACAACGCGCCAAGATCCGGATGTCACCGTGGTGGTTTCATAGTTGAGAGGCACTTCATCTGCAGTGGGGCGCCGAGATCCGGATGGCACCGAGGTGATGTCTAGCAAGTTGCTGTACTGGTGTGGTCATCCTACAATGCTGAAAGTCGGCGTGGGGTGCCCCATTAGCCTGTGAGATGGCGTCAGTAGCGGACCGATGTGCGAATAGGCTGAAGGCAGCACAACGCGCCAAGATCCGGATGTCACCGTGGTGGTTTCATAGTTGAGAGGCACTTCATCTGCAGTGGGGCGCCGAGATCCGGATGGCACCGAGGTGATGTCTAGCAAGTTGCTGTACTGGTGTGGTCATCCTACAATGCTGAAAGTCGGCGTGGGGCGCCCCATTAGCCTGTGAGATGGCGTCAGTAGCGGACCGATGTGCGAATGGGGCCAAAGGCAGCGCAACAATATTTTCTGAAGAGAAGACACCAAGAGGCGCTGAGATTCCAAGATCCGGATGGCACCGAGGTGGTGTCTAGCAAGCTATGCAGTTGAGTTGTGTGCGCACTTGCGGCGAATAGGTCGAAGGCAGCATAACAATGTTTTCTGAATAGAAGACACCACAAGGCGTTGAGATTCGGTTACCACCGAGGTGATGTCTAGCAAGTTGCCGCACTGGTGTGGCCATCCTACAATACTGCTCCGAATAACGGCGTGGGGTGCCCGAAGGGGGGGGGGGCGGCGTGAACGGGCCTTCCTAGGTGGAGGCTCGTCTGCTGTAGTGGGGCGCCCTTTACCGTTTCAGTTGCCATTCAGCTGAGTTTCGGCTGCTCTTGATGCTACAGCGACAGGCGGCTGCAACAGGACTCTCAAAATGGCGGCCTGTTCTTTGGATTTGGGCCTGGTCCACTAAAATGGCCCTGGGACACCTTAGAACTCGGACGCTCGATTTTTTTTTCCTTTCCTGTACATGCAAAAAAAGGTAAATGCCCGGTACGTTACACGCTTCATCTGCCACGATGAACTCTCCAGAGGAACCGAAAAAAAATATAGTTATGGTAACTATACCATGCATCGTCATATGGAGAGGTGGCACCAATTAATTATAGTGCTGCATAAAAGAGAGATTTGGAGGAGAACCCCTGACCTGCTAGTACATTCATCAAAGAAGTGGCACTGACAGCATCAGAGGGAAGGGAAACGGTCCCAAATATTTAGAAGAACTTTGGAAAGATTAAAATGACATGTTTAGATTGTGGCAAATTAATTTCATGTGGACAGATGAGTGTTACTCTAATAAATACAGCATATGAACATCATCATAGTCGATGGTTGGTAGAGACATTTTGACTATATCCTGGACCTGCCCGTCCTCGCCCAAAATGGCGCCGGAATAAATGGGACTCGTAACTCCTTGTTGTGTACTGGTTGCAGAACCTTGAAATCACGAGATACGTATGCAGTTTTGAAGCACATGGCGGGCGGGGACGAGAATTGATTGAATATTTCGACATCCCTATTGATATTAAGTTCTGATGTGTTATTGATTACTGTACTATTGAAAGTTCGAATTAACGTCACCCATGGTACTTGCCCGCAAATGTATATCTAGATAATTTTATTGTAACTGGCCCTGTCATATTTTAATTATAAAATGTACGTCCACCGATTCCGTAACTGTTAGACACCTTAGTTCTTGCAACCTAATGGCCCGCCCGTTACGTTCCTCTACAGTGTAAATGTCTACTCATCATATACGATTACAGTTTGCTCCGTGGCCGGCCCACGTGGTTATAGGCTCGTATTTGTATAATGAAATTTTCACAATAAAGGTTTTTAAAAGAAAACATGGTAGTAGTATATACATTGGTAAAGTTTTTAATAATAGTCACTGTTTTAGAATCATTAAAAGGCAAGTGAAATAAAGCAGACCAATTACATGAAGGGTAAAAGGTATAATACGAAGGAACGCAGTAAAGATAAATGGTCAAGGGCTGTTGTGTTTTCTATTCCTGCAACATAAAGTGATCGATAAGAATCTCATATTCAGGCGTATCGGCGACTAAGACATCAGGTCGACCCTCTTTTGCTCAACGGCTCCGTCATGGGACGAAGAAACGCTCTTTTTCTCGAAAAAAGAATATATTTTACTTGCAGGACAGTTGTAAATTTTCCGGGAAAGTACATTAGCCTGGAACATTATAACATATATTTAAGAAAAAATAATGTTCGGAAGTAATAAAAAGCGTAATTTTTAGGTCATATGACCAAGCCTTTCATCATTAGAATAAGAAAAGTAAAATGAACCAATGAAAAGTTTTATTAACAAGTCACATGACTTGTTATGCTTACGTTACGCGCTGCGCGCCCCGGATGACTTCCGGATGCGCTAACGCGGCGCGTCATATGACGCATTACGCGACAACGCAGGTCCAGAATATAGTCAAAATGTCTCCACCAACCAGCGGTCGGAACACAACCCCTTTCAGCAGGCTAAATAGTTCTGTTAAATGACAACAGAAGGGACAGGCAACAAGAACCATTAGTCAAAGAGGGGAGGGCTAGTTCTTCTCTACCGGGTGACATTGGGGCGCTACCGGAACTGATCGAATTGGTAGTCTACAGTGTTTCTGGATGTTTCAGACTGAAGCTGGGGTTAGCATGAGAGCAGTACCATTTCGTAGCTCCATCGTGGCCATTCCGCAACCAATCATGGCAGCCGCTCTTTATCGTTATTTTGGGCGGGGTGGGTGGCGGAGCCGAGCTGTTTTGCAGCCATCATTGTGTGGAGTTCAGTTAATTTCACTAGTTTTGTATTTGTCATGAGGGGTTGTTCCTAATGTTTCTATTTTAGCGAGGTAAAAAAGAGATCCCGTTAATGGCCTACTGATTTTGCTCGATTCCTTTTCTTTTTTTTTTACACGATTTTTCGTTATCTGCAAAGACTAAACAGAGTATTGCGACTCTGTGTTTGTTTGTAAATAGAGAATGAACCAAAGAGAACCAATTCTAAAACAGTAAATACTTGGATAACAATCAATCAAATGGAGAGAGAAGCAGGCACGACGTATTACAACGGGGGCAAAGGCCTGCGTTAACTACCCTTCACTATGTGCAAAGAGAGAGTACTCCTAATAGAAATGAGGGGGGGGGGACACCATTCAAAGCAGATCAGTGTGCATAAACACGAAAATGTTTTCACTTACCACGTACTTGACATTCGACAGCTTATGATATTTGCTATTAAAAAAACATTGAAATTCACTGAAAAAACCATAGGTTATAGACCATATATAGTTAGGAATTAGCATTTACAAAACCTTGAAAATTCACTGAAAAAACCATAGGTTATAGACCATATATAGTTAGGAATTAGCATTTAAAAAACCTTATTTTACTCACACAAAACCATTGAAATTCCATATATAGTTAGTTGCACTAACTATATATCGCGCACCCGCAATCCACTGCTGATGATGTCACATATTACATCATTCATGACATGGTCAGTGACATCACTGATGACATCACTGATGACATCTCAAATGACATCACTGATGACATCACTGATGACATCTCATTTGACATCAATGACCACATCACTGATGATATCATTCATGTGACAATACAATGCATCTCCTCATATTTTAATATAACCTCTGTTTCACCCAGTGTTAAATACAGAGTATAATTTTTGAAACCATTGACACACCAATACTAGTTACTACATATGTACTCACTGATTCCTACGTCTACACACACATTCACTCATTCACCCATACAATCATTCATACATACAATCACTCATCTTTACAACACTATCATATGCACTCATACATCTATACAGACACTCACACTCTGCCACTCATCCATGGAGTTACTCACACACCTAGTCAGTCCTGTAAAGAATCAATCACACTTCCATTTTCTTGTTTATACAGTTAAACATAGAGCTCCTTATATTTTCAAACATATACTAACACATACTTACCTTGTTATACAATCATTGATATAAGTACACATTGATCTGCACAGAGTCACACACCTCCCAGCCAGCCACACACACACTCAGTCTCCCATACAAATACTTGGACAATCAATCAATAACCCATATAGTTACTCATATAGCTATTGATCAACACATGCAACAGTTTACAGAACAATAGACATAATGATGCACAAATTAAGACAGTTTAGTCACTAACCCATGCACTCAGTGAGACACATTTAATCACTCACTCATACAGTCAGTCATGCACCTACTAAATCCTTCATCCAGACACTTCTACATCCACTCATTCTTCAATATGTAAGACATATTTTAACTTTACAGAAACATACAGTCACTGGATGTTGTCATCAGTGATGTCATTTGAGATGTCATCAGTGATGTCATCAGTGATGTCACTGACCATGTCATGAATGATGTAATATGTGACATCATCAGCAGTGGATTGCGGGTGCGCGATATATAGTTAGTGCAACTAACTATATATGGAATTTCAATGGTTTTGTGTGAGTAAAATAAGGTTTTTTAAATGCTAATTCCTAACTATATATGGTCTATAACCTATGGTTTTTTCAGTGAATTTTCAAGGTTTTGTAAATGCTAATTCCTAACTATATATGGTCTATAACCTATGGTTTTTTCAGTGAATATATATATAGATAGATATTTTATAAAAATAAACGCCGCACTCAAGAACTGTAAATCACTGATTTATTCGGCAAACTCCACAGGCAGTCTGTCACACCGACGCGTTTCGGGCACACGCCCTTTCTCACGGTAGGTGGCACTACTTTTTTCTCTGTTTATCAAGGCTTTGCGATTCAAACCCATCCCATGGATTTCTGGGATTGGTAGTTTTTGTATATCCATAACACATGACACCTTTTGTGACAGTAATCAATCATGATTTTGTACTAACATTGCAGGACACATTTTTATATAATGCAACTGCACCTCATTATGTAAGTTTATCGACTTTAAATTGCAGGTATAGTACCTCTTCAATCAAGATTTTAACATATTGGTGCATTTGTATTTCAACCGATTTGCCAACCCTCATTGTGTACTTTTTTGTGTACTTTTACGTATTTTATATATAAGGTCTAAACAGGAAGCCCCAAATTAAAGCAAAGCCACACGAATTTCAGATCAGCACGTTTATTTGCATCCATTTCACTGCTCGCTCCTTGACAGCTTTCAGAGCAATCTTTGAACATGTAAAGCCTGACGCGTTTCAGGAAATAATCCTTTCTTCAGAGGCATTGTTCAGGAAGGGCTGGAAGAGCAGTTTTTGGCCGCGTCTGCTCATATAATCACTGGCACCTGCCACAGTGGGCGTGGCTAAATCGCAAAGCCTTCTGTGCCTTGTAGTACGCTGGCCCTCTTCCCACAGTGGGGCCACTCAACAGTCCTTGCAATTGGAACCAAGTATTCACCAAGTGGAGTAAAGTAAAGCACTGTAAGCCGTCAGATTACGCTTTGCAGCAGTGAATTCGTGCTCAAGGCAGCACCACCTGCATTGGAGCTGCTCTTGTCTTCGTTCCGTCTTTGCAAGCCCCTTCTCAGAGCCTGCACGAACCCTTCGTAAGGTGGGCCTCGCTTCTCGACGGGGCAAACAGCCGATATCCATAAAGTCTAAACAGGAAGCCCCAAATAAAAGCAAAGCCACACGAAGTTCAGATCAGCACGTTTATTTGCATCCATTTCACTGCTCGCTCCTTGACAGCTTTAGAGCAATCTTTGAACATGTAAAGCCTGACGCGTTTCAGGAAATAATCCTTTCTTCAGAGGCATTGTTCACGAAGGGCTGGAAGAGCAGTTTTTGGCCGCGTCTGCTCATATAATCACTGGCACCTGCCACAGTGGGCGTGGCTAAATCGCAAAGCCTTCTGTGCCTTGTAGTACGCTGGCCCTCTTCCCACAGTGGGGCCACTCAACAGTCCTTGCAATTGGAACCAAGTATTCACCAAGTGGAGTAAAGTAAAGCACTGTAAGCCCTCAGATTGCGCTTTGCAGCAGTGAATTCGTGCTCAAGGCAGCACCACCTGCATTGGAGCTGCTCTTGTCTTCGTTCCGTCTTTGCAAGCCCCTTCTCAGAGCCTGCACGAACCCTTCGTAAGGTGGGCCTCGCTTCTCGACTGGGCAAACAGCCGATATCCATAAAGTCTAAACAGGAAGCCCCAAATAAAAGCAAAGCCACACGAAGTTCAGATCAGCACGTTTATTTGCATCCATTTCACTGCTCGCTCCTTGACAGCTTTCAGAGCAATCTTTGAACATGTAAAGCCTGACGCGTTTCAGGAAATAATCCTTTCTTCAGAGGCATTGTTCACGAAGGGCTGGAAGAGCAGTTTTTGGCCGCGTCTGCTCATATAATCACCGGCACCTGCCACAGTGGGCGTGGCTAAATCGCAACGCCTTCTGTGCCTTGTAGTACGCTGGCCCTCTTCCCACAGTGGGGCCACTCAACAGTCCTTGCAATTTGAACCAAGTATTCACCAAGTGGAGTAAAGTAAAGCGCTGTAAGCCCTCAGATTGCGCTTTGCAGCAGTGAATTCTTGCTCAAGGCAGCACCACCTGCATTGGAGCTGCTCTAGTCTTCGTTCCGTCTTTGCAAGCCCCTTCTCAGAGCCTGCACGAACCCTTCGTAAGGTGGGCCTCGCTTCTCGACTGGGCAAACAGCCGATATCCATATAGTCTAAACAGGAAGCCCCAAATTAAAGCAAAGCCACACCTAGTTCAGATCAGCACGTTTATTTGCATCCATTTCACTGCTCGCTCCTTGACAGCTTTCAGAGCAATCTGCGGCCGGCGCGACTTCCAAGGGACTACTTTTTTTTTAATCGTAAATATTTTAAAGAAAGTATATTGTATTTTTTTATATAGCCTATGTCCATCTGCAGACCCTGAAAATTACAACGATGTATCGGGTGTTTGAATTGGTGCTGTGGTTCCTGAGTTTACCCGCCTCAAAGGTTCAAAGTTCTCTCTTTATAATAGTAGTATTGATATATTGGCCAAGTTGTATTGAAGAATGAGTGGGTGTATAAAAACCTTTACTTTTTAATATGCATACATATATATATATATCCTACTGGTGGTCACCATTAGGTAGTTATAGTTAGGACCATGTTTCCACAGGGAAAGCATTTTTGACTTGAGGATATGTTTGCCGTTGGTTGACGCATCTTCACCAGATTTTTCAAAAACAGTGCACCACTAATAGTAGTGTGCATGGAAAGTTTTGGGGTGATCCGTCAAGTGGGTGTCAAGAAAAAGGGGGTAAAATAAGTGTGTTTCCCATGGTAATTCCCATAGGGATTTTGAACATGACTACAGTCCAAACTGTTGGATGGAATTACACCAAGTTTGGTAGAAAGCTAGCTCTTGGTCCAGAAAGAGTGCTTTTTGTTATTTGATGTAAATCTGTTCACTAGTTTTAGAGTTGTTATATTAAGTCCAAATTTGCATGTATAGGGACACGGATCCTCTGAGAATCTAACAGTCCCTGTGTTGATACCTGATTGGATGCTAACACTTCAACCAGAAAGTGTTGGCAGCCATCATGGGACTTGGACTCAGCAGAGTCCCAAAATAAAAGACAAAAAAAAATAAACTGCCTGCCTCCTCCCTGGGACGGGCCACGCACTAAAACAAACTTCAGGAGGGTCACACAGCCCTCTTCCTGAGGCTGCAAGAGTCCTGGAGACCACCACCTCTCTGGGGCTTTGTGAAAGTACCACAGGAACCCCAGGTCTTTTGCTTGGCGGCAAGTGAGGTCAAACCCTAACTGCTCCCAGGAGTTGTCAAAATGCTTCTGCTTGCGGGGAAATGGAGTTTTCATCTGTCCAGTGGGCAGGGAAACAGATTAAAGGATTGCTCCCATACAGAGGGAGCTGCATGTTTAGCTGCTCCCTGTGTGCAGGAGCAATGCCAGGGTCCGCGGGGGTAATAAGGCTACTCGGTGGTGTGGGTAGAAATGAGCAAAAAGAGGAAAAATCAAAGTAATAAACGAGCAGAAAGAGAAAAAATAAAGGTCAGAAACGAGCTGAAAGAGGAAAAATAACTGGCAGAAATGAGCTGAAAGAGGAAAAATAAAGATCAGAAATTAGCAGAAATAAGCAAAATAAAGTCAAAAACTAGCAGAAATTAGAAAAATAACAGGCAGAACGACCAGGGAAAGGTGAACATAGAGGATAAGAAAAAGGTAAAAAACCAAGCAGAAAGCAAGCAGAGAAGAAGATAGAATGGGATGTCATTTGAGAAGTCATCAGTGATGTCATTATTGATGTCACTGACCAAGTGATGAGTGATCTAATATGTGAGGTCTTAAGCAGTGCATTGCGGGGGGCATAAGTCATTGTTACCTCAGTTAACTATAGCTGCTGAATTTTAATGGTTTTGTACGAGTGAAATCTCAGCCTAACTATAACGTCCTTGTAACCTTTAGTTTTGTCAGTGAATTTCTAAGGGGTTTTTAAAATTCTATTTCCTAGTTATAACATCCCTGTAACCATTAATTTTTTGGGGAATATATATATATATATTTTTTATTTTTTATTTTTTTATTTATTTATTTTTTCCACTGAAAAATATAAAGGTTATAGTGACATTATAGTTAGGTGGAAATTTCAGGGACAACGTAATGTTCTAACCTAAAACAACATTGAAATTCACCAGATATAGTTACCTCTAGTAACTATAACTTGGGCCCTAAAGTAACTATAACTTGTGACCCACCATGCACAGTCTTGTCATTAATTATGTCATTTCAGATGTTGCAGTGATGTCATCAGTGGTGTTAGAGAACATGTCATGAGTTATGTGATATGTGGCACAGGGTCAAGACTGATTTGCTTATAGCTGGGTCTGAACTGAGGTGGTGAAGTGAGCTAAAGAACGATGATGGGTTCAACCCAGATCTGTGACTGGGAGTGAGTGTCTGAAAAGTTTCCGCGCTCCGTCCATCATCTCCTTGTGTTTACTTTGTTTGCCCTAAGTTGGCAGGGTATGCCCAGATGTGGGCCCCTTGCCCACTTTGCCATTGGATTCCAGCTAGCCTGGCTGATGTAGGGGTTTACAGCAAAACCGGTCCCAGGATGCTTGCTTACAGTTCAGGGAAGACCTGGCTTGGTAGTTTGGGCAGGACTGTTCCCATGACCTCACTCCCGACCGACCTGCACCTGACCCAAGACCACCTCTCCTTCAGGAAGAAGCTCAAGACCTGGCTGTTCGAGCAGTAACGGCACCCCCCCCCCACCCAGCGCCTTGAGACCCTACGGGTGAGTAGTGCGCTCTATAAATGACCTGATTGATTGATTGATTGATGAGGCACAAGGTCAAGGCTGATTTGCATATAGCTGGGTCTGCACTGAGGTGGCGATGTGAGCTAAAGAACGATGATGAATCCAACTCATATCTGTGACTGGGGTGAGTGTCTGAAAAGTTTCATTGCTCGGTCCATTATCTCCTTGTGTTTGATATGTGAGATAAATAGCAGTGTGTGGTGATGGCACAAGTTATAGTTTCTTTATGGCACGATTTATAGTTACTACAGATGAATATAACTGGTGAATGTCAGTATTTGTTTCAGTTTAAAATGTTAGGTTGTCACTGAAATTTACACTTAACTATAACATCACTTTAACCTTTGTTTTTTTCAGTGAATTTCTAGGGTTTTTTAAATGTAAAGGACTATTTTTTTATCACACGTAAAGTCAAACTCCTGCCATGCACAGCTCTACTGCCGGAGCCTGGAAGATCTGTGTAATCTAAGGGGCAGCTGTTCTGTCTAAAGCCTGCAAATGTGAGATCTCTCTAAATTCCCATTGCCCAGCCTTCCTCTTTTACACAGACTTTTGGTTATAGTGTATGACTTTGTCTTCATGGAAAGGGCAGAATGGGAAAATTAGAGAAAGTGAATGGTACATGGGAAGGAAGATGTTTTATACTTTTTACAATATCATGAAGCTGTCATACCCAGATTACTTTAAAGGACTGCATGACATTTTAGTCAATTTAGTAAGGAGGTTGTGCGATAAAATACATATTAATTTTCTAAACTTGCTCGAGAGAAGCAATGCCTCCAAGATCTGACCCAAAACTATTGGTTATTGAATATTCTATTTGAGAGCGTCATTGACTGAGGGCATTTCATGCCTGCATATCTCTCTATGGTCCATCTAGAGCTTT
This sequence comes from Lissotriton helveticus, assembly GCF_964261635.1. Lineage (NCBI taxonomy): Eukaryota > Metazoa > Chordata > Amphibia > Caudata > Salamandridae > Lissotriton > Lissotriton helveticus. The sequence continues at coordinate 1,036,242,203 of NC_136070.1, forward strand.
AAGTGAATCCCCTTGAAGATTCCTTGCTCAGAAGCTGGTATTCCATCTTGGTTTTAGATGCTCTATATACCAGAGTGTTTGGGAGAATCTTCCCATTTAATGATATCACTTCCCAGTGGATCCTGGCCACCCAAGGGCTCGGATTGACCTTGGTTTGATCCGTTCCATTTGTGGTCACTAGACCCAGCCACACATGTGGTGCAGCGTTTACATTGGCACAAGTGGAGTAATGCTAGGTGGTAGGAATTTGGTGGATTCCTGTGGATTCAAGAAGTTTCCATCACAGAAATGCAAGGAAAGTTTGAGGTATGCATGGGATTTTGGATAAAGAAAACATAATGGGTTCCACACACGGCAATCCACCGTGGACTCCCCTATTTGTCTAGTTTGGAAAAATGTACAGGTTTGCTATGCTTCCCTAGGTGCTACCTGAGTTACAGCCCAAAATCTACAGCTACCCACTTTGCAAAAAATGGGTCCGCTTTCAGTGGAGAAATGTGATGTATCCATATTGGGTTTTGGGCTGTTTCCTATTGTGGGCACTAGGACTACCCCCACAAGTGCTGGACCATTTTTGTTAGAAGACATGGTGGAATGCTGGATGGAAGAAAGGTTTGTGGCTCCCTAAGATTCCAGAACTTTCCATCACAGAATTGGGAGGAAAAAGTGTCTTTTAGTCAAAGTTTGAGGTTTGCAAGGGATTCTGGGTAAAACAACCTAGCGAGAGCCATGCAAGTCACCCCATCCAGGATTCCCCTCGGTGTCTAGTATTTTAAAAATGTTCAGGTTTTCTAGGTTTCCCTAGGTGCCGGCTGAACTATGGCCCAAAATCCACAGCTAACCACTTTGCAAAAAACTGGTCAGTTTTGAGTGGAAAATTGTGATATATCCATGTTTTGGGCCATTTCCTGTCACAGGCACTAAACCTACCAATACAAGTGAGGTACCATTTTTATCAGAAGACTTAGGAGAATGCTGGGTAGTAGAAATTTACCTGCACATTCCACAACTTTCCATCACAGAAATGTGTTTTTTTAGTTAATGTTTGAGGCTTGTAAGGAATTCTGGGTAAAACAACCTGGTGCGAGCCACACAAGTCACCCCATCCTGGATTCCCCAAAGGTTTCTGTTTTTAAAAAATTTAACAGGTTTGCTAGGTTTCCCTAGGTGCTGGCTGAGCTAGGGCGCAAAATCGACTTCCACTAATTTTTCAAGAAAAGGGTAGTTTTGAGTGGAAAAATGTAATGTATGCAAGTTGCATTTTGGGCTGTTTCCTGTCACAGGCATTAGGCCTACCCTCACAAGTGAGCTACCACTTTTATCAGAAGACATGCAGGAGCATAGAATAGTACAATATTTGCAATTACCAATTGCATTTTGCAGCATTTGTACCTTTCAAATGTAAGCCAGTGCGTCAGAAAGAAGACATTTTGAAAAATACCTGCTAAATCATATGCTCATACGGGTACCCACAAATTCAGAGATGTACAAATAACCGATTCAGAAAGGCTATCCGAATCGGTTGTTCTGACACGGATCGGCTGTCGGAATCTGACTCTGGGGGCCCGTAACAGGCCCCACTTTACCCGGAGCCTTCCGAATGGGTCCCGTTGGGGTACCCAAGGGACTGCCTTTTCAGACCATGCACAGTATGGCAGGTACTGCACGGATTTCCCCACCCACCCCTTTCTTCAATTGGAGCCTGTGTATTCAGTCAGAACACAGGCTCCCATTGACTTTCAATGGGAGTCAGACCGAATAGTATCCAGAACCATCCTAATCAGTCATTCGACCTCCTCGAATCCGATTTGTTTGGAAACCATTCCGAGACCAATTTGGTTGGAATGCTTTCTGACTGACATTGTAATGAAGCCCTTAGTACACAATGAAAAACCATTGCACAGTGGCGCTCAGTTGTTGGTTCTGGGTACCTCGGGTTCTTGGAGAGCCTACAAAGCCTAGATTTACCCACAACAAAAAGGGTCTAGCAAACGTAATGGTACATTGCTTTTGGAAATCGGCCACCGTGACAAAAAAGTTATAGATAAAAACATTGTCAAAAATGCCTGTTTTTTCCTACTAATTTTCAATATGTCTTTATTTCAACAGTCAGTTCCTTTGGGAAAACCTTGAGGATATACACATTTGACCCCTTGCTGAATTCGGAATTTCATCTACTTTTCAGAAATATATAGCTTAACTGGATCACCCATGGGTTTCACACTGGTTTCTACCACAAACTGGAAGTAGGAGAGGGGTTGGCCTAACGGCTAAGGCGCTCGACCTGGGACCTGGGAAACTAGGTTCAAGTCTCGGTAACGACGCCAAAAACCCCCTGTGATTCTGGGCAAATCACTTAATCTCCCCGTGCCTAAAATGAAAGTGTGTCCTCATGTAATGTAACTGGTGCTATGTAAAGCGCTCTGATAACTGATTCGGTTCGGTTCTAGTTCGCGCTATATAAAACTCTGCAAAAAAAAAAAAAAAAAAGTAGTTTGAAAGTACAAAAAATAGAAAAAATAGGCTATTTCAGTAAAAGAAAAAGCCAAAACTGTGGTAAAACATTGCCTTTATGATTCCGCTCTGCATGTTCCTGAAAGCTGGTAGATGGTGACTTTAGCACATGAAACTGTTCATTGATGCAGTTTTAATGAAAAAAAACAGACACTTTAATCCACAGCACATTTTTCATATATGTCCCAAAAAACTCTAAATGTAGCTATATTTTGGCTATTTTCTTGGTCCCCTACAGGGTGCCTTTAGAATCACCAGGATATCAGGGGATAAAGAACGCAAATTTGACATGGATAGCATATGTGGTCAAAATGGTTTAGGGGCCTAAGCACAAACTACCTCAAATAGCCAAAAAAGGAATCAGCATGGGGGGGGGGGGGGCACTTAGCAGTTAAGGGGTTAAAATAGTAGCGGTGAGAATTTCTTCTAGTTGCCTTCACAAAAATAACAGTAAAATGCAAGACCTGGTCTTTTAAAAAATCAAAACCACTAGAAAAGCTACCTCAGTGAGTGCTTCTTAACTGTAACATTTTTGAAATAAGTTTATGGCAGCCGCTTTTAAGTCGTTTTTTTCCTTTGTATTATTTGTATTATATGCTTGCAATACACAAAAAGTAAAAAATAGTTACCATTGCACAAGCATGTCAAGGGCGGACATATTGGCTTTGCCAATGCTCATTTGCTATGCATATAATAATACAGTTACTGGAGTGGATTCCCTGTACATCTGTCCTCTTTGCTCGAACAATGGGAGAGGAAGCGGAGGCACCCACAGTAGGCGGTGTCTGTACCGTGCCATAAGCACATTAGGTCAACGAGTGCACTGTCAGTCTGTTTTTTAAACTAACAATCACTTTCTCTGTTCATACCTAGTGAACAAGAATCGTACAAAATATCGCTGAAAAGAACATAATAGAAAAAAGCATTTGCAATGCAATAGGTCTCGCATTTACGCGACTTTAAGCTATTGGCATTGTAATGACCATGCCTTTTATTTATGTTTTAAAAAAGGAAAACAAAAATAAAAGGCATTATCATTTGCTTCTCTCTCCGCTCCGCTGATACCAAAGTAAAAGGAGGGATGGATGGAGAGAGCCACCCTGCCTCTCTGTTAAAATGTATCGTGCACACACTGCTCATGACCGGGCTCGGTCCGAGGGCATAAATAAATGAGCCAGGGTCGCACGTGACCACTGGCTGAAGCGAGACCACTAGTGTTGTGTACTTATGTATGCTGTACGGTGCAGCGTAGGCCTGCACCCCCACGACACCGCCTGCCACAATCACGTTCCTGGCTTTACTACTCCGGTACTTGTGTCCCTTGGAAGTGCTCTAAAACATATTCTGAGTATCATAAAAAAAGAAGTAAAATAAATGCCAAAAGGTAATAGGGTGGTGTTAAAAGTTATTTTCAAAAGAGTGGGTTGAGTTCGATAAAGTTTGTTTTTGTGTTGGCAAATTGTGCTTCTTCAAAGAGTTTTAGAGACAAATACAGGGTAGGTTGATCTCATTTAACAGGGAAATGAGGGGCTAAGGCTTACGAGCTTAAAAACAAAGCGCATGTTCACAGGTTTTTGTCTGAGGCTGTAACTGCTAACACCGCAATCCTCATGGCAACGGCAGACGCTCCCTTTCGCCCCCCAACCCAACTTCTAAGAGGTCTAGCACAACGGTCCTCCTCTTCAGTGGTCTCCAATCGCAGGCGGTAGGTAAAGCGTCATTCATAAAACCTCTGGATGCTTATGGCACAAATACATTGTGCGCGTCAAGTGTTAAACCCACCTCATAAACAAACCATTGGAATACCGAGAGAAGCCATTTCCGTGACAACCTGTTTTATCAACCAAGTTTTAAAATAAAAACTGTTCCAAACCGGCATGCCCTATCACATCTCTGATTGGTTCAAATCTGGTTCGGCAGAGGTCGTAGTGCTTAATCGGCGTGTTGTTGGTTGCAGATACTGTTGTTCGCTTCATACAACTTTAACAGTGGGTTTGGTTGCGCGAATAGCGTGTACAGCAACAGATTCGAATTGTGGCGGAAAGAGTGACGAAGAAAGAAGATACAGGGGGCCATGGACGGATGCAGATCAGGGTGAATATCAAGTATAGATCGGTGGGAACGCCTGGGTGTGCTGACCAGCATTGGTAAATGGTTCATGAGATGTAATATATGTAGCTTTGAAAGTCAAATTACGGGGTTCTCTGCAGAGCCCTGTGTGTGGTACATCTGGGACTGTTAGTGCAAAAGGTGTATATCTAATTGATGAATAGTGTAGCGGGATGGAAAGAGGCTTTGGGGCAGTAAAATAATGAGTTGGCGGCATAAATGAGAGGAGTGATATGGTGTAGTGAGTGGTGCGTGTGGCAAAAGTGAAAGTGATTGCGAGCGATGTGCGTGCACCATGACGAGAGGAAAGCCAGATGGCGCCTCTGCTCATCATTGTGCGCGTAACCGCACACTCTATGCCACCCCAAAAGCTATGGTCGGACTTTTGAAAGCCCACTCACTAAATGTCTCACTAGCGCATGCGCTGGCTCAGACGAGACCTAAAAAGCTGGTATATGTTACAACAAGAGAGCAGTAAACACACTCATGTTAAAAAGTTAAAAGGAAACAGAAAATGAAAATAATTAAGGTAATTATCACAGTGAATACTTTAACATAAGCTGGTCCTGTCATTTGTGTTCACAATGTACTTAAGTGCACTGTAGATCAACACAACTTTGAACTGTAAGGACCTCCATCAGCAAAACACTTGTCTTACTTATGAGAGTCACAAGATAACCTCTTCACACCTGAAACTCGAAATAAGCATACACATCGAAACGGAGAAGAACAGAGCACGAAGACATTGAAAAGGTTGAAGTCAGAGGATAAGTAGAGAATGGCAAAATATGGACTAAGTGAACATCAACGTCAGAGTGACAGGGTGGAGGGACAATAGTACAAGAACATGTGAGCACTGCACTTTATGTGAAAGAGGTTCATTTCCAGCAACACTCTGTCCCCAGTTTTCAATTTGCCGATGATGTTGTGTTACATATGTTGTGAGACCATGTATCAATCATGTCTCTTCATCAAATCAATGAACATACTGTCAACATATGAAAGCCAATCCAAGCGATGCACATATCAACATTCTATGGGAAACAATTACTTTTACATTATACAGTGGTTAAAAGCATTGCCAGTAAGGATCAATATACCCCAAAACGATAACTTATCCACAGTGTCCCCAAGGAAGATATACATTCAGAAAATGTGCGTATTTACATTTTCACTCTAAGGACCATTAATTATTCCAAGCAATAGTTCCTGTAGTTTCCCCTATTTTATTTTTACACAACAGACTAAGGAAAGTGAGCTTACACAGGAATTGCTTCTTTTGTGTGTAGGCTAAAAATAATTTTTCACCAAGTGTTAATAAAGTCTCAATGCTGCACACAAGATTCTAATTCAGACAGATTTCGAACTTAGCATTGAGGGTGATGTCAACAAAGCCTACACACACTGGCAAGGCCAACAGGGAGAAGGGTAGACAGGATTCTAAAACCACATTTGTTATAAAGAAAGAAATGCAGAAAAAAATGCAGTGGCTAGGTAAGCACAGCACGCAAAGTGGCAGTGTCATTTTCTGTCTGGCGTTAGTTAGCCAAAACCTTTTGATCTTCAAAAAAATATATGTACAATATACTTATTTAAAGGAGATTTCAGCCAGCTTTCTTCATCCATTGGTCTGTTGGTGTGTCATTCATGTTTTGCTTCCACCCACTACAGCATAAAGCATGGGGCAGGCGGTCAGCCCACCTCAGCCACTGGATTACTTTACTTTGAGTGATTGCATTTTGTTCTTTCACAAGGAGCAATTCCACACACAAACTAATTCTCTTTTGTGCCATTTTTTCTTTTTTAAATGTATTACTTTGACGTTGCATTTGTGTTTAGAGTCTGATGTGATTGCAGGACCCTAGACCAGATGTGAGTACAGGTCACATTCCATGCGTTATCAGTTCCTGTCTCCTGCCACTGCTGTTGTAAATTCCTTTTGGAGTGTCCCTTGCATCCATTTGAAACTGTTCTGTATTACGTTTTCGGCAGCTTTAATATTATATATGTGACTTCATAAGCAGATTGTTCTTTAGAACAGGTTTATTCCAAACTCAATTTCACCAATGGTTCTTCAACAAGTTTGCCTAAGGAGAAAACCAACCTCTATCATGTTTAATTAGCAGCACTTGTAATGCTTTTTTTATTGTCTTCTTTCTTTTCTTCTTTCTTTACTTCTTCCTTTTTTGTTTGTTTCTTTCCTTCTTTCTTTTTTTAAGTCCTCTGTCCTTTTTTCTTTCATTCATTCTTGCATTTCTTGCCTTTCTTCTTGCTTTCTTTTCATTCTTTCTTTAGTTTTTCATTCATTAATTCCTTCTTTCTTTTTTCACTCCTTTCTTCCCTTCATTTTTCTGGTAATTATTTCATTCCTTTCTTCTTCTTTTCCTTTTTGCTTTCACTCTTTCATTCCTTATTTCCTTTTTTCTTGCTTTCATGTCTTCTTCAATTAACTTTTTCTATTTCCTTCATTCTTTCAATCTATTTCTTTCTTTCTAGCTTCCATTTTCCTTTCTTTTTTCCTTCCTTATTATTCTTGCTTTTCTTCTATCTTTCTTTTCTCTTTCATTCATTCTTTCTTTCCTTTTTTCATTCATTTCTTGTCTTCTTTATTGCTTTTAATCCCTTTTTCCTGATTTATTTCTTCTCTTTAATTCCTTCATCCTTCTTTCTTGCCTTCTTTCTATCTTGCCTTCTTTCCTTCCATCTTTCTAGCGTTCATTCCTTCTTTCTAGCTTTTGTTCCTTTTTTCCATGTTTCATTCTTTCTTTCTTGGTTTTATTCCTTCTTTCTTGCCTTCTTGCCTTCTTCCCTTCCTTCTCTATTGCCTTTCTTTTTTTTGCTTCTTTCTTGCTTTCTTTCTCGTTCTTTGTCTTTCTTTCTTTTTCTCTGTTTTCACTCCTTGTTTCATTCTTTCTTGCTTTCATTTCTTCTTTCTTGCTTTCTGTCTTTCTATCCTTCTTTCAGTCTTTCTCTCATTTCTTTCTTTCCTCTTTCTTGTTTTCCCTCTTTTTTTTCTTTCTTTTCCTACCTTCTTTCTTACCTTCCTTCCTTCTGGCTTGTATTCTGTTTTTGCTTCTTTCTTTCTTTTTTCTTTCTTTTCTTCCTTCTTTCAGTCTTTTTCCCTTTTTTCTTTCCTTCCTTTGAGCTTTCTTTCCTTTTATCCTTCTTTCTTTCTTAAAGGTAATAGGCTGACAGCCAATTACACATTTGATTTTGTTAGGCTCTGTTAGCCAAGACCTTCTGATTTTACTAGAATTATGTGCATGACATAGTTATTTATAGGGTTTTTCAGTAACACTTCATCCATTTGTCTGTGGTTATATAATTCACATTTTCTCGAACCCACTCGAGCATTCATCAATGTAAGCTGCATATGGGAGACGTTTCAACTGCTTTGCATGAACTGTGGAGTTTCGTGTTGCCCTATGATTAAATGGCATCAGCTATTTTGCTTGTCATCACTGTTTGAAAATATGTTTATTGTTCACAGGAACAATTCTGGATCCACATTTGAAATGTGGGAGCAACGGTATCCTTCCACCCAGCCGATTGTTCATTGCAGTAGCGGTATTACGAATTCTTATCTCGGCTGGGTGGAAGGATACCGTTGCTCCCACTTTTCAAATGTGGCTATCCAGATTGTTAGGTATGCATAGTTTAGAAGCATGTCTATACGAATTTAAGGGGAGGACGGCTCGAGAAATATGTGGGAGTCTCTGAAGAAATGGAGGAATTAACAGAAGACAAGTTTTGTGATTACATTATTTATGAGTGTTTTAAGCTGATTAATGTGTTTATAATAGTAATATGAATTCCTCATGAGTTATGAATGTGTGTATTTATACTACTTTTGTATTATGCTGACTAACTTATTACACATTTGGAATTTTATATTTGTATAATGTATCAACTGAATATGTATTAGATCTTAATGGAATTACACCTTTTTTATCAATAAAAAAAAAAAAGGAACAATTCTGGATCCAGACATTTGTAATAATGGCCTGTGCATATATCACTGCATTGCCTGAGTCAAACCAATGAGCAATGTCAAAGTGGAGTCAGCTTTCTCATATCTCATTAGAAGAATATACCGGAGACCACATGTCTCGAAATATCGGCCAAATTGCTCAAAATGGGGGCCTCGTGATGAAGCCCTAGCACTTGTCTAAGGATCAATCAGTTCAATGCAAAATATATTCGATCATTGGATAAAAATCATAAAACTGCAAAGAACGATAAAACACACCCAAGACTCATCGTAAAAACTTGTAACATTAGTACAAATATGATTAAAAACGTGTTTGGTAAAAAATGAAGTGCTACATCAAAATGCATTAACTTAGCTTAGTCATACTGCCACTGCCGTTACGCCTCTCTTTGTATTCAGCCTTGTATGGAACAGTGTGTGGAATGCAATTCATCACAGTTACATAAAAACACATCATGGCTAAAACATTAATTCAGAATCAATATAAAGGCATAGTGAGGTCCAAAGTGAGCTGTTATATAAAGTGCATTTACAAAGAGATAAGCTACCTCCAGTTAATTTACCTCTGCATCGATTTCCTCCTGCGAATGGACATTTTAAGGAAGCAACAAACACTGAAACAGTTATCGGGGCTACCAAACACCTGAAGAAACGTTAGAGACTCCCTACATTTCTTAAATGCAAATGACTTCAGAATATGCTTGAGACAGAGTTGAAAAAATCTGCAATCAAATTTGCAAAAAAACATAAAATGCAGCAAAGATTGCTCAGCCAGCCCGTTGCAAGGACATAAGATGCTGTCCCACACCTTCACCCCGTCAGAAAAACACAAGACGTCACACTGTACCTGACCTGAATCTAAAGAGGATAGACCACTCCCATTGTGTAAGCTCCAAAGTTAGATAGAATGCTTAATCTCCTGTCCTGTTTACTGAAAACCTCCTCCATTATTTGGGAGAAAGTGACCTCTGCATTGCGGGGCTTAACCTGCCTCTTATTTTGCTTAATATACCAGGAGCGGTAAACATTTCGGGGAGACCAATGTCAGGGAAGGATTTACTGACATAATTCAGCTAAGAAATAGAAATACACATCCAAACTAAGGCAATCTAAAATAGCTTCTGTATTAAAACTTGCTTCAATATTAGCCCACATGCTCACCCAAAGCAGAGCGGGCCAATTTAATAGTGTTTGAGACATATTCTAAATTAAGTTCAGAATGCAGAATGCAATGGGGGCTGGATAGAAGGAGATTCAATAGCCGCCTACAGATCATGTTTACTTCTACCTCTATGGGGAAAACATTGTGGAACCCCCAACCCCTTGCTCCATATGTAGCTGTAAGGACGGACTGCAGATTATTAATCCGTTCCATGCTGAGGACGGTCCACGGCCATCTCAGGTGACAGTGGGCATGTGCGGGGGATGGCCGGGGGCCGTCCAAACCCCGCCCACTGATTAATATGTCTGCACCGTGGCGGAATTCGCACCGCGGTCAATGGGTTAATGTTGAGGTAAGAGGAAATAGTGTCCCTGCCTTCCCTCCGGACAAGATTAAATAGGGACCCGGCCGCCCTACTTAATTTCAGGCATGTTAAATTCACTCCGCGTTGCAAGGAATTAGTGGAATCAAAGGTAACACCCAAGTAACAAAAAATCTTTACCATGCTCAGGGATTGCTCTTGCAGGCTTATGGGTGACATATTTCTCCTACCTGGTCCACATGCCATTCATTATGTGTGACTTCCATAAATTGTCACCCCTGCATCAAGCCCCTTTTCGAGATTACAGCCACCATAGGTATTTCAATTAGCAGGTTTCCAGTGGAAGGTTGTGACTGTCAATCTACTTCTGATGGGATATCGAACCAATTCCCCACTGGTATGTTAAAACAATTGCTAAACGGAACAAAAGGGGTAACAATGGGCCTGGGTGGTAAGAGGACTGGTCACATCCCAAGGGGAACATCAGTCCCTCGCACACATCTTGCCAAGTACTGGGCTTTCTGGAGGTGCACACATGCAAAATGTGGTTTACAAAAAAAAAAGCAAGGTAAACGTGTACTATGGAGCTTAATGGAGAGGAGGTGTTTGAATTCCTACCAAGTATAGCAATGCCACAGATGGAGATCGAAGGTTAATAATAAATGCTAACCATGGATTCTCTCTCCTGCAATTTCATTGATATCAAACTTTACACAGAATTTGAACCTTTTCTTGATGACCTCATTGATTCAGCTGCTAGAAAGTTATATTTGAAGGCGAGATATGGTACTCTGCCTCTTTTTGCTTTTTCTGGTAAATGGAAATGCAGCTAGGTGGTGGTCATTACCTTCAGATGCTCACACCTCTGTGCACAGAAACGAGATGTGGCAGCATGTGCTGTTGCTAAATATCTCCAATGGAGTAAGGCCATAAGAGCTAAGATCATGGCCACCTCTGATGTGGCACAAGGAAATAGTAAGCACTAAGCCTGTCATTATGCCTCTTATTTTCCAGTAAATGCTGCTTTTGAAATTCATTAGATTATCCGGAATATGAATTGTGGGATGTACCTACTGGATAAAGGGTTTTTATATGTCTTGTTTTTTCTATTGTTATGTTTTTTTAAATATATGTTATTGTTTTAAAAAAGTTTTTTTATTTTGTGGATTTTATATTAATCTGTATGTTTCTGTAATAGTTTATATCTTTATTCTGTATGTTATGCAACGTCCTTTCTGTGCTTTAATGGTGGGAAAAAACAACTAAAGCTAAATGATGATGATTATAATAATACAGTCACCTTGGGAGGGAACAGGGCCGGGCCCCATTCCAGCTAATCCTGTGAGTAAACAGTATTTTGCCAGCAAGAGCAAAGGGGAAGTCTCTGTGTCATACCAACCAATCCAGATTATTATTGCACAGCTCTCCAAATGACTCCTCGCAGTTTTCCTGTAGGGGAGGTACACCAGTCAGAACTACAAGCTAGATATATGCAGCTTGGGGAAGATTTATAATGAGCTGGTTAGGAAGCAAATCGTTTTGGCTGCATTTTAAGTGGGCCCCCCATCATAGGATACTCACTAGTGTTGAGGAAGATGAGGCACATAAGCTGAAAGAGCCTCACCCTGCCAGTGATAATGCCTGCTCAGTAGAGGGATTTAGTTGTCGGGTTGGGGCAATAATACTGGGTGGAATAGTCTTTGAAGAGTTTTGCGGGGGCAAAGACTGTGCAGCCAAAAAAGGACTTAAGCTGCGTTTCGAGAGTTTCCAAGTGAGCAGAAATTAGAAAAAAGCTCAGTTTGTATCAGGGCTTCGATTTTTGCGATATAATCATCAATAGGAAGCTCAATATGACCAGAGTCAGGCAAGAGTGAGAACGTGTCTGACTCTGTGATCTTCAGAAACTGGGCTACAAAATTCCCTTTAGCCTGCACTGATACCTTATCCAACTCAAGGCCTGTCTGAATGGCTACTTCAGATAGTCCACAGCGCTGGCGCCTCTTGTGTTTTTTTTTACTCTTGACAATCGCCTTATGCTCTCCAGTGTGGGAATTAGCAGCTAATTCTGTCTGTGGTAAATCGACTTAGGAGCAGGTGGCTGGGGGGCAAGGCGAAAGATCCTGAGATACTTCGTTCACAGGCACTGAGTTGTTCCATGAGTCTAGGCACAGTCTCAGTGAGAACAATTTCTGTACTTATGACCCACACTGCTCTCTCCAACATCCGATCAATTGATGTACACTTCATGGGGGGGATTGAAGGGGGGGGGGGTTTGGGAGTCAGGCAAGACGCCAGAAACTTTCCTTTTTATAATATTGGAAGGTACGTTTGCACTGATAGAAGGAACCAGGAGTCAGTAAAGAATAGAGGGCCACCACTTTGTTCTCCAGCTGTGACAAATATACATATCAGGCTGCCAGATTGTAGCATCTTGCAGTACTAGAGGTAAGTACTCTAGTAGGCACTTGAGGAAACCCAACCCCTCCACACCTCCACACATAGGAATTACTTTGAAAATAGGGCTTTAAAACCCCCTCAATGGTATCAATAGGGAAGATGTCTGAGTCACGCCAGCAAAACCTCGGGGAGAAAACACAAACAGAGGCTAAAATTGAGATGTACCTGTGTGGAATAAAGGTGCATTCAAGGGCACCAAACAGTATCTTACTGCAAAGCCAAGGGGGTGGCCCTGCCCTGCCTCTTCCCGGCGCTGATGGGCCCAGAAGGGCCCGTCATTGGCCCGGGCATTGACAGGGCTTATCCTGTGCCACGGAAATAAAGTGATGCTTTACTAGTGCTGGCCGGTGGCACCAGGGGGATAGGGCCCCTCCTCCTTATGGTTAGCATGGTGCAGGGTGGCATAAAGAGTTCCCCCTGTTCTAGAGAGCGTATCAGTAGTGTTGACAATTGTAACAAAGGTCAATACTATTCAAAAACATGTAAAATAAAACATGCATGGTTATCAACAGAAAACATACATAGACATAGTTACAATAAAATGGGCAGTGGGAGGGAAGGTGAAATGTACACAATTTGCACAGTGGGATAAACAGCATTATCCAAAGTCAAAGTTCATGAACTCCCTAACCAAGCTGGGACAAGATAATCCATTAATATATAGAAAGTAGGCCTGGGTGGAGTTTGCACAGTTCCGCGAAGTGACCAAAAAACTGTTGTACAATGCAGAGTCCCGCAAGCGGCGCAGTGCGTTTGGTCATGATGTTTGCATTGATGTTGCGCAGCGCAAGAGGGCACAGCTTCTATTCTTGCCGCTCGAGTAGAATTTCTACCCAAGCGGTAGCTTTCCTAATGCGAACGGAAGGTTTCACAAAGCAAGCGGTCGTGACCATTCGAGACCGCCCGCGTTGAGAAATCTAACCAACCGCATTGAGAAATCTTGCTGGGAGGTAGATTTTCCCCACTCGCGCTTGCCGACTTGACATTGGTGAGCGAGGAAAAAAACTCTGCTGCTTGGTGGAGTGCGGAAAACTCCGCGAACAGAGCAGAGTTGACTGCCCAGGCCTCTCCTCACTAGATATCTCCTCGATAACATCCACAAAAAGACCCTATGAAAACCAAAATACCTTTTATGCAAAAACCTCTAGCTTCTGTTAATTTACCATCCATGGGAACCGGCCCTTTGTAGGCTGGCTAGGCAATTGATTCTGGCCTCCTCAGAGAGCAACTTATGCCATTTTATCTTCTGACTGAGAGGCTGCTAAGGGCTACAAATCGATGGAGTTTAAGCGCTGCTTCAGCTTTGGTCCTTGCAGCTGATTGGAGAAACGAAATGAAGTTCTCAATTATGGGTGGTTTTTTTCACATAAGAGATACTCCATCTGAGTGTATCACTTGGCCTGTCTCATGGGAAATTGGGACTGCTGTTTAGGTCTCTGCCCACTATACTGCATGTCAAATACCTGTCCTCAAAATGTAACCCATGATCTTGGTAAATGAAAGGTAAAGAACATGACCTCTCCACTCTACTTCTCTCACTCACTGCCTCCTTCAAATGGGTAGCACTTCTACTTGCCTGAACTGACTCAGACACTAATTTCTGTTTATGCTGGATGCCTACTCTTGTTTAACCTCTAGACAAACTCCTACTAAAATTAGATTAAAGGTGATATTTATTTAAATTGATGAAAATATTTCTAGATTCCAAACTTAGTCTCACCAAATTACTCCTTCGCCCTAGTGGTTACATTTATGAACACTATCTTACCAATTACTTATACATTGTAATAAAAAAAAATCTTCAAACATTATATATAAGTAAATTATATTATTTAGCATACAAAATCAAAATGCATATTTCTCCAGTTGCTGCCCAGTTTTCATATTTTGTGTAGGTACAGCTCTATTCCTATATATATATATATATAAAAAAAGTGGGGAGCAAAAATTCGGTTTTTCACTGTCTGGACTACGGCACATGTCAGAGCATACTATGATTGCATGTCATAACAACCCTAAAGAGCGAAACAAAGAATGTATGTGACATATGCTTGTATTGTAATGTTACAAAATGTACCCGAAATAAAAACAAGTTTGAAAAAAAATGCAGATTTCTAGAATAAGCAAACCAAACATACCCAGCACTTACTGTATTATAATAATAAGCTAACGTAAATCTCGAATGAAAACACAATGGATATGTGCAAAAAACTGAAATAACAAACACTTAACATGGAACATGGGCGTTTAAAAAGTGTTGATCACTTTAATGGAAGACTGTTTAAAAACACGATTAGTTAGGGACATTGAGCTTTTTTTTTTTAAAGACAAATTGTAACAAATTGTATCAGACCTAAAAAACACGATTAGTTAGGGACATTGAGCTTTTTTTTTAAAGACAAATTGTATCAAACCTACTATATTAGCTAGTAACCTGAAGCGGCTTTACAATGGAGATCATAGGGGCACGTGCTAGTTTTGCACTGAGGAATGTCCAGTCCTCTTGCAGCATTTTCGACATCTCACATTTATTTACATAACACGTCAAATGTTTCCTTGCCAGTAAGATACACAGGGAGCTGGGCAGGGCACTTAATTTTAATTTAGGCCTTTTTTCAGACACATTAGTATAGACAGTGATACCTCTGGAGGAACAGGGGGAGCGCGGAGGGGGTTTTCTCCTAGCGTTCACTCTGTTTAAGCTCCCCATCTGTTATTGTCCTTCCACCTGCACTGAAAATTATACCATACTAGCTTACCCGTCGCGCGTTACTGCTATCTCAGAAGAAAGGAAATTCAAGGAAACTTGTTATGATAACATTCAATTTACATTGTGTCATTTTTATTGAAACTTATTCATTTTAATATGGAAAACATTTCATAGTGTCGTTTTAATTCTATTTAATTATTCGAGTGCTTGTGGATACATGATATTTTTTGTTTTTCCGTCTGGTGCGTACACGAATAAATCAGAAGGTTTTCCGACTCGTGAGCTGGCGACATACAGTTGTCCATGTGAGAAGCGCGAATTCTCCAAATGGAGTCCACACACTTGCAGAGATTGTCCTTGTGCTTTGTTCATGGTCATTGCAAAAGCGAGTTGCACCGGAAACTGTAAACGTTTGAATTCAAATGGCATATCTGTTGGGATCATTGGAGTACGTGGCAACAGTACATATTCCCCCTTGAATTTCCCATTCAAAATTGTAGCTTCCATGACATTGTTAATCATCTTTTTTACCGAAAGTCTTTTACCGTTGCAAAGTCGTGGTGGATTGATGTTTCGGAGAAGAATGATAGGCACGCTAATTTTCAATGTCAAAATGTGCGGTGGCATACCGGGCAAATCCAGTGAATTCAAGAATTCCGTTGGGTAATTTACAACTTCGTCTTGATTCTTCACAGTATCGATGGACTTATATGTTGTCGCTTCACATGGTATTCCATTTTGAATTCTGAAATTGATGGCATTTACATCGTTGTTCGTAGCTGCTAATATAGCACGTACACTGAGCCACTGATGATTTTTGTAATTCCGCGCGATATTCGAAAGATTATGAGGACCCTGGGGGGCCGATATTTAAAAAAAAATTATGCCAGAAACCTTTGCAGGAGTGTACTCAAGAAGTTCCCAAAGTTTCATGGCGATCGGATGAATGGTGTAGTAATGCATAACGGACAAACAGACAGACAGACATACATTCGTTTTTATATATATGGATTTTATTCATGCGCCCTCACATGCCTCCATGTTCAAACTACAGTAACTTTCCTGAAGCACTCGAGGACTTCAATTACAATAGCAAATTATCCTCCGGCTGGACTGGAGTTAGACTAGTAAATGTTCCTGTCCATGAATATTTGGGCGTAAGTATATGACTCGCCACCGACTTTCAGGGGAAGCACAGAAAACACTAATTCCAGTAGACACAGGAAGATGGGGGTCCTCCAATGGTTAGAAACAAACTGCATACTTACATAATATTTAAAAAGATACAGAAATAAAGAGCTATGAAACCATCTGACTGAACAGTTTTATATGCAAGAGGGAGGGGCTGCTGACAAGGAATAAGGAGGACTACTAGGATTACACCAATACCCCACTGTTTAATTTGAGCCTGCGGTTTCCAGTGCTCGGCACCAGCACTTAATTGTCAAATGCAGCTTTTGTGCACTCTGACACAAGGTGGCACTATCTGGCTAATTCAGAGATGACCACAGCGACAGTTAATTATTAATTCAATATACTTTAAAAATGACTATTTCCTGCCTCGCACAGCCATTCTTATAGCTTTGGGGGGCTGAAATACTCCAAATTGTCACACTTGTAGGAGTGTGATGGTTAAAATGTGTTGTTATTATCATTGGCAACATGGCAGGGCAATGTGTGGTGCAAGCTGCAGTGGCCTCCTGGTGAGAGCCCTGTTACTATCATTTTTTTTTTACAAATTAAGCTCTGCCTTACCCCCTTGTTTAGTTCGGAATGTGAAATAATTTTGCTGGAATAAATTTAGGGCCAGATTCATCAAGCTGAAATCCGCTCGCAAAGGGCCATATATTGAGAATCTGGCCCTTTGCGAGCGGTATTTTTGCATTTGGGATGCATCATCCCAAATGCAAAAATCGCTAATTAAGAATTCGCTAAATTGCGATTCTTTGCATTTAAGGAATCTCAGATTAAGATTCCTTAAATGCAATGCATGAAAGTGAAAAAAATAGCGAATTCGCTATTAGGGCACGCAAATTACCATGAAGTACATCTTCGTGGTAATTTGCCAAAACTTTGAAAAATGCACTTTAGTGCATTTTTCAAAGTTTCATGTTGCGCACACACATGCCCTAAGGGCATGTGTGTGCGCAACATATGTGCACACATCAATTTCAGGGGTGCAACAGGATGTCCTTTGGGCACCCCTGCACCCTTGAAATCGCAATCTCAATTTGCGAAACGCTAATTGCGATTAGCACATTGAGATTGTCTTCCCATTCATTCCTATGGGCCTCTAGGCCCATAGGAATGAATGGGGAGATATTCCTTAATTGCGACTCGCAATTTGCGAGTCGCAATTGAGGAATTATTAGAAATTGCTATTTTTGTAGTGATTTCTTGATGCATAGCATTTTGCTATTCCTTAATAGTGAATACGGTATTTTTCACTATTAAGGAATAGCAAAATGTGTTCTTGATGAATCTGGGGGTAAGCTCCTTATTAAATAAATATGTACATTACTTTAAATAAGAATAGTTATGGAACAAATATGTTTTAAAGGCAATGCAGACAATGCTCTTTAAAATCAATATTTTCAAATTAAATGTGTAGAATTATTTTTATTAAGATTGTACATTTCGGATAGTACCCATCACACAGTGTATTATATTGATGGAATCCACCTCCACATTATAGATCATTGGTTTGAATTATGTTTACAGATGGTGTTATCCAGAAACATAAATACATTTGTCTAATAAATGAAATCTGATCTTTAATATGGCTTCACCAGTCCCATGCTAAATCAACATTTTCATTGCACTGGTAAATTGCAAGCAGCTTTTAGAAATAATTCAAGGCAGCCTGCCTATAGTAAATAATGCACTCAGTCAAAATGCAAGACAGCTTGGTTAGTTTTGTTTACCATATTTTCGTTGACATCTGTTCTAAAGTGTGAAATAAAAAATGGCTCGCTTGAAAAAAACGGTTTTCAGGCGACTTCAGTCTTAACTTCAAAGGAATAACGAACTTCCGCTCAGTTAGCAGAGAAATGTATCTTAGCTTGTAGCCATTTAGTGGTTTCTTCCAGTAATAGTTCAAGTCCGACAGAAAGAGACTGTTTCAAAAAGATCAACACAAAACAAGCAACTGCTAACAAAAATATATTTCAACATCTGACTTCCAACAAATATCCGACCAGGTAATAGTTCACAGCCATTCAGCCTTCTTCATTCACATTCTTAATGTTTGAGTGGATCTCTCCTCAATAGTGATTATGGGCCAAACGTATCAAGGTACCAATTTGCGATTCTGTAATAGCGATTTTTAAGGAAATCGCTATTTCAGAATTGCAAATTGGTATGTATCAAGAAAAGTGCAATTTTTTAGCGATTTCATGATATTCCTTAATTGCGAATTCGCAAAATGCGAATTCGCAATTAAGGAATACTTCCCATTCATTTCTATGGGCCAGGAGGCCCATAGGAAGGAATGGGAATTTATTCTCAATTTGCGATTCGCAATTTGCTAATCGCAAATTGAGAATAATTTCAAGGGTGCAGGGGTGTCCAAAGGACACCCTGTTGCACCCCTGAAATAAGCATGGGTGCACATGTGGTGCACATACATGCCCAAAGGGCATGTATGTGCGTCACATGGCACTTTGAAAAATGCAAAAATGGGCATTTTTCAAGAAATTTTCAAATTACCACCAACTTGAAGTTGGTGGTAATTTGCGATTCCTTAAGGGCATTTTGCTAAAAAAAAATCCTTCATACATTGCATTTAAGGAATCGCAAAATTTGCGATTCCTTAAATGCAATTGCAAAATAAGGAATCGCAAATTTTGCGATTCCTTATTTTGCACCAGATTTTTGTTAATACATACCATTTAGCAAATTCGCATTCGCAAAGGCCGAAATTTTGCGAATTTCGGCCTTTGCGAATGCGAATTTGTATGATACATATGGCCCATGTCACATCGACAATTCTAAGGGAGACATTTAACATTTTGAGGGTGGAACACCAACCCGCTTGGGAAGTACTGGCCCTGTCTCCTCCAGCCAAGCAGCAACTCAAACCATGAAATTCTGAGTTCCATACCCTGTTGGCATCTGGATTTTCACTGAAACTGCTTCAATGGACATAGCGTGAGCACCTTTGGCAAAACTGCAATGCCAGCAGGACCACCATGTCGTTGTGCCTAAGTCCCCGCATTGTTTTTTTTTTCAGAAACATACCTTCAAAATGGTGTTTTGTTACTGAATAAACTAATAAGCAACACCCTTGCTGCACTAGGAATTTTCTGTCAGTGCATTGGGGACATTGATGCTTTTTCTGCTGTTCTCAATCGCCGTGCATTACATGGTGATTGAGAACATGAGAAAAACAGATCGTCGGAAAGCTTGCTCAAGTAGGCAGGCCTTCCAGGACTGTGACAAGTGGGATCGTGCAGTGGCCTGTCTACCGCAAACGGTTTTCTGGGGTCCAAACCTGCTGAGGTGTTAATACAGCAGTTCAACCACCAATAAATGAGGAGGGTAATGAAGGCAAGAGCCGATGCAGCAGCCTTCAACTAATTCTTTGTGAGGCCCAAATGTACAGCATGTCTCAATCAGATTTGCTCAGGGTTTTGGATGGCTGCAAGTGATATCATTTTATTCATTTGTGACAATCCCATCGACATGGCTTTACTAGCCTTTTTGATGGCAATAGATCAGAGGAGGATATCAAAACATTCTAAAACAGAATCCTGCCAAGACGCAGCTCATGAAGGTGACAGCACCCGCTTCAGCAATGCTGAGGGAAATCCACCCCTCTTAGCATGTTCCTCCTGTGTAATCTAGTTGACAGTCCTACTGCTGGCAGCCAATAAAGTGCACTTATGAGTACACATCTTTCCCTGGCACCCCAGATACCAGGTTTTACCATCTATATATTTTATAGAGGACCTTATCTCTCTGACATTCTCTCATCAAGTTCCAATAACTATTGGCCTTAGAGTTTGGCCGAGGGGATAATCTATTACAAATGTACAAATGTAATTTCCACCATATTACAAGTGCATTACTATTGAGGACCCCAATGTCCTTCTTTGGTCGGATCATTACTTGATCCCATTTAGTTAGGACAAGGGTACGACCACTATTGGCTCAACTAGAAAGGGCTGTGATGTCTGCGCCTGGGAAAAAAATGACTCTACTAAGGTCACGGAATTACTGTTAACATCTCAACAGATGCTCTTGGGTGATTTGGAACATGAGCTTGAGTCAGAGAATTGCTAGCTTCATGAGGCTACTGTTTCCTTGGCCCCTATTAAGACTGTATACTTTTCCTCTGTTACCTTTGCTGAAGAGATTCCTGCTCAGAGTGATGTGGGAGGGGGCCCATGGAATCCAGCTTGGCACTGCTTACCCTGGTTTAATCTGCTAGTAGCCATTAGGATAGACCAGGGATGGATTCTGCCAACAGTACCATCCCCTCTGGCCTTTGTCAGTCTCTAGACCAACTCTCTAATAAGGATCAAGATTCTGTCTCTTTCTCAATCCAGGACTCTAGAAGACTGTCCACTCGTTCTTGCTATTCAAGGCACTGGTTGTCTTTTAAGAGGTGGTGTGGTACACAGATAGAGAGTTCCCTTCTCTTTCTGCTACTCTTCCCCAGAGTCTGGACTTTCTCCAGGATGACTGTCCTTTGGGTCTCGGTTCCTCTACTCTTAGAATCCAATGGGCTGCCATCAAGACTTTAGAGCTCTTTGGGGTAATTTAGTGGAGGATCAGGGGTTAGTGCAAAGTTTTTCCAGGGGTTTGCTAATTTGTCTGGCACCTTCTCCTACTTGTCCAGCCTAGGATATTCAATTGCTGTTGCAGGTGGTAAAATTCCCCCAGTTTGACCTCTTTATTCAGTGAACAATAAGATCCTTACTATAAGAAATTGGGTTATTTGTTAAGAGGAGTGGAGGACCCAGTAGTAAATTTATCAAGATGAAAACGGACACTTGTTACACTTAATGACCATTGGTTGAAGAGATATATTAGAGTATCCTCAAAAACTTAATGTTTTTGGAGTGCGGTATATATGTTTCCTCCGCCCCACATTGTAGTTGTGGCAGTTATCATTGGGTACTCCAAAAGGTAGTGATTTGCCAGCCTCATCCAGAGGCACCTCTGGTCTTAGGTGCAGTGTCCAGAGATGTGAGCAAAAAAAGTGTGAAATCAAATTTTTGGAAAAAAGGAAAAAATGTTAAAAAAGGGGAAAATCACCCAAAGTATTTTAATAGAGGGTAGATTTCCACTGTGATTAAAAATAATGATACTACAATTAGATCAGGTCACTGGATCTAGCAGTATATTGGTAAGATTGTCGACATGTTTCAGCTCCTTAGGCCCGAGGGGTCTGTGGAGCTTTCGTCAGGACTAACAAACAGAAAATTCTACTCACACAATTTGTGTAGTATCTTTTTGATTTGGTCGTTTTCTGATAATTGTTTATGAAAACAATTCCTCCAAATTCTGAGTTGGAAGAACCTGTTTCTTCATCGGGGATCCCGCTATTATCTGCCCAGAGCCGCGTGTAGGTATTCCCCCCGGGGCAGAGTCAGCACAAGTCTGGGAGAATACCTACACGCGGCTCTGGGCAGATAATAGCGGGATCCCCGATGAAGAAACGGGTTCTTCCAACTCAGAATTTGGAGGAATTGTTTTCATAAACAATTATCAGAAAACGACCAAATCAAAAAGATACTACACAAATTGTGTGAGTAGAATTTTCTGTTTGTTAGTCCTGACGAAAGCTCCACAGACCCCTCAGGCCTAAGGAGCTGAAACATATCGACAATCTTACCAATATACTGCTAGATCCAGTAACCTGATCTAATTGTAGTATCATTATTTTTAATCACAGTGGAAATCTACCCTCTATTAAAATACTTTGGGTGATTTTCCCCTTTTTTAACATTTTTTCCTTTTTTCCAAAAATTTGATTTCACACTTTTTTCGCTCACATCTCTGGACACTGCACCTAAGACCAGAGGTGCCTCTGGATGAGGCTGGCAAATCACTACCTTTTGGAGTACCCAATGATAACTGCCACAACTACAATGTGGGGCGGAGGAAACATATATACCGCACTCCAAAAACATTGAGTTTTTGAGGATACTCTAATATATCTCTTCAACCAATGGTCATTAGGTGTAACAAGTGTCCTTTTTCATCTTGATAAATTTACTACTTACCCTTGGGGAAAGAAACGGACGCTTCAATCCCTCATCCCTCCTTTCTGATAAACTACGGGTGGAGGACCCAGTCAGGTAAACAAAAGCAGCAGCTCCTCCACTATGGTGGAGGAGCATTGCCCAACCAGCCAGCAGTCGAAAAAATGAAAATTAAAATGATAATAAACTCTTCTTCATTATGGTTTTATTTTTCTATCTGAGCTGAGGCTTGGGGACGGGGCCAGTGTGATGACAAGCTGAAGGGGGAGTTTTGGGCACTGCTATTCACTGCACATGGCAGTCTGGCTAGCCGTCTCAGGCTGGCCAAACTGTCACGCGCACTGATGCTCTAACCAACATCAGCTGCGTTGCCGGGTTGGAAAGAACAGATACAGGCTCCCAGTCTAGGTGGTAGCACAAATCATTGACACTAAGGCCAATCCTGATGCTGCTTTTGAGCCGCATGAAAGCAGCATCAGGATTGGCTGCTGTGCACTCTGGGAGCCTGTGCCTGTAGAAGAGAGGAGCGCAGTGTGGTGAGCAGGTGAGTGTTTCTTTTATTTGTTTCCCCTTTCTGTCCCCTCCATTCCCTACCTCCTCCCTGCCACTCTGTCAATAAACTGGCCGCTACTGGGCAACAACCACAATCCTTGTCATGGTGAACCACAAGAGTCAGTAAATGAATCTGAGCTTAACCCGCTGGTAGCATTGCACAAAAACAGTCAGGCTTAACTTAGAGGCAATGTTTAAAGTATTTAAGCAACACACAAAAAGTAATCTAGTGAAAACACAACACAATCCCAAACCAATTTAGAAAGTCAGGGTACATTTTAACCCGTTGGACGCTGATAGCAAGCTCAGCTCGTCATGAGACACCGTGCTCGTGTGCTCATGGCGAGCTGAGCTCGTCATAACGGTCCGAACGCTCTCACGTGGGGCTAATTCCCCTGCTGTGCTGAACGTTCTATGAAAATGGGTGTGGCTGTGACAAGCTCAGCTCGTCGTGAGCACACGGCCACCGTGGCTCATGACGAGCTGAGCTAGTCACGAGCACCGGGGCGCTGTGCACGCCCCGCCTCTCAGCACAGCGGGGGAATTAGCCCCGCAGCCAATGGGTTAATAAACAAAATGATACCAGAATGAAAAAAACAATCAGTAGAACCAAAGATAGCCACTTTTAAAGTTTAAGGGAAAGTAGTGCCTAAAAGCACAAAACACCAATTGAGGGTATCTGGTCACGTGGGACCAGGGCAAAGTTTCAAGTTCAGGCTGACCGTAATGGAACGCTGGCTCGGCAAAGGTCCAAGTTTGGCCTGCTGGGAGTTGTACCGTATGTCCTTGGAGTACGTTCTAAGCGGTGAGGCTTTGTACTGGTTCCAATGAGGCTTTCAGTTGTGCAATGAGGTTTTATGCAGTTTTGTTTCACTCCACCTTAGTGCCTATGGAACCTTTGGTTAGGCAAACAGAAGTGCTATCTGATGTCGCCCAATATCCAAGACCTGAGGGGCATCTCTTGGGGTTCAGGACTTACTCCAGCAGAGGTCATCAGCAGGACTCAGGTAGGACCATTTGCAGGTATGGGCAGATTAGTTGCAGTAGGTCAGCTGGGAAGTTGCAGGATGGCCTCTGAAGCTTGTTGCTTCCCTGTAGCTCACACAGGAGGTCAGCCAACTGACCCTTGGAGTCACTCAGGCGAGCCTGGGATGAAGAAAAGCAGGTCCAGTCTTCCTTCTCAGACAGCAAGGCAGTCCTCAAGCAGCAGGGCAGTCCTCTGGCAGCAGAGAAGTCAATTTTCTGTAATGTCCGCAGGCCCAGCAGTAATCTGAAGAGTGGCTCTTGAGGTGCATTAGTTATACCTACAGCCAGCATTTGTGTGGGGGATTCCCTATACTACCCCCACATCTGGTTCTGGAAAGTTCTTCCCCTGTCAAGGCTCAAAACTGTCTGGGATGACAAAAGACAGGGCAGGGTGGGTCCCAGATGCCTTTGTACGTGGAGGAGGCAAAGCCTGTTAAAATGAAAGAGGGGCTAAGTACAGCCCCTTCCAGAAACCCTGCAAGGATGGCCTATCCTGGCCAAAACCAAGACCTTTTTGAGTTACTGTCTGGAAGAAATACACAAAGCCTCAACAGCAGAGACATTCAGAGTCATGTGACCCAGGACACTGGCAGAAGGTAGAAATGGTTGGGACAAAAAAATGACAACTTTCTAAACTTCATGAAAAATGGAGAACATCCTTTACAACGCGGATATTACCCCGCAGTACCGTTACAACGCGTCTTTTACAACGCAAGTCGTAACCACGACTTGCGCTGGAGGGCGCTCAAGGATAAGGAATAGTAGATTTACTATTCCAACACCTTCCCCACTGTACGTAAGCTGGTGTTGGAATAGTAAATTTAACTATTCCTAAGTCCGCAGCCCTACAGCGCAAGTCGTGGTAACAACTTGCGTTGTAAAAGACACGTTGTAAAGGTATGCGTGGTAATACCACGCGTTGTACCGTCATACATCCTGCAAAATCAATGCTAAATTCAACTTTAGCATTAAAGAGTACTTTAAATTTCAATTCATTTGCGCTTAAACACCATATCAATATCTGCTCCCAATCCAAATTCATCACTTGTAAAACAAATAACGCAGTGTTAGTCAATGGGAGAGCTATGCCTTACAACAGTGAATAGCAGCTTTAGGAGTTAAAACTTTAAGGTAAGCATACCCTACTTTTTAAACCCTGCAATATGACCATTTAGGGCCGACCTTAGGGGTAACTTATAAGTATTAAAAAGGACAGTTTTGGTCTGCCAAAACGTTTAATTTACCAGGTCAAAATAGCAGTGTAAAACTAAACTGTAGTGCCAGACCCGAAACATGTTTTAAAAGGCTACATTAGTGTGGCACAATGAGCGCTGCAGGCCCACTAGAAGCATTTAATTTACAGGCCCTGGATACATGTGGTACTATTTACTAGAGCAAACAAGTGAATTAAACATACCAATCAGGTAAATGCCAATTATACAATGTTTTCAAGGAGAGAGCACAAGGGCCTCACTACGCAATTAATCAAAGCGAGAGAAGTTCGAGTAATGCAATTACTGATAAGTAATTGAAGCATTAACTCGAACTATCTCAGAGTTAGTGTACATTTTGTGACAATACAGCTTGGAAGCACAGGTCCATAAATGGTTTTCTGTGTTTCCAAGCTCTGTAGACCGTATAACATGTACTAACTTAGAGTTACTACGAATTAATGTATGCGCTCAAGACACCAAAGAGAAATGCACAAAACAGGGATCATGATATGGCCCATGAAATTTAGGGAAGAGATCTAGATATGGGTTCGAGAAGGGTAATCTTAAGTGAGTAGTTCAGAAAGACAGAGGCACAAATTAGGAGGTAGAGGGGAGAGGGATACTGCAAATGTGCGGTAAGAATGAGGCAGGAAGATTTGGTGCTAAGGAAGAGATCGAGGCAGATAAAGGGAAGAGGGGCTTGTGGTTTGGATGAAAAGCAGGGCCGGACTGGGAACCACAACCGGCCCTGGCAAAGTGCTCGGCCGCCCTGTAACAAAAACGGCCCCCAGGGGCCCAAAACCGCCCCCCCCCCCACCCGTGCGGCGCACTGGAGGATTGCCCGGTGCCCGCTATGGCCAGTCCGGCCCTGATGAAAAGGTAAACAAAGTGGAGGAGGCGAGATTGTGATAAAAGTAGATGATGGAGACAGATTAAAATAGGCAAAGGAAGTGAACGGGGAAGCTACAAATGTGGGTTACAGTGGTTGGGGCAAGAAATAGAGGTGAGACATTTTGAAAGATAAAGAGAGTGAGGGGGCAAAGGTAGAGATGGAGAAGCACAGAAGGATAGAGGAGATGAAGTGAAACAGGTGGGACAGTTAGAGATGGCTTGTACAAGGTATTTGTGGCCCAGCAATGGACATTGTTAGAGCGCAAACCGGTACTATTGAGCAGCATTTCCTTTGATGTACTTACCGCCTTTGGGGAGGGCACATACATTTTAACTTCCCTTAATTCCCAGCACCACAATAAGCATGTGCTTCTAGCCCTGAACAAGATTTGTCTGTGTATGGGGCACTCCTGGGCGGGAATGTAAAAAAAGAACAAAAAGTAGTCTTCGAAACAAAGAAGAAAAATACGGCACATCACCCTTTCAGGCATGATTTGTAATACAGTTACACATACAACATAGTGGAAATAAAGCACAGTGGAAAATAAGCAGCCAGAGAACCTAATGACTTACAGACCGCCAGCAAGGTAAACCACAGTGCATGCATTCCAGTGAATTGCTTTATACACCTGTATAGCGCCAAGGGGCTTTTTTACACGCCCCTTTCGCCACCCGTACGTCACTTTTCCCATGCTCAAAATGATGCAAAAGTGGCGCAACGGGCTTGTAAATAAGCCACCAAATATTTAATGACAGGTTTAGGGAGGTGCTGATCTTGCTGTATCAATGACAGTTATGAAATGCAACACACAGTGCAAAACCATTTTCTGGCAGAAAAAACAGTGGTATCCTTATGGACAACAGTGGAGGGAACTAGCACTGGCGAAGCCAATAGGCCTCCTTTGCTTATAGACTGCTGATTAAAACATAAAAAAGCCTGCTGCAGTGAATAAAGAAATAAAACAAACGGGGCTGTTTTCTATACACAATGCATCTATGAGTTAAAGACTTTAAAGAATGTGTGATTATGCCAGAGGCGCAAGAACTGGAGAACCATAGGGGATGATGGACGGAGTGTTGAACAGTCCAGCCCGATCTGCCAAGCCATGTCTTCCCTGGACCGGAAACAAGCATCCTAGGACGGGTTTCTGGCTAATCAGCCGTCATCAGCCAAGCTAGCTTGAATCCAGTGCCAAAGTGCTTGGCAGGTTGGGTGGACTGTTCCCATGAGGCACAGGGTCAGACTGATTTGCATATGGCCATGTCTAAACTGGGGTGGTGGAGTGAGCTAAAGAATGATGATGGATTAAAGATCAGTTGACTGGGGGTGAGTGCTTGCTATGTTCAACACTCCATCCATCATCCCCTTTGGTAAGAACTGGAGAGGCTGGAGACTATGACCAGTTCAGAATAACTGTTTGCACAGCCCAACTGGAGAACATGCTCAAGTAAGGTTTACAGATACAGGCCAGGCCCTGCAGCTGCAGGCACACAAGGCATAACATAAGACTATGATCTTTGCAAAGTACTCATAGGGTACACACGTAGGCCACACCCTTGTCTATTGCACAGAGGGTATGACCCCACACTGTGCACATTGGCAACTGAGCACATAATTTACCACTCAAATGGCAAGCACGTGCGTTTCCGTATGAATACCAGAGAGCATCTAACAGATCTGCTCTTACTACACTGAGTACTACGCATGAGGTCTACACACTGTGCACCACTGTGCAACCTTATCTCCAAAGGCATAATTGATGACATCAGTGATATAATTATCGAAAATAACACTACACTATTCTACTTTCCTCTTGTTTTCTATTATTCAGATCTTTTAATCCCACTCTTTGGTACCTGGAACTTACAGTGAGGCCAATGTCCATTCATGAACGTGACTCAGTTACATGATCTCTAGTTGGTGGGTTTGGACCCACATAAACTCTGCGAAACACCTCTGCGGCAACTTGCCTCTGGGATGTGGTCATAACAATGCTAAAGAGAACCATATTAAACTTATTTAACAGTAATGAGATCTATCACAGATGTGGTGCAGTAATAATGGGCCAGCGAGTGAGGCACTAAACCTGATATTATAAATTATGAAGAAACAAATTATGACCTCATCTATAAAGACTGAAGGGAAAATAAAAATCACACAAAGCAAGAGGATGAGAGATGAGAGATGGAAATAGAACACAAGCCTATCACCCAAGTAAATTGAAAAAACACAGCTTTGAGTGAACACACCTTTTGGGCAGCAGAGACAGAACGTTCAAAGCAATACATTGTCCAATCACAAACTGGTATCTGTTTAATGTGGTTTTTCAGATTAAGTACCAATTGTGCCACATGAACAAATGAAGAGTGCCTGCACAATCACAACCCATCTCTTTTGCAAAGAGAGTTAGAGGGCCTCAGAAAGGTAGAAAGCTCCCTTCCAGTAGTGGATCTCTCTCATGAAGGTCATAACATCTCCCTGTCCATAGGGAGGATTCGTTCTATTGCCCAAAGCATTGGGCTTATTACAAAGGAGGTCATTGATGTGAGGAGTGAACCCAACCATGCAAAGTCTCCAACAGTCACTGAGCATCAAGTACAGCGATCACCACCACACCAGCCATGTGTGCACTGACACAGGTTTATCTTGGATGAGGAGCTGAAGATCCTTCTTATGGTTGCACAGAGGGAAACCTGAGGGTCTCTATGCATTTCTCGGTGCTGCACACTGGATACCAGACAGCCACATCTGTTAAATGCACTCTGTACTCCTGAATTTGGGATCAAGTAAGAGCTGAGAAGAAGAATCAGGGAAAGATCCTTCCATGTGGGTTTAATTGGAAATTCAAATTGTAAAACTAGTGGTCTTGCCTGGGGGCTGGATAGCTCACCTACAGAAACATATTATTCTTCATGGCGGAGTCTTTAATGGCATTAATCCTCCTGGCACAAATTTTAATATGAATTCTATTTTATGGCACACCTGATGAGCAATATGTCCATGACCTGGTCATTTTCTGTGATCTCAGTTACTGTTAATGTGTTATGGACAGAATCAGACGATGCCAATTCTATTAATGTTAAAGTTGGTCCTCCAATGTCATATGCTGTGGTTTCATCAGCTGTACCTTTTAACATATTTTCAATGCTATCACATTTTTGCCTCCCAGGTTGGAGGGCTTTATAAAAAGCAGTGGGTGCTCAGAGACACAAAAAAGCAATTCACTGAGATCACAGTTCCTATTAACATGCATACTCACATATGAAGACTTGTTTAAGCATGTAGGTCTTGCGCTCCGAGGGAAGGCGTACATACCTTTCTACATACCTAAACAGCTGATGACACTGAACATCTTTCTCAGAGAGAGCAAGCACATAGAGGAAAATGGACAGAAGCGATGCTAAATTTGTATGAATTTGTATAAAAGTGGGTCATGGCCTCCAAAACTATGGGGAACATCCATTACGGCGCGGTGTTTACACCGCACTACCATTACAACGATGGTTTTACAACGCAAGTCGTTACCATGACTTGCGCTGGAGGGCGCTCTAGGCTAAGGAATAGTAGATTTACTATTCTAACACCTTCCCTACTGTACGTAGGCTGGTGTTGGAATAGTAAATCGTACTATTCCTAAGTCCAGCACCCTACAACGCAAGTCGTGGTAACGACTTGCGTTGTAAAACCAGCATTGTAATGGTAGTGCGGTGTAAACACCGCATTGTATTGACATACAACCAAAACTATTGGGACAAGCCTTACCTTCCTTGCGTTTTGTTCAGCAGCTGCAGCACTACTATACCTGCTGGAACCTTGATGTAATAGCTAGCTGCTGGTGACCACCACACACACTGCCTGGGAGTGTGAAAAACAGTCCTTCTTTTATTTTCATTGTGACTTGTAGACATAGGCTAAATGGTAAATGATCACTAAATGATCACTGTTTATGCTGTCCTATTTCCATGACCTAAATACAAATATAGGAGCGACTGATCTGTTGTCACTTGTTCTGCAGACTGGCACTGGACTGGGCAGTGCAGGAAGAGGCAAGGAGTGCCAAATTCTGGAATAAGTTCTAGTGGGGGAAAGGAATGGTCAGGAACGATCAGACTGTCTATTCCAATGTCCATGCAAAATAAAGTAAGAAATGTCGACTATTAAGATCTGAAACAGAAATACTAACTTCAGCACATTGAGGTTCAAGACACTGAAACAGTTGACGTTTCCAAAAGCCCACATCTGAGGACTCATTTAGTTTCTGAAGAAAACTACCTGGGATGCTTGTATTCTCAAATGAGATAGCACTCCAGGACAGAACTTAGCCCCACATGCATCAACATTGCCATTTGCCATTGCCATTTGCAATTCCTTATCAGCGAAAAATAAGGATTCGCTAATAAGGAATCGCAAATGGCTATGCATGAAGAAATCGCTAAAAAAATACCGATTTCTTAAAATTCCTTAATTGCGACTCGCAAATTGAGAATCGCAATTAAGGAATACCTCCTCATTCATTCCTATGGGCCTAGAGGCCCATAGGAATGAATGGGAAGACATTCTCAATTTGCGATTCTCAATTAGAGAATCGCAAATTGAGAATGCAATTTCAAGGGTGCCAGGGTGTCAAAAGGACACCCTGTTGCACCCCTGAAATCTGCCTATAAGTACATCTTGCACACGCACATGCCCCAAGGGCATGTGTGTGTGTAAAATGGAACTTTGAAAAATGCACTTTAGTGCATTTTTCAAAGTTTTTGCAAATTACCATGAAGGTCAACTTCATGGTAATTTGCTCCCCCTATTAGCGAAATCGCTAATTTTGTTAGTTTGATGCATTGCATTTAAGGACTCTCAATTTGAGATTCCTTAAATGCAATTGCAATTTAAGTAATCGCAATTTTGCGATTACTAAAATTGCGAAAAGTAAAAAAATTATGATGCATCCCAAACGTTCAAATTGCATTCGCAAACGGTGGATTTTTGCAATTCGCACCATTTGCGAATGCAATTTTCAATGATGCATGTGCCCCTATGTCTCCACGGTTACATAGCCTTGATCTTCGCAATCATGTCCCTGCAGTCAGCCATGCTGGCCAAGTACACCATCTTGACACTGATTTGCTTGGCTGCACCAATAATTTTGTTTTTTTATCTGACCTTCATCATGGAGTCAAAAATGGTCTGAACCAACCGCTACCTCGAGTTCTTTGCCTTCACATGTGTCATTAGGCATCAAATGCCCTGTTGATGCTGGAACACCTAATTTACTAATCTAACTCCTGTTGGGCTCTGTGTATTCAGACCTGCCAAATCACATGGTGCCACCATATGCACACAATTTCGACTCTCTTCACACACTCACACAGTGAGGAGCAAAATCACAGAGTGAGTTTGCCAATGCCCAGAAACTAGACAAAGTTGATTTGCAGCTTGTCTGAGGGCGGTCGGAGCAGCCGATATCCATCAAGTGGTATGAAAACACCCCATGCCATTGATGACAGCCTAAGTAGTGACCCTTTCGTTTTTTTTTCGAGTTAGTACGGGGGCTTGGTGAGGGGCAGAGTGAATGTAAAGTACCTCCTGGTATTAGCCTCTGCTCCCTCTCCAAGGCCCCATTCCCTACTCAGAAGGTGAAATAAATGTATAAGTTATATAGCTCTGTGCATTTGTAAAGCGTACTATCACACGCAAGGATATACTAGAATATTTTGGGTGATGGAAATCCAAGCTGTTGGAATACTATATACATGTGCTTCCTATGTAAATGCTATATAGATGTATATTTATTTGTGTTTTCTCTGAGACTGGAATTCTTGTATTGCTTGTGCACCCATTATTAGTACATGTAGATGGTTATTTTGATCACTTATGAGAGACACCATCGTCATTGAACTCCTATATCATACCATATGTCACAAAAGTATTAAATGGTAAATAAGAGTTTAATGACATCCAGGGTAATATTACAGGCCCCTGCAGGACCTGCAGTGCAGGGGGCCCCCACCGTTGGCTATTGGTGAGCTACAGGCGGCTTGGGGCAGGTGGGCACCACTGTGGTGTGTTATGACACTCATGACTCCAACAACCTTTGAACATGACCTTAATATTGTTTATTATATATAGAGTTAAATCAGGGACTTGAGAATTAAATTTTTCAGGAAGTTTCGGTCATGAGGTGAGCACTAGACGGATTTCTACCTTTCTAAACTGGAAAGGCGCAACCATCGGCTCCTGGAAGATCAGATATAGGGACACATGTATCCTCATGGCATGATATTATCACATGATCGTGAAGGACAACCAAAGGTCCACTAATCCAAACATTAAATGCAAAAGTATATGAAGAGGCTATGTGGATGAGACAAAGAGGTGAGGTGTCAAAGGTAGGAAATATCGGTGAATTTTGTAGAAAATAGGACAATACTTCCACCATGTGGAAGGAAAAAACCCTTGCGAAGCTGTGCTACGATTCCAAGAATACATCCGACTTTGCCGCTTCGTCGTCTGCATTAGAGCATCAGATTCACACTTCCATTGTTATGGTTCTGACAGGCCCTCCATTATGAACCCCACTTCTAGGGAGTTAATATCTAGGTTGCTGCAAATGGCATAGCCTTGAAAGCTGCCACTCATGCTGTCAGGAAGGATGCAATTTTAATTTTGAAATGTCGACTCAAAACCATTGTCTTAGTAGTAAGTGGGTACATGTAACAGACATTTGTATCTTGGGTATGTTGCTTTTCTGATCATTTAGGTACGTTTAAAGAGCAAGCAAATTACCATAATATTATGAACCTAACGTGGCCCTTTTTATGGAAATGTGTCCCTGTCAGGTACTTCTGTGATGGATTCATGAGGCGAGTTTCACCCTCTCTGTCTTCAAAAACACAAAATGCTCAAAGGGGATGATCACGTGTTTTATTCTGGGGCTCGCTGCCAGTTTCACTTGCTGGTTAATTTCAGAACATGATATCTGTCTGTCCTGTTGAGATACTGGCAACAAAAGTAAGATTTTCAAACTAAGATCATTTTGTCCCCCGATCAGAGTTACTTTTAAAAATAATGCTATGTTTTTTTGGGATGCAGTTATCTGATGGAATTTAAAAACATGTAATAGCGTTATTTTTCAGAGCATTTACAAGAGATCCGAGCAAATAATTTAATGGGTCTATTAGAGGAAGAAAAGACCAAGACAAAACCAAAAAGTTAAAGCAACTCACTGCCATGCAACATCGACCAGCTGCGTAGTTTAAAATGTTGGAACAGCCATAAAAGCTAAATGCACAACAGCCCCTTAACCTTTTCAAGATAAGTTCGTGCCACATTTTTACTTTGGGGTAGAAAATAGCATGGACAGAGCTGAGGGCTGCTATCGCACGGATTTTCCTGTGCCAAGAGTGGCGGCTCCAAAGCGCTAGAATTTTCACTAAGAATGTGTCTAGTCTGCACTGTGAATCAGTTGTTACGCTGACAATTCAGGGCATTGGCCGTAGTGCATTTGGCAGTTTCACAAACATGAAAAATACGTAATAAGCAATCAGTCAGTTGCATCTGCCAAAACAAGACTTCCTACTCAAGTCATTGAAACCCAAACGTGGGCATAGAATGCCACTTTCGCCCCAGGGTATATGATGATGCTTTTTATTAAGAGGTAATTGTAATCAAAGATGTGGTAAGCCAGTCCATGGACGGCAGATGGAGGCATCTTCAGCTGTGCCTGGACTTTGCACCAAAGCGTGTGATGCATCTGCACATTTGATCAGAGAATAAACTACTACAGAGCAGATGCCAACGTTGACATGCTAATAGGACTCAATAAAGTTCTAACTGCCTCTCTAGCATATCACTTTTTGCTGGCTCCATGCAGAACGTATGTAATGTTTTAATATTGCCCCAACAAATGCAAAAAAGCTGTATTATATATTCAAAAATAATTTTACATTTTCATATCCTGCCTACTGGGCAGTGCTTGCTTCTAAGCGAAATTACATTTGTGAAAAAATGCACCTGCTTTACATTTAACACTTCAGATGCTATGAGTGCCTCCTCTGACTGTGAACTGTCAAATTTAAGGGCTGATTTACATGTTTAAACAGTCTTAATCTAAAGTGCAAAAACACTTTTCTAAAGCAGACATGGTGGGTTTGCACTCATAATGGGTTTACTCATATAAAGCTTTTCAAGTGAATACATTCACTATATAGGAGGAGAGTGGATGTTATTAGGCAGTAATACCCTGTGAGTTTGTCAATGCCCAGAAACTAGACTGTGAGCCGTTTCTACCCTAGAAAAGGTGAAACATTTACAGGCAGTAGTAAATTCCTTGTTAGGGTCTGAAGTGGAAGGGAGCATCGCCAAAATCTGTTGGGTGATAGGGGAAAGTGTTTCTCCACTGGGAAAAATATTTGCAAAATTGCGGGGAAAAAAGTTATCCAGCGCATTTGCACTTGTAGTGCTGCTGTTGAGCCGCAAAATAAGTCTTTGTTTGAGCTCCACCTTATGAAAATAAGCTCACACGATTTTTAATAACTAATAGTGACTAACTCGAAGGGGGGATGGCTAGCCCGAGCAAGACGGTGGATGCAGTGTGAGTGTACTCCCAGCCATCCCTTTTATCCATCATCATCCGTGCCACCGTGTGCAGCTCAGTGGCTGGGGGGGGGGGGACACGGTTTCCCAGTGACCTGAAGATTGGGTGCAGCCTGCAGGCGACGTCAGACACCAGCGTCCACTTTCTGGGTGCAGGCGCGGAAGAGCACCGAAACCGGTTGACCACTGGCCCTGGAGCAAGCTGAGCAAGTTGGGAGAGGATGGCCAAGCTGCTGCAGCGATTGGAGCAAGCCACTCAGTGGCCATGAGGAGGTCTGGTATCGGCCCAGGTTGTACCCGCCTGGTGACTGGAGGTGAGACGGGGAAACTGGCTGTGGGGTAGAGGCCCCCCAGGCCTTAGTGGCCTGAGCAGCAAGGGAATGGGATGTGGGACCTGTGCGGAGGAGGCGTTGCGTGCTGCCCCTCCCTTCTGGAGGCCACACATTGAGGTGGGGGTGAGGGCAGCCTGGGAGTGGCCCAGCTCCCCCGCCCTATGGTCCGCAGTAATAGCATTGAGAGTGACAGGTTGGGCACTGGCTCTGCCCTTTTGACGCCTGGAGGGATGTAGCGAATGCCCTGCAGCACCAGACAGTGCACAGCGCGCCCTTGGGGTAGTGATCATCAGTGAACTGAGAGAAGCTATTCATGGGAGTGTTTCGGGGACCCCCCACTTTGTGGAGTTCAATGGACCTGACAGACGATCTGGAATGCCTGAATTCGATGGTGGAAGCCTATCTGAAGAGAGTGTGGAGACTGCTTGACTTGCAGCAGTTTGCTGACCTTGTGGTCCGCCCTGAGATTTTTATGGCTATCTGACATTGCCCTTTGTCACCCTCCCTGGTCTGTCTGCTCTGCAGCGTATTGGTATGGTGGTGAGCCGTTGGCCCCTCGAAGTAGGGAGGGAGAACTGTTCCCCTCTGACACTACATGGTGTGGGAGTGGCATTGTGGGCCCTGTGAACAGACCTTCCACTGACTGCGTACCTTCCTCACTCCAACGCTTGGAAACCACCAGCAATTGTGGACACTTCAAAAATTCAAGAAGGACTCCTGGCTGCTTGTGCTGTCCCTCGGCGGGGAATAAGTGGGTGAGGCGATGGCTACCTCAGTAGCATTACCCAGAGTTTACCCCTGAACCACCGACCAGAGGCCACCACATTCAGCGCCATGTGGAAGGAGAAAGGATCAACAACACACATTCAAACCAAGATGGTAAAATCACCACCTTTCCCAATGGTGCCATATGTCCCTCTGGAACAAACCCTGCTCAACTGAACCCACCGGCACCCACAAACCTTGTCGACATACTGCAAGCTATCCAGGTCTCCCATGAGGCAGTTGACACTGAGATAGGGTAGGTCAAGGTGGATATCACACTTATACATAAGGATTTACAGGACATGGCCCACAGAGTCACCAAAGCAAAAGAGAGGATCTACACTGTGGAAGCCACCCTGACCTCCCTTAAAGCAGACGTGGCCAAACTCCATTCCCTTACTGCCACAACTGAGAAAAGGGCTGAGAATGCACAGAATAGATCGAGGTGCAACAATTTGTGCTATGTGGGCTTTCCGGAGTGATTGGTATCATCAGAACCAGCAGACATTCTGGGAGACTGGTTGCAATTATGGCAATCTAAGAACTCTTTAGCTCAATGGTTTGTCATAAAGGGGGTGCACAGATCTCTGGCCCAACACCCGCCACCGAGGCACCTCGTCATTAATTGCCAGATTTCTCAATTACAGTGATAGGGATGCTATCTTATGCTTGGCCTGAAAATCTGGTTCACTAACTTTTCAAGTGTCTTTCATTAGGATTTTTCCAGACTTCAACCGTGAAACTTAACAGCAACGATGAAGTGAAGCAAAAACTCAGGGCCCTTAACCTGAAATATATGGTTTTATTTCTGGTGAATATCAGGGTGATTTATGACGACCCTTCCCACTTCTTTGACACCCTAGAGGCATTGTGGGCCGCCACAAAAAAGTCCTAGCACAGCCCTAATACCCCCGATATGTTTCTGAAATTAAAGTCCTCCACATGACCTGAATCACAGAGACCTAAACAGTGCTGGCATGCTAGAGCCCTCAGGACATGCACATGTTATGTGGGCTCCCCAGACTCATCCAACGTGGAGGCCTACAGACACAGAGAGGGATGAGGTCTGGTGATGCAGAGGAATCAGAGCATGGAGTCGACCTGAGAAACGACTTATTGACTGACCTGCCATTTAAACAGGAGGGCCACTCATAGGCCATAAGTAGCCGAGCAGCGAAGGTGCACTATACACAGATCCGTCTACATCAGGGAAGCCACCATTAGTGATATCTCAGATGTCTTAGATTGTTAGCGTTTGTTTTCCTTTGTTCCCTTTTCTTTTTGTTCTCACTATCTTGCTAAATGACTGTATGCCACACAAACGCTGATCTTGCATCAATAGAATGAGACTGCTAGGTTCCAGAGGCTCTTCACGCTCCTTTCATACTGTAGATTGCACTCCAAGAGAGAGCCCCACGGCGCACAATAGAGTTAACACTACAATAGTACACACAGCCTTGACCTAGAATGTGAATGGACCCGTAGACCTCATTAAGCGTACAGCAGTCCTCCGTTACACCAAGTGCCTTCACCCCTCCATTGTACTGTTGCAAGAAACACATCTTATGGGTTCAAACTGCCCTTTCCTGAAGAGATTCAGATATGACAGGCTCTATCATGCGGGCTTCGCTATATGCTCTAGAGGTGCGGCAATTCTTTTATACAAATCCTACCCCCTCCTGATAATTCATATGGTCACAAACCGTACGGTCACAAACTCTTGGATAGGGATGCCATGCTGGGGGGTCTACTTAAGGGCCACCTATATAATATCAAGAGTATCTTCGTTCCCCCTCATATGTCCACCTAAACATATGTAGCTCTTTCAGAGGTGATCTCGGCCTTCCAAGTAGGCGCCACTGTCATAGGTGGTGACTTTAATGTGACATTGTATCCAGAAATGGACACTACCAGTGACCTCACAACACACTGTGAAACACAGGCAAAACAGCTATGGGGGTGGATGGAATACCTAGGTTTGCCTGATGTCTGGCATCTGCCACCCGCAAGGCAGGACCTATACACATATGATTGCAGCACACAAGACACTTTCCTGTTTTGCTACCAGTGACTGATAGCTACAAGTTACCCTAGTAGGCATCCTTCACAGGGTTATATCTGATCACTACCCATCAGAATTCCAATTTGGAAGTCTGACACACACACAATGCACTTAGTGGCATCTCAATGCCTGGTTTCTCCAGACAAGAGATGCACAACATATCTCGGCAAATAATTACTGGCCTATCCTGCAGATTTCAGAACGGCCTTTTGTGGGATATGCTGGTGGAATGCAAGGGGTAGGATAGGAGAGCAACCGGTGTATGGCGGAAGTGGTATTCTAAAACATTCAGGTCGTGGTGGTCCAATTGATCCAATTACAAGGATTGATATTGCGACATTGAAGAAATTCAATCCATGTCCTTATTGTATCAAGTTGGGGCATCGGATGTGGGAATTCCGCTTGTTTCCCAACAAGGGATTAAATGATAATCAGGTGCCAAATATAAACCACCTGCATATGCAGAATATTAGCTTAGTGCAAATACCGAATAATCCAATGCAGACAAGGAAAAATCCTAATATGTCTCAAACCCCAATGGTGCAGGTTATCCAAGGCCCAATCTCACAACAGAATGTGGGGAACTTAAACCAAACTCCCTGAGGCAGTTCAAATCCTTTTTCAAATCAAGGTGCTTTTCAGTAATTTCCTGTTTTTGATTCTTCAGCGGGCTACGGCTCTGATCAATCACAATGATGGTGCCTGAGAGGGGAAGAGAATTCGTACTTGGTGCAGTCATAGAGGTGGATCATAGTGGTCTATTAATTGAAGGAGTGGTGAATGGCCATCAAGAGCCCTTTTTTATCAACACTGGTGCACCCCTTCCATTTTGAGAACAGTGTATATACCAAATCTACACCTATTGGGAAAACAGAACCAAGTTGTAGGAGTTGCCAATTAACAAATTATTAACCCTGTCTTACAAAAAATACCCGTAAAGATAGGGACATTTGAGGGTGACCATAAGTTTGCGATATGTGATTCTAGTCCTGTGAAGCCTCTAAGACGAGATTTATTGTGCAATTTAAATTGCATAATATACTGCACACCGGATGGTGTTGAATTTCAAACTCATGATTAAAATGTTTATTTCAAACTGGCTACATAAGAGACAGCTGTCATTCTGTATCTCTTAATGACTGTTGAAGATTTGCCTTTAGATTTTAGAAATACTGTGAAACTCGAAATCTGGGGCTTTTCAGGTGAATACATTGGCCTCATTAAAAGTTGTGAAACTTTTTGACTAACTATCAAACCAAACGTTGAATACCCTGGGACCCAACAATATAAACTCACCTCCGAAATGATAGCTGGAATTACTCCAGTGATTGAGTCAATAATCCATCAAGATATTCTGAAAGATATAATGGGGAGTTCATATGACTCACCCATTATGGGCCTACAGAAACCAAATGGTAAATACTGGATCATGCAGGACCTGAGTAAAATTAATAATTGTGTTGTTCCCTGTTGTGCTGTGGTACTGAATCCAGCAGCAATATTATTCGGGATACTATGTGAGACGGAGTGGTTCTCTGTGGTCGACTTATGGCAGGCATTCTTCTCCATTCCATTGCCTGAAGAAATCCAGTTTCTTCTCCTTTAGAATTCAAAATAGGGTTTTAGCATGGTGCAGAGTCTCTGAGGAGTATACAGAGAGCCCCTCAATCTTTAATTAGATCCTAAAGAAGAACCTTGAGTCCTCAAATTGGCCGTGTAATTCGGTTCTTGTGAAACACATTGACAACCTTATGGTTGTGTCAGAAGCCTGTCAAGAGGATACCATTGTCTTGTTGAACCACTTGGCGGAAAAAGGACAACAGATGTCCCCAAGCAGATTGCAGTGCTGTTGGAAAGAAGTCCTAAACTGTGTATATAATATTGAGAAAGGAGAGGGGTAAGTGTCACAGGAGAGGATATCTGCCATTTTGGAAATTAAGTCTTCTACCACGCAGAGAGAAGGTAGGATGTTCTAGGGAAAGATGGGCTACTGTAGACAATGGATGCCCAACTTTTCCTTAGTGGCCAAACCTCTACAGAGGTTAATTCACAAAGATGTGCCTGATCCAGTACCATGGGACAATGACTGATTGCATTCTTAGAGCTGAGAGAAAGTCTCTGTCATGTCCCGGCACTAAGAATGCCAGATTATAACAAAGGTTTTACACTGTTTTGCAATGAGAGGGAGGGCTGCACTCTCTCAGTGATTACAAAAAATGCATAGGGATACTCAAAGACCTGTGGCATATTTTTCGGAAACCCCTGTCCCTTTGGTCGCAGGACTGTCCAGCTGTCTTAAAGCTGTCACAGCAGTAGGTGTCATAATTGAAAGATGTGAATGTATAGTTATGGGACATCCTCTTACAGTGATTGTCCCTCATTCACTGGCCCACACTCAAATGCAGCATCTAACAAATAGCTGATTAACA